>NW_028258403.1:16302500-17730799 GCF_053883595.1 Heterocephalus glaber
ATGTAACAGATGCCTGGGGAGTGGTGGAATTCCTAGATCAATGAGGAACTATGCAGATGAAGACTGGTTCCTCCCAGGACGTCTTCAACTGCTGTAATCTTGTCCTGGAACATCACAGGATCACTGGAACCTTGAGGTCTCAGTTGTGACCGGAGGCCAAAATGGAATTATGTCTCGAAATGCCATTGCTGGCGCATAGGCAGGAGAACTAGGCCTAATCAAATGATTTTTCCCCAAAATTATGAAGGGGAGGGGAGGGAGGGAAATCAAACAGTGAAGTAAGGAACCAGAGCTTACTTGGGAGTTTTGCAGATGACAAAGCCCAGCCTGAGGGTTGGGGCCTTGAAGAGAAAACCTGAAACCTAATAGAGGAGTGGGCATGCAGGGCTCAGAAGAGGGCCCTCCCTGCTGTGACCACGGAGCAGGAGGCCCCTACTGGGGAGATGGTCTCCCTGGGCATGGTGGTATAGGTCTGTAATCCCACCACAGGGGAGGCTGAAGCAGGAAGATCGTGAGTCTAAGGCTAGTTTGGGCTACTTAGAGAGTTCAAGGCCAGCCTGGACTAGACTGAAACCATCTCTGAGGGGGGAAAAAGAGTTGGTCTCTAGGGAGGCAGAGATGGGGCAGGCCACACCCCTTTGTCTAGTTTCTTCAACCTTCCAGAACTAGAGTGGATGTGTCTGGATGAATCAGCACATGTTCAATGCCATTACAGGGGGCAGACAGGTCATTTCTGAGCAGGAAGCACTAACGGCGTCATTCCAAAACTGGACAGCAAAGTTTCCAACCTTTGTTCTTTTGGGTGCAAGAGTGTGGATATCTCCACCTCCCCCACCACATCCGGTCTACTTGCTCCCTGAGCAAGCCGAACCAAACCAATGTTCTTATGGGAGCATTTACACCTATGCTTAGGGGCTCTGGGATGGACAAGGGCATTCAGCGTGAGTTGGGACACTCGACACAAGCACCTCAGGAGGAGAGCAGCACCAGGGCTTGGCAGACGGACTGAAGTTGCAGGGAGGGAACCTATTGGGGTTTGACCAACTCTGCGGTGATGCTCTTTATGCAAAGGAACCGCCAAGTGCTGGCTCCTTTTTGCCTGAAATGAAGGTGACCATCAGAGTTATTTGACTTTGACCTCACTTGCACGACAGGGAAGGAATAATGTAATAGTAACATCTCCTTAGATCTCAACTAGTGTACATGAATTGTGTCTATATACATTTCTGCTTCTTTTTTGAACAAGGGATTAAACCCAGGGCCTTTACATTGAGCTACATCCCCAGTCTCCCTTTTATTTTTTAATTTTAAAACAGAGTCTCACTAAATTGCCAAGTTGCCCAGGCTGGGCTCAAACTTGTGATCCACCTGTCTCAGCCTTTCAGAGTGCTGGGATTATAGGTGTGCACCACCATGCTCTACTACCTCTCTGGATTTTAGAGATTATTTTCTATCTTACTTTTTTCTACCTAGGCAAGAAATACATACCACTAACTATGGAGCATCTAAACCCATGTTTCACAAGTTACTGATTTACTGTGAAATCTGCAGAATGATTCAGTAGAATTAGTAGATTGAGCTAATGAAGAGTCTTCAAGCTTTTATTATCATTTTTATGCTACAGCCAGTAGCAAAATAGGTAGAGTCAGCGATGCAATGCACTTGAATTTTACTGCCTGGAAACAGTAAGTAAGCCTCCTGCCTCCTGCAAAGTTGTGTTGGACAGCCCATTCCACCTGGATTTGTTTTTCCACTGTGAAATGTGAGGTGCCATAGCTTTTATTTTTCTTTAGCACTACATGCCTGGCACTCTGCTGGATTTTTACATGGCATTGTCTTGTGCAGTGCTCATAATAGCCCAGTTTTTGAATGAGAAAACTCAGCCTCAGAGGGAGAGCATTTGCTGAGAGACGTCAGTGCTGTCCTATTTCTTTTTTTTTTTGTACCAGGGATCAAACTCGGGTCCTTGCACTTGTGAGGCAGGTGGCAGAACCACTGAGCTAAATCCCCGGCCCTGTCCTATTTCTGATTCCATGACCTTAGGAACTTCTACTATTACAAGTGAAATCTTTCCCACTGCTATAAAATATGAATTCTGAAACTGGGCATGGTGGTGCATGCCTATAATCCCAGCACTCAGGAGGCTGAGGCAGGAGGATCACAAGTTCAAGCCCAGCCTGGACAATTTAGGGAGACCTTGTTTCAAAATAAGAAATAGAAAGAAAGGGCTTGGGATTCAGCTGCGTGAAATTCCCAGGACCGCAAAAAACACAAAACCCCTCAGCATCCTCCTCTTGTCCAGTGTAATTTCCTAGAGTGGAAGTAGGGTCCTGAGATAGCCTAAATCAAGGGGAAACAGAAGGACAAACCCAAGCAGCCTGGTGCTGCCCCACACTGAGACTGGCACTCCCTATCATGCTTATACAGCCTCCCTCCCACACTCGGCCCAAGGCTGCTGTAAAGCTGCACTGCGAAGCTGTGTGCATGTGAGAAACTTCTCTGAAAACGCCCCATGCTGCCTCCCCCTGCCCCAGCCCCACCTCCACCTGAGCACCCTGAGACTTTCAGAATCGGGTACCCCTGACAGCCCCAAGACAGTGATCACCATAACTGTTTGTAAAAATCTGTTTAATAAATATACATCTCAGAAGTACCAAAATAATTACCAGCAAAATACACTATCTACACCATTTACAGGAGATCAGCACAAACCTTGACAGGTAGTGACTTTACCCCACACCACTGCGCACCTGGCTGTCTGTCACATGTCACGAGACACAACCAGGTTCAGCCACTAACTCCATGGTGATTCAATCAAAAGCACAATAAATAAATGTGGTTCTTTCATCAAATTCTGGATAACTTTCTCCCTAAGCTCCAACAAGTTGCAGTTAAAAGGGGGTTGGCTTTGAATTCCAATGATCTTCCTTGTTCCCCCAGGCCAAGTTCACAAAAATTTCAGAATGAGGGCAGATCTGCTGTGGTACTGTCTGGGGCCAGGGCCTGTGCTGTGTGGTGGTAAGAATACCCTTTGAAGTTTTCCTCTTTTTTCTTTTTCTTTTTTTTTTTTTTAGAAAAATAAAACTCTCTTTTTGTACAAATATACAAGTCCATGTTCTTCTTGACACTTTCCACTCATAATGTCAAGCGCTGACCTCCAAACACACAATCATCATACGGCAGCTAAAAACAAAAGAAAAAAAAGACACATTAAACCTGTAGAACTTTGCCAAGGATGACTGGAAGGCTGCTACTGGCAACAGCTCAAATATTCTTGGACTGCTTTTTCCATAACTAAAAGATAATGAACCTTACAGATGGGGGCAGTTTTCCTTTAATACTCCCCTACTTTTAAAAGGTTAAACTAGCCAGTCATGAATTATATGCCTGTAATAGAGGCTGATGCAGGAAAAAGATCACTGAGTTCAAGCCCAGCCTGTGCTTAGTTGGCCTAGACTACAGTGAGACCCTGCCTCAAAAAACCATTAAAAAGAAAAAAAAAGGCAGCATCAGCTAAATTATTGTTGGGGTGTAGCTCAGTGGGAAACACATGCCTACCAAGCATGAGGGCCTGGGCTCACTCCCCAGTCTCTCCAGAAATGTAAGCTATCAAAACCAGAAAGACACAATCCTGGGATACTGGTTATGTACACCGAAGTTTGAGGAAGTAAATTATGCTGAGACTCCTATGATCAATAGTTCTAGGGCCCTGGGAGAATGGCCCTGTCCTTATTTCTGGCAGTGCCGAAGATGTTAAAGGGACTCACCTCATCCTCTGTGAATTCTGACTCTGTGTCATAGCTCTCTTCATCCTCACTCTCTGGCAGCATCTGAAGGTTTTTGAGGGTCAGCTGGCCCAGCTGCTGCTGAATCCGGGTGCTTGGCCGGCCCCAGGTGAGCTGGTATGGGGAGTAGCCTTGGTAGGTGACTCTGTTGACATCAGCCCCACACTTCAACAAGAGTGACACGAGGTCAGGATTCTGAAGGTCCACTGCGAGGTGGAGGGCAGTCCGGCCATTGCAGGGCTCCTGAGGCGCAAAGAGATTTGAGATGCTTACGGCTGAGTTTGGAATTGCTGCTTGCAACAAGAGCGTGGCAGTGTTGCTGGGGAGGAGTCCTAACCCTCCATCTGGCGGCATGAAGCACTCACCTGAGCATTGACATCAGCACCCAAGGACACCAAGAGCTCCACGATGCCTAGGTAGTTGTGGATAGAGGCCAAGTGCAGACATGTGTGGCCTAGAAGAGAAAAGGCAAAAACATGTAAGTATTTGTTCAAGCCTCACATCTGACACAGAAGCTTTCTCCTATCCTTTTAAGGAACATGTGTGCTGAGTTTTAAGAACTCAGTACAGATTCTGCATGAACTTTATAAAATCTTTCTCATGTTGGAATGTACCATTGTAGTTGGTGGCCTGCAGGATGGAGTGGAGGCGCTGTGCGGTGCAGGTCTGTGTCAGCACTCCGACACTGGCCAGGCAGCCCTGCTCGCAGGCAAGGTGTAGGGGGGTGTTTCCTCGAAAGTCCCGGAGCTCAGGATCACAGCCAGCTTCCAGAAGTGCCTGAGTAATTTCAGGCTGCTTGGTGATCACAGCCAAGTGCAGTGGAGTCTGCAGGCGGAAGAGGAACAGAAAGAGGATAAGCCATGGAGCAAACCCACAATCCGATTTCCCCAACCCGGACATCTGCTTGTGGACACTGCTCCTCCCAGACAGGTACAGGGGGCCAGGCAATTTCCAGAGGCCCCGGGCGGGTCATAAAGACCTCAACAAAAGAGTGGAATGTTCTTCACTCCATAGGATGTTGGCTGATTTGTGTGCCAGAGAAACAGTGACTGATAATTTAGAAAGGATCCGGGGGCAACTATCCAGCTCCATTCCGCGTCAGACAGGGTACAAGGCCCGGTGAGTAGCGCACCTGCTGCAGGTTGTTCTGGAAGTTGAGGAAGGCCAGGTCTCCCTTCACCTGGCGGATCACTTCCATGGTCAAGGCCTTCTCTTCATGGATGATGGCCAAGTGCAGGAACCTGAGGGTGAAGAGGGAAACCCCCAGGGGTGGTGAGCACGCTGCGTGGGGCCCAGGCTGCAGGGATTGCGCAAGGCCGGGGTATCTGGAGGCCGAGGCCGCGGTGTTTTCCGCGCGGTTATTATGAGCTGAGTGTTCCTGGCAGGCGCCCAGGGACTTTCCGGGCCCCACCCCCAGCGCGACGGCGCCAGCCTGGTCCCCTCCCCTCCCCCCGGCCGGAACGCCCTGTACTTCCCCTCCCGGCCGCGCGGCGCCCGCCCGGGCCCAGAAACTCCCGCCCGCCTTATGCAACCCCGGCCTCGGCGGAGGGGGCCAGGGGGAGGGGGTGTGGCGCCCCGGGCTGCACAGGGGTCCGCGACCCCCGCCCGGTCCGCGACCCGCGCAGCCCTGCACACCCCTGCACGCCCCCGCGGCCCTGCAGGTCCCGGCCCGGCCCCGCGCCCCGCCGCCCGGCCCGCGGCACTTACGAGTCTCCGTCCTCCGTCAGCTGCTGCTTCCAGGGCTCGGCGCCGCGCGGCGCCTCCTGCGGCTCCAGGCGGATCTCCCGCAGCTCCTTCACCATCTGCTCGTACTCCTCGTCCTTCATGGAGTCGAGGCCGCTGTCGTGGCGGTCGTCCAGCAGGCGCTCCTTCTTGAGCCCGTCGCGAGGCCCCTCCATGGCCCACTCCGGGACGCGCTCGGCCGGCTGGAACATGGCGCGGTGCCGGGTGCGCTCGGCCGCAGGCTGCGCGCTGTGGTCCTCGCTGAGTGTGGCGCCGGCCTCGCTCTGTGCGCCGCCGGCTTCCTCGCGGTGGTGTCGCTGGCGGGCAGGACGGCGAGCTCGGGCTGTTGTGGGCTCGGCAGCGCCGCCGCGGCGCCCTATAAACTCTGGCAGGGGATTTCTCCGGGGCGGGGTCAGGCGCGGGGAATTTCCAAGCCAGTCAGACCAGAAAAGAGAACTGACTTCGTCCTCTGCTAAGCACCTAAACCCTGAGCCGGGGTTCATCAGAGAAACTCCCTGCGATGAGCCACTGGGGTCATTGTCCGGGAACTTTTTTGATGAGCTCTGAGTGGTGGAAAGTCCTCTCGATGAGCCCCCCCCCCCCCCCCCAGGTACTTCCCTGCAGCCTGCACTCAGTAATCCTGACTCCCTGCAAGAAACCTTCTTTCCCTGGGGTTTCCCACGATCGATTTGATTTGGGGTCGTCAACTGCTGAGATCCAAAGGACGCAGACGGTGGTTCCTGTTTGGGGTTTGCCAACTTGCCGGTCCTTTCCGTTTTTCTGATATTTTGAAAACTCAAGAGTGGAAGTGATGGCTAGGTGTAGGAATTTGCTTCCACCAAATTTCTTTGTGCAGGGAAGGACATGGGTGGTTTAGAAGGTCGCAAGCCGTCTGTGTTTCTGCCAATAGCAGCTCTTTGCATTGCAGAGACATTTGGCTGCCGCCCTCCCACACATCATAAGAAACTGCGAAAGCTCTGGCATTAAAAACCTAAATGCTTGGCGAACCCTCAAATCATTTTTTAGGGATTAATGATCCTGTGGACTGGAGGAGGGGAAAACTCGGGCTCTGTATGAGGAAAGTACTAAATAGGGACCATGATTTCTTTTTTTCCAAGTAAAGCAAGGTGTTGATCTTTGTAGTTAGTAGAGGTTCAGGATGCCTTGCAATATTGAAATAACTACTGAGCTCATGCTCTCTGATTTACAACGAGCTGCTGCAGAGAAAGGAGCCCGAGCTTACTTGTGGGTGCCCAGCTGAACAACTGGGTTAGTGCCTTGCCTGAGATTGGCCCTTAAGGATAGCTGCAAAGTACCTGTTAGCCATCCTTCAGGAGGCTCAGCCAACCCTAACATTGCCCCCACCTACCACTGCTGGCCCTTAGCCCCCCATCCCCAGGCTAGCAATTCGAGCTATCCTCTCCTTGAGGGGAGCCACTCTGAGAGAAAGGGGTTTGGCCTGACCATCTACCCTCTGGTTTCCCCTGCAGAATTAGAACACATGCTCCTCCCACCCCATCTCCTAGCCTGCAAGCCAAGGGTTGAATGCTCCAACTACTTCTAGAACTGGTCCAGGCAAAATAAAACACCTTGGCCCAAGTTCTTCAAAATTGACAGCAGGAGGTCTCTGGTAGTTGTGCAGGGATTTCTGGTGATTATTGCAATCATCTTTTCCTAACTGGCCAGACACTAACCAGCCCTTCTTCATATCTCCATCCCCTCCCCAAGTATTTGAATGTAGAAAAAAATGAATCTATAAGGTGGATACAAAAATATGAGGAGAGGATGTGAAGACTTCCCGGGGATTGACTCCACTGTCTGCAGGATTCTCAGGCAAATGTAGTTATTGAGGTAAGGGGCAACAGTGACTATCAGTAGATCTCAAATTCCAGGTTCTGCCGCTAGTTAATTGCATGTATGGCAGAGGTCAGTTACCTTTTTTTGTGGTATACTTGCTTTTTTATTAATAAGGGATTTAATGTTATTTAAGTTCTTTGGTGGCTTAAAAAGTTGTATTAGAACTTGTGCACAAATGCGTGTCTAACCCTCCTTTGGAAGGGTGACTGTGGCTTTTGGAAAGATCACAGTATAATTTTTTTTAGTACCAGGAATCGAACTCAGGGCCTCGAACTTGCCACACACTATAAATTTTTGAAAGAACTGCAACATTTTATGCATCATATTCTTAGTTTTCAGAACTAATCCTGTGAGATAAGTATTGTTCCCACTTTCCTAAAAAGAAACCGAGATCCATAAAACATTACCCAGGCACCCTATAGCAGTTTTTCTTATTCTTATCCTGATACAGTAATCATTTGGCCAATGAAGTTGTAGTATTAACATTTGAAAATATATTGTGAAAATGAAACTGAATACACCATAATTTGGAATATACTCAAAAGTATCTTCTATTCCAACTGTTAGGTAAAATAGAGAGTGAGTGTTCCCCTACGTGGGGCTATTTGCTTTTTTAAAAAATGCACAGCAATGTCGAACTCTAAAAGCTCCACTTATAAGGGGCACGTAAGAAGATTTGGGGCTGCAGTTATAAAAACTCAGGAATAGTTTTCTCTCCAGCTCCTCTGATGGTTTTGTACTTGGGACTGGACAGCCGGTAGGACCTGGTGGTCCGTGTTCCCGATTTAGTGCGACACCTAGTGGTAAGAGGCAGCCCCAGCTTTCCTTGATTAGTCACATGGCCTTTTGAAATATCTAGTGGTGCCTCCAGCCTAGCAGAGGTGGGAATTCCCAAGGAGCAACCTATTGTTTTCCTGCAAGCCTAGGAGATGGTTTTGAATAATGCGATCCAACAGGTTTTTCTCTCCACATTGTCTAAGTCAACGAACATTACAAGTTAGGTGAAAGGAATGTACTTGGACATCGAAACCACGAGCAGATTGGCTTTTTTGGGGGTGGTATACAAAAAAGAAGATGACAACACAAGGGCCTGGTTTTTGGTTTATTGTGGACCCTTTGGTACTTGGAGTTCCTCAGCATTGAACCAGGGGCTTCATGCATGTTAGGCTGACTCGACCCCCTGAGCTACACACCTAGCCCTTTGTTTTTTTGTTTGTTTTTAGTGCAGGAAGTAAACGAGTGATAAGTTTCACCTCAAAGCTGGTTTGTATATTAACTCAGGACATGGCCATAGAGAATGACAGAGTGGCCAAGTGACCCTCCCAGGGGCAGCCTCATGGGAAAAGGAGCATTGTTGGGGCCCCATGGGGCTGCAGGTACCCCGTGACCTCTTTCTGGCTGGGAAATGCACAGTCTGGACTAAACCTGCTGTCTGAGGTGCCTGGTGGTAAGCAGCATGGAGATTTTCTGTAAGTTCAGCCAGGTGGTCCAGTAACCTCTGCTTTTCCTAACATTAGGGGCAGGGTGGCCTGTGCCATTTAGCCTGGCCAGTGAAACCTAAATTGGATCCTGCAGAGTGAACTCAGGCTACCCACCACTCAGTACTGCCGAGCTTCGAGAGAGGAGCCATGACCGCTCTCGAAGGGCAGGCAGGGCAGGCACACTCCTGATGAGTGGCCCATGCTGGCGCTCTTCCTGTATATCCTGCTTGCAACCTCAGACTCAGTCTTCTTTCCCCTGTGAGGGTCAGCAACTTTCTATACCCACAGAGCCGGAGCCCTGTGCTGTGGATCTTCATTCACAGTGAAGTGAAAATGTCAAGGTGAGCTTCTTTGGCTATACACTCTTTGGTTCAGTGGGGATTAAAGCCTCAAACTCAAATACGTCTGCCCAGGAACCAGACAGATCTCTAGGAAGAGTGAAGTCCGCTTGAGCCCAAAGGGAGCAACCAGATCTCCAGCAGCACAGGCCCCGGTGTGCTTCCCTCCCTGGCCATGCAGCACTGAGTGCAGCAACAACTTTCGTGTTTTGTATTTGTTTTTCTTTTCTTGGGTGCTGGGGCCTCGAACAAGCTAGGCAAGTGCTCTCTCTGCCCCTGAACTACACCCCCAGGCCTCGTCCATTGTTAAAGAGAAGAAAACAAACCCATACAGGAGGACTCACAGTGGAGAAAAGCCCCCGATGTGAGGAATGTGTTAGGGCCATTACTTCTTCCACTTCTGTTGGTTGACATGAAAAAACTCATTCTGGAGAAAAACCTAGGAAAATGTGGAATGTGGAAATATGTTTTATTTCTTTCACATCCATTCAAAGTCCCACAATAATGTACACTACTGGTAGACCTTATAAATATAAGAATGGACACTGAGCAGAAGCCCTATTTATTTGGATGAAAAAGGAAAAATCATGTGAGAACTCCTTTTGGAAAGAAATCTTAAAAATGTAAATAATATTCAAATCTGGATGCAAATTGTTACGTAATGCTCAAAATCTCACAACATGAGTGAAATGTTACACCATCTGTGAGTATGTTGTTTATCAGTAGCACATAACTGAAGAAAATTTCTTGGCAAATAAAAAAAGGTAAAGAAAAGAGATTTCAATGTGAAAGTTTTCAAATTTTGACGCATCATGAAAATCAAACAATGCATTTCTGCATCTTTTGGCTAAAGAGAGAGAGCCCACAGGCCTTGAGTTTACAGCCTCGTTTCCCAGCCCAGGTGTAATGTTTTAATGGTAATTTCTGCTCCTGTGGAACAGGAGAAGGGTGGCATCAGCAGAGTTGGAACTGACTCTGAGGCCTGAAGAGAGTTGTCCATCACCCAAAGCAATGTTCAAACACTACACCACAAAATAAATGCAAGTCCAAAAAACTTCTGACTTTTTTGTGTGTGTGTTTGCAGTACTGGGAGTGGATCCTAGGGCCTTCACAGAGAGCTAATCCCCAGCCTGTTTTTTATATTTTTATGTTGTGACAGGGTCTTGCTAAATTGTTAAATTGTCCAGGCTGGCCTTGAACTTGCAATCCTCCTGCATTCAGATGCCCAGAACTCTGGGATTACAGGAGTGCACTGCCATACTCGGCAAAGTTCTGACTTTTTCACAAGCACCCAGTATGTACACATTTTTAATTTTTTAGTCCTCTTAGCCAGTAAGCATCCTGTGCAGGGCTCTTACAGTGCTGCGCCCCAGCCACATGCACAAGGAAGGAGGAGGCCTGCACATGTGGCCCTTGGCCGGGATCCCGGGCTCTCCCTTTTCATGGCTTGTTGGCAGCAACCAAATAATATTTGTAGGTGTGTGGGGCTGCTCAGGCTCTGTGGGTTCTGGGAGGAGTAGCTGGATCAGGAAGGCAATGTCTGAAGAGCACGTCGTTCCCCTGGATGCCATTGTCCTGTGTAAATTCGCTGGCATTTAGTCAGGGTGGGAGGAGATTTAGAAACAAGACAGATCCACCCTAGAGCTGATGCTTGGCAGGATATGAGACACCAGCAGCTAGGCCCGTCCTTGGCCACCATAATTAGGTGAGGGGCTCACGATCCTGTTGACATCAGGGCAAAACCAAACTCACCACCAGACTCACACTGCCAAACTGTGTGAAGTGGGAACATTTTCTCCTTAAGGTCTAAGGTCTTAGGAATAGTTTAGGACAAAGGTAAACAGTGGGAGTTGCTAAAAGATTTGTTCTAAGGCCGTTACTGGGGAAGGATACCTGCAATGCTGTTGATTCCCAAAGTAATTCTTAGTTGAGTTTTACACACTACAGGCAAATGTGAGACAGAGTAAGAGGAGCAAACAGAAGCCATGGAGAAAGGGGTGGATTGGCCCAGAATGTTTGTTCTTTCTAGCAGGTCCTGGCTGTCACAGTCCAGTCCCATGACTGTCACATATTCCCCTTGAATAAGTCACTTAGCTTACCTCAGGAATGCTCATTATTTCCTGTATCCTGGCAATACAGGATTTTTTTTTTTTTTTTTTGTATAGGGGATCACACCTAGGGCCTTATGCATGCTAGGTAAATGTCCTACCACTGAGCTGTATCCCCGGACCACTAGAAGTGTTCCCTAAATCATTCCTAAAGATTTTTTTTAAAAAAAAACCCAAGAACACAGATACTTTTAGAAAGTGAGGTAGATTAATGCATCACCAAGTCTTTCAATGCTAATATTTGAACATTGGGCCCTTGGGAGAGTGGGAGAAATCTGGAAGAGGGGTATTCCTGCACACATTGACAGAGACTCAGGGGGTCAGGGGAATCGGGCTGGGGTAGACAGCACAGGGTGGGTGTTGTTAAATAAATGTTATGAAGATGATGATGAAGAGAGACCAGACATGGTGGCACATGCCTGTGATCTTAGGATGTGAGAGGCTGAAGTAGGAGGATCACCACAAATTTGAGGCCATCTGGGCTACATAGTAAGTTCAAGGACAGCATGGACTACTCCCTACACTCTGTCTCAAAAAGCCAAAAAATAGGGCTGGGGATTTAGCTCAGTGGTTCTGCCTGGTTCTGCCACCTGCCTCGCAAGTGCAAGGTCCCAAGTTCGATCCCAGTACCAAAAAATAAATAAAATAAAAAACCAAAAAATAAAAAATAGCAGGGAAGTGAACGTAGAACCCAGTCACCATGTTGACTCTGTCACCACCTCCAAGATGCCAGGACATCGGAAAACACCAAGCAGGATTTCAGGGCAGGGAAGGTAGGGACACAGGAGAAGTAGAAGGGGCTGCCCATGGGTTTAAGGGTGTAGAGAAACCACAACGGAATAAATCCACACGAAAAGGTAAGCAGTGTGGAGGGTACTGTCTGCAGCGACATCTCCTGGCCATTTATGGAAGAGCTTTTCTCCGAGGAATCACTATTTTTATTATTATTTTTTGACAGGGTCTCTAGGTAAAAGTTCAGGCAGGTCTCAAGCCCAGTATCCTCCTGCCTCAAGCCCAGGATCCTCCTGCCTCAGCCTCTGGGATTAGTGCTGGCATGCACCATCACGTCCAGCATATCATCTCCTGGAGGTGTGGAAAGCTAGGTGAGGACGTACACTGAGGCTAGATATTTGGTCGTGCACCATTTACCACAGTGCCAAGGAAAGACCCTCTGCCTGTGAGCTGGCCTCTCCAGCAGCCCCTTGGCCAGTCAGCTCTGTTCACTGTGGTTCTGAAATGGCACCCAGACCTCTTCCCATTCCTCTGGCCCCTGAGGAGTGAAGGCCCTGTTGTACCGTGGTAGCTGCTTCTTTTTTTTTTTTTTTTGGTACTGGGGATCGAACTCAGGTCCTTTGTTGAAACCACTGAGCTAAATCCCCGGCCCCCATGGTAGCTTCTTGATTTGTTGCTTATATATTTATTGAACAGAATTTGATATAATTATCAAATATTGACATCTTCAGACCTATTCTTTAGGTAAGTATCACTTCCCGCCCCCACACACTGCGGATTGAACCCAGGGCCTTCACACTGAGCTATACCTCCAGTCCTTTTTAAATTTCTATTTTGAGACATGGTCTCACTATGTTTCACAGGCTAGGCTTGAATTTAAGATCCTCCTGCTTCAGTCATGAGTCACCACACCTGGCCGCCCTCTTATTTTAAATGAAATTGAGGCTAGGGCTGGGGATTTAGCTCAGTGGTTTTGTCGCGTGCTGCGCAAGCGCAAGGACCCGAGTTCGATCTCCGGGACCAAAAAAAAAAAAAAAAAAAAAAAGGAAATTGAGGCTCATAAAGCTGAAGGAGATGGGTATGGTGGCACACACCTGTAATTCCAGAAGGCTGAGGCAGGAGGATTGCCATGAGTTGGAGGCTAGCTGGGGTTACATAGTTCAAAGCTGGCTTGAAATGCATAGTGAGATGCTGTCTCAATCAACCAAACCAAAAGCAAAAACAGCTGAAGGAATTCACCCACTAGGCAGTCTTGGACCAACCATGTAAATCCATCCTTCCCCTGCTCCCCACCAAACCCTACAATGTTGTTTGTTGTTTGTTGCCTTTTTTTTTTTTTTTTTAGTTTTCAAAGGTATTGGCTTACATTATACTTATATTTTCCATAGTTTAAATTTTTAATTAGTTTTTAAGTTGAAAAGTAACATGTATGTGGTTAAAAAAATCAAGATGTCTAAAAGGGTTATAATTATACAATTCACTTTCTTGGGTCTGGGATGGTGTAGCTCAGGGGTAGAGCACATATTTAGCAAAACCCGAGGCCCTAGGTTTGATCTCCACTGCCACACACAAAAAATTCTTTTTACTGCTGGTTTTTTTTTTTTGGTTCCAGGAATCGAACTTAGGTCCTTGAGCTTTTGGGGCAGGCGGTGGCACCACGGAGCTAAATCCCCGCCCCTTTTTACTGCTGTTTTAAATACATATTTCCATCAAGAGATGGAAGGAGGGCTGGGGATTTAGCTCCATGGTGCCGCTGCCTGCCTTGCAAGCACAGGGTCAAAGTTTGATCCCTGGTACCGGAAAAAAAAAAAAAAAGAGAGATGGAAGGAGGGGGAAGGGACAAGGCAAGGGGAAGCTGAAGGAATTAATATGTGTTATGTACATGCGCCAACTCCCGCATGGTGAATGTAATCATTATGTACTGCAAACATGTACTAATAAAAATTAAAATTTGAGGAAGAAAATAATGCATGTTTCCTCTTACGATTTTGTGTAATAGAATTGAGGCAGGAGATTAGGGCATGGCAAAGTGGCTGGGCAAGCAGGCATGACCTATCAGTCACAGGGACTCAGTGCCTGCACAGCACAGCTTCCAGGCCCTGCACCTGGCACCAATCAGAGAATGCTGCCTTCAGTCCTTCGGAACAGATCAAACAGGCTTTTGATAGGGCGGCCTAGGCCTGCCATCCGAATGGTTGGCATAAAGACGGCGGCCCCTGGCCTCATGGCCGCTGCCTCCTCTCTTTCTCAGTGGTCCAGTTTTCACTCTGCATATTTCTTTTCCTACTTTAATTGGCCTGCACTCACTCTGCAGAGCACTTCTATCTTTTCTTACCTTTAATACATTTAATGAATATAAAACCCCACTACTTGGTTTCCTATCCAATTCTTTGTTCAGAACAAGAGGGCTGGGGATTTAGCTCAGTGGCACTGTGCCTGCCTCGCAAGCCCAAGGTCCTAAGTTCAATTCCCGGTACTGCCAAAAAAAAAAAAAAAAAAAGAACAAGAGCCTAGAAAGGACCCCTAGGAAGGGCACGGGACCCCAGCACCCCACTAACAGAATCTCCAGTGACCTACCAAGGCCTGCAGGAGAAGTGTGAATTCCTCAGCCAGCATTTACAGTCCTCCAGACTCGGACCCCACCTAGCTTAGCCACTGATGGTCACCCTTGGTCCCCAGCACTCTATCTCAGCTGCTCTGGCCTCACGTAGGACTCTGCCCTATCCCTCCCTCCCTCCTTCCCTCCCTGTCCAAGGGCCACTGTCTTTCAGCTTCCTTCCCAGGCCCAACTTTTTTGAACCCCCTTCGCTGTCTGCCTCTCCCCAGTGTTCTGTCCATTTCTGGTTCCTTCTTTCAGCTTGTCTTGCACGTTGGCCCATATATTACCTTCCTACTGCTTAGTCATTGCTGACCCCTTGATTAGACACTTCCGGGTGTAAGATGGATGGGCTCTGCAAGGTGAGAGGAAAACATTCATTTCTTCTGCATCTCCCTTACCAGGCCCTCATCTGTGGTCTGAGAATCCTTTTCCTCCATAGCTGTCATAATCATTCTTTCATTCTCCTTTCTGTTAATAGTTCACTCTTCATTCAGTCAACTTTCCTTCTCTGTCGGGAAATTATCTCCAGAGGTCACTCGATCAAGGTTCTTCCTTCAAATGAGTAAATGATCATGGATCATCGTTGACATCTGACAAAGGAAGCAGACCCCCAGGGTGGAAACCATTAGGAGAATGGGCATCAAACTGAGTCACCACAGAACCCAGCCTGTTGTCCCAGGGGAATGAGGATGGGAGCAGTAGGAGGAGAAGTGAAGAGATTAGGAGAGACCTAGGTAGTAGCTCCTTCTCCTCTGCCCTCTTCTGCTGCCTGAGAGTCACCCTTGAGGCAGGACCCCGGCCAGGAGGATGAGTCCTCTCCTCAGCCCTTCAGTTAAGGAGACAGGTGAGGGGCCAGGAACTTACTCAGTCCAGCTCCCCCAGCAAGAGATGAATAGCAAGTTGGGGCAGAAGCTCTACATTAGAGAATGTCCTGTGTTAGCAATGCTTTGACCACAGAACAGTGGGAAGGAGGCTGAATGGGAATCTGGCTGGTTGGCTGACAGGTCCCCCGGCAGGGTGATGCCTCGTTACACCTCCCATCAATGGACTTGGTGGCCCAGGGCTCATGTGACTGGCTGACCCTCAGGATGTGGCTGGAAGACCTGCAGCAGCCCTTCCATGGTGCTTTTGATGGCTTTCAGAAGCTGGGGTATTTCCGACATGAAATATCATACCTCAAAAGCTTGACCTAGTTTAACAAAGTGTACATAAACTCTCAGAATTCAAAGTGAGAAGCCCACGGCTATACGGAGAATGATGTATGGTTTGTAGTTTCAGATCAGGCAACATCTAGAACAATTTATTTCCCTGATGAGTTTCCCTCGCAGAGGAAATCCTAGGGAGAAGGTTAGATTGTCCAGTGTAGGCTCCCTATCATGGACTCTGATCACGAGAATTTACCCAAATACTATTACATACAACCATTCACTAAATTTTTGAATAAAAGTACTACAGGAGGTTACAGATGTGTCTGATGTCAGGGCGTCATCACAACTTTCCACTGTTAAAGGCCATTACCCTCTCACTTCAAGTCTTTTTGCTCTCGGTTTGGGTGTAGCAATTCGTCAGGTCAGCCCTGGGTGATTCATAGGAGCAACAGCAAGAGTGAAAAGTAAAGCTACTACAGAGGGCTGCTGCCTGGGAGGTGTTGAAACTGAGGCTAAAAATAGGTGGGGGGTTCCTGGGCCAGCCTCCTTCATGGCCTCAGGCATCAAAAAGGAGCATTCAGGAGGGAAATCTGCTTTTGAGCCTTGCCCACAAGAGAGAGCAAAAGCCCCCACCTCTGTTGCCCCTGCCCCACGGGAAAAGCTCAAGGTGACAATGAATTTGGTGGTTTCAAAATGTCACAGACAGCCTCTCACCCCTTCCTCCCCCGGACTTCTGATCAGAGGCTTTCCCTCTGGTACATTCACTTTCTTAGTTCCTGCTTTCTTAGTTAGCTGTGTTTTGTCAAAGGATTAAGATAAAGGAAATGCATGGGGGAAGGGTGTGAGGCCCCGGGTTCAATCCTCAGTATCACACATACACCCCCCCCCATCAAAGATAGAAGAAATGTAAAATATTGACAAAACAAGGATAATATGGGGGAAAAGTACTCAGAGGGAAAAAGCACTGTGGGGCCAGATATGGTGCTGCATACCTGTAATCTTGGCAGTTGTGAGGCTGAGGCAGGAGGATCATGAGTTCAAAGCCAGCCTGGGCTACATAATGGACTCAGAGCTGGCATGGATGACATAGTGAGCCCTTTCTCAACTCCTCACCGGCAAACAAAAAAAACCAAACAGCACTGTAGGTAAAGAAAAAGCAAACATCAGTTTGTCAAACATTTATTAAGCACTTACTTTGTGCTAAGGTGTAGAGGTACAATGAAAATAAAATATACTTCCTGCTCTCAAGGTGCTTCTAGACTGGTGGAGAGGTAGTTAGTGATTCTAGTAACCGGTGGTAAGCAATATGGCTGCCGTAAGGACATGATGCTTGGGGAGCATGGAATGGGGAAGCTAAGTCACACAGAGTGGATTGGTTAAGGGGTCTTTGAAAGGGAAGGCAGTATAGCCTGCCTGAGAGCAGAGGTGTGGGGCAGACGTGGCAGAGGAAGGACTGAGTCTGGTGTGAGGACAAGCAGTGCCTCAGGGCTAGGTGTGTGGAAGAAGGTGAGGCAGGAAAGATAGGGGCACGGCCATGGGACCCAGCGGAGAAGCTGAGATGACATCCTGAGAGCAATGGAAGGACACTGAGGTGTTTTTTGTTTGTTTGTTTGTTTGGTACTGGGGATTGAACTTGGGACCTTTCGCTTGTGAGGCAGGCGGCCGCACCACTGAGCTAAAGCCCCGGCCCCCACTGAGGTGTTTTAAATGGTGGTGATGGCCAGGTGTGTGCCTCAGGAGTGGCAAAAAAACAGGAGTGAGTGAGGCAGAGGCTGGTGACTGGAAAGGAAAATGGCTGATGAGAGGTCGGGATTGGCTGTCTGAGATGGAGGAGAGAGGGCACAGTCTGGGAGCTCTGCTTCTGACTTTGGCTCCTTTGCAGGGAGCTAGAAGGAAGAGCAGTTGAAAGGGAGATGATGAGTTTTGCCTTGGACACATGAATTTCAAGGGCCCCGTGAATATATGACAAGCAATTTAATGTGAGGAGTCCTAAGAGTATGCGATATTTGAAAGTAATTCTGCTTTAAGGGAAATAAGACCACAGTTTGTGTTTTTTTTGTTTGTTTGTTTGTTTGTTTTCTGGTACCAGGGATCAAACTTAGGACCTTCCACTTTCGAGGCGGGTGCAGTGCCACTGAGCTAAATCCCTGGCCCTGACAATAGTTTATTCTGAGCCAAATGAGTGACCATGACCAGGGAATGCCAATTCAAGTTACCCTGAATGTCATATTCTGCCATGGAAGAGGTTACATAAGCTTTCATAGTCACAGAACAAAAAAAGTTATAAACCAATACATTTACCAATTCCACTGGTGGAGTTGTCAGGTTAGTGGGCTCTAGCAAAGAAGGAAAATCTCCTCTGTAGGATTCAGATGTTATATCCTCCTCAGGTTTAGTGTTGTGGAGGCTACAGGTATGTCTAACTTAGCAATATATTCCAAGAGCTTTTTTTTTTTTTTGGTACCGGGGATCGAACTCGGGTCCTCGCACTTGCGCAGCAGGCAGCAAAACCACTGAGCTAAATCCCCGGTCCATATTCCAAGAGCTTTGTCTAGGAGTCATGAGGATCTTATTCCAGAGGCTGAGGTCAATAGTAAATTGCTATTAGGGACCAGGGATTTAGCTCAGTGGTTCTACCACCTGCCTTGCAAGTGCAAGGATCTGAGTTCGATCCTTGATACCAAAAAAAAAAAAAGTAAATTGCTATCAAAAGGGGATAAAGATGACCCAAGATAGCTTTGCTCTCGATTGCCACATTCCATCTCCCCACCATCAGGATGTTCCGGTCAGCCCAGGTCGAATAGTCTGCAAAATCTTGAATACAGACATGGCTTCTTCAGAGAACTTCCATTCACTGAAGTGATCAGCTTATTTGAGAGTTAGCTAAAGTTGTGGTAATGACAAAGCCAGCCAGGAATGGTGCATAGAGGTCTGTCTCAATCACTTTCCTTGCTGCTGAGACACAATACCCGATGCCGGCAACTTAGGGGATGGAAGGTTTATTTTAGCTCATATTTCAGTCTATAGTCACCTGGCTCCAAGGCAGGACAGCATGGCAGAGGAGAGCTGCTCATGGCATGGCAGACAGGAAGCAGAGAGGGGAGGGAGGAGCCAGGGAAGGAGATAAGCCCTTCCTGGTCACGCCCCGGTGACCCAGCTCTTCTGATCAGGCCTCACTTCCCAACACCATGCCAGTTGTAGCGCTCCTTATTCCAATCACCTTTCCCAAACCCCTCCTCAGAATGCATGAGGGTTTGGGGCTGCATTCAGGTATAAACCACAACAAGACCCAAAGGCCAATACTGAGAATACCAGCATTGAAGGGGTGAGCTGAGGCTGAGAAGCCAGCAGAGGAAATGGAGAAAACATTGTCCCAAGAAGTGGGAGGAAAACCGAAGGAGGGGATATCACAGAAGCTGGAAAAGGTGGGGAATACAAGAAGGTGGTCATTGTAGAAAGTATCAAGCATGGCAAGAGAGTGGGTCTGTACAAAATCACATTGATTTGAGAAAGCTCACTAATTCAGCACAGTTTGAGAAGAAAAAGGCTAGACTGAAAGGGGAGGAGATTTATTTAACATACGTTATTTAATTATTTTCAAACAGTCAGGCATTTAATGATGGGACATGTTTTGAGAAATGTGCCATTAGGTGATTTCATCATTGTGCAAACATTGTAGAATTTACTTGCTTGCAGATGGTAGAATCTCTTTCATTTTATCAGTGAGCAGATGGAGGTTGATGAGGTTAGATGATGTGCCCAAGGTACCACCTGTATGAGAATATTCTACGATGTTTGCACAATGATGAAATTACCTAATGGTGACCTTCTCAAAACATGTCCCATCATAAAGTGATGTGTGACTGTATTTGAAAGGAGTTAAACAACATATCTTAAATAAAATGTTCTCTTCTTTCAATCTGGCCTTTTTCTTCTCAAATTACCTGAAAAAATATGACCTGAATATATATAATCATCTATTGTTTCTAAGGCCATGAAGATCAAAACAATAGATTAAATCAAGCAGAGAAAATGATACCATCAAGAGATGTGGTAAACATGAGGTGTCTAAGGCTGCTGCTGGCCTAACATAGCATGCTGTTTTATAGTAAACTGTTTTAAAAGTAGAAGAACACTGTAAAATAAGGATTGAAAGTATAGTACAGGCTGGGTGTTGCAGTGCATACCTGTTATTCCAGCACTCTGGGAGGCTGAGACAAGAGAATCTCAAGTTCAGGGCTGGGGATTTATCTCAGTGGTGCTGCTCCTGCCTCTCAAGCACAAGGTCCTGAGTTCGATCCCCAGTAATGGAAAAAAAGAAAAAGAGAGAGTATATCAGGTTCAGACTCAGGTTGGGCAGCTTAGACAGACCCTGTCTCAAAACTTAAAAAAAGAAAAGAAAAAGAAAAATTAAAAAGGGGGTGGGTGGGATGTAGCTCAGTCCAAAGGCACTGGGTTCAATCCCCAGTACCACAAAACAAGGCGATAGTACAGTAAATGTATAAACCATTAAAATTGTTGTTTATTATCATAACTAAAGGTTATGGTTTAGGTCCAGACTGTCCCCCCAAACTCCCGTGCTCAGGAGCAAGGTTTTTGGAAGTGGACTGGATCCTGGGGCACTATACTCATCAGGGGACTCCTCCACTAATGAGGTCAGCAACTGAGGGCCTGGTTAGGGGCAGGTCACTGGGGTTGACCTGGAAGGGTTCATCTCCCTCCATGTGTCCTCCCTTTGCTCTCTGCTTCCTGACTATCATGATGTGAGCCCCTCTCCTCCTCCAGGCTCTTCTACTTGCCATTTCTGCTTTGGAGCCAGCTGACCATTCAAGGGCTGAGACCTCTGAAACTGTGAGCCAAAATAAACCTCCCCTCCTTTACGCTGTGGGTGATGGGAACTGTGTCTCAGCAGTGGGGAAGTGACTAACGCACATATGTAACACATATACATAATTGTATGTGCTGGACTTTTATATGAATGGCAGCACAGTTGTGTTTCCACCAGCATTCACAGACACATCAGTTAGGAGGGCTACCGTATTACAGGTGACAGGAATTGTTCATTGCGGTAATAACTGTATGGGAACATCATTGCATATGTGGCCTGCTGTTGACCAGACCCCTTCTTACAAGGCTAGCAGTGTCCTTCAGGGCCCTGTTTGAAAGATTCACCAGTCCTACGTTAAAAGTATGTAATGAAAATTTAGAATCACTTTCATTTTCCCAAACAGTGGTCAGTGATTGGTAAGGATAGATGATGTGCCCAAGGCCATGCAGTTAAACAATCAGGACTAGAATCTAGATCACTAGATGTTTAGCCTGCTGCTCCTTCCTCTCTCAGCGGTTGGTTCTCAAACTTCAGCTCACATTAGAGTCACCTAGAGGTTTTGTTGAAACAGAGACTGTTGCTCCTGACCGCAGAGATTTTTATTCAGCAAATCCAGCATGGGACTTGAGAATGTCTTTCTTATAAGCTCCAGTTACTTAGCACTGCTAGCCCAGAACCATATTTTTCTCTTTCTCAGTTTTCTTTGTTAGTATATGTTTCCAATCCATAGTGAATGCGTGAGAGAACCTGGTACGTATACGCACTGCATCTTCATCCTTTTTACTCCCCCCATATCCCCTTCCTGTCCTTTCAAAGAACCAACTCTTTGACTCATTAATCCTTTGTACTGTCTTTTAGTCTCAATTTTATTAATTTCCACTCAATCTTTATGATTTCTTTCCTTATATTAGTTTCAGATTTGGATTGTTCTTGTCTTTCTAGACTTTGAAATGCATCATGAGGTTATGTATTTGGGATCTCCCTATTCTTTTTATGAGTGCATTTACAGCTGTAAATGTCCCTTTCAGAACTGCTTTTTTTTTTGGTACTGGGGATCGAACTTGGGTCCTTGCTCTTGCGCAGCAGGCAGCGAAACCACTGAGCTAAACCCCCGGCCCTCAGAACTGCTTTTATTGTATCTTGGAGAACCTTTGGAGAGGCACTGGTTTATAAGCTTGTCTGTAACACTGAAAGCACTGGAGGGTTCTAGAAAAGAGCAGTCAGATCCAGGTTTCTTCATCAGTCTCTCAGAAGCTCTCTTTATGACATTAATTTTCTTGGAAAAGAATATTTTCTAGCTGGGCATGCTGGAGCATGCTAGCAATCCCAACATTCTGGGACGCTGAGACAAGAGGATTGCAAGTTTGAGCTCAGCCTGGGCAACTTAGTGATTTAGTGAGACCGTCTCAAAATCAGAAGTTAAAAAAAGGCTGAGCATGTAGCTCAGTGTGAAGGCCCTGAGTTCAATCCCCAGTACTGCAAAAAGAAAAGAAAAGGTATTTTCTTCATGCAAATCAGAGCATCCTGGCAGAAAATACAAATATGGATCTGGACTTATTTATTTATTATTTTATACTTATTTACGCATTTTTAAAGTTTTTATCTTACTTTTGCTTTTTTGCAGTGCTGAGAATGGAAGCCAGTGCTTTGGCCATGCTAGGGAAGCACTCTACCATGGAGCTACATCCCCAGCCCTGGACCTGTGCTTTTCCCATTGAAAACTGTGTTGAGTGTTCACACTGTGCCAGATGCTGCTCCAAGCATTGGGGATAAAGCACAAAACTGTCTTTAGAGAGCTCACCCTGGGCAGTAGATACAAATATACCACATATGTAAGTGACATACATAACAGTGCCTATGCTAAGGAGGGGAAAGTTGTGAACGGGCAGGGCAGGAGAGCTTTGCTGACACTTAGGGCGGGTGGTTAGGGAAGGTGAGAAGGCACCAGGAAGCAGAGCCCTAAAGGAAGGGTGGCCTGGGCAGTATTGGCCAGTGCAAAGGCCCTGAGGTGGGACCACCCAGGGTGTCAGAAGGAGCCAGTGTGGGTGAAGTAGAGTGAGTCAGAGGAAGCCTAATAGGAAATGAAGTCAGAGGCAGCAGAGAGCCAGATTGATGCTGAGATCCTAGGAAATGGCCATGACAACATTTAGTAAATTCTCCATTAAATGTCACATCGCTGCTTTTTCTCCCATGTGAAATGACCTACTTACTTTGGAGGGAACATTAGGTCCCAGGCTTAAGTGGGACAGGAGCCCTGGTACTGAAGAGCAGTAGAAGTTCCCTCTGTAAGGTGACTGAGGAGGTGGTCCAGCTGCTCGTTTCCCCCATGCACTGGAGAACAGACCACTCTGGAGGGCCAGGCACAGAAGGGAGTATGTTTCTGCGGCCGCCTTTCCTGTGAGGGTGTGCCCTGCCCATCTTCCTCTCCACCCCTCACCCCACTTCCCACCCTCAGCCTTTTTACTAAATTCCAACAGCATCACCTTGGCAATGCCTGCCACATTTTTTGGGTATTACAAATTACATTGTCTGCACTTCTGGGAAAAGTTGACCCCACCCTTCTGAGTCGTGAGTTGTGGCTCAGATCTCAGTTCTTTTCATGGTCAAGCTTTTAGGTCCTGGCCCACCCACCCACAACTACCTGTAAGGGGAAGAAAGACTCATTAAGTCCACGCCAGATGTTGTATAGAGCGCCAATGACACAGGCAATAAGGAATTTACCAATGCGCAATGAATATAGGAAAGACAAGTTTATTTAGATCAGTGGGTACGTGGCTGAGAGGGACAGTGGCAAGTTTCCAGGAGAGGAATTGCACAGCCAGGGTGAGAGATTGGTTTTTTTGGGTTTTTTTTTTGGTACCGGGGATTGAACTCAGGACCTTGTTTTTGCCAGGCAGGCAGCGGAACCACCAAGCTACATCCCTGGCCTGAGATTGGGGTTTTTAAATAGTGGAATGAAAACGTGAGTTGGCAAATGCAGATATCTTAGAAATGCATTTTCCTGCGGATCTTGTTCTTTGTTAATTTTCCAGGAACACCTGTATTGTAACTAAGGTTGTACGTCAAAGTTGCACATTGGCAAGGCCTCTTGTTTAGGCCTCAAAAAGGCTCTTTAGATTTAGAAAAGGAGATCTATATGATTTAACTTTTCGGGGGAAACATTAGCTTGGGGGAGAAAAGGATGGTTTCTGTATTTATTATTGCATTTATTATTGTTTTAAAAGACAGACAGGATGATTGTCTTTTTTAGAAAGTGACTGAACTTCTATGTATACAAATAGAAACCTTAAAAGTACAGTAGTTGCTACAGTCAAAGCAGGCTGCTAACCCATTTGGAGGGGTTCTCAGTCTAAGAGAGTTTTGTGTGTCTTATGTTCCTAAGCAGACAGGCTTGGCCCTGGGTGGAACTGGATCTCGGGTACAGAGAAGTGCTCGTGGTGCACTAGGTGGGGTCTTGGGTCAGGGCCTGCAAAAACACTGGACTAAGAAGATCCAATCTTTAGTGGTATTAGAGGTTGGACTATAAGATGCAAATGTTCTCGATCTCTGACAATGTAGGGTTATTTATGAAGTTTAGTGTTTTTGATACGCAGACCACCACAGGAAGAGAGGCCAGGCACACTCTTGGACCCTTAACCTGTTACTCCCTGAAACCATGATTTGTGTTTTCTTTTCTTTCGAGGCAATCAGGGACTCAAAACTTGTGTTTGCAACAAAACAAGACAACAAAAACAAAAAACAGAGTGACTCTTCATTTAGGCCCACAGATACCCAATAAGTAACCAAAAGCAGAACAAAGCTTGATCTTCATTTTGTACCCTAGAGCTTTGGGTAAGACCTTTGTTCACCTCTGCACAGAGGCATGGTAATTATTTAGGGAGCGTCTGTCTAAAAATTGTCAAAACAAATTTAATTAGCTTTAAATTTATATAACCTATGTCTTCTCCCTTTAACATGGAGGACACCAAGATAAGAGGTTTACAGGGACGCTCAGCTACCAATGAGCTTCCAGAAGTTTCCAGTCATTGCCCTACACATAAATTCAATGCAGATTCCATCAGAGCCTCCACAAGCCTGAGACTGCCCCGAGCAGAAACGGTCATCTCATGGAGACTGAACTGCCCCTCAAGCACAAGGGCTTTTCCCAGAGCCACCTTGCAAAACCAGAACCAGATAATGATCAAGCAGACACCAGCCCATCCCAGAGAACCCGGAAAGGCTGGTCCTGTTCTTCTGCCGCAGGGCCAGTCCAATCCTCTTCATCTCCTCAAGCTGAGGCCCCTTCTTCTCTCCCTCCCTCCCTTCCTCCCTCCCTCCCTCCCTTCCTCCCTTCCTTCCTTCCTTCCTTCCTATTTCCTTTCACCTTTTAACTCTGCCTTCATAAATCTGCCTGTTTCTCATGCTGATGCATCCTGAAACTCTTTTTCTATGACACTAAGTCAGGAACCGACTCTGTGGAGTGAGTTGAAGTTCCCACCTCCTCTTTGTGGGGGATCTCCTTGGACCCACCTGGACACGTTTTCACATTGGTCTATGAGAAATACATTTGAGGGGCTGGGGATTTAGCTCAGGGGAACCATGCCTGCCTCTCAAGTGCAAGGTCCTGGGTTCCATTCCTGGAACCGGAAAAAAAAAAAGGAGAATTCTCAGCTTCCCTTATGTTTTGGTTTTGAGTCATCAGAGACCTCATGTGCTTCCTTGAACAGAATGTAATTTTGGAGTTATCCTGGCAAATTCTCAAGCTGTTACTGGATGGAGGCTCCAGCAGGCTCCTTTCCAGGTCTTCGGTGTCCTGAACAAAGAACTGGACAAGACACAAAAAAGCCAGCAAGGGTATAGATTTACTGATGGTGGGAAAAAAGCATACTCTACAGGGTAAGAGTGGCGATGAAGAAGGCTCACAGAGGCTGGAGGATGAAGGGAAAGGGATCTTTAGTGTCTGAAGTACTTGGATTGGCCACCACCTCATATAAATATGGTGTGGCGACAACTGTCCTATCAAAAACTCACTTGGCCTCTCATTCACTGTAAATGAAGATGTGGAATAGCGCCTTGGATTGATCTCATCCATAAGTAAATGATGAATTAAGAATAGTGTCTTCTGAGGGCCGGGGATTTAGCTCAGTGGTTCTGACACCTGCCTCGAAAGCGGAAGGACCTGAGTTCAATCCCTGGTACCAAAAAAAAAAAAAAAAGAATAGTGTCTTCCAATAGGGTTTGTGAATAGACAACAGTGCCAATTTCAGATGAGGGATGGAGTTGGTCCAGGGTACAGTGTTCAGGAGCTGCAGGCCTGGAGTCATTTTAGGTCCTGTGTTCTGTGGATGTCTTCTCTTTTTAGGAAACATCTTACTCAACCAGTTAGGCATGGATTTTTATGACTTCTGACACATTGTGCCCAGTTGTTTGTCCAGTTTCCTCCAGACCTAATTTCCTACCTCAGAGTTGTCTCAGTTTTATAACACTTGAGTTTTTGTGGATGACTTTTTTCTTTTCAGACTTGTATCAGCTCCTGGTAGTCACATAGAGCAAGGGCGACTTTCTGTGGGTGACTTTCTGTACTCCATTTCTTTAGAGTAGATCCTCTCACCCACTCAGAAAAAAGATATCGCATGTGGATTACTTCAGCATTCCAGCTGCTTCTGCTGCTAGGGTCTGAGGGCCCTTTGCAGTAGGGATGTTTTATTGCTTCTTGGTCCCTGGTATCTAGACGGGAGAGGCTGGAAATAACCTTTAACTTTATTTGGTCCAACTATTTCCTTTATGCCTAATGCTGTCCCTCCATCTTTGCTGCCAGGTAGTCTACCAACTTTGGTCAACACTTCCAGTATTTACACATAGAAACAGTATATCAGATGAGAAGGAAGACTCTGATTCCATTTCCTGAGGAAGGGCTTTGTACAAAAGATACATTTTAGTGTGGTTAATATGTTCAGTTTAATTGTAATTCAGTTCAATTAAAAAAGAATAAAAGGCTAATGTCTTTTCTTTTGTCAAATGAAACAACATTGTGGATGGAGACTCAAGAATATTTCTTTGAAACACAGCTAAATGGTAAAAATGCTATACTCTATTTCCCACCCTAGTGAAAAATAATCCCGAATGCCAAACCACAATAGGAAAATGCTTCATAGTGCCTCCACCCCAATAAGCCACCTTCCTTATCTCCACCAACACAAACAAATTTTATGGCCCGGTCTTTATATGAATCACTCTGTGAAAATGAAAGCAAATGTAATAACCCCAGACAGCTGCAATTATCTAAATGTCTCCCTATTAGCCATTTGAATGGCTAAAGCCTTGTGATCAGATCAGAGTGAATGCTAATTGAAATCTAATAGAGTTTACATCTGTGTGATTAGGTATCAGAATCTGATTCCAATATTGTTAAATTACAGACAGGGCCCATCAAGTCACACTAAAAATAAATCTTGTAACCTCATTTGCAAAAATGATGGATTCTTTCAATAAGGAGAGAACAAACTGGAACCGGTTGGTATGGCATTACCGCCACCTACTGGGAATTAGTGGAACTTCAGAGACAGCTTTCCTTTGATTTGGGCATCCTTACAGTGCATTTGTTTTTCTGACCCAAAAGGTTTCTTTTTTCTTTTCTTTTCTTCTTTCTTTCTTTCTTTTTCTTTTCTTTTTTGGGGGGGAGGAATCAGAGTCTCACTAGTTCAGGCTGACCTCAAACCTGCAGCAATCCTCCTGCCTGAGCCTTGAGTGCTGGGATTACAGGTGGGTATGCACTGCCATGCCAGATTTCCCAAGAGGTTTCTTGAATATCAACAAAAACAGCCACAATTTTTGATTCTTCAATTCAGTATGATTAATTAGCATGGAAAATATTAATAACTATCATTTCTAGAAGAATCAGCCAAGATTACAGAGATGTTTATATTCATTTACTTCAGAAAACAATGGAGGCAAAGTTTAAAGTATCCCAGGGCTGGGAGGCATGTGCAGGCAGGGATGAAGAGGAGGTGGATGGCTTTAGTGTCTCTGTGTTGGAGACTGCTGCTGAAGGAAGGCCAGAGAAACGACTCTGACCTTCTCCATACCTGGCTGACTTGGTGCTTAGTTTCTGCTAATGGAAAAGCCATTTCCCGTTTGTAATATTTCCAGAATAAGTGGTATTTACTGAAACTCCACTATATATGAACACAGTCGACTATAGAAGTATAAAATGTAGCCCCTCCTCAGGGGGTTATTATGAGCTCAGTGGAGAGGTCAGAGGGAAATACACGGCAGCACACACTGGTGCTCCCAGGCTGGCTTTTGTCAGGTAGCAGTCTCCTGAGCATGAATACTTGGGATGTGTTTTCTGAGACTGCACACATGACCAGGCCTTTATTTTACACTCCTACTAAGATGGTTTGACTACTTACATTATAGGCATAGGGAAGCTTGATTATATAATATATGACCGTGGGATGTGAGACATAATGAAGGCATGATAAGCCAAATATGTCACCTAATTTTACCAACTGTACAGAAACTTAGTCTACATATTTGCATACTGGATTTGGCTGGAGTTAGCCTGGATTGATTTTTCTGTGGGGCCGGGGATCAAACCCAGGGGTGCTCTACAGCTGAGTTACATCCTTATCTCCTACTTTTTATTTCCAGGTGGGGTTTCACTAAGTTTCCCAGGCTGTCCTCGAGCATGCAGGAGGAGGGTGACTTCAGAGTAGCTGGGATTATGGGTGTGCACATCATACCCAGCTCCATTTATTTTTATTTATTTATTTATTTGTTTATTTGGTACCAGGGATCAAACTCGGGTCCTTGCGCTTGCGCACAGGCAGTGAAACCACTGAGCTAAATCCCCGGCTATTTATTTCTTATTAATTATGATCATCAGGTACCAATTTAGAGTGCCACTCATTAAGTTTTAGGAATGATTCAGAGTAGCAGAATTCTAGAATATTAAATATGGCTCTAACGTTTGTAATTGAGGATCTTCTCAATGTAAATTTTTTGTGTGTATTTTTTGTCTTTTGAAACAAGGTCTCACTGTATAACTCAGGCTGGCCTTGAACTCACTATGTAGCTCAGGCTGGCCTTGAACTCATGGCGATCTTCCTGCCTCAGCCTCCCAGTGCTGAGACTACAGGGGTATGCCACCACACCCAGCTCTGTGTTTGTTTCTTTTCTTTTTTTGGTACTGGGTATTAAACTCAGGACCTTGTGAGGCAGGCAGGGTGCCACTGAGCTAAATCCCTGGCTGTGTTTATTTGTTTTGGAGTCAGGGTCTCACTATGGAGTTCAGACTGGCCTTGAATGTACTATGTAGCCCAGGCTGGCCTCGAACTCATGGTGATCCTCCTGTCTCAGCCTCCTGAGTGCTGGAATTACAGGCATGTGTCACCATGCCCAGCCTCCAATATAAGCTTGTTTTTTTTAGTACTGGGGATCAAACTCGGCTCCTTGTGCTTGTGCAGCAGGAGGCGGAAACACTGAGCTAAATCCCCAGCCCCTAATATAAGGTTTTTATTTGACAGCCTTTCTAATTAAAAGTTGGTGGTTTCATATATACATATATATATAGTATATATGATTTATATAATTATCATTTAAAATTTATTATGAAATAATTTTTTTTTGAGATAGAGTCTCACTATGTAGTTCAGCCTGGACTTGAACTACTTCTGCTTCTTCTCTTATTTTTTTTTTTAAGACAGGGTTTCACTGTATAGGTCAGGCTAGCCTTGAGCTCACTAAGTAGTCCAGGCTGGCTCAGGCTAACTTGTGGTGATCCTCCTAGCTCAGCCTCCTGTGAGCTGGGATTACAGGCATGTGCCACCACACCTGGCTTATTTGAAATGATTTTATACTCACAAGAAGTTGCAAAACAGTATAGAGAGCTCCCCTGTGTCCTTCACTCTGCTTCCTGCAATGGCATTAAGAAAACCAGCAGATTAACACTAGCACCATAAGTCACTATGGATCTTACTCAGATGTCACAGTTCTTATTTTTGTCATCTTTGTGTTTTGTGACACAGCTTTATGAAATCTTGTGGAATGTACACATGTGTGCAGCCACTACTGTGACCAGGACACAGAGTGTGCCACGCCCTTTCCCATCCCCAGCCTCTGGAAGGCACTGTTCTGGTCTCTGTCACTACCATTTAGTCATTTCAAGAATGTTCCATCAGCGGAAATACAGTGTGTGAACTTTCAAGATTACATTTTTCACTCAGTGTAATGCCCTTGAAATCCATTCACATTCTTGCTCCTGGAGAGGTTGCTGCTTTTTGTTCACGAGCAATATAACATTATATGGATGTGCCGCTGCCCAGCCATTCACCTGTTGAAGGGTATTTGGGTTGTTTTTAGTATTTAGCTCTCATAAACAAAACTGCTATAAACATTCATGTAGAAGTTTTTGTGTGAACATAGCTTCATTCCTCTTGGTAAAATACTTTGTTTTATAAGGTTTTAAGTGGTAAGGTACTTTGTAAATACCAGTGTTTGGTTCAGATTTGAGGTAAATTACTCTGAGCTACATTAATAATAATAAACAGTGACAAAAGGCTGAAAAAATGACTAGAGAAGAGATAGATAAGGCCAGTTGGTGGCAGAGGGGACCAATGTTGAGGTTTTTCTTTGGAGAAAACGACATTTTTTGTTAGGTAACAGAAAGTGTGAGACTTGGGGGCAGGCTTTTGTACAGTGGAAATGTGGGATTGAATTATAAACAAAAGATTGAAATATCTTAGTACATTGGCAACGCATAAGCCTTGCAGGGATATACATAATTAGTAGGGAGAATATTAATAAGAAGAGAGATGAACAGAGACAGAAAGGCAGATCCATTCACTCATCCAACAAATCTTCACTGGGCCCATAGTATTTGTCATGCATATTGTAGGCCCAAGATACTCAGTGAGTAGAAGAGATGAAGTCCCTGTGACTGTGTCAGAAGCTTCTATTCTAGAGAGAGTGGAAGACAATAGACAAGTTAATACATAAGGTCACTCAGGGAGTGCTAACAGTATGAAGAAACACCAAGCAGGAAAAGGAATTGGAGAGACAGGAGGTTCTATTTTAGAACGGATGGGCAGGAAGCCCTCTGAGGAGATGAGAGTTCAGAAGTTTCTGGAAAGCTGAGAGCACAAGAAGATGAGAGTTGGGCCGGGCCGGGGACTTAGCTCAGTGGTTCCGCCGCCTGCCTCGAGTTGGGCCAACGCCTGGTTCAGTGGAAGCTGTTATGACTAACATTTCAGAGACATCGTGTACATTTCTAGAAGGAAGGAAACTTTGTTAGTGTCCAAAGCCTTGGGAGTAGTATCAAGAGACCTAGTGAGGCACTGCTGTGTTCTATCTTTACCTGTATCATTCTGTGCTCAAGTGAAGCAGCTTGAAGGATAAAGGATGAAGGAGAGCTGGTGGTGTTACTAATGAGTATGCAGCTCCTGTGTCTCTTACATACCACAGTGATGAAATGTATCCATTCCCTAAAGAGTGGCATTAGCCTTGAAACAAGTGGTGGTGTGATATTTTGTTTTTGTTTGTTTGTTTGGTTTTTTGTTTGTTTGTTTTGGTACCAGGGATCGAACTCAGGTCCGTACACTTGCAAGGCAGGCGGCAGAATCACTGAGCTAAATCCCCAGCCCTGTTTTTGTTAACATAGATACTAATGTCCAAGTTTGCTTGAGAGACCAGGACAAATGTCAAAGGAGCTCATCTATTCTTGTCTCACCTGAGGTGCAGAGCTCCTGTCACACCCTTGGCAACTCTTCTCTGCACAGGTTGCATGGTTTTGCTTTTGCACGGACTCCTTCTCTTTTCCAGGGTAGGAGGGCAAGGTATTGGAAAGCAGTGAGCTTTAAGTCAGTTTTAAGGAAAAAAATATTATGGGTATAATTTAATGCCTTTTGAACCCCTTCTCAATCAGTCTCAATTTCCTTATCTCTCACTAGTCTATTTCATCCACTCCATGTTTTCATACTTTTGGTACAAATAAATACATCCATACGCAATAGAGGCCAATATTATTGTTGTTATTTGCAGTACTGGGCACTGAATTTTAATTTTTAAAATTTTTTTTTTATTTTTGGTACCGGGGATCGAACTCGGGACCTTGCGCTTGGGAGGCAGGCACCAGAACCACTGAGCTAAATCCCTGGCCTGTGAATTTTTATTTTTTATTTTGAGACAGGTCTTGCTAAGTTACTCAGTTGCCAATTTTGTGAAGGCTGGGGTCAAACTTGTGATCCTCTTGCCTTAGCCTCCCAGAGTGGACCACCAAGGCCAAAGAGAGTAGTACAGTTAGAAAAACAGAAGTTGTGTGAGCCATTTCCTTCTCTTCATTCAATCATAAACACAACACCACCCTAACAATTATCCAAGATTAAGTTTAGGAGGCAGATTACTGACATCAGTGAGAGAGATAGGGGGAGGCACTATCGAAAAGGATAGGATCAGAGGTGTCTTTAAATACTGGAAACCTGAGTTATCAAGTTCCCTTTTTTCCCCCACTTCATCATGTTGCCTGTTCCCACTGCACCTGTCCCACGATCTTCACTAAATGTAGCTACTTACTGCATGCAGTGAGGTGCACATTTGGCAATTCTTTCCTCGTCATACAAAAGAAACTGGACTATTTTCAGCCCACCCAACTGTAACAAGACTATTATTGTTTATGGTTTATGTAAATGGCATTCTGAATGTATATTTTTGCATACATCATTATGTTTTGTGGCTTATTCATCTTAAAACATGATGTTCACTCACTTAACATCAATTGCTTTAAATTTGTCCTTTTTATTTTTATTATTTTTGTGGAATGAGGGATCGAACTCAGGACCTTGTGCTTGCCAGGCAGGGGTGGCACTACTGAGCTACATCCCCAGCCCTGTTCATTTTTAATTGATAGTTTCCAATGTTTTGCAATTGCAGACAGTGCCATAGTGAAGATTTCTTCTGCGTGTCCTCTAGGCACTTGCATGATGATGCCTTGTTGGAAGTGGAAATTCTTGGGCCTTAATCCAGACTTACTATGTCAGAAACTGGGGAGCCCAGAAATTTATCTATTTATTTTTTTGTGGAACTGAAGATTCAACCTAAGAGTTTATGCATGCTAGGCAAGCGTTCTGCCACTGAGCTAGGCTCCTTAAAAAAAAAAAAAAAATTATTTTGAGATGAGGTCTCACTAACTCACCCAGGCTGGTTTTAAACTGGTGGTCCACCTGCCTCAGCCTCCTGAGTGCTGGGATTATAGGCACTCAGCTGAAAATTGTACTTTAATAAACTCTCTAGTGATTCTGCTGCACACTAAGATTTGAGAATTACTTCTGTGGCTGTGCATTTTATGGTGAAATACTGGCTTATAGTGAGATAAGATAGAAGAATAAAAAATAGGCAGGAAGGGGACAAAAAAAATCATAATTTTAAAATGAAAACTTCAGCTTCAGGACACAAGCTGTTTGATTTTTTTTCCTTTCTCTTCTCCTAGAACATAATAAGCTGGATAATTCCCTTTCACCTGCAAATAGGTTCAGCCATTCCTTTTTACTTGCAAATGGCTTCTTTCACCTGTGAATGGACTACCTTTTCACCAGTAAATTAGGCTTTCCCCTAGACTAGACACTGTCTCACTGACGGTGGGCTGCCCCCAAACTAGACCAAGACTATGGATTATCAAATTCTGCAGGTTTCCACCACCAAAATCATATAAATATACTAGTTCCAAACTGTAGTGGATCTCTTTTTCCTGAGCGCCTGCATTCTACTATTGAGTGTGAACTAAAAATCTGTGCCCATCCTGAAAAATCCTTTTTCCATCTCCAAACATTCTATGTTTAGGGTGGGTTAAATTTTTTTTTTTTTTAATAAGGAGTTATTCTTTTTTTTTTTTTAAAACAGAAATTTTTATTTATTTATTTATTTTTGGTACCAGGGATGGAACTCGGGTCCTTGCGCTTGCGCAGCAGGCGGCGAAACCACTGAGCTAAATCTCTGGCAAGGTGGGTTAAGTTCTTTCATTTAGCTTTAGGAACCTCTCAGAAATGTCTGGTGACATTTTCTCTTGGCGAGTCAGCCAGGAGGTAAAAGAAGCAACAGGACTATGATTTTTGTAAATTCAGCCAAAAGCTTTTCATTTTTTCTCCCCCACTTCCCTCAACTGCTGGCCCTCTGAAGCCGGGTGGGAAGAGGTGGGTCACTGTGGGCGTGGCCTAGAAGGGTGGCTAGCCTTCCTCCTCCCATGATCCCTCGCTGCTTCCTGCCTGCCTTGTATGAGCTCTTTGTCCTCTGTGGTGTACCTGTGCCTTGCTGCCTTGCGTTGAAACCAGCTATGGACTGAAACCCCTACAAACTGTAAGCCAAAATAAATCTCTCCTTTAAACTGTGTGTCGGTATTTTGTCCCAGCAATGAGAAAGTAAATAACACAAGTTATGATGCTAATTATTTCTAACACCATGATATATTATAAATTCCTTATAAATTTTTGTAACTTGGGGCTGAACTATAATTTCTAAAAAAAACACAACCTAAACAATATGTTAAGATGGTAGGCATTACCAACAGTACAAATAAAATATGACACTGACTCCTAATGTTATGCTGACTATGATTAATAGAAGTAGCTGTTCTCTAGTTATACTTTGTATTTTCAAAGTATTCAATATTCAAAAAAGATTAAAGCCTACTCTTCCCATTTCATGACTGGTGCAACTGACTTTCTGGGTGTTCAACAAATGAGGCTTGGAGACCAAAGCTAAGAAAGGAAACTGGGCTAAGAGAACAGGGAGTATTTTGGCCCTTATCCTCCAAGGTTAGCCAGGACTCAGGATATGATAGGGCCTCTCTAAAAGGATACTGCAACTTTGGTGAGACACCCAACCTCCTGAATAGGGAGATTGCTGGACCCCAGAGGACAGGAGTCAATCAGTGTACATTGTGCTAAAAGGAGGTTCACTAAAGAGAGGAATGTCCCCATGCTTCCAAGGGAAGCCATTTAGTCAAGTAAGACCATGACCCATCCTGGCAGATGACACAACTGATAGAGTGAAAGGATATGGAGGAGGTAAGAGGCTCCTCATGCAGCCCCCAAAGTAACCCCAAGGAGCCTTAACTGTCCTTGACAAAGGGCATATCTATCTATCTATCTGAGAAAGAGATTGATTTTGATTAACACAGGTCTTGTTTGTTTGAGATAGATCACATATGAACTTGTGATCTTGTGATGATCCTTCTGCCTCAGCCTCCTGAATATTGGGATTATAGGTATGTGCCACCACACCAAGATTAACACAGGTCTTACTTTGACTTGGTCTTAAACACCCAATAGGAAAGTATAACAAAAAAAGACATGTAAAGCAAGTAAAAATAATACTAAACAAAAAGCTAGGCTACATATATAAAGGGGGCTCCAAATACTGCACCCCGCTGGCAGTCTTCAGCTGTACCTGTAACTTAGTCATAAGTTTTAACTCCCAGTTCTTCTAGACTTCCTAAAATGTGTGCTTCAGCCTCTCTTATCATATTCCCATTATGTTTTTCTAATGTACATTCAAGTACCCCTCAGGAAAAGATTTATCTTCTTGTATGTAGGTGTGCCTATAAAATAAGAATGGGAATATAAAAAGTCTTTCATTTGTTGGTTAGGTTAATTCCTAAATATTTTAAGTTTTCTTGATGCTATTGTGAATGGTATTGTTTTCCTAATTTCTTTCTCAGTGAGTTCATTAATAGTACAGTACAGGGGCCGAGGATTTAGCTCAGTGGTTCTGCCACCTGCCTCCCAAGTGCAAGGTCCTGACTTCGATCGTAGGTACCAAAAAAAATAGTACAGTACATAGGAATTCTATTGATTTTTGTGTGTTTATTTTGTATCCTGCTACATTGCTGAATTTGGTTATTAATTCTAGGGGGCTTTTGGTGGAATTTTTTTAAGCCTTGTAAGTAGAGGATCATGTCTACTGTAAATAATGATATTTTGACTTTGTCCTTTCTTATATATATCTGTTTTACTTTTTTCTTTTGCTTGATTGCTCTGGCTAATGTTTCAAGGACTATTTTGAACAGGAGTGGTGACAGTGGATATCTTTGTCTTGTTCTTCATTTTAGAGAGAAAAGTTTCAGTTTTTCTTCATTTAACCTGATGCTGGTAGTAGGTCATAAATGGCTTTTACCAGATTGAGATTAGGTCCATCTATACCTATTTTCTTCAAGGTTGTTATCATGAATGAATGCTGGATTTTGTCAAAGGCTTTTTCTGTGTCTGTTGGGATAATCATGATTCTTTTCTGCTTTTGGGATCAGGGTAATGCTAGCTTCCAGGAATAATTTTGGAGTTGGATGTGGTGGCACATGCCTATAATCCTAGCACTCAGGAGGCTAAGGCAAGAGGATTGCTGTGAATTTGATGCCAGCCGGAACTATAGTAAAACTCTTGTCTCAAAAACCAAAACAAAAAAACCAAATCCAAACAACAAAAAGATTTGAAAGTACAGTGGTACTTTACATTGGGTGACAGACATGACTGCAGCCATCTTTCCCACAGAAACACAAACGTGGCCATCTTTTTCAAAACCGTGGAACAAATGAAGTTCTTGAAGCAAGGTACCATTGTACTTACTCCCTCTCAATTTCATTAGAGTTTGAGGAGTATTGGTGCTCATCCCTGAAGTTCTTGGAAAATTTGGCAATGAAACTATTAGGTCCTAGACTTTTCTTAGTTTGTATTTTTTTAAAAATCACATCAATTTCATTGAGTGTTATTGAATTATTTCAGATTTTTAAGTCTTCCTGTTTCATATGTATCGAGATAATTAATATGTATCGAGGAATATCTCCATTTCTTCTGATTCTCTAATTTTTTTGAATACAGATTTGTAAATAATCTTCTGAATTTTGGTAGTGTACATTTTGATTTCACCTCATTTTTTTTTTTTTTTTTTTAGCAGATTGACATAGTGCGTTATTTAAGTTGTCTGTGCAAAGGAAAATAATGTGCATCCCTATCATATACGTGTAAAAATACTAAGGATGTACAGTGTACAAAAACAGTTTCTTGTAGTTATTTCACATCCTTGTGGGTCATATACTTAAGGAAAGAAACAGCTTTAGTATGACCAACAATAATATTAATACAGTTTCTTGGGGTCATAGCTGCGTCTGCTTAAAATCCGTAACCAGATAACCGAATCTTTCGCAGATCTAATGAAAGAACTAGCAAGGCCAAGAAATGTCACAAACTATAAAGCTACAGGGAGGTAATTCAATTACCAATTTAGAGGTTTTCTTTTTATTTAAATAAATACTTTATATTTCATGCTTGCCTGTAATGTAGTACCAGGAGCAAGATAAAGAAGTTCTACTGTAGACAGTACAAATGGTAGCAGCAAGTGTGTACACTGAGGTGTAGCATAGAGACCCTGCAGTTAGTAAGGGAGGCCCTTACTTTTGTACTCTAGAAGAAGCAAGAGACCCTGCAAGAAGTCAGCTTTGAGAAGCCAGAAATCAGGTGTGGGAAGTGGAAAACATACTGGAATAATGCTGTGTAATTAGTGTAGAAAGCGAAGCTGTGAGCAACCCTTGCCAACAATCCAAGCAGAAAGGGCCAATTTCCCCCAAGATGGCTGCCTTGTGACAACGGGTCAGCTCTCATGACAGTACAAGCCAAGTTGGAACTGTATTTGGATAGGATGATTCCAGGTTTCTGGCTGTTCTACCTGCCAGAATCCGAAGCTACAGCAATGGGCAACTCAGGAAAGTTTCACAATTTCCCTCTGCCCACCTTTCTGTGCTGTTTTAAGCCTTCATGACACATGACTGAGATCTGGGTGGGAGAGGGAGGGATTTTCAAAATCGAAGCCAAGAACACACTTTCAGTGACACTGATGGCCTTGGAGGGGATGACTGGGCCCTGCGCGTGGCTGGGGACTGAGGGCCAGCTGTGAGGAGGGGCCAGCCCTGGGCACTGTCAGAGCCCATCATTAATCTCTATGAAGTATCCTTGGCCAAGGTCATGGAAATCACCTTAAGATTTTTTTGGAAAAAACCAAAACAACAAAAGGCTATGTGCTTAGTGTACAGTGTGATGCTTTCCCTCTAAAGGAACAAATGCTCTGAACATCAGCCAGCCTTAGCTTTCTCCTCTTCTCACCCATTTCCTTCTTAGAAAATGGATGCAAGATGATGAAAGGACATACCTTCTAGTCTACTTGCTTGTCACTGTGAAACATTCAGCAGAATCCCAAGTGAAAAAAAGTTAATCTATAGATGTAAGAAGGAACTACCATTTACTGTAACTTCCTACTTAACACTAAGGATGAACGTCACTCAGGTAGAAATATGAAAAATTAGGATAAAATCTACATCTGACTATGTCTTAGCTGCTTTAATAAAATGCCCGTTAACCCCCTGTCAGTCCCAGTGGCCCACCCACCGCCAGCAGTGGTTTCAGAGCTATAAATCCTCACTTCCAGCGTCAAGAGGCTAAGACATCTGCATATGGATATGATTCACCCTACTAGAAAGTCACTTGCTCTCTCATGCAAAGCAATCTAATACTGTGTCACGATGCAGCCTTCCATTTGGGAGCTGTCAGAGTTGAACTAGAATACATCTCCACGATCATTCCAGGGAGTGCGCGCCCTCCTGCTGGCCAAAGGCAAGGCTCTTGCCCCTTGGACTTCATAGGCTGCTTTGGAAAATGTCAGCTCCTGGCACCAAAAAGTTTAATCTGAAGATCATCAGTAATGAAGGAGAAAGATGAGGCTTGCATACATGTCCCCTATTAGTGAGAAAGGTTGGGATTTGGAGTATGAGTATGTACAGAAAAAGAAAAGCTAGCGGTGTTCTTTCTGTTTTGTTTTGTTTTCCCTGATGGTTTAGTTCAGTGATAAATGTACCTTGATCGGAATAAACACAGCAGGTTTTCATCTTTTACTGACTACTTTGTAATGCTCACAATGTGTTCATCTTGCCAAGTAAAGTTCATTTCTTTTTTTTTTTTTTTGTACCGGGGATCCAACTCGGGATCTTGAGCTTGCAAGAAGGCGCCGGAACCACTGAGCTAAATCCCTGGCCCTAAAGTTCATTTCTTAACATCATTCAGGTCTCAATTTTCTTCATTATGTTATGTTGCCAGGTCATCCTAATATTTTAATTCTCAAGTGAGCAAACATCAATAGCTATTTGTTTCCCTAACCCCTTGGCATGAGTAGCTGATTTTCTCATTTTCAGCACCAAGGGGTTAAATGATGGCATCTCTTCTCCCAAAGCCAAGTTCTGAGCAATCTGTACAATTTCAGAGCCTTATCAAAAAATTTTTTTTACACAGGAGAAAAAGTGCATGATTCTCATTGGCGTGTACATTCCTTGTGCATGGGTCAAAAGAAAACTGCAGTAAGTTTGTTTCATGTAAGTTGGAGCTGCATTTGCTAACATGACATACAATTTTCACTGCTAAAAAATAAATACTATTGGAATATAAACAAAATCATAAAAGGACATTCAAAGTTTTAACATCTGAGGAAAAACTAATCACCTAGAACTGAAAATAAAAAATTAAAACTAATAAGGCAAACACCTGTTGGCTTACCTTGGTGTACAATTTTGGGATTTCACCTCAATTTTATTGCATTGATTTGTATTTTTTCTTTCTTTTTTGGGGTAAGATTAGCTAAGGGTTTGTCTGTTTTGTTTATTCTTTCAGAGAACTAGCTTTTCAATTCACTGATTATTTTTTTTTTTAGTTTCAATTTTATTAATTTCTGCTCTTATCTTTATAATTTCCTTGCTTGTACTAGCTTTGGATTTGTATTAGTCTGGTTATTCTAGGACCTTGAGGTACATCATTAGAGTATTTATTTGGCCTCATTCTGTTTTTTTCTGATACGGGTATTTACAGCCATAAACTTCCTTCATAGGACTACTTTAATTATGTCCATAAATTTGGGTATGTTGTACTGGCATTTTCATTTAATTCTAGGAACTATCTTATTCTTTTGTGATCCATTGCTTATTCAAGGGTATATTTTAAAATTTCCGTACATTTTATAATTTCTGTGGCTTCTTTTGATGTTAATTTCTAGTTTCATTGCCCTGTGATTTAATAATGTACATGGTAAAATTTTGATTCTTTTGCATTTACTTAGATATGCTTTATTAGCTAGTATGTGGTTTATTTTGAGGCAGGTGGTGGAACCACTGAGCTAAATCCCTGGCAATATGTTGTTTATTTTGGAGAAAGTACCACATGCTATTGAACAGAATGTGTTCTGTTGGGCAGAACACTTTCTCTCTATATATTAAGACCATTTGTTCAAAGGTTTGATTAAACTCTGATATTTCTTTATTGATTTTTTTATTTAGTTGGTCTATTTGTGTTAGTGAGGTAGTCAGCTCCCCCACTATAATTGTGTTGATGTTTATCTGATCTTTTATGTCCAATGGTGTTTGTTTTATGCAGTTGGGTGTGCTGTTATTTGGTACATATATGTTTATAATTGTTATCTCTTTCTGTTGAATGGTTCCCTTAAACAATATGTAGTGACCTTCTTTGTCTTTTCTGATGAGTTTTGGCTTAAAGTCCAGTTTGTCTGAAAATAAGATCGCTACTCTTGCTTGTTTACAGGTTCTGTTGCATGGAATATTGTTTTCCATCCCTGATTTTTTTAGCCTATGCATTTCTTTTTGGGTTAAATGTATTTTTGTATATAGCATACCATTGGATTTTGTTTCTTGATCCATGCTGCTAATATGTGTCTTTTAACTGGCAAATTGAGAACATTCACATTGATAATTATAACTGATAGGTATTAACTTATTCCTAACTTATTCCTGTCACTGTATTATTTTCCTTTCTACTTAATTGCTTGCCCTACCTGGTATATTCATTCTATCAGACCTTTTGGCATTGTTAGCTTGTATCTTTCTAAGATATCCTTGAGAAGTTTTTGGAGTGTTGATTTGGTGGTAATGCATTTCTTTAGTTTCTCTTTATCATGAAAATATTTTATTTCTCTGTCAGTTTTGAAAGATAATTTTGCAGGGTATATTAGTCTGGGTTGGAAGTTGTTTTCTTTTAGTGTTTGAAACACTTCATTCTAAGCTCTCCTTGCCTTTAAGGTTCATGTTGTGAAGTATGCTGTAATTCTGATGGGTTTTCCTTCAAAAGTGATTCTTTGCTTTTTCAAACAACTTTTAAGATCCTATTCTTGTGTTGGATTTATGATATTTTAATTATGATGTGATGTGGAGTGTTTTTTTTCTGATCATGGCTATTCAGAGTTTTATATCCCTAACTTATCTGAATGTTAAATTCTTTTTCCATGCCTGGAAAGTTTTCTGCTATTACTTCTGTAAACAATTTTTTTTTTCATTTTTTCTAGATCCTCTTTTGTTGCCAGTTCAGGGAGTCCAGGGGGCTGAGGATCAGAGTGTTCCATCTCATTTCCCTTTGGGGTTGCTGTAGGTGATCTGGAAGTCTGGTTTTGAGACTTGTTTACATGTCTTCTCATTTCGACGGAGGGGCGGGGAGTGTTGCTGGCGCCCACTTGGCTCATCTCCTGTGTGCTGGCGGGGGTGGTACGGTGGCCCAGAAGCCTCCTCTTGTGCGCTGGGAGCGGCTCACCTCCTGTGTCTGTAAACAATTTTTTTTATGATTTTTTAACTAATTCCAGTTACTCATAGGTTAGTCTTCTTTGAGTCATCTGGCAGCTGTTGGATCGGATCCATTTTTCATGTTTTATTATTATTATTATTATTATTATTATTATTATTATTATTATTTTGGCAGTACTGGGAATTGAACTCAGGACCTTGTGCTTGCCAGGCAGTTCTATTATTATTATTATTATTATTATTATTATTATTATTTTTGGTAGCGGGGATTGAACTCGGGTCCTTGCGCTTGTGGAGCAGGTGGCGAAACCACTGAGCTAAATCCCCAGCCCTCTCTTATTATTTTTAAGCTATCTGTCACTAACTGATTACTAACTACAGCCCTGTCTTCTAGGTCTGATACTCTGTCCTCACATTGGTGGCTTCTGCTGCCCATACTTTCAGTAGTATTTTTAATCTCCTGGATTTCTGTTTGAAACTTTTTAAAAATTGATTTTTATTCTTTTCTATGCTGAGCATTCATGTTTTGCATCTCTTTCTTAAGCTCTGCTATATTTTTATTAGTGCCTTCATAGACTCACTGATCATTTGTTTCATTAGGATTGTTATCTGGTTAGTTATATCTTCTTTGAATTCACCAAGCACCTATTCATCTGTTTTGTTACCTCCATGATATCCTTTCAGACATTTCTGCTGTGTGGCTTTTGACTTCCTTCCCCTTGTTGCCCCAGATCAGCTTTCTTGCCTTGTTTTCTCATGTTTCTATTTTTGTTTGTCTTTTGTGCTTTGTTTGCAGGTTAATTATAGTGCATAGTTTTGTTGCAGGGATATCTTCTGGGCATGCTAATTACTGGCCTTTGCTTCTGTCCCAGGATATAGCTAACTCTGTTTATTTAGGAGAAGTTGAAGTTTATTTGGCCCAGTATCCAGTTCTTTCTGAGAATGGGCTGCAGTATTGTTCACGATCCCCAGGCTATCCAAATATTGGCATATAGAGAAAACCAACTGATAGCAACAACTGTATCATCTTGGCTACAGGAGTAGTCAGTGACAACAATAGTGTCAAATGTAAACTGGATTCTGGATTCTTATTTCAGACACACCTTAAAAACTACTTATGAACCACCCTTAACCAAAGCAAAGAGATCTATGATTTTAGTGTAGACACTCAGACAACCCAGATACTGACCTACAGTAAATCTGACCACTGGCCTCCGTTGGATGTAGGCAGCCCTGTGGGAGTTTAATGTACTCACTGCTTGGATCCAATCCCCTCTGAAGGTAAAACCCACCAAACCTGGCCTCCCACCACAGAATGCAGCCGCATGATCTTGCTGGCCTGAGCTGGAGCTTCTTAGGGGATTTCAGGGGACCTATGTCTAGCACTCACCCTCTTGAATTCTGTTTCCCATGGGTATCTCTCACCAGGTAGAGTAGCACTTCAGGCCTGGCATGAAACTCTCCTCTGGGGTGTTGGTCTCATCCTCAGTCAGGTCAGTCATTTGGCTATCACCTCTGCCACCCCTTGCTGAGGAGACCCAAGGTGCAGAGCAGGCTAGGAGTAGGTAGTTTGACAGCGGCAGCAGGGCAGGTGGGTGACACTCCTCTGTTCCTTCCCATGCAGCAGAAATGTCTTACAAAATTCTTACCTTAAAAAAAGAATACCAAATCCTCCCACATATATCTAAGCTGAAAACACATAATATTCCTGAGAGGCCTTCTGGAATGGGATGTAGGACTCACCAATGTAGGGGGCAGGCATGATGTATATGTTGGTTTGTGAGACCTGGAAGAAGTAGTGGGAAGCAATTACTATTGTAAGTGTATCATTGCCCATTACAAAGTCTGGAAGGAGTAGGTGTGGTGGTGCAGGGCTCCCTATGTGCTGGCCATTGGAATGTGCATGTTGGGTGGTTCATGGCCTTCTTCCTCTCTAGCCTGCATCCTCCATTAACCATCCAGTTCACCTTGTACTTTTGTTTTGCTTTACCAGGTTTGATTCAGCACCCTACAATACAATGCCTGGAGGTTGAGTTTTGTCACTGTAGAAATCAAATGAGCCTAGAGGTTATTTGGGTTTAATTATCATTCATTGAAACAATCAATGTAGAGGACTGAATCATTCAAATGGTTGATGGTGGGACATTTAGGTAATTACAACTGTTGAATGCTTTCCCTTCTGCTAATTGTTTTTATTGAACAAGATTTATACGGAGGTCTTGGAGAGAAGTTGGTGAAGGCTGGGGATTTAGCTCAGTGGTTCCGCTGCCTGCCTCAAGAGAAGTTGGTGAGGCTGTGGGTATCACAAACCAACATTTTAGAAGGAAATGATGAAAGGGCCGGGCATTTAGCTCAGTGGTTTTGCCACCTGCTGTGCAAGTGCAAGGACCCAAGTTTGATCCCCGGTACCAAAAAAAAAAAAAAAAGAAGGAAATGATGGAGAGATATCATTCTGGGGCCTAAGGCTGATCGATCTTTCTTTCTTTCTTTCTTTCTTTCTTTCTTTCTTTCTTTCTTTCTTTCTTTCTTTCTTCCTTCCTTCCTTCCTTCCTTCTTTTCTTTCTTTCTTTCTCTCTCTCTCTCTTTCTTCCCTTTCCTTTCCTTTCCTCCATCTTTCATATGGAACACTTCACAAATTTGGGTATCATCCTTCTGCAGGAGCCTTGCTAATCTATGTACTATTTAGAGATGGCCAGAGACCACCAGGGGAACAAAGTTGGGCAGGGATACACCTGGGCCCTTAAGCTGTTAGTCATTAAAGACGTTTTGTGTTTTCTTCTGAGGCAGTCAGGGATCTACAAGCTGCTTTTGCTAAAAAAAAAAAAAAGATGACTCTTCACTTGAGTCTGTAGATATTCACTGGACAACAAAAAGCAGAACAAAGCCTGGCCTTCACTTTATGTCTGTCTTCTTTATTACCTTAAAACCTTGGGTCAGACTTCTACTCAGCTCACATACAGGCACGCATCTAGGAGTGTCTAAGCACTGCTAACACAAGGTTGATGAGCCCTAAAATTACCCAGCCTACTTCATCCCCTTTCAAGACTGACATTAAGACCAGAGATTTACAAGGACATCAACTATCACTGGGTGCCTACAGATCTCCACTCATTGCCCCAAATCTACAGTCACCTTGGATTCCAGCAGATCTTCCAAAAACTGTGAGGCCAAAAGTGAACCTAAGCAATGCCATCTTGGCCTGCGAATAAACTCCCCTCATACCCCTCCCCTTACAGAGTGCTGGAATTCCCTTAAAGATGTATTTTTTCCAACCGCCCTTCTAACTGCTTCCTCTGCTTCTGTAGATATGCTTTATCACTCCCTGAGAACAGATGGTGCCTGGTGCCTCCCTGTAACCACCGAACCCTGTAGCCATAGAATGTCCTATCTTGACAAGATAGCTGGGTTGTGAAAGATAATCTGCAGCTGGTTGAAGGACATGTTGACCTCTCCCTGAGCTTCTTTGTTTAAGTTACCTATAAAAGCTGTGCTGTCCCCTGCTTCTGGGCTTCACTTCTTCTAGAGAGTGGAGTCCACACGTGTGAATAAACTCCTTTCAGTTTTTAACTCTGTCTTTGTCCCGGTGTTTGGTGATTTCCTGGCTTGCTTGGCATAACATTTTTGGAGGCCCCAGCAAGATCACCATTACTCGGTGACTTCTGTCTGGTGGATGGCCGCTGTCTCAGGCTGCCACAGCCCGAGATAGGCCTGGGGAGGCCACCCTGACCATTTGATCAGGGCCCTGGGAGCTCGGGCCCCAAGCAGAGGATTCGGGTCATTCCAGCCATCCTGAAGGGAGTTTATCTGGAGGACCTCCGGAGATCAGGTAAGAATCTCATGATTCTCAGTCAGTGGATCCTACAGAGGGTGAAAGGGAAATTGGACGTGGTGCTAATTCCCATGCCCGGGACTTTGCTGCCATGGTGGGAAGTCCTCTGGTCAGTTTATCCATTTGGTAAAGAAGGCTGTAGTCTGTCTAATATCTGTGTATCTGTTGTTTGTTGTCTATCGGCTTGCTCTATGTGCCTTTTGCTTAGTTTTGTTCTACAGAGAGCCATGGGAGCCAGACAGTCTACCTCCTCCACCCCCCTTGATTGTGTTTTACAACATTTCTCTCAAATTTATACCCCACAGAAAGCAGATGAATTCGGCCTCAAGTTCTCAAAAGGAAAACTCCGGACCCTGTGTCAATTAGAGTGGCCATCGTTTGGGGTGGGATGGCCAAGTGTGGGAAGTTTTAGCATTCAGACTACCCGACAGGTTTGGAATCGGGTTACAGGAAAGGGAGGGCCCCATCACCCTGATCAGTTCCCTTATATTGATGTTTGGATGGACCTAGTAGAAGATCCCCCCTCTTCTTGTCTGTTCAAAAGTTGCCCAGTCATCTAGGTCTAGTGAAAATAAGGTCCATCGTCATTTCCTCCAATGGCAGAGTTCCTGAGAGATGGCGGATGTGTTTGTTACTAAGCCTCTTTTAAAACATAAGGTTTTCCAGGCTCCGTGGGACGAGGACGACTTCCAACCTTGTCCGGCCCCATATCAGGCTCAGGATGAAGAACCTGGAGAAGATCCTGACTCCCTTTCTGATTCCACCCCCACTAATCCCTCTGCCCCACCTGCACCATCTGACCCCCTGTCTCCCCCTCATACCTGATTGGGACAAGCTCATGAGTCACAAGGGACAACTAGTCAGGTAACGTCCACAGTCCTTCCTTTAAAACAGGTTGAGCCAGGTGGTGGATTTGTGTATGTTCCCTTTACTACTAGCGACCTTTATAATTGGAAAAATCAAGTTCCCCCTTTTTCAGAGAAACTCCAGGCCTTGATTCACCTCCTAGAATCTGTTTTCCATACTCATCAGCCTACCTGGGACGACTGCCAGCAGCTGCTCCACACCCTCTTCACTACGGAGAAGCGGGACTGGATTTTCCAAGAAGCCATTAAGACAGCCCTGGGACCAAACCCAGACCTCGGTCCCGGCACTCTGCAGCAAGCAGAGGCCGAGGTGCCAACCCGCCGACCAGACTGGGACCCCAACACTGATGCAGGTAGGGGAGACCTGGCCAGTTACTGCCAGCACCTTTTACAGGGACTCCACCAAGCAGCTAGGAAGCTGACTAATTTGACCAAGGTGAGTGAGGTAAAACAGGATAAGATGGAGTCCCCCAAGGCTTTCCTGGAGCGCCTTTTAAAGGTGTATCGGGTCTATACACCTGTTAATCCTGATGCTCCAGAAAACACAGCCACAATAAATCTAGCTTTTGTGTCTCAGTCGGCCCCAGATATTAGAAGGAAACTTCAGAGATTGGAAGGATTTAAGGGAAAGAACAGGTCTGAGCTCCTGAGTATAGCACAAAAAGTTTTTGACAACCAGGACTCCCTGGAAGAGGCAGTCACCAAATGGCTAGGAAAAGTTACTATTGCTGCTCTCAAAAACTATGAGACAAATAAACAAATTGGGAGACCTAAGCTGGAGAGACCCCCGCGGCCTAAGCTCAGAAGGGACCAATGTACCTATTGCAAACAGACTGGACATTGGAAAAATGAGTGCCCCTTCAAGAAGGAAAAAGAGGGACAGAACCAGAAAAAGACACAGGAGCTTCTGACCTTTGAAGATATGGAATAGGAAAGTCAGGGCTTTTTCAGATTGAGCCCCTGTGAGCCCATAGTAAAATTAAAAATCGGGGCCACACTAACCAAATTCCTGGTAGTTACTGAGGTGGCCCATTTGGTACTGACTAAACCTTTGGGAAAATTGACAACACGAGAGACTTTGGTACGGGGGCTACTGGCAAGGACGCTCAAGGTTATAAATGGACAACTGCACGAACGGTAGACTTGGGTCACAGGTAAATGACCCACTCCTTTCTGGTGATTCCAGAGTGTCCATACCCCTTGCTTGGTAGAGACCTGCTAAAAAAATTGGGTGCAGCAATTACCTTTACAGAGGAAAAGGCAGACCTAAAACTAGACATCCCACAGGGGACTGTCAAAGTTATGGTGACTTGCCCATTGGCTTCTGAGTACCTGATGCTCTCGGAGTCAGAGGACAAGTCAGTTGGGCTGATTGGTGGTCTACAAACAGAGTTTCCACTTGTGTGGACTAAAACTAATCGCCCTGGGTTAACAAGCCATCAAGTTCCTATAGTGGTCAGTCTAAAGTCCAAGCCCAGCCCATTTCTGACCTACAGTATCCCATCAAAAAGGAGGCAAGAGAAAAGATTCGAACACACAGCAACTGACTCCTAGATGCCAGAATCTTAAAGCCGTGCCAGTCACCTTGGAACACCCCACTCCTGCCTGTCCAAAAGCCTGGTCCTTCTGACTGCAGGCCTGTCCAAGACCTCCGAGAGGTAAATAAAAGAACTGAGATTGTACACCCCACTGTGCCAAATCCCTACACCCTGCTAAGCCTCCTGCCTCCACAATGACAAGTCTACACTGTGCTGGACCTCAAGGATGCCTTCTTCAGTCTGCCATTGGCCGAGGTGAGTCAGCCTCTTTTTGCTTTTGAATGGGTGGACCCCGAAGGAGGGTACTCAGGACAACTGACCTGGACAAGACTGCCACAAGGGTTCAAAAATGCTCCCACCCTGTTTGATGAGGCTCTAAATAGGGACTTGACTCCATTCAGAGCGTCTCATCCTGAAGTGACCCTTCTGTGGTATGTAGATGACCTCCTAGTAGTGGCTGATGATCAGGATACCTGTATGGCTGCTACTAAGGATCTGTTGGGATGGTTACAAAAGTTGGGATATCGAGTGTCAGCCAAGAAGGCCCAGATCTGTACCCCTCGGGTTACTTATCTAGGGTATGAGATCAATAGGGGCACCCGACAACTATCTCTGAGATGCAAACAGGCTATACTACAGATCCCCACGCCCACCACAAAAAAACAGGTGTGAGAGTTCCTTGGAACCGCTGGCTACTGCCGATTGTTTATCATGGGATTCGCAGAGATTGCTAAGCCCCTGTATACAGCCACTGTGGGAGGAAACATGCCCTTAGTGTGGACGGAGACTGAACAAAGGGTGTTTGAGACCTTAAAACAGGCCCTTGTTCAGACACCTGCTTTGGCCCTCCCAGACATTGGAAAGCCTTTCCAATTGTTCATGGCTGAGAAGGATGGAGTGGCAAAAGGGGTCCTTACTCAAACTTTAGGACCCTGGAAAAGACCCGTGGCTTATTTGTCCAAAAGGCTTAATCCTATGGCCGCTGGCTGGTCACCCTGTCTCAGAGCCATCGTGGTAACAGCCCTCCTCGTAAAGGAAGCAGACAAGTTAAGCTTGGGTCAGGGGCTCACAATCAGTGCGCCGCATGCAGTCTCCTCCATGCTGGGAGGAGGCTCTGAGCATTGGATATCAGACGCCAGACTGACTCAATATCAGGTGCTCCTGATTGACCAGCCTTGGATCAAGTTCATAGAAGCCACTACCTTAAACCCCGCGACACTGCTGCCAGCCTCAGACCTGACGACTCTGCTGCATGACTGCCAGGAGACTCTCCTGGACATAACTGAGACCAGACCTGATTTTCGGGATGTGGCCCTGAAGCACCCTGAGGAGACATTCTTCACAGATGGAAGCAGCTTCATTGAACAAGGAGTCAGGTATGCAGGGGCGGTGGTGGTAGATGGCCAGGGAGTGACGAGGTGGGCCGCTGCCCTGGGACTTGGAACTTCAGCCCAATGAGCAGAGCTGATAGCTCTCACTCAGGCCTTAAACCTGGGTGAGGGAAAGGTTGTTAATATCTACACGGACAGTCGGTATGCCTTTGCAACTGTACATGTTCATGGAGAGATATATAAACAATGGGGCCTACTCATGTCAGGAGGAAAGGACATCAAAAATAAACATGAGATCCTAGCTTTACTAGAAGCCGTATGGAACCCTAAATCAATGGCTATAATACACTGCAAGGGACATCAGAGGCCTGACACACCGGAGGCCATAGGAAATCAAAAGGCTGATCTAGCTGCTAAACTGACTGCCAGAAAACCAGTGGGAACAGCCCCCACTCTGGTCCTTAAAGGTTTTCCCGAGCTGCCGACTAAGCCACATTACTTCTCAGAGGAAGAGGAACAAAATGCCCGGGTGGGAGCTATAAAAGATAAAAATGGATGGTGGAGTCATCCAAAGCCGAGTTTGCTTGCCTCAGGCTCTTGGCCGACAGCTAATTCAACAAATACATTGGTTTACTCACCTAGGAGAAAAGAAACTCAGACAATTGATAAGTTCCAGGTTCTTAACTCCTAAGCTGGCTGCCATGGTCCAGGATGTTTGCACTCGGTGCCAGACATGCGCCCAGGTAAATGCCAAGACAACATCCGGAGACGAGGGAACCCAACACTGAGGCGAGCATCCTGGGGAATTTTGGGAATTGGATTTTACTGAAGTCAAGCCCAGCCGGGGATATAGGTATCTGTTGGTTTGGGTAGATACTTACTCTGGATGGGTAGAAGCCTTCCCTACTAAAGGAAAGATAGCTATAATAGTCAGTAAAAAGTTGTTACAGGAGTTCATCCCCCGATTTGGCCTCCCCCATACTCTGGGGTCTGACAATGGCCCAGCCTTCACGGCTAAGTTATCTCAATTGGTGGGCAAGGCCCATAACATTGATTGGAAACTTCATTGTGCCTATCGGCCATAAAGTTCAGGGCAAGTGGAAAGGATGAATCAAACCTTAAAAGAAACATTAACTAAGTTTGTTTTAGAAACTGGAAGAAGCTGGCCAGACCTTCTCCCACTGGCCCTCTTGTGGGCTAGGTGCACTCCTTATATAAAAAAATTAACTCCTTATGAAATCATGTTTGGGGGACCACCTCCCTTACTGCCCAGGGTAAATTTGGAAAATGTATCAGGATGTGAAATCATACTTTGTTAAATTCTTTGAAGGCCCTCCAGGTAATCCAACAGGAACTGTGGAATCGAGTTCGGGAGGGCAGGCCGGCCCCTCAACCTGATGTCATCCACCATAAATTTCAGCCTGGAGATCTGGTGCTGATAAAGAGACATTCGTCTAAGGCTCTGGAGCCACATTGGGAAGGACCTTTCCAGGTGATTTTGACGATGCCATTTGCCATAAAGGTTGCAGGAAAAACACCATGGATACATCACTGCCACATCAAAGTGGCTCCTGAGGACACCCCAGAGGGCAAATGGAGGGTCATCAGTCAACCAGGCGACAAAAAGTTAAGACTGGGATGGGTTGGAAATACATCCCCTTCTCGTTAATATTTTCTGGAACATTGGCAATATTACCCCCAAAACAATTGGACCATACTGGTAATGTTTGGATTCAGCTGGCACAATCACTTAATTTGTCTGAGTTCTGTTTAAATGTAGATATAAATTTACATTATGTATTAGGGAGTTGTCTCGTCCCAGTGTGCACTCCCTTGAGTCTGATACAATCTTATACTCTGTTTAAAAACATCCCAGGAAAAAAAATCTTACTTATAAAGATAGTTAAATTTGGGAAACCCCCTCTTATTCTAAACCAAAAAATGCTATTAGGTTATATACACCTCAGATGATTATGTTAAACAATACACCATGTGCTATATATAAAAATTGTACTACAAAATGTCTAAGATTAAAAAGGTTAAAAAAATGACCTATTACGAGGAACAAAAAATCATATACAGTGATGGTCATGTGCCTTTACCATCAGGATGGTTTTATACATGTGAAGGAGTAACGTTTAATCATATCCCTGCCTACTTGTCTGAGACTCGGTGCTGCCTAAGTCGCTTGGCCATAATATTGCCAGATTGAACTGATTTGATAGTGCCCAAAAGAATTAAATGTTGGTCACCCTATACTGAACCAGGATGTGATGATGATGTAGACAGATGCTCAAGTGATACCTATGAAAATATCTAGGGCCAGGGATTTAGCTCAGTGGTTTCGCCGCACAAGTGCAAGGATCTGAGTTCGATCCCCGGTACCAAAAAAAAAAAAAAAAAAAGATAATATCTGTGCTTGCTCAGCCCGCCATAGGAATTCATGCAGAAAAGGCAGTATGAAAATTGGCATGCAAGGTGGTCAAAGGTCTAAATGCTACCTCATCTGCCTTGGCATTAATCAGGAGTTACAAGAACACTGATGGGCTATACTAGACAACAGGGCAGCAATAGATTACTTGCTCTTGTTCCATCATCAAGGATGTGGAAAAAATAAAAAATATATGTTGTTTTAATATGACTGACAATAGCCCAGGGATTCAGGAAAAAATAAAACAATTAGAAGAATTGACAGAGAAAATACATAATAAAAACTAGGATGGGATTTGTTTCCCATGGTTAACTCAATGGTTGCCTAATATACAATGGTTAAAAGAGCTTTTTCTTGTAGTCATAATTGTAATCATATGTTTGTTGTTATCATGTTGTGGCATACAATGCCTACCTTACTGTATGGGATGCTCTCAGCGGTTCATAGATTATTAAATTTGACTATTATGTTCCTGCATCAAATGTATAAACCCTTGCCTGAGAAAAAAATGACAGAGATAAATCAAAGGTTTGATTTTGTACAAAAACCAGTGGGGAATGTGAGGCCAAAAGTGAACCTAAGCAATGCCATCTTGGCCTGCGAATAAACTCCCCTCATACCCCTCCCCTTACAGAGTGCTGGAATTCCCTTAAAGATGTATTTTTTCCAACCGCCCTTCTAACTGCTTCCTCTGCTTCTGTAGATATGCTTTATCGCTCCCTGAGAACAGATGGTGCCTGGTGCCTCCCTGTAACCACTGAACCCTGTAGCCATAGAATGTCCTATCTTGACAAGATAGCTGGGTTGTGAAAGATAATCTGCAGCTGGTTGAAGGACATGTTGACCTCTCCCTGAGCTTCTTTGTTTAAGTTACCTATAAAAGCCATGCTGTCCCCTGCTTCTGGGCTTCACTTCTTCTAGAGGGTGGAGTCCACACGTGTGAATAAACTCCTTTCAGTTTTTAACTGTCTTTGTGGTGATTTCCCGGCTCACTTGGCATAACAAAAACCTGAGGCTACCTCAAATGGAAACAACCATCTGTGGAGACTGGATTGTTCCCTGAAGCAGTCAGGACTTCTCTGGAGCCACCTTGCAAAACTAGAACTGAGATAAAAGATCAATCAGAACCTAGACCCCCCTAGCAAGTCCATAAAGGCTGGTCTCATTCCTTTGTGAACAGGCCAGATTGATCTCCATTAGCTCCTCAGGCTGACATCTCTCCCCATTCCCCCTTACTTTCTAACCCAGCCCACTAAATCAGCCTATGTCTCTCACTGAGATGTCCTGCAATGCAAGAAAATACATCTTGAATCTCTCTGGGCTGAGTTGAGGGCTCCGTCTCCTCTTTCCAGGGACCTCCTCAGACCCTGTCTGGTGACAGTTCTAATTTTAGTACTTGTGTTTCTGGTTTTTTTGGTACCAGGGATCAAACTCAGGACCTTGCGCTTACAAGGCAGGTGGCAGAACCACTGACAGCTAAATCCCTGGCCCAGTACTTGTGCTTCTGGAGTAAGCCCTGGACCCACTTTCTACTCATGCCTAGTTGCCTCATGGCCAGGTTTTCAAAGTGTCATGTAAGCAGACAGCCTTGTGGCCATCCTCACAGATCAAAATATACATCAAATGTTTAAATAATAAAATGTATTACAGTTAAAGACATATTGCCATTAATCCCCCTTACTTTGAACACACATTCCATCATTCTTGCCACTTTCAGAAGCAGTTCTGGAAGTCCTCTTTCACGAGTGTCTTTAGTTTTACTGGTGTGACTGCCTTGATGTCCTGAATTGATTAAAGACATTTACCTTTCATGATCATTTGGACAGTGAGGGAAAAGCCAGAAGTCGCAGGGTGCCAGATCCAGTGAACAGGGTGGATGAGGACTCATCATAATGTCTTCATGAGCCTGCCTTTCCACTGGATGGCACTCAGCAGCATTCACTATAGTTTTCATCACACTTCATAAAGACACTTATGAAAGAGGGCTTCCAGGAATTCTTCAGAAAGTGGCAAGAACAATGGGCAAGTGTGTTCCAAGTGAGGGGGAGTATTTTGAGGGGGATTAATGACACTATATGTTTTAATGTAATTTTTTAAATTGAACATTCACCGTATTTTTTTCAGGCTGAGGCAGGAGGGTCATGAATTTGAGAGAGAGAGAGGGAGAGAGGGAGAGAGAATATCTATATTGCCCAGGCTGGTCCTGAACAATTGGGCTCAAGTGATCCTCCCGCCTCAGTCTTCCCAGTAGCTGGGACTACAAGCACATACCACTGAATCCAGCTCTCAGTTTCTTATATTATCACATTTTTTTTGGTATCTGGTATCGAACTTGGGACCTTGCGCTAGCCAGGCAGGCGGTGGAACCACTGAGCTAGATCCCCGCCCCCAACATATTTTCATAACTCTAATCAGTCGGTATTTTTATGGAGGAGAAATGTTTTGTCTATCTTCTTAGGTTTAGTGAGTTAGGCCTGTAAATTTAGCTGATGAAAGACAGATTAAAAGGACAAATGGCCTGAGTTTTATTAATGTTAATATTTGTCCTTGAGTGATAGCTTTATAAAAATGAAGTGAAAGGTCAGGGCTGTAGCTCCGTGGTATAGCGCCTTCCTGGCAATTATGAGGCCCTGAGTTTGATTCCTGGTACCCTGGTACCCCCCAAACGTGAAGTGAAAAATTGAAGTGCTTATTTTCGGGAGCTCTGTACCCTTTTTAACAAAGGAAAAGGACTTGGTCTTGAAAGGATGATTAGTCATGAGCGTTAACAGGAAAGCTTTGAAGCATGAGGGCTGTGTTAGCTTGGTTTGCAGACCCATCTCTTATGACATCTCTGTCAGTGAGAGTCATTCTCTTCTTGCTATCCTCAAAGGAAAATGTATGCCCTGCTTTTTCTTTTTGGTACCAGGGATCGAACTCCGGTCCTTGTGCTTGCACAGCATGCTGCAAAACCACTGAGCTAAATCCCCGGCCCTGCCCTGCTTTTAAGCTGATAAGAAAAGGGCAGAAACTGCCTTTAGTTTAAGATACTCCTTATTGCCAAAGTGGCACATTTTGTGCTATCATATCCCATATTTTAGGCTGGCTTTGAACTCACTATGGAGCCCAGGCTGGCCTCGAACTAACAGTGATTTTCCTGCCTCAGCCTCCTGAGTGCTGGGATTACAGATGTGCACTACCACATTTGACAAGAAATGCTTGTTTTGGAAAGTTTTGGGTTCTCATTTAAAATCAAGTTTTCTTTCCCTGCCCGGGAAATATGATCTCCCTGATTCATCTGTGGTAAGAGCTTCCAGGCCATTTAAGTTAATGAAACCTTTTCCTGTCGAAGAGGGCTTCGCCAGCGCATCCAAAGGATAATCACAGCCTATTTCCGCTTCCCTTAGAGCCACAGTCCTCTTTCTCTCTTATGTTAATTGCTCTGTTTTCCATGCTTGATGCATTGACCTCAGATTTGTCAGGTAATTCTTTCTTGCTAATATCTAGCTGCATTCTATCAGAAGAAAATTAATTCTTTTGGAATTTAGAAACATATAAAGAAATTCCATAGCATTAGATTTCAAGATTTGTCTAATTTTTGTCCCAATTAAAGAGTTCCCTTTGATGTAAATGTTTTCCTTCAGAGTCCACTAAGTTCTAAATGTTTCTTGGAGTCACAAGGTGAGGATTCACCAGGTGAGGGTCTCACCTCGAAGTCAATGAGCCATTATTTCTTTGCCAGGCCAAGAAAGTGCTTAACTTCCAGGTGGCTGCCATAAGCAGTTTTCCCGGGCTGCTCGCCATGGGCCCCTTTTCTGGCTCTTACCCTCCAGACAGAAGCGCTGGCATCCACCGATGTGTGTTTCATTACAAACCAAGGGTAAAAATGCTGCCACAGCTGCTGCTGGAGGGTAGTGTGGGGACAACACAGATTCCCCTGGGAAGGCTGGGGGAAGGTGGTCACAGTCCTGCAGTGCTGATTTCATGGTCTCAGCACTGATTCACTTACTGCCTGCCCTGACTGCCCTGTGGGCTATGCCAGGCTAACTGCAGGTGTGTGACCTAGGCCACCAAGTATCAGAGCAGGAACAAATCGCATACTCTTGGTCCATTCAGGTCGCAGCTGGTTAGCAAGCTTCGCTGGAGATGGGCTGAAAGAGGTGAGGTAACAAGATAGGCCCCTCCATGCCTATGACAATGAACAGAATGAAGTTTTTTCGAGATGGAGTTGCACTATGTAGTTCAGGGTGGTCTTGAACTCACTATGTAGCTCAAACTGACCTTGAACTCACAGCAATCCACCTGCCTCATCCTCCTTAGGGCTGGATTACAGCTGTGGGCCACCACACCCAGCTTATGCTGGTATAGCACCTTTGGAGACTTTAGTGTTAACTTACTCATGACACGTAGGCTTCCTCAGTGTTGCTAAGGGTTTTAAATTGCCATGATCTAGTTCTTAGGGGCTTACCTTTATTTTATAATGAACTTTCCTTTTTTTATTCCCCTTCCCCTCCCCAATTACCTCCCTCCCTCCATGTCTAATTCCCCTGTCCTACAACTAACTTTTCTACCATTATAAATATTACACGTGTTACTAATAGAAAATATGGAAAATATAAAACATTGAAATCAACTGTATTCTTATTATCAAAGATAACCACTGTTAATATCTTTATATCCTCTCATATTGTATATAACAGTTAAATCTCATTATTATTTTTTTTTTAATTTCAAGTATTTACTATTGTCTTTTGAAAAATTTTTTGTTTTTTATTTTTTGAGATAGGGTCTCACTGTGTAGTTCAGGCTGGCCTCAGATTTGCAGTGATCCTCCTGCCTCAGCCTCCCAAGTGCTGGGGTCACAGGTGTGCACCACCACATTTTTATTAGTACATATTTGCAATATATAATGGTTATATTCATTGTGGGAAGTTGGAATGTGTATGCGACTTAATTATTTTCTTCAGCCCTTTCCCACCCCACCCTCCCCCTTCCCTCCACCTCTTGTCCTCTTTCCATTTGCAAAAGACCTATCTCCTGGTTTCCTGTAATCTTGTATTTTGTTCTTTAAATTACTTATACTTTGGGTTTCTCCTACAAGAGAAGCCATGAGCTATTTAACCTTGTGTGACTGCATTATTCCAATAGTCACCTTCTGTAAAGGTATCAAGGACAATGAATTAGTGAGTATGGAGTCGGAGGGGAATTTCAGGATCAGGGTCCTGCGAGCCTCTGGACACACAGCCGTCAACTACTCAGTTCATAAGCTTGATTTGTGTATTTTTTCTGGTTAATGACGCTAATATACATTGTTGATTCATTAACACTGCTCTCCTGGCCAAGAGCACAGCAACTGGTCCCTGAATGAAACTCAGAATTCACAGGTATTTTCTTTGCAGAGTTCCTCACAACCTTTTGCAAGTGAACACTAGGCAACACCACAGCACTATGTGTGGGGGCATTTAAAGAGCAAAATCACCCCTCAAATCACATTTCACAGAACAGGAAGCAGTGAGTGAACCAACAGAGGACACTGTGTCGGGAGAGTGGAAACCATTGCCTTTTTCGTGAGCTGGGAATGTGCACATCAGTAAATGTGCGCATTAGTAAATGAGTGAATTCACAAATACAGACTCTGTGAATAATGTGGATGACCTACATTGCAGCATTTTCCCCCACTTGGTAACATATGCATTTTAATGGCCAGAGAGTAGCCTGAGATATGCATGTGCTATTCTTTGTTTAATCATTTTCTTAATCTGGACTACTTCATTGGTTTTCAATTTTTTGCTCTTTTTCTGTCTTTTTTTTTGTATCGGGGATTGAACTCAGGACCTTGTGCTTGCAAGGCAGGTGTGGTACCACTGAGCTGAATCCCCAGTCCATCTTTTTCTGTCATTCTTGAGTGTAGATCTTTGCTCATGTCTATCATTTATTTAGACTTACTCCTGGAAGAGGATCTGTGACTAGGGTTGTAGCTTGGTGGTTACACATGCACTCAGGCTATGCTCAAGATAACAAATTGTGAGTCTAGTCTTTAAAGACAGAATATTATCAGTTATGCTTTTCATAAATAACCTCTCCGTAGTCCATATATTCATGTGCAAGTGCATTAAAAGGTTAACTCAGCAGGCACAGGTGTCCGAATCTTGGACATACAAAGGTGGTCAGGTCTGACCTTGAACCAGCCCCCCCGGGATGAGCTCTAAGCCCTTGGAATAGCCTTCCTGGTGTCTGTCCTCAGCATGGCAATGCACACCTGGAATCCCAGGTATTCTGAAACTGAGGTGGGAAGAGTGACAGTTTGAGGCCAGCCTGGGCCATGAAGTGAGACTCTGTCTCAAAATGAAAGAAGAAAGGTGGGGATTTTAGTTCAGCAGCACTGCGCAAGGTTCGATCCCTGGTACAGAAAGAAAAGGAAGGAAGGAAGGAAGGGAGGAAGGAAGGAGGGAAGGAAAAGCTGGGTATGGTAGTACACACCTGTAATCCCAGCACTTGGAAGGCTGAGGAAGGGTTGTCCTGAGTTAAAAGCAAACCTGGCAGGCCAGGGATTTAGCTCAGTGCTTCTGCCGCTTGTCTTGAAAGTGCAAGGACCCGAGTTTGATCCCTGGTACCAAAAAAGAAAAAAAACCAAGCCTGGCCTACATAGTAAGTTCAAAGCCATCCTGAACTACATAGTTAAAAAAAAAAAAAAAGAATGTCTTTGTGAAGTGGCCATAGGCCATGACAGAGAGTTTATGTTAACAGTGTGATTTATTTTGAACACCTGTTTTTGTTTACCTGGGGCCCTGGGCCACCCACACTGTGTTCTTTACACATCTGGGGCACTGGAGACAGAGTAGCTAGGGTCAGTCACATGCATGTTTCATGTCTAGGTGATTCATACCCCAACCCCAATAAATCCCTGGCAACCGAGGCTCACCGGGGTCTTTGGTTGACATTTCTCTGCATGTTCGACACACTGTCGCTGGGAAATCAAGTTCTGTCTGTGTACTCAGGTGGGGGGGCGCTCCCAAGTCTGTGCTTGGTTTCTCCTAGACTCTCCTATATGCATATTTTTTTGTTGCTGATTTGATCTCCATTATTTTGCTGTAATAAATTGTAACCATAAGCGTAATAGTTCTGAGTTCTGTGAGTCCACCTGTAATGCCTGAAACTGAGGGTGGTTTTGGAGACCTCCCAATAAAATCCTTTATGTGTTTATATATACCTGCAGGATGCTATGCACCAAAGAATATACTATATTTTATTGGTGGTTTAAGAAATTTTCAAGGTTAATTGGCTATACTGTACTTGATTTTTGCATTATATTCTATTTTTAGAAACCAATCCTTATCAGCTGCAATTCCACTATTGAACATCTTTTTAAATGTTTATTGGCCATTTGACTTTCTCTCTAAATTGTCTGTTCATATTTTTTTTCTTCACTGAGCTGTTCTTGAATTTAGGAAACAGTAAGCCTATTCACATATACACAAAAGAAATCACATTTTTATTTCCCTGTTGGTGCATGGAGCTTAATGCTTTCTGTATGGTTAGTGATTGCTTTGTCCAAATAATCCCTAAAATTACTCACCCCTCAGGAATACCAGCTTCCTCCAATATCTACTTTTGTTCTGCCATGCCTCTATTTATAAGTCATGTCAATCCCAACCTCAGTCTCTCTTAGGCTTCTTTTTCTCTAGGTAAAACTTTCACTCCCTGAATTTAGTTGGCTTTTCTTAATGCGCAAAGCATGCATCTTTTATTTTTTTCTTTCTTTCCTTGGTAGTGCCAGAGTTTGAACATTGCACATGCTGGGCAAGCTCTTTACAGCCTTTTTTTTTTGGTACCAGGGATCAAAATCAGGACCTTGTGCTTGTCAGGCAGGCGCTGTGCCACTGAGCTAAATCCCCGGCCCTCTCTAGCCTTTACCTGTATTTCCTTTATATTATCAGTTTGCAAAATCAGACCTTTAGATTCTTACATGTGCTCATCATAATAACCTTCCCCTGAATCCAGTAACTTCTCACTACCTTTTTTTTTTTTGGTACTAGGGATCAAACTCGGGACCTTGTGCATGCAAGTCAGGTGCTGGAACCACTGAGCTAAATCCCCAGCCCTGGAATCCAGTAACTTCTATCCTCAATTCCATTCTGCAGATGCCAAATTAACCTTTTTTTTTTCTCTTTGAGACAGGGTCTCGCTATGTAGTTCAGACTGGCCTTGAACTTGCCGTGTAGTCCAGGCTGCCCTTGAACTCCCTGCAATCCTCCTGCCTCAGCCTCTGGAGCCCTGGGATTACAGGACTGCACCACCACGGCCGGCCCTAGAGTAACCTTTTTATTTTATTTATTTTTTTTGGTACTGGGGATCGAACTTGGGACCTTGTGGTTGCAAGGCAGGTAGCGGGATTAACCTTTTTAAAGCATTGATTTCATTGTGTCACATTCTTGCTCAACTATACCAAGGTTCTCTTTAATTTCTGTCATCAGACATGGAAACTTCGGGCTAGACTTGGAGATGTGGGTTCGGCAAACCTCATAGAATCAGATCCCAAGAGAGGTGCTGACATGGGACAGGTTCATTTCTGTGTGGTCTGTCAGATGTGCTGAGCCAGGAAGGCCACAAATTTGTGACGCAGAAGATTGAAGTGGTGGGTGTTGTCGAAGGCTGGTTAAGGTGATTCTAAGGCAGTTGTACTATTCATTGGTAGAATGAATTTGAAGAAGAGTATGGCTCATGATAATAAGATTGTATAGAATGGATGGCAGACCCTAATTCTCACTGTTATGTATGGTCTTTGCTTCCAGGTGCTGTTTTTTTTTTTTCTAGTGCTGGGGATCAAACCCAAGGCCTCGTGTCCACCAGGCAGATTAAAAAAAGTGGTGCATATAAAATGTTAAAATTTTGATTATAAAAGAGTTGCATACTCATTACACATAAGTGTTTTGATGTTTGGGAAGAAAAGTAAAGATCTGTACAATGATCAAATTTTTGAAATTTTATTAAAGCTCATAAATTCTAGAAATGCTATTAATGTTTTGCATATATTCTACAGTATTTTTCTACACATTTAAAAAATAGAAGGTGGTCATGGTGGAGCATCCCTGTAATTCTAGCCCTTTGGAAGCTGAGGCAGGAGGATAGCAAGTTCTAGACTAGCTTGTACTACATAGCAAAACTTTGTTAAAAAAAACAAACAACCAAAACAACAGAAAAAAAAATAGAATTTTATTACAGTTTATATCCTTCATCACTGGTGTATGATGAACACTTAAGTATTCTTGAAAAATGAAATTTTAAACTGGGAATGGTGGTACTCCCCTGTAATTCTAGTACTTGGGAGGCTGAGGCAAGTGGATTGCCATGAGTCTGAGACCAGACTGGACTACACAGTGAGTTCAAGGCCAGCCCGAGCTACACAGTGAGACCCTGCCTCAGGAAAAAAACATCTATTCCATCACTTAAACTAAGTACTAAATAGAATTAAATCATATTAATCAAAAATAGAGTTTTAGCAATGTAACGATATGTGAACAAGCCATTTATTCTCCACTCACCTCTGGCTTCTCATCAGTTGATCTCTCCAAGGTCATTTCTATCCCTTTCTCTTTTTTGATCTGTATGTCTTTCATTTGTCAAATGTAAGTGTAAGTGGTTGAATGATGTAAAGCTGCAGATGCAATACCATTTTGGGCTACAAAATTCTCTCTCACACACACACACGTGCACACACACACACACGCATGCACGCGCACAGATGTATGGAGTGCTTGTCCCACAACCTGCATCTCTTAAGCATCTTCACTTGTTACTCTTTCTCTGTGCCTTGTGAGTTATTTTTTGGTCAATGCCGGTGCCAGCCCCTCAGACTTGTTGCCTTTCTGTGCGTCCCTGGTGTGGTGATGAGTTCAGCTCTTGTGTGATGGTGGGGAGTTGGATCAACTTCCCCAGCCCAGCTGCCCACCTATCACTGCATTTGCTCTCTCACGAGTCCTGATGGGTTAGAAATGTCAGAGGCGGCTGTGGCTGAATCCATCTAAATGGCAAGGCTCCTCTCAGCACTCTCTGTCGCTTGCTCTCCTCTGGGAGACTCACTTTAAATGTGCCTGCATTATGGTTTTTGGCAGATTGTTACAGTAGAATATTGACTCTCTGAGCTGAAGCCAGGCTTGTCTCAGAGATTGTCTGCTTTTCTAAGAGCTAATAATGAGACTTGATCAACAGTGCGGATGGAGGGTAGAGGTGGAAGGAAGAAAAATCCCTGATCACTGTTCAGAGAATACCGAATTCTGAAGCTGTTTGGCCATTTGTGTCTATTGTTTTGCCTTGTTTCTTCCTCATTAGCCGTGAAGCAAGTTTTTAAAAAAAAATTTTAATGGATACTGTACAACTGAATTAAGACAAAATACAGCAAGCAAAGCAAATATAAATGCTGCCCTTTCTTTCTGTGAGTTTCCCTTCCCTTGAATTCTTACCACCACCACCATCCTCACATAGGTCAGGTTTAAGCACCATGGAGCCCCCGGGAATTGCACCATTGTTCAGTGTAATGGAATTTCATTATTGCATCGGAAACCTGGTGAGATGGAAGATTGGGTCCTACTTGTCCCTTGGGGGAAGGAGGAGAAATACCTACCACTTTGAATAATTGTTATTCCCCACCACCAAAACAAACACCCAGAGAAAATGCATATGCATGGACAAGGAGAAGGTGGTGGAGATGCAAGCTAGTGATTCTTTTTATTTTTTTTTGGTAGGGGCATCAAACTCGGGTCCTTGCGCTTGTGCAGCAAGTGGCGAAACCACTGAGCTAAATCCCCAGCCCCAGTGATTCTTTTTGAAAACTGGAACTAAATTCGTTTTCTTTTCTTTTCTTGTTCTTTTCCTTTTTCTTTTTCTTTTTCTTTTTCATTTTCTTTTCTTTCTTTCTTTTTTGGATAAATAACCCCCATCCACTGATAATTTGGTCAGCTTTGCTTTATTTGCTACCTCCTACCCCTCCCTTTTGTGTAAGGTTGAGCAAACCTAGGGCCTTGTGATGCTAGGCAAGTGCTCTACTGAGTTACATCCAAGCTAATATTTTTTTTCCTTTCTAGTCCTGGGATTGCACCTTCCCCTGAGCTGAATGCCCAGTCCTTGTAATTTTTTTTTTTTTTTTTACTTTGAGGCAGAGTCTTGCTATGTTGCTTTGGGTGGGCTGAAATCTGAGAGCCTCCTGCCCCAGCCTATGAGAGTGCTGGGATTATATGTGTGTGTCACCATATCTGGCTGAATTTTGCTTTGATTTATTATTAATATTATTTTTTGTTTTTGTTTTTTTGAGACAAGATCTCACTAGGTCATGAACTGGCAATCCTCCTGCCTCAGCCTGGCGAGTGCTGGGATCACAGGCATGCACCACCGCACCTAGCTTGCTTTAGTTTAAAGCAGTGTCTCCCTGCTCCCTGTCCAGCCCTCAAGCTTTGTGAAAGGTGACTTCTGTCCTATGTGTCCCACTGCCCACTCCCCAGATTCTGACTGACCAACTAGTTCCACTTGTTGGGAAGTATTGTGTCTTTTGTGAATCACCACTAACCAGAGTATTACCTTGAGCTTCTGCAGTAGTTAAATGAAGAAAAGACTATTTTCTCCCAGATAGAATATTTGAATGTTGTGGATCGAGTGCTTTTGTACATGGCCCATCTGCGTCTCTTTCCAGTTTGTTCCGCATACCCTAAGATGGTAACAGTCTCCAAGATGTTTCTTAGGGGAAAAGATTGCCTTGGAGAACCTTTGTTTTTTTTTTTTGGTACCGGAGATCGAACTCAGAACCTTGAGCTTGCCAGGCAGGTGAGGTGCCACTAAACTAAATCCCTAGCCCTTTGTTTGTTTGTTTTTTGAGACAGGGTCTTGTCATGTAGTTCAGACAGGCCTTGAACTCATTATGTAGTCCAGGCTGGCCTTGAACTCACAACAATTCTCCTGCCTCAGGCTCCTAACTTCTGGGATTACAGGCGAGCACCACCACACCGGCAAAAAAATATTGTTTTATTTTAGTTCTTCTTTCCTTCTTTATTTCTTCGTTCTTCTCTTCTTCCTTCTCTTCCCACTTCCATCTATTTGGAATACCTTGCTGTATGCTATGAGATGTGCATGTAATTTGCAGTGTGACTTGTTTTTATATTCATGTATTTAAAAAAATATTTAAAGTGAATAGCCTGCTCTGAGTCTCCACAGGACAGAAAGCAGAGGCATCATGCAAGATTTTTCGGCTTTCATTTTCAAAAGCCTAAGCCCTTAGGAAATTTAGAGTTTATGGAGAAGAAGGAGGAGGTGGTTTCTAGGTAGAGGTAAATGTCCTGGAGAAATAAAGCTGAATGCGGGGCTTCTCCTGCACCGCGCAGCACACCTGCATGGGGATGAGAGAGGGAGAGGAGGAAACGCCAGGCTTCTCGAACACAGGTGATTATTGTGCTTCTAGACAGACGGGGGGTGGGGGGGGTGGCGCAGGTGCACAGAACTGAATTAGACTCCTCGGTTCTAGGCGTATAATTATTGTCCTGGATCTGTTTTTTTCTTTATTGGACTGGGGATTGAACTAGGGCCTCGTGTATATTAGACACTGAGCTATATCCTCAACTTGAAAAGAAAAATTGTTTGAAAGCCAGGTGTGGAGGCACAAGCTTGTGATCCCAGCACTGTGGAGGCTGAGGCAAGAGGATCGCTGTAAGTTTGAGGCCAGCCTGGGCTACTTAGTGAGCTCAAGGGCAGCCTGAACTACAAAGTGAGAGAGACCCTGTCTGAAAAAGCAAAACAAAAAAATTTTTAAAAATTATTTTGAGACTGAATCTCTTTCTCTTTTCCCCCAACTCCTCTCTGTCTCAGCACTAGAGATTGAACTCACAGCCTTTGAGTGGAATGACACCCCCATCCTTTTAAAATTTTTAATCTTGAAATGGTACCATTAAGTTGTCCAGGCTGGCCTTGAACTTGCAATCCTCCTGCCTCAGCCTCTTGAGTGCCTATGTGTCTTACTTTTCTTGTTGCTCAGGCAAAATACCCGATGCCTAGAGTTAAGGGAGGAAAAGTTTATTTGATTCAGTTTGTAGAGGTTTCAGTCCATAGTTGGCTGGCTTGCCTAGCAAAATGAGGATCTGGGTTTGACCCCCAGCACCAAAGCAAACAAAAAAATACCCCAAATTCCTGGGCTGGGGGTGTAGCTCAGTGGTAGAGCTTAGCTTGCATGAGGCCTTGAGTTTCACTCTCTGTTCCCCAGCTCCCCCAACCCCCAAAACAAAAGAAAAATCAATTCCTGTTGACTAATATAGGTGATTGTGGAACAAGTGACATTCATAACAAAGGCCTGGGGCCATAGCTCAGTGGTAGAGAGCTTACCTAGCATGTATGAAGCCCTGGGTTCAATCTCTCTAGCACTGAAGAGAAAACAAAAACAGAAAAAAAGAGCAAAACAAAACACATGCAAAGTTACAAAGAGAGTTGAGTAGTTTTCTAATGGACTCTTTCACTTCTAAAAAAATGAAGTTAGTAATAACTGTAGCTAGCTATATAGTTATAATAACTAACTATAAATAACTATAGCTAACCATGTAGTTATACCTATATAGTTATAGCTAACTATAACTATAGCTAACAAAAATATAATGAAGAAAAAACATTATTATGTAATTTTTATCATTTTAAAGAGAAAAGCCATATATAAACATTAGATAGTTTTCAAATATCAAATAAGCTACAGGCAGCAGCAGTGTATTAATGGGAAGCCTCAGAAGTCTGTCGCTACTGGCTTGTCAACTGATCTAAGAGCGTGAGGGCAACTTACTGACCTGAAAATCACATTGTACACCAGTGTGAGATGTGGCTAATTGACTAATCAGAGTTTGAGAGACCCAGAGACTTTCTAGACCAACTCAGATCAGAGTGGATGTTATTAATAGGGCAAATAGTGAATGGAACTGAAAGGCAGATTTAATTTATTTACTCTTTGTTTCTAGGTCTTGTAATTTTAATTAAAGTGAGTAGAAATAAAATCTTGTCTAAGCAGTTTCTTCTTCCCAGTATGAAAGGTGTTGACGCATCACATCATTGAGTCAGGATGATAAAGACAAGGAAAAGGATTGGAATTTGGTGTGAATTAACATATCACAGGGTTCTTGTGTCTGGAAGAGGTGAGGAAACAAACACATGTGTTAATGTGACTCCAACTGCAGAGGGAGGCTGTCAAGGCATGTGGGTTTGCTTGGCCAAATGCGGTTGATTCCAAAAATGTAATTTCATTTGATGGATTTTATTATAATTAACACAGGGAGTTGCACCAGCTCAGAACTCTTAGCTTTATTATCTTGGGAGAAGAATTATGAAATGCATGCACTTATAAAACAAGATTCATATTTTGCAGAGGGTTTATAATGCTAATAGGTCTTGGGGACCTTCTGGGATTAAGCCCTCCAGTTTACAGTTAGAATTTCTGCTTTGCAATCTCAAGCATGGTTTTCTTGGAACATTTTTTAAAATCTTAAATGGTATTTAATAGAACTTGGGAGCTCTTCAGAGGAGGGACTTAGATTTGTTGTTGTTACTTGTTGCAAAGCACTAAATTTACAGCTAGAGAAAACTGAGCATCACTTTTAATGTGTGTATCTGGTTATTCAAATCTGGTAGGAATCATCTCTGACATTTAGTAATTCACAGTGGCATAGAGTTTACATGAGTACATTGATGTGTGTGGGTTTGCTGTCTATTTTAATAATTAAGCAATATCTTTGAGACTTGTATGAAGATAAGGTAGACAGGATAAACAACAGGAAACCCAATTCATAGATTTCTTCCAACAGCGGGGAGGGACAACTCAATCCCTGAGGTTGTTAGAGCCAGAAGAGAGCTAAATAGATATGAAAGCTCAAGGTTTAGGGTGGGATGTACCTGCAGGTCTGAGCACGGCTAACAACTTGGATACTGTTAAAGCAGTCTGCCCTTTCCACCCTCTCCTTGGGAAACTAATTAGCAGAATAATAAAAAGGCAAGATCAACTCTTGTCTTCCTTGTTGGGGATGTAAAAAACAGTAGTTCTAATTAGCAATAATTAAAATTTAATTAAGAAGCTCTTTGCAATCCTTCTCCTCCTCCCTCCCTTGACCGGTGCTTGCCAGACCTTGGTTGTGGAGCTGTTTTTATTCCTGTGGTGCTGAATCACGGCTTAATCACAAAGCCTTAGATCGCAGCCCTGAGCGCTAATCACCACTGCCTTCCAAGAGGGATGAATATGAAGCCTAGATTTTAATAACATGAGCAATTACTTTCTTCAATTTTATAGTCATGAATTATGATTCGTTTCCCCTCTTTATCAGTTGATTACAGATGCCATTGCTTTTTCCTATTTTTTAACTTTGTAACTTCCCCCTGGGACAAAAGGACAATAGGAGACTTCGAAGAATGCTAAATATCTGGATCCAAACTTCAACTTTTATGTTTTGAAGTAATGCAAAAAGTTAATTTAGAATAAAACCATTGGCAAAAATCCAGGTTAAAAATAATATTAATTGATTATTTAAAAATATAGCACCTTATACACAGAGTTAAGGAAAGCAAATATAGTATGTGGTGTTTGTTTCAAAGATTAAATGGAATTCTTAGTATTAATTTGAATATAGGACATTTCAAATTGCAGAGGAACTAACTGGCTTTATATTTTAATATGACATTAATGGTGAATTTTATCTTATATAAATTTTATTTCAATAGAAAAAGGAATTCAAACTCTGACTTTGTCCTAGTTTTTGGCATGAGGATTAATCACATAGTTTATGGGTTGGGGGATCTCCAAGACTTGATAGTTCATTATGAGAAAAAGAAAAAGGAAATAATCAAGAACAGAGAGAAATTAGTTTTTCAAAAGCCACTGGACAAAAAAAAAAAGCTACTGGACTAAGAAATATAACCCCAGTTCTTTAATTATTAAGAGAAGGGCTCTGAATCTGCTCCATTATCTTAATTATGTTTCTGGAGCAAACATTATTTCAATGTGATAAAAGATGACATGACACTAAAGGTAAAGCCTGAGCAGATGTTACATGAGTAACAAGCCAATAGGCCCACATTCTGGTAATTTCTTCCCCACTAGACATGTTCTCATTAATCTGTGATTAATAGGATTTGAGTATAGTAAATGATGATGATCTATTGTCTGTCTTTGTCAAGCACCATGGAGGGAGTAATTTGTCAGCTCAGCTTTTGTGTGACTATTTAATAGCAAAGAGGGAGAGATAATCTTCTAATTGGCATCTATAGAGAAGAACTCAGAGAATACTGTCTGTATGGAAATAGCCCAGAGTAATTCCTATGCCTAAGGAAAGCAAATGCGTATTATATGCACGTTTTATGTAATTGTGCCTTCTATACCAAAAACAAAAAAAAAGTGGGGGTGAGGATAGAGAAAAAACAGCAATAAAACAATCAGAAAAGATCATAAGATAACATCTATTAACCTAGTCATGAGGCTTTTTCAGCTGTAATGACTTGCTAACAAATGGTAAAAGAAAAAAAAAATTTACTTTTGGTGAAAAAATAGTTGCTCAGATAGATAAGAAAACACAGTATACAAAAAAGAAGCCACCACCATCTTCATCACTTCTGACAACACACAGGGTCCTCGTGTTATGATAGTGAAAAGTTGAATAAACCAATTAATCAGATATTTTGAGCCAAAATAACTTGATAAGCCTTGTCAAGTCTGTTGAAGAACCTTCTCTAAGAACCTTGGCAGAATGATGTGTGAAATTCCTGTCCCCTTTTTTCCCTTTCTTTCTTTTTTTTTTTTTTGGTACCAGGGATCGAACTCGGGTCCTTGCACTTGTGAGGCAGGCAGCGAAACCACTGAGCTAAATCCCCAGCCCTTTTCCCTTTCTTTCTAAGATTAAAAACATAAACTCTTGCAGTTACTCCTCTGTTTGCTGGAAATGAATAGGACAAGATCTCACTGGAAGAAACTATGCATGAAACTGTCACCTTGGATAGAAAGTGGCAAAGAATAAAAACTGGAAATTGGCAGAGGAGGAAACCTAATATGAGCAATACTAGGGATAGATGCTCAGTATATGTAACTACTAATGAGGAAATTTTTTTTTTTTTTGTACCGGGGATCGAACTTGGGTCCTTGCACTTGTGAGGCCGGCGGCGGAACCACTGAGCTAAATCCCACTAATGAGGAAAATTTAAGTGAAAGCAGTCTGATCCACACCCATCATACCAGCTAAAAGCTTAAAAAGATTCACTAGACCAAATGGAGACTCGAACATGATAGAAAAAAATCAAGCATTTTAGAGGGTAATTTGTCAGTATTTGGTAATTCATTATCAATTTGTCAATGTTGTTATCAAATCTACTTGAACTATATCCTAAAGAAAGTCATGCACAGGTGCACAGAGACATATGGAAGAGTATACACAGCAGCCTTGTTTCTAATAGTGAAAAAGTGAAACAACCAACATATTCACCAATGATATGTTCATACAATGGAATATTATCCAGCAGCTTTAATAAATGAATGATTGTACCAACCTGGATAAGTCTTAAAAGCATTAGAGTAAGTAGAAAAATAAAGCAAATTTCAGAAGGATGTTCAAGATATGCTATCATTAATATGAGATGCAGAACAGTGAGTGCATTTACAATGATACATACTCATGCAGTAGGGCTGTAAAGAGAAGCATAGGAATGATGCAGCACCAAATCCAAGGTAGCGATTATCTCTGAGAAAGGAGGGGAACAAATTTGGGAGGTTTCTACAGTATTTCTAGTATTTCCTTAAAAAAATAAAAGCCTGAAATAAGTAAAGTTAGCTGGGCACAGTGGTGGATGCCTGTAGTCCCAGCTCCTTGGGAGGCTGAAGTGGGAGAAGCACTTGAATCTAGTTCAAGGCCAGCCTGGGCAACATAGTGAAATTGTTTTTTTTAAAAAAAGGAAAATATATAAATAAAGACTTGGTAATGTTGAGTGATAAGTGTTTCCTATATTATGCTCTGTATTTTTCAGATTGTTTGAAATAATTAATAACTTTAAAAAGGGAAAAATAAATGTACAAGGTAAGAAAAATATGTGGTTTCTAGTTTCCAGGTACTTACACTGTGTCAGGTGAATAGACAAGATACGTCTATAAAATGCCACATGTAGATATAAACTGACGTATACATTATTTATGGTATGTGACCAGATTCCTTCAGTGTCAAGTGGTGGAACTGAAAAATGTAGTTGACTTTTATTATTGTTATTGAGATGTAACACTTGTACATCTTTATGGAGTCCAGTGTGATAATTCAATACGTGTACATGGTGTGAATAAGCACTTCCATCTCTTTAAACATTAATCCATTTTGAGAGCTTTCCTATTCTTTATAGTTGAATCAGAACCTCTTCAAATTCAGGACAAAGTGGGGGCAGTAATAGCAGTCATAACTGTAGTACAGTAATTGTGAGGGTGTTAGTTTGCTTGGCTTTTATGGCAAAAGGACAAAGACTAGATTCTAACTTTTAAGAGCAGCACCCAAGATCACTAGACTGCTTGTCTCTCTAACTGTACTGCTTTCATGAAATTTAAGTTACTTTAATTTGGTCTCAGTTTCTAGATCTGTTAAAAAGTTAGTGGGGGTGGTTAGATAATTTTTAAAAGTTCCTTCCAGTGCTGAAGTTTTAAGTCTATTTTTTTTTCTGGAAACACTAATCCCAATTTATATGAGACCAAAATAGATGAGCAAGATTTTCCAAGATTTGTCCCCAAGTTAGTGATAAAAATACATTTTTCATGAAATGTTACAGGTGCTATCAAAAGGCAAAGAAAAGCTTTTCTTCATGAAGTTGGAGGGAAACCATTCTTGAAAGGGTTGTGATTAGATTTGGAGAAGGAGAGCTAGAGATTTGGACAGAGAGAGGAATAGACAGACAGACAAAAGACGTGCTTCAAGGAGCATGTGGGAAGGAAGAGCCAGAGAAAGAGGATAGGTGAATCAGATTTTAGGTATGAGATCTGCAGATATCAGTTATTTATAACAGGAAATTACAGATACCTTCTGAGATAGCTAGAAACATTTGGCCTTATATATTAAATTTCTGAACAAGACTCTGCATGGGGTGATAATTTAGAGATCAGGCAATGAGTTGAACTTCTTTGGTCCCACATGCTGAGCTGCAAATATATCCCCTCCCCCAGTGACTAATCACTTAAGTTATTCTGCTCTGCTCAATGATAATAACCTGACTGGTAGTAAGTCCTTGATAGCCAACAGTTGTGGCCTTTCAGATTGTTCAGTCCTGGTTGAAAATTCTCCTTCAGGACAGCAAGTTAATAAAAGGTAGAGTCTCCTAGTTGTGTTCTTCTTGCAATTAAAGGTCAACAAATCAGACATTAAGGTATAGCACTTTCAAAATCTCAGACTCTGTCTTTGTTCATGACAGCCTGAGAAGGAATCTTTCCTCCTCCTCTTTATTTCAAAAGCTTTTTTTCTTTTGATTTTTTAATGTGTGGTGCTGGCTCTGAATCCAAGGCCTCATGCATGCTAGGCAAGTGCTCTACCACTGAGCTACACCTCTAGCCCCACCTTTCCAGTTTGCAATAGGGATTGTAACGCTAAGAAAACACTGTGCACTTTGTGTTTGGTTGGAAGAGGATGCTCTTTGTCATCCATTCCTTTCTTGTTTTTTCACTTTTATCCTCATCCTCATCACTCTACAAAAAATATTCTAAAAGTAACTGTTGTGGTTAAACCTAAATTGTTTTTTTTTTTGGTACTGGGCATTGAACTCGGTACCTTGCGCTTGCGAAGCAGGCAGCAGAGTTAAACCTAAATTTTGGAGAGGCAGAGAGGGAACACAGCTTTTTTCCCCTCCTTTTTATTTTGAAATAATTATAGATTCATAAGCAGTTATGAAAAATAGAGAGAATCTTATTGGCTCTCACCTAGTTTCCGCCAACTTTAACTTGCTATATAAGGCAATTTTATCTTGTGTGGTGGCAAATGCCTGCACTCCTGGCTATTTGGAAGGCTGAGGCAGGAGAATTGCAAGTTCAAGTCCAGCCTGGGCAACTTATTGAGAGTCTTCAAAATTAAAAACAAGGAAAAAGGGCTGGGGATGTAGTTCAGTAGTTTTACCTTCAGTGCTACACACATACACACACACACACACACACACACACATGCGAGATTTCACCAGTTTTACATGCAGTTGTGTGTGTGTGTAGTTCTATGCAGTTCTATCACGTGTAGGTTTGTGTTACTACTCTCGTAATCAACACATAGAACTGTTCCATCATAACAGAGATCTTTTACATTTTCTACCCATAGTAATGCTCACTCCTCCCCTTTCTGTGACCTCTCACAACCACTAATATGTTCACCATGCCTGTAATTTTATTGAGAATGTTATATAAATGGTATAATCATATAAATATGTAACCTTTTCAACTTGGCTTTAGTCTTGCTGTATAATTCTTTTTATTTTATTTTTATTAAAAACTTTTTTTTGTAATAGGGCCTCACTATGTAGTTTGGGCTGGCCTTGAACTCATCACCCAAGCTGGCCTCAAACTTGCAGAGATTCTCCTGCCTCAGCCTCCTGAGTGGTGGGATTAAAGGCATGTGCCACCATAGCATAATTCTCTTGAGACTCATCTAGGCTGTTTCATATATTACTAGTTTATTCTTTTCTGTGGCTGAGCATCCATAGTTTGTTTAACCATTCACCAGCTGAAAGACATTAGAACTAGTAATTTGAACTAATAACTATTGAACTAATAGTTTGGGGCTGTTATAAATAAAGCTGCTATGAGCTTTCATATAGAGGCTTTGTATGATGAATAGTCTTTTTTTTTTTTCTTACAGTACTGGGGATCGAACTCGACCTTGCACTTGCCAAGCAGGCAAGGCACCACTGAGCCACATCCCTGGCCCCAGATGAATAGTCTTTTGAAATCTTGGCATTCTCTTTGCTTTCACCATCATTGACTATCCTGTTTTATTTTTATTTTTTTGTTTTTTAAGACAGGGTCTCTCTATGTGGTTCAGGCTGGCCTTGAACTCAATGTGGAGCCCAGGCTGGCTTCAAGCTTGCTGCATTCCTTCTGCCTCAGCCTCATGGTGTTAGGATTACAGGCGTGTACCACCACGGCAAACCCTCCTTTGGATGTTTACAGTTTCTCAGTTCTCACTTCCCGTTGGCTGGTCTGCTATCTGACAGGCATCTGTGGTTCTCCAAGACTCAAATCTTGGTCGGCATAGGCAGCTATTTTCTAAGAAAAGTTATGAGCTCTCATAGCTTCAAGGCCACTTTGTGACTTACAGATCTCCATCTACAGAAAACTGGCTGTCTCTCTGGCACCAGTGCTTGTGTTATCCCAGTACCCAAATATTTGTCAAAAATCGAACTCTTCTGTTATTTCCATCCAGAGAGTGCTCCTCTTTTCACCGTCCTCCTGGTTTTTGGTGATGATAATCCAGAAATCACTTTCAATTTATTCTTTTGCTTAGCCTTCCACACCCATTCACCAGATTCTGAGGTCACTTTTTGGTGAGTATTCAGAGGACCGCAAATGTCTTTACGTGCTTTGCCCATTTAGAGAAATCAATCCACACTTTCCTTCTCCAGACCTCCTTGTCACCAATTTTTCCAATCATGTTTCTTCCAAGTCCCTAACCAGAGTCAACCATTGGCTATAGCTCATGCAACTGTAGAGACTCATATATTAGCTCCTTTTGGTTCAAATAAATAACCCGTTATGCTGCTCAACATTCCACCTTCTTGGAGAATATTCCTTTACCACAGTCCTTCAGGACACCACTGCACTGGGCCATTGCCTTGTTGGGAGGAGTGTTGTGTATCCTGCATCCTACAGATGCAGAACCGTCTGAAATCAGGCCTCATGTCTCAGGGACTCTCCATGAGGCCAGAGGTGCTAGCCGAGAGAGAGGTCGCGTAGTGAGAGTGGGCCCATGGGAACGTGGGCTGTGTTGTCATGTAACTAGCGCCTCTAGGGCCTGATCGTGTGCGTACCAACTGCGTCAGATGGTGGAATGCTGCTGTACACACCCAGATTTATGGTTTAAAGGTCAGATAACCCCAATTTATAAGAGACAGCTCAGTTTTCCTGGTAGCTTGATGGCAGAAAACAGATAGTTCTTGGGCCGGGGATTTAGCTCAGTGGTTTTGCCGCCTGCTGCGCAAGCTCAAGGACCAGAGTTCAATCCCTGGTACCAAAAAAAAAGAAAAAGAAAAAAGAAAAAAAGAAAAAAAAAAAAAGAAAACAGGTAGTTCTTGAAGAATTATCATAAACAATGGATTATCATAAATTTAACTGGTGGTGACTCCATTTATAGCTGCTATTTCAGATGTGATTTTCTTGCTCAAGCAAATGAACACATACTGTGACAATGGGTACATAGCTGTTGACCTGGCAAATGATTTCTTTTCTTTCTTTTCTTTTTCTTTTTTTTTTTTTTTCGGTACCGGGGATCGAACTCGGGTCTTTGCGCTTGTGTAGCAGGTGGCGAAACCACTGAGCTAAATCCCCAGCCCTGCAAATGATTTCTTTTTGATACCTGGTGGATTTTGATGATGTTTTGGATCTCCAGAAATAAGAGTTATTTCAGAGTTAATGTCCAGTAGTCCCTGAAAATTCAATTGATTTCTTTCTGGAGAAGAGTAGGAGAAAGTTTAACAGTATAAATTTTGGATGCCATAGCAGGGTCCTTCTTCAAGGGCCTCCTCTTCCCCTTCATTCTGGAATTCTGGGTCTACTTGGTGAGGAAAATGCAGGATTACCGAAAATAGTATTTCAACCTATGTACACATGTGTGTGCCTGTGAAGACTGGCATTTATTGTTATTAAGTAGATGTGTTAGTTTTCTTGTTTAATTATTAAACTTGGATTTGTTATTTCATAAAATGATTTGATAAGTTAGAATAATTTTTTAGCACCTGTGGTATAGGAAGTACAAATAATAGTGTGCTCATGATACTGTTATAATTATATACACAACATTGCTAATACTAGAAAAATAAGTGGTTGCTTATTTAGTAATGTTTGAAGTGTATAGAGTTGCACTTAGACGTTCAACTTAGAGAAACAGTTGATCATGTCCCTTCAGCCTAGACTTTTCTAAGACCTGTCATTCAGAGAAAGCTATTCCTTGTTTCACAATTGCACCTTAGCATGCCATTGGTTTTTAGCAGTGCTTACCTTTGTGAATAACTGTTTCCAAGGATGAAGAACACAAAGAGTAAGACTGGATAAAATATTTCTGCCGAGCACCTTGAAAACTCCAAATTGCAACCCCTTCCCTCAAGTTACACTTTGATGCATTAGTTTCACAAAAACAAGGTCAAATATCCCATTAGTTTTATATTTATGCTGCCTTCTTTTTAATGATATAAAAATAAAGGAAGTTTTAAAATGTACATTAACTATATTACAGTCATACCTTGGTACTCGATTGCTTTGAAGCTTTTTGATTTTGGTACTTGATAAATTTTGATGCAGACATTTTTTTCCTGGTACTCGATGCATGAGCTAGAAATTGTCAGTTCTGTCAGTGCCTTGTGATTTGCTGCCTTTTCAGCCAAAACAACTTGTTTGGTACTCATCATGCTTACTGGAACCAATCAACGATGAATACTACATACATATTTTCATTTCTGGTGCTAAGGATTGAACTCAGGGTCTCACTTATGCTAGGCAAGCACAACACCACCAAGCCACCTCCCAGCCCCTGTGTAGTTTATTTGCAGCTCGAGATAGTTCACCCAGGCAGGCCCAAACGTTGGACACCCAGGCTCCACTCTACAGTACACCCAAGCAGTTCTGGAATTTCTGCCTCACAGTACAGGCAGGCTTTTGGTCCATGTTTTGGTCAACCATCCAAATAAACTGTTTGAGCTCTTTAAAGACCCTTCAGCTAAAATATTGCACCCAGCATCTGTGCTGAGGGGACAGTGAGATTATGAAATACATATTTGGTAGTCATTAAAGAAGACCTTGTTTCCTAGCCTATAACTTCTTTTTTTTGGTACCAGAGATTGAACTCAGGACCTTGAGTTTGTAATAAAAGTGAATGCTCACTTCTCCTTGTATGACTAGAATTAATGTTCAGATACTATGTCTTGCTCCGCAGTGAACTGAAGCATTTTATTATCATGAAACGATGTGGCATAGTGTGGTAAATCAGTGTTCAGCCTCTTTGACTGGGAGATCCTAGGCAAGTTACTTAGCCTCTTGGAATCCCCACTTCCTCATTTGTAAAATATCTGTGCTACTGACTTCACAGAGCTGTAAGGATACAATGCAATGATGTGTGTGAACCCATTTTCAAACTCCAGAGTTGGTGCACAGTTCTGTTCTCATCATGTTTATCAAAGAAAAGGAAACTGCCTTTAGCAATTGAGGCTACCTGGGGTGAAATTCTCTGACACGGGACTGACTTACATGAGGGAATGAAGGGGCCAAGAGCTCTTTTTTTGCTGTGACTTAACAAATGACCTTGCAGAACTGGCTGAAATATCCTGAAGCGGTGGTCCTTGTTGGGTTGTTCTACCATAACTGATGTACTAATAACCCAACGGCCCCTCCAGAAAATAGTGTTGACTTACTGCAGGATCATTCAGTTTTTCTCTTCTCAAAAGTTCTGGAAGCTCTTTTCCTTTTGTCTGTCATTTCTGGCAATATTTATATGCCCAGGTTCCCAGGTACCAATAGCAATATATGATCAACGCTTTTTTTTTTTGGTACCGGGGATCGAACTCTGGTTCTTGCGCCTATGAGGCAGGCGGCGAAACCAGTGAGCTAAATCCCCGGCTCTGATCATCACTTTTGATGCAGGGTGGACCTGAAACCCTTGCCTCTTTCCCCAGTTGATTTATCTCTACTTGGTAAAATTGGGACCAGCACCATGATTTCCATTTTTTTTTTTTCCCTTTGAGAGAGTGTCTCACTGTGTTGCCCAGGCTGGCCTAGAACTTGTGATCTTCCTGGCTCAGCCTGCTAAGTGCTGAGGTTACAGGCTCATGCAGGGCCACACTCAAGTTTGTTTGCTTTTTAATGTTGTGATGTTGTATTCCCATTTGTAAGAACTTTAGATCCCAAAGTGGATGACCCCCCAATCCCTGCAGAGATGCTCTACCATGGAGCTACATCCCCAATCCTTTTGAGTTTTGAGACTCTAAATTGCCCAGGTTGGCATCAAACTGGTGATCCTTGAGCCTCAGCCTCCCAAGTAGCTACCCAAGTAGCTGCACCACCACACCTGGCAAAGATGAACTGCTTTTACAGTGACTATGGCTGTGGCTGTCCTTTCCTTTCACATGTCCTCTGCTGAAGTAACCAGTGGGCAGGGCTGGCATGGGTGACAGTATTAGCCCATTTGGACACAATAATAAATGCCTTCATGGGAGGTGGTTGAAGGTCCTTAATTTAACATAAAAATATGTGAGGCGGTGCAGATCTGTAATCTCATTTCAGATAGCATTTGGTGAAATTACTGTCATCAGAGTATGCTCAACAGTGTCAGTCTCATTTGAATAAAGATCAGGCAAAGACAGATAACTGCCTGTCTGGTACTAATTCTGCACTCTAAGTCAATAATTATGATTTGGCTTTCAGTGAACTGAAGCTTCAGAGGACAGGTTGATTTTTCTTTTGTGGGGATGGACAGGGTAGATATTATCACACTTAAAATTATATCAAGCAGAGAACATTGGAAGAAAGTGAAATTTGAAGAATAATCCTAAAATCTAGACTTAAAATCAAACATTAAACTCTGGCATCCTTTCTACTGAAAATTATAGGATAACATTTTGATAGTTTGAACCAAATGTAACATAGAAGCAATTGTTAAGTGTTAATAGGTAAAGGAAAGAAAGTGTAATTCTATCCACTGGGAAGATTTTGATCCAAAATGAAACAGTTTTCTCTTCCTGCTAGTCAGGCAGAAATCTAATTACTCTTGTCTGATCTTCTATGGAGCAGGAAACCTGAGAGGTATAGATTATGGACAGTTTTATTGATTTTAATCTTAGGAATCAACAAGTGAAGATTTTACACTTTACACATAGTTGCTTAACTGGTGTTAAGAATAAAACCCAATCAATAGTAATATTTTTTGTTTTACTGTGACTTGTTCTAGTTTCAATTATGAGGTTGGCTATTTCAGAGTCTTTTTCTTTATTTTACTTTTTAAAGATAATCTCTGTAGTTGAGGGTTTAAAATGAAAAATTTTTTTTCTTGCCATACTAGGGATTGAACTCAGAGCCATTGCAATGAGCTACATCCCCAGTCCTTTTTTATTTTGAGACAAGTCTCACTAAGTTGCTAAATTGCCCAGGCTGGGCTTGAACTTGTGATCCTCCTGCCTCCATCCTCCATCCTCTAGCCTCCCAGAGTGCTGGAATTACAGCTATGCATTACCAATGCCTGGCTCAATGTGAAACTATTTTTCACTTCATATAATGTTTCTGAAACAAAATCAGAATCAAAGAAATTTCAGGACAAGCTCTGGGAAGGTTGGAGGCATAGAGAGATGAATCGCAGTGAGTCTCTTCTCCCTTATGCTGTGTTTGAGTAACCCCATCCAGGAAGGCTGGGAATGAGAGCATGCAGCATGCAGGATGGAGGTCAAGAGCAGTACTCCCCTCTCCGCTTTCTGGCACACAGCAGGGCAGGCAGAAGACCTGGCTTCTGGTCCCAGATCTGCTCCTTGGGAACTGAGTGACCTGGTTCGGCAAAGGGCTGAAAATATACTCAAAGATCGCTCACTCCACACTCCTTTGTTTTTATCCTTTAAGTCTGTTAAGTAAATGGCATCCACACCCCATTTTGCAGAAGAAGGAATTGGACTTCTTTTTTGTTTATAACTGCATGTTTGCAGTACATAATGATTACATTCCTTGTGGGAGTTGATACATGTACACAACATCTAAATTTCTTTTTTAATCCTCTTCTCCTCCCCTACCTCCTGCTCCCTCCATCTCTGAATCCCCTTCTCTTCGCAAAAGAGCTATCTCCCTATTTCCTATTATCTATCTTTTATTTTGTTTTTATTTGTATTTTGGGTTTTGCATATAAGAGAAACATGTGATAGTAAAGCTGTGTGTCTGATTTTTTTCACCTAACATTATTGTCTCTAGGAAATTCCCTACAAATGATTCAAGTTTATCCTTTGTGGCACAGTAGTGGTCTACTGTGTGTACATACCACATTTTCTTTATCCGATAGACATATGGGCTGCTTCCAAGATTTAATTATTATGAATTGTGTTGGGACCCCCCCCAAATAAAAGACCAAATCAAAAAATGGGCAAGCCAAATGTATAGACATTTCTCAGAAGAAGTCTAAATGGCCAATAAATACATGAAGAAATGGTCAACATTGTTGGCCATTTATGAAATGCAAATTCAAACAACACTGAGATTTCATCTTACCCCAGAAAGAATTGCCATCATCAAGAAATTAAATAATAACAAATGCTGGAGAGGCTTTGGGGGGTGTGTGGGAGGAAAGGAATCCTTCCACACTGTTAGTGGGAATCAAGCTTCTGAGAGATCAGGTAACACAGTAACAGGTTACACAGAAAAGAAATATTTTGAAGACCATTGAAATAATGCTTGAGAAAGTACTTTGAAAATTGTCACATGCTCAATGGTGTTCAGCTATGGCCATGGTTACTACTTAACCTTTAGCAAGGAAAGTAAAAATCTGTTGTTCCGAGTGCTGTTTCCAGATAGGCTTCTGCTTAGTCTTCATTAACATAACAGCTGCTTCCATTTCCAAAAAGGCCTGATTGGTGTTTGCAGGTGTTCCAGGGACCCTACGGTCACAACTGGCAGAAACAGTTATTTTGCTGAGCTGATGACAGGTCCAAGAAGAAAACAAAAGGGAATCCACTCCCCCCACCACTCTCTTAGGATTTAATAAAACCCTACTGTGTTAATAAGATAGTGAATTTTATTGTATGTGTGGGAATCGGGCCTAGCATCAAAATCAGCCTCTTGGGAAGGACCACTCCTGCTCCTCAGACTTCACCACCTGTCTCTTTTTATCCACTCAAGTGATGCACACATGTCCCATTTGTCAGTTTCACAAGGACTTGGCTGTAAGCAGGGACCCCTCTGGTTATCTTGATGGTCAGGTGTCCTGAGAGATAAGATGATTCCTCCCAGCTGCCTCACTCCCAAATAATGAGCAAGCCCTTTAGTAGAGGTGCCACCCTTGCTCTCACACAAAGATTATCAGAACGCCCAGCATTCAAGCCTCAAGTCCCAGTGGCTGTCACAATCATTAAAACAATCCCCCTTCTTAGGGGAACATAATGCCAAGCAGTAAGGAAAAGAGGCAACACTTCATTCCCACATTCTGACTGGGACTATGTGGTCTCCCCAACCTGATGTTAATGGTATCTTCTAGCTCCTGGTTCCCAGGAGTCAAGTCATCAAACATTCTGTGAGTTCTCATGATCCTGATGCATTTTGAGCCTTATTTATTTAGTTGGGGCAACTGAGGGGGTTTTCAATGGGTTAATTATAGAAAGCCTTAGGAGAAGCCCCGGACTGAGGAATCTGGTTACATGCCATTCTGCCACACTTCTGTGTCTCACACCAAGTGATCTGTTCTCGAGTCTCAGGTCTCTTTATCCATAAAAAAGGAATTTACCTGTTGGGGTTTTACCCAAGGTGGGTGAAATATATCTAAGGTTGTATCTGTGGTCCATGTTGGCTTATGATTGTTCTGCTACACTGATATGCCAACAGATTCGTCCTTTTAAAATTTTCTTTTAAACAATAATTGTTTGGAAGCAGCATGGGCATCAACAATTACAGGCTTTGAGGTCTGTTTGGTTTCATTTCTGAGACTTGGATTTTGCTTAGTCTTAACTCCAAAAGACTTTAGAGTAGGGCCTGATGACCTCTCTTTTAGTCACTGAAGCCAGACACTGAGAGTCAATCCAAAATTTGTAGGAAGCCAATATAGGCATATTGCTACTTTTGCAGGCTGTTTGGGTGTGTTTTTAGGTTATTATATAATGCTTATATAATAAATACAGGATTAAATTATCATTAAAGAAAATATGTTTCTCTCAACTAGCCATTATTTTCCCCTAACATTTACAGTTGTTTTAGTCTGTACTCTTTGCCTCACTATAGCTGATTTTTTTTTTTTTTTTTTGAGACAGAGTCTTGCTATGTAGTTCAGGCTGGCCCTGAACTCACTATGTAGCCCAGGCTGGCCTCCAACTTGCAGGAATCCTCCCGCCTCAGCCTCCCTAGTGCTGGGATTCTTAAGTGCACACCCACCATTCCTGGCTCAAAATTATTTTAAGATAATTTTTATTGTTTGCATGAACAATATTATAGTAATGACACATTAAAGTATTTTAAAATATCTTATCTCCCTTCACACCAAGTCAGTAGTTTTAATTTATTTTTCTATGTCTTCTTCTGAACTGGAATATATGCATATGTAATTTTATGTAATTGAGGCCATAGCATATATACAATTTTATAATCTGATCCATTTTAATTTTTGTATGAAGTATAAGGTAGGGAGCTCATTTCATTCTTTCACACATGGATATCCAGTTGACCTAGCACCATTTGTTTAAACGATAATTTTTTTTCATTGGATTATCTTGGTGCCCTTGTTGAAAGTCAATTGATCATCATTATAAGGGTTTATTTTTGGAACTGCCATTCTATTCCATTGGTCTACAGCTTTATCCTCATGCCAGTATCACACTGTTTTGATCACTGTAGCTTTGTAGTAAAAGTTGAAATTGGCATGTGTGAGTCCTCTATTTTTGTCCTTTCTTTTTAAGATTTTTTATTGTAATTTAGTGTCCCTTGGAATTCCATATAAATTTGAAGATCAGCTTTTCCATTTCTTCAAAAATTACTGTTGAAATTTTGATAGCTATTCTGTAGATCACTTTTTGGACTACTGAAATCTTTACAATGTAAGTTTCTTTGCCCAATCACCTGGATTTCATTTCCCTTTTTGGGGGCCTTCTTTAATTTCCTGCATCAATGTTTTGTAATTTTCAGTGTAGCTGCCTTTCCTCTGGTTAAGTAAACTTATTCCTAGGTGTTTTATTCTTTTGGACACTACAGTAGGTCTGGCTGGAATTTCTAATACAACATTGAATGGTAGAGGTGAAAGTGAGGTTAGGGGAAAGCTTTCAGGCTTTTACAGTAAATGTTAGCCAGAGGTTTTTCATAAATGCCCTTCATAATGTCAAGAAAGTTCCCTTCTATTTCTGAATTCTGAGTTTTTTTGTAATCATGAAAAGGCATTGGATTTTGTTATATGCATTTTCAGTATCAATTGAGATAATCATGTAGTTTCCTCCTTCATTCTGTTATTACGGTGTATCACACTGATTGATTTTCTTACTCTGAACCGTTCATACATTCCTAGGATAATTCCCACTTGGTTATGGTGTATTCTTATTTTAATCTACTGTTAGGATAAGTTTGTTAGCATTTTTTTTGAATTTTTGCATTACATTCTTTTTAGCTTTTTAAAATTTTCATTTTTATTAGTACATATTTGCAGTACATAAGGATTACATTCCTTGTGTGGAGTTGGTCCATGTATAAACACGTCTTAGTTCTCCTTACCTCCTTTTTCCGTCCCCTCCCTCTCCTCTCCTTCATCTCTTGATCCCCTTCCTGCATTATACTCATAACGTCTTTTGCCCTGTAATTTTTTTTCTCTAGCCCTTTTTAAACTTTATTTTGAGACAGGGTCTCACCGAGTTGCCCAGGCCGGCCTCAGTCTCCCAGCTAGCTGGGAATGCAGATGTGTACCATGTGTCTGTCTCTTTATGTGGCTTAGGTATCAAGTTAATGTGCTCAAGAAGGAGTCTGAAAAGCTTGAGACTAGGGATGTAGCTCAGAGTAGTCTTTGCCTAGCATAAGCAAGGCCCTGGGTTTGGAGCACTTCAAGAAAAAAACAAGTATTCCCCTTCTTTAATTTTTTGGAAGAGTTAAAGAAGAATCGGAATTAATTCTTTTTTAGATATTTGATGGAATTCACCACTGAAGCAATCTGGTCCTGGAGTTTTCCTTTGTCTTTCATCATATTTATGAATGTTTTGGCTATAGTTTATTCAAATATATATTTAAATATATATTTAAAATTTTTAAGAATATTGTACAGTATTGGGAGTTGAATCTAGGGCCTTCACACTGAGCTATGTACCCAGCTCTCTGTCTGTCTGTCTATCATCTATCTTTCACCTATCTGTATGTATGTTTATTTTTAAATTTTGAGATGGTCTTGCTAAGTCACTAAGTTGTCCAGACTGGGCTTGAACCTGTGATCCTCCTGCCTCAGCCTTCCAGAGTGGTTGGAGATTATTTGAATTATTGTATCTCTAAGTTCATTGATTCTTTTTCTGCCTGCTCAAACTACTAATGAACCCCTTTAGTGAATTTTTCACCTCAGTATTTCAGTTATTGTACTTTTCAGCTTCAGAATTTGTTTGGTTCTTTTTTAAAAAGATTTTATTTTTCAAAAAAATTTATTTTTATTAGTACATGTTCACAGTACATAACATTTACATTTCCTGTGTGGAGTTGGTACATTCACATAATACTTAACACATCTTAATTTCTTTTTTCATTCCCTTTCCCTTTCTTTCCCCCTTCTTGCATCTCTTGATCCCCTTCCCATTTGAGAAAGATCTATCTTCCTACTTCTTATTATTTATCTTTTTGGGGTTTTTTTGGGTTTTTTTGGTACTGGGGATCGAACTCGGATCCTTGCACTTGCAAGGCAGGTGGCGGAACCACTGAGCTAAATCCCCGGCCCTATTTATCTTTTATTTTGCTCTTTATTTATAACTTAGGCTTCTCATATTAGAGAAACCCTGTGATAGTTAAGCTACTATGGAAATCATTATGGAGATTTCTCAAAAAACTAAAACTAAAAATTCCATTTGATCCAGCTCTTCCCCTTTAGGTTTCTTCCCCAAAGAGTTAAAGACCTCATATTACAGTGATACATGCTTATCCCAGTTTATACCAGCACAACTCATAACAGCTAAATCTTGGAAACGGCCTCTGTGTCCATCAACAGATGAATGGATAAAATATGGTATTAACACATAATGGAGTACTACTGTGCCATAAAGAAAGATAAACTATAGTCATTTGCAGGAAAATATGTGATACCATGTTAAGTGAAATAAATCAGACGCAAGCTTAAATATCACATGGGTTTTTAAAAATAATTTCTACTTTTTTTGATATTCTTATTATACATAATTTTTCTGATTTCCTTTAGTTCTTTGCTCATATTTTCTTTTAAGACAGTTTTTTTTTCTTTATGCAGTACTGGGGATCAAACTCAGGACCTTGAGCTTGTGAGACAGGCAGCGGCACTATTGAGCTAAATCCTTGGCCCTTTTAAGACAGTTTTAAAGTTTTTGTCTAGTATATTTTATGTCAGGGCTTTTTTTTTTTTTTTTTTTTTTTTCCTCTTTCAGGGCTTCTTTAGGGATGGTTTAAATCAATTTATTTTTTCCCCTAAAATGGGCCACACTTCTTGGATATTTGTTTTGTTTTTGTACATCTTGTAATTTTTGTCAAAAAGTGGACATTTAAATATTATAATGTGGTATAATCAGATTTCCCCAGCACCCCTAGAATAAGATTCTAGAAATCTAGATTCTCTAGAAATCAGATTCTCCTCCTCCCTTCTCCAGCACTTGAGGTCTTTTTGTTTGCTTGCTTTAATTATTGAAGGCTGTATTCCTTGTTATCATGGAAGTCTCTGTTCCTTCAGAGATTTCCAAGAAGCTTGAGAATTTTCAAAAACGAACTGAAAGGGGCCGGGGATTTGGCTCAGTGGTTTCGCCGCCTGCTGCGCAAGCGCAAGGACCCGAGTCCGATCCCCGGTACCAAAAAACCAAACCAAAACAAAAAAACCGAACTGAAGTAAAATAATATGCCCTTCAAAAACAAGCAAACAAACACCTCAGAGGCTCTTTGTGGCCTTGCAGGTAGCTCTTAGTGGGGTACTCTTAACACTGATGTGGGCCCACTTGGTGCCCAGGAAGCAGCCGGGGGTGAAATCTTAGGGTCTTCTCAGGTCATTTCTGAGCACGTGTCTTGTCCTGGCATGGGTGTGGCTTTCTCAGTTTCCCTGTAGATTCTCCAGGTATACAAGTGCTTCTGAGAGATCTAATTTCCGAAAGATTGTCCCCTAACTTTTCCTCTTGGGCTTAAGTAGTCTTTTGTATTCTAAATCTTTCACCGCAGGTATCTAGGGGTTGTTACTATGCCCTGCTTGCGCTCTCTCGCGCTCTCTCTCTCTCTCTCTCTCTCTCTCTCTCTCTCTCTCTCTCTCTCTCTCTCTCTCTCTCTCTGTCTCTCTCTCTCTCTCTCTCATCTATCTTTTGACAGGGTCTTGCTATGTTGATGTTTTCAGGCTGGCCTCAAACTTCTGGGCTCAAGCAACCCCCTGCCTCAGCTTTCTTTTGCGCAGCAGGTGGCGAAACCACTGAGCTAAATCCCCAGCCCTCAGCTTTCTGAGTAAGTACAGGAATGCATCACCCTGCTCGGCTTCTTGCAGCTTTTTGGACACATGTTCCTTTTCTGGCTTGAGTTCTGAGTTCCATGAAACAGAGACATGCCTTAAAACAGTCCTTCAGGGAGCCCCCAGAGTGGCTGGAATAGACTTACACAATAATTTGCAAGTACAATCTGCTCTCCTCCCTCTTCAACCAGGGCCCAAGGCTTCTGCCATTTCAACATTGCCATCACGGAGTGAAGGCAGGGAAAGAACAAATGAAAATGCCACAAACTTTTCTACTGTTTTCAAGTTGCCTTTGTTTTGATTTGCCCTCAATTGGTTGCTGTAAACCTTTGTTTTCCAGAGTTCTGGCAAAGTTGTTTTTTACATTTCTGCTTGTTTTTCAGTATTTTTGTTGGGAAGAGGAGGAACAAGAGCTTGGAGTTGCTTACTCCAGCATTTTGCTGATGTCACTGCCATTAGCAATTTTTTTCCCCAAGTGTTGGGGATTGAACCCAGGGCCTCGCGCACAACTAGGCAAGCCATGTGTTCTTAGCACACTGAATTTTTAAAATTTTCTAATTAATTTATTTTTTTGGTACCAGGTACCAAACTCAGGAGCTGGCACCTGTGAGGCAGGTGTGTTGCCACTGAGCTAAATCTCCAGCCCCATCAGCTATGAGTTTTTAACAGGTAGAAGTCCTAGTAAACATTATTCTTGAATAATGAGATTAAAATTTACTTACAGAACTTAAACTTATGAAAATTCTAACATTTTCATTCATGAAAATTTAAGCTTCCAAAAAGGCAGAACGTGCTGTTTAAAGTTAATAAAATAATTAACTTTGACAGCAATATATGTACACCTGAGTTAGCTTTTCAAATTGTACAGTTATTACACATCTATATAGATATTTGGTTCTAGCTATCCATATATGGTATGTAATTTGATAGGCAGATAATTAAGAAATATAATTTTTAAAGTATTTAATATAACATGTAATTTTGCATTATTATATTTTTTGTAGCATGTGCAGTGCTGGGGATTAAACTCAGAGCCTTGTGCAAACTAAGCAACTACTCCACCACTGAGCTACATCCCCAGCTCAGTTTTTTTATTATTATATTTTAATAGGAAAAATAGATCAATAAAACATATCTCTAAATACATAGTTCCATGAGCAGTACAATGGCATTGTTTCATTTATGTAGGGTTAGCCTTCTTAGGATTTTTAACTTTTAGGAAAATGTCCATGTAATGTGAATCATTAATTCAAGAATGCTCGAGAGTCTTCATGACGGAGACACTAGGCCCTGCTGGGCTGAGGGCTCTCAAACTTTCCCTGAAACGTTCCCAACGCAGCCCTCTGCCCGAACTGCTTTCCCCTCCTGCCACCTCCTCTCTCCAGTCAAAAGAGATCTAGATCCTCCCACTTTAGTTTAATCTCCATCTCTGGTGTTCACTCATTTCTTTTCCACAAAAGCCAGTCTATTTATCTTTCCTCTTTTTTTTGAAATGGCTTAAAAAAAAGAAAACCATGTATATATGTAATTTTTTTTCTCTAGCCGAGGCACATTGATATGTACTCCTAAAGCAGGAATTTCAAGGAGAAAGCCTCAGAACAACAATTTAAACCATGACATAAATGCTTCCTTTTCACAAAAAAAGCCCTGTGACATAATGCTTCCCTCAAGACAGTTATCTGGTAGCTTTAGTAAAATCTTCTTCTTTCTGCTATCTTTGTATGATCATTCTGGTAGACAGTATTAAAGAAACAGATGCTATCCACAGACTCTTCATGGTAAGGTTACTCCCCCACTTCCGTCAAGCACACCTTTCATGCACATGTGCGTGGCATTAGCTCTGCATTTGTGATTTACCTTCCTGTCTTTAATTATCATTCCTTTTATTGAATGAAGCTCTGATGGGTTGACGATATGACAAAGACCCTCTATATTTTAAGGTGCTCAAGCTCTCTGTCTTTTTTCACATTGGCTGGAGGGGCAGGGATCAAAGTATAGAACTGGGCCAGGCACTACTCATGTGTGTGCTTTATCTCATTAAGTGCTGATCACCGGGAAGGCAAACAGCCTGTCATGAAATTTGCCTTGCAAAGAATATAATAAAGAAGTCTTATGAGAAGAGGCTGAACAGAAGGTGTGTTTAATCCATTGTAATGTTGGTTAGGCCCAGTTTCAGACCAAGAGTGATGAGACTTGGAAAAAAGTGGGAGTCTGCCTGTGGGCAACATTTCCCCTGATGGAGGGATGGTCACAGAACCCTGACCACAGGAAGTTTCCCACAGACAAGGAGGGATTTATTAAAGGAATTAATATCTTTGAAGGCTCACACAGCAATCCTATTTTCCTACAAGACGGATGAACGTCGGAGATTTCAAAACATTTGCTAGAAAACATCAATAGCCAATCCTGCTGATTTAATTTTTTCAGTCCCTCAGGCATCAAAAGAAGTTGTGACTTGTCCACATTTGCCTCAGAAGCAAAGCAATATTGTAAATTAAAAATGACTGGAGCTTAGCTGGCTGCATCTCATTTTTAATTAGTTGAAGTTTCACAATATCTGTGAACATTTCTTCAGCTTGGAAGCAAAGAACTTCCTCACGTTTGCTGTGATGAAAGTGAAGGGAGTATTTGGTGACATTAACTTAACACACCAAGGAGAAAGTTCTTGGATTCAGCTGCCCATCACAAATACTAAAAGAAACTATATTTAGTTGTATCCATTTCTCTTCACTTTATTCTTCAGTAAGCAGATATTTTCTATTTTTTAAAGCCAGCTGGGAACTCACAAATTATATACTCCTCAGAGACTGATGTTGAAAATCCAAGCAGATTCTGGCCCGGGGATTTAGCTCAGTGGTTCCGGCGCCTGCTTCGCAAGCGCAAGGTCCCGAGTTCGATCTGGCACACACACACACACACAAAAGTGAAAATCCAAGCAGATTCTGACAACATGAGACACCAAGATCACAAAAGTGTGAAAAAAGGGCTGGGGATGTAGCTCAGTGGTGCCATGCCTGCCTGGCAAGCGTAAGGTCCTGAGTTCGATCTGTGGTACCAGGGGGAAATCAGAGAGAGAGAGAGAGGGAGGGAGGGAGAGAGAGAGAGGAGGAGGGAAGAAGGGAAGGAAGGAAGGGAAAAGAAAGAAATAGATCAATTATAAAAGTGTAAGAAAAGCAACTGATTTTGCTTTAGGCGTTTCATTGGTGTGTGATGAATACATAGGAACCAATAGTGGTGTGGCCCCAGACCTTGCCATTAGGTTTTCCTCTGAGAATAAAAGTGAAAAAAGCTGTGATACATGAGACTTATCATTCATCAATTCAAAATATAAGCTGGCATGGAGGCCAGTGCCTGTTGTCCTAGCACTTGGGAGGCTGAGGCAGGAGGGGCACTTGAGCCCAGGAATTTCAGACTACCACCTGTAGCAACAGAGCAACATAGATCTTGCCTCAAAAAGCAGAAACAAATATCTCCTACAGGGACACCCCCCCGCCCCCTCACCATACTGGGAATTGAACTCAGGGCCTTCAGTATATTTTTATTGAGACAAGGTCTTGCTACACTGCTATGTCATCCAGGGTAGGCTTGAATTTGTAATCCTCCTGCCTCAGTGGCCCAGAGTGTCTGAATTACAGGAGTGAACCATTGTGCCTGGCTATAGTACTCACTATAAATAAATCAGCATCGGGCCGGGGATTTAGCTCAGTGGTTTCACTGCCTGCTGTGCAAGCGCAAGGACCCGAGTTTGATCCCCAGTACAAAAAAAAAAAAAAAAAAATCAGCATCCTAGTTTCTATTTAAGTATCTTAGAAGTGTAGTTATCAAGAATCTGAGCATCTCTGGGTATTCTGACAAGATCGAATTTCTAGAATTATAAAGTTAGCTCAGATCCCTAAATTCCTCCAAGAGTGGTTTCAAAATTTCTGGCGTGAGAATCCCCGAGGGAGCTTGTCAAACACAAAGATTCCTGGAATCATGCAAGTGTATCCTTTTACTGAATTAGAATCTTTGAGTATGGGGCTCAACATCTGCATTTCCTAAATAAGTGTAATGTACAGTAAAGCCTGAAAGACACTGTCTGAAAAGCAGGGGTCACAGCCAGAGTGCATCAAGCCACTTTCCTAGGTAACATCTCTGTCTTTACAAGTGTAACAACACGCTTCAATGACTACTTAGCAAGGCTCAGTGGCTTTCACAATCTAGCCCCCTTCCTTTTTCCATCTCGTTTCTCACTGTCCTTCTCAGTCATCACATGCTTCAACCCTCTAGAGACATGACTTTCATGGCTCTGTGCTTACATTTCTTAAAGGATTTTCTTTTTTCTTTTTGGAGAGGGGCAATAAACAACATCCCCATTCCTTGAATTTCAAAACTACTAATGGAGGCAATTTGAGAGCAAAATATCATTCTTAGAGATTGGAGAATGTGATTTAGACATAGGGAATAAAAGCCTTCTTAATTCTGACCTTCAGCATTAGACACACTTATTTGTCCTAGGAAGAACTGGATACACATCTGGCTTCTATCTCAGGGGCAACCAATGACTGCTAAACTTATGTACAGCCAAGAACAGATCAGGTCAGTCAGAAAGAGGAGGAAGCAAGGAAGAGACTAAGGTAAGCCTATGGAGTTCTTGGTCCCTAACTCCCTAATCACAATAAGAAGTGAATGAGAGAGGTGTGGAAAGGGTCCAGGACACTGCTAGTGAAAGACCACATCAGGAGAGCAAAGTCCACACTCCCAACAGCAGGCTCCATCTTGGTGGCTGAGGGACCCTATTCCTTCCCAATCCCTCCACTTATCTTGACTGCTCGACTCCTCCTCATCTTCCAAGATGTTTGCTCCTCTGGGAAACTTGAGGGAACTGAGAGGAGCATTCCCACCTTAGTGCTGTCATAGGACTTTCAGGGACTTTGGTTACAGTACTTGTCATGTACATGTGTTCTCTTATGAGTGCAGGTCTGTGGTTTATATGTCTTTATATTTCCATAGTAGGTGTTTGGGGAGTTTTTGCTGAATGATGGTGAAAAAGATGGCAAACTCAAGATATTTTGAAAGCTCCATTTTATTACCAAGACCAACAAGAATTATTTTCCTTTACAGAATTTTTTCTTTTCTTTTCTTCTTTTTTTCTTTTTTTGGTACCGGGGATCGAACTCGGGACCTTGTGCTTTCAAGGCAAGCGGCAGCACCACTGAGCTAAATCCCTGGCCCTTTACAGAATTTTCTATTCTCTCTCTCTTTTTTTTTTTTCTTTTGGTACCGGGGATCGAACTCAGGCCCTTGTGGTTGCGCAGAAGGTGACAAAACCACTGAGCTAAATCCCTGGCCTCAGAATTTTCTATTCTCTAAAACCTGAGTAACAAACTTTTGGTCAAGGGAGATGTTGCCTATTGAAAACTCATCCCATAAATCCAGTTGGCCTCATCTTACTTACCTGGCACATACAGCTGGTGACTGATTAAAAAAGATACCCCCTTCAGTTAGTATAATTTTACCTACTTAGAACAGACTATGAGGTAATAAAGACTCGTTTAAAGAAAAGCCTTGGGCTGGGGATTTAGCTCAGTGGTTTCAACGCCTGCTGCACAAGTGCAAGGACCTGAGTTCAATCCCCGGTACCAAAAAAAGAAAAAAAAAAAAGCCTCAATGAAGTAGAAGCTACCAATAGAGATTATTTCAGTTAAAACTTAAAACTTCAAAATTCATTTATTTTATTTTATTTTATTATTATTTTTTGGTACTGGGGATTGAACCGGCACCAACCACTTGCACAGCAGGCGGCGAAACCACTGAGCTAAATCCCCGGGTCAAAGTTCATTTATTTTAGAAAAAATTATATTATGATTCTTGGCATATATAATATCAGATTACTTTTTCTCCTCTCCAAATTTATATATTTTCTCCAACCATATAAAGAAAAGATAGGCTGGGGGTGTAGCTCAGTGGTAGAGGCCCTGAGTTCAATACCCAGTTCAAAAAAAAGGATAAAAAGCATTTTAGCCTTGAAATTCAACACATGTCTTTATAGCAGGGATTACGTATAGTTATGAAATTATTTCATAAAGTTATGGGCATAAGAAAAGATTACAGCTTTAATTGGTAAAACCAGTTTGTAGATACACACAAACAAAACTTTTTCGTGGTACACTCTTAATTTCAAAATGAATACCTGGTGTTAGAGCATATGTAACTGTCCTTGTCTAATACTGGCTTCTTCTAAAACTCATTTTTTTCCCTTTCAATTAGCACTTGTAGTACATTTCCAAAATGATCAGTAAATTGCATTTATTGGATGGTAAATTGTACTGAGCTAGTGTCTGTACGAAGTTAAATCTCTACCTATTCTTTAAGAACTGGCAACACAAAAAACAAAACACAGAAAGTAAAAAGATGCACAGAGTGATCCAAAACAACTGAACAAGTTGTCCTTGCAACAGCCACCTCTACCCTTTACTCTTAAAGAGAACTGATGGTTGGGAGTGGGCAGGACAATCAAATCATTTTCAAAATAAGTCTCTAATGTCATTTTAATGCTTCTATTGTGGTGATCCCAGGTACTCCTTCATTCTGTTCCAAACAGGTGTCTGTTCATATACTTTCTTCTGTTCTGTTCTAAACTTTAGAAATTGAACTGTTTTGTCAATCAGCATCTGCTAAACCCTGGGCCTCCATATCAGTAAATGTGCTTCTGTTTAACTATCTTTTTACAGTCATAAGAGAAATAAACATATAAAATAAATGCATCTCAATGCATAGCTGTGCAGGAGTACAGATGTTTTATTAATGAAAATGAATCCAGCTTTTTGTAAGTCATGACAGCAATATAACATTTCATTGTTTGGGTCTGTGCTAGACAGTCCCTGCTGTTCCTACATAGAAATTCCTGTAATGCTTAATGGACATCTGGAAGAATTCAGCCAATTAATCGAATTCATGTAGGAGCTAGGCTAATGGCTGTCTGAAAGGCAGATTACATTAAATCAAACTTGCAATATGAATGAAAGCACTTAATCATACATGCAACATTCATTAGATGCGACACAGCAAGTGTTTTGATTACTTTAATGAAAGATCAGGTAAAGTGCATCAGCTGAACAGATTGAAAAGACAGCATGCTTACAAATGTTTGATTATGCTGAATATCAACAGAAACAGTGCCAGTAATTTATAGCAAAACATATTTGTAGGCGTCTAGAGCTGGTGAACTTAGTGAAATTAGGAGCCCATGCTCAAAACAATAATTAATATATGATAAAACTTTAATCAGAAATCAGGAAAAGACAGAGATCAACTGAAGTTTAGTAATTTATAGGCACTGGGGACCTTTATATTTTGAGTGACTTGAAATCTATTTGAACCCCAATTTCATTTACTTTCAGAAATACAGTTTTTTTTTTTATGAGGTACTTGGTTCTTGAGTGAAAAAGTATTGCAATACTAAAAACATTGTATTAAAGAGTAATTAACTTTGCATTTGGGGCCAGGAATTAAAATATCTTTTAAAGAATTTTTTAGTACTGGGAATTGAACCCAGGACTTTGCACTGAGCTATATCCCTTGATTTTTAAAATTTTAAGACAAGGTTTTACTGAGTGACAAAGTTGCTCAGGCTATGCACAGATTTGCCATCCTCTTGCCTCAGCCTCTCAGAGTGCTGGGATTACAGGCGTGCTTCACTGTGCCCAGCTATATATATATATATATATATATATATATATATATATAGATGTGTGTGTGTGTGTGTGTGTGTGTGTGTATATATATATATATATTTTTTTTTTTTTTAAAAACAAGTTCTCGCTATGAGTTTAGGCTGACCTTGAACTCATTGTAGTCCAAGTTGGCCTTAAACTTGCAGTAATCCTCCCGCCTCAGCTTCCCAAGTGCTGGTATCACAGATGTGAACCACCATGTCCAGCTAAAATGATATTCTTTTTTTTTTTTTTGGTACCGGGGATCGAACTCGGGTCCTTGCGCTTGGGCAGCAGGTGGCGACGAAACCACTGAGCTAAATCCCCGGCCTTAAAATTATATATATATATGTATATATATATATATATATATATATTTTTTTTTTTTTTTGTACCAGGGATCGAACTCGGGTCCTTGAGCTTTCGAGGCAGGCGGCGGAACCACTGAGCTAAATCCCTGGCTAAAATGATATTCTTAGTAGCTGTTCCTAGCCTCTAGATTCATGAATATTTTCTACTTTCTCTACATTAATTATCTCATTGACTCCCCCTTAATATTCTATAAAAAAAGTTTATAAAGTACATTTCCAGAGAGCAACATGGCTGGATAGAGGAGGAGTCATGTTGGAGAGACTCAGAGAAGATCAACTAAAAACACAAGTAATTGGAAGAAGGGGAGGGACATATATCCTGCTGCAAAAAATCAATTTAAAAGAAGAGACTTGTAAATCAAATATAAAGTACATTTCCTACATAATATTAATTATTATAAGTTTTATATTATGATAAGCAAATGTAATTTGCAGCTTTTTGGAGAAAACAAAGACAATGGATACATAAATAATACCCTTTTGGGCCAGGGATTTAGCTCAGTGGTTCCGCTGCCTGCCTTGCAAGCACAAGGACCCAAGTTCGATCCCCAGTACCAAAAAAAAATCAAACAAACAAACAGAAAACCAAATAATACCCTTTTATGCATTACATGTAATATATTTTAAGTTAATTTTACAATCCATAAAATTATAAAATAAAAATTGTATTTTATATAATTATATATTTCCCTCTGTAAGCACTTTCTTCCTCTCATTTTAAATTAGTATGTGTTTGCAATACATAGTAAATACATTTATTGTGGGGGTATTGGTACATATACATATCATATCTTTTTTTTTTGGTATCGGGGATTGAACTCAGGACCTTGCGCTTTCGAGACAGGCGGCACCACTGAACTAAATCCCCAGGCCTTACATATCATATCTTGATCCTCTTTATTTCCCCTTTGTTGTAAGCATTTTTAGTATGAGATAGGAATGCCTCTAGAGGTGACAGAAACTACTTTTTCTGGGGCTTAACAGAAGGACTGATTTTTATCACTTTAGATTGATGTTAGTGTGATTCTGGAAAGAAAGAAATGGGCCGGGATTTAGCTCAGTGGTGCTGCCTGCCTCAAAAGTGCAGGGACCCGAGTTGTTTGATCCTTGGAAAGGGGGGGGGGGGAGAAAGAGAGAGAGAAAGAAAGAAAAGGGAGAAAAGGAAAGGAAGGAAGGAAGAAAGGGACATAGCACTTTGTAAGTCCCTTCTAGACACTATCTTCAGTTCACACAAATGAAGGTGCAGCAAGTACTCTACTAATTTAGATGCTATGCCGATAAGAAGATATAAAAGATATGGGTTGCTGCCACAAGGAGCTTATAATATTCAACTGACCAAAACAACACAAAGAAAAATCAACGCAACATTGATGACAAACAAGAGAACTCAATCCAGAGTATATTCAAGCAGTAGAAGGGAAAGGACAGTAGAAGGAAAAGGCTTATACATTTTGTAGAAAGTCAAAGAACTAAAATAATTGTAAAACTTGCATTAGAAAACTCGCATGATTCACTTGATAAGAGAATTAAGATTTCATTATTCTAGAATTTAGCATGTCTTTGTCCCTCTGGCTGCTGTAACAAAATGCCATAAATTTGGGAGCTTGTGAAAAAGTTTATTTCTCATAGTTCTGGAGGCTGGGAAGTCCAAGGTCAGGTCTCCAGCAGATTCAGAGTCTGATGAGGACCCAGGTTCTGGGCCACAGGGACCCTTCTGGCTGTGTCCTCACCAGCTAGAAAGGATGAAGCAGCTCCTTGGGGTCTGCTCCTGAAGAGCGCTTAGCTCTTCTGATGGCCTCGCCCTTGTGACCTGTCACCTTCCAAAGGCCCCACCTGCTAAAGCCCTCACCTTAGGGGGCAGGATTTCAATGCATGCGCGTGGGGGGGGTTCACATGCACTCAGACCATAACGAAGTATTACATAAATATCAGAGAATACTATTTTGTCTTTCTGCAGAGACTTAAGAAACTGGGAGACTATGAGACATGTGTCCACTTCGACGGACACCGGAGATGTGTGCCGACCCCAGCCTGCTCAGCTGTTCAGGGATCTGAATCCATGTGGCAGAGGCCCCAGGCCAGAGAGACCATTGCTATGAGCTCAAGCAGATGGCGCAGTGGTGAGTAGCAGAAAGAGGGCCTCTCTTAGGCTTGTTGTTGAAAATTGAAGCCCCCTGGGAGAGCGAAGACACAGCAGAATACAGTGATGGATGAGTTGTTGGAACCAACAGCTCCTACAGCACCCAGATTTGCTATGGGGAAGGGTGGCTCAAACCTGCAGTAGAACCTTGCAGAGTTCAAACCTGCAGGAGGTCAGGGAGCTCAATTGCGGCCCAGCAACCAGAAACCAGCCCTAATCTCAGTAGACTACAGCTGGCTTGCTGAGATTAATCGACTCAGTTCTGCATGCTGCTGCACACGTTGTATACCAGTGACAGCAAAGACACACCTTGAAGGAGACTTTTCTTTCTTTCTCTCTCTCTTTCTTTCTTTCTTTTTTTTTCTTTCTTTCTTTCTTTCTTTCTTTCTTTCTTTCTTTCTTTCTTTCTTCCTTTCTTTCTTTCCTTCCTTCCTTCCTTCCTTCTTTCTTTCTTTCCTTCCTGCCTTCCTTCCTTCCTGCCTTCCTTCCTTTCTTTCTTTCTTTCTTTCTTTTCTTTCTTTTTCTTTCTTATTTTTATAGGAGCATGAATACAGTTTCTAGTTTTACTGTTGCTGTTAGTTTGTTCTGTTCTTGTTTTTGTTCCTTTCTTCTCTCTTTTCTTCTTGTCTTCACTAGTTTCCCAAAGTGGGCTGATCTTCCCAGTCCTCTAGCACCATTTCTAACCTTTCCCTCTCCTTCAATCGCCTATCCCCCAACCCCCCAAACTCCATCTAAGTTTTTTTCCCGAAGGGTAAATCTGCTATATGAAGGAGCTTATTTACTGCAAACATATTTCTGACTGCTCCTTCATTTTGATATATAACCACAAATTCAGTTCATGTGGCTAAAGGTGACAAATTAATAGCTACCACAATTTATCATTTTCTAAGCTGTGTTTGATGCTATTGTTGATGCTGATTGTATTACTTTGGCCAAGATGACATGATTGCTCTAGTCAGTTGTTCTTCCTGATATAACAAGACTGAGATTGCCTAAGAGTCATGACAGACCCAAAACCCAAAAACCAGCTAAACCCAGAAGACACCTCTGAGAAGAAGTCATTCCCTATGGGTTCTAAATACTGGCAATAAAGATACTCCCAATAAACAACTTACAAGCATAAAGCCAGGAATTAAACCAAAAACATTAACAACATGAATGACAAGAAAAAAATAGAAATGAGAAGACACCTAAACAAGATGCAAACTGAGACTTCCAGATCACCCAAAGCAAATCTGGGAGAAGAGATGGAATAAACCAAAAACCAACCACCTGGACTCCCTGAACTGGTAACAAGGGAGGTAATGAAAGAGGCTGTGGAAATGAAATCAGAAATAATTTCTCAGATAGCAACAGAGATGGTGACCATAATGAAAGATATGATTAATAACTCTAGAGCAGATACAGATAAAAAATAGAGAAGCACAGGAAAATGATAGAATCCATGAATGCTCAACATAGGAAAGAATTGGAAGACATAAAACATATCCAAGCAGATATCCAAGAAATTAAAAATTCCACTGAAAGTTTCCACAGGAAAATAAATGAATGTGAGGACAGAATTTCAGATATAGAAGACAGGATGGCACTTAGTGAACATGAAAAGAAAGATTTCTTAAAAATAACAAGAGACCATGAGAAATCAATCCAACAGCTACTAGATGATGCAAAAAAGAATAACTTAAGATTGATTGGAGTAATCACTGAAAACTTCCCAAACAGGGAAAAATAACTTGACATAAAGATAAGAGAGGCATATAGAACTCGAACTAGCTATGATAAAAAAAAAAATACTCCTAGCCATGTAATAGTCAAGATTCCAGATATCCAAAACAAGAACAAAAGATTAAAAGAAGTTAGAAAAACAACAAATCACATACAAAGGAAATCCCATTAGAATAACAGCAGACTCTCAGCACAAACCCTCAAGTCAAGGAGAGCCTGGAGTGAAATATTTCAAGCCCTAAAGGAAAACAACCTCCAACCCAGACTGATATACCCTGCAAAACTATCTTTCAAAATCAATGGAGAAATAAGATACTTTCACGACAAAGAACACTTGAAGAACCTCCTGAATATCAAACCAACACCAAAAGATTCTAAATAATATCCTAGGAAAAGACAGCAAGGGTCACAACTCCATGAAGCCTAACAAAATGAATCCATCAGGCAAAGAAAGAAATTAAATGCAAAGAAGGGGAATCCAACAACAGGAAAAGATCATGACAAGGATAAATCAATACATATCAGTTATAACCATCAATGTTAATGGTCTCAATTCACCAATCAAAAGGAATAGACTGGCAGAATAGATCAAGAAGCAAGATCTAACAATATTCTGGACATAAACACACTTAATTCAAAAAGAAATTCATAGACTGAAAGTCAAAGGTGGAAAACAATATTCCACACAGCAGGAACCCAAGAAAAAGCAGGGGTAACTATCCTATTTGCAGACAAAGTGGATTTCAAACCAAGACTAATTAAGACAAAGAAGGTCACTATATCCTTGGAAACAATCTGAGAGGAAGAGATGATAATCATAAATATATATGCACCAAATACTAGTGCACCCAACTATATAAAACAAATATTAACAGACATGAAAAATCAAATAAACACTATTACAATAGTAGTGAGGGACCTCAATACTCCACAATCACAAATAGATAGATCAACTGGAAAAACAACAACAACAAAATAACTAGAACTCAACTAAACTCTTGAACAAATGGACTTAATAGATGTTTACAGAGTGTTCCACCCCACAAAATCAGAATATACATTCTTTTCAGCTGCACATGGTTGTTCTCCAAAGTAGACCACATACTAGCTCATAAAACATGTGTAAGTAGTAAATGCAAAAGAACTGAAGTTATCCCCTGTATACTATCAGATCATAGTGCAATGAAATTGAAGATCAATTGCAAAAGAAACCGTAAGAACTTCATAAACACATGGAAATTGAATAACACCCATCTGAACAACCAGTGGGTCACAGAGGAAATTAAAGAAGAAATTAGACAGTTTCTACAATTAAACGACAATGCCATTACAACATACCAGAATTTATGGGACACAATGAAAGCAATCTTACGAGGGAAATTCATAGCTGTGAATATCCATATTAGGAAAACAGAGTGAGCTCAAATAAACAACCTAATCCTGAACCTCAAGCGTCTAAAAAAGAAGAACAAGACAAACTCAAAGCTTGTACAAGGGAGGAAATTATAAAGATCAGAGCAAAAATCAATGCAATGGAGACTAAGAGAACAATACAAAAAACCAATGAAACAAAGAGTTGGTTCTTTGAAAGAATAAACAAAATCGACAAACCCTTAGCCAACCTTATCAAAAAAAAAAAGGAAATAAAAGGCCCAATTCTGTGCAATTAGAAATGAAAAGGGTTAAATTACAACAGACCCAGCAGATATCCAGAGGATCATCAATACCTACTTTGAGAACCTGTACTCCAATAAGATGGAAAACCCAGAAGAAATAGACAGATTTCTAGATACATATGAATTACCAAAGTTCAATGAAGAAGATATACAAATTCTAAACAACCCAATATCAATCAACAAAATTAAAAATGTAATTAAAAACTTACCAGCAAAGAAAAGCCCAGGTCCTGATGGCTTCACTGATGAATTTTACAAGACATTTAGAGAAGAGCTATTGCCACCACAGTTTAAACTCTTCAATGAAATTGAAAGAGAAGCAGAACTCCCAAAATCATTTCTGGAAGCAAGCATCACTTTGATTCCCCAAAGCAGAGAAAGACCCAACCAAAAAAGAGAACTATAGGCCAATCTCACTAATGAACATAAACACAAAAATCCTCAATAAGATACTGGCAAACAGAATGCAGAAGATCATACACCCTGACTAAGTAGGATTCATCCCAGGGATGCAGGGATGGTTCAACATATGCAAATCAATAAATGTAATATACTATATTAACAGAGCCAAGGACAAAAACCACATGATCATCTCAATAGATGCAGAAAAGGCATTCAATAAAATCCAACACTCATTTATGATTAAAACCCCACAGAAAATTGGAATAGATGGTCTTTATGTCAACCTGATAAAAGCCATCTATGAAAAACCAACAGCCAACATCATACTAAATGGTCAAAAACAAATCTTTTACGCTAAAATCAGGAACAAGACAAGGATGTCCACTGTCACCACTCCTGTTCAATATAGTTCTGGAAACATTAGCCACAGCAATTAGACAAGAGAAAGAAATAAAAGGAATAAAGATAGGAAATGAAGAAGTTAAATTGTCATTATTTGCAGATGACAAGATACTCTATATGGAAGACCCCAAGAACTCCACCAAAAGTCTTCTAGACTTAATAACCAAATTCAGTAGAGCAGCGGGATACAAGGTCAATACTCAATCAATAGCCTTCCCGTACACGAACAACAGAGGCACTGAGCGAGAAACTGGAGAAACAACTCCTTTCACAATAGCATCCAAAAAAATGAAATACCTAGGAATAAATCTAACGAAGGAAGTAAAACTACAGCACTCTAAAAAAAAAGATTGAAGAGGTTATTAGAAAATGGAAAGAAATCCCTTGCTCCTGGGTTGGAAGAACCAATATAATGAAAATGGCCATACTTCCAAAACTGCTATATAGATTCAATGGAATCCCGATTGAAATTCCAATTGCATATTTCACGGAATTAGAGAAAACAATCCAAAAATTCATCCAGGACCAGAAGAGACCTAAAATAGCAAAAGCAATTTTAGGCAACAGAGATAAGGCAGAGGGTATCACAATCCCCAACTTGAAACAATATTGCAAAGCCACTGTGATACAAACAGCATGGTACTGGCAAAGAAACAGACTTGAGGATCAATGGAACAGATTAGAAGATGCAGGAACAACCCCAGACATACTTAGCTACCACATCTTTGACAAAGGAGCCAAACACCCTCAGTGGAGGAAAGATAGCCTCTTTAACAAATGGTGTTGGAAAAACTGGGTTTCAACTTGCCAACGATTAAAACTAGACCCATATCTCTCACCATGCACTAAGCTAAAATTAAAATGGATCCAACATCTAGACTAACTTCTTTTTTTTTTTTTTTGGTACTGGGGATTGAACTCGGGACCTTGTACTTGTGAGGCAGGCAGCGGAACCACTGAGCTAAATCCCCAGCCCTCCAACATCTAAATATTAAAACAGAAACGCTAAACCTGCTAGAAGATAGGTTAGGTAGAACTCTTGAAAACATTGGTGTAGGAAAAGACTTTATGAACAAAACCTCAGTAGCATGGGAACTAGCACAAAGAATCAACAACTGGGATCTCATTTTATTAAAAAGCTTCTGCGCAGCAAGAGAAACCACTAACAGAGTGAAGAGACAATCCACTATGTGGGAAAAATTTTTTACCAGCTGTTCCTCAGACAAAGGTCTACTATCTAGAATATATAAAGAACTTCAAAAAATTAGACCTCCCAAATTTAAAGACTCAACCAAAAATGGGCATCTGAAATGAACAGATATTTCACAGGTGAAGAAGTAGAAACAGCAAGTAAACATATGAAAAAATGTTCAGCATCACTGGTCATTTGAAAGATGCAAATGAAAACAACACTGAGATTCCACCTCACTCCTGAAAGAATGGCTGCTATCAAGAAATAAACCAATAACAAATGCTGGCGGGGCTGTGGGGAAAGAGGAACCCTGCTCCACTGCTGGTGGGAGTGTAGACTGGTGCAACCACTGAGGAAATCAGTACAGAGAAACCTGAAAAAACTAGGATTAAAGGTCCAATTTGACCCAGATATTCCCCTGCTGGGTATCTTCCCAAAAGAATTAAAAGCATCATACCACAGTGATATATGTGCACCCATGTTTATAGTGACACAGTTTGTAATAGCTAAATCTTGGAAACAGCCCAAATGCCCATCAACTGGTGACGTGATAAAGATGATGTGATTAAAAAAAAAATAAAATGGAGTACTACTCAGCCAGCCATAAAGAATGATAAACTAAGGGCTGGGGATTTAGCTCAGTGGTTTTGTCACCTGCTGCACAAGCGCAAGGACCCGAGTTCGATCCCTGGTACCAAAAAAAAAAAAAAAAGAATGATAAACTGGAGGCATGTATATCTAAATGGATGCACATTGAGGCCATACTCTCGGGTGAAATAAATAGGACACACATGTGTAAATACCGAATAGTTTCTCAGGTGTGAAAAACTGAAAGTGTTAATGAGGACCAAAATGTATAATAGATAATGGGAAATAGAAAGAAAAGATCCAAAGGGAAGGGGAAGTGGTGGTAGTGGTAGTGGTGTGTGTGTGGGGGGGGGGAGGGGGGATAGAGGAGAGGAAAGAAGGGAAAGAAAAAATATGAGAATAGAAGGAAAAAATGGAAACAAAGTTTTTTGTAAATAGGGAGGGGTGGAGGGGTGGAAGGGAGGGAGAGGTAATGGGGGAAAAAAACAAGAGCCAAGATATATCATGTACAGGTACAAATTCCCAATGATGAATGTGATCATAATGTATACCTAAAATGTACCAATAAATTTAATAAATTAAAAAAATTTAAAAAGAGAATATATAAGCATCTTTAAGTATTCTTCAAATATCAAATCGTCCAATACACTTTTAGGCTAAATAATTATTTTTGCAGCAGGCTAAAAAATTCTCTTTCTTTTTTTGGTACCGGGGATTGAACTCAGGACCTTGCACTTGAGAGGCAGGCAGTGGCACTACTGAGCTAAATCCCCAGCTGGCTGGTTGGTTGGCTTTTTCTTTCTTTCTTTCTTTCTTTCTTTCTTTCTTTCTTTCTTTCTTTCTTTCTTTCTTTCTTTCCTCTCCCTCCCTCCCTCCCTCCCTTCTTTCTTCCTTTCTTTCTTTCTTTCAAAATTTGAGACAGGGTCTTAGTATGCAGTCCAGGCTGGACTTGAACTCACTATGTAGCCCAGGGTGGCCTCAAACTCAGGGCGATCCTCCTGCCTCAGCCTTCTGAGTGCTGGAATTACAGGTGGGCAATACCTGGCTCTTTTTAATTGAGACACACATTCACAAAAGTGGAAAGAAAAACTGCTGAACCAGAATATAACCATTATTTATATCTACCCATCACATAGTTTCTTTTATATCTATGACTTGATGCCTGGGAACATACCAAGGAGAGCCTCACATAATGCTACTTTTTAAAGCCTTCCTAAAACATTTACCTCAGTCACTTCAAAATGTCCACATGGTCAGTTATTTCACCTTTTTAAGAGCGAAAAATGGCATTGTTGTTCTAAATGATCGCTTTGTTCCATTTATTTGTCCAATTTCTTATTATAGTGGGTCATATACTGTAATTTTAGAATTTCAACTTATTTGAAAATGTAGTAATTATTTGAGTAGCTCAGGCAGGTGAAGCCAAACTAAAAGACTGTTTTTTTCCCACTGGCAAACCTTCATCTATTGCTTTTTTTTCCCCTTCATCTATTGCTTTGATTAATCAGGAACTGTCACTTCAAATATATCTTTAATCTTTTTTGAAGCATTCCATTTGACATCATTCACCTTGTAGGAAGCTCTTGTGATGGGATTCCAGTCACAATAATTCCTGCCAGTCTATTAGTCCACCTATTTAGCTATCCATTGGTCTATTCTGTATCTTTAGTTTTTCTAAGATGTCTTCTGAGCTTTTCTGAGATGCCTGAAAGACTGTTGGCATCTAAAGTAACAGTCTTTGATCTTACTCCAATTTCTTCCCTTCCCCTCCCTCCCCCTCCCTCCCTTGTCTTCCCTTTCCCTTCCTGTCTTTTGAGGTATTGGAGAATGAACCCAGGGCATTTGAATTGATCTATATCCTTAGGTTTTTCTTATTTTCTATTTAGAGACAGGGTCTAGCTAAATTGCCCAGGATGGGCTTGAACTTGTGATCCTCCTGCCTCAGCCTCCTGAGTGCTGGGATTACAGGTGTGTGCCATTATATCTGGCTAAGATAGAGTTTACTGTGTTTTGTTTTTTTTGCTTCGTGTTACTGGGGTTGGAGCTCAGGGCCTTGTACCTGCTAGGCAAGACTAGGCAGGTGCTCTGCCACCAAGATACACCAGGCCCAGTGTATTCTTTCATGTGTCTGGAAAATAGCCCTTTCCCCAGAATTCTGAAAGAAAACATTACTCCAGTACAGAGCATATTTCTTGGTCCTCAGTCCTACAGGAACCTACAGAAAGCTAATGTAGGAATTTTATAATTAGATCAGTCATTTGCCTCATTGCCCTCTTTCCCAGAACTTGGCTGGATAATCACAGGACTTGTAACAGCAAGAGGCCCTCTTTCCCAGAAAGTAACCCTATAGAAAGCTGGAAGTCATTTTATTCAGACTCAATTGCTTTATTATTCTTGATTTATAATCCTACAAAAGGTTTCACCTTCTAAATTCAACTAAGAGTGAGTTAGGACAAGGAGAAAGTAGTCGTTTCCTGCCTAGGCCAATGAAGAGATTTGCTGTGTTTCAGTCTGTTGGGCTTTTCATGGGGCTGTTTTTAGTGCTTCATTTTTGTTTTGTTTTGTTGATGTTTTGAGACAGAGTTTCACTACGTAGCCCAAGCTGGCCTCAAACTTGTGGTGATCCTCCTTGCCTCAGCCTCCCAAGTACTGGGATCACAGGCTTGAGTCACCATGCCTGGCTACTATATTTTCTAATAATAATGAAATAATATTGAGCTTCTACATTGGGTCAGGCATATGTTGGTAAACTACCTTTACAATTTTCCACAGATAGTAGTATCTTTTTTTTTTAGTAGTATCTTTTAAATGATGAGAAAACAGCAGCTCAGAGAGGATAAGTTACTCAATGTAACACAGAGAACAAGCTGCCCAGCCAAGACGAATTTGGATTTGGATCTGTCGAGCTTCAAAGCCTCGGTAGCTAACTTATGTCCTCAACATCATCCTTCCGTTGCATGCGTGTGCGCTCTCTTTGAAGAGTGCACATTCACTTTGGACTTTTGACTCGTTCTCAGGGTGTCTTTCTGAAGATGCAGTACAAGGTCTGTGGAGAAGAGGCTCAGTTCTTCCAGTCTTACTCAGATCTTATGGTGTGCTCTCCTGCTCACAGCTCCAGAGAGAGGCGCCAGAATCTGGCTTGCAGGTAGGTAAAAATGATGTAGATGAACGTCTCGGACCCTGTCAGGCTGGCCTCCATGCTAGGATTGCTCTGAGGTTGGAAGCCCAAAAGCATCTTTGGGCTCAGTCCAATTTGGCTGTGAAGATTTCCTGCAGTTCAGCTACCTTAGGAAGCATAAAATTTAGCTTCACTGAATTGCCTCGAATCATTTACTGAATACTTACTATGAGAAAATCTTGTACTAGGTACTTTGAATAAACAGTCACTTCTCTCAACTTAATGAGAGAAAGAATACAGCCATGTAGTGGAACACAGAGCCGAGGACGGTGAGCATGAGTGTAAAGCCACAGAGTGGCACATGTGGCAGTGGTGTCTGCAATGTCCTCATGAAACCTTAGGTTATGACCTATTATCTGGGATGCACCTTGGTTGTGAGATGAGATCATATCTAAGTGCCTTCATTACAAAACAGATTGCTGTTGAGTCAGTTCCTGGAAGCAATCCGTGATTCTATGGTGGGGAAACCAGAAGAGGTCACAAGGAAGGAAAAGTGGAAAGAAGTTGAAGGCAATGAAACTAAGCTTCAACATTTAAGAGCAAAACAATATTTCTTCTTAATATCCAAACAAAATAAATAAACAAAGAAAATGGCCAACTTGAGAGGAACTGGAAGCATAGATAACAATAGTTTTTATTTCCATTAGCCCTCAAAGCTAAGGTTTCTAAAGTACTTTACAAAATACTATTCCTCACAATCTCTTTATGAGAACGGCAAGTGTTGTTACCTCCATGTAAAGGTGGGGAAAAGAAGGAACAGAGGTTTGCTTCTTTTATGCCAAGTGAGACCAAATATTTTGTGGAGCATTTGAAATGAGACTTGAAAATTGAGAAGCAAGGAGAGAGAAGGCTGGAAGAATTTGTAATTGAGGGGCATAATTTCACACCACATAAGTGTCTAGCGACATTAATATAGTGAATCTTCATTTCCAGTGAAGTGGAATGAAAGCCTTGAATTGCTTCAATGCCCCACATCGTGCAAATAGCAATTTCAGCTTCAGAAAACCCTCCACTCACAGTAAAGTTGTTCAGTGAAAATGGTCGTGATGAGGATTTCACACATAATTGTCAAAAACATGTTCATAGTTGTACCCTAGACATATACACGCACACGGGCCTTCGCAGTTAAATATTAAATATTTATAGGGCTCTGTGCAGACTCTTGAAATACACTAATGGATATCTATTATGTTTTGGTTTCACTGTATTATTTGTTCACATATTTCTTTTTCATTCACTACTTACTTTTCTATATGCTGCTTTTCTGTGATCTCTTTCATTTGGAAACTGTTCAGGGAGATATGCCCAAGGATGATAGATGCAATAGCTTCACAGTAATGGGTATTGTGATGATAGTTTCTTATTTGTGAAAAATAATCTACAAATATAAGTACATTCTGATTTTCTCTAAGTCCAAACATTCTCAGTGAGAGAGGTGGCACATGTAGTTACTACAAATATATGTAGGGCAATAAAAAATATGGCAAATTTTAATTTTAAAAAGTGAAAAACAACATTGCCAAGAACAATTGGATGAGTATATTTGAAGCATGGAGAGTATTTTGGTACCGGGGATCGAACTTGGGTCCTTCCGCTTGCACAGCAGGCAGCAAAACCACTGAGCTAAATCCCCAGCCGCAAGGAGAGTATTTTGAAGGGGATTAATATATCTTTTTTTTTTTGGTACCAGGGATAGAACTCGGGTCCTTCCGCTTGCAAGGCAGATGGTGGAACCACTGAGCTAAATCCCCAGCCCAGGATTAATATATCTTTTACTGTATTTAAACTTAAATGTTCACCATATTTTTTATTATCCTGGGCTCTAATAATCTTCCTGGCTCAGCCTCCTGAGTACATGGTACTACAGACATGAGCCCCATGCCTAGCTGTGTATATATGTGTACGTGTCAGTGAATAAACAGTCACTCCCCTCGATTTAATGAGAGATACTATGTTCAATTAGTATACACATAAAGCTGGTGGATGTAAGCCTGAATATAAAGTCATATAGTGGCATATGATATCTACAGATGGATTTTTTTTGTGGTATTAGGTATTGAACCCAGATCCTTTGCACTGAGCTCTATCCCCACCCCACTTTTTTGTTGTTGTTGCTGTTTTTGAGACAGGGTCTCACTATATAGTTTAGGCTGGCCTTGAACTCACTATGTTGCCCAGGCCGGCCTCAAACTCATGGCAATCCTCCTGCCTCAGCCTCTCAAGTGCTGGGATTACAGACATGTCACATCCCTGGCTCCCCCTCCCCCCATTTTAAAAAATCTTGAGACAGAGTCTAAATTGCCAAATTATTCAGGCTGGGCTCAAACTCATAATCCTCCTACCTCAGCTTCTCAAACTGCCAGGATTACAGGTGTGCACCACTATGCCTGGCTGTTTTTAAATTTTTTGTATTTGAAGTTGAAATATTTAGAAAACTAGGTTATATATCAATAACTTGTTAGAATAAAACCTATTGATCTGGACATCAAATTAGGTGAAAATGAATTAAATGCTAAGGAATATACTGTATAGCTCTCGTTTTAACTAAGTAGCATCCTAATGCTCATTTCATCAAATATTTGAGGTAACATTACTGCCTTCATTATTAAACAAATTTCAAAGGTTAATCATACTTAACCTTTTAGGGGAGCAAATCAATCCCTTTATTCATAATAAATGTTATAAATTATCAAAGCTGCTTCAGCTTCCTTTTTACTATATTTTAAAGTTATAATGCACTATTTAAGGTTTGTTTTTTGAGACAGAGTTTCACTATGTAGTGCAGGCTGGCCTTGAACTCACCATATATCCTAGGCTGGCCTTGAACTCTTGATGATCTCCTGCCTTAGCTTCCCAAATGCTGGGATTATAGGAGTGTGCCACCACACATAGTTTTTAAAAAAATTGTATTCAAATATAGCTATGTCTTTTTTTAAAAGCTGGTTTGGCAGAGAATTAAGCCATAGAGCTCTAAGGACTCAAGTGTATGTAACAGACTAACTTCTCTCCTGTGCATTTAGAATGGCACTAATTAAGTACCATTCTTAGGAGGGCTGAGAAGGTAGTCAAGGAATTTTCTGTCTATGTACCACAGTTCTGATGAGAAATCTTGATTGACAATGTTAAAGTCCTCCTGGTTTAGTCTTCTTTGCACTTGCACCTTCTCTTAAAAACCTCCCCTACTCCACAAAATGTAAACAACAAATAAGCCTGTGGGGAAATCTGCCTTCTTGGAAGACACACCACTCCTTACATATAAGCGCCCAAGTTACAATGTCTCAGAGCAAGTAAAGGCTTTACCAATGGCAGACAGCTCTGATAAACACTAGCAGTCAAGCCAATATTCTAATTACCCCTGTAAGATCCATAGAGATAGAAAAGAAAGAAAATGTAGCCAACACAGGGACTCTGAATCCTTTTGTCTCACAATAATCATGTTCTGTTTAATAAACATTTCCAGCACTCACAGACTATTTAATGTCTTCCACTAAATATGCATGGCTGGTAGTTAAACAACAGAAAATAAAAACACAAAAAAAGATGTTATAATTGATCTCATGAGCTATCATGTTCTTAATTTTTTTTAAAAAAATAACATGAATAAGAAAAATGAAGGCTAGAAGAGAATATGGTTTACTGTTACAGATATTTGCTCTAGTCTTTGTATATGTTTCTCTTCGGTTTTGGTTGATTCATTATTAAATAGAGAAACTTTTACCAGTACTCTATTAAGGTTATGGTTTAGATCTAAACTGTCCCCCATAAGTCTCATGTTCTGAGGTGGGACTTTGGAAAGTGACTGGCTCCTGGGGTACCACAGCCACCTGTGCTGTTGGGAGGTGTGGCCTGGTTGGAAGAAGATTGTATTCTTGCTCCTGGATCCTCCCTTCTCTCTCTGCCTCCTAGTTGCCATGGCTTGAGCACCTTTTCCTCTGCCAGGCCCCTCTGCCAACCTGTTTCTGCCTTGGTGCCAGCCAGCCATGGGCTGGAACTGTGAGCCAAAATAAAGCTCTCTTCCTTTAAGTCACAAGTGTTGGGTATTTTGTCCCAGTCATGTGAAAGCTAACTAACATAATTAGTAAAGGTGATACTTTTAGTGAGTAAGTAATAACACTTTTCCTATTTACCTTATTTCTGTTCCTGTACTATCTTCTCCCAAATTACCATTTCTTGGACTATGTGGATTTGGAGCTATAAATTCTGACTTAAATGGCTAGTAAGTAAAACACTGCACAGAGATTCTCCCAGTAGGTGATTTATTCCCTGGGAGTTATGACTGAATTTTGAAATCTGGGTTTGTTTTGTTTGAAACATTTCTAGCAATATAACTAGAGAATCAAGCAACCATACATGACAGTTCAAGCTAAGTCTTGCTAAAATTAAGATATAGGAACATCAAAGGGAAATGGAAGGCTGTTCATCTCTCCTTCTGGAAATGCACTTTGCAAGTACATTGAATTTGTCAGCTTGCCTCTTTCAATTGTCCCAAAATTAACATATAGCTTTAGGCAAATGTCACTTATGGAGCTAAGCAATAGATTTCAAAGGCCATCATAGGAATGTAAAATAAATAGCATTTACAAATTTATCCATTTTATGTAGTGGTATGACAAGTAATGAATAGTTTGTTCATTTATCTTGAACTACAGAACAGCTATCATTTTTCTTAGATGGAGCACAATGATCATTCCTCCTTGGTACAATACATAACAAGTTTCCTAATGAAGTCACTTAACCAATCCAGTGTAACTGATTATTAATCTCTGATGTAAAACTCAATTTCAACTAAATCTAATTATGCAGCAAGGGATCTAAGTGTTAGTATATACTCAATGTACATATGAAAAGAAGATATTGTTTTGCCTACATTTCCCCTTGATATAACAAAACACTACTTATGACATGTAGTACCATGATTTAGGTAATAATGTCACTAGTTAAAGCTACTTTATGGATATAATACATAGTTTCAGTGAGCCTATCAGACACGTATCTTCAGGAAACTAGGCTTTATTGTTTCAGATACTTGCCTGCTTGTTTCACAAAACACTTTGTTAAGTGAAAGGAAGAATAATGTCTCCAATTGAAAATCAGAGGGAGTTTGGGGCTGACAGAATGCAATTGCCCAAGTTAGAGTGAACCAAATTGATCTGAAATCATTTAGATAACAATGTGACAGGCAGTGGACACCATTTGTTCATGAAGACAGATCATGCCAGGCAAATCTGATTTATTTGGTCTTATAAAATTACTCAACAAGTTTGTGGATAAAGAAAACGCCATGGACAAACAATATATCTAAATGTTTGTAAAAGCCTTTGATGTGGGTCTGCATGAGATTAAGATAAATGAAATGCTAGGGTGATGTCTGGATAACAATGCAATGGTGTGGTTATCAGATTTAAAACAGAATAATCATAAAAATAGATCATAATATCTAACTAATATATTTGGCAGAAGACCATAAAAAGGGCTAGTATCTTTATAAATCAATACTGTAAGCAAGTATAAAATGACTTAATCTACAAAAATCAGTTAATTCTTTTTTCAGGAAGTACATATCTCATAAACAGAAATTTGTTCAAATTGTTTTATAGCTTGTCCAAAATCAACTATTACTTTACTTTGGCCTCTACTGATATTTAAGAAATTTGGAATCTGTGGTCAGGAATAAACAACATAAAATACCATGAAATGTGTAGGGGGTGAACAAAGACACATATATAAACTTGTCACGTATAACTGCAAAATGCATATTATTTTCAAGCATATGAAGTGGATATTAAATCTAAACATATAGATATAAAGATTGACAAGGCTCCCCACCACCCAAGCCAGGTAAAAGACTTTCATCAGTATTCCCAAATGTTTATTTGGAACACAAACACATTATTATTTGTAAAACAAAAAGCAGGTTGGATAGTCAGTCTCCACCCTTACAAGTTTACAAGCAATGCTAAGTACATATACTCATGTACTTGATAGGAGCATTAGTATGAGCGAGTGATGGTGAGGATACTAGTTTATCTCATTTAATTCTCTTTATATGTGTTATTATATAATGCCTAATTTTGAGATAAAGAAATAAGAGAAGTAAGTTTTCTAAGATATTCTCACTGGTAAATGACAGTGCTAGGATTCAATTCTACTCTTTTTATGTTCAGTAAACCAGTTCAAGAAAATACTTATTCATTTGAGACTGAAAGTAAAGAAGGAAGAATTCTTTTTTCATTTTTGGTACTGGGGATCAAACTCAGGACCTTGTGCTTTCGAGGCAGGCGGCGGCACCACTGAGCTAAATCCCCGGCCCAAGAAGGAAGGATTCTTACAGAAGAATCTCTAATAATATTTGGAGGCCATCTTTGTGCAACGCTTGACAAAGGTTTAAGTGACTATGATACTGAAGAGTTACACACCGAGCCAAAGAAGTGGTAAAATTGTTTGATGAAAGAGCTGTTATAGAAGGTGGAGGTAGTTGCTAGGGATTTGGAGTGTAGAATGGCTAAGGCAAAAGACCTATCATGTACCCAGAATAAAAGAAATTAAAATGCCTCTCCTAGGTGATGTCTTATACCATCAAAAAATCCTTTTCTTCTCATTTATGTTCACTATTTTCTTTATGCTTACAATTCTTGATGTGAATCCCAATTTCAACGGACAGTCTATTATGACCCGTTGAAAGTCAAGCTGTGGATTCCCTCTACTCTCAAGATTTTGGAATGTGCATTACCTATTTTATTGCTTAACACAGAAAGGAAAACAGAGATAAGAATGATTATATATCAATCAATTATTTAAATATACTTAGCATTTGAATAACTAAGCCCCCATCATCTCCTATCAACTATTTTAATATTTTTTGGCTGAGTTCCTTATTCCATCTTATCCCACTGTCTTAGCTTTTCCACACCTTCCCTCCACCCACACCTTTATTTCAATATAGCCATTAGATTTATGTTTCAAAAAAACCCCCCCAAATATATATTTGTGGCATTGGGGATTGAACTGAGGGACTTGTATATGTTAGGCAAATGCTCTGACACTAGGCTACATTCCTGGCCTCCAAAATAAGGATTTGATATCATTTAAATGCCTTTTTAAAAAAATCAGCAGGTTTTACTGAAGAACATCCACACACAATTTAATGTGGCATATAATATTTCAGTCTCAGCTCTGCCACTCCCTTTCACATTCTGTTACAATAAGAAACACCAGACATCCATTTATGTCCATATACAGAGAATACTATGCTGTCGTGCCTATCTGATGAGAAACTGGGGTCACACGGTAAGTAAATGGCAATGTCAAGATTAAAACTCAGGTCTCACTGACTCTAACTCATGGACCTAACTCTGTAAACCACATTTCTGACTTCTGTCTTTCACATGTTTGGTAAATTTTGTTTTAACCACATGGTACAAAATTAATTTTGAGCATATTAAATGCTATACAGGCTGGGCATGGTGGTGCATGACTATAATCCCAGCACTTAGGAGGCTAAAGCAGGAGGATCACCATGAGTTCGAGGCCAGCCTGGACTACATACATAGCAAGACCTTATCTCAAAAAAACAAACAAAAAATGCTATATGGAATCACTGTCTTGTATCATAATTGAGTATAAAATACAAGCCAGGCATATAACAAGTTATTCTGTATTTCTGCAGAATTTATGGTTGCCATTAATGTCAATAGTTTTCCTTCACCTCTGACACTGAAATAACTCCCACTCATTTAGGATTCACTGTGTGCCACTCATTGTATATTTTACATGCAATGCCCAAAGCACCCTGTGAGATAATAATATTATTAATATTATTGGCACTGGGGATTGAACCGAGGACCTTGCACTTGCCAGGCGGGTGTGGTGCCACTGAGCTACATCCCTGGCCTTAGATAATTATTGCTATTCCCATTTTGCAAAGAGGAAACTGAAGCTAAAAAGGGGTAAGTTGCTCAAGATTAAACAGCCAGAGGTAGAGCTGGAATTGAATTCATTATTTTAAATCCTGTGCCCTTGACCACTGTCTTACACTATCTCCTGTTAAAGCTCTAGGTTGAATTTCTCAGCAACCTGATTCCTACCCTCCATGCCTAATGCCTGAAATCCCTTGTTTCCCACATATATAGTTTTCTCCTGTCTGTCATGTGTTTCTGAGTAGCCAATCAGCTTCTTGTTTGCTTCTATTTTCCTGGTATCTGGGTTACTTAAAAGCTTAAAAAAAATACTAGAATTCTCTAGGGAATTATGTAGGGAATGACTCAAATGGGAACAAGCTAAGCCATGAGTTGAGTGGCTAATGCGGGGAAGAAAAGACTTCTAAGAGCACGTGACACAAGGAAGACCTTACGATTCCTCTCATTCCTCTGCACCAAGGTCCCCAAATGCCCAGGATCTGGAGTCCTTATAACTTTGTGTTTTCTCTCCTCTGTGTTCATGCAGAATGACCTTCAAGTCTGTATGATCAATTCATTTATGTATGTCCAGCATTGTTCTAGACACTGGGTATACAACTATGGACAAAAGAGCCTGCCTTGGTGGTTCTCATAGCTTGCCGGGAAATAACAATGAACAAATGTAGTAACAAGGACTGATAAATGCTAAGAATAAAAGAAAATGGAGGGGTTGTATCTCAGCGATACATTGCATGCTTCCCATGTGTGAGGCCCTGGGTTCAATTCCAAGAACACAACAGCAACAAGCTGAGTAAAGGGACAGAAAATGATGAAGGGTGGTGGGAGGGTTGTTATTTATTAAGGTGGTCAGGAAGATCTTTCTGACATGGAGTTCTTTAAGTAAAAACCTGAATGAATTTAAGGAACAAGATGCAAGCATGTCTGAAGAAAGAGCATTCTAGCAGAAGAAAACAGCTCGAGGTGGAAGTGTGCTTATCACATTGGAGGAGACTAAGGAAACCAGGATAGAAAGGAAGACACCAACAGGAGGTGTGATTTCAGAACAACCAGTGCTGTACTCCGAGTAACTATGATACACAGTGTATTAACTATGTTATTCTCTTAGTATTTTGTTGTGAAATTTTGTTTTTTCATAAATAAAAAAATATTTAGAGCAGTATCTGGAACATATTAAATTCTACTGTTCAATAAAGAAATCATTGATTATTGACCTTTTACTCAAGAAAAAAAAAAACCAGCCAAGGACAAATGAGAGCTTTGGATTTTATTCTAATGTGATGGGAAGTCATTTGAAGATTTTGAGCAGAAGAGTGAAACGATCAGGTTTATATTCTAATGGAATCCATCTTGCTGCTAAATGAAGAATACACGATAAGGGGGGCGGGGTGGATGCAAAAGACCAGACAGATTATACTGATAATCTAAGAAGTGTTCAGATTCAGGAAATGCTTTAAAGAGAACTGATAAGACTTGCTAATGGGTTGATTATGAAGTGTTTAGCTTGTGCTAAAAGTTTTTGGGTTTTGGCCTGGGCAAGCTAATTGAATGAAAGTGCCATTTACTGAGCTGAGGACACTAAGATGGGGATTAGATTTAAGAGAGCAAGCCAAGCATGCAGTTTTAGATTTGGGAGAGAAAGTTGACTTACAAGTTCTTGGGGACCACAGGCCTCTAGTAGCTGCCATTGGGATCAACCTTTTATAAGATGTGTCTAGGTGGAAGTGACAGGCAGAGAAAGAGCAGAAATAATTTCCCTTTGAGTAATTCTCTAGATATCCAAGTGATCAAAAAGTTAGTCATCTGAGCCTGTCTTATTCTGGACCAGAAGAAATCATTCTCTTCAAAAAATTTCCCAATTTCTGAATTCAGATGTAACTTATTCTACAATTAGAGATAGAAAGCTTAAAATGTAAATAGCTTCAGAAATAATCCAAGCTGTGTGAGTTTTTGTCACAATATAGCAGATGAAGGTCCTGAGTGTTTTAAGGGGGAGTAGTTGTCAATGTCAAGAGAAACCATGTAGATAAAACAAAGACTAAATGCTCTTGTCTGACATTGTCCTACTTATCATAACATCTAAGTAAGAGTCGAGAAAGAAGTGTTCATATCTTGAAGGATGATCCAGGCCAGTGACAGCAAACTTTTTAGAGATTTCAAAGATATAGTCTGCTGTGGCACCCATGCTGTAGGTTCGCCACCACTGCTCTAGGCTTATATTTGAGTGAGGAGTAGGTGTTTAAGTTCTTTCTCTTTCCTACCTTTCAATCCTTAGTCTCTTCCCAAAGGTGTTCTTCAACTTGAAGACTGATGGCATGATGGGTGACAGCATGGTAGAAACTTGTCACCTTTCTGCTAGGACCAGATTTCAAACAGTTGGCCCTGGAGAATGCTACTTATCTGTACAATGCTCCATTTGGTGTTGCGGTGTCCTAGAGAAAGGGTTACCACATTCAACACCAGAAAGGATTTAAGGCAGCTTTTATATTGTGTGTGTGTGACTGATTACCAGAGTAATACTGTATATACTTATTGCAGAATATTTAACAAAAACTTTAAAAATCAAAACAACAAAAAGACTTAAAATTCCTACTAACTAGAGGCTATTACAACATTTTGGTACATTTTCTTCCAGTGTTTTACGGATTTTGTTCTTTTATAACTGAGCTCTCAATTATATACTCAACTTTACAACTTTCTGTTTTTTTGTTTTTTTGGTACCTGGGATCAAACTCAGGACCTTGGGCTTGAGAGGCAGGCGGCAGAACCACTGAGCTAAATCCCCAGCCCTGTTTTTGCTTAATTTTTTTTTTCTTTGGTACCGGGGATCGAACTCAGGTCCTTGTGCTTTCGAGACAGGCAGCGGAACCACTGAGCTAAATCTCTGGCCTGCTTAATGTTATGATATATGTACTTGTTCATGTAATTGGATTTTTATGGCTACCTAGTCATCTATTGTATAGTTACACTATGATTTACTCAAGGGAATTTCTGATTATTTACAGTTACAAATAACAGTGTGTCAAACAGCACTTTGCGTAAATCTTTGTTCTTATCTTGGATGTCTCACTTAAAAACCAATTGATTAAAGGTATATATTTTAAAAAGTCCTTTGTATACACTGTTACTCCAACTTCCAGAAAGACTGTTATTAAATTACATTTGGGGGCAAGGGAAAGGGAGAGCTATCAGAACTACTGGCTCTGGTAGAAAATATATGACAGAAGTTCTTACAAAGTACAGATGCCACTGGAGAAATGGAGATATTTTAAAGTATTAAAATTTTTACATCACATTTTCCAAATCACATAACACATTTGGGCCATGAAGGGAAAGGAAACTGAGAAGAATTTGAATTAAATGTTTTACGTAAACTGACATGCCAACATGTCCGAAATGATCAATATGGAAAAGTAAATTTACCAGTGTTATTAAAGAACTCAAATATTTTCTTTTTTTTTAAGACATGGTCTTACTGTGTAGCCCAGGCTGTGCTCAAGCTTGTAATACTCCTGCCTCAGCCTTCTTCGTGCTGCGATTACAGGTGTACACCACAACTACTGGCCTTCAAATATTAACTCAGAATATTTTTATTATAAAGTGTCAGGTTTATTTACTAATTTTGTATGATTTCATGCTATTTAATGGAAAACAACTGGGCTTTTAATCCATTAGTTATGAAATCACTTTGTTTGCTATCATCAGTACTTAAAGAAAGAAAATACAGCCAGGCATGGTTGTGCATGCCTATAATCTCAGCACTCTGTGAGGCTGAAGCAGAAGAATTGTAAGTTCAAACCCATTCCGAGTGACTTAATGAGACCTTGTCTCAAAATAAAAAATTACAAAAAAAGAGAGATACAGTTCATTTCAAGGGCCTGGGTACAATCCCCAGTATCAAAAACAAAAACAACAGAATTGAATTGAAAATGCGAGTGTGCAGTACACTTGGTTAAGGGAAGTATTTCTTTGTGATTATTTTGTTATATATGTATGTAGTATAAAACATACTTGTTGTGGGATATGATTAAGAAAAAATAATTCGAAGCCATTAGTAGTGGAAAGATTCTGGACTTTGGGATTAAATAGACCTGGGTTTGCATCTAGGCTGTGTGACTTGTACTAGTTACTGTACCTACTTTTCTGGCTCAATTCACTCACTGAGAAGAGAGTAATAATATCTTGAGTTCGTGTGTGGAGAAGAGATTACTTAAGCAGAATGCTTAATGCATAGGCAGTGATTAATTAATATGTAATTACTTCTGATTCTTCCTCCAAATAATGCCATCCATGTAAAGCAACTTCATTAATGAGAGGGAAGACTTTTATTGATGACCAGACCTGTTACACGATATTCTAGTTTTAAAAACACCTGAGTCTTTTTCTCCATTTTGGTTTAGTCAGGAGACTGGAACAGAGTTCTTCCCGATTCTCACATTGTACTTACCTATATACTATGGATTTGGGCAGTTGACTTTTGCCATATACTGTCTAATTATTCCATCCTGAGCAAGAACTTCCGGATCTCTTCTAGTTTCTAGCCGGCGCCGGGCACATGGCAGGGGCCTGAGGAAAATCTGTCGAGTTGGATCTGCAGCACATCTTCTGCAAAGTGTCGCTCGTGGTGCACAGGGAGGCAGAGGGAATGCTGATGCCGGCAGCATTTCTCACTCAATCTGCTCCATGCTAAACAGGCCAGGCAGGCATTAAGTCATGTCTCTGGGTAGCATAAGTGGAAAGTGTGAACAGAGAAACCACTTTACGTGAGGGCAGCGGAAAATTAGATCCCTCGCCGCCCCACTCGCGCTCCCCTTGGGGAGGGGGCACTTATCGGCCCAGCGCCGGCCCGCGCGTGCGGCGCCCGCGCTCAGAGGCCTGGCGGGCACGCACGCTCCGCCGAGAGCCCTTCTCCCAGATGGAGCCTCGCGGCGTCGCAGCCGCGCGGCGCGATCGATACTGGATGGCGGCCGCGACCCGCCGTCAAGTGCGGGCTCAGGGCGGGGACGCAATCGTCCGCCGCTCGCCGCGGCCTCTCCTCAGCCCCGCGCGGCCGCGGACGTTAACCCGTTCCCGGCTGCTGGGCGCGCTGTGGTCTCCAGCGCCGCCCTCCCGCCGCAGCGCCGGGGCATTTGGGCCTCAGACTTGGAAGGAGCCAGACTTGGGTTTGAACGTGGATTTTCTGTGTGACTGGGGGGCAGCGGAAGTCCAATCTGCCTGGCTGTGCTCGGGGCGCGCCGTGGGGTCGCCCGGCTTCCCACAGACGGCTGTGGAGACCGAGCCTTCCGGCGTCGTCGTACGACTGGCATGGGGCGCGGGGCCAGGGGCGCCGCGCGGTCTCCCCGAGCGAGACCCTTGGACCGGAGCCCCGCCCTTGGCACCCGCTCCCACTCCTGATTGGCCGGCGCGGTCTGCAGGCGGTCCGGCCGGCGTCTCAGCTATAAAGGGAGCCCGGGCATGACCGCCGCGGTGAAGCCGGTGCAGCTCTGGGGCTCGCCCGCTCCCTGCCCCTCGCGTCCCCCATCCTTCCCGGTGCCCGAGCGCTCCCGACTCCACCATGCCGAGGGGCTTCCTGGTGAAGCGAACTAAACGGACGGGCGGCTCGTATCGAGTGCGCCTCGCCGAGCGGGTCCTGCCTCCGCTGGGGCCCCAGGTGGCTCCGGCCGCCCCCGCGGAGGTTCCCAGCGCCTCCTTGCCCGGTACGGAGCACGCGAGTCCTGGCGCCCAGGGGCGGACGGCGGAGACGGCTCAGGAACTGTCTGGGTCACCCTGTCGGGCTGCGGGGGTGAGCCCGGGGGTGGGCGGGCAGGAAGGCGTGGAGTGGAGGGCCAAGGACACGGAGGGCCCCGGGCCCAGCCGCAGCCCCGTGAAGCCTGCGGGGGCCGAGCTCCGCCGCGCGTTCCTGGAGCGCTGCCTCAGCTCGCCAGCATCCGCGGAGTCCTTCCCCGGGGGCGCCGCCGTCTTGGCCACCTTCTCCTGCTCAGGGGCGCCGGCGGTGGCGCCTTCCTCGGGAGAGCCGTTCCTCCTGCCGCTCCGGGCGCCGTTCCCGGAACCCGCACTCCAGCCGGAGCCCGCGCTCCTCCCGGCCGCCCTGCACGGGTTGAAGCGCGCGGCCGCCGGCGAGCGCCGCGTCAAGCTGACTGCGGGCTGCGCGCCCGGACCAGCGGCTGCGGGCATCAAGAAGCCAAAGGCCATGAGGAAGTTGAGCTTTGCAGACGAGGTGACCACGTCTCCAGTCCTGGGCCTGAAGATCAAGGAGGAGGAACCCGGAGCGCCATCCCGAGGTCTTGGGGGCAGCCGCACACCGCTGGGGGAGTTCATCTGCCAACTGTGCAAGGAGCAGTACGCGGACCCCTTCGCTCTCGCCCAGCACCGCTGCTCCCGCATCGTGCGCGTCGAGTACCGCTGCCCCGAGTGTGACAAGGTCTTCAGCTGCCCTGCAAACCTCGCCTCTCATCGCCGCTGGCACAAGCCACGGCCCCAAGCCGCAAGCACAGTCTCCTCCGCCGACGGGAAGCCGCCTCTGTCATCTTCGTCCTCCCCGGACTCTGGCTCCATCGCGTCTTTCCTAGCAGAGGGGAAGGAGAATAGCCGGGCAGAGCGGACTGTGGATCAGCACCCGCAAGCGAAGGACAGCTCCAGAGAGGATCAGCACCAGGACAGCGACCCGCGCCGCGGCTTCCCGGTGCTCTCGCGCCTAGAGCCACCGCTGCCACAGGCTCCCTGCACCGAGGGAGTGTTGGGGCGCCAGGGGCCTGGGCCAGGCAGTGCGAGTGGTGGCGGGGGATCCGAAATCTTCATGTGCCCGTACTGCCACAAAAAGTTCCGCCGCCAAGCCTACCTGCGCAAACACCTGGTCACTCACGAGGCGGGCTCGGCTCGCGCGCTGGCCCCTGGCTTTGGCTCTGACCGTAGGGCCCCACTCGCCTTCGCCTGCCCCCTATGTGGGGCGCATTTCCCGTCCGCAGATATCAGAGAGAAGCACCGGCTGTGGCACGCTGTCCGGGAGGAGCTGCTCCTGCCTGCTCTGGCTGGGGCTTCTCCCGAAGCGCCGGGCCCCGGAGGGGCCCCTGATGGAAGTGCGCAGCAAATTTTCTCGTGCAAACACTGCCCGTCCACTTTTTTTAGTTCCCCGGGACTGACCCGGCACATCAATAAGTGCCACCCCTCAGAGAGTCGCCAAGTATTGCTACTGCAGATGCCATTTCGGCCTGGCTGCTGAGGTCCGAGAAACCAGGCTGGCCGGGTAGAAAACGGATCATGGGAACTTCTGTGGGGCTTTCTACCACTTGCAAGTTTTACACTTTCCTTCCCATGGTTTCCCTCTTAAGACTCTCCCAGTGGTGAGTGTCCCACCAGAGGAGAGCAGGTATGTATATGGCATAAACATTCATGGTCAAAGACTCTCAGCTGTAAATCCCTTTTACTTTCCCCACCAAAATAGGATTTCCCCCCTCAAAACTCTGGAGACCCTAACGAATCCTATATGATTTGTAATTCCTATGGAAAGTCACAGTGAATGCGTGCATGTCTCAATGTCTACAAAAGGTTCTTGCTACCAAAAGTGGTAGTCACATTTTTTTTTCCTCTTGAAATCACAGGCGTCTGTGTACTTTCTGTCTCAATGGGGTCAGATATCTTGCATTGTATATTCTGTGAATTAAAAGTTACGTGGTTGGTGCCAAACTTACAGGGGGGGAGAAGACTCAAGGCCTGCATCCACAGGCAGGAAATTTAAGAGGATGTTTGCTGCTCTTGAGGATGAGAATTTTCCCCCAAACCTTTTCTTAATTATATGTACCAGTCCAATCTTGCATTAGTTTTTGGAGGCAGGGAGGGTGCTATTTTACTGGAAGGAGACACCCTCCAAATTCTTTAGCTATTTTGTGGGCAGTATTCAGGAAGACTGAAATCTGTTTACATAGCTTTTTGAAAATACTGAATTTGTTTCCTGAAGTTTGTTTTTAAGGTTTCACCTACATTTAATGCTTCTGTTGTAAATCTCATAGTGTATATTATGTATGAGATTATGTTCAGCTTTAAAAGATGTTAATACCTGTAATACACCATGGATGAATGGCAATTCACTCAATATTCAGTATTTTCTTTCCAGCAGCAACTTTTGAATTTTTTGGTAAACTGTATTCAGTGTACTCTGTATCCATCCCCTAATACCGAGTTTGGGGCACTGGCTGAGCACTGCTTGATAGCTCAGATCTGTAAGATGCTTATCACCAAATAAATGTACATAGATTGTGCTTTTTGTTCTGTATTTTTCTTATGAGTCGGTTGAACATATTTTCAGAGCCACATTTCTTATCTCCCCAATGCCAGTGATTCTAATGCCTCTTAGAATCTTAGGACCCATTTAGAATACAAAGGCAGGAGATACATTTTGCAAATCAATGTAATGGTGCAGAAATGCAATAGGAAATTTTCCTCTGAAGTATAGTGGCAAAAGGAAGAATACATTGTCTAGAAGGATACTCCCCCCACAAAAATGACAGAATATATATATATATATATATATATATATATATATTTTTTTTTTTTTTTTTTTCTTTTGGGGGGGTGTACTGGGGATCAAACTCGGGACCTTGGGCTTGCAAGGCTGGTGGCAGAACCACTGAGCTAAATCCCTGGCCTGATAGAAACATATTTTAAATATTTTCTGTAAGAGCTGCTGAAGTGTTATTTGAAGATGACAAACATTTTAATGGTATTTATTTCAACATTTCAAGTTGGTATTTTCAGCCCATTTTGTGATGTATTATCAATTCATTAGATGTTTAAAATAAAGAGAAAGTACCTTAGAAACATGTAAGCAGTTAAATTTTGTTTTTTAAAAATTTTTCCATCTTAATGGCGGGAAATTGTCTATAATGTTTAATCTTGCTTCTGGTTATTTCTTTACCCATTTGTTAACAGGAACTTTAGTTTTAATTAGAAGAAAAAAATTAAGCACACTCAAAACTGTTTCAGAAAAATTTGGGAGATTTCTGAAAGTATTAAACAATGTGAAATTTAAGAAATCAGAGAAATATGTGGCTGATATAAACTGATGCTTTAAGGCGGTGCCCTGCGTGAAATTTTTGGCTAGCACTGGTGAAGATGTAAAATTTCTTATGTTTTTAAAGCTGTGGTAGGATCTTTGAGAAGTAGGTTGCAGTGTATCCTGAAAAGGGAATTTAATTTTTTTTCACAATTACCCAAGATAACCTAAGTCTATGCTTCATAGGTCACTAATAGTCATAATAGCTCTGCCTATTAAGTCTGAAAATTATAAAATATAGAAGAAAATAGTGGACAGGAAGTGATAGTAAGAATATTTTTATTGTTTTATTAAATACTATGTCATCTTTTTTATCCCTCCCCATTGTTACAAATTTGTAGACACTACATGAATGATGATACATAATTTATATTCTATGGTTTGCTGGTATGATGTATTTACACATGCAGTTGGTACTGATGTCATGCTATACTTCCTTAGGAGATGCCCAATTTAAAAAAATGTGAGCAGCTTATCTACTAGAGGAAAATGCTTCCAGAGAGTGGAATGTATACCAACTTGCACCTGCAAGTTCAGTATGAACGATATTAGATTTAACTTAGACTCCTGGGTCATGTTCCCTTTTCTTTTTAAATAATACATATAATTGGAGCAACGTATTCATATCAGAAAAGTTTTTTTCTCCTTCCCACCATCTTATTTTTGGTACTTAAGGAAGAGTATAGATACACAGCATCTATCAGCCAATATTAATGGGCCACAATCTCAAAACAAATAATATTTAACAGTGATAGCACTTAAAAAGCAAAGCATTAGAAAATTACTTGGAAGCTAAACAAATCAAGGTTCAGCAGTGATTTTTCTAATTACTTGATATGCATGGAATCATCTACATAGTCAGGAAATGAGATACTGCCTTGAGAGGAAAAAGGTAACATTAAGGGGTCGGGGATTTAGCGCAGTGGTTTTGCCGCCTGCTGCGCAAGCGCGAGGGCCCAGGTTCGATCCCCAGTACCAAAAAAAAAAAAAAAAAAATGCCAAAAGGCAACATTAAAATTCTTTCAGTTGGAATTTAAGATGCTAAATGACCATTTGATTTTGAGTGTTTTATTTTTGTAACATAATCTGTACATATCCTGTTTATTAACAGATCTGTAACTTTAACTTTACAAATGCTTAAGTTTAATTTTACGTTTGTAAAAAATTATATATTTATTGAACCATAAAGCTGTCAGGGGGTACAATAAATAAAATGAGACTATCTGTCCAACCGAATTTTGGCTCAACATTAATCATGAAATTAGAGGTAAAATTACTTAAGATGTGAGTATCTAGGAAGGTAAAGAGCATAGAATAAAACTCCACCCCCTCAAAAGATGGCAGTTTGGAGTGTAGGGGGAAAAAAATGAAGTGAATAAATATCCCAAATCTAAAATATTAAGTTACAAATTATTTAAGTCCAGTGTTTTCTCAAATAAATGTACATGAAGGAACATGCATGGCATGGCAGATATGAAGGCCTGAAGGGGTTAATACTATGTTCGTGCTAAGGTGGCTACTGCTGATCACACTGTTGGGCTGCTTGTCTCCTTAGGATTTATTGGCCGAGCCAGAGGAACGACGCAGCTTCATGGACATGCGGCTTTTGCTAGTTCGAGGAGACATTGGAGAGGCCAGGTCAGCCCCATCTACCTGCGTTGCTGTGAGAGCTTCACTGGGTAGGATCTCTGGGTAGAAGCCTGTAGGAAACAGCAAGAACATTAACACTGTCATCCAGCCTCTCATCCCATAAGAAAACAACCTGTCTGCTACTAATCTGGAGTGAGAATCCCAAGCCTAAAGGAAGTCTTTTGAGAAAAAGAAAGCCCCATATGTTCTACTCACAGCAGCCTACTAACATATTTAAAGTCCAGTGATCTGGTGGGTCATGTCATCATATTAGCAAGAAAGCACCAATCATTATCTCCAGAGTCAGAACCCTGGAAAGAGCAATGGGAAGCAAAGTCTTTGGGCTAGAAAGAACAGGGGTCCAAAGCACTTCTGCCATGCAGGAAAAGGAGCAGGAGAGAAAGACCAATTTCTGTCTCTAGGGTTCAGGTATAACCAAAAAGGGCCTTCATTACTCAAACTGGAAGAAATCGGCACTTAACAGTTCTAAACAAGTTTCAAAGAACTACTCAACACTTATGAGACCATCATACAGCCTAGATATTTAAATTAGATTTTAAAAGGAGGGAAGATCATAATTCTTATCTCAAAAATCAGTCAAGAAAGATAAAGTGACCTCAGATACTATGTTAAAAGAGGTAAGAAATGCTTGCTTTTACCTTCATTAAATTTTGCCGTTACACTGTAGATAACCAGTAAAATTAGTAGATATAGAATTTTAAAGCAAGCAGCGTGGTGGTGGACACCTGCAACCCCAGGCTGTGGCAGGAGGATCACCACAAACAAGCAAGCCTGAGCCACATACTGAGTTCAAGGCCAGCCTGAACTACATAGACTTTGTCTCAAAAAAAAGGGCCAAGGATTTAGCTCAGTGGTTCTGCCTCCTGCCTCATAAGTGCAATGTCTCAAGTTCAATCCCCAGTACCAAAAAAAAAAAAAAAAAAAAAAAAAAAAAATTAAAGTAAGCAAAGCACATTCAAATAGGAAAAGCCTTTGTGTCACTTACACAGTATTTTTCATCTCTATACTTTATGAATTATGACTCTACAATATACAGCAACAATAAAGAACCTTGCACATAGTAGGCTCTTATGAGTAAATGAGTAAGACATTAAGGAAAAACCCTTCAGAAAAAAACCTCTACAAACTAAACAAGGAAATTTAAATTGTTTCTACATATTTAAAGGTACTTTAATCTGCATTTTTTCTGGGTTTAAGTACATGAAAAAAATGGGGGGGGCATGTTTTTTTGAGACAAAGTCTTGCTATGTAGTTCAGGCTGGCTGTGAACTCACTGCATAGCTCAGGCTGGCCTTGAACTCTTGGTAATCCTCCTGCCTCAGCCTCCGAAGTTCTGGGATTACAGGCGTGTGCCACCATGCCTGGCTGTAAAAAATTTAAAAAAAAAAATTTATGTCACACATACAAAAAACCCACACAAGTTGGAGGCTTAAACTTCTTATTTTAAGGAGAGACTTTTGGCATATCTGTTAGGCCATGCAGTACCTCACTGACACTTCAAATTATGCTAGCACTTTTATATAATGAAACAATTGTGCTTAAATTGAAGTTATTAATATTTCTAACAAAAATGTTCAATAAGGAGCGCAGAACTGTATCTAAATTAAGAATATACCTTTGTAGAATACTCAGCATTTTTAAGGTCAAATGTTATAATTAGAAACATATATGTACATTTCCAAACATGTTTTGTCATTTATAACCTATATCAACTGCCTTCCTCAAAGTGACTTCTCTACCATTTTTTTTCTAACTGAAATGAGGCTGACCTTCTAAATAAATGAAGAAAATAATAGTTTTGTTCAGTTTTACTCTTCCTGAAGATCTTAATTGGTGCATACTGAAAAACTTATAAGATTATAAATCCATGGCCCATTTAGGGAAGCCCTGCAGATGGATGGCAAAAGGAAGGTGAGGAGCAGTAGCTCATGCTTTTCTGATAATGAATAATATTCCCGGCCATCAGGAGAGGCCTTCCCATGGCTGTTTACCTTGAGGCGGCCAATGGTTTCTAGCGGAGGTTTTGGGAGGAAGAGAACTATCACTGCATTTCTTTCTGTGTTGTGAATGAAGAAATGGAGTAGCGAGCAGAAGTGAGAAAACAAAAGAGAAGATAGGTAACAGATATGAGAGACATAGTGCAGAATTTTACAGATATTAACTGAGAAGCAGAGAAGAGTGATCAGGTTTTTATTATGAAATATAATTGAGCATGCAATGAGTTAGGGTGATGATGTATCACAACTGTCAATAGTTTGTACATTCAAATGTTATACTTACCAACTAACAAGTTCAAATAGGAAAAAAGAAAAGAAGAAAAAAAAGTCTATGAGAGATTCTATAAACATGTACTTTTTAAAGTATTCACTGTATTGGCAGCATTCAGAAAATTTCTAGAGATGCACTGTCTACTATGGTAGTTATGGGCCAGGGATTTAGCTCAGTGGTTCTGCTGCCTGCCTTGCAAGCGCAAGGACCTGAGTTCGATCCCTGGTACCAAAAAAAACCACACACAAAAAAACAACACTCAGCTGTACTATGGTAGCTATAGTCACATTAAATTTACATTAAATATAATTAAAACTCAAAAATATCTTCCTCTCAATTCTTCATAAAAAGACCTCCAAGAAAACTTACTTAAGGGCCAGGGAGTTAGCTCAGTGGCACTGCACCTGCTTCGTAAGCACAAAGTCCTCAGTTTGATCCCCAGTACCAAAAAAAAAAAAATTTACTTAATAGCTATTTCTTCTATTTCCATCCAAAATTTTTTTTCTTCTTCTTCTTCTTCTTTTTTTTAAAAAATTTTTCTTCTTTATACCTATTCCTAAAATCTTTTCTCTTGCTACATTTTTTTTTTGGTACCGGGGATCAAACTCAGGACCTTGCACTTGCGAGGCAGGCCCGGTGCCTCTGAGCTACATCCCTGGCCCTCTCTCATTACTTTTAATAGTAACAGTAAATCAGGGCCAGGGATGTAGCTCAGTGGCGCCGTACCTGCCTGGCAAGAGCAAGGTCCTGAGTTTGATCTCCAGTACCGGGAGAAGAAAAAGGAAAAAAGTAAAACAGTAACAGAAAATACACTTTATCTTTCAGGTGCCTGGGTGGATATCCTGGCTTTATCACTTTAAAAAGAACCAGCACCTCCTCCATGTCTCTCTTATTGCCTTCAAATCAATAAAATCCTTCAGCCAATTAAGTCAAATCAGGCTTTTTATAGTATGTGGTGAACAGTTATTCATGTTTTGGCAGATGCTATTTATGGTTATATATTCAATATACCCAAACTCTACAAATAATTATGTAGGTAGACCTCAATTTTAGATGTAAAGAATAGAAATATTTACATTTCATTTCACATGCTATTCTGCCTAACTACTGATTTATACTACTGGAGTCAAACAATGCTAATTTATTTAATTACTTCTATTAATATATCCTTAAGTTTAAAAAGTATCTACAATTCCTATATTTGTGCCTATCTGTTACAAACATTCTTAGAGTGATCACACAGGCTGTGACTATAACTTGACAGTATAATACACTGATTCATATTTTGTACATTGATTATAGTATATAATTACAAATAACAAGTTGAGTATGACTTTAGGGATCTATACATACATTATAAAAAGAAACTCAATGGATTGTTTGTACTGCTTCATGACAAGCAGGACCAGTTTAAAACTACTAAACTTACTGGGTGGAGTCTTTAAAATATTGTAACTTTGAAGTCAACTTTACCATACTGAACTAAGAGAGAATGTGAATGTGTTAGAACACAGGCGTGAACTAGAGAGTTGTAAGTTATATGCCAACTCTGTCACTTTATTAGCTCTTTGCTGTTGGGTGAACTAACAAGACATTTTCAGTTGTGGGATTAATGACTCATTTGCAAAGATCTTGGCATGTGGTAGATACACAGTAAATGTAGCTACTGTATATAGTGAAGTTATTAAAGAAGAGCAAAAGTTAAGAGAATTTGAATACAAATAGGTAATAGATTAGAAAGAGAAAAAAAGAAAGGGATAGAAACTAAAAATATTTCTGAAGAAAAAGATCAACTACGAAATATTACTCAAATGTGGAGAGCACAACATACCCTTGGGTTTAGTTTTGGGAAAAATAAAAAAATCAATTCTCTCTCTTATCTTAGTAGTCCTATAAAATATAACCTTGTATTAAAGGTTAGATTCCTAATAATACGTTAGATTCCTAAATAATCTTATTGCTTTAATATTGTTAAAGGAGTTGATAAGTGATTAAGATTAGCCTGGGTAAGGGCCAGGGATTTAGCTCAGTGGTGCTGCTGTCTGCCTCACAAGCACAAGGTCCTATGTTCGATCCCTAGTACCAAAAAAAAAAAAAAAGATTTGCATGGGTAGAGCAATGCATGTCATAAAGAAAACAATAACAGAATTTAAAATGAAATAGCATAGAAATACAGGTAAACAAGTGGTTTCATTTTAAGATATTCAAAACTATTGTTACCACACACTTAGAACAAATCAAGCTTGTTATATTCTATCTCCTTACAAATGAGAAAACTGGGTGTAGGACAGATTAATTTGAGTTCATGTGGATTACAAATGGCAGGACTATGATTTAAATCCAGATGTCTGTTTTCAAAGTCCAGATTTCTTCCCTGACAACTTTAAAGCTATTAAAAAAATATTTTTCAATGGGTAGGAAAGGTAGAACACTCAAAATAAAAATCTCTAACATCTTTTAATTATAAATATGACAGGCTATTGGGCTATCTCTCTCCTTTCTATCAATAGCAAAAAGGGGATAAACATATTTAGGGCAAATGAATAATTTTAATAGTTAAGATCATGCAGGACCGGGGATTTAGGTCAGTGGTTCTGTCGCCTGCCTCACAAGGTCCTGAGTTCAGTCCCTGGTACCAAAAAAAAAAAAAAAAAAAAAAGATCATGCACGCTGAAGTTAGACAGGCCTAGGCTAGAATACTGGCTTTACTAAGCACCACATGATCCTGGGTAAATTTTCCTAAAAAACAATTTCATAGAATTTCTATGAAGACTAAACAAGAGTGCCTATACAGTACTTAGCATAGGGGCTAGCACTCAGTAACTGCTCAATTATTACTTTATTATTTTCACATCTGAATGAATGCTTTCTGTGGAAACTGAACCTAGTAATTATTGTCACAGAAGGTTAATAGACGCTATTTATGATCAGTATTATTTGCCTCTTGGTCAATAACATGTAAGCCAAATTTCTAAAGTCAAAGCACTAAATAGAACATATTTGATTACCTCTTCAAGCTAATATATAAGGATGAGTAATAATCTATTTTTAAGAACATATTAAATGCATTTATAGCCCACATTATATATTAAAGGAAACTGACTGTCCTACTGGTATTTACAAATAATACTTAGGATATTTATAAAATAACAGGGCCGGGGATGTAGCTCAGTGGTGCTGCTGCCTGCCTCGCAAGCACAAGGTCCCAAGTTCAATCCCTGGTACCAAAAAAAGCCCCTTACACACACAAAATATATATATATATATACATATATATGTATATATATATATATTTATAAAATAACTATCTTCTGAAGAGCTAAAATATTTTCTTTCAGATCATTTCATAGCCTGGGAAGGAGAGGAAAGTTTAAAATAACTTTTATTTTATTTTATTTTTTGCTACCAGGGATCCGAACTCAGGCTCTTGCGCTTGTGAGGCAGGTGGCGGCACCACTGAGCTAAATCCCCAGCCCTAAAATAACTTTTAAAGAAGGACACTAAGCTTAAAAAAGTTACCAAAGCAGTGGCAAAAATTGGATGCCCCATCCTACTCAAAGATTAAGAAAGACAGATCTAATACCTATTTATATGGCAATGCAAATTTTGCAAAATAACAGGACGACTGAGGTTAGAATGAAGGTAGATTAGATGCCACCCTATGTATTCATAGTCACTCTGTTTTTGACAGCATATAAACTATTTTGAGTCATTAAGTTAAAAATATTTTCTTCCTATTTTTATTTTTTTTTCTTTCCTTTCCTGTGCTACTGGGGATTAAACCCAGGGCCTTTGTACTGAACTACATTCCCAGCCCTTTCATCCATTTTTTATTTTGAGACAGGGCCTTGCTAAATCATTAAGTTGTGCAGCGTTGTAATTCTTCTACCTCAGCCATAACATTTCTTTAAAGAGAAACTTATTACATTTTCTAAAGGTAACCACAGAAAGTGTTATATGTGTACAGATACACACACACACATATGTGTGTATATATTCATGTATGCGTATGTGTATATATAAAGAGAAAGAAAAGGGAGACAAGAAGGGGGAAGACTGAAACAGTAAACCCTTTAATTGTTAATGAATTAAAATCTCTAAGTCTGTCTGTTGAAAAACAACCCATAAAAAGGTATCTCCTGGTATTACAAATAACTCTAGATGTACTACATAATAGAATTTGGAAAATATTTTTGGCTGCTACAGTGAAAAATCACATAATACTAAAAAATTGCGTTGTGCTTTTAATTTTGAAATTGACAAACCACTAATATTTACTGTATACTTTCAGTAAAATAGAATCCAATTTGTTGGCATTCTAGAATTTTATTACAAAAAAACCCCCACAATGTTGAAAGATAATGTAACATTTGAGAAAGATATAAACATTTCTGAACTACTGTTATCTGGCCAGGAAGAGTAGTGATTTCATTTTATGGTTAGAAGAGGTGTTACAAAGACACAAACAGTTTAAGAAAACAGTCACTATAAAACATTTGATATTTTCCACATTCATATATTACTGGGTTTTTTTTTTTTTTTTTTTTTTTTTGTGGTACCAGGGATCGAACTTGGGACCTTGTGCTTTCAAGGTTTCAAGGCAGGTGGCGACACCACTGAGCTAAATCCCTGGCCCCTATTTTCCACATTCATCCCTGACAAAGATAAAGGGATTTTTTTTCCTGTAGTTTTTTTAAACATAAAGGACAAGAAAAATCTAATAATATTTTAATGTAGTTATGGAAGATCAACAAAGTGTGACATCACAATATTTCCCTCAATGACCTTAGGGATAAAAATAATTTCCCTTAAGTATCAGTCTACTGCCACAGACAGTACATTTGAGAAAATACAATTATGAAATTTATGAATCAATTATGATACACCAAAATCTTTCAGATTTAAATAATACTGAAAGTTCTATTAAAAAATCTTTTGGATTTAAATGTAACCACAGTTGGTACATTACTGTTAACCAGGAAGTGGGTTTTAGATCATCTTGAACCAAATTAAGTAAAAAAATTTAGAAAATAGTTTGTATTTTTTTGCTCAGGACTGAGGCCAGGACTTTGAACATGCTAAACATGCACTCTACCACTGAGCTAAATCCCAAGCTTCCCAAAATAATCTTTTTCTATACTATTGCACTGAACAGAAGTATATATAGGGATGGTTAGAAAGACTATAATTATCATGCTGGCATTTCTTTATAACTTAATTTCAAATTATGGCACTAGTATTGATTAGTATTACTTTATATACATAGGATATATATACAATATCTAAAGTTGATTCTCAATTTTAAGTATGAATCCATTTCCTCAATATGGCAAACAAATTTTATCCTATGTTTAAAAAACTCCCAATAAACTACATACTATTGCAACATTTTTGCAAACTAGAAGTCAGTTCTAAATTGCTATTATATGGCTTATTTCATGCATTCTTGAATCTCCCTCTGACATAAAACTTTATAGAACATTCTGTATTTACAGGGTAGAAAATGCCAAGAAAGGCAACACTGGAAATAAATGGAAGAAAAAAACTATTCAGATACTGTAATGACTTTGCTACTGTAGAAGTATATATTTCATTGTGTTGAACTGAGAGCCACTCTGATAAAAATTGTTTGCTGTAACTATTAAAGTCTACAAAAAACCCATATATATAAATGTATTAAATTAATACTGCTGCCATTATTTACAGGCAAAAATACTCTAGAGTGTATGTCTCTAATGGATCTAAAGGCAAAAACAGTTTTTGAAAACTGGAAAAAATTAACAGCACAATATAAGCTTCATGTTCAAATTCATATTTTTATTACTATTTAAAAGTCTTAAATAAGACTATTAATAATACTTAAATAGGACTAGTAATAAGGATGTAAGTCTTGTTTTAAACATTGTGTAGAATAAATTAATAAGAATGCTAATACATTAAAAATGACGCCAATAGAGCCTGGACTTGGCTGGTGTGGGATCCTTTACTGACTATCTCAGAATGTGAAAATACAAAAAGAAATTTTAGATTACAAATATGAAAGGCTCCAGCTGGTAAACAATTACAACATTAAAACTGAATAACCTTTATAAATCTAAGAGGAAAGTTAGTTCAAATGTCCAAAAATAATGATGTACTTTTCAATTGTGAAATTTATGACTTGATAAGTATTAATCATATTTATTTTAATATGGTCTGATATTTTATCAGAAATTCTCTACTGTTAAACAATGACATCACTAAGTGTACTTAGTTTCTTTTTGCTGTTCATAAGTTTACTTTCAATATCTTTCACCTTCTTTCTTAATGTCAAACTGATTTTTAGATGGTGTCTGTCCATTAAAGCAAATCTCACATTTGATCTTATTTTCAAAAGATTCAACCTAGTCTGATGTGATTTCTCTTTGGTAGGTCTTTTATATTAATTGAAAGGGACCTAAGTTTTTTGGTAAAATTATTTTTTAATGGCAAATTAATGATGGCAGGAATAGAAGCTTTAATTTTATTAACTAAACCTCAATTGAGAATTACAGTAATTTCTTTCCCAAATAGATGTTAAAAAAAAGTGCTGTACCTTTTAAACATTTAATATAAAGAAAATGTATTTAATATAAAGAAAATTTGAAGGTTTATTATGAGTAACTTTAGATTATGTTCTCTTTTTCCTGCTTCCCTTTGAACACCATTATAATAGTCATCTTTGTATTTCAGGTGCCTAGTACAGTGCAAGGTGCACAGAGAATAACCATTTAGTGAGTTAACATATTAAAAAACAATGCAACACATTACAAAATACAAAGACACACCACTTCAGTTCAATAGTACTATTCTTTCATGCTGAGAAACAAACAAACAATAAAGGGTCAATATAACAAGGTGTAACTAGTTTCAGCCAAGGGGTTCTATTATTAGTTATTTTAATCCCCAAACCATGTTAGTGTTTCATGCAGACCTGGATTAGTATCATTCTAAAAAAAATTTAGTGACAATTTCTGAAATGTTTAGTATGAACCAGGGAAGTGTTAAATTTGCTTGCTGCCTGAGTTATAAGCTTAGAGCTTGCTAATTTTGAAAAAAGGAAATGGGAGGAGAACAGAGGGGTGTTTTGGTTGACACTTTGTCTTACCTTCAGATAAACAGAACTGATATTTAATGATCTAAAGAGGGAAAATAAATGAAACAATCATAAGGAGTGCAAGATATTACAGAATAGGAAGGCCATGAGTCATTTATTTTCTTAATGATTTCTTCAAAATTAGGTAATTGTATTAATGCAGTACCCTCTTAATCTTTAAATATTATAACATAACTTACTATATTAATTACTTTTAAATGTAGATCAGTTTAGCTTTTCTGAGAGAGAGAGAGAGAGAGAGAGAGAGAGAGAGAGAGAGAGAGAAATGAGATTGAATATTCTTGGCCATAAAATTTGATCTTCTAAAGTTGAGAGTGCATGTTCAACTTGTGTTTTTCAGATACTTCAGTAACAAACCCATGAGACTTAGGGTTATTACTAGTTCAGATAAAATGTGGTGCTATTATTTTTATGAAGATTGTTGTCTTTTTAAGGAACCATGTTTAGGTAAAAGAAAATATAAATCAAATTTATAGGCCAAATTCAAATAGTATTTATATTTCAGCAATCAGAATTTTATTCAACCAAGGTTTTAGAACAAAAGGGTACTGCATTTCAAGTTCCAATCACAACAAGTAACTAATACCTTCTTTTTATCTTACCGGCATCAGATGGTAAATGATGGTAGGAAGCTGGAGAAAAAACCTGTGCTGCAAAATCTTCAAATGTTGTTGGTTCTAAATGGTGCTGGACAATTGTTTGCAGGTAACGTGCTCTCTCCTCATAGCTGATTGCCTTCTGTTAAGGATGAACTTAAATGCAGCTTACACTGGAAAGGAAGAGGTCTCAGCCAAAAGGACTACTATAGTTTCTAGAACATTACTTCTTAATAAATCATTCACTAATCATTCTTATATTTGATTAAAAGTATGGCTATTTAAAGCTAAAGATACTTAATATAAGTTTACTCATGATACCACTCACTATAAATTTCAGCTTACCAGGGAGACATTTATTAGAAAATAATTAGAATACTAAACTTCTGAAAGAGAGAACAGTTTATTTAAGAAAGGATTCAACAGCTATCAGTCAGCCTAGGTGCCTCTTGTTAATCAGCTTCCATCAGCAGATTTACTCTCAAAGCCACACAATAAATATTATGAGGCTTCTTAAAATACTATGTCCAAAACTCTGTATTTTTCATTTGTAAAGACTTATTGTGCAAAATTCCTGCATATCTTCTTCGTTTTCTAAAAATCCCTGCAATTTCTCAACAATTGCTCTCATTTTGAATGGAAGAGTACTGTTGCTATAATCCTCGAATAACTCCATGTGGTTAAGATAAATACAGAGCTGAATCTGTATGTCAGGAAAAAATACCCAGTCAATTATAACACTGAAACAAGCAGGAATATTTGCAAAGAGTCCACAGGACTCCTAAATACTGTCTAACAAAGCATCTACAGGGCACTGACACTGACAGAAAAATACTGTACTTCCTTTTCACCACATTTTCTTCTCTGATATTATTGACAAGCAACCAGTACCTTGAAGTGTTGTTGCTTTTGAACAACCCACTCCAGGCTTCCTGTTTCAGCAGGTCTGATTGTGCTGTTAGCACAGAGAGGGCGAGAAAGAGAGAGAATATTTCTGTTGTTCAAGAAAGCAACTATGGAAATGGCTGTCAAAATGTAGAGCAGCAGGCAGCAACATACAATTATCAGGAAAAACTCACATGCTGACTTCATGTCATATAGTTCCTGAACTGAGAAATCAGTTAACCTTTCTTCTACAACTTTTAAAAGTTTTCCTGCTGTACTCAGTGTGCTATGTTGACATTTAAATAAGGATAATAAAAAAAGTACAGAAAGATTTAAATAAGGATAATAAAAAAGTCTATTGGTTCTTCTGTCACTGACTTTTTCTAAAACTCATTTTAATGTTTCCTTCTCAAAATACCTTACCTTTAAAAAATTGCCATTTATTATAGCTGTATAATTATAGAAATTATACACTAAGTCTATACAACTCAGACTAAGAAAAATAATTTGAGAGGAAGACAATTTAAACTGTTAATTCAACTGGAGATACTATTGACAGTTACATTTATAGAAGTTAGTTAATTAAGAAGGAAAAGTCTAAGAATTAAAGGTAAGACTATAGCATATTCATTATGAATTTGCCTTTGATTTTGATATCTTTTGCCCTTTAAATGGTTTGTGTACTCTTCTTGTATTACAATTTATTTTATGCATCAAATATTGAATAACTTGAATTCCAATTCCCTGCAATCCATTATTTTCAATTCTGTACACTGGGGTTAAACTTCAAAAGAATTTTACTTCTGAAATGGGTAGCAACAGGACAACATGTTATATTAAAATGACTGGTGGTAAGGATTTTATAGAAGGATAACATAGTCATTTTTGAGTCCAATTTAACATAGAAAAGTAATATAGCACTCTTTTAAAGAAGGTATATGGTTATAATGGAAGAGGATGAAACTGATGGTTCAATCTAAATAATACCACATATCTCACAACTTGTTGGAAAGTACTTTTTTCATTGGGGGAGATTCACAGCTGCCGAATTTTCTGCAGTTAATAGAGTCCTTTGATTCACAGCAGTGCCCCTTGTACAAAAAATACTGGCCTTTGTGTATTACCAGAAACTAATTTTCTATTTGGCTGAAAAGGGAAAAATGGGGTTATTGCTTCTCCCTCCTACAGAGCTTTTCATTATGCCTGATGCACTCAACTTCTAAGCTCTTCTGAGAAAAAAAAAATAACTGAAGAGGCAAGAGGTAGAAAAATGAGCTTGTTAGCACATTAGAAGTGAAGTATCTTGGTGGGCCCTAGAAATTCCCAGTGGTGTGTTAACTTATCACTCTATGCATGCTGGCACTGATAGTCTCCCAATTGATCACTCTCTTTTCGCACCAAAGGTGCTGCCAGGAAGCAAAGGCTGAAGGCCCACAGGAGAACAGTCTGCTATCAAAACAAGCTGTTTTTAAAAGTCTGCTTGAATGGGTAAAACGCTTCATGAAAAGTAGGGTGGAGACACCTACCTGCTTTGAAAATGCTCTACTTTCAGAGGGCCTATAAATGAAATATTTTACTTTATCTTATTATATTTAGAGTTTACACAAAAAATTAGGCAGAAAGGAAATGTTATTATTTAAAACAAGGACACTTCCAATGTAGTAAATTTATCAGTGCAGAAAAATGATTATCTAAATAAAATAGATTTTAAAGAGTAACTTTACTTTGCTGTATAAAAGGTTTATAAAACTAAGAAACCCTAATATACAGGTGAACAAAACTAAAATTATCCAGATATAGCATTTTTATTTTATATAAAAACACAAGGTGTTTAATAAAATTACAATAAATCTCATTAGTGAAATATTTCTTAAGATGATTTTTAAAAAGTTCAGGTCTAAGTGGCAGAGTAAAGGGAAATAACCATTAATGGTTGATTTTTAAATGAAAAACTAGCACTCATCACATATTAACACAGGCTAACACCAAAGTTTCTTGTAGGGGATTAACTTCAGAAAACACTGTTAGCTTGGTAAATAATTACTGTCTAACTAACTCACCTTTGAAAAGCTACATGTTCTTTATAATTTTCTAAGTTTGATGTAGTCAAATAAATAACAAAAACAAACTAACCCAATGCATGGTATATGTGCCTTTCCTTTTTTTTTTTTAACTTCAGGAAACATACTAAGGAGCTATAATAAACTCTAAGTACTTAAAACCATAGCCCTAGGTCACAAGGTACTTCTGTGATTGTAATGATTATAAACTTTCACATAAGAGCTGTTATCATCTGCAATTGTAACCAGAATCTAAAGTAGTTAATTCCTATATGTCCTTATAATAGGTGAGATGGTTACTCCTTAACTTAAAAGGTAGCACTCTAGGGAAGTTATTAGTACCTACAAATTGAGTGGAATACACAAACTTGATGGCTAGCAACAAGAGGATAACTCAAGCTATATTCCTGTTGTGAGTGTTGCCAATACCATGAAACTTTAAAAAATTGGAATGGTTAAGATGATAAAAAGGATAAGGTAAACTAGCAAAATATTCAAAGCAAAAATTTAAAATACATATTTAAGTTGAATTGAGATGGTTTCTGTTATAAATTTAAAACTCAAGCTAAAATTAGCTATAAAAACATTTGATAAGGGAGACTTTTAGCTGGTAGGAATCTTTAATACAGAACTAGCCAATCAAAGGAAATAACACACAGGTGCTGCAATCACAGCAATATAATTATCCACTAATCCTCTTTCCTCCTTTCTGCAAAAGCAGAAAAGGAGGAATATTACTATTCTAAAAATAATGAAGAGAATAAACATTCTCTACAAGAGAAATAGTTTAATCTTCATTAACTTAACATTATTATGCATTTTAAGTAACTTTAATTTTAAACTTCAAGAGCAGCTGTTAAGAAACTGGGGTTCAATTTCAGGCTGGTCCTGGAAAGGTAAGTATGAATTCTCTTTGCCACAGTTTATCTGTATATTAAATGGGGATACCACCAACTGCTATTTACTTCATTGGGGTGTTAAAGAGAAAGGATATAAATACAGGGTAACCCAAACATGCCCCTCCATCTGTGCTGAAAATAGTTTATTTTGAGGCTTGGCTCACATATCTGTAAATAGCAGATGCTGTCTCTAGGAGGACCGTTTTCAATGTCAGATAAAGAAATATATTCATGTGCAAGAACTCTGATAATATTGGCAATATTTCTAATTTGTGATATGTTCACAGGACTTTGGATTTTTTTTTATGTAAAGAAACTGATTTTCTCATGGGGAACAGGTACTGCAGAAGGTTAAGCAGTACCAAATATTTCACCTTTATTAACATTTAGGGAGAATAAACAAAGGGAGATTTGGTTTTAAAGGAGCAACAACCCTCATTCTCCACAGTTCTCTTAATCTGGTAATTCGCAACTGTTTTTGATGTTAGAAATGGGAACACTTTCAGCCTTATGATCACCAATTCCATGGAACATTCCAGTAGGTTGTATACTTAGCTCAAATGTGATTTATAACTATCCTGAAACGGAATTTGTATGTTTATATATATAAATACATATTATACACAAGAATGAATATAAAGTATAATTTTCACTAAAAGGAATATGAAAAATTATAATTACAGGGAGCTAGCAAAGATCTATATCATTATTTTACTGTTCAGGGTTAATGTTTTATTTCTTAAACAAGAAAAATCTATTGATTTTTTTAAAGAAAAAGCAAGAATGAAATTTTGTACTTGTGCTCTATGGCAGTTTTAGGGATTTAAGGCCTACTCTGCAACTCTTTAGTAAGCATTTAATTTAGTAAGCATTTGCTATAAACTTTATTTCTGTGGCTTCTTTGTAGTTTTAACATGTAGGAATTTCATGTCTCTTTTTTGTATAGAAGATTCCAAGAATGGTGGTCACAGAAGAGGGAGAATTTCAATAATAAAAACTTAGTAATTTTGATTATTGACTTACATTTGTAAGCTATGTAATTTGTGTAGGTGTTGAAGAAATAAAGCAAATACATTGTTTCTGCTCCTATGAGATTATTCTCTCCACAAGTTTAACTGCAAAATGGACAATTAAAATTTAATATAAACAGAATTATTGGATTACCAGACTCTGAAGTACAATAGTAACACTGCCCCTAAAATGAAGAACAGGAACTATTTCTTAAGAAATTACAGATTACTGGGAGAACAAACATGAGGATAGAGGCTTTCTGAAGGTGGGGTAGGAAAACCATCAAAGCCAATTTGAAGCTACCTTATTTATGAGAAAGAGTTTGACTTCGTCTAAGCCTTCGATCTTGCTAACCTTTAAAATTAAAAAAAAGTAAGGTACAATGTATAAATATGTCAGGTGTAATATTATGACAAAATTGATAATTCCTTAAATGTTCATACTATAATTGATTAAAGAGAAAGTCTATAAATGTCAAAAGTAATTAGAACTCATTATAATTCAGCACAACATTTTTCGCTTATTGCGACAATTTTTTTTAAAATTTAAAAAATTTCATAAATTCTACAATAGTATGAGGCAATGAGTTTTTGTTACATTAATTTAAGAGGCATCCACACAGAAAAATCTTTGAGACAATCTGCACAGATAAAAAAAAACAAATGGTCGGGCGCGCGCGTGCTTGCGGAGGAGGCGGGTGGGAAGGACAGCGAGATCCCGAGGTGAGGCTCCCGTGCCTGTCCCCGCCCTGGCTCCAGCGCCCACCAGGTTGGCCCAGGCCAGCCACGATCCAGGCAATCCTCATTTTAAACCACGGCAAGCCGCGGCTCTCCAAGTTCTGTGAAGATACACAACAAATCATCAGGGAGACTTTCCATTTGGTATCTAAGAGAGATGAAAAAATGTTTGTAATTTCCTACAAGGAGGATTTTGGTAATCAGTCTTAAGCTGTGTAATTTACTGTGAGCTATGGAGTTAAATCTAATTAATTGGAGGATCTGACAACAAACTGACTTATAGACATTATGCAACACTATATTTTGTCTTCTGTGTGGATTCTTCAGAAAGTGAACTTGGCATTTTAGATTTAATTCAAGTGTTCGTGGAAACATTAGACAAATGTTTTGAAAATGTCTGTGAACTGGATTTAATTTTCCATGTAGACAAGGTTCACAGTATTCTTGAGGAAATGGTGATGGGGGGATGGTATTGGAGACCATCATGAATGAAATTGTTACACAAATTGATGCACAAAATAAACTGCAGAAATCTGAGGCTGGCTTAGCAGGAGCTCCAGCCCGTGTTGTATCAGCTGTAAAGAATACGAATCTTCCTGAGATCCCAAGGAATATTAACATTGGTGACATCTGTATAAAAGTGCCAAACCTGCCCTCTTTTGAATAAAATATAAAACAGGCCACTCCCAGGAAAAATCCAGGGGGAAAAGTCATCTAAGTTTACCATACAGCTGTTTACCAAAAATGGAGGAGGAGAGTCTTAACTTTTGCTCTTGGATTTAAGTCAAGGTACTGTATAGAAGTTGTGTAAAATCAGTATGAAAGTTCGATGTTGCTTTTCTTGCTCAGTGATTTTAAAGAAATTGTAAAGTTCCAGTGTGATTTTTTTTTTTTCGGTACTGGGGATTGAATTCAAGACCTTGTGCTTGCGAGGTAGGTGGCGGCACCACTGAGCTAAATCCCCAGCCTTTTTTTTTTCTTTTTTAAACTGCATTCCTATGCCCACCTAAGGCATGCCTCTATGTATTAGCTATTACAGTATTTTGAAAGTGAGGTATTTCTTTAATTATGTACAACCCAAAGTGTTGGATTTTTTGTATGGATCACAAGTGTAGCAGTCCTTAATTTATTCTGCTGTTTGTCATAATTGTTATTTAAACCAAGTATGTATTACATGAAAACATTATGACCTTTTCCTTAGTTTAAATACATTCAAAGGTAACTGGATTTCTAAAGCACCTTTCTGTTTGGCTGATACCTACTTTAGCAATAATTTTTTTTACTACCCTCTGACTCAAAAAAAGTAAATAAAGGTATATTTTATCACTATTAAAAAAAATCAAATGAAGGGTAATTTTACACCATATTGGCCAGATTCATGAAACTGCTGTGTATATTATAATAAAGAGAATATCCTTGGAAAATACTTTGAAAAATTTAAATATAGATGTTCCTCAACTTACAATGGTGACATCTTTTGATAAATCTGATTCAAGTTGAAAATGCACTTAAATCACCCTACCTACTGAATATTATAACTTAGCATTGCTGTGTTCTATAGAGTATAAGTTGTTTGCCCAATAATCACTTGGCTGTCTGGGAGTTGCTCAAGATTGCGACAGAGTATTGTAATGTATACTGTATGGTATGTTGCTAGCCCAGGAAATGATCAAAATTCAAAGTATGGTTCCTACTGAATGTGTATTGCATTCACACCATATAAAGTTGAAATATAAGTCAAAACATTTCAAATTGGGGACTGTGTGTATTTAAGTTTTTAAAAAGGCTATATTGAGAAGGATTAAACGAAGACAAGGTATCATTTGAGAATATTTAGAATAGTATAAACTAGAGGAAGGCTGTATCTACCAATATTACTTTCACAAAACTTAGTGAAGTCAGAAAAATGTTTATTCAGCAATAATCCTCGCCTCAAGAGTACAGAAATTTGCTTGGAAAAACAAAACTGCTGATGGATGGAGTTGGGACTACAACCTTGATCTTTTTTTTTTTTTTTTGGTACCAGAGATCGAACTCGGGTTCTTGCGCTTGCGCAGCAGGTGACGAAACCACTGAGCTAAATCCCCGGCCCCAACCTTGATCTTTTTTTTTTTTTGTACCGGGGATCAAACTTGGGACCTTGCGCTTACGAGGCAGGCACTGGAACCACTGAGCTAAATCCCGGCCCCCTTGATCTTTTAATTAACAGTCAAGTGCTCGTCTAGATCCAATGATTTACATGTTATGTGGAGGAAAATGGGGTATTAGCATGTTAGTTATTTCTAAGATGGTCAAAACAATGACTATTAGCTTGAATTCAATGACTGGCAAGTTCTGAATAATGTTTATAGTGCCATATGTCATTATAATTTAATTACTACAGTAAGTCCCTGCACATTCTAAAATAAAGATGTTCTAAAACAAGTCATTTAGCATTTTAGTTTTAAAGGGCATGCAGTATCTTTAAATAATCTGAGACAGTATCATTGTGCAGTCTTGCCTAATGAAAAATGAGAATTTTATTGAGATACATGGGTGGATATGTTTTCAAGTACACTTTCAAGGATTTGATGCTATTAGGTTGTTTTTGGGTACCGGGGATCGAACTTGGGACCTTGCGCTTGCAAGGCAGGTGCTGGAACCACTGAGCTAAATCCCCGGCCCAATGCTATTAGTTTTAAAGTAGTAGATTTCTTGAAATATACAGTGATTATATATCCTATGGACTAGTAGACATTGCTCATTTATAAGATAAAAATAAACTATACTGCCTATCTTACAAAGCAAGATCTGGAAAATTAATGATCTGGCAGGGGGAGAATTTCTTTCCTACTATAACAAATTTATTCAAGAAATATGGAGTCTAGTTCATATGCAACAAAAATAAAATCCTAAACAAATAGCACAAACCTTTGTATTAATATTTACTTATACCATATTAGAAATTCTTCTGAAAGTCTGCAACAGGTTATGACAAACTATTTTTTTGATTTATATGATGAAATTCTTTAGTAGCTGATACTATCTACACTATGAAGGAAAAGCTGTGATTTGTCAGAGCAGACAAAGCTGGGCTTTAATCCATCCTTTTAACCATATTGCCAAGTCTATATTGTTTTCACTGCGTCTCAATTAGGAGACAGGCAGAACACCTGGTACTTCTTTATCTAAGTCCCACGGGCTGCCAGATGACTCAAAATCCATAACAGGTGCTAGGGCAGTGTGAGGATACCCCTGTTATTGAAAGCTGGAGTTGAATAAAATTTGTACCATATGTAATTGCTCATAAATCAGTCAATTATTAAATGACAACATTAAAAAGTTGACAAGCCCATTTCTACCAAAGTTCATGTAAATACATTTTAAAAGATTAACCTTAAATAGGCTTAAAAATTTAAACCTACCTAAAGGCTCTAAAAATCTTTCTTGGTTTAATAATCTAACAATCACTGGTGATTTCCAGAAACTCTAACATGATTATAAAATGTGTATGTATCCATCCCACTTTCATGAAAGTTGAATGAAGCAAAAAATCTAAAAGAAAAACTAAGTTTTCTAGATTTCAAATGTAATGAAATTATAATTTTGTACATCCTTGATAAGACCTACTTGAAAACATTATCATTAATTTAGTAATGAGGCTTTCTTAGTACATAAATGCTTCACAATCACTAGTATTAGAGTACAAGTTTAAAAAACAGTGGGGAGATACACAATTGTTTTGTGCTGTTCCTTTTAGGAACAAAAATTTCAAAACATTAAAGCTGAGGAAACAAATATATCAGTTTGAACTAAATACTAAACTTAGACCCGTAAGAAGAATGTGAAAAAGAAAGAACCAAATAAGTGAGATTTTACAGTGTACAATTACTTAAGTATTATCTCTACCTAAATGTGCACTAACTTAATTAAATTTTGTTTAAATGCTGTAATTATTGAGAATACAAAAAAAGTGATTTTATTATCATAGTAAGTAGAAACAAAGTACTGCAAACTGTCATTTAAGACAGTGTCATAGAATCTATGATTAGGAGAATATTGGCTTAAACTAATGGACTATATGCCCCCAGGGAATGATAGGCTTAGACACTGGACTTTAACATCAAAATCTATCCATTAATCTTGACTTAAATATAATCTATTCTGCAGTAAAAGGAAGAATGGGCATTCAATGAATTATTGGTTTTGAAATACTGCAGTGATGTATTTACTAAATCACTTAAGGGGATATGAGGAGGTAGAATACCAGTAAATTTTAGATTTATTAATTTTACAAAACATGCATTTGACTTTCCCCAAATTCAGCAAGAACATCCCATTTATTAAAAACTTAGATTTAAAAAGTTTTCTTAAAGTCTTTCCCTGATCTTATATAAACGCAAGGTGCATAAATTACAATACTACCATATAATTTAGTTAACTTAATTTCAGCTGGAAAAAAGAATCATCTGTGGAAATATACTGTGCGGTCAGGATCCCTAGAGGCTGAAAATAAGCTTTAATTAAAAAAATGGTAGATCATTGTTTCTTTGCATCAGAATGACTGCTTGCTGACAGGGCTCATCAGAAGTAAATGGAAAGGCCAAGAGGAGTGCTTATACAAATATCAAGGCATACAATACTTCATCAGAAAGAAAACAACCCTCACTCATTTAAAAGATATCCAAAGCTAGACATAATTCAACAAGATAACTATGTATGGCTAAAATGATTATTGGTTACTCATTTAAATGATAAATACAATATTGAACCTTAAGATGTGCTAATTTATCTTTGGCATATTATTTTAGCATTTGCAACTGTTACACAAAGTTAATTTACATTTTTATACTAATACAGCTAATATGTATTGCAATGCCATTGGGGAATTCTAAAAAAGTGTAAAGGAAATTAAACCAAATTCATAACCTTATTTGATATGTTAATTATGGAGGTTTTAATCTGCTTCCTCTTATTTAATATTTTTAAAATGGAGAGAAATACATTATTTTCATCTAAACATAAAGAATATAAAGCAAAGCTCACATTTTCTCTGCTATAACCTAGTGGCTGAAAATAGATAATGGCATGTTAACAAGAGATTACTACAGGTGGTTACTTAAATATATTCATTTCCTTTCTTTTTGATGGTAGTTATGTGGTAAATGAAAGTCAACACTCCTATCTAGAAAGTAAATGTAGAAACATCAGTTCTACAACAGCTATTTTTATTCCTCCTCTTTTCTGAACAGCAATTAGTAAAGCAACCCCTTCCCCTCCTCCCTAGCTGTCAAGCTGTTGAGAGCAGTTTACAACTTGACAATGGTACCATTGTGAATGCTCTCTGGGCTTCCTTCCCACAGAGAGTTAAATGGGCAGTTCCTGCTGCCCATGATTGGTGTCCAGTGAAATAATACTCAAGAGCCAGGTTTTATCAGCTTCACGCCAAAGAAGTGAAGCCAGGGAACCCAAGCCTTCATATCATGCTGGACCATATGCCAACCCTGATGGCCCCAAAGGTTTATCACTAAGAATCAGGATCCATCATGTCCCTTGTGAAATTTCACTTCACATACCTTATGTGAAATGCAAAGCTTCACTAAAAACCGAACCTTCTTTACAATTGGCACGAACAGATGGACAGTAACAGTGGTTTGGCAAGCAAAAGTTAAGATTTAAATAGGCTGTATTTTAGTGTTTGAGAGGAAAAGCAGTTAGAAGAAAATGTGATCTATGACCCATAGTTTAATTTTAATTCTATTATTGAGTTACTAAACATTCAATATAAAAAACTCTTATGGTTAGTAAAATAAAAGGACTTAAAAGCACTTCAATTCCTATGTCAAAAAAGTTAAAAGACCGATTTAAGCTTTCTATCCTTTATTTTTTGTTCTCTGAAACCCCCAAGTAGCATCTGAATCTAGTTGTTTTTATATTTAAACAAAGACAATAAAATTTGCACATTATGTAGTAGGTGTGCTGAATAATAACATGAGTATCAGTGCACTTTCATCACTAACAAAACACTGGGTTTAAAAAAAAATCCCCATTCTTGGATAGGTGAGAAGTTAAACATGGAAGTAGAGAAACATCAAGTTTGGCTGTTCTTAGAGAAAATAGTTTGCTCTTATCCTGATGGAGTTCTCTATCTTCCTTCTGGCATGATGTGGTATGTATGACCCAACTGTTTACTCTACATTGGATTTGACAAAACAGATAAAATGGTGGTAATGCTTTCTTTTCCTTTGTTTTTTTTTTTTTTTTTTGCCATGAAGTCCAATGTACTGTAAAATAGGATGAAAGCACTTCACTTATCAATAATGTGTTAAAGTAAAATAATGTATAAAAGCACTATAATGAAGAAAAGCATCTTTTAGGAAAAGTGTAAAAGGTTGTTAAGACAAGAATCTTCCATGAGTACACCATAAAAAATTTAAAAATCTCAAATGTTCTTTTAATGATGGCAAATATTTAAAAAATGGCAAGTACATGTAATTGTTATCAAACATCTAACCAGGTGCAGTGGCACATTCCTGTAATCCCAACATTCCGGGAGGGTGAGACAGATGCATCAAGAGTTTGAGCCCTGCATGTACAATATAGTGACTTAGTGAAACCCTCTATCAAAAAGAAAAGAAAAAAATACTGGGAAAGTGGTTCAGTGTGAAGACCCTGGGTTCAAACTCCAGCACCACAAAGCAAAACCACCAAATATTTAGAGACCTTCTTAGTCTTATTAAGAACAAAATAATACTGGCTACTACTGCTATTAGCCAACTCAATGAAAATAAGCTTTGTTTGGAAGGGCTTCTCTAAAAAAATTTTAAAAAAATGATAAATTCAAACTAAATGGTTTGCTTTACCACAGGTAAAAAATACACAAAAGGAGATGGATTGTCAGTTTAGATGCCGGCTACTGTATTACTGTTAGAAGCACTAGAAAATCAAGTTTACATTGCTTTTCTTTCTGCTTGACTATAGTATCTGGTTTTGATCTGTTTCTTGTTCTTCATTTGCCACACTACTCTTCTGTCTGCCTTACATCACTCAGTAGTATGAATCCCCCTCTCCACCTTTTTGTGGTGCTGGGAATTTCTTGACCATATATTTTTATGCCTCCATGCCCATTTCCTATCCCTGAAAAACTTCCCTGACCCTGCTTGTCTCATAGAATCCCATGTGTCTTTGAAGTAGTTACCAGAATAGTAGTTACCAGAATAGAATTGGTAAAACCATTCCTAATTTTCCACCTGTCTCCTATCTGCTCCCACTTAACATTAAACACCTTTACTGTCTTACTTTGGTTTTTTTTTTTAATATGAAAAAGGAGAAAAGATATATATATCTATATATCTATATATATATATTTATTTATTTATTTTTTTGGTACCAGGGATCGAACTCGGGACCTTGTGCTTGTGAGGCAGGCGGCAGAACCACTGAGCTAAATCCCCAGCCCGAAAAGTTATATTTTTGATCATGGTTTCAGAGGCTTCTGTGCATGGTCACTGGGACTCTGAGTGTACTTTTATCTTTATTCTTTCCCTCTTTTTTGATTTACTCAGCCCAAGCTCACTGTGCAGAGGCAGTTTCTCTCCCATTCTTCATTTTTGCTTTCTTGAATAAACTTTGCTGCTTTTTGCCTGGTTCATTCAATTCTTTGTTCAATGTGAGAAGCTGGAATCCGACTCCAAAAAGAGAGGTGACTAACTCAGAATCCGGTAACATCTAGGTGGTGAGCCACACTTTATGGAGACTTTCTAGAGCTATCCAATGACAAGTTTAAGGCCAGCCTGAACTACACAGTGAGATCCTGTCCCCAAAATAATAAATAAATAAATAAATAGTGATAAACAGCTCAAGGTGGGCATGAATTTGTGATCCTCCTGCCTCAGCCTCCCAGAGTGCTGGGATCACAGGTGCGCACCACAACACCCAGCTAATCCATCCTTTCTCAATGTGTTTCACAGTAAACACTACTGCATACATATCATGAAAGTAGAGTAGATGCTTAATGTTCTCTTCCTGGTGGGGCAACATATAAAGGCTCAGGGTACATGTTCACCCCAGGTGAGAGACAGTGAAAGGTCTAAAGGTATAACTTCCCAGCCTTGGCTTTGCCACCAGACAGATGGATCCCCTGAACTTTTATTTTTTCTGATCTGTAAAATGGGAAGGAGGGAGGGATGGGGAAGAGGAGGAGCAGGAGTACTGCCTTACTTTGTATGTATCATCATTGCTGGACTCTCATCCATGTAGACTTTATTCATTCACTCACAGGGCTGTCCTTTTCCACAAAACTATGCTCCTTAAAAGCACTGGTTCTTTCTATCCCTAGCTTTTCTCTTCATAGTGCCTCCCATTTAAAAGGTAGACAATTAACTACCTGGTGAATAAATGATCCAAAATTGCTTAGCAATGTTGCTAAACTTAATTCTTAAGTTTGTCATTAGCACATTAAATTGTTGGTAGTACTACCCAAGTACTTTGTAAATATCTCTAGAATTAAAACAGTATTAAGAGGAGTAGAAGTTGGCTACATACTGAAGTCATTTTTGTGAATTACCATAGTTTAAATACAGGAAAATTATTACTGACCTATATTAGTAAATCTTTTAAAAAGTTTGTCTCTAAAGAACCTTAAGAAACAATGTATATACTTTATTATCACCATAAATTTATTACATAGATTTATACGTATTGCTTTTATATCTTTTTGAAAGATAGATTTACTAGACCAAAACTTATACCTCCAAAGATATGCAATAAAATATTCCCCCAGTGATTGTAAGGAAGCCCCTAGAAAACAGTATCATCAACAGGCATGTAACTGGCAATCATTGAAAAGAATAGCTGAACCAATTAAAACTGATATAGTAAAGAATATCTCAGTCATTGTAGAATTGCTATATCTAGGGGTCATTTAAATAATTACTCTGCATAAACAGACTATGAGGCTTGGCAGCAAAATACAGGCCAATGAATTAAGCACAGCAAAAACTGCTTTAAAAGTACTACCCAAGTACTTTGTAAAGACTCATATGTTCCAATTAGAGATTGTTAAATAAGGTAAATAAGGTAAATAAGAATGTCTACTCTTGGAGAGATCTTATAATAAGGATTACTATCAACGGTACAACAGCTGCAAGCATTTTAAACTTAAAATTGTAAGCTGCTACAAAAGATGGATTTGGGGTCTTTTCATAAAAAAATCCATGCTAATAATAAACTTGCTAATCCATAATCCATGCTAATCATAAACTTTAAAAACATACATAATTAAAATACAAGTGAAGTTTTAAAGTACACTGGCAAATGACAGGAAGTTTTCTTTTAAAGAAAAAAAAATGAATAGGAAAGCATCCATCCACCCTTGTCCTATTATAATAAATTACTAGCCACCTATTGGGCCAGGCACTGTGCTGGAAGAGGATAAGACTTGTTAGTATGTGCAAACATATGGTAAATAGTGTAACAAAATGTTTTGAGGCATCATGAAACAGGAATTTTGCTTATCAAAGATATTGTTTAGTCCCCCAGCCAAAGATACTTGTATTCAGGTCATGAAGAATGGATATATTAGGTAGAAAAGAACAGAAATGAGCATTCTTGGGATAAAAACATGGGCTTGAAAGAAAAGAGCACTCAGAAAATGAGTATGGTTTAGTTGGACATACATAGTGTGTCCTGGTTCAGTGTGATAGGGATGATTGCAAAGATGGGGGAGCTGGGAGGAGTGTAGGTATGTTTGACAATACTACAGTGAGAAGTACAAGGCTGGGTGGGTAAGAGAAAAAGAGTTGCTTGCAGGTAGCCAACAAATATAGACCTGTTTCTTTTAGAATATGTAGGTTTATGTTTTCAAATATTTCCAGGATCAGTGTAAAGAATATCAACAATTACCATGTAGCTACCATTTTCTGAGCACTGCTATATGAGACAGGTTGCTTAGAGCTTCACATGGATGTCATTTAAGCCTTACACCAATCTTGAGTTTGCAAATTAAGGACAGCCCATACTTATTGGTATTATCTTCTGAGAAAATGAACTGTAAAAGACAGTAGATACATAAAATTATGTAGTTTCTCAAGAAACTCATTTTGTACTAACATGAAATGGCAGCAATACTGACAGCCCCCCCCCGACAGGTTTTATAATGTCCTATCATAATGAAATCATAATGAAAGGCAACTGAATTAGCAGGACCGATCAATTACATTTCATTTAGTTTTGGCTCTCATACTTTTACAACAAGTTCTTTATATTTGAGTAGAACTGCAGGGATAACAAACTATGACTAAATGAAGAATGATCATTGATTTCTGGTAATTTGTCTGATAAAGTTAAACAGAATTCTGGCATTTAAGAAAAAGCCAATATAAACAGATTAGAAAAATGAAGTAATATTGGTTGTGGTAGGAAAGAATATTAAATTTAGGTATAAAGTATACTGTAAAGATGTCATTTAATTGTGTAATATACCTCATACTGTGTATTTCAGATTATATACATAATATACATTCTTTCATTCATACATACATACAAATACAGTCCTAAGCTAGAGGTGGCAAACCTATGGCACACATGCTGCAGCAGGCTATTTGTATCACGTAAGCTCTAAAAGGTTCGCCATCACTGCCTAAACTATAAATTACAAGACCTGTAACAGGTTGAATCCCATCTACTCAATCCTATCTTTTGATTCTGTACTTGGACCTTCTTTTCTTTTCTGGTGGTGGTGGGGTACTAGGGATTGAACCCAGGTCCTTGTGCACGCCAGGCAGGCACTTCGCCACCAAGCCCACTCCTAGGCCTGAGACCCAAATTTTCTACACTTCTTTCCTGATCTTGGACATGCCTGCGTTCTAAAGTATACAGGAAGATTGCATTAGTTTTATGCAATTACTACACCATTTTACATAAGGGACTTAAGCATCCACAGATTTTTGGTATTCATGTGGGTAGGGTCATAGACAAATTCCCCACAGATACTAAGAGACAACTCAAATAGTTATGTATACTCGTTCTTCATTAATCTGAAGAACATGTAATAATCTTTTACAAAAACAGACACAATTCTGTTTTAATTCTAAATGTTGGGGGACAGTGACTTCATACAGGCAAGTTACATGAGCTTATAAACAGAAGTTTGTGTTATAATTCACAAGTAGATATTTGTATTTTTGATGTTAAAATATAAGAATATCTTTTCATTATAAATAAAAATGTATCAAATTTAAAAATGTATGTTTTGGACAAATCCAGATCAAGTTTTCATTGAGGAGAAAATCATGCCTTCTAAAATACAATGCTACACTTAATGTGAATTACAACAGAAATGAAATAGAGGTAGGGTTTGAAAACCACCAGAGTTAATACTTTAATGTTCATAAAAAATGAAAGTGTAAAAAATGTAATAAATTCTGTTATACTTCTGGGTCAGTTATTTTATGCTCAATAAAAGTATCCACTAAGATTCCACAGCATAAATTGTGCTATTTATATAGATCATTAAATACAGTTTAATTTTTGTCCTAGGAACATCTTCTGTAACTATGAATCTAATGTTGTTCACTAAATGAGGACAATATTGATTGTCATATGCTGCCCAAATCGATCATCCTGGCAGCCAGAATTACAGTAATCTGTCAGTATTGATGACTGTCTTTAAGGTTTGAAACCTCCTTCACTTCACTTGTCATCTCTTGTACTACTTGTACTTGAAAAGCATTTTCCATGCAACCTCTGATTTTGTCAGCTAGGTATTTTTTTTTTCCTTCCCCTATTAAGCTCAATTTGTTAGTTAGACCATGCAGCTAGAATTCAATTGCAACACTGGGGAGGAAAACCTGGCAGATTCTGGGTAACCACTGAATTAGAGGTAGTTCAAGTTTGATCTTAGCTGTCATTTATTAGTTATCTAGAAAGAATGTTGGGTTTTTGTCTATTTGTTGTATTAGGAATAATTCTAAAACACACCATGGCCTTAGCCATCATGATGCTACTCTTTAAAAAAATTAAAACAATTATTTGTTTTGATCCTAAAACATTTTGTTTTTTATTTATTTTTTTGGTAACGGGGATTGAACTTGGGACCTTGTGCTGGTGAGGCAGGCGGCGGATCCTAAAACATTTTGACTATCACTTTTGAATGTATGTTTTAAATATGACATTCACATATATATATTGTTTCTTTTTAAATGTGAGTTTAAATGCAGAATTTTTCAGAAGTTAGGGTATATACTCATGTTGAGGGTTCTCAGAGAAAGAAAACCAATAGGATGTGTATAGAATCATCTTATATATCCATGGAAGACTGGTTCCAAGACCACTAAAGATACCAAAATCTGTAGATGCTCAAGTCCCTTATATTAAAATATTAAATATTAATATTAAATAATATTTGTGTGTAACTATATACATCCTGAATATTTTATTTCAGTCACCTCTAGATTACTTAATATAAATGATATGTAAATAGTTGTTATACTGTTATACATTATTAGGGAATAATGACAAGAAAAAATTTCAAACAGTTTCCATCCATAGATCATTGAATTTTACTACATGGATACTGAGATCTGCAGGGCTGAGTGAAATAGTCTGAGTAAACAATTTCCTATACTTTTAAATAAAGTATTCATGTTTACTAATTTCATGTAAAATTATCTTTCATTCTAGAATTTTCTCCAGTACAATACTACTAATCTCGCAACATGATTAACTATTTAAAACGTCATGAAGTAGGCCTGAGACTCCAATCCAACCAATCAACATACCAATCAACCAAACAGAAAAACCAAACTACGAGTATGTAATTACTTGGTGTTGCGTGCAGTTGTTTTATATTGACTGCAACCTTTATGTATAACAATTACTGCACAAAATAATTCAACTTACATTTATTAAACACATCCAAATACATTCTTTTATTTAATCTTCACAACAACTCTGAGATGGCTATTAGCAACTTTTTACAGATGAAAAAAGTGAGATTCAAAGATTCTAACTTGGGTTAGTGGTATGGTTCAGTGATATGGCCTAACAAGTGAATTGTGAAAGAGGCAAAGGTCTTTGCTGAAGCTAACAATGTGAATAAAATTATTTTATCAGGAGTAATCTATCTATTCCATGTAAGATTAGCTTCCTTTCTAGAAATATGCAGGGGGTCATAAACTAAAAAGTACGTTCCAAGAAATAGAGTAAGGGTACAAGGCTTTTACCATTACAATGAAATGAAAATTAGAATTCAAATTTAGAAAAAGTAGATTGGGAAAGTGAGAATTTGTCACTAAGTGTCTTATTTTGTACAAATGATAAAGATAATGTATCTTGGGTGTAGACCTCAAATTCCAAAAAAGGCATGTGGTATGTAGATTTTAAAAATGAAAAATTGTGATCATGGATTGATGAATCAATCACATCTGTGTGAAGTGACTTTCAAGATGTCAGGCCCCAAAAGTAATGGAAATAACCCTGATTTCTGTGTAAGCTCAGTAGGGTTCACAAAAACTCTGAAGGGTCTTTTGAATAATTTCTCCTCAATACTGCCAAGCAATAAACAGACAGCATAATTTTCAAAACAGTCTTCAAAAACACCCTACAAACTGCACAAAGACAAGTGATTTAGAAAATAAACTCATTTTTTCTAGGTTTATTGAACTGAACTTGCCTACTGAAATTTCCTCCCAATTGATAGATCTCCACTGGATTTTTCTGTATATGAAAACTTCGGGGGGGAGGGGGGGGGAGGTGGAGGTCTTGCTCTGTTGCCCAGGCTAGTCTTGAGGTCTTGGGCTCCAGCAATCCTTCTGCCTCATTTGCCCAAGTGGTGGGGATGATGAACAGGCATTTGTTCCAAATTATATTTTTAACAATGCAAGGCTCCTGACTTCTTATCATTTCACTAAAATGACAACTTCAAATCTTAGTTTTTTATCTTAAAGATATATCACAAATAGGGCTGGGGATTTAGCTCACTGGTGCCACCACCTGCCTTGCAACCGCAAGGTCCCGGGTTCGATCCCCAGTACCAAAAAAAAAAAAAGAGATATATCAAAAATAAAAAATGCTATATAAATGTCATTAAGCTATATCAGTGTAACATACTATGATTCACTTGTAATGAATGTAATTAAGCTTTATAGATTTAACATATCATGATCTGTTTGCAATTCTATTTCACAGTGTCAGAAGGTAGAGAAATTACATATGAGTAAGAGTGCTTAACAAATTTCTTCATAAGAAAATGTACATGGCAGATTACCAAGTTATAAATCCATTTCATGTGAAATGGAATGTATCTTTTTAAAGCCTTTAAAAAATCTTAACATTTACAGTTTATTATATAAAAGAAAAATAATGAAATGTTTCTAATCATATAGAAAAGGTGTATGGAAAACCCAAATTACTTTAGAAAGGAATATCAGAAAATAATTTAAAACTTTATGCCTATTTTACGTCAGGCATTGTTTTAAGAGCTTTATGTATGAGTCAGTACTGGTTCTTATAACACCATGAGTTACATATATCATTTATATTTTATAGGTAAGTAAATTGAGGCTCAGAGAAGTTAAATAAAGTACCCAAGGATACACAGTTAAGAAAGGCCAGCATTTGAGTCCAGATAATCTGGCTCCAAAGGCTGTGTTCTTAAGCATTTCGTGTCCTCCCAGACTTCCATGTGTTTGTTTACAATGTTCCCTGTTAGGAAAGCTCTTTTTAACCTCATCAATCTGTTTAACTCTCAACTGTCCTTGTCCTTCAAGATTGGTTTAATCATTACATTTGTCACAAGTATTTCCTGATAGCAGCATCTCTTTTGGCTGAGAAGCTCTTGTTGGAATGCATGCTGAATATACCTTTTTTAAAGCACTACTGAAAACAGTGTTTCTCCAACTAGACTTGAATTCTTTGCAAAGACAGTTTAGGTTATTTCAGTATCTCTAGAACAGCAGACTTCTGGAAAATAATGGGACTGTAATTAATTAGCCCAAAGATTAGTAATGATTAAAAGTATGTAAAAGCAAATACATCATTCAAATCAATCACTGGAGAGGAACTCCACCATCTATCTATCTATCTATCTATCTATCTATCTATCTATCTATCTATTTATTTTGGTACCAGGGATCGAACTCGGGTCCTTGCACTTGCAAGGCAGGCGGCGGAACCACTGAGCTAAATCCCTGGCCCAACCATCTATTTATTAATAAACAGACATTCAAAGGTCTTAACACATAAATATTTACCTTGGAAAGTAGACATATATTATAGTAGAAGCCATGTAGTTAAAAAAAGGATACAAGTTTTGATACAATGGAATCAACGACTTCAGAGCACGGCTTGCATTTATAGCTGTTGCTCGCACCATAATGGGTAGAACCTTCCCATTCACAATAGCACCATCAAAAAGTGGACCAAAGAAGGGAACCTGAGGGAAATGAGAACATAACTTCATATTCAAATAGCAGAAAAACTGTAAAATTAAGAGCAATCAAGACACCCTGCATACAAAAGTGCTTCTGCTTCTTTAGTTCTTTGTTCAGCAAAAATATTATACAAATTCAATTATTTTCTATGATGGATCAACTCAGACTAGGACAATAAAAAATGCCAAATGTCTACAGGGTGTTCATTTAAATTATGCGCTTCATGTAACTGACTAAGTAATTTATATGACCTGCCAATTTAAAAATTTTTGTTTGTTTTTGGTACTGGGGATTGAACTCAGGATGCTTCGCTTGTGAGGCAGGTGGTGGCACCATTGAGCTAAATCCCCGGCCCCTAATTAAAAAATTTTTGTACTTTCAACTGCAGACAAAAATTCAACAATGGCTATATTTATGTATATTAAAAGTGTACCAATAAAACTAATTAAAAAAAATCCAACAATGGAAATAAATTTCGTTTTCTCTAATGAGCAAACACAGGAAAGATACACATTCTTTTTTTTTTTTTTGATACCGGAGATCGAACTCAGGACCTTGCACTTGCAAGGGAGGCAGCGGAACCACTGATCCCCCACTGGCCCAAGATACACATTCTTTTAGGCAGGAAGTTAAATTTTCATTATTTTTATGAGATACAATTTTTACCACAGAACCTAAAATACTCATTACCTAGTTTATTAGAAAAAAAAATCTTATGTTTTGATATTTAAATGTCATTTTATCAGGTGATTAGAAATTTCAAAAGTTATTCTATTTAGGACTGGGGAATCTAACTCGGGGCTAGTGCACTTGCCTTGCATGTGAGGCCCTAAGCTGAATCCCCTTAAGCACACAGACAGGTTATTTTATTTGAATGTTGTTGGTGTAAGTGGTAGATGAAGCCAAGGAAATAAGCTGTGGGTAACCCAACAAGTATTTTAGGCTTTATGGGCATATATTGTCTCCACTGCATACTCTTCAGTTTTGTTTTTTTTTTTTTTTCTATTGGGGATCGAACTTGGGTCCTTGAGCTTGCGAGGCAGCAGAAACACTGAGCCAAATCCCCAGCTTAGTCTTCAGTTTTTTAAAAAAGAAAAATTCTTAAAAATGTAAAAACATTCTTAGCTTGTGAACTGTATAAAATCAGGTATTGGACCATAGTATGTTGACCTTTGGTTTAGGCAAATCCTAGAAAAAAATCCGTAGCTATTGGCAAAATTTGCAATTGAGAACTTAACTGAATTTAACAAATTCTGAAGCTTGTGATCAACTGTCAAAAAGTAGGTCTTCCACTAAAAGAGTTCAGCTAAAATTTTTTAAAAGGAAAGAACACAATAAAATATTACCAAACCTTTACTATCTTGAGAATATATTTCTGCAGTAGTTGTTAGAACCCTATGATATATATGAGACATTCAATTGTAGGAAAGATGACAAGTACTCAGCTTTTTTCTGTAATTTGTGGGGTTGTTTATTAAGCGACATAGGAATAGGTTCCTATTCTAAAGAGAAGGATTGATTCTTACTGTATCTTTTAGGAAAGTGCAATCATTCTTTTAACAAAAGACATGTCCTTTTATGAGCTGAGTACAAAGGAACTTTCATTCTGGCACTACCCTGGTCATTTCCCACTTGAGCAGTTTCTTGCTGTTTACCATTTTAGCTCTTCTAAACCAGGCTTAAGACAATGTATATAGCTACCAGAGTCTGTGTTGTATTTTCCCCAGCACAATTTGATGCTTGATCCAATTTTTCTTCTATAAGATACAAAGAATTTGTAAACTCATCTAGAACTCATAATCTATTACTAAAATGGAACCTAAGGAATTCTTACCTCTGGTTTTTTCATTATCTGGATATTGAACATATGATTTTTCATTGGATATATTACAATAAGGACATCACCAAATTCTGTAGGAATAATTCCTCTCCTGTAGTCTCTAGTATGCTCTGACCAAACGATGTGCACTTCATCATTTCCTAAATGCCTCAACTGGAAAAATCAAGAAAATAATTTATAGTGTTTTATAAAACTCTGTGAGTATAGTTATAGAGCTTGTGACAACATGCTACAAAAAGGAGAAAAAAAATTTTATATTTTAAAATTTCATTTGATCATTTTATTTTTATAATACATGTAACACAAACACTCAAAGATATAGAAGACATTGCAGAAGACTGGATAATTTCAACTGTCCACAGTCAATGAGAAACCAAGACCTAGATAAAGTTTCACATATAGCTCATTCTTCCTAACTAGCAATTCCATCAGTTTGCCACTGCCAAACCTTTTAAAAGGTTGTTTAAAACAGTGATTGAAGCCTGGTGTGCCTATAGTCTCAGCTGTCGGGAGGCTAAAGCAGGAGGATCACCATGAGTTTGAGGCCAGCCTGGGCTACATAGTGAGTTCAAGACCAACCTGGACTACACAGCAAGACCCCCCCCCCCAATCTCAAAAAACTAAAAAGCAAACCAACAAACAAATCAGAAACAGTGATTACTTTGAGATTCTTTTTTCTCATCACTCTCTTCAAGTGCTAAGGTGCACTGAAGTGGCCTGAAGCAGGTAACACGAAGAGAAGTAAAAGAAACAGATAATTCAAAAATTGGATAATCACTTACTAAGAGAAAATTATGTTTGGATTAATAAATTAATTTCCAGGTTTTCTTTGCCTATAGAACTTAAAATTTCCTCCATATCGATGTCTTAATATGTATTAGGGTCTTAAAATGTTATTTAGACATTTGCAGTACTTAGAAAAGTGTTTCTGGCAATCTGAAAATTAATATAATAAAACTGTAAGAAAGTAAAGAACCTAAAAGTTGGATTTCTGGTATGTTATTAAAAAAGTGAAGTTGATGTCCCATTGTTGAGTTTTCTTAAGATTACTATATAATTTGTATTATGAAATTTCATTAATCTAATACATATTGATTCTGCCACTACAAACATCTGAGGTCTGCCTTTTGTACACACCTTACATAGGCTTTTCTATTACTATCATATAACTGGACACATTGGAGATGGGAAAATTTGGAAGACAAAACTAGGATAAGTGTCAATATTTACGCTATGAGCTAACATACAGGCAATTTCTATTTTTAAAACATGCAATTTATTCTAGATGAAAGGTATAAGGTAGGCAAATAACTTAAAAGTGTGACTTAAACAAAGAAAGGGGTTAAGTCAAATTAGTGAAAAGTTCTCTTCTGTTACTCTTTAGCCCTAGAGTGTTTAACTCCTTATATCTGTGTACAGCATAACTGGAATGATACAAATTCAGGACTTGGACTTTTGTCATTTTTAAAAAGAAAAAAAAAAAGATTACACAACTCAGAAAAGCCATGGCTCTATAATTTCATTTTTTAATCAAAATACTTTAAAAATATCCTTCCTATACAGCCGTCCCCATGTGTCAGCTTCCCTAATAGGTTTATGTTAACTGAATACAAAAGAAATGTGAAATAAATTTAACCAGGAGGGATGATCCAATCTAATTTTGATACATTAATGTCATATGCTGTACATGTTACAATAGCAGCCAGATCTAATACTAAGCTCCAGGCTATACTAAGATTTCCAAATGGCAGATTGTTCTAAGTGATATCAAGTATAATTGAAGTAATAAACGATAGTAAAAGCTGAGCACACTGTCAGGAAGAATTTAAGTATTTACTTTTTAAAATTAAATGAGTTAGGTTAGGAAAGACAAGACAACTGAAATAATGCAGGTCTCAATTTACAGAAAATTCCTTTTATTTATCTGCTACATTAACCCTTGAACTCTTGCCAAAACTATCTATAATTTCTAGTGCCCACTTATCTAAAGAAACAGAGAAAACAAAAACTGCACTTTTATCTTATAACCAAAGCTTTCTTCAAATATCTTCCACACACTATTAAAAGTCTGCCATAGAAGTTTTTTGTTTGTTTGTTTGTTTTTGGTACCAGGGATCAAACTTGGGACCTTGTGCTTGCGAGGCAGGTGCCGGAACCACTGAGCTAAATCCCCGGCCCTGCCATAGAAGTTTAATGGAAAAGAATACACATTTTTACCAGGATGTTACAATGAAGATTTTTGGCACAGAACCATGCACCTAACAAAGTCATTCTAAACATGCTCAAATATTTTATGAAAATACCTTATCATTTATTAAAAATGGTAAAAAATAATTACTTTAGGCTGTCATAAGGCCTGCTTTTAATATTTTTATATCTTTAAAATCTGTTTGACACAAACTGAGAAACTGTCAATCAGTGCTTGGGAATTTTTCAAAGACTACTGAGGGAATGAATTATTAATACTTAAGGGTTAATAGAAAAAAGTTAATAGAAACTTCAATTGTATGTATATGTGACGTAACTATCTCCTACACTATTTTATGTTTATTTTATTTGTTCTTCTTTTTTTTTTGGTACCGAGGATCGAACTCGGGTCCTTGTGCTCTCGCAGCAGGTGGCGAAACCATTGAGCTAAATCCCCGGCTATTTTATGTTTATTTTATTTGTTCTTGATATCTTATGGACTCATAAGACTATGTATATATTCAGCAGGCTTTCCTATTTTCTGAAAATTCTCAAAAGAGCTCCTATTTACATGTTTCTGGATCCAGATGGCAATTCATTTATGAAATAGAGTGTAAGATAAGACTTCTGTACATAAGATAGGTCTGTTAAAATGATTAGCAACCAAGTTACTTTTCCAAATTTATTTCAACTCTGTTGAAGTCATTTTGGAATTCAAGGTATATAACAAAGGCTAGAGATTATCATTATTAATTTTTGAAGAAGCAGCAAAATGAAGTTCAATATGTGTAAAACAGAAGTTTTCAATACATGATAGAATGTTAATACTGAATGAGATCTTTTAAGGTATAATTTTCCACTCAATACTGATACTGGAACTCTTCCTTGCAGTACTCTTGAGAAATATCCTGCTTCTACTCAAATACTTTTAAAGTTAGGGAGTTTAATAACTCATAAATCAGTCTATTGCACTTTTAAGGAGCTATAATCATTAGAATATTCTTTATACTAAGACCAAACCTGCCTTCCTGAAGCTAGTTCTTATGAAATAACCCTTACCAAATAAATCCAAATTGTATTCTAATTATTTTTAGATTATCCGAGGATTGGTTTAATGTCTCCAGTTTTCTTTTTCAGGTTATAAGTGTTTTTAGTTCTTCTCATAGTTTTTTTTTTTTTTTGGTACTGGGGATCGAACTCAAGTCCTTGCGGTTGCACAGCAGGCAGCGAAACCACTGAGCTATATCCCCGGCCCATCTTCTCATAGTTTATAAACATATTCATTTTCCTGGATTCTTGCCTCAGTTTACCAATGTTTCTGTGAAATTGTATTGTCTGTCTAGAATAGAGTATGGTTTCAATGTATGCTCTAAGAGAGCAAATACAGAAAGACCTTTTTTGTTGTTGTTGTTCTGGTCACTAAATTATTTTCTGCATCTTTGTAACATTGTTCAAATGGAACTCCACTCAATTCAACCCTCTCAAGTCTTTTTCTTATGAAGTTCTTTTAGGCAGATATAATTGACTGCTAGAACTAGGAGTGGGTTTAATATTTACTCTTATTAAATTTTACTTTACAAAGTCCATATTATCTTTAAGCTTATCAAAGTCTATTGTTAGCCTGACTGTGCTATTCAACATGTTGGCTCTATCTTTACCAGATTTGGGTTATCTTCAAATTCTTCTGTCTTCATTTAGGCTTTGAACAAAAATGTCAAATGAGACAGGTCTAGATAACAGCCTTCCAGCCAGTCATTACAGATTTTCCTCTTGGTTCCAAAAAAAAAAGTTTATTTATTATGTACTTACTATTTATTAAGTGCTTCTTATCCTAAGTGCTTTGTGATAATTCATTTAATTTTTGCAACAATGCCATAAGCTCAGTATAATTAGTATTACTCTATTTTTACAGGTGAGGAATTGAAGCTTAAAAGGATGATGGTACTTGCCTAAGGTCAAACAACCAGTTAAGTGCCAGAACCAGGATTCAAGTGCAGGCCAGCTGGTTCCAGAAACCTTACTTTAACCACCTCCATGTAGTGCCTCTTGTTAAATAATTAATTTACATATTCTGAATATTATCATACAATCTGTTGGGAACATACTTACCAAACTATTAAGGCCGCATTTCTTCAACTTGTCCACATAAATAACTCAGTTAAATGCTTTATATAGTCTATTGCTGTCCCTGATCTAATAATCCTATTAAAAAAAATTAAATTACTTTGATGTGATTTGTTATGGTGAACTAACTTACTCTGCCTCCTTAGTGATCACTACTTCATTATCTAAGTGGTCACCAACCATCTGTTTAATAATGCTATTTTACCAGGCACTGACATGGGCCTCATGAATGTGGGTAATTTCTGCAGTCTGTGGCCTGCTCTATATCCTTTTGTGAAAATCAGATGTTTGTCATTACCATAGAGTGCATGTTAATGTGTTGTCTTCCTCCAACCCCTAAATTCATACTTTGAAATCCTAACCCTCAATGTGGTGGTATTACGAGGTAGGGTACACACTGGGAGGTGATTAGATGCATGAGGGCTCTTTTGTAAGGGATTAGTGCCTTTATAAAAGATCTCAGAAAGCTTGCTTGCCACTTGTGCCGAGAGCTTACAAGAAGATAGTCTTCTATGAACTAGGAAGTGGTTCCTCACCAGATAATCTGCCAGTGGCTTTATCTTGCCAGCCTCTACAACTGTGATACATTCTTGTTGTTCATAAGCCATCCAATCTATGGTATTTTTGTTATTAGACCTCAAACAAATTAAGATATCTTTCTTATGCCAGAGTTCTCATTCTCCATGATTATCAACAGGTATTCCAGAGTCAAATCTAGATTTCCTGGTGTCATAAAAAATTCATATGGGGCCAGAGACTAGAATTCATGTAATTATATTATCTCTCTTATAAAATCAGCTCAACCCAGCATTTCTCCCACTTTTGTCATAGGTACCTAGCAACTAATTATAATCACTCAGGATCAAAAATCTGAGTCTTCTTTGATTCTGCTGGCTTCCTCACTACTAACAAGCTCTTCATTTAAAAATCTGCATTATTCTCCTTTTTATACTTACCTATTTTCCTCTACTATTTTAATAGATCAGATGCTAATTGTTCTATATACCTGAGCTAGTTCATGAATTTTATTTTTTGGTACCGGAGATCGAACTCGGGACCTTGCACTTGCGAGGCAGGTGGAGGAACCACTGAGCTAAATCCCTGGCCCTAGTTCATGAATTTTTAAAAAAGTTTTCTCTCTTCCTTCTTTCTCTCTCTTCTTCCAATCAACTCCTTTTCATTCACTAACAAATATTACCCTAGAGCAGTGATGGAGAACCTATGGCACATGTGCCACAGCAGGCTGTTGTCACTGAAAGCTCTAAAAGTTTCACCATCTCGGCCCTAGAGCTTACTAAGTGCACTGTGCTAGCTTTTGCAAATGCATCAATGAGAAAAAACAGACATCGTCTCTGTTTTCAAAGCTTTGGGTCCAGTAGAGACAGAATAAAATCATCAAACAATAAGTAATACAATAATTAAAAACACAGATAATGCTTAAAATGTACTTTTCTGAATATAAGTAACAAAGAGCACTGACCTAAAATGGCACTTCAACTAAAAGCTAAAGAACATACAGAAAGTTATTTAGGTCAGTCCATTACTTCAGGAGAATTGGTACACATGTACAAATTGAAACAATACTCTCACTGCTCCAAGCCCCCAGTATTTCACGTTTCAGATACTCATACTTAGTAAAACATACACTATCATTTACCTTTCATCTGTGTAAAATAACATTTTTTCACATACATTTTTACAGTCACATATTTTTATGTACTCATTTGCTATCCTGATTTGTCATTTTTAGCAATAAAGAAAAGCTTCTTGACAGCCACAGGCTCAGCATCTAGTACTGTCTTAGCATAGGGTAGGCATTCAATAAATGCCGCTGCATACTAAAAAGACTGTATAACAATACATGGCAAAGTTTTTCCTATCATTGCACAGTGCACAATATAAGAATTATCTGTAATTATGGCATTTATTTAAGTATTCAATGTTGATAACAATAAAGATGCCTGAAGGTATTTCTTCTGATTGGAAACATTTATTAAACACCAATAAGCCTGGTTGTAGATGTTGGAGATATAGTAATAAACAAAACAAGTCCTTGACCTCACAACCTTGATATTCCTTGATATTCCTAGTGGTAATCCTAGTGGGAGTCAGTAAATATACACAAAAATAAACAAATAGGATAACTTTACATGGTGATAACTGAAAGAAAGAAAATAATATAGGGTACTGTAACAGTGTTCTGGAGTAGAGGAGGGCTTAACTAGAATGGTTTGGAAAGGTCTTTCTAAGAAACTGTCATGTGAATTTGACCTTAGAACAATGAGAATGAGGAAGCCTAGAGGAAAAAAACATTTCAAACTGAGGGTCAGTATGTATATATAGTCTCTGGTATGTGAGTGAACTTGATACAATGGAAGACTAGAATGAAAACCAATGAGCCCAGACAGTGGTAAATGAATAAGGAGACAAGATCAAAGAGGGAGGTAGGTGAGCTTGGAGGCGGGGGTGTGGGGGGTGTGTGGGGGGGAAAGGCAGGAGGTACTGTGTACAGGTGCAAATTCCCTACGATGAGCATTATCATTATGGATGTCTAAAATGTACCAATAAATGTTTTGCTAAAAAAAAGAACAAAAAAAAGCAGGTAGGCAGTTGGCCAAATAATCGATGTCTCTGAAGGCCTTAGTGAAAAAACAGAATTTTACTCTACATGTGATGAGAAGCTACTGCTATTCTACCTAAATTATACCACTCAGAATGGTGAGACATATTTGCACCCAACCATTGACATTTCCTCATTTTTCTTGCCTGGTTTTTCCTTGTTATCAGGAGTACATTTGTAAAAACTGGGGTTATGGTCAGAATCTAAGATATTAAAATAGAATTAAACAAAATTAATTGTTTTATATGGGACTGAAACCATGAATTTGACAGCAATTATTAATTATAATGTTAACTGTACTTTTTACTAAGATAATAAAATTTGTTATTCTTGTTTTTTTTTTTTTTTTTTTGGTAACAGGGATCGAACTCGGGTCCTTGCGCTTGCAAGGCAAGCGACAGAACCATTGAGCTAAATCCCCGGCCCGGTTTTCATTATTCTTTAAACTTGTTTTGTTAAAATTCCCTTTCCAGATTATATTTAGCATATACTTCTTTGGGAAGTATCTTATCTTTAAATTTTATTTTTACATAAAATTTAAAAAGATTTAAAATTAAAATTGGACAAAACACATCTACATGGCTCACTTATTTACAAAATTTCCATGACCAAATTTCAAGACAGAAAATGAAATGCTGTCCATTATACTAATAGTATTGCAGAGGAAAACAACTTAAATAAAGTGTTTCTTTCTCCTCTTTTGGGGGGCGGGGTGTGCAGGAAATGAAAGACAGACTAGAGAGTCGAACTAAGTATGCTGCAATTATCTCAACTTGATCTTCATCAAACTTCTAAAAGGATGATTCAGCTACCTTGGAAGCAGAGTATCAGCAAGTGGCTAAAACAAGGAGACAGAGGAAATGAGAGAGGCTCCTGTGAGCACTTTATACCAATGCTTGCAGCACTTTTGATTTTTAGGGGTGAATACGCTCAGTTAAGTGGAAATTATTTTTAACCATCTTCCATCAATCTTCTCGGGTAGAGATAATTTATAGAACAGATGGCTTGGACTGGGGTTATATTGGGATTTTTGATATGGTAGATATTTCTAAGACAGAGTACTAGATTGAATGGTTAATTTGTTCAAAAAGTACAATCTATATTGTAAACATTCTGCTGCTACTGAAAGCTTTCTCTTTACAGGAAATAAAAATGTTACACCTAAAGTCTAAGGACATTTACTTTCTATTTTGAGAAAAATGTTTAAAAAATAATTTACAAAAATGCATAATATTTTAAGTAAAAGTTAAAAGTCAGAACTAAAATCAGTTTCTACAAAATGGATATAATGATTTTCTCTTGCCAAGTTTCAAACAAAAAACCAGAGTCATAAATAATTCTAGCTTGCCAGAGGCATGGCTATTTCTTTATACTGACTGTCGACTATCTAATTTAATTAGAGGTATTAAACTCCATGCTGAGGTCAACAAGCCTTACTTCCTCCAATATTACACTTCAAACTGCTCATTAATGTGTCTACTGAATGGATTAACACACCTGAAGATATATGTACAAAGGAAAAGGGGGACAACTTAATGATATCCAATTGTTCATTTGTAATAGGACATATGTTCTAGGCTTCAACTTATTACTACTAATGTGGAATTTATTAAATTCAGGAGAAAAAATACCAATACAGAAAGTGATTTTTTATTAACAAGAACTGGAATAAGAAATTGGCATCTATGATTACGTTTAAACATTTAACTTATTAAGGAGAAAGTGATGCTGTAGTAGAGCTAAAATATAAGCCTGTTCATGAGAAAAATCTTACTAGGACTCTGAGGAACAGATTAAGAGCAAGAGTCATAGAGAACAACAAAAAAATCAGTGTATAGAGAAATCAATGTTTATGTTTTTTATTTCTATGAAAAGAAAATTTAGACTAAATACATATTCTTTTTCAGTTGGACTTTAAAACAAATTCTTTAAATTGCTTTATTAAGTAAAAAAAACCTTATTCAGCCTGGGTAATTTTCTTCAGTAATAAACAGTTTATTAGTTTAAGAACTAAAATAATACAGATGCTTACATTATAAATGCTTTGGAAATTAAAAATGTTTATATTTTTAACCACTTAACAGTCCAATTATTTACATACAGGATGACCCAAAATTGTATATTTTTTGTTAATTTTTATAATACAACAAAAAATATAAAAATGACAATTTTATCAAATTTATTCAATATAAGAACAGACTAGTTGAAATGATACCTGCCCCAGAGATGCTCAAGATAGTATGTAAACAGATGGGGATTTAGCTCAGTGGTTTCTGCCGCCTGCCTCTCAAGCGCAAGGTCCCAAGTTTGATCCCCATACCAAAAAAAGAAAACAATAGTATGTAAACAAAAGCGCAGCTCAAGTGATGCTTGGGGTAAACTGCTAAGTGGTTAAAAGTTAGAGGGATGGGGATTTAGCTCAGCAGCACAGTGCCTGCCTTACAAGTGCAAGGTCCTGAGTTTGATCCCTGGTACCAAAAAAAAAGTTAGAATGCTTCTGGCCTCTTATATGCATGAACTATTACACCATTGCCTAAGTTCTCCTTACTAAATAATTAGAAAAGATACTAGTATTTTTCCTCCTGGCAAATTTAAGACTTTCAGGTAACATAAATAATTGGAAAGATATCCTGTGTTCATGAATTGGAAGACATGATATTAGTATTATCTAAGCAATCTAAGATTCAATGTAATCTCCCATCAAAATCTGAACAGTATTTTTTGCAGAAATAAAAAAATTCATCCTAAATTTTTAATATAGAATTTCAAGATACTTTGAAGGGAGGTCAAACGATCTCAAAAAATAAATAAGCCAGAATCATACTTCCTGATTTCAAACTGATTACTGCAGTGCTACAGTAATCAAACAGTGTGGGACTGGGATAAGTACATTTAGACCAATGGAACAGAATAGAGAGGGTTCTCAATAAATTTTAATGGGGAAACTGGGTAACCACATGCAAAAGAATGAACTTAGTATTTACCTTATACCATCCATAAAATTTATTCAAAATGGATCCTAGATCTAAAAGTTAAGAGGTAAAGTTTTAAAATTCTTAGAAGTATGGAAAAATCTTCGTGAGATTTGGCAATGATTTATTGAATTGACACCAAAAGCAGAGGCAACAAAAGAAAAATTAAATTGGAGTCTATGAACATTAAGGCTTTGGTGCATCAAAGGATATTTTCAACTGAGAGGAAAGACAACTCACAAAATAGGAGAAAAATACTGGTAAATAAAAAAAATACATACATATGAAATATCACAATAATCAAAACAGGATAGTAATGGCATAAAAATAGAAACAGTGATGGAACAGAGTAGAATGTCCAAGAATAAATACAAACATGTTTGGTTGACTAATTTTCACACTACTCAGGATAAAAAATAGAAGCAGACTTACAGGACTTTTGGAGCCTACACTATATAAGAAATAAATAATGAAAAAAGGGAATCTTTGTATACTGTTGATGGGAATGCAGACTGGTACAGCCATTATGGCAAACAGTATGGAGGTTCCTAAAGAAATTAAAAATAGAACTACCACTGGATGCAGCAATCCCCCTTCTTGGTATATGTCTAAAAGAAAGAAAATCAGCACCTCTTAATGATATCTATACACACGTGTTCACTGTTAGCATTATTCACAAAAGTCAAAATATGGGAACCACCTCAGTGTCCATCCATGAATGAATGAAGAAAATGTGGTATGTGTGTAAAATAAAATATTACTCTGCCTTAAAAAGGAGATTCTGCCATTGCCACACCATGGATCAATATTGAAGATATTATGCTAAATGAAGGAAGCCAGATAACCCCAAACAACATTGTATGCTCTTATTTACATGTGGAATAAAAATATATTTACAACCACAGTGATGTATGTGCACCCATGTTCATAGCAGCACAGTTTGTGATAAATAAAACTTGGAAACAGCCCAAATGCCCATCAACTGGAGACTGGATAAAGAAAATGTGTTTTTTAAAAATAAAATGGAGTACTATTCAGCCATAAAAAATGAGAAATTAGAGATATTTATAGCTAAATGGATGCACATTGAGGCCATACTCTTAAGTGAAATAAATAGGACACACATGTATAAATACTGAATAGTTTCTCTGGTGTGAGAAGCTGAAAGTGTAAATAAGGACTAAAATGTATAACAGATAATGTGAAATAGGAAGAAAAGGGGCAAAGGGGAAGGAAGTGGGAGGGCTAGGGGAAAGGATAGAAGGGAATGGGATTAATATGAGAAAATCGAAAAATAGGAACAAAATCTTTGTAAATAGGGAGCAATGGAGGGGTTGAAGGGAGGGCTGGGCAAGGGTGAAAAATAAGAACCAAGAGAGACTATGTAAAGGTGCAAATTTCCAATGATGAATGTCATTATATTGTATACCTAAAATGTACCAATGATTAGAATGAATAATCAATGATGCAAAATAGGAAGAAAAGGTCCAAAGGGGTAGGGGTAGTGGGAGGGGCAGGGGAAAGGAAAGAAGGGAAAGGAAAAATGATGAGAAATGGAAAAAATGGAAATAAAGTCTTTGTAAATAGGGAAGGGTGGAGGGGGTGAAGGGAGGGCTAGCAATGGGGAAAAAATAAGAAACAAGATGCATTATGTAAAGGTACAATTCCCAATGAGAAATGTAATTGTGTTGTATACCTACAATGTACCAATAAAAGAATTTAACAACAAAAAAAATAAAAAAGGGAGGCTGAGGAAGTAAAAAAAAAAAATATATATATATATATATATTTACATATAGAGAAATAAAGAGTAAGATAATGGTTAAAGTATGTGGGAGGAGGAAATGGGGAGATACCAATCAAATGATATAAAAGAGCAGATATGTGGAATAAACAAGTTTAAATACCTAGTGACAAGAGAACTGTAGTTTAATAAAATTGTATAGTATTTTTAAAAGTAGATTTTAGCTACTTTTTTGCTGCAAATAAGGCAACTGTGAGATGATGGATATGTTAATTTCTTCTACTGTAATAGTCATTATTCTGCTATCTATATGTCCTATAACATCATATTGTAACCTTCAAATACACACTATAAAATTTATGGAAAAAATTAAAAATGACTATAATCTTAAATCACATTAGTACTTTTTAAGGAAAATGCAGTGTACTATATAATAATTTTTTTTTTTTTTGAACAGGGCCTTGCTATGTAGTCTAGATGGGTCTTAAACTCACTATGTGAGTTCAAACTCACAGGAATCCTCCTACCTCAGCCTCCTCAGTGCTGGGATTATTACCACTTACCTGGTTAATAATCCTGATTTTGAGGACAGCACTGAGTTAAAAAAGAAGTATTACACCCGGAAATAGTGTTTGGTCAACAGGATTTCTTAAGTATTTCATGTATTAATTCTCTTAATTACTAGGATTTTAACTCTGAAGCACTTTTTCTTTGTACTTACTTTTTTGGTCAAAGAGTCATCAGAATCAGAAGGCATTCTTGTTGATACATGAAATATTACTTCTACTGTAGAGGTAGCAAAATATGGAGTGGTCAATCCAGTGCTTTTGTTTTTTTGTAGTCCTCCCATAAAACCACAATGATTTGTAAGATTTACCTAAAAGCAAAGAAAAGCCACATAAAAAAAATCAATTGAACACAACAAAAAAACATTATTGAGAAGGACTAAAACTTTTTATTTTATACAAGTACTAAAACAAAGTCTTTCTTTTGGTGGGGGGGCTACCGGGGATTGAACTTGGGACCTTGCGCTTGCGAGACAGGCGGTGGGACCACTGAGCTAAATCCCCGGCCTAGAACAAAGTCTTCTGCATGTAATCAACAAATACTAAATTTAGAATTCCAGTCATTCCTCCTCATCTGCTCACGCCACATCCATGGACTCGACCAATTACGGATTTAAAACATTTAGGAAAAAACTGCCCTGGAATTGAACATGTACAGATTTTTAAAAATTCCCTAAATAATACAACAACCACTTATATGGCACTTACATTTTATTAAGTATTATAAATGATCTAGACATGATTTATAGTGTATAGTACAAGGTATATTAAGCAAACACTATGTCACTTTCTATAAGAGACTTGAACATATGCAGATTTTGGTATACAAAGGGGGGTCTTACAACCAGTTTCCCATGGATGCTAAGGGACAACAGTATTAGTTAGAGCTGATTCATTCACATGAGCATTTTTTCTTAAGAATTTGAGGATCCTTAATTAGAAGGGGTTAATTAGGAAAGAAATCAACTGCTGTGCACTATGCATCTTTTGTTAGGCAATATCAATTTGACAAAATGATTAATTAGGTGTGTCATATTTACTCGAAAAACTGGCTTCCTAGTTTGTCAGCACCTATAATAGCTCAGGATAGAATTATAAAAATGCATAATTTTACATTTCCGTTATATTTTTAAAACTACAAATTAATCTATGCAAAGATTTGTTTTAAAGTGCTAAAATACACATTAATATCAGAGTCATTGCATTTGCTGATATCCCTGGACTTGTGCAATGCATAAAGGCCAGGAAACTGTGTTGGCTGAAGAAAATTGGTATATTTAGGAAAGAAGAGATAAAAAAATCATTCATCTTTCCACTTATGCACACAGTTTAAAATAATAAATCTGATTTGGGTCTGGTGATTTATACCTATAATCCTAGCATTCTGGGAGGATGAGACAAGAGGATCAAAAGTTCGAGCCCAGCCTGGGCAACTTAGTGACTTCCAAAGACCCTATTAAAAACATTTTTAAAAAGTTGGAATATAGCTCCATGTCCCTGTGTTCAATCTTCAGTACCAGGAAAAAAAAAATCCTGAATATATGATAAAATGGAGAATTACAAACCCCAATCCCCATATTATGTGAACTAAGTACATCTCAAATATCAATACTAGTGACTAATGGCAGAACATACGAGTGATAGATTTGTTTTTATGCCATTACTATAAGATTGCCTCAGTCTCCTATATTTTTTAAAACTATTTTTGATTTAGTAATATATTATTAAACATTCAAAAGTATAAAAAAGGCATAATAAAGTCTTTCCTTAATCTTCCAGCTGTACTACTATGCAGTTTCCCTCCCAGGAAGCAACTTAACATTCTCTGCATAAACACCTATATTCTTGTGTGTGTACATGTGTGTATATGCATGCACATGTGTGCGCGCACACATGCGCACCCAGAGCATGGATATACAATGTTCTATATCTGGCTTTTTATACTTAAAATATCTTGAAGGCACTAATTATATGAAGTGCTTCCTCATGTTCTGGTTTTCATGGCTTCACAGTTCATTTTATTGATATACACTAATGTAACTAGTCCCCTACTTGAAGGATATTTAGGTTGTTTCCGATCTTTTGCTATTAATCAATAGTGCAGTGAATATAAATCATGTTCCATTTGTGAAAGTAGGTCTGTGAACTAAGGGCAGGGGCATTTCTAATTTTGAAACATACTACCAAATGACTGCTTGATTCCTTCAAACTCTCAAATGCAGAATTTTTTTTTTTTCGTACTGGGGATCGAACTCAGGTCCTTGCGCTTGCGCAGCAGGCGGCGAAACCACTGAGCTAAATCCCTGGCTATCAAATGCAGAATATTATCACATTTTAGGAACAGTACAGATTTCTGTTTTGTTTTAGTGAGAAAGTTACTTATTCAAGTTAATTGTTTCAATTCTCTGATTATGTAAAGATAGTCTCAATTTAGTATCCCTTTGCTGCAAGTATTTTTGTAACATGCTGATCTGCTTTGTAAATTAAAGGCCAGGAGATAATTGCAGATTCATGGGAAGACATAAAATAATAATAGGAATAACCCTATATATCCTTTACACAAAGTCCCACAATGCAAAACTCGATCACAACCAAAATTGATAAAAAGACATTTTCAACACCAAAGGATCCGCCATGCTGCCCATTATGTGAGCCACATCCATTTCCCTCCCACCCTTACGCCTTGGCAATCACTCACTTGTTCTATAATTGTCATTTTAATAATATTAAATAAATAAAATCACACATTAGTAATTTTCCCAAGTCATCTTCCTGTTAATTTTTAAAAATGATTTTAGGTTTGATAGTTTATTTCTATTTTGGAGGTTCTATCACCTTTTGCTTCACAACTTTTACAGCTCTGTTGTACCTACATCAGGATTGCTATGTCTTCCTGGTGCATTAGTCCTTCTGTAATTATATAATGACCCTCTTTCTCTTGTCATTTTTTTTGCTTTGCAATCTACCTTATCTAACATTAATGTAGTCAATTTAACTTGTCCTTGATTGTTTTTCTTCCTTTTACTTTTTGCCAGACTATAAAGTTATATTTGAAGTGTCTTAGATAGTTACAGAAGTGAGCCATACTTTTAAATTTATTTTGATAATCTGTTTTTAATTACTATATTAGATCATTTGTATTTCACACAATTATTGGGCTTAAACCTGCGATATAATTTTTTGAAATCTATTTTCTGCTTTTCATTTTTCTTGTTTCATTTTTCCTAACTCCTATGAGTTGCCTGAACATTTTCCTAAAATTTTACTCTATCTATCACTTTTATTTATTTTTATGGAGACATGGTCTCACTATATATTTCAGGCTGGCCTTGAACTCACTATGTAGCCTTGGCTGGCCTCCAACTTCAGCGATCTTCCTGCCTGAAGTCTTTGCCTACTCCTATGTTCTCAAGTGTTCTACCTATTCTCTCTTCCAACAGATTTAGTGTTTGTATTTTAATATTTAGATCTTTGATCATTTCAATTTTAGGTTAGTGCATTGTGAAAGAAACGGGTCTAGTTTCAATCTTTGGCATGTGGAAAGCCAGTTTTTCCAGCACCATTTATTAAAGCAGCTATCTTTTTTCCAATAAAGGTGTTTGGCTCCTTTGTCAAAGATAAAGTGGTTGAGTATGGCTAGAGTTGTTTCTGCATGCTCTAGTCTGTTCCACTGATCCTCAGGTCTGTTCTTTTGCCAGTACCATGCTGATTTTATCACCATAGCTTTGTAGTATAATTTAAAGTCAGGAATTGTGATCCCCCCCACCTCATTTTGTCTTTGTTACCCAGAATTGCCTTTGCTATTCTAGGTCTCTTCTGGCTCCAAATGAACTCTAGGATTTTTTTTTCTAATTCTGTGAGATATTCTGTTGAGATTTTGATTGGGACTGCATTGAATCTATGTAACAATTTTGGAAGTATGGCCATTTTTACCATATTGGTTCTTCCAATCCAAGAACAAGGAATATCTTTCCATTTTCTGATATCCTCTTCAATCTCCTTTTTCAGAGTACTGTAGTTTTCCATGTAAAGGTCTTTTACTTCCTTCATTGGATTGATTCCAAGGCATTTCATTTTTTTGGATGTTTCTGTGAAAGGAATTGTTTCTAACTCCTCTCCCTGAGTCTGTAATTTGTGTACAGGAAGGCTACTGACTTTTGAGTGTTGACTTTATATCCAGCTACACCACTGGATTTGGTTATCAAATCTAAAAGTCTTTTGGTAGAGTTTTTGGGGTCTTCTATGCAGAGTATTATGTAATTCTCAAACAATGATAATTTAACTTCTTCCTTTTCCTTTTTATTTCTTTCTCTTGTCTAATTGCTCTGGCTCATGTTTCCAGAACTATACTGAACAAGAGTGGTGACAGTGGACAGACATCCTTGTCTTGTTCCTGACTTTATAGGTTTCAATTTTTGTCCATTTAATATGATACTGGCTGTTGGTTTGTCATGGATGGCTTTTATCAGATTGATATAGAGACCATCTATTCCAATTTTCTGTAGGTTTTTTTATCATGAATGGGTGTTGGATTTTGAGAAATTTTTTTTTGTATTGAGAGGATCACGTAGTTTTTGTCCTTGGTTCTGTTAATATAGTGTATTACATTTATTGATTTGTGTATGTTGAACCATCCCTGTATCCTTGAGATGAATCCGACCTGGTCATGGTGTTTAACCTTCTTGATTTGCTGCATTCTGTTTGCCAGTATCTCATTGAGGATTTCTGCATCTATGTTCATTAGGGAGATTGGCCTCTAATGCTCCTTTCTGGTTGGATCCTTCTCTGGTTTTGGAATCAGGGTAACATTTCTTTCAGGAATGAATTTGGGACTATTGCTTCCCTTTCAATTTCATTAAAGACTTTGAGGGATAGCAGCATTGGGTCTTCTCTAAATTTCTTATACAGAGAATCCATCAGGGCCAGGGCTTTTCTTTGTTGGTAGTTTTTAAATTACATATTCAATTTCATTGGCTGATATTAGTTTATTTAGAATTTCTATATCTTCTTGATTCTGTTTTGGTAATTCATGTGTGTTTAGGAATCAGTTCATTTCTTCTGTATTTTCCATCTTATCAGAATACAGATTCTTGAAGTAGGTACTGATGAACTTCCGGATCTCTGCAGGAACTGTTGTGATTTCCCCCTTTTCATTCTAAACTTCATGGATCTGAGTCTTTTCTTTCCTTTTTTTAATAAGGTTGGCCAAGCATTTGTTAATTTTATTTAATCTTTCAGTACTTTTTTTTTTTTCTTTTGGTACCAGGGATTGAACTTGGGACCTTGTGCTTGCGAGGTGGGCATCAGAACCACTGAGCTAAATCCCCGGCCCTTATTTAATCTTTCAAAGAACGAACTCTTCAATTCATTAATTCTTTGTATTGTTTTCTTAGTCTCCATTGCATTAATTTCTGCTCTGATTTTTATAATTTCCTCCCTCATATGAGCTTTGGGCTTGACTCGCTCTTCTTTCTTTAGAAGCTTGAGGTTCAACATTAGGTTATTTGATGTGTTCGCTTCGGCAGTATATATAACATTAAATTATTTGAGCTTGCTCTGTTTTCCTGATATGGGAATTCACTGCTATAAATTTCCCTCATAGGACTGCTTTCATTGCATCCCGTAAGTTCTGGTATGCTGTATTGTCATTATTGTTTAATTGTAGAAATTGTCTGATTTCTTCCTTAATTTCATCTGTGACCCATTGGTTGTTCAGGAGGGTGTTATTTAATTTCCACGTGTTTATGAAATTCTTGTGGTTTCTTTTGCCACTGATTTCCAATTTCATTATACCATGGTCTGATAATATGCCTGGGATTATTTCCATTTCTTTGTATTTACTTAAGCATGTTCTATGAGCTAGTATATGGTCTATTTTAGAGAAAGTCCCATATGCAGCAGGAAACAATGTGTATTCTGATGCTGTGGGGTGGAACACTCTGTAGACATCTACTAAGTCCATTTGTTCAAAAGTTTAGTTCAATTCTTTTTTTTTTTTTTGGTACTGGGGATTGAACTTGGGTCCTTGCGCTTGTGCAGCAGGTGGTGAAACCACTGAGCTAAATCCCTGGCCCAAGTTTGGTTCAATTCTAATATTTCATTGTTGATTTTCTGTCTAGTTGATCTGTCTATATGAGACAGTGGGGTACTGAGGTCCCCCTTTACAACTGTTAGTATTATGATTTTTCATGTCCTTTAATATTTGTTTTGTATAGCTGGGTGCACTATTTGGTGTATATATATTTAGGATTGTTATCTTTTCCTCTTGGACTTTTCCATTTACCAGGATGTAGTGACCTTCTTTATCTTTTTTTTTTTTTTGGTACCGGGGATCAAACTCGGGTCCTTGCGCTTGCACAGCAGGTGACGAAACCACAGAGCTAAATCCCCAGCCCCCTTCTTTATCTCTCTTAATCAGTCTTGGCTTGAAATCTACTTTGTCTGCAAACAGAACAGCTACCTCTGCTTTTGTCTGGTTTCCTGTCACATGGAATATTGTTTTCCGTCCCTTGACTTTCAGTGTGTGAATTTGTTTTTCAATTAAATGTGTTTCTTGTATGCAGCATATTGTTGGATCCTGCTTCTTGATTCATTCTGCCAGTCTGTTTCTTTTGATTGGTGAATTGAGACCATTAACATTGATGGTTATAACTGACATGTATTGTCTTATCTCTGTCATGTTATTTTCTTGCTGTTGGCTTCCTTCTCTCCTTTTCTGTTTAATTTCTTGCCTTGCCTGGTGGATTCATTCTATTGGGGTTCATGGAATTGTAATACTTACTTTACTGTCTCTTTCTAGAACATGCTTCAGAACATTTTGGAGTGCTGGTTTGGTGGTCATGAATTTCTTCAGGTGTTCTTTGTCATGGAAGTATCTTATTTCTCCACTGATTTTGAAAGGTAGTTTTCAGGGTACATCAGTCTGAGTTGGGGGTTGTTTTCTTTTAGGTCTTGAAATACTTCACTCCAAGCTCTTTTTGACTTGAAGCTTTGTGTTGAGAAGTCTGCTGTGATTGTGATAGGCTTTCCTTTATGGGTAATTTGTTTCTTTTCTCTAATAGATTTTAATATTCTGCCCTTGTGCTGAATTTCTGGAATTTTGACTGCGCTCGCTTCAGCAGCACATACACTAAAATTGGAGTCTTGATTATTATACACCTCAGGGAAGACTTTTGTTGATCATGGTTAACTGGAGTTCTATATCCCTCCCTTATCTGTATGTCAAATTCTTTTTCCTTGTTTGGGAAGTTTTCTGCCTCTACTTCTGAGAACAGGCTCTTCATGTCATTTGCGCTGTCTCCTGCTTTCTTACTGATTCTAATTAATCTTATGTTATTCTTCTTTGCATCATCTAGCAGCTGCTGGATTGATTTCTCATGGTCCCTTGTTACTTTGAAGAAATCTCTCTTTTCCTTATCACTAACCACAATCCTGTCTTCTCTATCTGATATTCTGTGCTCACACTGGCTCATTCTGCTCCACATACTTTCAAAGGAGCTTTTAATCTCCTAGATAGCTGTTTGAATCTGTTTCATGGATTGCATTTCTTTTCTGTGCTGGGTGTTCATGGCTTCTATCATGTTCCTGAGCTCCTCTATTTTTTTATCTGTATCTTTCATTCTGGCCACAATCTCTGCAGTTATCTGGGAAATTATTTTTGCTTTGATTATTTCTAAAGCCTTGTTCATCTGTTTTGTTACTTCTGCTGTTAGCACTTCAGAGAGTCCAGGTGGGTGGCTTTTGGATTGTTCCACTTCATTGACCATGGGGTTTGCCTCGGGTGAGCTCAAAGTCTGTGGAGGCTGCATCTTGTTTAAATGACTCCTTTTTTTTTTTTTTTTTTTAAGTTTGATTTCTGAGTTGATGCTTGTAAGGTGCTTATGATGAGTAGCTTTACTGCCAGTATTCAGAACCCTTAGGAAATGACTACTTCTCAGAGGTGTCTTCCAGGTGTACCTAGCTTTTGGGTTTTAAGTCTGTTGCAGGATTCTACCTCTTCAATTTATTGGGGAAGAGAAGTCTCTGCCTACTTGGCCCAGCTACTGGTTCTTTGGCATGGGCCTATAGGTTTGGTTTTTTTTTTAAGACCCTTAGGCAATCCCAGTCTTGGTATACCAGCAGGAACAACTGATTAGCAAATTATGTCACCTTGGCTAAATCAGTACAATCAACAATAACAACAGCATCAAATACAGCCTAGAAAAGGACAAATTATAGCACTTAATATGGCTTTTTTACCCTTAGGGGAGATTTAAAAGGGGTTGGGGGTAAAAAAACAAATAGAAGAGGAAGAGGTCAGAAGCAAGGCTGGAGGACAAACTTTAGGAAACTGGTGAAGAAGACAGGTAGAAAAGAGAAAAGGAAAAAATAAAAACAAGAACAAAACAGAACAACAAAAAAACTAGAAACTATGTAGAAACAATCAAGAAAAAACTCAACAAAGCAAAACAAGAACTAGAAAGGAGGAAAATCAGAAAGAAAAAAGAAGAAGAAAAAAGATAAAAAACGCACCAGCATCCAATTCAAGGTGTGTCTCTGCTGTCACTGTTAGGCAATGTGGGCAAAGAGTCCAGAGACAAATTGATTAATTTCAGCAAACTAGCTGCAGTTTAACGGTGGGGTAGTGGATAATCCCAGCCAGCCTGCCCCTTTAGTTCTTCTGAAGTTCAGGCTGTTTTCTGGCTAGGAGGCTGGAACTGGATTCTTTGAGCCTACAACATGCTAAGTGTCTCTTGCTGGCTTGAATTCTACTCCCTGAACTCCTGCTCACTTGAATTCAGCACCCACACCGACACACTGGAATCCACTAGGATGGAGTCTGCCCAAAGCTGTTCTGAGTTCTGAGCTCAGTTGGCCCCTCTCCAAGCCAATCACCCTCTCCTGGGTGAGGTTTGAATTTGGTACTTCCCCGGCCGTTGCAGTCCAGTTCGTCCACTGCTTTATTCCACTGGTGCATTTCTCTGTGGAGGCCTCTGGGGTTGTCAGTAGTCTCTGTGCTTCTGTAGTTTTTGCGCAAAGTTCCCTCAAGGAGAGTCCGGGCTCTATGAGAGAGCACTGCTTGGTACCTCCCTCCTCTTCATTAGTCTCTCTTCACTATCCCTACAGACTTCAATTCTTGCTGGGTTGCAGGGACACCCCCCCCCCCCCCACGGCACTGCTATATTCCAGGGTAAGGGCACCAAATCTCAGAGAAGCTCCTTCTCTGGTGCTCAACATTCCACCATCTTCCCGAAGTCCTCTCTTTTTCTTTTAACCTTTTCTTTTTTATTCTTATTTTTTCTTTCTTCTTTTTCTTGTTTGTCCTTTTCTGTTAGTTTTATCTATTAATTTCCTTTTACTTTTTTTTTTTTTTGGTACCGGGGATCAAACTCGGGTCCTTGCGCTTGTGCAGCAGGCGGTGAAACCACTGAGCCAAATCCCCAGCCCTCCTTTTACTTCTTAATTGAATCCTTTATCTCACTTTTCCCTCCTCCATCTCATCTTCCATTGTTTAATTTTTCAAATTTTTCTACTTTCATTTTCCAGTTCCCCATCCCTTCTCTCTTAACCAGTATAACCACTAAATTATATTGATCTTTAGATATTTAGTTAACTCTACTATTGTTGAGTGTTAGTGTAGGTATACTTGCTGCATTTAGTAGATATTTACTGTATGTCAATATTTAGTGTGCCTTAGTGTTTATACAATAGTTATACATCTCCTTTCTATGGTTAAGTGTAATACATTACTGGTTCTTATTGTATGTTAATATCCAGTTTGTCTTTGATGTTATTGTTGCTAATTTCACTGCCACTGCCAGAGTGGGCACAGTTGTTGTTGTCAATAGATTTTTTTTCTCCATATGACAATATCTGGCTTGCCTTTGTGTCTTCAACACATTCATGCTGGCTTGAACCACACATGGTACACGCACGATAGTCCCATGTATGACTGTACCACTTGGATCACCAGTGGTATAAGCAACCTGGGAGCGAGACATACGTGTGGTCCATTCCTGGTGAAATGAGTGTCCGACCAATTACATTACATCTTCCCTGCCCAAACTAGCAGAGGCAGTCAAATCTAGGGACAGAGGCAAAGGTCTATAGTTATCAACGTCCAGAGTGCATCACAGAAAAGTATTTCCATACTGACAACAAAGTCCTTCCACTATAACCACCTGCAAACATCATTGTGTGCACACCTGTGCACACTCACATACACACACAAACCAATCCATGACAGCAACAGAAATATGAGGAGACAAGGCAACAAAATGCCTCCAGCAATTCCCAACTCTCCCAAAGCTGATCCCTGGGGCATTGAGGGGAAGGAGCTCAACAGCAAGACAGCTGAATTAACTAAAATGATAAAAGACATTAAAAATCAGACCAATAACATGATTGGCAAGCTGAAAGAAGATATAACTAAACAGCAAGTTTACAGAAGACATTAATAAAAAAGTAGATGAGCTAAAGAAAAGGATATAAAACACGAACAATCAGCTTAGCAAAGAATTTGAGGCCTTGAAACAACCAGAAATCCAAGACATCAAATATTCTATTGAAAGTATGGCCAGCTGAAGCGACCAATTTGAGGACAGAGTGTCAGAATTAGAAAAGAGGGCTAATGTTGGTGACCAATTACTCAGAAATAACTCAAAAACAACCAGAGCACATGAAAAATGGATCCAACATCTGCTAGATGATGCAAAGAAGACTAATTTAAGATTAACTTGAATTAGTGAAAAATCAGAGGATACCACAAATGGCATAAAAAAAACCTTTTTACAGAAACTATAGCAGAAAACTTCTCAAATATGAAGAAACATACAGATAAAGGAAACATACAGAACCCGAAATAGTCATGATCAAAAAAGAACTTTCTGATGACACATCATAGTCAAAATCCCAGAAGTCCAACAAAAAGACAGAATCTTAAAAGCTGTTAAAAAAAAAAAGCAAGGAATCACTTATAAAAGTAAACCCATTAGAATTATGGCAGACTGTCAACACAGACTTTAAAGGTCAGGAGAATTCGGTGTAATGTGCTTCTATCCCTAAACCAACCAACCAACCAACCAACCAACCAACCTATCCACAATTAACAATCCAGATTGCTGTATCTTATAAAACTATCTTTCAAAATTGATGGAGAAATAAGGTGTTTCCATGACAAAGAGTAACTGAAGAAATTCATGATCACCAAACCAGCACTCCAAAAAGTGCTCAAGGATATCCTAGAAATAGACAATGAAGCCAACAAGTCTAACAGAATGAATGCCAAAAAGTCTTAACAGAATGAAACACCAGGCAAGGTAAGCAATTAAACAGGGGTGTGTGAGGGGATAGGGGTCATCAGCAACAGGAAAATAAAGCAATGACAGTAATAAGTCAATACCTTTTGATAATAACTAAACGTGAATGGTCCCAATTCTTCAATTAAAGGGTAGGGGGAGGGACAAGGTGCTGCCTCATTACTGCCAAGTGAAGGCAGGAATGTAGGTTCTCCACTAAACCTCCACTAATATCTGGGAAAGGACAGAGATCCTCTTACTACTAAGGTGGTGAAGGAGTTCCGGCTTCCTACATGATGGCTACTGACATAGTGATAGGGTGGCTTCATTACCAGTGTGTGATGGTAAAAATCCTGACTCTCTACTAGGCCTCCGCTTATATTACTACAGAGGAGACAGGAGAATTGTCTCTTCTTACTGATGGGTGGGAATGGAATTCCAGAGTTTCCCTGTAGTTTCCAGTGACATTGGAGTGTGGGGTATGAATGAAGAACTCTTATCCACCGATGGAGATAAAGTGCTTTCTTCTTGGTCTTCTCTGACACTATTTGATACTACCTCAGTGTGGTGTTGGGGACAACTCACTACTGTTTGGTGAAGGTGGATGTATAGACTACCTACTTGACCTCTGTTGTCAGGGGTAGTGATGAAAGCAAGATACTCTCTGTGGTGTTTGGCTAGAGTAGGCCAGTTACTTTGTATTTTGTCTTTCTCGGTTGCTTCTTTCCAGAACCTCTGGTTTTTGTAAGGGCTATCCTCCCACCTTGTGCCTACTGGTGTTTTCAGGTTAATAGAACATCTTCAGTTCCAAGTCTGGGATATACAGAGTCTGCCAAAAAAGTTTTTCTTTCAGGAAAAGAAAAATTTATATAAATATTATAATACTAAATTTATTGAGACATCATCAAAATGGTGGCCATTAGCTTCCAGACATGTATTAGTATGGTTAACTGCTCAAATGTGTATACATTTTTTTGGGCAGACTCTTTATGTGGCAAAAAGAAAACCCAGAAAATTCACCATTTTGTTCTCCCTCAGTTTCATAGTCACTCATCAGTCTGCTTTCTCTCCCTTTCAGTCTTATGTTTGTTTTGTAGGTAATGTGCAGGGTTTGGGTAGCATTCAGCATAAAGAATAGGGACATGTATTTAAACATTCTAGAAGTGAAAGTTCCCTTTGTACAATTTAATAAACTTTGGTATATTTACAGAGAGTGCAATCATCACCAAAGTCAATTTTAGAAATATTTATCACTTACAAAATGTGGTGGTGCAAGCCTGTAATTCCAGCACTTGGAATGCTGAGGTGGAAGCATTGTGAGTTTGAGTCCAGCCTGACCTACATATAGCAAGTTCAAGGCTAGCCTTGACTAAAAGGCAAGAACTTATCTCAAAAAAAAACCCAACCAACCAACCATACACAAAACTCAACAAAACCCAAACCCAACCCCAAACCAAACCAAACCAAACCAAACCAAACCAAACCAAACCGGAAATACCCTGCCAGTTAGAAGATCCTCCTCCCTACCTTCCCTCATTTCCTCCCATTCCCCAGTAGCTAATGGCATTGAACATCTTTACATGTGCTTACTGGTTTATTATATAACTAAATTATAGAAAGGTTTATTCAGGACTTTTTGTCATTTTTTGAGTAGTCTTCTAATTTTTGATTTGAATTAGTTCTTTGTATATTCTATATAGAAATCCTTTATCAGATATATGATTTTGCAAGTATTCTCTCCAATTCTGTATGCCGTCTTTTCACTTTCTTGATGGTGTCCCTTGAAGCACAAAAATTGCCATATTGAATGATATCCTATTATCCATTTTTAGCTTTGTTGCTCATGCTTTCAGTGTGATAACTAAGAATCCTTTGCCAATATTTTCCCCAAAGAGTTTTAAAATTTCTAGGTCTTTGATTCATTTTATACATGGTGCGAGGCAGGGGTCTGACTTCGCTCTTGTATACATGTGTTTCCAGTTGTCTCAGCACCACTGGTTGAAAAGACTTTTATCCCCTGGATGGTATTGGTATGTGTCTTCAAAAACCAGCAGACAGGGGCCAGGGATTTAGCTCAGTGGCACTTCACCTGCCTCACAAGCTCAATATCCCGAGTTTGATCCCCGTTACCAAAAAAAGAACAAAAAAACCCCAGCTGACTATTGAGCCAGGCATGGTGGCGGGGTCCTGTATTCCCTCCCAGCACTCAGGAGGCTGAGGCAGGAAGATCACTGTGAGCTTGAGCAGCCTGGACTTCAGTGAGTTCAAGGTCAGCCTGAACCACATAGTGAGATCCTGTCTCAAAAAAAACCAAAAAAAAAAAAAACCAAACGAAACCATCTAACCAGAAAACACTCAGCTAAATGGGTAGATTTACTAACTTTCAATTCTATTCCACTAATCTAATGTCTGTCCTTGTGTCAGTATCACACTATATTGACTACTATTTCAAAACAGTAAATTTTGAAATAGAGAAGTATGAGTCTTCCCAATTTGTTCTTTTCATGTCTCCCTCACTTTTATCAATACTCGTTTTTTGTTGTTGTTTGTTTTTTTGAGGCAGGGTCTCCCTTTGTAATTCAGGCTGGCCCTGAACTCACTATGTAGCCCAGGCTGGCCTCAAACTCATGGTGATCCTTCTGCCTCAGCCTCCCAAGTGCTGGGATTACAGGCGTGCTCCACCATGTTCAGCTTATCAATACTCTTAATGGCTTTAAAAAATTACAAAAACATCTATGATTTGTAGAGTTTTCAAAGTATTTTCACATATAACATCTGTACAGAACTGCCCATCATCTCTGTTGGGTAAAATTAAGTATATTACCTGTGACAATACACAGACCTAACTCAATTAAGGTAAGACAGACCAGGCACAACAATAAATACTGAATACTAAAGAGATACATGTATCAGACTTTGTGAAAAGCATTGGAATGAAAAAAAAAATCAATGAGATGTAAGTGCTTATCCTCTAGAAGGTTATAATCTAGTGCAAGTGGTCTTCAATAATTTTGCTTATATACTCTCTAAAAGTATTTTCAGAAATTATGTAATAAATTAATAACTATAAAAATTTTTCATCACAAGTTTAAATGGTTACAAAAAATATACTTTTAATTCCAGTTTACTGTATGTTTTGTAGATATGTGCCTTAAATATATTTTCATCAAAATCTTAAAGCTACATATTTTCTTGATTCAATATACCTAAAATGTCTGCTATTAATGATAAGCCAGTCACATCAGATTCATTTTGATAGAATACATCTGACACTTCATTTTAAAATTAACATAAACATATTAACACAAACCCCTATGACAAATACCTAGTTATAATTCTAGTGAGTTTCTTTTTCTTTTTCTTTTTTTTTTTTGTGACAGGGTCTCACTATGTACTATAGGTTGGCCTTAAACTTGCAGTGATCCTCTTGCCTCTGCCTCCTGAGTGCTGGAACTGCAGGTGTGTGCCACCACTCCCAGCTTTTATATAATTCTAAAACAGGTATGACACAGGAACCTTGGAATAGTTGGTTGTCAGGCAGTGTTGAGCGCACACTGTTAGATATTTCTTACTTTAAGAGACTTGCTTAGGAGAACATGCTTTGAACTGATGCCACATCTCTGAGACAATGTAGGCTTTGGGGTAGGTAAAATAGAATGCCTTTCTTTCCCAAAGCAAAAGAGTAGAAAAAGTAAGAGAGCATAGAAAGATCTTGACATTAGTTATTAGTAAAACTGAGAATCTGAAAACTAATTTCCTCATAATTAAGCATGCTGAAAAGCCTTTGAATAGTCCTAAGGTCTTCATTTGAAGACTACCAATCTAGTGGTCACGACTATAAGGAAAACCTAGATCTTTTAAACTCAAGAGTTCAGTATTCTTTAACAATATATTACCTCAGGAAACAGTCAACATTCTTTCTTTCAAAGTCCCAACTGCTTCTGTATTTACAGATGAGATGTAAGGCAGAAACAATAGTAAACCTATTGTTAAGTTGTTGTATCTCCTAAAATAATGCCTCTAAAAGAAGCTGAGAAGAAAAAGAACCCTTTGCTTCCAAATAGCCATCGGTTATATACCTATAAATTCAACTAACCAAGTATTTTTGGTGAAAAAATTGTACCTGTACTCAACAAATATTGAGGATTCTTTTCTTATCATTATTTCTTAATATAACAACCATTTATATAACATTTACATTGTGTCAAGTATTCTAAGTCATCTTGAGATGATTTAAATGCAAATACTCTGCCATTATATATAACAAACTTGAGTATTCTTGGATTTTGGTATCCACAAAGTGCAGGGGTGATCCTGGGACCAATCCTTGCAGATACCAAAGGATGATGATAAAATGATATTTGGTATAATTTAAAAATAATACCTCCCAACCAAGACCAGCTACAAAATCTTCATATTCTTGACTTCCTCCTATATTGGTGAGAATGGAGTGCTTGTCTTCTTGTCCTTCAGCAACATAAAATACTGCAATCTTATGTGTCTCTCGGCTGTAAAACAAAAGATTATACCATTCATTTAATCATTCATTTTCCCATTCACTCATCTAATAATTAGATTCCATGTACAAAGCATATGGCAATACAAAGGTGAAAAAGACTTAGATCCTACAGTATACAGGGGGAGACAAATAACTAAGTAAAAAAATTATAGAAATGACAAAATTGTCATTAGAACAAAAGTCAGGCAGAATTATTTATGACTGGAGAAACAGACACTAATTAAAAGGAGAAGGTAATAATGAATTAGGGGAAAGTAATAAAGATTTGACAAATGAAAAGAGTATAAGGAAGGATAAATAAATGTCCATTCGTGAAGCATCTGAAGAATTAACATGTTCCTGCCAACTTGACCCACTGGTGGTACATGCGTGACTATCCCATTAGGCAGCATGGGACACTCCCATTGGGTGGTACAAACTGGCTAATGTGATAGTTGTGCATGTACAGCCCCCTTGTGAACATGTTAATCTGCTGTGCAATGTTGCTGAGTCCCAGGGTGAAGGGGATTATGTTTAAGAACTGAGTAGGAATACAGAGATGAACAAGAAATGATCTATTCCTTCAAAGTACTTACAATATAGAAGAAACACATATACAAGTACAAACATAAAACATAAAATTGTATCGATCAATCTTCAAGTCCTTAGATTTTTAGATCTCTCTAAATTTAAGTGTTTGTAAAAACATAGTTCTTGTAAGAAATTCAGCTTTCCAAAGTTAACTAGGACATACACTTTTGGTCAATGTTGATCTAACAAAGCGTGGGTTGACAAACTGTATGACCAGAAGTAGTTTTCACTACAGTACTATACCTTGGAGGAATTAAAACAAGCAAACAAAACAACAAATAAAAACAAAGCCTAAAACCACCAAGAACAAGTAAATGCAAATTGAAGTTATTTTAGAAGTTTAGTCTGACAACCAGATTACCCCACACATTTTGAGAAGGTTGCCAAACCATGATTATATTATGGGTTTCAATATCAGCAACAAAGAGATTTTAGCAGCTTTCAAAAACTGCAGTATTTTAACTTAGGTGTTAAACACATAGGTAAACAACCAGCACACCTGATGCATAATTAGGAAATCTAGTATAAGCAGTAAAATATAATATGGAGGGAGGCTTCCAGAATCACAAAATAAAGACCTAGGTGGCCTCTTTTCTTTTTTAATTTAACTGTTGAAAATGATTTTTAAAGAACCAATGTCTCTGGATTTGTCTGAAAGGCATAGAGCAAATGAGGAAGTATTAATTCAAGGAAATTCACTAAATCTCTGTAAAAGCAGATGTTTTGACACATGAGCCATAATTTGTTCCCTTTCCCCAGCTCCTCTGGTCCATGTTACAGAAATTTTGCTCTAGGCATTCTACTCAGGCCTACAGGAAAGAGGGAATCCTTTGTTCTTCAGCTCCCAGTCTCACCTTAGAAGCTGCTTTAGTGGGGGGAATTCTCATTTTTCCCCAGCTCCATTACAGAAGCTCTATTCTAAACAATTGTGGGTGACTGAAACAGACATTTCTTCTTCTTTTTTTTTTTTGATACCGGAGATCGAACTCAGGACCTTGCGAGGCAAGCAGTGGCACCACTGAGCTAAATCCTCAGCCCGACAGTTCTTTTGTCCAGCTCCCTTTCTCAGAGCAAAAGTTGCAGGCTAAAAGTCCCAATTCTTCCCATTCTAGCTTGCTCGTGTGTGTGTGTCTATGTGTGTGTTTATTAGGACAGCAACACCAAGGACTATCAACCCCTCCAGAAGTGCCCAATAGCAGAATGAGGGTATCACTCCAGGAGAAGTCAGTCCCTGACCCTGGCTTATGAATGGTGGCAGGTGGGAACAGCCCAGGTAATACACAGGCCACAGGAAAAAGAACTCGGCAATAGTTCTACTGAAGGAGCATAACAGCAACACACCAAAAGTTTAATAGGGAACTAGGAAAAGGCCCAGCCCAGAAGAGCCCCTCTCTTCACAGTCAATGCTGGACATGAAGAAGTCTGTGCACATGCATCATGCTGCATCTAATCAGGAGGAATTATGGTACAAAAGTATTCCCAAGCAACACACACAGATGTAAAGAAGGAAATCACTGGCTGAGTAATCATTTAATTCAGGGTCAATTCCTAGGAAGCCGAGTTTTAAAAATATGTAGTCATTTCTGGCAGTCTGGAGTCTGCATGCATGGCTTGAGCTATATCATTTTTGGAATAAGAAATTGAGCCTTTAAGTTTAAGCTACTAGTCTCTGCATGAAGGCAAGACAAAAACAGAAATATTCTGAACTGTGATGACAGCCTCCAAGCTACACATACTCACATGGAAACAATGAAAACCTGACTGGCAAAGGGGGTTCAAACACTGACTCTGATCAGAAGTGGGTGACATAAATCCAAGAAAGACCCTTGACAGGCTAAAACTGGAAAACAATTAAAATCTAAGCAGGGAGGGCGGGGGATTTAGCTCAGTGGCACCGTGCCTGCCTCACAAGCACAAGGTTCTGAGTTTGATCCCTGGTACCAAATAAATAAATAAATAAATAAAATTTAAGCAGGAAGATCAGAGGCTGCTCATTGTTGGGAAACCATGTTGCTAGAAAATAAAGTTGTCTCCTAGCAAACACCAACTATCACCAACATACATTTGGTTCAAAGACAGATAAAATTTAAAGTAAAAGCAAAAAGATAATATGCAAACAGTGACTAAGAGAGCTGGACTGGCACAATTACTGTCAGACTAATGTACTAGTGTCAAAACAATAGAGAGGGCCAGGGATTTAGCTCAGCAGTTCTGCTGCCTGCCTTGCAAGCACAAGGACCCGAGTTCGATCTCCGGTACCAAAAAAACAAAAACAAAAACAAAATAGAGAAAAATCAAAATCAATAAAACCAAAAGTTGTCTCTTTAAGATGATCAATGGAATTGATATTAGGCAGACTGAACTAGAAAAAAAAGGACTCAAATTACTAAAACAGGAATGAGAGAAAAGACATCACTACCCATTAGACAGAAATAAAAATGATAAGGGAATTCTGCGAACACTTATTTGCAACCAAATTAGATGTTAGATTCAACAGAGCAATTCCTACAAAGATACAAAAGACTAAACTAACCTGAAGAAGAAACTGAATATTTGAATACATAAATCTACAACAAGACTGTGATTTAGTAATTTGAAAAAGTAAAAATACTGCCACTTGTAGGTAACATGATTTTTGCATATAGAAACCCTAAAGATTCTACTAGAAAGCTATTACAGCTAGTAGTTCAGCAACGTTGGAGGGTATAAAATCCATATACAAAAACAAAACAAAACAAAACCCAGTTGCATTTCTATATATTAGCAATAAATAATCCAAAATCGAAATCAAGAAAACATTTTCTAACAGCATCAAGAATAAAATACTTAGGTAGAAACTTAAAAAGTGTAAAAACATACTGTGAAAACTACAAAACAAGTCTTCTTAAATACAAAATGAAAAAGCACAAGTGACAAAAGAAAAAGAAGGTAAGTCAAATTTAATCAAAATTACTAATTTTGGTGCTGCAGAAGATACTTTCAAAAAAGTAAACTGGTAACCTATAGAATTGAGATTTGCAAATCATCTCAGATATGGAACTTACATCCAAAAATGTATAAAGAACTCTTATAGCTTTAAATAGCAAAAGGTAACTCAATTTAGAATATGGGCAGAGAATTCTGTATTAGTTTCCTAAGGCCTCTAACAAATTACACGAAAAGGTGGCTTTAACCAACAGAAATGTATTCTCATGGTTTTACAGGCTAGAGATCAGAACTCAGTGTTGACAGTGCCATGCACCTTCTGAAGGCTCTAGGAGAGAGCCCTTTCTTGCCTCTTCCAACTTTCTAGAGACTGTCAACAATTCCCAGCATTCCTTAACTTAAAGCTGCACCAGCACAGTTTCTCTCTCCACCTTCACAGGGCCATCTGCGCTATGTGCACATGTGTTTGTATGTCTTCAGTTGTCTTCTTATAAGGACACCAGCCATGAGATTTGGAGCCAGTCTAATTCACAATGACCTCACCTTAACTAATTCCATCAGCAACCCTATTTCCAAATACACTGAGGTTCTAGGTCAGTGGTGCCGAGCCTAAGGCACGTGTGCTGCAGCATGCACACAAAGCCCTCTTTGTCGGCACGTGAGCCAAGTTGCTCCAGCAGCCAAGCATCAGGCAGCAGTTGCTTTTTCTAAACTAAAACCTCAGTATTCAAGTTTAATTGCAGTGTTGGCACTTTGCAATAAACAAGTGGGTCTGCATTGCAGTTTGGGCATTCAGTCTTTAGAAGGTTCGCCATCACTGTTTTAGGTAGACATCAACATTTAAGGAGACATTATTTAACCCAGTGCACACATAGATAAATATTTTCCTGGAGATATACAAATAGCCAAAGGGTACTGAAAAAATGCTCAACATTATAAATTTTTAGGGAAATATAAATCAAGAGTACAAGATAGCACTGCATCTCTACTAACATGAATATTAAAAAACAGTGAAAGGGCTGGGGATTTAGCTCAGTGGCTTAGCCGCCTCCTGCGCAAGTGCAAGGACCCGAGTTTGATCCCCAGTACCCCCCCCCCAAAAAAAACAACCCAGTAACAAGTGTGCTAGAGGAAGAAGAATATGGAACATCATACCTTGTAGATAGAAATGCAAAAGAGTGCAGCTACTACACCACTGGCAGTTCCTCAAAATGCTAAACAAAAAGTTATCATATCATCCAGCATTTATACTCCTAGGTATCACTTGGGGAGCTGAAATATGTCTACATACACACCCACACACTCACACACACACACAGAGTATAAGAATGTCCACAGTAGCATTATTCATAAGGCAAAACAACCCAAGTATCCATCAACCGATGAATGGATACGTAAATGCAGTATATTCATATAATGGAATAATTTTGGTAATAGAAAGAAATGAATTACTGAGACATATGGGAACATGGATGAACTTTGGAATAATCATGCTAAGTAGAACAAGCTTCTGCAAAAAACCACATATTGTTTGATTCCATTTACATGAAATGTCAAGAATAGGCAAATCCATAGAGACAGTAAATTAGTGTTGTCTAAGGCTGGGGACAGTGGATGGTGTTTAGGGGAGAAGGGGAGTAACTTGGTAATGGTTTCTTTGTAGAGGGACTAAAATATTCTCAAATTAGAATATAACAATAGTTGCATAGCCTTTTGAATACAGTACTAAAATTATATATTACATAATTATATACACATATATTACAGAATTATTATATATTTTATATGTTTTAAAAATATTTTATATGTATTATAAAATTGTATTTAATTATTGGTTCATCTATTTTAAAAAATTTACCACATTAAGACAAGATATAAACAACAGGGGAAACTACACGGGGAGAGGGATATGTGGAAACTCTTTTCCAACTGTTCTTTTATTTGTTTTTGTGTACTGTAGACTAAACCAGGGCCTTCACACTGAGCTACATTCCTGGCCCTTTTTATTTTGAGACAGGGTCTCACTAAGTTGGTAAGTACCTAGCTGAGCTGGAATTTGCAATTCCTGCGTTAGCCTCTCAGAGTGCTCTCTAATTGTTTCTTCTGTAAACCTAAAATTACTCTAACTTAAAACATGCTTAAGTTAAATTTAAATTAAGCTTAAATAATTTGATAAATTTAAAAGGCTGGCTAAGGACTGGAAAATCTTAGACTTGATACCAATCTTAAGATTTTTTGTTTTGTTTTTGTTTTTCTGAGACAGGGTCTTGCTTTGGAGTTCAGGCTCATCTTGAACTCATGCAATCCTCCTACCTCAGCCTCCTGAGTGATGGGATAACAGGTGCGTATCACTGCACCACAGTGAGAAAGATAATTTCAGCAGAGTAGAAGAGGTAAAAATTAGATATGAGGTGGGAAAGACAGCAAGAGATGTGATTCTTGGCCCTGAAGACTTGGCCAAAAATACCAAAGACAAATTATTATAGGAAAGAGCCAAAATTGGGAACCGACAGACCACTTAGAGAGCTTTTATTGTTGTTTTGGAAACAAGTTATAAGAATAGCTAAGCAATTAAAAGTAGTTTCAATATGGAGTATGCTAAGTGCTACAACAGGTAAGGGCCACAGGGTTCTATGAAAGCACACGGAAATAAACCCAAACACACACTGGGAGAAAAATGAAGTATAGAGTTTATGGAAAGGCTTTCCAGAAAAAGTGATGTATAAGCTATGAAAAATTTATAGCTTAAGATTATTTCATTCTCAAGAAGAAGCAAGATACATCATGTACAGGTAAAAATTCCCTATGATGTATGTTATCATTACGTATATCTCAAATGGAACAATAAATGTTTTACAAAAAAAAACCCAAAAAAGATTATTTCATTCTCAACTAATAAAGAATAAAACTGAGACACATAATAGCATTCCATTCTAGATGTAAAATAAAGCTTATGAAAGAGATGGAAATAATAGAAAATTATGTTAGAACAAGAAAATACAAAATAATAACTTAGAATTCATTTCTTTGAAAAGATCATCTATAGTGAGATGGTCACCTGCTTTAAGAAAAACATCTTAAGCCAGGGTTATGGTGCACACCTGTAATCCCAGCCCTCAGGAGGCTGAGGCAGGAGGATGACCTTTAGCTTGAGGATCACCTTTAGCTGAACGACATAGTAAGATCCTGCTTAAAAAAAAAAAGTAGGACAACAAAAGGAATATAAGAGAGTTATGATATCATGTATGAATCTCTACTATTATCTACCTGAAAATCTTTTTTTTTTTCTTTTTTGGTACCAGGGATCGAACTTGGGACCTTGTGCTTGCGAGGCAGGCAGCAGAACCACTGAGCTAAATCCCTGGCCCTCTAACAAAAACAATGAAACTGACTCAAGATGAAAAAGAAAATCAGAAAGGACAAATAAGGATGAAATAAACTGAAAAAAAATTTTTAAAAAGCAATTTTAATTCTATAATTTCAAATAACAAATACTCATTTTGGGAAGCTGGACATAACTGCAATTCTAAAAACATTCAAGAACAGAACGAGAAAAATATCAACAGAATAGACTATGTCCTAATTCAAAACAAAATTTAAGTAAATTAACACAACAGTAAGTCAATGGACTAGGTAGGATTTATTTTTTAAAATGCAAATATTATTTCATGTTAGCAACCTAGTAGTAATAAAACACTGTGTAGGGAAATAAGAAATAAAAATGATGTGGACAACTGAGTAGATGCTGAAAAGGATTAACATCTCACACCTTTTCCTTATAAAACTCCTTGAAGATAGACAACTTTCTTAGGATAATAAACTATTTCAAACCAACAACCAATATTTTCCTTAATGATGAAAAAGAACTGTTTCCATAAAAATCAGGATGTCCACTGTTACTAAATTATTTAACATAATCCCAAAAGGGTTGGTCAGTGCAGTAAGATATAAACAAAACCTGGCACAACTATTAGAAAGGAGATAATCTGTAGATAATGATTATACACCTGAACAAATTTTGAGAGAAACAACTATAAAATGTATAAAATCAGTGAAAGAATTCACTAAAGTATATAGATAAAAGATAAACATTAAAAATAAAAAATTTAACTGGCCATGGTGGTACATGCCTGTAATCCCAGCACTCTGGGAGGCTGAGGCAAGAAGGTTGCAAATTCAAGCCTAGCTCGGCAGCTTAGCGAGACCTCATTTCAAAACGAAAAAATGAAAAAAAAACAACCAAAAAACCCCTCAAAAGATGTGATGGGGGAAAATACTATTTAGAATAGAAACAAAATAACAAAATACCTAAAAATTACCCATACAAGTAATGTCTAGGTCTCAGAATAAGTAGACACAGCATCATTATGAGTGGAAAAATATAACTTTATTTAGTTTTTGGGGGTTTTGAGACATAGAGTCTCACTATGTAATCCAGGGTGGACTCAAACTTGTGGCAATCCTCCTGTTTTAGTCTGCCAAGTGCTGGGAAAATGATAACTCTAGCAGTACCTATTCTTCTGATGAGAGTTTTATTGAAAATCTAAACAAAATACTAATGGGATTTTTTTATCCTGGAAAAAAATAGCATAATTCTAATATGTCTCCAGAAGAATAAATAGGTTAAAATATTGAATAGAAGAATAATGCCAGGGGAAGTTTGAGAAAGACTATTAAAATATATTATAAAGCTATAATAAACAGAATAGGAAAGGTAATATTCACCAAAAAAGGAAGTCAATAAGAAACAGCTTTGAAGCAGACAGCTCAATATTTGATAAAGGAAACATTAATGGGAAAAGTATAGGTTATTCAACACACTATACAAATAGACTATTCTCTAACATTCAAGGTAGTTCTACTTCTCATTCCATAATAAAATATATTCCAGAAGGGAAAACTAAATGTAAAATGATTATCACCTGAACGAAATAAAGATCTGTAAGAAAATAAAGCAGAATGTCTAGCTGATTTCAAGACAGAACTCCGCAAGTACAACAAACTGAGGAAATCCAAAGAAAAATATTGAGACATGACTACATAAAAGTGAAAAACCTGTATGTTAAACAACCTGAATTTGAAAACTGGAAGCTGAACAACTAATTCACACATACAGTACAAAAGTTAACATTTAACACACACATGAAGCATTAATGAAATTTTTTAAATTTCTAAATAAAAACAAAGGATGTTGAGACAATTTAAAAAGACTAAAATTTCATATAAATATATGAAAAATATTCACTAATAATAAAGAAATAAAAATTAAAGTGATATTATGATCTGTCTCTCAAGTTATAAGGATTTAGGAAATGTGACTGTATCTTGTGCTGGCCAGGTTGAAATTATGTAGGTGCTCTTACACAGTGTTGGTGGATTTATAAATTATTACTTAATGGAAAGCAATTTTGTAATATATATGGTCTGAAATATGTGTTTTAACTTTGGGCTAACAATTGTATTTCTAGGAATCTATCCAGGGGCAAGAAATTGTTAAGGTCCAGTAACAGAGAACTTGGCACGGCAGAGATTATTTTTGAGGATTATCTAAATGACAGAAAAATTCTCATATAAAGTGGGAAAAAGTGTACATACGTGTACATCCCTATGATTACAGTTTTGTAGAAAGAAAGTTTATCCTTCAAAGAAGACTGAAAATAAAAGTTAGCAATAGTATTATAAATATACAGATTATTTTTGTTTTATATTTTCTGTAACAGACAAACAACTTAAAAATTATTTTAAAAAGGTTATTCTGAAGAAAGCTAAAAAGTTCTACAGAAAAAGCACTCTGGAATTATAGAAACTGAGTAATGATGGTATTTGTCCACAAATTTGGTAGTAAAGGGCATGAGAGAAATAGGACTACAGCTTAAAAAGCAGTAACTGAGGAATGTTTTGTTTTTTGGTTTTTTTTAAAGATGCAACAAATGTGTTTATGGTAGGAAAAGTAGGAATAAAACATAAAAAGGAAATTACTTTTTGAAGATCTTAAAGCAGGTAGAAAAGATGGAAAGCAGAGACATATACATAAGAAGAAAAAAGATGATTTTTGAAATCAAAGGGCACATATTGAGTAAGAAGAGATGGCTCAATATATAAATTTAAAGGAGAGGAAGATATAGAGCAGTAGAATGTGGGAAAGGCCTGAGATCATCTTATTCACTTTGCATTCCTATACAATAGTAATGTCATGGTGGGTAGCTTGTTATGCTCCAGATCCAATCAGTTTTCTGTGATACAACAGATTATTTTGAAGTGCATAAAAATGTATAGGTAATTCAAAGAAACAAAACATATTAATGCAGTTCTAAATTTTTCTTTAAAATCATTTATTATTTCTAAGGTATAATAAAAGATTCTGCTCAGAAAGTTTTAACTCAGTAACATATCATTCACTGTTTACAATATTATTCATAGTATTATTCTAAACAGAGAAATAGCTGAGTTGCTGGTTTTAAGTGTTAAAGTTTTCAACAACTTACCACTGCCTTGAGTCCAAGTTCCTAAGTTCTCTAAGTAGTTTTTCATTTTTCTTCAGGAGATGAAAGCTCCTCCTAGATAGAAAGATTCATAAACATTTTCATCACCATTGTAGTGAATGACAGACCTGGAAACACTTTCCACTTTACTACTTAGGCTAATTTTATACTTTTCTTGCCTTTTCATACTTCTAATACAAAGAACAGTCCCTAAAAAAGATGTAAAGAATATGTCACTATCTCTGCAAGCCCTTATACCTTTCCAAAGCTAGTAAGTCATACCTACCAGCCCCTTCAGTCTTTCCTTGCAGGTGTGGTGAGCTTCCCAAATTCACACTCAGAAAATGGACCTAAGAACTTGTGGGAATTTGCTTTCTTCCTCATTTTATATTATATGTACTTTTTACATTATGAAGAAATATATTTTTACCAAGTCTGTTCAATGGGTGCTAAATATGTAAATATCAGTGTCTGATGTTATAAAATATAGCCTCCCATCTTTAGCTTTTTTTTTTTCAAGAAACAACAAATATAGACCATTCCATAGCAAACAGAGTAAAATGCATCTACACATTAACTGAATGATAATTATCTGTATTTGGACATATCAAAAGGCAAAATGTGTTCCTGATATAATGTGACTTTATTTCTTCTAATAAATTGAAGTTAAACCATATAATACTATAAACACTAAGCAAGGAAGAACTCCATTTCAATGTTTCACATGATTTGAATTATTTTAAGATTTATTTGTCCAGTGATATCTGAGGTTTACTTTCCTACTATAAGTTTAACAGAAATGAATACAGTAAATGATTTTTCTTCCATTTTTCTCCAACTTTTCATAGTAGGGAATTAAAAACTAAAGGTGGAGGGGTTATAGGTCAGAGAAAGCCAGAGTGCTTATCATGCACAAGACCTTAGATTCAATCCCTAGCACAAAAAAGAAGAAACCCAACAAAACTTAAATGTATACTAGTAATAGCTTACAGTAATGTAAAATCTTAAGAGTTACTTCTTTCTATGTGAAGTGGGAATTACTCTCAATTAGTAGACTGTAGCCCAAAGCTCAAAGATTAACTGACTGTAACCTAGGTCTTCTGATTCAAGTCTAATGCTCTTGTCATTTCCATCTTACCTAATTTGCTTGAATTTGTGTGTGTGTGTGTGTGTGTGTGTGTGTGTGTGTGTGAACTCAGGGCCTCATGCATTCTTAAGTATGAACTCTACTACCGAACTGCACTCCTAGCCCTGTATTTATTTATTAATTGTTTTTGGTACTGGGGATCAAACTCAGGACCTTGTGCTTGTGAGGCAGGTCTGAGCTAAATCCCTGGGCCCCCTATGTTTTTTTTTTTTTTTTTTTTGGTACCGGGGATTGAACTCCAGTCCTTGGGCTTGTGAGGCAGGCAGCAGAACCACTGAGCTAGTCCCTGCCCGCCCCCCGATAATTTTTTAAACACAAATTTTTAATATGTATAAGACAAAAAATAATGAAAGAAAAAAATTCCAGATTTTTTTCTTGGTTTGATTCTAAATGTTGGGTTAATTTCCCCAATTCAAAATAGAACTGATCATACTGCAGTTGGGGGAAAAAAAAGGATTACATGAAGGTTGAAAAAATAAGATTTTTTTCCAATCACATGAGCTCTGATTCTTAACTCAGACCATTCTAGTAGTCATTCTGAAAATACTAGTAATTTACTAGATTAAGTTATCTTTTTATTCCTCTGAGTCCTGATATAACTCAGTGCTCTCAAAACCAACCAACCAACCAACCAGATCTGTCTACTGGTCAATAACTAACTGATAGATAAAATTTAGTGAGGAAAAGAACAGAGACTAAAATCTTTAATCAGAAGATGAATAAAGCTGGGTGTGGAGGTACACATCTACAATCCCATCACTCTGGGAGGCTGAGGCAGGATGATCACAAGTTTGAACTCAGGCTAGGCAACTTAGTGACTTTGAGAGATTGTGTGTCAAAATAAAGTAAAAAAGGTCTGGGGATGTAGCTCAGTGCAAAGGTCCTGGATTCAATGCCCACTACAATAAACAAACAAACTTATTTATTCTTACCGTTTGTCCCAGGAATTCATTCCTAATATACTAAGAAGCAATCTGCAATAATAAAATGCTGATTGAGGCTTTTGAGGTACTGGCTCATCTTGTTCCACAGCTTTCATGTTTAAGTCATTAAAATGCTTCTCAACAAATTCTTTTTCCTCTGTGTGTTGCTTAAGGATAGCATTAATAACATCATTCTCCTGTTTTTCAGAAATGCACACAGGTTGTGGAGCAGGAATATTAAGTGAGATTCCAGTTCTCTGTAAGCACTCAGGGCTAGTAACACCCAAATACTGCAAGAGCTCATCAAGAACATCTTCTTCATCTCTTATTGTATCCCAAGTTGGTACTGTTTCTCTAAATCTTTTAAACTGCAGGGAAAGCCCATCTTTTACTATTATATCTTCTAAGCATTCATTAGATGTAGGAGGCTCTTCTGGCTTCTCTTGGTGAGACAATGAAAGTATGAAAGATGTGGGTTCTGACAAGCCATTAACAGGAGGTGGTCCATATAGTATGGCAGAATCCCATGAATATTTTCCAGACAGATCACGTACTATGATTCTGACATTTGAATTGGCTGATGCCAAGCCAGCGGATAAACCTCCTCCAGGCATACTCTCTTCTGATCTGATCTGGATACAAGACACTAAGGTTGTATTGTTCAACACAAAGAACTGGATATTTGGGCTCTCAAAGAGTTCAGGAGAAAGTTCAGTACTTTCACTGTAATGATTATCATGATTTTCACACACCTGGCTTGTTAGCATAGCTGGACCACCACTCATTGGATAATGGCCCAAGTGATTTACCAAATGTGTAATAACAGTACGGGCTGCTATAGAGATTAATCCTTGTTGCATTTGTGTTTTCACTGGAAATAAAAAAATATAAATGAGTGGGAATATTGTTGCTTTCTAGAAGTCATAAAAACAATGAAATACTTAGACAACAAATACGTACTTTCATTATATTGCTAAAACCACAAGTATTTGAATAAATATTATTTCCAAACTAGATTCCATATTTAGAAATAATGGCAAAAATGGAAGAAAATTGTTTTTTGGTGAAGTTTTGCTTATTTTATGTGGAAGTCCTTTTTAAATATCTGCTAATGGATCCATAATTTAAACCAAAACCTTTAAATGTAGATCGCTTTTAAAGGATCGAAAGTATTATAAATCAGTCACTTGGAATACTGAACACACAGATTAAAAAAACCAGTGAAATCTATTCAACTGATAAGTTTCTTATCACATCAATAGATTCCAGATTCAGAGACATAGTTTACAGAATGTTTTAAATGTCATTTAATTCTGACTTTTACCGATGATGTTAAGTGTTTCTGAGAAAAAAACCATTCCAATTAAACTTCAATAGAGTGAATTTAATCATAAATCATTATAGCCGTACATGCTAAGAAAACTTTATTTTAAAGGGAAAAATCTTGGATGGGTCTGCCTATGTATCACGTTTTTCTGGAATTCTTCTGCATCAGTGTGGTCTAGTCTAGCAGTTAATTGTATTCAAAAATCATTTTCTTCTTCCTCTAGCACATTAAGGAAAGCAAACAGATAAGCATATTCATATGAGTAACTTTAAAAACTAAAGTTTTAAAAATAAGAGTAAAATAAGAAAACTTAAAGAATAGTAATTGAGAGTCCTAGAAAGGCAAGACACCTTATATCAGGTTCTGAAGGAGGATGAGAGGAGGAGAGAGGGAAGACAGAGGTCACAAAGAGCAGAGGTGCAGCAGAAAGGAGACAGTAAACAGCTGAAGCTAACAAATTACACACTGCCAGTGTGATTCTACAGAAGGCTGAGGGATTTCAGGAAGTGAGGAGAGTGGATTGAGGATTATCTTGATACTTTTCATATAAGAAACAGGAAGAAAGCTGTCACTGGTAAAGATGTATTACAAGTCATGTTAGAAGAGGTTGTTTAATTGTGTGCATGTGTGTGCACACGCATGTGTGGTGTTTTTGTCTCTACTTTTAGACATAGTTACAGAATGACAATGTTTTTGTATTATTCTGCCATAGTCTCAGAGTAACCTTGACTAATTATGTTATCTGAAAGTTAATCAGTTGGGAACACTAAGGCCTGCCTGTCAAAATAAACACAGATTTAAGAATGTCCTCATTTATGCACAATAAAACCTACAATTTCAAGTACTTAGTTTGGTGACTTTCAGTAAGTTGTATAGAAGTGTGTAACTATGAACATTATAGAAAAATTCTCTCATCAAAAAAGGGTACATTATATTTTATACAAACTATACCTCAATACATCTAACATTAAAAAAAGAGACTTAGCTTGTCCACTGCTAGTACCATTTCTTAAAAAGGGGCAAGAGAAGGGCCGGGGATTCGGCTCAGTGGCACCGCGCCTGCCTTGCAAGTGCAAGGTCCTGATTTTGATCTCTGGAACCAAAAAGCGGGGGGGGGGGGGGGGAGCAGAGAGTATAGCATTATATTTTAAAGGCTGTATCCCTTAAGAGTTAAAACTAACACCAAGGGTAAAGACTAAAAATGAGAACAAGTCAGCTACTATGCCATTAATACTAACAATATCTTCTCCAACTATTAAAAGGAATGGTTTTCTTAGGCTTTGATTTAAAAAATTTACTATCAATAATTTAACCTTCTATTATTGGTCAGTTTTATGCTTACATATCTGTAAATGTGATTTCTCAATATATTGAGCTGTTTTAAAATTATATTTGTACTAGTTCTGAAAATCAGCCATTCAACACTAAATGATGAGCATTAACTTAATCCTCTATTTTTAAAACTATCACTGGATGAGATGAAACAAGAGGGGCTTCAATCTAATGTTTGCTTTCCCTTAATTATAATTTAATATATAATGACTGTTTACACTCTAAGTGACTAACCTAGCTAATGTCCCTCATTTTGCACATGAGGAGAAATGTTTACAAAGTTTACCTGCCTTAGATTTCACGTCAGAGCTGGTCTTTTGTTGCCCAGCTCAATGTTATTTCCTCCTTTACCACAACTCTAATTTCTACACTTTTTTTCTTCTGTTAAGCTGTGATATATGGAAACAATGAATTTAAAAATTTCCCCCATGTACAGGAACCAAAAAAAAAAGTATTGCAGTGTACTTAGCATAAATTTCTAAATAAACAGCCAGATCAACTGAAAAAGCTCATCCAAAGATAACTGAATCATGTTTTAAATAGTAATGAAAAACTGTAATTAACAGCTTAAAAATATTTGAGGTAGGAGAAAAATATTCTCTTTACTTTCATTGTCTTCCTGTTGAGTGACACACCTTAAACAGGTGACACATTCTAAACAGTGACTTTTTTTTTAATAAAACATAAAAGTTTACACTTGAAGAAAGGAAAGTATTATTTAACAGCAATGATTACAGAAAGGGATTTACAGAAGAATCCATGACTTTGATGTACTCTGTGATCATGGACAAATCACATAAAATTCTTTAACCTCAGTTTCTGGTAAGAATAACACAGATTTTCTTGTAAAGAATGAAAAAGTCTTATGTACAAAGCTGGACATAATGCACACAACAGAAATCATTTAATTTTGAGAGCATTATAAGGAACACTGGTTTTATGAGTTCTTTTTCTAACTTGATTAGAAGTAAACTCTAAGAATGAACCACCTCTTCCCTAAAACATAAATCCCAAGCCCAGGCACCAGTCCAAATACCTGCTATATTCTCTTCCCAAAGGAACAGACAGTGGGAATACTTGTTCTAAGCATTCTCCCCATTTGTTTCAAGTAGGAAGAGCTTGCTCATAAATCTGTCACAATTATCAACAGTGAAAACAAAGGATAAATTTAGATTTCAGATGTTGGTAAAATAATTTTCTTTCCTAAGTTGCACTCTAAACTCAGGACAGATGTGAATATATGAAAGGATAAAAATCTCCCCATTTGTTAACTGAGCACTTAGATCTATTTTTGAGTTATAAACCATATAACATACATCTTTCTCTTATACTTAACTATTAACTTATAAATAAGACATAAAATTCTCTAATTTAGAAATTAAAAATAAAATTCTAAAATAACCAGGCTTATGAGGAAATGCAAAATGAAGATATTGATGCTCCTAAGGCTTTGTGTTAACTAGCATTCATTTAAATATGCCTATTCAGGGTTGTCTTTTCAGATTGTCAGATTAAACAAACCCTACGGCATTTGCAGCAAACCCATAATTATAGATTATTATGGCATACAAAAGCAGCAAGACATAAAAAGCTGCTGCAATTCACTGCACTGTAATAGAACATGCAGAGGAAGTTAATTTTGGCAAAAGCTTTAAATATTAGCTTTGCATATGGATAGGTGAAACTATAATTAGGACAGAATGAATTCTTTGGAACTTCCTTTCACTCTGACCCTGCAAATGATGACTTTTTGCTAATAAGACCACTGCCATTTGACAAAAAGCCAAATTCACTACCTTGCCTTATTATTTAGCAAATTTAATAATTATAGCTACTCCTGCCAATAGTTCTCAAATCTGTCTTATTCAATCCAATACTGAGCTGATTAGGAACACTCTACGTTTAGAATTCATTGGCCAAAAAAGTACTTGAAAATGATGAAGCATGCCTTTGACAAGGGCACAATGATCAGTCATTTTCACTACATTAAACCCCCCCACAGCATGCGGTGGAACAGAGAATCACCTGCTGTTAGCTCATGGCTGTTCCTAAAAGATTCTGCATTTATCTGGCTCTCAATACTTTTGAGGAAGTCCAAACGGAACAGCTTAATACATTTAGAGAATATTACATAGAGTATGTGATATCAATATGAAGCTTTTTACATCTTCTCTTATTTCTTATGCAGTGACCGACACTGAACAGTAAATTTTGTATGAAATACATTAAAACTTCCTCTTACATAAAGAAAGCTCCAATTATTAAGAGAAATATTGTACTGTCATGAGTCAAAATGTTACCATGATACCCTTAAAAATGCAGAACAACTAATCTTTTCACATAACTTTGAACTGTAACTTACTATGCCAAATCTAAAGAGGTGATTTAAAGTTGCTTATATCAATTACTGTCTAAATTATTTTGCTACACTACACTGACCAGTGTGTCTCTTTTATATCTTAGCAATAATTTAATTCTTATATTATGATTTCACTCGTGAATTTGTGCTCTAGACAAACCACCAGCAACTTATTGTCAGCTTCAAACCCAGTCCTATTTCTTTGACTTCTAATTTTATATCTTTATTGTCAGTGTATGCCATCAATTCACTATCATCGTCACATTCTCACTGTTTTAATTATTTATAAATATTCTGCCTTTGAAAATCAAACTCTTGGGCCAGGGATTTAGCTCAGTGGTTTTGGCACCTGCCTCGCAAGCGCAAGGTCCCAAGTTCGATCCCTGGTACCAAAAGAAAATCAAACTCTTCCTTCCTCTTTGACTACAACCTCCTAGTCTACAATTTTCCAACTGTGTTTTGTATGATCCTTGGAGGACCATAAAAATTGACAGGAAAGAAATTGGTAGGATCCCAGCCCTCTACTCTGATGCAATTCTACCTTAAAAAGTTTTATAAGTTGGGTTTCCTTATAAAATTTATTTAAAGAGGGGCCGGGGATTTAGCTCAGTGGTTCCGCTGCCCGCCTTGCAAGCAGGAGGATCCGAGTTCGATCCCCGGTACCAAAAAAATAAAAAAAAATTTATTTAAAGGGTTTCAATACCTAAAAAATTGTTTTCAGAACCATGGTCCTAATATATACTGATTCTCTTAGTGGTTCTCCACTGTGGCTAAATATTATTATTTATAACATTTAAAAAATATTAAATAATATTTTAATATAGACTACTTTATTATTTAATATTTACTATCTTAATATTTAATAGTTTCAATAACATTAAATATTATTTTTAATGTAATGATTTACAATATTATTAAATATTAGTTACATGTAGAGCTTTAAAAAAATTGCAGCAATACTGGATTAATGTACCAAAAATCTCTAGGGATGGAACTAGAGCATCGGTATCCTAAAACGTGGCCAGGACTGAGATACACTGCTCTATCTTCTTATTACCAACCATATCTACTTTCTGACTCTCCACATCACTCTGGTTTTTTTCTCAATTTATTAGTCACTTCCTGGCAGTAGTTTGATCTTACCAAGCTTGGATTCCAAGGCTAACCCATATAACAATATTCCAAAATTCATAATTTTCTTGTACATCTGCTGTTATCTACTTTACTAGTGAAAGACAGAGTCAAAGGTTTGTGGTTTCTATTTTCTATCGAGCTCTTGATAACTACTGTCATTCCCTTAACTTACTTCATCATCTTGTACTTTCTACTCCCAGAATAAGGTGAATCTTAGCACCAGTACTTTGTAGCTTCTCCCCTCAGGACTTTTCTGTTAAAGATTTCCTTCCCACATCTGTCTCAGCTTAAAAATACACTTTGGGCTGGGGATTTAGCTCAGTGGTTTCACTGCCTGCCTTGCAAGCACAAGGTCCTGAGTTCAATGCCCGGAACCGGCCCCCCCCCCCCCATACATTTAATTCTCTACATATATTTTAGCTTACCTACTGGTTTATCACTTTTTGTTAATTTTAAATAGTCAAGCTTCTTTTGTTTTGTTTTCTTTTGTTCTTTTTGAGCCAGGTCTTGCTATGTAGTTCAGGCTGGCTTTGAAGTCACTATGTAGCCTAGGCTGACCTTGAACTTGTGGCAACCCTCCTGCTTCAGCCTTCTGAGTGCTAGGATTACAAGTGTGTGCCACCACACCCAGCCAATAAAGCTTCTTTAAAGAGTACTTTTTGGGGATGGCTCTACTTCCTTATCTTCTGCTTCAACCCACAGACATTTGCTTCTCCCTCCTTCATCTCTCCTGAATCTAAAGTAGACATACTTGTCTCCTCTTGGAGCTTACTTTTCTATCATTTTACACTTGTTCACCAGCTATTTTTTTTTTTTTTTTCCTTTTGCAGTAATGGAGATTGGACCCAGGACCTTGCACTCAGCTTAATCCCCAGTCTATTTTTTATTTGAGGCAGGGTCTCACTTAGTTGCTAAGTTCCCAGGCCTGGACTCAAACTTGCAATCCTCCTGTCTCTAACACCCAGAGTGCTGCCATTACAGGTGTATGCCACCATGTCTGGCTTTTTTTTAAAGCTTTTTGCTCTCTTGGTTTCTGAGAAATTACTCTTGTTTTCCCTTCTTTTCCAAATACACACACACACACACACACACACACACACACACACACACACACACACACACACTCCTAACAAAGATCTCTCTGCTAAGATCTAAATCGGAATATACAATTGCTTACTAGAGATCTGCTCATGTATATCCACAAGATACTCCAAACTAAATCATTTCCAACACTGTCCTCCTCATTTTCTGTTCCAAATGTCTTTTCTTTTGTATTCCTTCTACAGTTTGAGCAAAATCTAATTAATCTCCAAGCCAGAATCTAATCAGTCAGAAAGCTATTCCAAATTCTTCCATTTCTCTAACCTTATCACAAAGGGTTTTTGACTTTACCTCCTCTATATTTCTCAAACCCTTTCTTTTCTATTCCTACTTCTGTTCTTTAGTGACTAAATACAGTTTAGTTTAAGCCTTTAGACACTCTTATTTGGCCTATTGCAACAGTCTCATAATTGGTCTCTCTGCTTCTGCCCAAATCATTACCTGCCCAAATCATTCTAATAGTCCAGGAATCAGCAATCTTTTTCTATAAAGGGCCAAAGTCTAAGTATGTTTAGTTTTGTGGGCCACAGGATCTCTGTTGCTATTCAGCAGTATGGCTGTTACAAAAGCAGTGATAATGGTTCAGACATGAACAACTAGGATATGGTCCCAAAAAGCCATTTACAGAAGCAGGCATTTGGTATGGGCAGAAATTTGTTGATTCCTACAAAATGCTGTCAAGTGTCCTCTTAATACTAATTTTATTACATATCTCCCTTTATTTTGTATTTGCATTATTTTATAAGGTTATTTGTTTACACCTTTTTTATCAGAGAGTAAACTCTCTGAATGTAAAAATAATTTGGCTTTAAAAATGTTATTGATTACTGAGTTTATTATGTACCAAGTACATAGGCATGTGCAAGGGGCTTTATATTTATAATCTTCCCTAATATGCAATACAATCCTATGTATTAATCCTAACTAGTATTATTTTACAAATAGAGAAAGAGTCATTCAGTAATTAAGTGAGTTCAAATTCAAGGTCTGCCAGACTCCAAACTTCTCTTAATTCATATAAATTCTATGATTTATGAAATAAAATATTTAAACATCTCCTAATAACAGCTTAGAAGTTATAAAGGGAACAAGATTACATATAATGTTAATAATTGTATGAAGTTACTTCTAAAGCTAAAAATGAACTTGTGCTAGAATATACACAGTTAGCTACAACAACTACAAAGTGAGAAATACTCTTAAGCTCCATCATTTCCATTCTCCTTTTCAAAGATCGGGCAAGAACCCAAGCAATAATATCCTGAAGAAAAATCATTTTACCTTCTGTTACTGGCTGGAGTTTAGAAGATCGTTCTGAATCAGGAGAATGTAGAGGTTCAGGCTCTTTGAGACTTTCCAAATGCATAAAAGGATCATAATCTACAGAAGCCAAATCAGAGAGGCTTATTGGAAAATACCTTGGATTGCTAAAACACTGAGCTCCATAAACACACCCATGTAAAACCTGTAAATATAAGGGAAAAGAAAATACTAAGATCCATGTTTAAATGAAAATAAATAAATGCAAAATGAGAAAAAAAGTCAACTGTAACATAAGAACTTGGCAAAAATTTTAAATATTTTAAGACCTAGGTTTTTAACTGAGGTAAAATACCTTTTAGAAAAAAAAGAATAATTGAAACTTAACCAGTGATTCTCATATTCAAAGATCTAACTCAAAATTTTGCAATGAAGGGCTGGGGATGTAGCTCAGTGATGTCACACCTGCATGGCAAGCATGAGGTCCTGAGATCAATCCCCAGTACCAGAAAAAAAAGAAAAAAATCTATAATGAAACAGGAGTGTCCTGTAGGAAGTACTCCTAAATTACCATTAGGTACTATAAACTGAATCTATATTCTTAGTATCTATATTTTTAGAAAATTCTTGGCTCTAAAACAGTGAAAATGTTCCTCTAATTGTTTCTATAATTTAAAAAAATTTTTGGTTACCAAGTAAATAATGAAGCAAGTGAGGAAGTTTACCTTATAAATACAATTAAGGACTGATTTTTCTGTTTTATCATTTTCTGTTCCTGCAGCATGGACTGGTTGGAGTAGTGTCTTTAGAGGTAAGGCCATGATCCAGTCCAGAAGGCAGAGAAGTAAGGATACTACCAACTGTAACAACAACAAAATCATTATAATTGCAAACTCATAAAAGCTTGCTAATACTTATTATTCTTGTGTTTCAAAATTCTACTTTAGGAACCACCAACCTATTAATATTTACTATTTATTAATTTATTAATATTCCTTATTAATATTTACCTGGATCTAACTGACTTGAACATTGTACATATGAATATTATTATAGGTTTCTTTCATGTTTCAAGGAAGCACAATGAAATCTTAGGCATACTAGAAACAGGAATGTTAAAATTAGTTTGAATTAAAACAAAAACACAAAGCTTCAAAGACAATACACAGCGTTGGGAGTATAGCTCAGTGGTAGAGGGTTGGGTTAGCACATGCAAGGCCCTTAGCAAGTGTGTACATGCATGCACACGAGTGGACACATACTTAGTGAGTTCAATACCAGCTTAGACTACATAGTGAGATCCTGTTTCAAAAAACCAAAAAGACTGGATCTCACAAAGTTGGACCAAAAACCAAACCAAACCTGACCCAAGCCAAACCAACCTCAAAAAACCAAGACCTCACTGAGTATTCTGCCAAAAAGAGTACCTTCAGCAACTTCTGAAATTGTTACTCATTTTATGAAACAAATCTTTCCATTGGACATTTTTAAACCACTGGAAACTATAAAAAGAACACTTACTCAAAATGTGGGAAAAAAGGGCAGTTTACATTTTATTGGCTACAAAAATCACAATTAATACTAAGAAAGTAACAGTGCCACAAAAGTGGCAATCAAGTAGCAACAAGATCCCTGATGATCTTTAAAGACCAACTCTCCAAGGAGTAATTTCTGGCCTAAATTTTCTAAAACATTCTCTAAAAGAATAAGAATCAGTAAGGCATCACAAAACTCATTTCTTCTGTATAACCAGAAAAGCAAAGAATATCCAGACTTTAAATTATCTGTAAGTAGAAAAATATACAGGCAACCCCAGCAAATACCCTACTCCATTCCCCCACTGTGGACATTAAGGAAGAGCAAAAGTAGTTTGAGAAAAATTGTGAGAAGAAAATTTAGCTGGAAACCTAAGACTGACCAAAACCAAGTCAGAAAGAAAAAGTCCATCCCAAATGTGAGAATACTGAAAAAGTATACCAGTGGATCAGATTATGAGTAGAAAGAAAGGACTGAAAAGTACACAAGAAAAGTAACATTAAGTGCAAGGTCCTGAGTTCGATTCCTGGTACCAAAAAAAAAAAAGTAACATTTAGGAGAGGAGAATGTTAAAAGGGAATGGAGAAATATTCTTTGAAAAACATGTAGTGTGCCGGGGATTTAGCTCAGTTGGTTCCATCGCCTGCCTCGCAAGCACAAGGTCCCAACTTCAATCCCTGGTACCATAAAAAAAAAAAAAAGAAAGAAAGAAAGAAAGAAAAACATGTAGTGAAAAGAAAAGAGGAAATTTTGGATCTTGCAAGACTTAAAACTGCTAGAACAGGGAATTCTTAAACTAGAAATCTTGTGAACTGCCCCAAGCTACCAACCTTGGCTGCAGAAATGACAGAGGCAGTCTTCATCTATATAAAACTAACAAACAAGGAAACTCTTCCTTCAAAACCAATTGGGAAGCACAAGAAAACTGTAATAAGACATTTTAAATTTATTCAGATATTTTCAAACAAGCATTTAGAGATACTGGGAGTGGGAAGACTGACCTTATTTTAAAACTAAGAAAAGAAATAGAACAAGAAGGATAAAATTGGTTTGAGTCAGGAAAAGAACTACAAGAAGAAGACAAAATTGTATTGAAAATTCAGACTCAAGCAGAGTGTAGTGGTGCACAGTGTAATCCCAACACTCTGGGAGGCTGAGGCAAGAGTATTCCAAGTTTGAGCCCAGGCCGAACCAACTTAGTGACTTAGACACTATCTCAAAATGAAAAAAAGGGGTGAGATGTAGCTCAGTGTGAAGGCCTTGGGTTCATCCCCCAGTATCACATTAATTAAAAAAAAAAAAAGATGAGCTCATTTGTTAATGTACAGAAAATAGGTAGGAGTCAATATTTTCATTAAATATTACAAAGTACCTTTAAATAATAAAAAACTAGATAAAAGGGTAAAAAATGGAAATAAAGACATTTTAAAAGGTGTACACACAAAGCACATGTATATATAAAATACAAAGTAACCACTAGAACAAAAGTATAAAACTACAAAATTTCCTGAATAGCAAGAGGAATTTAAATAGAAAAGAACAAAGGAAATATATACAGAGAGAAACAGAAAATGCAGGATAATATGCATAACAATAATGAAAAAAATAACAGAAGTGAGATTAAAACTGTCTTATGAGAATGATTTTAATTTCCTTTAAAAAGAAAGAAAGAATTTCAGTTTGATTTACAAAGCAAGACCGAAGTAAATGGTGTATATAAGGCTAAAAATGATGAAAAATCTAGATCAATGGAAGAAAAGAATAATAAACTAAATCCATACAACTTTTCTGGGCTGAGGATTTAGCTACTCGGTAGGACACTAGCATGAATGAGAGCTTGGGTTGAAATGCCACAAGAAAGTATATGTGCATGGGGGGACCCTAATGTAAAAAACATGTAATATCCAACCTCCTAGCAAGAGATAAATGAAAACTGAACAGAGATACTATTGTTCACTAAAATTGGCAAAAAATAAAAAATATGACAAACTTTATGGTGGGGCTCTAGAAAAACTTTTTCTTTGTTTGCTGGTGAAAATGTTAACATTTAAAAATATTATGTATCTGTTTACGTTTTAACCCAGTAACCACTTCTAGGAATATCCTGAAGCATACTCCAACAATATAGAAATATATAGGCAGAAAGACACTTCAGCATTGTTTGTAACTCCAAAATTTTGAAACAACCTACATGTCCACATACAGAAGACTAGTTGAATGAACCATGGTACATCTAAACAACAGAGTACTAATCCCATCTAGCTGTAAAAAAAGAATGAAAAGCTTTATGAATTGATGTACTGTGATTTATAGGATATATTACCAAATGAAAAACCTAAAGTACCAAACGATATCTAGACTATGTTTATGTAGCAAAAGAAAAAAGAAAATAAACATGTACCTGCTCAGTTGTGCAAAAATAAACACAGGATTGATGACTCATAGACAAAACAAAAGAACAAGAATGGAGAGAAAACCCTAAATCGCAATACAAACATAAAAAGTAACCTTATTTCCAATGAATTACATTGTGTAAAGTGAGAATTATGAGCCCATACTGAGATAAAATTGATAGGAAAGAAGAAAAAGACCTTCCTCACAATACAAAGCTACTAATGTATGTAAAATGAATGACTGAATTAGGAAATCACCATTTGGCAACTATTATAATAAATGATCTAGTAAGAGTCATCAATACTTGGAAAACCAGTTAGCAAGAGTTTAAGGAATAACAGGACATTTATATAGTTTCAAAGTATTTTCCTACAAATACTTGCTAATTAGAAAAGGCTGATTAGTAGATTTACAGTGGAAAAACCTAGAAGAAACCATCTTAATCAGAAAAAGCTAGCAACAATCAGTAATGAAACAAACTGACATCTGTACCAAATGATATGATGAACTAAGAGGCACACACAATCTTCTGAGATACTCCTAGCAAACATTCCTAACCAAAACTAATAATGCAAAAACCTCCACTACTGTTTAGTAATCAAACCACGGTGAAACTCAAACTCAAACTGTAGGACATTCTGTAAAAAATGTCAACATCCAGAAATGTGAAAAGATGAAGGAGATGCGCCACACAACGGAAGACTGAAAGGAGACACCATGACAGAATGTAATACATGATTTGTGGTTTTCTTTTGCCAAAGATGACATTATTAAGACCTGGTAAAACCTGGATAATATACAGATTAGATCATATAGTGATATTAATTTCCTAACACTGATAATTACCCTGTGGTTATATCATTCCTTGGTTTAGGGAAAAAAAATGGAAGATGTCAATATCCAGAGGTGTATTCTGAGTAGTCATGAGCACATAACATTGGGGACTATCTAGTTTTTAGACCTTTCCTCTGGCACTGTCCTCCTAGTTTGTTTCCCAGTTGCCATGAACTCTGCAGATTTGTTCCACCATGACCTTTGGCCATGATAATGGCTTACCTCTGAGCTAGCCAACTATGGACTGAACCCTCTGAAACCATGAGACAAATAAACAAATCTCTCCTCCTTTAAATTGTGGGTCCCAGGTACTTTTCCCAGCAAAGGGAAAGATGACTAATACAATCAGAAAATCCTTTTGAAGTTGAAATGATACATATGAAGTACTCATTGTGAGGTATCTGTACATGATTAAAAAAAAAAAAGCCAGGCAGGCATGGTGGCACATGCCTATAATTTCAGCACTTGAGAGGCTGAGGCAGGAGGATTGCTGTGAGTTCAAGGCCAGTCTGAACTGCATAAGGAGATCTTGTCTCAAAAAAACCCCCAAGCCGAGGATTTAGCTCAGTGGTTTTGCTGTCTGCTGCACAAGTGGCAAGGACCCAAGTTCAATCCCTGGTAACAAAAACAAAACAAAACAGAAAAACAAACCCCCAAACCAAACCAAAACAAAAAACTCCAAAACCAAAATAAACAAAACATATAAATGTTCTTTTCATGGCATTTCTTTTAAAGATAAAGACTCTATTTACCAATAGTGATGAACCATTTCAGTTATCTAAAAACTTGTGGCCCATACAAAGTATACTCATCTTCTTAAAAATGCTTTTTTTTTTTTTTTGGTGTTGGGGATTGAACTCCAGTCCTTGTACTTGCGCAGCAGGCAGCGAAACCACTCAGCTAAATCCCTGGCCCCAAGAAATGCCTCTTTATACTGTGGCTTGAATGACAAGACTGAAAGTTTCTAGATAAAAAAATAAAATAATGGTTAATGTAGTATCTCTTGTCTTAGGTAATACACAAGTTTTTAATCAAAACTTGACTTAAAAAGACAAAAAAGAATTTGGATTGAACATAGTAGAGAAAAAACAGTGAACTTAGGTAATGTTCCCGACACATCTCATAGAGAGGACAGATAGACATTTTAAAGATGCTTAAGATAATAAAAAAGTAAGAGCTGGGGATTTAGCTCAGTGGTTCCGGTGCCTGCCTTGCAAGCCCAAGGAATTCGGTCCCCGGTACCAAAAGAAAAAAAAAAAAGATAATAAAAAAGTATATTCAAAAAATATAAAGAAATCTGTTACCAGTCAAAGAAAGATGGGGCAAATCATGCTGATTGATGATTCCCTGTTGAGTGTAGATATAACTGAATAGTGTGTTATTTTTTATGTCTATAAAATAATACTTCAGTGAAGTATTAGTTCAAACCTGCTATTATTTGTTCCTACTGATCTGTGTAAGAGTGAATGATAAAATCTGAGATCAGAAAAGCATTTTGGGGACTATTAATCTTCCCTTCTGTATGATTACTCTCCTGAACCTGGTCTTCTTACCTCTCCCACTAGTCCTTTCAGTCACTTGAATTTTCTTCCTTTGCCTACTTCTTCACTGTGCTAAACTTTTCTAACTCTTCTCACATAAATCTCTCTTAAAGTAATCTCATATAGCCTCACAATTTTAATACTACAAATGTGCTAAAAATGTCATTATTGCCAGGGATTTAGCTCAGTGGTTTCACTGCCCCCCTTGTAAGCGCAAGGTCCTGAGTTCGATCCCCGCCCCCCCCCCCAAAAAAAGAATGCCAATATTTTTATTTCCAGCATCAAATTTTCTACTCAGGTTGCATGCCTGGTAGTTTTCATCTGGATGTTATTCCTTACAGACACAAAAAACTGAAACCCATTTTCTTGTAACAATCCTGATTTTTTATCTTTCTTCCACTGATTGTGGATTCTTCTTTGTGAATATCTGTTCTCTATTCCTTTAGTCTTAGCTCAGAATGTCATCGATTTTTGTGAGATTACTTTAATCACAATTACCATATTATCACATTTAATTCAACTTTCATATTTTCACAAAACAGTCCATATTTCATTGTGCATTAAAACCCTTCAAAAAAGTCCAAAGCCTTTCATGATCTGGCTCTTTTGATCTCTGAAATTTTATATTTCTCTCTTCTTGATCACACATTCTATAATATGGAACTGCTTCATATTTCCCCAAAACACATCATTCTGTTTTATACCTCCATGACTGTACACATGCTATTCCCTCTATTTGGAATAATTTTGTGGCTCCACCTCTTGTCCCTATTTATCTAGAGAACTCTATTCATTTTTAGGGAAGTTTCTGATTAACAAGTCCCCACCTCCTTAATAGTTAATTATTTCCTCCTCTATGGTACTGTGTATCATACACATTTTAAAATTTTTTATAGGAGTACTTATTATATTGTATTGCCTCACTTATTCCTCTAATCTTCAAATTCCTTGAGAGCAGAGGCTATCTTATTTATCTATGTTTAACTTAGTGTAGCAGAATATCACAGACATACTCTGTAATCAGTGAATGTTTAGCTAATTAAGTAGACAAGGGAAAAACTTGGTAGTATAGATTTTACATTGTAATATCTAGATCTTCATAAGCCAAATATGATACAGAAGGACACAGCCAATTAGTTATTCTGGTAGAGTTCATTAACTAGATTTGGAATTCTAGACCTAGCTTATGACACTAAAATGAGAGACTCTGGGATAAAAATGGAGTACAGGTTGCATCCCTCAAATATCCAAAATTCAAAATGTAAAACATCATGAGTGCCAACATGATGCTATATCCACAGCAGACCTCATAGGAAGGGTTACAATCCAAATGCAGGTACATTAAAAATACTGTAAAAAATTATCTTAAGGCTATGTGGAAAAGGTGTATGGAAAGATAAATGAGGGGCTAGGGATTTAGCTCAGCGGTTTCGCTGCCTGCTGCGCAAGCGCAAGGACGCAAGTTCGATCCCCGGTACAAAAAAGAAAAAATAAATGAATATCTTATTTAGACTTAGGTCCCATCCCTATGATATCTAATAGATATATGCAAAAAATTTAAAAAACCCTTCTATTCCCAAGTATTTAAAATAAAGGTGGCTCAGCCTGTATATATCTCTATCTAGAATATGAAGAATTCAAAAAAGTCAGACTCCCCCATTTAAAGACCCAATCCAAAAATGGGCATCTGAAATGAATAGACATTTCTCAGATGACGAGGTACAAACGGCAAATAAATATATTAAAAATGTTCAGCATCACTGGTCATTTGAGAAATGCAAATTAAAACAACACTGAGATTCCATCTCATTCCAGAAAGAATGGATATCATCAAGAAATTAACCAATAACAAATGCTGGCGGGGATGTGGGGAAAAAGGAACCCTTCTCCACTATTGGTGGGAATGTAAATTGCTGCAACCAATATGGGAATCAATATGGACATTCCTCAAAAAATTGAAATTAGGGCCGGGGATTTAGCCCAGTGGTTTCGCCGTCTGCTATGCAAGCGCAAGGACCAGAGTTCGATCCCCGGTACAAAAAAAAAGGAAAAGAAAATGTGGTTTTTTTGGGGCCAGGGATTTAGATCACTGGTTTTGCCGCCTGCTGCACAAGCACAAAGATCAGAGTTCGATCCCCGGTACCAAAAAAAAAAAAAAAAAATTGAAATTAGGGGTTCCACTTGACCCAGCTATTCCCCTTCTTAGTTATCTTCCTGAAAGAGTTAAAAGCATCACACCACAGTGATAAATGCACACCCATGTTCACAGCAGCACAGTTTGTAATAGCCAAATCTTGGAAACAGCCCAGATCCACATCATCAGATGAATGGATAAAGAAGATGTGGTTTTATATACAATGGAATACTACTCTGCCATAAAAAGGATAAATAAGAGATTTTTTTTTTAGGTAAATGGATGCACCTTGAGAACATACTTTTAAGGGTAATAAATTGGACACACTTGTTTAAATACTGCAATGCTTCTCTTAGGTGAGAAACCAAAAGCACAAATAAGGACCAAAGTGAATGACAGATGTTTGGAAGTAGGAAGAAAATGTTCAAATGGGAAAGGGAATGGGTAGGGGGAGGAAGAGAAAAGAAAAAAAAGAGAATAGAAGGGAAAAATAGAAACAAAGCTTTCGTAAATAAGGAGGAGGAGAAGAAGGGTTGAAGAGAGGGCAGGAGAATGGGGAAAAAAGAAGAATCAAGATATATCATGTACAGGTACAAATTCTCTACGATGAATGTGATCAAAAGTGTACCAATCAATTAATTTTTAAAAAACAAAGGGAAGGAATAAAAATTCTCAAGTAAATTGATGAAATCAGTGATTTGAAAGACACTGAAGAAATTTAAGTATGAAAGGTATATAGCCACAACAGGAAAACAACCTGAAATAGGAATAGAAATGTAATCATACCTTCAGAGTTCTGTAAATTAACGGGTAGAACACAAGCAGTTAAGTGAAATGTATTTGAGATTTCACTACACTGTGATTAAGAGGTAACAACATTGAGACCTGGAGAAAACCTCAAGATCTGAATGCCATAAGGGAAAGAAACATAATTTTTTTCAGATGAAATAGAATACAGATTAGCCTTGTCCACTACAAGCTTGTGCAATGACGGAAATAGTCTGTAACTGTCTATGCAGTTATGAAGCACTTTAAATATGCAAATGCAAAATTAAAATTTTAATGTAAACTTTTAATTTAAAGCCACATGTGGTTTTAGCTACCCTAACAAGATCTAGAGTCTCCACATGCTCTGCATAATGTCTAGTGCATAATAAAAAAATTAGATGAACAAATAGGAAAGTGGAACTCATAGTCAAACTCAAAAGAAAAAACACCCAATAGAAACAAACTCAGTAATGACTGTAGATATCAGATTTAGCACACAAAGACATTAAAATAATTACAATAAATATGCTAAAGATTCTTGAAAAGAAGACTCATAAAAGTGATGAAGAAATGTAGAATTTCAGGTAAGGTATCTGTAAAATGAAACCACAAAGAAACTCTAGACAATTACAATTTGAAGTAATAAAGTGATTCTCATAGTTTACAATGGTAAACAGCAGTTTGTAGAACTTTTTCATGGACATAGAGAATATCTTTTCCTAAGTGATATATCTCTATGTATTATTTGTACTTTGCTTACTGGAAGTATCTTTACTTTCTACAGCTATACAAAGCTATATAAAGACAAGTGATTGCCTTTAGTGGAAATGAATGCCTCACAAGTAATAATCTTCACCATAATTTGGCAGAATACAATAAAATAATTAAGTGAGCAGAATGTTCTCCAAGGTTTCTTACAGCCCTGAGATTCAAAAATTTTATCAGATAGTTACTAAACCTGAACTAAAATATAATATAGTGATACATGAATAATGGAAAGATATTTCAACCATATCTATGAATACATGAATTTTTATCAATGTAAATATGTATCTTTAAAAATTTAAAATACAACTATTTTAAGCTAGATAATCACATATTAGATACCAAACAAAATTTAAATTACCCTCTTGTCCAATTCATAAGACGAAGCTTCTGTGCTTGGCAAAAGGTGAGTTATAGTGGCTATTAGGATCTGTAGGCAAAACAAACAAATAAATAAATGAGTTCAAAATAAGTTAAATTAATGATATATCTTAAAGGTTAATTGTTATATGGTAAAATAACATAAAATATATTGCTACAAGTTCGTCCTAAAGGTATTATCTAAATATTTTACCCTAATATATATTAAAGTTTTTAATAGGCAATAGTAATTTAATAAACTTTAATTTCAAGTATATTTAACTATCAATCACTCCAATTCTCAAGTACAGACTCAAAATTACATATACACATTCTGTCAACTATAATTTCATCCCAATTCAATTCATGGAAATGAATCAATATGTATAAACACATAATTATTAAAAAGTTAAAAGATACAGATAAGTATTTATAAAAATCATTGTCATAATATCAGCTCAAGAAATCTACTCTACTGTCTTTCCAGATTACCATATATACAAACAAAAAAACCTGAAAACAGATTACCATATATACAGATTAAAGATCTCAAACCTTAAAATTTGAAATGTTTCAGAATCCACAAAATTTGGAGTGCTGATATGACTCCCCCAAAAACATTTTGGATTTTGGAGTGTTTCAGGTTTTGGATTAGGGAGGCTCAACTGATAAAAATCTAGACAAAGGGCCGGGGATTTAGCTCAGTGATTCCACTGCCTGCCTCAAAAGCACAAGGTCCTGAGTTCGATCCCTGGTACCAAAAAAAAAAAAAGAATCATTCAACAGCTGGGGATTTAGCTCAGTGGTTCCGCCGCCTGCCTCACAAGCACAAGGACCCGAGTTCGATCTCCAGTACAAAAAAAACCCCAAAATAACCCCAAAATCTAGACAAATATTCCTGAATCCATAAACCTCCAAAATCTCAAATTCTTCAGGGATATTCAACATATATATGCAAATGATACAAAGTAGCTTCTCTTTTTTTTTTTTTTGGTACTAGGGATCAAACTTGGGACCTTCCACTTCTGAGGCAGACAGCAGCACCACTTACTGAATCCCTGGCCCCTTCTTTTTTAATTTACATGTTTATCAGTGCATGTTTGCAGTACATAATGATTACAGTCACTGTGGGAAGTTGGTACATGAACATAACATATCTTAATTCTCTTTATATTCCCTTCCCTCCTCTCTCCCTGCTCCTTTTATTTCTTGGGCTCCTTCTCATTTGAAGAAGATCTATAACATATATGCAGATACTATATGAATAAATTAGAAACAGAAAAATATGAAATAATAAACATGTTATTAAACTGGGAGAGCCAAGGATGGTGACATATGCCTGTAATTCTAGCACTTGGAAGGCTAAGGTAGGAGGATGGTCACAAGTTTGAGGCCAGCCTGGGCTACATAGTGAGTTCAACACCAGCCTGAACTATATGGTGAGACCCAGGCTCAAAAAGTGGGGAGGAGATCTACTCTGGCAACTTCTTGGTTTCATTCAATTTTTATGTGCATGTTAAAAATGTATTAGTATAAATTTTTATTGTATGCTCTATTTTTACAATTTATTGTTTTGATGCATTAAGTAGAAAAATTCTTTTAAATATACTGTACACAAAAACTCAAATAGCTCACTAGCAAGAAAATAAACCAATCAAAATTGGGCAAAATGGGGCCAGGGATTTAGCTCAGTGGTTCCACTGCCTGCCTCGCAAGCACAAGGTCCTGAGTTTGATCCCTGGTACCAAAAAAATGGGCAAAACATCTGAATAGACATTCCTCAAAAGAAGAACAAAAGGCCAACAAGTACAATATATTTAAAAATGCTGAACATGACTACTTATCAGAAAAATTACAATCACAATTAGGACTAGGAGTGCAGCTCAGCAATTCACAAGCATTCACAAGGCACTTGGTTCAATCCCTTGCACCAAACAAACAAGAAACATACAATGAGTTATCGCCTCACTCCAGTCAGAATAGTTATTATAAGAAAGACAAAAGATAACAAATGATGATGAGGTGGTAGAAAAAAGGAAACTTTTACACACTGGTAGTGGGGATATAAATTAGTACAGCCAATGTGAAGATCACTACCAAGTTTCTCAAAAAATTAAAACCAGGGCCAGGGATTTAGTTCAGTGGTTCCGCCACCTGCCTTGTAAGCACAAGGACTCGTGTTTGATCCCTACAAAAACAAAAACAAAAAAACCCCCCCAAATTATTATACAATCCAGCAATTCAACCAATGGTATACAGCCAAAGGAAATAAAATCAGTACGTTGAAGAGACATCTGCACTACTGTATCACTGCAGAACTATTCACAACAGCCAGGATATGGAACCAACCCATGTAGCCATCAATACATGAAAGGATAAAGAAAATGTGACATATATAGCATAGATGTAAGTATATAGATATATATATGTGTGAATGAAATGATTTTGCCATAAAGAATATGAAACCCTCTCATTTGTAACAGCAGGGATGAACCTAAAAGATACGTTAGGTGAAATTAACCATAGAAAGATAAATACCTCATGATCTTATTCCTATATAAAATTTAAAACAGCTGATCTCAATAGATGTTGAGAATAAACTAGTGTGTACAAGAGGTTGGGGTGAAGAAGGTGTGGGAAGAGAAAAGTTGGTCAACAGGTACAACGTTACTTAGGAAGAATTCGGGTGTTCTGCTGCTGCACAGTAGGGTGACTGCAGCAACAATATTTCTTAAAAGGTAGAAGAGGTTTTCAATATTCTCACTAGAAAGAAATGATAAATGTTTAAGGTGATGGATATGCTGACTGCCCTGACTGATGATTACATAACACACACATATTGAAATATTTTACATATAACTCATAAATATGGGCAATTATGTTTCAACCATAAAATAAAATTTGTATTAATGTTTTATATGAAATAAGGCTTTACTCCCCAGTGCAATCTAGTATATTAGATGAAATTGCTTAATATTATTAATAAAGCTGGGCTTCTATACACAATTCTGCAAAGAGACAACCATTAGTGAAATGCTCCATTATCTTGGGATTTCACTTCTTCAACTACAGGTGTAGAATAATAAATTTTAAGTTTATCTATAGGCCCTGGGCAGTATAATATCTACTAAAACAATCTGTAAAAACTCTGCCTACGTAGTTTACAAAGTGTTATGTAACACTTATTAAACTTAATATATCATTTAGACAGCAAAACGTACTAATTAGTGCTTTTACATGTAATTTCTCAGTCTTTAGAGCAATCTGTGGGATTATTTTTAATCCCAAATGTAAAGAGTTTAGAGTTCAATGGGCTGAGTAACTTGTCCACTATTACAAAGTTATTACATGGCAGAGCCAGGGATGACTTAAATCCAGGCGTGGCTAATCCCAAACCTAAACTTTTTAACCATGATACTATATTCAACTCAAAAGATATTTACTCAATATTTTCTACATGAAAGTCACCCTAAGCACAGGAAATACTAAAGATAAAAATGAGCAAGGTGATCCTGGCACTCAGGAAGCTGAGGCAGGAGGATCACAATAAGGCCAGCCTGAACAACATAGTGACTCTGTCAAAAATACCCAAACCAAACCAAACTAAACAAATAAAAAGTGTTTAAAGGATCACTACTCTCATTCAACTTTTAATGGATATTAAAAATGTATAGTTGTGCTGGGTGGGGTGGCACAGCCTGTAATCCCAGCACTTGGGAGGCCAAAGCAGGAAGACTGCTGCCTGGGTTAAATAGGTGAGTTCAAGGCCAGCCTGAATTACAGAGCAAGACCCTGTCTCAAAGAAAAAAGCCAGGTGGGGCCAGCAATTTAGCTTAGTCCCCCCCCCCCACACAGCCTGCCTTGCAAGCTCAAGGTTCCAAGTTCGAGAACCCCCCGCCCCCCGCCAAAACAAAAAGTCAGGTGTAGTGGCATAGTGGCACACACCTGTAATCCTAGTACTTGGGAGGGTTAGGCAGGTGGATAACTGTGAGTTCAAGGCCAGCCTGGACTACACAGTGAGACTGTCTCAAAAAACAAAACAATATAGTTACAAATTTTTTCTATTCTTACTGTACTTTTTTATATGCTATTTTTTTACAAGTTATTGTTTTGATCCATTAAGTAGAAAAATTTTTATAGATATATTTCATATAGTAAAAGACTTTACTAACCAGTGCTGTACTTATTACTATAATTTGTGCTATAATAGAAAGGCTGGCTACATGGAGGAGTGGAAAAAGCTAACCTGCTGCTTGATGATATTACATAGTTACTAAATCCTTAGTTCTTTCATCTTAAATAAGTGAGGTGAAGAAGGAAATAATCTCCTACCTCAAAAAACTTAAGAAATTAAATGCAATGTTTATAAAAAGGTGACTTATACATGGCAGTGCTTAATAAATATTTTTGTTTATCTTGGCTAAAAATGTATGTACAAAGATGGAGAAATGTTGCTGGGCATGGTGGTACACACCGTAATCCTAGCACTTGGGGAGCTGAGGTAGGACTGCTGTAAGTTCGAGGCCAGCCTGAACTATATACTGAGTTGCAGGCTAGCCTGAACTATCTAGTGAGATCCTGTCTCACAAAATAAAACAAAAGATCTAAAAATGCAACCACAGAGATAAAAAAGAGAAATTCTGGTTGGGGAGAGCAGATGGGGATATCCATTTTTGAAGAGATGGTATTTAGGCCAGTTACTGAAAGATTAGGGTTAGAGGGAAGTCGTGAAGCATTTCAAGAAAGAAGCAGGAGAGGGTAATGGGTATGTTTAGGTGACAGTAAGTAGATTCAGTTGTCTGGACAATTTGTATTTCAAAGCAATTTGTACATGATTCTGGAAAGATGGGTTAGGTCCTCATCTAGAAGCCTTGAATTTATGCTAAAGAACTTGGGCTTTGCCAGGCATGGAGGTATACACTTGTGATCCTAGTACTCGGAAGGCTAAGGCAGGAGGATCACCATGAGTTTGAGGCCAGCCTGAACTATATAGCAGGACCCAGTCTCAAAAAATAAAAAAAGAAAGAAAGAAAGAAAAAAGAATTTTGGCTTTATTTTATACTCAAAGGAAAACCAGAGATTTTGTTTTCTTTTCCTTTTTCTTTTTTTTTTAGTACTGGGGATTGAACTCGGATCTTACGAGGCAGGCAGGAGAACCAATGAGCTAAATCCCTGGCCCTGTTTTCATTTTTTTTTCACATGAGTAAGTAACATGATAAGAGCCATGTGAGTGTGACTGATGACCATCAGCCAGAAAAAGGCTCCTGCAATATCTCAAGAAAGAAGTAATAAAGGGCTAAAATATGTTAGGTGTTGTAGGAAACACAGGAGACACTGAATTAGAATGGGAAAAAAGTCTGTCATAAATGACTGGCAGAAAAGGAATAATATTCTGATTTTGGTAAATAGAGAATGGCATGTTTTCCCCATCTAAGAGAGTAAATGAAGCAGAATGTACATTTAAAAGACAATGGCATGAATAAATTTGCATGTGATATTTAATCCTACAATAGCAAATTCTTTTTTAAAATTTTATTTCATCTAAAACTAAAACCATAAGCTTCTAACATAAAATACATAGGAACTATCTGGAATGTTGACATTACAAAAAGCATGATAGGTAACCATTATTAAGTTATGCAAAGCAACTTTAAATCCTATGAAATATTTTTTTATTTCAAGGCATGCAAATCTAAGAATTTTTCACAAGGTTATATGAAAAAATATTTAAGAAATTACTTACTTGAATAATTTTCAAGGGAGAATCAGGTTGGTAAATCTGAAGTCTAGGTACATAATGAACCAGCATGTGAAGCATGTTACAAGCTACATGAGCTACAGTCTTATTAGTAAACTGCAATAACAACAACAAAGAAAATCATTGTTACAAAAAGTTTCATGAACTATCCAGTAGTATATTAGTTGTTGAAAAATTTTAAATTTTTTTAAGAATTAATTTCATTGGTACTCTTTTGATATATACAATGTTCACATTCATCATAGGGAATTTGTACCTGTACATAATATATCTTGATTCTTTTTCCCCTCCTTCCTCTCCCCTTCCTTCAACCCTTCTTCCCTTTCTGCTTTACAAAAATTTTAAATTTCATACAAGTTTCTTTTTGTCATATGTACCTTTAAAAATATTACTAGGAAGATAAATCTTCAGTGGCAAAATAAAATCCTAACACATTCCAAAGACACATATAGTTTGAGTTTTTCTTTGTAATATTTAACTGTCCTCATTAAACTTTTACTGCAGTTTCAATTACCTGGATTTCTGCACTGGCCTCTAAACTATTCTTATTATCAATCTTTCTTTGTGGTCCTGGGGATGAAACCCAGGGCCTTGTACATGCTAGGCAAGAGCTCTACCACTAAGCTATATTTTCAGGCCTTTAAATTTTTTTTTTTTTTGACACAAGATCTCGCTTAAGAATCCCAGGCTAGCTTTGAATTTGGAATCTTGTCTACCTCAGTCTTCTCAGCAGTTGAGATCAGAGATGGGCACCACCATTGCCCAGCTAGTTACAAATTTTTCTACCATTCCTTTCTACTCTTCATGACATTTCCAAATTAAACTTTTGAAGCATTGCTCTGATCTTAACATTGTTAATGTCTGAAACTCTCAAATGACTCTCTAATGACACAAAATCAAACTTTCTATACTTATTTATTTCTGGCTCTCACTTACTCTTCAAACTCTTAACAAAATGTCCCAAAGTGTTCTCTGAAAACGAAGTCAAAGTGATCTCTCCTTCCCCTGAACTCTGTAGTTTATATGCATTAGTCATTGAATACTCTCAGCTTTCTGTATTTTATAATTCATATTTTAATCTTTTTCACCCTATTATATTATTAATCTCTGGAAGCTAGTAATACATGTTTTCATCTCTTTGTTCTTCAATTTGCCTAGCAAAGTGCCTCAAATGTATATATTCAGAAATGTCAAGAAAATATATTATTAAAGTATTATAAGGTAAACTGTATGTTTAGAGTATTAAACAGGTATAATGAAAATTTAAAATTTAAAGAAAAAACATCATACATCCTTTCATTAGAAGTACTTTGCAATGGGGGCTGGGGATTTAGCTCAGTGGTTCCGGCGCCTGCCTCGCAAGTGCAAGGTCCCAAGTTCAATGCCCGATAACCGCCCCCCCCCCCAAAAAGTAAGGCCAGTGATTTAGCTCAGTGGTTCTGCCACCTGCCTCGCAAGCACAAGGACCCAAGTTCAATTCCCGGTACCAAAAATAAAAAAATACTTTGCAAGGATGATCAATAGTGAATACAGAAATTTTTAAGAATTATTATTTTTTAAATTAATTTTTGGGTACATTTTAGGTATATAATATAATGACATTCATCATTGGAAATTTGTACCTTTACACAATCTATCTTGGTTCTTATCTTTAAAAAATTATTATAGTGGGCTGGGGGTTTGGCTCAGTGGTTCCGCTGCCTACTTTGCAGGCACAGGGTCCTGAGTCCGATCCCCAGTACCAAAAAGAAAATTATTATAGTAAAAGACACACTGCCATTAATCTTTCTCAAAATATACCTTCCCTTCCTTCAAACACATTTATCTCATTGTTTTTGCCTCTTTTTTTTTTTGCTTTGCTTTGTTTGAGACAGTCTCATTATGTAGTTCAAGCTGGCTTTGAACTCACTATGTAGTACAAGCTGGGCTTGAACTCAGGATCTGCCTGCCTCAGCCTCCCAAGTGCTGGGATTATATAGCCATGTGTAACCACATCTGGCTCTTGCCATTGTTTTAAGCAGTTCTGGAAGTCTTCTTTCATGAGTGTCTTTAGTTGCTCTATTTGGGCTACTTCTATGTCTTGAATTGATTAAAAATGTTTACCTTTCATGATCATTTTGACTTTGGGGAAGAGCCAGAGTCAATGGTGCCAGATCCAGTGAATAAGGTGGATGAGAACACACTGTAATGTTTTTACAAGTCTGCCTTTCTGTTACATGACACTCAGCAGCAGCACTCACTGTATTTTTAATCATATCTTTTAAGGACACTCATGAAGGAGGACTTTCAGAACTGCTTCAGAAAGTGGCAAGAACAAATGGGATACATATATTCTTAGTGAGGAATATTTTGAGGGGGACTGATGAGAATGTCTTTTATTATAAAATTTTTTGAAGATTCACTGTGTATTTGCAGGCATGATGGAACACTCCTGTAATCTCAGAGCTTGGGAGGCTGAGACAGAAGAATTGCCACAATTTCAAGGCCAGCCTAAACAACATTATGAGACCCTATCTCAAAAAACCAAAGATTTGCTACATATTTGGACTATTCCTTGTATTCACTTGTATTCTCTATAATAATAGATTATTACCTAATCTTATTCTGGTCACAAAGAGGGAATTTAATTGAATTATAAAACCAAAAGTTGAGCTGGGCGTGGTGGTGCACACCTATAATCACAATGCTTGGGAGGCTGAGGTGGGCCGATCACAAGGAGTTCAAGGCCAGCCTGGGCTACAAAGTGAGTTCCAGGACAGCTTGAACTATATAACAAGACCCTGTCTCAAAAAACAAAAACAAAAAAGTCAAAAGTTGAATAACCCAAGAATTTAGGAAGTGATGAAAATTTAAAAGTTACAAAAATATTAGTTAAAACAAAACAAAAAAGTGACTGGTTTCTTCTTTAGAATACACACACACACACACACACTCATACACACACATATAATTATCATCGTTATCATCATGATCATCATCATCATCTTTTTTTCATCATTCTAGGGACAAAACTAAGTATATATATAAAAAGTTCGGATGAAAGAAGTCATCAAAAAAAATCCTAAATCTAACAGTGGCATCATTCTTGAGAGCTGGGATCAAAGAAATAATATAATAATACAATAATAAAAACATTTATTATAAATGGTTTATTCTATAAGAGCATGAGATATAATCAGCATTTGCAGAAAAATAACCATGCATTCTAAACTACCTTAATTTGTCATTAAACAGTTTTCATTACCTTTAAGGAAACACAAATTACATTCAGAGCTTCTTTAATTTGAGGATGATGAGAATCATGGACCAGCTCTTCACAAATCCAAATACCTAAACTGCAAAGTGCTACACACCTGCAAAAAAAGGCAACCAACATAGACAAAAATAAAAGTGAATTAGTCTTTAAATAAAATAAAACTACCACCACAACTAATCAACTGAGAGAATAAACATGCACTGTGTAAAGAGCATTAATCACATTGTTACACACTGGCTGGTGATTAAGGAGGACAAAGGAGAAAGAAAGAACAACTCTTAAAATCTAAATCTAATTTTCTATTATAATTTACTACCAAGATCATGTGCTGGGCTAATATACAGCAACTTTCTAACAAATCCATGTTAATGAAATGACATTTCTATAAGGTTTCCCAAATAAATAACTGTATGTGACCTGCTTTCAAAAGGAAAAGAGCATAATTTTACTAAGTAAAATAAACTTCAAATATTTTTGTAACCTTTCAAGTTTAACACAATTAGCCAAATTATTTTTAAAGCAAATGGAGAACACAAAACTATAATTTATAAAAAGAATTCCATCAGAAATAGGAATTGTAGAAATTCTCTTCTGTTCATTTCCTTAGCAATTTAAGTTCAGCTGAGTCCAAGCTTGAAGGGAGTTATTTTACTAGCAGAATCAGGAAGAATCCTATTACTGTGTTTAAAGTTTAGGTTTCTAAAAAACTATATAACTTTTCTCTCCATAAAGAGTCAACAGTCTAGTATTCCAGCACATCCACATGTTCTTTTTTTTCCCCCATACTGATATTCTTGACAAATTCAGCAGAATGTTAAATTCTGGAATCATCCAATACCTAAATCTATTTCACCCGGAGCACAGCAGATTGGGTATTAAGTCCCCTCTTTCAGTGTAGAGTGTTGTGCCGCTACACTGTTTACTGTCAAACTGCCAGGGAATCTTCAAAGTAAAGTCTATTGCTTTATATCTTCCCTAATTTGTCCATTTTTAAGTCCCATATATTTATTTATCTAAATAACCGAACTGCAGGTTTAGCAGTGGAAACACCTGTAATCCTAAAGCAACAACAAACTAAAGTAGAGCAAAGCTCTCCATGGATTCAGCTAAATAAAAGCAGAGTCCGGGAGCACAAATGCTGAACAGTTTCTGTTGTAACACGAAGGAGTAAGGATAAGATGTTTGTTTTTTGTTTGTGTGTTTGTGTGTGTGCAGTTTCCTACATTCCCCAAATTGTCACAGTAATTGAGATTATTCACAGTTTAGCTCAACTGTCTGCTCCTGCTCAGATTTTGGCTTTTAAAAAAATTTAAAAAGTATAAGAAAACAATTTGAGACAATGTTTATGTTCAGCATCTGGAGTTGTTCCATCTTCTCAATAACACAAGCTGTTGTATTAATAATCCTCAGTCTACCTCTGTGCAGCTATGCTTTAGGCTTCCATATTCACTTAAGAGTCAACATGTTGACATAAATTAAAAGAAAAAAAAGCAGATTTAATGTCATTAGCTCTATTTTCAAGCCTACTTGTGCTGCTTGTTACTAAGTATATAGTAAGATTCTGACAACAAATAGTGAAGGTAATAATCATGGCTTTGTCACATCTGAGATAGGGCAAGTTACTTAAATTCTCCGGGCTCCAGTTTCTTATAAAAAGGATAAAAACTGTAAGTATCTCATAGAGCTATTATAAAATTCACTGGGATAAGTGTTCAGAACACGTCTACCACATAGAAAAAGCTTAATAAATGCTGGTTTTGAGTTTAATAAATATTAGGTTATTAGCATTGATTTCTGGCTAGCAAAATTGGAACAGTGATTCCATTAATCTCAGAATTGTGATGAGGATTAAAACAAATATTGTAGGAAATTCCTTGTAAACTTAAATGGGATTAGTGTAAAAGAAGAACCTGCTCATGGAGATTTGTTTTTAGCTAACTTGTATATCAAGTGAAAAGAACCCGCAATTATATTTGTAAAAAGTGGAGTTGTCTCATGTAACCAAAGAGTTCATCTTACATTATTTTTATTTGCCAGAAAAAAAGCCTAAAGTAGAATTAGAATACAAATGGTAAAGCCTTGTATTTGTATCTTTTGAACCCTAGATTAACAAATGTGTTCATGACTGGTAAGGAAGAATTTTCACTGAGGTCAGAGGTTACTGTAGTAGCAGACTAATGCTGAGGCTAACATAGTGTTAGAATCAACATCAAGAAATACAAAAACTGGGCTGGGGATTCAGATCAGTGGTGTTGTTGCCTGCCTGGCAAGCGCAAGCTCCTGAGTTCAATCTCCACCAAAAAAAAAAAAAAAAAAAAAAAAAAAAAGAAATACAAAAAGCAACTTGATGTTTTGGGTAAGAGAAAGAATATGGTATGCTTCTGGAAGCCTGCTAATTTAAATCTCAACCATTCTGGGGAAATGGTTATTTACTAAAACAAAATGTCAGCTTTTAATGCTTAAGACATAAAAAGGGAAAAAATGTAAAAATGTTATTACTTGTATTCTATTAAGATTATGACCAATTAAAATATACTTTTTCTTAGCTATATTACTTTCTATAATAAAAAATATTTTATTGTAATTCAATTCACACATTCATTGGGTACCTACTGCTATACTGTACTGCATAAGAGATGATAAATATAATCTGAGGAGAAGCAAAATATACTTAAATAAAATTAAAGAAACTTTTAAGATACTAAAAAGGTGACAGGGCCTTTTTTTTTTTTTTTTTTGTACCAGGGATCGAACTTAGAGGGCCTTTGTTTAATGAAACACCGTTAGTATGCAGTCATGAAAGGAAAGAATATTTAATCATTCAAATAATTTAAACTTATAGTTTAAAATGGCTTTCATGTGTCTGAAACAACCCAGAGTGCTAAAATAATTCAATCAACTTTTAAAATAAGATTCCAAACACAGAATAGTTACATTAAGTCTAAAAATATGTGACCTACCGTGCAGGACCAGAGGGCTCATCTCTTGCTGAGCTTAATACAGTTTTGATTATTAGTTCCTAAAATAAGGGGAAACAGTTAATAGCAATGAGTAAGATTTTCTTCATTAATTCAACAAATATTTATTAATGTGGTCACTCCAGACTAGGCACTGTGCCAGATATTATAGGCCCAACACTTAAGTGAAACAGTCTATTTCCACATAAATACTTTTTTTCTTTTTTTTTTTGGGTACCAGAGATCGAACTCAGGACCTGGCGCTTGTGAGGCAGGTGTGGTGCCACTGAGCTAAATCCCCAGCCCTCCACATATATACTTTATAATAAAGAATCTGATATTATTTGTCAAAGTAGCTAAATAAAAGTAACAGTTTGTGAAACTTATAACCAAATAATATATTCAAAAATAACCTTTTTTCTGGATTAGAAGCATAATAAAGCCTTTCTGTAAGACAGATAATTAAAGCAGAGTTACTAGTGCAGAGACACGAACATTTTTTTACTAGCACCATATTCTAACCAACCGAGCTAATAACTGCTGGCCAGTTCATGAACATCTTTTTAAAACTGAGAAATAGCATTTAGAAATCAGAACCAGGTGGTGTCACTGGTAAATTATACCAAACATTTAAAGAATAATTAACACCAACCCTTCTCAAACTCTCCCAAAAATCTGAAACTGAATTTCCAAAAATTCATTTTATGAGACCACATTTCCTTGATAACAAAATCAAGACCCCCCCCCAAAAAAATTACAGACTAGTATCTCTGATGAAATAGATGCAAAAAATGAAATACTAGCAAACCAAATATAATAGCACATTAAAAGGATCATATACCACGATCATATAGAATTTATTTCTGAGATCCAAGGATGGTTCAATATACAAAATAAATGTGATACACCACTTTAACAGAATGGAGGGTAAAAATCTGGTCATTTCAAAAGGTTGAGAAAACAATATTCTTTGAGGATTAAAAACTCTCAACAAATTAAGATATGGAAGGAATGATTCTCAACATAACAAAGGCCACAAAATTCCAGATTCAACTGTAAAACTAACATCAGACTCAATTGTAAAAGGCTAAAAGCTTTTCCTCTAAGATCTGCACCAAGACAAGGATGCCCACTCACCATTTTTAGTGAAGTCCTGCCCAGAGCAACTTCATAGAAGAAAGAAAAAAACAGAAGGGCATCCATGTAAAAAGGAAGAATTAAAAGTGTCTCTCAGACGTCATGACCTAATACTGTATATAAAAAAACCTTAGGGAGCCCACCAAAAATTGTTAGAACTAATAAACTCTTGAGAGTTGTAGGATACAGAATCAACAGACAAAATATCAGCTGTGTTTCTATACATTAACAATGAACTCTTTGAAAAACATAACAATCCCATTTAATAATAGTATCAAAATGATAATATATTTGGGAATAAATTTAACCAAAGAGGTGAAAGATCTGTACATTGAGAACTACAAACACTGATAAAAGAAATTGGAAAAGATATAAATAAATGGAAAGGTATCCTGTGTTCATGGATTGGAGGAATTAATATTGTTAAAACGTCCACGCTATCCAAAGCATTTCCACTTCTGGGTATATATCAAAAGGAAATGAGGGCTGGGGATTTAGCTCAGTGGCACCGTGCCTGCCTCACATGCGCAAGGTCCTGAGTTCAATCCCTGGTACCAAAAAAAAAGGAAATGAAATCAGTATGTCAAAAAGATATCTGTGTTCCTAGTATAAATAAGGGTTAAAATGATTAAAATGAATAATTGATAATTTGAAATAGGAAAAAAGGTTCAAAGATGTAGGAGTGAAGGGAGGGGAAGGGGAAAGGAAAGAAGGGAAAGGAAAAATTATGAGAAAAGGGAAAAAAATGGAAATGATGTCTATGTAAACAAGGAAGGGGGGAGGGGGTGAAGGGTGCACAGGTAATGGGGAAAAAATAAGAATCAAGATACATCATGTAGAGGTACAAACACCCAATGATAAATGTAATCGTATTGTATACCTAAAATGTACCAATAAAAGAACTTAAGAATAATAAAAAAAAAAGATATCTGTGTTCCTATGTCCATTGTAGTATTATACGTAATAGCCAAGATATGAAAGAAACCTTGTCTCCTTCAAAATATTTAATGATTGTAAAGAAAATGTTTGATATTCACATATATACACATTCAAAATGAGAAATCATTAAGCCTTTAAAAGAAGAAGATCTTATTCAGTGGTGCATACTTGTAACCCCTTGAGCCCAGCCTGGGTTGCTCAGTGACTTAGGCAGACCGTATCTCAAAATAAAAAATAGAAAAAAGGCAGGAATGTGGTTTAATGTGAAGGCCCTGGGTTAAATCCCCAGTAATCCCCCCACCCCCAAAATATCAAAAAAAAAAAAAAAAAAGGAGAAACAGCAGACACTGGCTGTATGAATCTTCTATGTGGAATCAAAAAAGCTGAACTCTTAGAAGCAGAGAGTAGAATAGGGGCTAGAACAAGGGGCTAGAGGCTAGGGACAATAGGGTAATGTTAGCAAAGAGTACAAGTTTCAGATATGCAGGATGAATAAATTCTGGAGATGTAGTGTCCACATGGTGATTATAGTTAACAATACTGTAGCATATACTTGAAATCTGCTAAGAGGGTAGAGACTTTTCTTGTTCTCATTCCCCTCCCATAAAAAAGGTGAATGTATGACTTAACTTGACAATTACTACAAAGTATTATCAAAACACTATGCTGTATACCTTTGTATACAATGTTATCAGTCAATTTTACTTTAATAAAGCTAAAAGAAAAAAAATGTCAGCTTTTCTTTTGAAAATTTGTAAAGTATGATAATGTGTGAGTTTGGAGAAAAGTTTTAGATATTTAAATTGGATAAACAAAATATTCAAAGAGGGTTAAAAAATACGGTACAAGGATAGAATATTGAGGAGATTATATGCTTAGGAGACAAAAAAAAAACTAGTTTGTTAAGAAGTCAGAATACTAGGCCAGGGATTTAGCTCAGTGGTGCTGCCAACTGCCTCACAAGTGGAAGGTTCCGAGTTCAATCCCCAGTACTAAAAAAAGTCAGAATACTTAGTGAAATAAAAATTAAATAAAAATAGATCTGTGTAAGGGTTAGGGGTATAATTATAACATGTGGGAGGCCCTGGGTTCAATCTCCAGTACCTGCCCACCTCAGTCTTTCCAAATAAGCCACAGACATTTAGGAAAGACAGAGACATCAAAAGGGTCCAATGCCACAGTGGCTGAGGGGAACAAAAATGCCACTAAATTTCATAACTAAGAATTGGTTACTCATTTTAGAAAGTCATCCATACACTCACACTCAAGCATTTATTGGCCATATACAACTTATTACACTTCTTAAAAGGAGTAGTCTTCTACTTATTTTTGCAAATTAAGTACCTAGCCCAGTGGCTAGCAATTAATAGTTACTTAGAAAATATCTACTGTTTAAGCTTAAGAGCTTTCTATGTAACAGATTCTGCTAGGTGCCGACAATAAGATAGTTAAGTCATTTACTTATACTTAAAGAGTTTACAGGGCAAGAAGGGAGGCAGATTTGTACACAATTAAAATACAAGATCATGTGATATGAAACTAAAAACTATTAAATAGGTAAACTGTAGATATAAAATTCAAACAAACATGATGCTGTGCACAAAGCTCCAGTGAGCAAACAGCTTGGCAAGAAGCCATAAATGACTTCACAACAATAGTACTTAACTTTTTCATTAAATATTCATTTTCTGACTAAGAACAATTGCAACTTTTTTAGGCTTTCTGCTTTCTTCACCAGCATTAAAATTACTTGTGATTTTGGAGATTTTTTTACCCACAAAACACAGAATTTTTAAAAAAATTACTTCAACCATTACTGCTTACATGTCAGTCAAAAGACAGAAATACAAGGGGCTGGGGAATCTAGCTCAGTGGTTTTGCTGCCTGCCTCACAAGCGCAAGGTCCCGAGTTCGATTCCCAGTACAAAAAAAAAAAAAGAGCTTCCACTTAAAAAAAAAAAAAGATAGAAATACAGACATTATATAATAGGCTAGGCTAATCCCCAATTAACTCAAAACTGCCTAAGCAAGTTAACACTATTAACATGGGATGGAGAGCAGGCATACTTGGCCTTTATTATCTTCTAAAAATAAAAGCTATTAGATCATGAAGAGCAAAGGCAAATTTGTATAGTTTTTATTAAAATATCACTACAAATTTGCAATTAATCATATGATTTTATCTATTAAGTCAAGTTCACATATTTAACAAAAGATTTCTGAATATATATAATTTGCCAAGCAATGTGTTAGGCTATGAGAATACAGCAGTATATAGGACATCATGGTGTTTGTCTAAAGCAGAAGTTAGGCACTGAACAGGAAATTAAAGTATGATAAATGTTACAAAGAGAAATATATGGATACTAAGGAAGGGATATGCAACACCCCTGAGCATAAATTGGATTTAAAAACTTCAGAGAAAGCAAGTTTAAAAAAACTCATCAGAATTTTCTCTAAGGAGCTATAATTTCTTCTTCTCAACCTTCTTCTTATTCTTAGGATCAGTTCAGGTTGAATGTGAAGAATATCTGGCAACTACTGTGACAGGCACAACTATCCAGACAGCTAGGGATGCAGATCATGTCACACTTTCTCCTTTACAGAGGCTGACCTCCACAGAGGCACAAAACCACTTGTTATCTGCCTGTAACTGTTAAAAAGGCTTATACCCAGCCAGGATCGTTTGGCTCATCTGCTCCTCACAGGACATATTCACCGTTTTTTGGGATTAATACCTGGGACCAGGGCAGTTCTACTGCCAACTATATAGTCACTGTTAATTTTGTACCACTAGTCTAGCCCTTTGATGCTTCAGGTCCATGAGATTGCCAAACTCCAAAGTTTAAAAAGCAGTACAGAAGTTTCCACTACTTTATTCAATATAACATGCTAAGAAATTGGGAAAGGGGGTCAAATTAGGAGTCATATGCAGGAGTAGTCTGCATGCCTTACATTGGCAGCACTGTATCTAGCTTATAGGAAGGATGTTTCAATAAATGCTCAGTAAGTGAAGAAATCCAAAGTGATGGACATATGAGTAGAGTAGGTTCAACAGTGAGAAAGTTCCAAAGCAATTTAAACACACACAAAAAGGCAATGTTTCTAATGGACATTCCTTATCTGGAGGATAAGACTAGATATTAACTAAAAACTAAAGAACTAAACAGTTCTTTAACAACTATAAGGACTTCAAAAAGAATACAATATTTATTACATATATTTTATGGTTATACAATCACTTAAACGCTAAAAACTAGCATGTGATTTCTTACCTTAACATCTGTAAATTGAGACACAGCAATATCAGGAATGTTGGGATGGAGAGCAGGCAGTTCACAATATAAATTAGGAAAGCAAACCAAAGATCCCAGAAGAACTTGTGCTTCCACTCTTGGTGCCTACGTATTAGATTTTAGAATTCTTTAAAATATATTTAATTCAAAATGGAAAACAGACACATAGAAAGATTTAGGGGGCCAGGGACTTAGCTCAGTGGTTCCATTGCTTGCCTCGTACATGCAAGGTCCCAAGTTCAATCCCCGGTACCCCCCCCCCCCCAAAAAAAGATTGAGGTTTCCATCTATACTTTCTATGTAAAACACTGTTGTTCTCAGTAAATGGAATGGACAAACAGCAGAACTCTCCTCAAAAGCAGCGAATAAGCAGAAATCAGCCACAGTTAATGAGATTGTACATAGGATATAATTTAGTTTCCAACATACATTTGCCCTAATAGGAAGGAATAATATGCTGTAAATACTTCAGTTTTTTTTGAAACAGGGTTTCACTATGTCATTCCAGCTGGCCTTGAATTCACTGTGTCCAAGACGGCCTAAAACTTGTGGCAATCCTCCTCCCTCAGCTTCCTGACTGCTAGGATTACAGGCACCATAGTGCCTGGCTTGAATACTTTAATTTTAAAGGTAATTTACATTATAAATTATTGTTCAATAAGCTAATGATTCAATATCACTAGATTATATTCATTACTATCTAAGGATGAAAAATATAGATGAAAATGTTAACTAACTATATTTCAGGAAACAACATTCCAGATGATTTTTATATTACGCACAAGAAAAGCATTGTGTATACTACTGAGCTAAGAGACAGGGCACAGCTTAGAGAGGCTGGGATTCCAGCCCCAAATTTCAGGACCGGTATGTAGAAGTTCTTGAAGGGTCCCTGAGATGCGGATGACATAAGGACACAGATACCAAGAAAGGCTCACTATTGCAGCTTTCCTCACAATAGCCTGCCCTGTGTGCTCCAGGGTGTACTTTTATCTTGCTTTTTTCCTCTTTTACTCAGCACAAGCTCTCTCCACAGAGTGAGTTTCCCCCTCACTCTTCACTTTTACTTTTTTAAATAAACTTTGCCACTGTCTTTTTCTCATTTTGTTCAATTCTTTGAGACAAGAAGAACCTAGAATCCAATTCCAGATGGAGACAGTAGCAACACAAAAGCTGGTAACACTACTTAGTACAATTAACATTAGAATTTATGCTTGGACTGCAGATTAAAATAACCTCTTATCTTTTTTCTGAGTTATATTAAGTATTTTGGAAGTATCAATACTGAACATTTTTTTTTCCTCTTCTGCTTTCTTACAAACACCAGCATCTAACTTCTAATGCACTGTTTTATTTATTAAAATACCTGAAAATTACTGATTTGTTTAACAATACTTAATAAAAATGCTGATAACTAATCTATTAGACATATAATAATTCTTTCACATAAACCAAGAACTAATTGCTAAAAAAAATTTCCCTTTTCCCCCCACTTCTGCAGGATTGAACCCAGGGAGCACTGAACTACATCCCCTACTCTTTTCATTTTGAAACAGGATCTCAGTTGCCCAGGCTGGCAACTTGCAATCCTTCTGCCTCAGCCTCCCAAGTAGCTGGGATTAGAGGCATGTGCCCCTACACCCAGCTAAGATTTCCTCATGTGAAGAAATCTTATTATAAAGACAATGAAGCATTAATCTATTTTTTATTTTCAACAAAACAAATTATTTCCAGATTTAAAACAATCTAAATTTACAGATACAAGACAGTAGGTAAGGCCAGGAAGAGTAAGTTCACATCCACCATTCCAATTTAAAATCTTATAAAAATAAAATTGATTTAAAAAAACATTTAAGGAAAAGATTAGCTAAGATTTTTTTTTCAGTGCTCTCTGCACTTTGTTAACCTCACGGGGTGGGTTACAAGTCCCAGGTTACCAGTGGGGATCCCAGATCCTTAAGAAATCAGGTCACCCATCCAAGTTTGGGTATCCGGGGCCCTATGTCAGGCTGCATAGTCCTCATGCCTGATCTGGGGACCCTTGCACCCGACCTGGGGACACCAGTCCCAGTGGTGGCAGGGAACCCTCCCCGCAGCCAAGCATCCACAGCAACCCCGTGCACAAAGTCCTCTGCCCTACCTGGCTGGAAGATGCTTTCTTAGCTGTGGAGCGGGGATGCTCTCCAGCTGACCTGCTGGGGGTGGGTAGCTGCTTTCTTGCAGGGAAGGGAGATTGCTCAAATCACCCCCCGCCCCAGCTAAGATTTTTTTATGTAACTGGGAATGTTTGAGTAAGCAGATATAATGGGAGGGGCCCTGGAATGTGACTGTAATTAAGAAAGGCAAATGGAATCAATTATTTTGTAATCTGCCTATGAGAAGTGGGAAACATTAACAAAGGAAGACAATATGCATGGAATCTAAAATGGAAATACAAAGAGTAAGATTTGGACTCTATTTCTATGCCATCCAGACGAAAATACTGTCCTTAACATTTGGTATAGATGTATCAAGTTTGATTCCTGCAATGATGTGGTTTCCTTGTAGACTTTCTCAGTAAGTATTCATTACATGAATGAGAGAACACAGAAAACTGACTATTTTCTATATTTTCCCAAGGATGTTACATAACCAATATACTTTTAGATGCATAGGAGAGAGGTTAGTTGCCCAAAATAGATATTTTAGGACACCAGGGTTTAATTCTCCTGAAGAACCTTAAGAAAAGCTGCACATTAAAGCTGCAGAAAATGTGCAGATTATTCATCTGGAGTGCCTGGCTCACTAAACAGACACTTTTCACAGGAAATTGAAACAAATGAAATGGTTTAGTCTCCTCTGTTTTACTTTTTTTTTTTTTTTTTGGTACCAGGGATCGAACTTGTGTCCTTGCACTTGCAAAACAGGCACCGGAACCACTGAGCTAAATCCTCAGCCCAGTTCTACTGATTTTTGTTAGTATCTAAGAGATTAATAATCTGAGTACATTGACAATATAATAACGACTGTGCAGCTACCATCTTGCTTGTCTTTCATATAATCTACTTTTAGATTAATATAATTCTTTGGGGCCGGGGATTTATATATATATATATTTCTTCAATATTCCCATGGCACAGGTTCATTCACCTATCTCTTCATTTTAAAACAACTGTTTAGCTAAAATAGCATCATCATAACCTAGCCTGTGGCATTCAAGACCTACTAAAACATAGTCTAAAGCAGTAGTTCTCAATCTTGAACCAATGATTTTATCACTCCTTTGTGATCTTAATTAAAATGCAGATTCTGAAAATGTAGGTTAGCTGATTGCTAATGAGTGTCTAGATCATGCCGCATGTTCCTAGCGCACAGATCACGCTTTGGACAGCAAGGATCTGAAGTACCTTTCTGTTCTTTTCTGTCCACTATGCTCTTACAAAATAACTAGTCTCTAAACAAAACAGATTATTTGTTATTCTTTGAACACATTTTACTTATGCCTGTTTACTTCTGCCTGGGGTACCATTCCTCATCTCCATATACAACTACTAATCTTTCAGGGACCTTGTTCAGATTTTTTTTTCAATGAAACTTTCATCAAATCCATAAACAAAGAGTTTCCAAATAATTTTATTTAACAAACTATTTTATATTTCACATACAATGTGCCTGTCACATTATGTTCCAACCATGCAACCAATCCTCATTAAATAATCCTACTGGGCAGGGTATTTTTTTTTTTTATACCGGGGATCGAACTCAGGACCTTGCACTTGTGAGGCAGGTGCGGTGCCACTGAGCTAAATTCCTGGCCGAGGATATCTGTATTTTAAGAAACAGAGCCATAGAGAAATTAAGTAACTTGCCCAGGGTCACACAGCTATTAAATAACAGAGCTGGGATTTAAACCCTGACAGACTGGCTCTAAACTCCGTGCTTTCAACCATTATGCTATGCTCCTTCTCTTCAAACTCATACTTACATTCTATAGTTATTAATATATTTTCCTCTCTCCCCAGCAGCAGGCGTTACATTCCTTGAACACAAAGTGTATCTGATTTATTCCATATCCCTTCTGTATTCTACCCAAAGGAACTGCTGTGCTTTGGATGTGATTTGTCCCCCAAGAGTTTGTGAATTGGAAGTCTGATTCCCAGTGTAGTGATGTTCAAAGGTAGTGGGACCTCTAAGAGGTGGGGCACGACTGAGGCACACCACTGGAAGGGATTATGTAGCTCTTATGGATCCCTGACTTAGTTCTCACAAGAGTGAGTTGTTATGAAGTGCAGCCCTGCCCTTCCCCTTGCTCTGGCTTCCTGCCTTGCCCTGTGATCTTCCTCCTGCATGTGCTCCCACCATGATGTGATGTAGCCAGGGAGCCCTCGCCCTTGCCAGAGGTAGGCTGTTTGGACTTTCAACCTCCAAAATGAACTGTATAAACCTCTTTTCTTTAAGTTACCCAGCCTCAGGTATTCACTAGAGAAAATGAGCACTATAGAAACACTTTGTACACAAGTGGGAAAAAAAGGTTAATAAGCACAAAAGGGCTTAGCACAATGCTGAGCACATACTAAGTGGTCATACTAATATACATTCAATCAATAAATACCTACACTAATTACTGGCCTATGCTAGACCTGGAGATAACAAGATGAGTAAGACATGATTACTGTTCTCTGAAAACTGGAGAATCACGATTATATAACTAGCTTCTTCTCTTTTGGATTTGCACATTTCTTCTAGGTGACTGCACCTAATGTCATGGTTTTAAATAGCACCTATAAGGTAACATCTCCCTTGTGCCTTTGAATTTTTTTTTTTTTTTTGAGGCCAGGTCTTGCTATGCAATTCAGGCTGGCCTTGAACTCACTATGTGTAGCCCAATCTGGTCTCAAACTCACAGCAATCCTCCTGCCTCAGCCTCTGGAGTGCTGGGATTACAGCTGGGGCACCACCAGCTGCTCTTGACTTTTATACACAATATTCTCTTGACACTTCATTGTGGATGTCTAGTAGATGCCTTACCATGCCACAAAGAAACGCCATATTTAGTCCTGGTCTTTTGCAGCTTACAAACGAAATAGTCTGTATTATACTGTTTTGCAAATTTTAAAGTGTCAGACAAGTATTTTTCTCTTTCACATACCCTGTTTTTTCCTGTAGACTTTCAGTTAATTGTTATTTCTCACTTATACTGTGCTCCAGAGTGATCTTTCCAAAATACAAATTTGATTTCATTCTATGCTTAAGATCTTTTTGCTTAAGTTATTCAATCCTTATGATAAAAATCTAACCTTTTCAGCACTGTATACACAGCTACAGCTTTACTCTCTAGCTCACTTTTACTACTTACATACATACATTTTCCAGCTATGTTGATTTACTTGGTATTATCTCACAGCTCCACGATTGCAAGAAAAAAAAATCTCCACATATAGTTGTAGAGTTTAAGGTTAAATTTCTGGATTGTCTCATCACTGTTGTTTTATTTTTTTAAAAAAATATTTAACTGTCAAATACAGATTGAATATATTCAAGGTGAGCAACATGATGATTTGATATACATACACACTGCAATGATTACTCTCCACTGTTTTTTTCTTTTCTTTTTTTTGGTACCGGGGATTGAACTTGGGACTTTCTGCTTGCGAGGCAGGTGGCGGGACCACTGAGCTAAATCCCCAGCCCCTCTTTTTTTTTTCTATTAGCCCATTGCCCTTTCTTCACTTTCTTCTTCCCCTGTTTCCTTACATTTAATGTTAAATCCAGTTTGGTTATCAGATATTTTTACAGCTCTTGAATCAATTTACCAACTAATTTTAGTGATTTCTTATATGTTAGAATTTGTCCTTTACATCATTTATTATGCGAGAGGCAATCAATTTCAACTATACTCAGAACATACAACATCAGCTTGTTATATTTTTCTCCACAGTAGTTCCTCCCTTGTTGCTCTGCTAATTGAGCCCTTGTTAACTAAAGTTTATTATGAAGAACAAGAAATAAATACTTACATTGAGAAAAGCTGAAGAAGCCACTCTACCAGCTGCTATAATAAAATCCATAATGAGCATTGTGGCACCAGGCAAACCAAGTGAAAAGAACTGAGGCGAGCAGTGCTTGATGATTGTATTAACAATATCCTTAGAATAAGGAAAGGGGGAGAGAATATATGTAATCTTGGGTATCAGCCAATCAATATCCTTAGAATAGGTAATAGGTAAAAAAACTTAGGAAGACTAAATTTAATTTTTCTAAATAACCCACATTAGCAAAATATTCTGTTAAAGGAAAATGAATTTAAAACACATTTGTTTAACTGATATAAATAAAAGCACTTTTATCCATACTGGAGAGTAAGGAAGGCTCTTTGGTTCACAGGGATAAAAATACAAGGTCTGCATGATACAAAACTCTATTGCAGAGAAATTGTATTGTTGCCATCTAGTTGTTTCCATGTGATAACATATGCAGCAACTGGAGACATTCACTTTTTAAAACTGAAGTCCTTAAATGATAGCTATTTAGCCTCAGAAACCTAGACCTACTATTCATTCACTATGCCTTTGAAATTTACTATGAGGATGCAGAGTATTTGGCTGTCTTACTGGATTTGATTTTGAAAAATTTTATGTTTTATTTTTTTTTTGGTACCGGGGATCAAACTCGGGGACCTTGCGCTTGCAAGGCAGGCGGCGGCACCACTGAGCTAAATCCCTGGCCCTGTTTTTGGTTTAACTATGTAGTTTAGGCTGACCTTGAACTGACTATGTAGCCCAGGCTGGCCTCCTAACTCCCAGCGATCCTTCTGCCTCTGCCTCCTGAGTGCTGGGATTATAGGCATGCACCACCACACCTGGCTGTTTTGATTTATTTTAAATAAAAGCGTTTTCTAGTAATTAATGTTACTCCACTTGAGATACTTCTATAAGGTTAGGACACTATTTTAGATGAATGCAAGTTTTTCATTTTTTCAGAAAGAAATCTAATTATCATCTTTCAACTTTCTAAATGGCCTGTGAGTTACGTTTAACCACATTAGGATAAAAATATTTACATTACTTTGCCTAGTAATCTCTCTTATCTTTTAGTTTTACAGCCAAGATCAAGACTCCTAAAGTAATGTTCTAGAGTCATATTTAATGACTGTAAATGATACAACTGCCAATTCAATGTAATTGTCACAGTGCTAGTAAAATGGTAATAACATGCGAGGTGTTGGGGACCGGGGATTTAGCTCAGTGGTTCTGCCGCCTGCCTTGCAAGCTCAAGGTCCCAAGTTTGATCCCTGGTACCAAAATAAATAAATAAATAAATAGGTAAATAAGTAAATAAATAACATGCGAGGTGTTGTTTCTTATAGTTGAAAAAACACCCCTGACTGCTGTATTATTTATAGGCAAAAAAATCATATGCCTCAAGTATCAATTACAAAATGCCTACTACTTGTACATTGGGACATCAGAGAAACAATGTCAATCTAAGCAAAGGATGGTTTAATCACTTGTAAAAGCGAACAGGATGGTTGTTAACAGTTGGAGGGACACTCAAATCAATCCCCTACTACAGTAGTTCGTTTTGAACCATGTTTCAAGGATATGGTCATAAAATGGAAACAAACTATATATAAACCACTACATATGAATACAGTGGATCTTGACTTACAAACTCAATTTGTTCCTGAGGGCTGGCTGTAACTCAAGTTGGCCAATTGAAACCACAGGCTCCTCTATGCAGCCTTCAAAGTCTCTCTTGCACATTGGCAGATCTCAATGTCTTTAGAGAGACACTGTCCCAGGATTTCTCAATTAACCCCACACAGGAAAGGATGTTGTAATGTTCCTTCAAGAACTATTTAAGGGTTAAATCTGTACTTGAGACCATCTGGAAGCACGAGTGGCTGACATTTGGGTCATAACTCAAGACTGTTCGTAAGTTAAAACTAAAATTCCAGTCATAACCTAAGTTGTTTGTATGTCAGGCTGGTCATAACTAAAGGGTCCACTGTAGCTTTCATTTTAGGTCAAAATCAAGAGTTAAACAGAATTGAGAACCACATATAAACTCATAAAACAACTTTGTAAAAGACTTGTATATTTACCTGATCGATATGAAGTAATCCACAATGCATTATATTGTAGAAATGTGTTAGAAAATCTCTATTTGGTGATACATCTTGTCTTCTTTTCATTGTATTACAAATAAGTTTATAAGCATGTAATTTACCTTGTTTATATTTATCAGTCAACATGGTTGCCTAAAATTAAAAGATCAGTTTTAATACTCAAAAAACAATATTGTTTGTTAAATACTTCATTGAATACAGCAAGCAATAGAACTGTTTTTATTTATTTCTATGTTAGTCCAATTTCTTAAATGAACTAAAAGCCAGAGCTACTAAAATTTTGGTACTATCCAAACGACAAAACGTTGTGCTCGCTTCTGCAGCACATATACCAAATGACACAATGTAGTTAACAAATAACACAGTGTTTCATTTAGGAAAATGTACCAAACATCAAATAATACTTAAAAGAATTAAATCTATAGGTACACAGAATGTTCTGTAACACAACTTGAAGTTTATTTTTCACTTAAGCACAATACAGACACACTTCATATTCACTTTTGCTTTATTAAATAAAAAATTAAAACAATGTATCTGTAATTTTATCATGCCTACTCTCCTCCTCTCTATACAATGCCTAATGACTTCCTAAAGCTATTAAAGACTACGTACTCTAGAAAATTATATAGCTCAACTTTTTATCAAATGATTAAGACTTACTTATTAAACAAAAAACTCAGACTAATATTTTATATATTAAGCTTACCTTAAAAAGCCAAGGTGTAAGAATTCTTAGTGGAGGAATCAAAACTGGTGGAGAAGGGGAGGTCAGGTTATCAGTTGAAATGCCGAGGTTATCTCTAATCTGTAATTTTCAAATAAAAGGTAACAAACCTATAAAAACTGTTTTTGTCTTCCAGTTTACTTTAATCTGAAGTTTAAATCTAGTTTCTACCACTAATCACATATTTAATTATGGTTAAGTGACTCTGTCCTGGTTGGCATCAACTTAGCTAAAATGGGGAGGGTATATGAGAGTGTTCTCTAACAAACCTCTTCTATTTCTTAATACTTTATTTTTCTTTCCTTTATATTCTCTTTTACCTTGGCTAGATTCTGCCAAAGTTCACAGAGGTAATCAAAAACTTGAGCGTGTATTTCAGGATCCATAATAGCATTGACATCTCCCAAAATGCCTAGCATTCTTCGCCACATAACAGTGGCAACATCAGCATGCCATCCGGTGAGAGTACCCCCTGCCATCACACTGCAACATTCAGAGGGAAATTCACTGATTTCTATAGGAAAAAAATACAATACTGTCAGTAACTTTTCAGAAAACTGACCACAAAAAAACAAAAAGCCAACTTAAACTAATGATCTTAAATATCTACAAAAGTGAGTAAATGAAATGAGAATATCTATGTTTTATTTTTTTTCCTGAGAAGATCAAAATCTCACCAGGTTATAATTCCCAATTATGGCAATAATTACTTATTCAATAGCACTTCTATCCAGATTTACCTGAGGAGAAAATTATGCAACTACCACTGGGTTAGATACCAGATGGAGAAATTTGTGTTTCATGTAAACATCAATTTTATAAGCACATACTCTCACTTTTATCTAATAACTACTTCACATTATAGCATCAAATTAATAAAAAATCTCAGGCTGAGAGCAGTTCCTGTAGGAAGTCTTCATAAGCCTACTTCTCTGCAAAGCTTCAAAAGAAATATATTTATATATCTCACAACCAAGCCAAATTTAGCATTAAAAGAGGTATCACAATGGCATGGAAAAGAAATTTTTACTAAAATGTAAACACAATAAAAATACTTCTTGTACTACTTAATATTGGGGCAATTATAATAAATATAGGTGACCTTGGTCCTAGACTCATTTCTGCCACTATGTATTAAACAAGTTATTTAATAATCTCATAAGGCTACACTTCCTCATCTGTAAAACACATGGTTTAGCTAAATATCATTATAGGCCTTTCTCCAGGTTAAAAAATAAATCCATTATGCTACTAAATGTATATAATCTATTATTCTACTCAATATATAGAACATAATTTAAAAGCCAATAAAGATACTTATACATTTAAAGAACTTGAGGAACTATTCTGTAGAATAAGCTTATTATTCTTCATATTGATAATATCCCAAATAATTTATAGTAAGTTCATTCTTAGTATATGTACATCCTTTATTTGTAATGGTTTCTTTGAATATAAAGTACATACAATAACTAGGTATATTACGAAAAGGTACTAGTTAGTTTTTCTACATAATAAAAAATAGGCTTCTGATATAGCCACTAAAAAGAAAATGAAAACAATGAAGTTCTAATCATTGCTGTAATACTTGCATATTCCACAGTATCTTTTTTAATACTGAGATAAATCAGCTTTGTCTCTAACTTATTCTTCCCAAAGTAAAGCTATCAAAAATTTAAATGATTAAAAGGCAAACAACACTACTTGGTGCTTGATTTAATTCTGGATCTAACTGGTATGGGATAGTTATAAAGGACACTATTGAGACAACTACGAAAATACACTATAGACTAAAATAGTAATAATGTTTTAATATTCAGTATCATGAATGATACTATAACACTGTGGTTATATAGGAAATGAACATTTTTCTCATGATAGAACACTGAAGTATTTAGGCATGAAGGGTCTGGTACCGGAGATCGAACTTGGGACCTTGCGCTTGCAAGGCAGGTGCCGGAACCACTGAGCTAAATCTCCAGCCCTGTAATTCTTTTTTAAATGGTTTAGGAGGAAAAACAAATAGGGCAAAAAACAAATACGAAAAACAAATTTCGTGTGTGTATGTATGTAGATACAGATGGAAATAGAGGCAAAATATTACAACTGGTGAATTTATGTAAATAATTTACAGGCGTTCATTTTATTACCTGTGAATTGTTTTGTAAATTTGAGTTTTTTCCCAAATAATGGGGGAAAACAGTAAACTAACAAAAACTTGAAGACTAAATAAGGAAAGAACACGTCAGAATACACAAACCAGAAAACTAGGTCTGTGTAACTGAAAGGTAACTACATGAATGAGCCTCTTTTAAAAGATTCCAGAAGTTATATGGCTTTACATTTTTTCCATAGGTCAGAGAGTAAATGTGCTACATTAACAATGAAAACTGGCTTTTTATATCATTTACTATATCTTACCAATTATGCAAAATGTCTATCTGATGCTTGTTACATCATACAGGATTTAGCAAAAGCAGCTTTTTTATTGACTTGTGGTTTCTGAGGTTCCCCAAGTCATTTTTTAACATTTACTCAAAAATAAAAATATGAACTGCCATTTTAATTAAATTTAGTTGATATATTTGTATAATCAAAATCAACAAAAAACTGTGACTTGATAAATTGCTTCACTGTGTGATTAACAAGTGATAATGCTATGTACTTTCTCCTGTGAGTCAGCAGGATCTTCCAATATAATGTTAAGAACAAGAAATGCCAAATTATGTGTTTTCTATTTTGGGAAATAGCACCATATCAATAATCTGTAATACAACACAAAAATTAACACAATCACTAATTCTAAGACTATAATTAACTATGATAAAATCTGAGCATAAATATCTTTAAGAGGAAGAAAAATACGTAGTAACAAATTTCCCAAAGACTTAGAAAAGTCCAAAGATTTATGATTCCCTGACATTAATGCCTTAAAAGGAAAAACAGCAAATATTTAATTTCCAAATATTGCCTAGATCATCTGGTGTCTGAAGAACAGAGTGGTGAAGCTTCTCATCAAGCTGTAGATCCTTCTGTTCCATGTGATCTATATTCAGTGTGGAAGGGGAAGGAGTCTGTGACCGGGATCCCAGAGTGGAATGAACTGGGGAAGCACTTTCTGAACCTGTAAATGAAATTTCATAAAGTTATTACAAAGAGTATACTCAATAGTCTATCCTAAGATATAATACTTAAAAACACCAAAGCTGGTGTGATGGTGCAAGCCTGTAATCCCAGAACTCTGGGAGGCTGAGGAAGGAGGGTTAAAAATTCAAGCCTAGCCTAGGCAACTTAGTGAGACCCTGTATCAAAATTTAAAAAGGGCTAAAAAAAAAAAGGGCTGGAGACTTAGCACAGTGGCACTATGCCTGCTTTGCCAGTGCAAGGTCCTGAGTTTGATGTCTGGCACAAAAAAAAAATTAAAAAGAGCTGGGGAGGTAGTGCAGTGCAAAGGTCATGGGTTCAATTCCCAGTACCACAACAAATAGAAATAAAACAGATTGCAAACATCAAAAGATAGCACAGGTTATAAACTGACCAAGAGGTCAAGAAAACGATAATATTGTACAAGCTTCTCTGTCAAGAAATCTCAACTCATGTTTACCATGGGACTAGTATGAAATCAGAAATGGACATATCAGATAACAGGAACCATCACTGACACTATATTTTATATACTTCAGACATGGAGCAGTTGTCGAGTCCCTGATGCTTTATGTGCCCCTATCACTGCTAGCTTGGTTCACAATTGTCCCCAGCAACCAGTTTTCCCTCGTCTCTACTTCTTCCTCTCAATCCAATCTCTATGAGACAGCAAAACATCTAAAAATCTAATGTGATCATGTCACTTCCTCATTTAAAATCATTCAAGACTTCTCTCTGGCCTCAGCATGAGCCCAAAATGTCTTAGTACTATTTTCAAGTCTTTACATCTTTCTTACCTATCTATAATCCACCTACAACTCTTATGTTCTAGACATAGAATGTAAAGTACTTATATTTACTACAAATCCATTATACTTCTGGCCTTTACTACATGATTTTTCTTTGCAGAGTCCTCAGATTAAGTCATATCATGGGATAAAAGTCTCAGGTTGAAGAGTTATGGAGTGGGTCTTTAAATCAGTGACAAAACTTCTGAGGCATTTTATTCTTCCTACTGTAAAATTCCACCCTTTTTCAAAGTTCCGTAATATCTCTAGATAACCAAAAATCTTAGTTTCGATAGTATTAAAATTTGTGTTCCAGCAGAACACAAAATCCTACATTTATTTTCTTAATTCACCCATTTTTGAGCACAGTTACATAAATTTGGCAGTTGTACAGTTTTGTAACCAATACCACAATCAAAATATAGAAAAGTTCCATGACCACAAAAAGCTCTCATGCCCATTTTCAGATCTCCTTGCCAGAATCCAATCCCAAGTAAACATTTGTCTGTTTTGTCATTATAGTTTTGGCTTCTCCAGAATTTCATATACATAAAATAAAATTATGGTTGGCCCAGGGATTTAGCTCAGTGGTTCCACTGCCTGCCTTGCAAGCACAAGGACGCAAGTTCGATCCCCGGTACCAAAAAAAGAAAAGAAGAAAATTATGGTCATATAGTTTTTTGTATTTAACTTTTGAGAGTCAAGTATGTTCTTACGTATATTAATATTTCATTCTTTTAGCTTGCTGATTATTCTAATGAATATTCAATGAATTAATACATTACAATATCTATTCACTAGTTCATGGACATTTTGTTTTCATTTTTTTAGTTTGCTTTTCTTTTTTTGGTGGTGTCAAGGAATGAAGCCAGAGCCTTTGCACTGAGTTACCTCCTAACCACCCCCCAACTCCATTTTTGTTTTGTTTTGTTTTGTTTTAGTTTAAGAAAAGAGTCTTGCTAAATTGCCAAGCTGCCCAGGCAGGGCTCATACTTGTGACTCTTCCTGCCTTAGCCTCCCCAAATGCTGGGAATACAGGTGCGTACTAACACACCTAGCTTGTTTTCAATTTTTTGCTACTATGAATAATGCCACTATGTACTTTCACATACACTATCCAACGTAAGAAATCAGAAATAATGGTATGATAAATGTTTAAGAGATACTGTAAAGTTCTATCCCCTAGAAGAGGAGGCAGAAGGTGAAAATACAGAATGAGTTCCTGCCTATCTAGTATTCCCCTGGACCAATTTCATAAATTAAACTGGCTAGGAAATGTCTAATTCAGAAATATACTCCAGTCTTGCAAGTTCAAGCCTACTACGAGATGCACGGACCACTCCACTGCTATTTAATAAATAATTACTTAGCAAGGAGCATTAAACTGCAGCTGGAACCAGAGTGAGTGGGGAACCTTCCAGATCTGTGGGCCTCTAGCTACTCAGGCTTCCTCTTATCCCTGCATTAACCCTTCAATAATGTGACCGCATTTAACATGACCGGATTTTCTCAGATTTGTCTTTATTTAATCTGGCTGGGCATGACCAGATGCAAAAGGTTTCTGAAAAATATATTAGAGTAGTGGCAAACAGACCTTCTATTAGACACTGTGTTTTATATTTCCTACAACAAATACTTTGCTAGGGGCCTGGGATTTAGCTCAGTGGTTCCAGCGCCTGCCTCGCAGGTGCAAGGTCCTGAGTTCGATCCCTGGTACCAAAAAAAAAAATACTTTGCCAAAAAAATCTATTTAAAAATCTAGGTTGTGAATGACCATGAAAGATATAGTGCCATATTTTATAACTGCAGAAAATGCTCTAGTGCAAATATTCTGTGAATGTTAGGCATTCAAAGGGCCCTTTGAAAATTATAAAGACTTCTTGTCAAGAAACTACCATATTTTAATATTTTTTTACTCATCTTTAACAATGGAGGGGGAAAACAATACTTGAGTACTTTATGTAATATAAATAATACTGAAGACTTCTCAAAAACTTAACTAGATTCTATGGAGGTTTAAAACCTGAATTGAAGGAACAAATCCCCTCAAGTAACTTTACCAGTGACTGTTGCAACTTCAGCAGAGAAAGCCTGCTGATTAAGACTGTTTGTTTCAGAATCTATATGAAGTGTGGTTAGACTAGCCACTTCCTGCTCCTCAGCACTCTGATGATGGCCAGAGAAAGAATCCACATCAGCAGAGGATGCAATTCCAGGGTCACCTCCAAAGCTGAAGTCTACAGAAAGGAGAAAGGCTGGTATGAGTCCCTGGTATAAAACAAAAATATTTATAAAAGAGACACAGCAAAATGATCAAACATTAACATTTCCTCTAAATCTTTTACTTATGCAATTGTAAACAATGGTAACATTTTAAAGATTATAAAGATATTTAAAGATTCCATAGTTTTATTATTAACAATAATGAGAAGAGACAGAGACACGTGGTATAGCACCACTAATTTGATCCATGTTTTTTGAGAGCTGGTAATACATTTAGTGCGTAAGTATTTTATAATCTCTAGTTAAGGAATATATAAAAAATGACGTGGTAAAATAATCTTTCTCTTGAATCATATTCATCTGAGATCAAGGTAGTATACAATTAACCCACGAAGGAAGGAAACATGTAATTTACCAATGCACCTCCCAGTTCTTCACAAACTTGATTCCCAAGGTTTTCATTTTCTTTTTAATTGTGATGCTCTTCACTAATTGTCAAGTATAACAGAAGTACCGCAGAATAATCATGAGGTCATAATAAAGTGCCAAGTAATATCACAGAAGTAATTTTAACATGGAGCAATCTATTTAAGAAAGGTTCTGAGTATTGTAGTATTCAACATTAGTCAATGGTTCGCAAATGTAAGTGCATGAAACAGTAGCAACTCATAACCATGAACTGTCCTTTATTTTCCTTTTCACATTTTTTGGTCTTAAAATTATAATTTGTTCTATGAAAAGGCAATATTTCTTATTTCTCATATGCCCTAGTTGGGCAAAATAAAGTGGTCTCAACCTGAGGTAAATTCCCAGAAACTTCCTTAGGAATTTCACTGAGAAGTGAAATCAAATTATGTATGAACCACTGTCTGAGTTAACACTGGAGAGGAAGATGATGGCTATATAACTGTAACTCAGTCTTGAACAGACAATCAATACAAAACATGCTACTCAAATACTAAGAGATACTTGCTGTCAAATTTTCGGCCATCATACTGGAAAGCACTGAAAGAATCTGAGTGACTGTCTGAGCTGATAAGATCACTGCTCCCTGCACTAGCAGGAGAAGTCCATTCAGAGGGCACGCCTGGGTCATCAATGGGGCGCATCTGGTTCTGCTTGTTTAGAATATCAGGGAGGTCTTTAGGAATCTCAAGGCTGCCTGGACTACTTCCTCTTCTTGTCATATTCTAAAAATTTAAGAAACATTTTACCATTAAAAAAAAAGAATTTTTATGGAAAACAGTATGCAGATTCCTTAAAACGGCTAAAAGTACAAATTTAATTCAACCAAGCAATTCTCCTTCTAGGTAGGTATCTATTTGAAAAAGTAAAAGGCATCACAGTACAGTGATACATGCATACCTATGTTTATAGAAGCACAATTCATAATAGCTAAATCTTTGAGGCATCCTATATGTCCATCAAGAGATGAATGGATAAAACATATTTATATAAAATGGAGTATACTCTGCCATAAAGAGAAACAAAGTTGAGTCATTTGTAGAAAAATTGATGCATCTTGAGACCATAATGTTAAGTGAAATAAATCAGATACACAAGCTTAAATATTATATGGTTTATCTTATATGAGAAACCCAATATATAAAGTGCAAAATAAGTGACAGACAATAGGGGAAAAAAAGTTATTGTACCAGCATGACCAATGTATCTAAGAGTGTACCTTAATTTAGTATAACTGTCTTATGTTTTTTTGGCCTGTTAATCTCTGTTTATGATAATTAATTTGATAGGGATGTATAAAATAAATAAATGAATCTGATCCTGGCCAAAATATATAAAAGGGGGTGGTGGAGGTGAATGGGGAAACAAAGAATTGAGATATGTTATGTACATGTACCAATTCCCCATAATTTATGTAATCATTATGTACTGCAAACATGTATTAATAAAAAATTTTTAAAAAGAATTTTCCATTCTCACTGAGCATCTGAAATCTTTAATTTTCAAGAAAATCATCATAAAAAGTGCTGAGCTTTAGGCCACTCAGTAGGAGGGAGGGGGATACACTTACCAAACAATCTAAGAGTATGAATTAGTACCTAAACTACTGTTGTTCTGGTTAAAGCAAAGAACACAGTAGTAGATGTTGTTGGGCCTGAGGATCTTAAGCTTTGCTAAGATCCATGGAGTAAATATAAGCTAAACAGTAGAAAGCACAAAGGATTTTTTTTTTTTTGGTACCGGGGATCGAACTTGGGACCTTGCGCTTGCGAGGCAGGTGCCAGAACCACTGAGCTAAATCCTCGGCCCAAGAACAAAGTATTTAAGAATTTAAGCAGAAAAAGAAGATGCAAATAGGAAAGTTGGAGAGAAGGAAGAATGATGGCAAAGATGTCCTTCTATAATAATTTCACAATATATAAGTCACCAAACACTACTGTGCCCAGCTATATAAAACAAATACTAATGGATATGAAAAGTCAAATAAGCACTAATACAATAGCAGTGGGGGAACAATACCCCACTGTCACAAGCAGATAGATCAACTAGACAAAAAATAAGCAACAAAATACTAGAACTCAATCAAACTTTTGAACAAATGAACTTAACAGACATTTACAGTGTTCCACCCCACAAAATCAGAATACACATTCTTCCCAGTTGTACACGGGTCGTCCTCCAAAACAGACCACATATTCGCTCATAGAACATGTCTAAGTAAGTGCAAAGGAACTGAAGTTATCCCCTGTATATTATCGGACCATAGTGAAATGAAATTGGAGATCAATAGCAAAAGAAACTGCAAGAATTTCATAAACACATGGAAATTGAACAATACACTTCTGAATAACCGATGGGTCACAGAGGAAATTAAAGATGAAATCAGACAGTTCCTACAATTAAATGACAATGACAATACAAGATATCGGAATCTATAGGACACAATGAAAGCAGTCTTACAAGGGAAATTCACAACAATGAATACTCACATTAGGAAAACAGAGCGAGCCAAATTAAAAAACCTGATGCTGAACCTCAAGCATCTAGAAAAAGATCAGGACAAACCCAAAGCTCACACAAGGGAGGAAATTATAAAGAACAGATCAGAAATCAATGGAGTGGAGACTAAGAGAACGATACAAAAAAAATCAATGAAGCCAAGGGTTGGTTCCTGGAAAGAATAAACAAAATTGACAAACACTTCGCCAACCTTATCAGGAAAAGGAAAGAAAAGGCCGAAATCTATGCAATTAGGAATGAAAAGGATGAAATTACAACGGACCCAGCAGAAATCCAGAGGAACATCAATACCTACTTCGAGAACCTATATGCCAGTAAGATGGAAAACACAGAAGAAATGGATAGATTCCTAGACACATATGAATTACCAAAGTTGAACGAAGAAGACCTCAAAATTCTAAACAACCCAATATCAATCAATAAAATTGAAAACATAATTAAAAACTTACCAACTAAGAAAAGCCCGGGTCCTAATGGCTTCACTGCTGAATTCTACAAGATATTTAGAGAGGAACTACTGCCACTACTGTTTAAACTCTTCAATGAAACTGAAAGGGAAGTAATACCCCCAAATTCATTCCTGGAAGCATGCATCACCTTGGTCCCCAAAGCAGAGAAAGACCCAACTGAAAAAGAGAACTATAGGCCAATCTTACTAATGGATATAGATGCAAAAATCCTTAATAAGATACTGGGAAATAGAATCCAGAAGATCATCAAGAAGATCGTACATCGTGACCAAGTGGGATTCATCCCAGGGATGCAGGGATGGTTCAACATATGCAAATCAATAAATGTAATACAATCTATAAATAGAGCCAAGGACAAAAACCATACGATCATCTTAATAGATGTAGAAAAAGCATTTGACGAAATCCAACACACATTTATGATAAAAACCCTAGAAAAAATTGGAATTTCGATCCCTGGTACCAAAACAAACAAAAAAATTGGAATAGATGGTCTCTACCTCAATCTGATAAACGCCATCTATGGAAAACCAATAGCCAATATCATACTAAATGGTCAAAAACTGAAATCCTTCCCGCTAAAATTAGGAACAAGACAAGGATGTCCACTGTCACCACTCTTATTCAATATAGTTTTGGAAACATTAGCCACAGCAATTAGACAAGAGAAAGAAATAAAAAGAATAAAGATAGGAAAGAAGTAAAACATTATTTTCAGATGACATGATACTCTATATAGAAGACCCCAAGAACTCCACCAAAAGTCTTCTAGACTTAATAACCAAATTCAGTCAAGTAGCTGGTTACAAGGTCAACACACAAAAATCAACAGCTTTCCTCTACATGAACAACAGACTCACTGAGAGAGGAATAGGGCAAATAATTCCTTTCACAATAGCATCCAAAAAACTGAAACACCTAGGAATCAACCTAATAAAAGAAATCAAAGACCTCTTCTCTGAAAACTATAGCACTCTGAAAGAGAGAGATTGAAGATATCGGACAATGGAAAGACATCCTATGCTCCATTATCAACATAATGAAAATGGCCATACTTCCAAAACTGCTATATAGATTCAATGCAATTCCAATTGAAATTCCAGCAGCATACTTCATGGACCTTGAGAAAACAATCCAAAAATTCATTTGGAACAAGAAGAGACCCAGAATAGCAAAAGCAATTCCAGGTAACAGAGAAATGGCAGGGGGTACTACAACCCTCAACTTGAAACTATACTACAAAGCTACTGTGATAAAACAGCATGGTACTGGCAAAGAAACAGACTTGAGGACCAGTGAAACAGATTAGAAGATGCAGAAACAACGCCAGACACACTCAGCCATCTCATTTTGACAAAGGAGCCAAACACCCTCACTGGAGGAAAGATAGCCTCTTTAATAAATGGTGCTGGAAAAATTGGGTTGCAACTTGCTAAAGATTAAAACTAGACTTACATCTCTCACCATGCACTAAACTAAAATCTAAATGGATGAAAGATCTAAATATTAAATCCCCTAGAAAAAGACTTTATAAACAAAACCTCAGTTGCCCGTGAACTAGCACAAACAATCAACAAGTGGGATTTCTTCTTACTAAAAAGCCTCTGTACAGCAAGAGAAACCACCAGCAGTGTGAAGAGACAACCCACAATGTGGGAAAAACATTTTCACCTGCTGTTCCTCGGACAAAGGTCTACTATCTAGAATCTATAAAGAACTTAAAAATATCAGACCTCCCAAATTTAAAGACTAAATCCAAAAAATGGGCATCTGAAATGAACAGACATTTCTCAGACAAAAAAGTAGAAATAGCAAATAAATACATGAAAAAATGTTCAACATCACTGGTCATTGGAGAGATGCAAATGAAAACCATGCTGAGATTCCACCTCACCCCAGAAAGAATGGCTGCTACCATGAAATCAACCAATAACAAATGCTGGCAGGGCTGTGGGAAAGAGGAACCCTGCTCCACTGATGGTGGGAATACAGACTGGTGCAACCACTATGGAAATCAGTATGGAGATACCTCAAAGAACTAGGACTGGAAGTCCCATTTGACCCAGGTATTCCCCTGCTGGGGATCTTCCCCAAAGAATTAAAAGAATCATACCACAGTGATATATGTGCACCCATGTTCATAGCAGCCCAATTTGTAATAGCTAAAACTTGGAAGCAGCCCAATTGTCCATCAACTGGAGACTGGATAAAGAAAATGTTCTTTTTAATAAAATGGAATACTACTCAGCCATAAAAAATGAGAAATTAGAGACATTTATAGCTAAATGGATGCACATTGAAGCAACAGTCTTAAGTGAAATAAATAGGACACACACGTGTAAATACCAAATAGTTTCTCTAGTGTGAGAAACTGAAAATGTAAATAAGGACTAAAAGGTATAATTGATAATGTGAAATAGAAAGAAAAGGGGCAAAGGGGAAGGGGAAGGGGTAGGGGAAAGGAAAGAAGGGAATGGAATTAATATGAGAAAATGAAAAAAATGGAAACAAAGTTTTATAAATGGGGAGGAATGGTGGGGTTGAAGGGAGGGCGGGGAACTAGGGAAAAAATAAGAACCAAGAGATTATGTAAAGGTGCAAATTTCCAATGATGAATGTCATTATATTGTTTACCTAAAAGGTACCAATGAAATTAATTTAAACCGTAAAAAATAATTTCACAATCATTTTTATCCATTCAAGAAAAAAACTAAAAAAAGCAAAATACAAGAGCTATAGAAAATTTGAAACCCAAATGTAATTTGACCAATTCCACATATATTTATTCTTCCCTAACAATTATGCATTATTAGGGATATAAAATAGCTTCTATTTTATTTTTCTAAATTTATTTTAATTAGTACATATATGCCATACATAATGATCACATTCATCATAGGGAATTTGTACACAATGTCTTAATTCTTTTTCTCCATTCCCCTCCCTTCAATTTTTCTTACTCTCCCCATTTACAAAAGCTTTCTATTTTCCCCTTTCATTCTCTTTTTAAAATCCCTTTTCCTTTCCTTCTCTTCCCCCTCCCTCCTTCCTTAGTCCCCTTTCCATCTGAACATCAAATAGCTTTTATTTTCATTTTGCCACAAACTTAACATTCAAAATAAAGATAACTTTAAAATCTGTTCCAAAGTTATCTGGAATGATTAAGCAGTACAGTATTTGTGCTATCAAAACTATGGGAGCCAGGGCAGGTGACCTGTTATCCTTGCTACTGAGTGCTAGTAGCTGGTACCAAAGTGAGCCCAAGCTGGGGAAACTAAGAAGGTACTGTATGGTCCATATCTTATTTGAGCAAATGGGTATTCTGATCTTTTTTTGTTGAAAACTAAAAGCTTGTTTTAGGTCTTCAGATAAAAATTATTATAAAATATACTTTAATGGCCAGGGATTTAGCTCAGTGGATCCATCGCCTGCCTGGCAAGTGCAAGGTCCCAAGTTCGATCCCTCTACCGAAAAAAAAAAAAAAAAAAAAAAAAAAAAAAAAATATATATATATATATACACTTTAAAAGATATATATATATATATATATATATATATACTTTAAAAGATTTTAATTCAAAAAGGGGTTCAATTGGGGGAGGGAGGCTGTTTTGAATAAAAATTTCCACATGTACTGTACATAAAATATAAATACATACATAGGTGCATATATTTTTAGTTCTATTTACCTTCCTCTCTAAAACCAAATGAGTAAAATAAAAATACAACTTACCAAGGCATTACCGCTTCGCAGTCGTTCTGCTATAAACTCATCCATCAAGTCAGGAACATTAGCACTGCTGCTGCCAATATCACTATTAAGAGGAGGCAGTTTGGGGCTCATGTCCTCTTTATTGACTAAAAGTAAATAAATAACTATATATAGTGAGGAAAAACTTAACTGCATTTTCTAAATGTGAAGCAAACCAAAAACCAAAAAAATAAAAAAACAACAAAACAAAACAAAGTACCTATGCCATATCAATGATTTGCCAAACATGCATTTATAAATAACTTCTCTCCTTTTAGATTTAATTTTAAGAATTAGTAAAATGATGTTTACTTTATTTAACTAAGCAGATGTTAGTCAATCTTCAGTATAACCCTAAGTAGCAAGAAAGCTTGTAGATAAGCACTAGTTGAAGTCAGGTTAATATTGCCTATAAAGAAACTGGTATATTTACCTTTCTTCCTGCCTGTGTGTGTGCTTCCTTTTAGAGCCTTAAATATTTATAATTGCAAAAAATATTTGCAAGGAATATATCCCTTCCACCTGTACAAGTCTCAATTGGACACAAATGCAGTGGTTTGCATACTTATAAAAAAAAATCTATGGTTTTGATAGAATGTTGTTTCCACTACAAAATCTAATTTTAGAATAAGAAAAAGAGGGTTTTTTTTTCTACAAAGGCTTAAAAGAAGCCACCATAATATTTACATTTTTATGTGATTACATTATGATTTACATTAAAAAGAAAATTCAACTTGTGAAACTCATAGAAGATAGAATGTTGTTTGTCACTACTATGCTATTGAAAAGTTAATTTCTCTACAGTGAAAAGCAAGTCAGCACTGTTTATATTCCTAATGAACTAAAAGCATTTCAGATTAAAAATATACACTGGTCAGAAGTTCACTGTGAAATACCATTATCTTTATATTACTGGCCAGGCTTTGCTAAGCTGTCAAATACTGCCCTCAGGTGGCATTAATGGCTCAATGCAAGATGCATTATACAGCACTGTTAATCATGCTAACAAAACCATGTTAAAACAAATAAAATCAAAACCTACCTTACTGCTGAAAGGTAATTTTCTGTATCTTTAAAGCTATTTTAACTCTGGATCAAGATAAAAATTACCATAATCTTGCTTTCTTTCTGTAGTTATCCACAGAGGTCACATATTTCAATTATGATTAGCTATCAGGAAATCTTTATGCAAATTTAAAATCTCAGAAAAAGGAACGATTACTTTCAAGGACATGATTTGCCTTCTATACAAGCGAATACAACCCTGAAAGTATATAGCATATTTGGAAATGGCTTAAATAAAAAGTGACTCAATACATTTTGAGAATTAAGATTATAATTTCCCCTTTGGAGGTAGTTAATACAGGGGCCCAGGATTTAGCTCAGTGGCACCACACCTGCCTCACAAGCGCAAGGTCCTGAGTTTGATCCCCGGTACCAAAAAAAAAAAAGTTGACTATAGTAAACCTTGATTTCTATTATGTTAGAAGTCAAAGTAATTTTCTAACGTGAAAAAATATAACACCTAATAGATATGCAGTACAAATAAATAAATTCAATATATATGGCTAGTACCCTTTTAAATATATATTATAGGGGTCAGGAGAGAAAGTATAACTCTCCTCAGTAAACTTCAAGACTCATATGGCACACACAAAAAAATGTGATTTTGGTAGCTTCTGAAAGGTCATTAAATTTTTCCTGTATGTTCTTCCCTGTCTTGTTCAGCAGCAAAGAGGTTTAACTAAATGCCTTATAAGGGAAATTAGTAATTTAAATAAATATTTTATGCTGGGAAAAATATAGCTGGGGAAAGGCGCATGCATAACCAAACAGAAAGAAAGCAGTGACCATCCCAAAGCTTTTTGATTGCTTATAGCTCGCTTCAGTTGCATTAAGCCAAACTGGTGCTGTCTTTCTCCTTTTGCGCTCTGCACACTGTTAGTGCTCACCTGCAGCTTTCCTTCCAAAATAGCCCATTACATGACTGTACAGATCCCTCAGTGGAGCCTCTGGTGGCATTCTGTTCTGCCTCTGTGGGGAAACATTTGCCTTCGGCTTCGAAAGAGCATGTACAACAGTTTTATAAACGCCACCCAGGGAGCCCTGCTGTAGTCCTGCCTCATGACTTGATGACCTGAGAGTACTACGACTACCTAACTGATTACTTGCAGTTTCTTCTTTCTGTAATACAGTGGTGGTGGGAATCTCTGTAGATTCCTTCACTGTTTTGCTACTAACTGATGCTGTGCTAATCGTATCGAGAGGCCTGTATACACCAGGTTTTACAAGCTCTGTGCCACTAGCTGAGCTGGTATGGGTGTTGCTGGTACTGCTATTGTTACTGTTACTACTACTACTACTACTACTACTACTAAAGCCACTGAGCTTCCGTAGTCTCATCTTCCATGGAGGCTCTTTGTTTTCCAGAGGATTATAAAACTGAACAGACTCAGTAGATGGTCTAAAAGTAACATGAACACTATTTCGTTTCTTAGTAGTGATTTTCATGATTTTGGCCCTATGAGTTACTGTTTCAGACAAGCTCCTTTTAGTAGGAGAAAGCTTGCTAGTGTTTGAAACATGAGGCATTCTGCGGTTAACAGGTGGTTTTAGAGTAGTTTTCTTGGCATGCATATGTGGGACAGTGATCTTTTCATTAATTTGTACACTCTTAAGCTTTTCAACTAGCGTTACATCTACACAGGCATCTAATTCTGTGGCTGCTTGTCTATACAAGTATTTCCTTTTTTCTTTATCACAAGGGCTACCTGAACTAGGCTCTGATGATGGTTTGTCAATGTTTAGTTGCTTAGATTTTTCAGAAGTTTGTGTTCTCATAAAACTATCTGACTGATGAGGTACATTACTCATGAAAGCAGGTGCACTTGGTTCTTTCTGAAACTGTATGCTTTCAGGAGTCCTAACATAAGACATGACATTTTCTGGTTTAATTTCTTGATCTCTATATTCTAACTTATCTAAGGATGATCTTTCATCCTTAGTTACTGCAATAATCACTTCCTGAGAAGCTGTATCTTTTCCTATTTCATTTTTACTATAATTTTCTTGGTTTTCCTTAAAATATTCTTTCAGGGAAGAAAGAAGATCATCATCTCCTTCAAGGTCAAAGTACTGGATTTGTTCAAAAGCTGAATCTGCAAGTTCTACTGGACCTATTAAGTGACAAAGATGGTCATATATGCTATCACCAACTTCCAGAGAAGACTCTCTACTATGAGTATCAGTGATGTGGCTTTCAGTGGATCTAGTTATTGAAGAAGCCTCTGTGGAACTCTGCAAGCTTGGTGCATGACGGGATGAACTGTCAATGACAGGAACTGCACCTTTGACTCGTTCAACAGTGAATGGTTCCAAGATGTCAGAAGTACTGCTACTTCGAGGCAATGGCTGTTCTTCATTCAAGGCACCAAAAACTTCATTTCCAGTGTCTTCACTTTGTGAAAAATGTCTGACTCTAGTTGAGCGGGGATGTATTTGAGCATCATCAATATCTGTGAAAGAGAAAAATTATATAGAGTAGAAACTATATGAGTATAAAATATTAATGTCAACCATAGCATAAGCATATGCTTTACAACAACAAAAAAATTGAGATTTTTTAAGTTCCATGAAAGAAAATCAATTAAAAATATAAATCTGTTTTTTAAAAAACTGATGGGCACAAGCCAATATAGCATGTAGTGTCAATGAATTAGAAAACTACCAAAATACATTTTAAAATGTTAACGTGCATAGAAACAGTGAGGTGATGAAACATTTGGAAGTGCAGTTTAAGATAGAACTGTGCCAATAAATCAAGCAATTCAAACTTGTTACTCAATTATTCCTAGTTAAGTTCTAAACATAAAAATAGATCTTAACACATAAAGCTGACCTAAATATCCCATTGCAAATTTATAAATTCCTCTGCTTCCAACCTGAGTAGCCAAGCGGCATCATCTTTTCTTCATATCTTGTTCATTTGATTGGTCAGAAATTATAAATGGAAATCTTCACCCTCTCCCTAAAATTCTCTTTATCAGGAAACTATTGTACTGAAGTGTTTTATTTTACTCTAGTATTAAAATGTATTCACTGCCATCAAAAAGTCAATATATTAATATAGTCAATAAATTAACTTTTTTGCTTTTAACAAAAACATTATTTAAATCTGCTAAAAAGATACCTTACCTGGCTATTATTGGCCCTTTCCATTAAACAACTATCAATTCTAACAGTGATCTACAGTTTCTTATATCTTTTTAAGAAGCATAGATTCTGGTGTCAAAATGGACATTTAGCAATTATCTAATTTAACTCTTGGAGAGATGAGAAAGTTGAGAACCCCCCAGAGAGATAAAATTACTTTCCCAAACATATAATCATTAAAGTTTGACAAGTAGCATTAGTGTTCTATATCACAGCATTATTTTTACTACATTAGCCCACTTATACCAAAAGTTGCAATTTTTTTTGGATTTGTGCATGAAATTCATATATGTTACCCAGAAAAATTCAAAGAACAAGAATTTGAAGACAACAATTTTTATTGTGGTCCACTGTTACATGCTGTTCCAAAACTGGAACACTAAGCATAAAAGGATTAAGCGTTCAGTATATGGTAAATCCTCAAAAATATTTATAAAATTGAAAATTAAAAAAATGGAATATTATTTAGCTGTTCAAATAGAAACATATTTTCAGAGAGGAATTTTAGAAGTTAAGTACATTGGCCATGGACCTATCATAGTAGTTTGTTACTTAGGAGTAAAAAAACTTTGTTTTCAGATATCAGCAAAATGCTGAAAAATGGACAAAAGAGTAAAAAAGTCAGCTGTTGCTACTTACTTGCTTTGTAATACAAAAGTAAAAGTCAGGCTGGGGATTTAGCTCAGTGGTTCCATTGCCTGCCTCGCAAGCACAAGGTCCCGAGTTCAATCCCCAGTATTGAAAAAAAAAAAAATCATTCTACAAAACATTCTTTCGGGCCAGGTGTTTAGCTCAGTGGTTCTGCCGCCTGCCTCGCAAGCGTAAGGACCCGAGTTCGATCCCCGGTACCAAAAAAAAAAAAAAAATCATTTTACCAAAGTAAAAGTCACAAAACTGTAACTGAATAATGAAATATTGCTCATAATCAAAATTTTAGATTCAGAGTAAAACAGTGGCTTATCCAAGATTACAAAGTAATTTCTTATTGGTGTTAGGTAATGAACTTAGGTTTAGTTACTCTAGACTGAGACCAGATTCCTCAGTGAAAGAAAGAGAACTGACATTCAAAGCATTTTCAGGACACATGCAATGTATGAAAGGAGACAGTCTTGGCTATTTCATTAATACCCTCTTTGTATGAGGCCCCAAAAGATCTACTTTGTATTAAATTCAGATCAATAGAAGTTTCTATTGTGCTAAGATTCTAGTATATTCCTAAAGATACAGGTGTAGGTTCCCAATATAGGTCAAATACATGTATCTCCTGAAGTCAAAACAAACTTTGTCATTAAACTGAGTAGAATACAACACTTTAAAAAATTACATTGGCTTTCTTTCTTATGTACTTCACTTAGAACTTTTTTTAAATGAAAAGTAAGTTTCCTTACAAGCTTCACCTTTATGCACTTATACTGTTACTGCAGTAGGTAACTAATGCATATTTATACATCTTGACAAAAAGAAATATTTTGTTATCCCTCCCATAACAGGTCATAAGAACTTCTGCTTTGAGGACAGATACTATATTCAACTCGCAGTCCATGTTTTTTTCCATAAAAAGGAATCAGGAAAGGAAAGGAAGATACAATTTTACTATAAAAAATTTTAAGAATTTTATAGTTGGAATTTTATCAAAGTTCAAAATCAGAATTCAAAACATTAAATTTAATGAGCTCAGCAAACATGACCTTTAGGAAAAAGTACAATATTAGTTTTAATTCGGGGTTCTCTTATTAACAGTTCATAATTTTTTCACTCTTAAGCAAAGAAAGATTACTATTCTTTTTTCTTCCCAAACATAGTCCTCCTCACCTTCATATTAGAAAACTTAACACTGTTTCAGACTGTGTTTTCTTCCTAAAATTTTGCTATCACAAATGAGTATCTAAAACTGCTATACAATTTTAAGAGGGCAAGTGCTTTTTAAAAATGCAACTAAATATTTTTCTACCAGTAGGATTGTGTTGGAGAATTTAAAACTAAACAAGTATTTTTAAAGTAAGCTTTAAATGGCACATCATAATAAAGACATGGGCACATGACAACATTAATTGTATAAAATCAAAGAAGAAAGTAACTGCTGACAGGAAACTAAGGTCAGCACTTGAATTAGGTGTAACGGACTATAACAAGCCTTAAGTTTAATTGGGAAAATATACCTAAACTTTATTGAGGAAAAAAAGACTAAAAAGTCAAAAAGTTGGTAAAGTTAATTGTATTGTTAAGAAACTAAAAAGGAGAATAATGATTCATTTCTATAAAGATAAAAATCTTAGGAAATCAAGACTGAGACAAAACAAATATTGGTAAACTGTACAGAGAAAAATGACAGAAAATCTCTATGTTGTATTGTTAAAAATAATGATGGCATCAGGTTTAAATTAAAATGTCCTTCAAGACAATTTAATTATGCTGGTTATATTTTAATTGGGAAAACATAAGCTTTCAAGTTATTTTAACTAAAAAAGAAATGATTTAATGGGCAAAAAAAAATGTTTTTAACAAATAGGAAGTGTTTGAACACTGAAAAATTGCTTTCTAAACAGCCTACAAATTCATTAGAAATGTTGTTTTATCTCTTTGCTTCCTTAGTATTAAACTGTTGGAAATTATTTCTATATTAAAATTTCCTGACTATTCTGTTTCAATGATAGGTTTCTTTTGCTAGTTTGAAAGGTAGGCTGTGAATTAAAATGTAATGTGTAAGTAAAACATACTTCTTTCCACTAGAATTTATAAGTATCTTGAGGATTTTTGTTTTGTTCATCATAATATCTCAATTGTTTGAAAGAAGATTTGTCACACAGTATGGCCTAAATAAAAACTGGTACAAGAGAAGCATTTTTTAAAGCAAAAAATTAGTAGCTACTGATTGGTAAAAATCAAACTAGTTCCCCAAAACAAAACAAAAAACAAAAAAATCCTCAACTTAGAATACTACTGTATCAATGGAAAATTTTAGAAATTTCTGAAATGATGTACAGAACCAACTACCTGAAGTTCCTTTTACCAAAGTTGAATTCTTTTCTTGGTCAAGCACAAATATTTGCTGTCAGTAATAATTTTATGGCTCCTAAATTTAGAAAATCATTTATTTACATTTGTTTACATAGGAACTATTGCCATTTTGAAACAAGTTTTTTCAGCCAATTACCAGGCAATTTTATATATTTTGCCTATTTGGCAACAATGGCAATATACCTTCAAGGTAAGAAGTATAGCACATCTGTGCTAACAAAAAATTCTACCTTTTAAAACTGTAAGTTCAATTAATGTATATACTTTGATGTAGGTAATTATAAGCAGTATCTGTTACTGAATCATAAGATTTAAAAGCAATAAACCAAGTTAAATAATTTAAATTTCAAACTATTAATATTTAGTCCACTAAACTCTACTTCTGTTTGCATGACTTTTAAATTCTGAACATAGCAAATGACCATAGCAAATGTTTGTATGTTAAGAAAATTACAGTATTTTGTTTATGAGTATGTTACATACTGCCATTTAAGTTAGCTTCAAATTATTCTATTTGTTTCTTTGAGACACAGTCTGGCTACATAGTTCAGGCTGACCTCACACTTGAACTCATGGTAATCCTCCTGCCTCAGCCTCCTGAAGCATTCACCACCATGCTCTCTTACATATAAAATTATATCATATAGCATTATACAATGCAGGTAAAATAAAATTATTTCCTTTAAACTGTCCTGCAAATAATGAAGGAAAACAGACATAGCCAGAAAATATAGTACAGTATTTTGAAATATGAAAGTCCATGCTTAAAGAAGTATGCTTTTGGGGCCAGGCATTTAGCTCACTGGTTCCGCCGCTTGCCTTGCAAGGACAAGGACCAGAGTTCGATCCCCAGTACCAAAAAAAAAAACAGAAGTATGCTTTTTAAGCCAGGACTGATTCCAGCACTTGAGAGGCTGAGGCAGGAGTATTGCCATGAGTTCGAGGCCAGCCTAAACTACAAAGTGAGAACATGTCTAAAAAACAACAAAAAAGGAGGAGAAGTAGTAGTAGTAGTAGTAGTAGTAGTACTTTTTTAAAAGATGAGGAGATGAGGAAGGAAAATTAAAAGGAGTTTGTTAAAACGAATAATAGATAATGTGAAATAGGAAGAAAAGGTCCAAAGGGGTAGGGGAAGTGGGAGGGCAAGGGGAAAGGAAAGAAGAGAAAGGAAAAATTATAAGAAAAGGAAAAAATGGAAACAAAGTCTTTGTAAATAGGGAAGGATGGAGGGGGTGAAGGGAGCACAGGTAACGGGGAAAAAACAAGAACCAAGATACATCATGTATAGGTACAAATACCCAATGATAAACGTAAACGTATTGTATACCTAAAATGTACCAATAAAAGAATTTAAGCAAAAAAAAAAGGAGTTTGTTTTGTTTTGCAGTATTAAGAACTGTATCTAGGGCCTCACACATGCTAAGCAAGAAAGAAACATAAGCAATTAACCAGTTGGATTGGTTGAACATCCAAGATTTCAGTGATTTTTGTTTTTTTAAATTTAGCACTACTTTTACAAATGTCTATACTCATATAGCTCCTTTTTCTCCTATCCCTTCCTTCCATCTAGCTTCCCAAGAAACAAATTCCAGGTCTAACAACCAAAGGAACAATAATAAATTCAGTAATTCAGATTTCATCAATGTAAACTGGGTATGAAATAGTCCTGTCCAATTTTCATAGTGCTAATTTTTAAGATTAGGAAATTCAATATTTTCCAAATCTGTCTTCTTTGAAACCTTAATGCTATAAGCTGGTTTTTTTTTTGGTACCAGGTATCGAACTTAGGACCTTGCACTTGCGAGGCAGGCGCAGCTCCACTGAGCTAAATCTCCGGTCCTTGATATATATAGGCTGTTACTATGTGTACTTGGAAAGAAGCTCTATGGTTAAATAAGTTTGAGAAATATTGAATTATACAGTTGGCTTTAATATTTCTAAACCTTCAATATATTAATGAACATTATGAACCCTTCCCTCTCTAAATCTATTTATATCTTCTAACAAAATATTCTGAATTTTTGCATCATCTTGGAAATGGGAACTTCCTAAGTCAATTTCCAGGAAAAATAGAATTTTAGCTGCTGTTTAAAAATGGTACAGTTGGGGCCAGGGATTTAGCTCAGTGGTTTCACCGCCTGCTGCGCAAGCGCAAGGACCCGAGTTCGATCCCCAGTACCAAAAAAAATAAAATAAAATAAAAAAATAAAAATGGTACACTTTCTTTTCTTTCCTGAGATGAAAATGATTTCTCAATTCAAGTTATGTCGTTATGCTTTTATATTTTATATTACACATTTATAAAAACTGGAGGCAAAGGCATTTTAAGTTATGAGTAAATTAGTATCAGTTTAGTAGGAATATGCATCTTTTCTCATATACTTTCCCCTATGATCCATATTTCTAAAATGAACATTTATTATCTACATAATCAGATATAGAGACTTTTGTTTAGGTAACTGGTGTCTCAACATCATCTAAATCTTTACAGTTACTATAGAATTACAGATATTACAGACATTTTATCTCAAATGGGGAAAGTGAAAACAAATGTACCGTTTTAAAAACTCCTTTTAAATATTCTTTATATATCTTTAAGTCATAAATCTTTTAAAGAGATAATCATTCTGAATTATGAATTGACTGCAAGATTTTTGATGTAAGAACTCATGCTGGCTGTTAGTACTTTAGAACATTTTAAAGGGAATACCCTTATCTTTATTTTAGTTTTAGAAAAATATTTTAGCACTTAGGGTGTTTGCCAAATATAAGCTGGAGAGCAAAAATTCTGTAAACCGCCGAAGATTCTGAGAAATAAAATAAAATGTTTGGACAATTTCTCAAGACAGGAGAATACGTGATTCAACAAACTTTTAAGAATGAATGGCTAAAACTCATTTAAATTTTTCTAAACAAGTCAAAAATGGTTTGCATCAAATGCTTTAAGTATACTTTAAAAGCTTGAAATAGACAGAGATTTAGCTCAGTGGCACCGTACCTGCCTCACAAGCACAAGGTCCTGAGTTTGATCCCCAGTACCAAAAAAAAAGCTTGAAACAGCTGGGCATGGTAATTACACCTGTAATCCCAGCAGTTGGGAGGCTGAGGTAGAAGGATCACCATGAGTTCCAAGGCCAGTATGGGCTATGTAATGAGTTCAAGGCCAGCCTGGTCTACATAGGGAGACCCTGTCTCAATCAATCAATCAATTAAGGCTTAAAGCAAAAAAAGTATCCATTTTTTAATAAACTGTATGCAGTTTGTTGTAAGACAGAAATATTATTTTATTTGTCAAAATAAGTAACTAAATCATAATTTGTTACAAGCAACCAACACCTGTGCTATTCACATAGGAAGGTACAAAATACTTAAAATGGAGCACCAAAAAGACAAAATATCCGTTACTTATAACTGAGCATCATTTGTAGAAAAATGTGTCATTTTTTCCATCAAAATTTCTTTGTTTTTTTTTTTTTGGTACTGGGGATCAAACTCGGGACCTTGCATTTGTGAGGCAGGTGCCGGAACCACTGAGCTAAATCCCTGGCCCTCCATCAAAATTTATTTTATCCTATTTATATATTTTCTAATCTTCCTACTTGTTTGCACTGATAGCCTAAAAGATTCAGACTGCCTAATTTTTCTGGTATAAAATCTGTTCATTCATACATCAAATACTATTTGTAATTAATTATATTATCATTTAAAAATAACACTTGAACACTTCTCAAACATTACAAAATATCTTCTGAAGTAACTGTTTCCTAGTCATTGTATTCTGAAATAGAAACTATTATCATATCCAATAATGAATGTTTTATTATCATATTCTGAGAAATGCCAATGCTAAGTATTTTCATTTGCAGTATTTCTGAAGAATATCAACATAAGACATATATAGATATACTTCTGTACCTACCTGTTCATAACTTTTCATTTATGTTACCCCTGTTGGCTTAGAAGAAACCTTTTCTTTTTTTTTTCCGATACCGGGGATCAAACTTGGGACCTTGCACTTGCGAGGCAGGCAGCGGTACCACTGAGCTAAATCCCTGGCCCTAGAAACTTTTTCTTAGTAAGATTAAGGATGGTAGAAGGTACTTCATCTGAAATATTAATAAAAATGCACCTTCTCTTTTAGTTCCTCCAATACATTTAGGCAATGAAAGGTATAAAGATTGGAAAAAGCCAGAACAACAAAAAAACCCAGTTACCTCATCAAAAGTTACAATGTCAGGGAAACATTAAGAAGAGTGATCGTAAATTATATAAGAATGTATAAGTAAGTTTCTTTGAACTAGCACATTTTGCACAGTAACTGTACTCAACACAAGTTTACTTCTGTCCAAAAGACAGAATCACATTGTGTGATTTTATTTATACAAAGAAAATTTTTTTTCAAAAGACAAAACTAACCTATGGCAACAAATTAAAAACTAGTTATGCATGGAAGGGTAGAACAGGTAATGGAAAAGTTGCATATTTTATTGGGGATGACAGTAATTTAGGGGTGTGTGCAATTCTCAAAACTTACTGAACTATAAGTACAAGATCTATACATTTTATAATATACAAGATCTATACATTTTATTATATATTATACATTTTATTATATATATTGATTATATATTATATTGATTATATAGTGATATATATATTTTATTTTATACGTTTTATTATACATTGATTAAGACTTAATAAAAAGTTTCAGTCATCCCAGTACTGGAGATTAAGGACCTCAGCAGAACTGGAAAGCTAAGCAGGTTTTCAAGCTTCTTGAACTTGGGGCTTCCAAGAATGGTTTTAAAATGAGGATATCCTGGGCTGGGGATTTAGCTCAGTGGTTTTGCCGCCTGCTGCGCAAGTGCTAGGACCCAAGTTCAATCCCTGGTACCACCCCCCCCCACCAAAAAAATGAGGATATCCTTAGAATTCTACATACTATTAAATCTAAAAAAAATTACAAAGACTTATTCCCAAGCAACTTTCATATTATGTGTTTTTCCCAATGATTTACTGGCCTTACTTAGTAACATTATAGCAGATGATGGAAAAGAAATTATTCAAGATTTACAATATTGGTAACAGAACAATAGGGAATTTAAAATCAAGGCTTTAATTATCTTCTAATTCACCTCTTGTGAGAAATCTATGATATAAATATACATTCCTACTTCTTTTTGCCACTTAAGAAAAAGGTAAGCACAAGCATATTGGACATTGGCACAGCACTAAACTTAGCACTTCCAGAATGAACTGCAAAGGTAGCATTAGAGTTCAAATAACTCAAAATGTTGATTTCTCAACCATTTCCCAGTTTCCCACACCTCCCCCAAAGAAATTAACTTTGAAGAGTTTATTTGACTTAGCAAATTTGAAAGCAGAGGATTAAAAAGTGAAAAGTGGTGCAGAAATTAGCAGAGGTGGCACTACCTGAAAGCTCATCAGAAAGGGGAGTGAGAACAATATCAGGCAAGAAGGGTTTGGAAGTATGGATCAGGACAGGAGCACTTTTAGCACTGCGTATATAGGCCGATGGCAGAGCACATTCACCAATGGATCGGCTTCTCATGGCTTTAAAAAAGGAAAAGAAAGAAGTGGGGAAGGAAAAAAGAAGAGTGACTATAATGAAAGGCTTGTGTCACAGAAAAAGCAGCAACAGAGAAAACTAAAAGATATAAAGGAGGGAAATTTTAAATTAAAACATTTCAGCACAGCAAATACTGGCAAGCTGTAAGAAAAGAAAACAGAGTACACATACAATTTGAATGTAATTTTTTTGGTGTAAAACAGAAAAATGCTGTTTATTATTAACAATTACAGTGGAATAGCATTAAAAATAGCACACACTTCAGCACTATGTTCTCAAAGCTAGAAAGTAATTATTTGTTGAATGCAAATATTGAAACAAACAATATTATTAGTTCAAAGAAATTTGTGATATATTTGGGCATTTCTCAAAGAAATTCAGTCATTCTTCTTAATGAAGCTGAATTCTATGAACAAATCATCCCTATTTTCATATTCTTCCTCAAATAAAATTTCCAAGTCACTCATAGGTTTTTTTAGAAAAATTTTAAGTATATCATAATCAAAAGGATTTATTCTTATGGTTAGTATTTGTTCTTGGTAGGAAAGGAATGCTTCAACAAATCAATATCTTATTTATAATAAAGAGTAATAGAAAATTTAAAAACAGAAACATTTACACAAAATAGAATTTGTAATCAGCATTAAGAATCAGCTTAAGAAAACTAGACAATTTTCCACTAAAAACATAAAAATTTAAGATTGTTTTTAAAGAAAAATTCAGATTACTTTGTAGAACTGCATGTGTCATAACATTTGATAATTTCTTAAAAAGAGTCACTAGTTCACAAAACTAAAGACAAATTTTAGCTTACTTAGATATAAACTAGTAATTTAAACTTTACAGAGATTTTAAATCAGGGATGACTGATTGATGAAGATATATAACATATATAGTATATGAATAGAGGAATTCACCAATACTGTATAGTATCTAGGGCAATAGTGATGGGGAAAAAATAACTTGAATGTTGACATCAATTCAAAATCCTGGGCTTTCCTAATTACTAGAAACAATTCCTGGATGTCTAAATTCTTTAGCCTGTCACTTAAGACCTTCATGATTTCACTACAATGAATCATTCACTAAGACTTCGTATCTTTCTACCATCTTTCCATGCTGCTGCCACACAGAATTTGATTGTGTTCCTAGAAATTTCAAGCTTTTTCATCATACCATGGCTTTGTCTGTTACTCTCATTCTTGGTCTCTTTTTTTTCCTGACAAACTTTCATATTTGAAGTATCATCTCATTTAAGAAGTTTTTTTCTATTCTGTATATAACTTGTTGGCAACATAGCAATAAACACAAATAAATAAAAATTTCTGCTTTTGCAAGGCTTACAATCTTTACAATAGACTGTATGGTTTTATGTTAGATTTCTCAACTTTTCACACAAAGAACTATATTCTCATTGAATTCCTAATGCCTGATGCATGAGTTTAATGCATATTTTATGAATAATGGTATTTGGGCCAGGTGTGGTAGCACACCTGGGGAGGCTGAGGCAGGTGGATCAGAATTCAAGGCCACCCTGAACTACGTAGTGTGTTCAAGGATGGTTGTAGTATACAGTGAGGCCATGTCTCAAAAAACTAAAACCAAAACCAAAGAAAATAATGCTCTCTGGGTAAGAGTTCAAACTAATCATTTGAAAAAGAAAAGCTTCAGACTGTGAGGATTATAAAAAGGAAAAACCAAAAGACCCATTAACCAAAATTTAAAAGTATTATGTAGTTTCTAACTAGAAAAAAGTAATCACTTTTTCAAAAGCTGTTATGAATGTTGGCAAAATAAGGGATTTTTAAAGAGCTATTTTTAGGTACATCTATGTACAGAAAGAAGTGAAAAGTAGGAATTGTTAAGGTAATTTGTCTTCAGTGTATGGCTTGCCATATAATATTCTAAAGGTAAACATATTTTAAAATTGAGTACATATATAAAATGTCAGACTCTAACCCTGTTCAAGTTTTCCTGCTTTTCCTTCTTGTGAAAATAATCAACAATTTTATAATATAATTTGAAATAAAAGTTATATTGACTTAAAGATAATTACTCATTAAAATTTCTTAGAACAAAGATCCAAGTATACAGGCAAAACAAAGCACTGCTTACACAGGAGGTAAAATACCACCTACAGATACAACCAGATGTGGTTTTTAAAGGTAATCTTTTTAAACTAAATGGAATCAGGTTTTAGACTACACAAGTAAATTATACATTTTTATCTTTTTTTCCTTGAGGAATGACAATTTCTTCTGTTCTTCCTTTACCATTATCAACTTCAAGGAAGAATTTGGACACTTCCCTTAGCACTTCTTCTGTATTTGCAGTAGCATACATCTATGTTACAGCATGAGTTAATTCTTCAAAACGCATCCTCTTTGTTACTTAGATTGTGCATCTGCACACTTACCTGAAACCCAGCAAGTGCCTAACAACTATACAAGACTCAATGCAGAAAATTATTTGCAATGAATTAGCTACTGAGATATTTTGGGATGAACTAATCCAAATACTAAGATTAGTAAATCTCTGTAAAGCTACACATTCCTATTACTGCATATATGTGCAAGCCACATACCATCAGTGATCAGACAATCTATAATATGCTTTATGCTGACAGGTCAGTGTGAAGAATATAATGTCAAAAGGAAAAAAAACATTTTCAGATTCATGAGCGTGTCTTTTTTTTTGGTACTGGGGATCAAACTCAGGTCCTTGCTTTGCGAGGCAGGTGGCAGAACCACTGAGCTAAATCCCGGGCCCGAGCATGTCTACTTTTGAAGGTGTTTTATTTTCAGCCCTCTCATGAAAGGGGGCAGGGGAATAATGGACTCCACATAAATTCTTGCACCACACAAACCAGATTAAAAACTGAAGGCCTCCCTCTAAAGTTCTCATTCAGCATATTAAATTCATGGACAAAGAGTGACCGATCACTAAAAACACAACATAGGACTAAACATGAAGTAGGCAAAGCTGGCATATACTCATTTCCAAAATATTATATATATTTCTTATCTCTAATTAAAATTCACATTATGTAAACATTTCTATCCGTTAGCAAAAGTATCTTTAAAGTTTCCAAGGTTAGCAAAATATGAAAACAGAAGCAGTGACATATTTGCCTTTAAAGTTGGACAGTAGAAATACACTACACTGTTTCTCACGAATAAGCTCTACAATTCCTAAATTTATGGCAATCTTTTTTAATATTTGCTAGTATAAGCAAAACCTTAAATATGCTCTCCAAAACTTTAAAGCTTAAACTTAGGTTAAATATGAACATCAAAATTTCTCTTAATAAAGCAACTCTTGACTATTCTGGGATTATGTTTTTATGGTTTTTATTGGTGGTGGTTCTGGGAATTGAACCCAGGGCCTTCTGACTGAGCTACAGCCTAAGCCTTTTATTTATTAATTTTTTTTTGAGACAGTGTCTCAGGCTGGGCTTGAACTTGAGATCCTCCTGCCTTAGCCTCCTACAGTGTTGGGATGATAGGCATGCACTATCCCACCAAGCTATGCAAGAGCCTTTACTTTTCTTAAGTGAAAAGTAATTGATAAATTGTCTTAAACTGTCTGAAACTCTAGAAGGCAGGCAGTAAAACAAGTCTTTCAATGTTACATGACAAAATCACTACATTGCAAACTCCATCACTGATCATACTAATGTCCTCATGAATGATAAGGACATCAGGTATTTACGTCTGTTCCAAAAAAATCAGAGTCCACCTGTTCTTGGTGTTTTCTCTTTGGAAGATTAGATATGCCTATTCAGATTACTGTACCTGACTTTCCTTGAGTTTTATAGAATGTATCTTGTTTCAAAAATTGGTTCATTTCATCTGTTATCAAACTAATGGGAAGAGTTACAAAATTCCCTTACAATCTTTTTAATGTTTATGGGATTAATATAATGGCTCCTCTTTCATTTCTGATATTAATAATTGTTGTGCTCTTCCCCAAACCCCAACTCAGTTAACCTAGAGCAGTGATGGTGAAACTGTTAAGAGCTTTCAATGATAGAAACAGCACGCATGCCTCAGGTTCACCACCAGTGACCTACAGATTTATTGGTTTTGTTGATCTTTGCAAAGAAACTTGGTCTTGTTCATTTTTTTCTATTAATTTCTTGTTTCAATTTTATGCTGTAATTCTTATTATTTGTTTTCTTCTGCTTACTTTGGGTTTATTTTTTCTAGTTTCCTAAGGTGGGTGCTTAGTTTATTGATTTTATGTCTTTCTTCTTTTGCACTATGTTTTAATGCTATTGATTACCTTCTAATAGGGCACTGGTTTCATTATACTTTACAAGTTTTGATAAGCTGAATTTTCATTTAGCTCTAAATACCCTAAATTTTCTCTTGAAACTTTTTCTTTGTCCTTTCTATTTGCAAAATATGTTATTTTATCTCTAAGTACTTTGGAGTTGTCCAACTGTTTTGAGTAATTGGTTTCTAGTTAAATTCATTGTGGTCAGAGTGCACACTCTATGATTTCTATTTCTTTAAAATGCAATGTGCTGAAGGTACACTTAATGACATAAAATGTAATCTTATCTTGAGTTAATGTTCTGTGTGAGCTTGAGAAGAATGTGTAACCTGCTGCTACTGAATGAAGTAATCTACAGATGTCAATTGTATTCAGTTACAATTGACGGATGGTGTTATTCAGCTCAACTATATCTTCATTGATTTTCTGCCTGTTGGAGCTATCAATTACTAATAGAAAGGTATTAAATCTCTAACTATAATAGTAGATTTATCTACTTCTGGCAGTTTTTCCAGTCTTTGTGTCATGTATTTTGATGCTTTGCTGTTAAATGCACATACATTAAGGACTGCTATGTCTTCATAGAGAACTGACAACTTTTATATTATATAATGCTCCCTGATCATTTCTTTGCTCTTAAGTTTCATTTAAAATTAATATGGCTATTTCCACTTTCTTTTGACTGTTAGCACTGTACACTTTCCTCCACCTACTTATTTTTAATCTATCTGTGTCTTTATATTTTAAATGGAATTAGACAGAATATACTTGAGTCTTTTCTTTTATCCAGTCTCTTTCTTTCAACTGGTATATTTAGATCACTGATGTTTAAAGTAATTACTGATAAAGTAATACAGTGGTGCATTTATTTCTGTCCTCTATTCACTTACCTTACTGTTTTCTTTTCAAAGTTTACTCTCTGCTGCTTTTTCAGGTTTTAACTATCTTATATGCTTCTTGTTTCTCTTCTATTTGCATATGAAGTATAATACTCTAAAAAATTTTTTCATCATTACCCTTGAGTTTGAAACATGCACTTACAACTAATCCAAGTCTTCTTTCAAGTAGCACAATATCACTTCCCAGGTAGTGCAAGGTCCTTACGACAGAGTATGTCCAGTTTCTCCCCCCACTGCTGTCAAACATTTTACATATTCATAAAGTAGTGTTTCTGATTGTTGAACTTATCTGTTAGAATAAAATGACACTGGAAAAGTGAGCAGGGGCCAAATCATGTATGACTTTATAAACTCGTTTTCCCAAAAGCATTAAAAGGCCACTGAAAGATGTAAGCAAAGAAGTTATATCAATCTAAAAATATTTTTAAATGTCATTTTGACAAGAGGGTAGAATATGGAGTTAAAGGTGGTAAAGGACTGATGCAGGGAAACAAATAAGAAAACTTCTGCTACAATGTAAGCACAACAGTATACAAGATCAAAGTAGCAGAAGTGGAAATGCAGAGATAAGATGGATATTTCCCTCAAGCTATAATCAACAGGATATAATTTGCTGCCCAAATACAGAGGCAAATCTAAAATTCTTGTGTGCTGACAGGATTATTCAATAGTTCTTTTCTGGCTTTTTACATATAATAAGCAAAAGAGAATATTTAGAAATTATACCAGAAAGATCCACTGAAGTAATCAGATTGGTCCCAATATTAAAGTAAAGCATAAGGATATGAATTTGTCAGTCCGGGAAGGACAAACTTTTTGAAAGGATAAAAACAATCTGTACTTTAAAGATTAATTTGACATCAGTATATAAAACTAATGAGAGCAGCCACTCTTCAATTTTCTTGGGTAAATAATGAGGAGTGGAATTACTAGATAACATGATAATGGTTTAACATTTGCAGGAACTGACAAACTTTGCCAAAGCATCTGTATCATTTCACATGTCCAATTAAGAATGTATGACGGGGCCGGGGACTTAGCTCAGTGGTTTCGCCACCTGCTGCGCAAGCGCAAGGACCCGAGTTTGATCCCCAGTACCAAAAAAAAAAGAATGTATGAAGACTCCAATTTCCCTACATTCTCATCAGCACTTGTCATCATCTATCTTTTTGATGGACAATAGTCACCTAGTGCAATGGTAGCAAACTGATGACATGTGTGCTGCAGTGTGCTGTTTATATTACAGAAAGCTCAAAAAGGTTCACCAACCCTGCACTAGTGGGTATACATGAAAGAGTATCTCACTGTGTTTTTCATTTGCATTTCCCTGATGGCTAGTGTTGTTGAGCATGTGTTTACTGGCCATCTGTGTATCTTCTTTGAAGAAATACCCATTCAAATCTTGTGTCCAATTTTAAACTGAGTTGTAGTTTTCCTATATATTTTTCTTTTTTGAATGAGAAAATTTCTGTGATCTTATTTGTTTACTGAGTGTATGTTTGAGATAGTACAATCATTGTGGAGGAACTGGTGTGAAGTATACCATAACTGGTGTGATGTGAAGTATACACATCACATCTTGATCTTTTTAACATTTCCTTTCCCCTCCCTTCCCTTCTCTTCTTCCCCATCCTTAGATTCTCTCTCTATATATTTGAAAGTCTAAAGCCAATGTAATACCACCAGTACTTTACCCAACTAGGAACAAGAATTTTAGAATACTTATATTCTTACTAAACTCCTCTTGAATTACATAAGAATAACCCATATTTTAATTCTGCCCTTCTCCAAAATATAGAGTATTTCCAAATATTTAGTTTACCTATATATTTACCAATTTCTTTGATCATTTATTCCTTCTTATATCTCAGACTTCAATCCTAGTATTTTTCTTTTTCCTGATATATTAAGAAGTTCCCTTCATAAAGGTAAGATAGTAGCAAAATTTTAACCTTTGTGTTTATTTTACTCTCAATCATAAACCAAGTTTTGTTGTGTACACAATTCTACAAGGAAAGTTATTTTCAGACTCTCATTCTCTTGCAGATGATCAAATTTTTCTCTTTGCAGCTTTTAAACTCTTTTGCCTTTCAATTCTATAGCATCCATTCCTGTAACATATTTATGTATGGGTTTCCACTTATTCACTGTATTCAGTATACTATGTGCTTCTGTTCTTAGGTCTCATATCTTTCATCAATTACTTGTTACTCTTAAAACACTGCATCTCACGATTAAAAAAACAAAAAAGAATCAAGGTGTAGTATGTACAAGTAACCATTCCCCAGCAGGACTGTAAACCGCACAAACTGCAAACATGTACTACTAAAATAAGAAATTATTAAAAAAAAAAAACCACACAGCATCTCCTTTATTCACTCCTTCTGGAATTGTGATTAGACCTGTTAGAACTTCTCACCCTATTCTATTTCTTAACCTTTCCTTTATATTTGTAATATCCTTGCTCTGCTAAATTTTTCCAAATCTGTCTTCTAAGTCACTGATACTCTTTAGTTGGTTTATGTCATTTAATCTATGCATTCTTTCTCTTTTAATAATTGTACTGTTATTTCTGTAAATTCTATGTACTCTTTTTAAAAATAATTTTTATGAGTATCATTTTTAAAAATATTTCAAACATTACAGTCTGGAAAATTCATTTACAATATTAGGGATTTATCTGTTTTCATTTTGCTAACTCCTTTGCTTCCTTGGTTGTTAAATAATCTCTGTTAAATCATAATTGATTGATGCTAATCCGTGGAATTTCTAGAGGACTACTTGAGACTATATTCCTCCAGAGGTAATTTACATCTGCATTTACCTATTTCCAGCAAGCATTACCAACTGGAAATTAACTTTGTCAAGCTCTCCAGCTTCACGTGAAAGTCTTTAATTCAGTCCTTCAGTACTGAATTTTGCCAAGCTCTTAGTCTAGATCCCAGAAAGGCTGAGCACTTTGCTTCAAGGTCATCCCCCTTTTCCAGTGTTACTGCCCACTATTCAATTCTCAGAACACAGCTTTATTTAGTTTTGGCCAAGAAAGTAGGGACAGGAGGAAGAGTCCTAGAGCTTTCCCTACCTTTTTGCAGAGCCAGCAGTGTAATAGCAGAAGAATATCTAGTGGCTTCAGAAATATCCAAAATAACAAGTTTACTATATTGCTGGCAGTTTAAAAACCCTTTTCTTCTCAAATTATTGAGAAAAATTTCAAACATATACAAAATGTTAAAAGTAACAATGTGCATATGTATTCTTCTACCTAAATTCAAAAGTTGCTAACAACTTGCCAATATGTTAACATCTTGTCACAATATTTTTTTATGCGTATGTATATTTTTGCTAAAGAATTTGAAAGTAAGCTGCAGATACCATGACTCTTCATCCTCTAAATACTTCAGGATTCATCCATGGGTAAGGTCATCCTCCTATATAGCCAATATCATTATCACACCTAAGAAAATTAACAAAACTTGCACAAAATTAATTAATATCCAATCTCTATTCGAAGTTACCAAATTATCGGCAAAATGATTTTATAACTTTTTTGAAATCAGCATTTAATCAGGGTTCACATATTATATTGTTTATTGTCTCTTTAAACTAAAACAAACCCCACTCCCAACTTTTAAAAGATATATTTTTTAAGAAAATAAATCAGTTGTCGAACAAAATGTACTACATTCTAATTTCAGTTGTTTCCTCATGAAGACATTTAACTTGTTATATTTCCTGTATGGGCTATAAACTGGAAATTAGGCATACAGGCTTGATTAAGTGATGCCCTCCAGATTTTCCACTATAAGGGTTACAGTTACCTGTTGCAAATGTAAAGAATCTATAGGATGGATGATCCTTGACAACAAGGGAATATTCTGTTCTCAACCAACCTATTATCTAACAGTGTATCTACTGATGATCCTTGCTTAAATCTAGAAAGGTTTCAAATTGAGATTTTTTCTAATTCATATATATGATATAGATATAGATATATAGATAGATAGATATATAGACATATATATATATATATATATATGGTACCAGGGATTGAACTCAGGACCTTGCATTTGCAAGGCAGGCGCAGTGCCACTGAGCTATACCCCTGGCCCCATTATATATATTTTATATATGTGATTATACCTTTTGGTAAAGAAGAGTTTTAACCTTACCACACACAATTTTCGAGTACTATAGACTAATGAATTTGTGATGGTTTGACCAGCTGGAAGGCCTTAAGCAGCTATTAAATTTATTCAAATATGCTCATCTTCTTCATATTTTAAAAAATAACAATAGCTGGGCATGGTTATACACGCCTATGGCCCTAGCTACTCAGGAGGTCAAAGCAGAAAGGATAACTTGAACCCAGAAGTTTAAGACAGGCCTTGGACAACACAACCATCTCAAGAACAAACACATCATACTACTATGGTGCAAAATGTTTGATAATAGTAAGCATGTAGAAGAAATAGGAGCTCTTTATTGTGAATGCAAGCATAATATAGTCATTTTAGGAGGGAAATTAAAATCAAATCCAACAGACTTTACCTACAGATATACATGTCCAAAGTGAAACATATACATAAGTACATTCTATACCATGCACAAAATCATAAAATACATATAGCTTCAAGACATAGATTAAATTAAGGAACTTCCATGTAATGAAATATAATGCAGCAAGTTTAACAGTACTTGCTCCATAGTAATCTCAAAAATATGTCATTATGGTATCTCCTAAAACTCTCTTTTCTCACTCCACACTCTACTACAAACACAATCCTGGCTCCAGGACTTTTATATTCTTTTTATGCAGATTGTACTTCCTACTGCTATTTGCTAAACTAATTCTCTCACTTTATTCAGGTATCTATTCTTGTATCATACAGTAAGATAAACCTTCCCTGACCTCCCTAACTGAAACAGTCCTATTTTTCTAGCTCTATTATTTCTAGTCCATTATGCTGCTTTCCTTTTCTTCATGACTTGTTACTACCTAATACATTTATTAGTTTATCTCTCCCACAACACTATTATGTCAGTTCCAATGAACTTTTTGCTTTGTTCACAACTACATCCTTAATGCTTAGAACAGTGCTTCCATACTGACTACTGAAAAATATTTTTCATTCAAATGTGTAAAAGCCACAGTTCATAATAATGTAGACATTCCTGCAAATGCACAAAGTATCTTCAGAAGGATGCTCAAGAAACTGTAACAGTGGTTGTCTCTAATGAGGGAAATGGAAGAGTCAGGAGCAGTAATGAGGGAAAGACCTACTCTAATGCAGATAATTTTATTACGGATTGAGGTGGTGTTTTTTGGTACTGGGGATCAAACTCGGGACCTTGCGCTTGTGAGGCAGGTGCCGGAACCACTGAGCTAAAACCCCAGCCCCTACAGATTGAATTTTTAATCTTGTATATTCACTAAGAACATAAAAAGTTATTTTAAAAAAATATGTGCCCAAAGCATACCCTAATTTAATCTCCTGCCCTTTTAAGTATTTCCCAACTTTATACAGGTATCTTTCTTAAAATTTTTAATGCTTTAAATTTTTGTTTGATCTAATAGACAATTTTTATTTACTCATTGAGACAAGATCTCACTATGTAGTTCAGGCTGACCTCGAACTCACTATGTAGCCCAGGTTGGTCTCAAACTTGATTCTCCTGCCTCAGCCACCTGATAGCTGGGATTATGGGTGGGTGTCAGCATAACCAGCAGGTAAGACAATTATTTTCTGTAAATATGTCAATAATATAAAACAAAGAAAGGCATTTCAGATGTAATGAGAATTTTCCTTAGGATACCAAAAGGTAATTGTACACCAAAATTCCTAGGTATTATATTAATTTTATTTATTCATTCATTCAAGACTGGCTCTTGCTATGTTGCCCAGGCTGACCCTGAACTCAGAATTATCTTGCCTCAGCCTCCTGAGTAGTTGGGATTACAGGTATGCACCACCACACCTGGTGTATTCTAGTAGTTTTAATCCATCAAACTCCTTTTTCTTATATCATTTCTCCTTCTCACAGCTTGCCATATACATTGATATAGGCTTATCTTATAAGCATAGGACAATTCTGAAAATATGATCCCTTTAAAGGATTTTGAATTAACCATGATCTTTAATTCTATTCTTTTTAGTTGTGTCTCTTCCTTTCAAGCTGTAATTCTTAACACTTTAGAATCTACTGTTCTATAGAAGACACATCCCTACAACAGTGGTTTTAAATTTCTCTAAAATTGATAAGGTTTATCCTTGATTAGCATTAAATACAGATACACACCCATGGAAAACTTTCTTTTCCTACACTCACAGATTATAAACCCTGAAATAATTTCAAGTAATTTTGTTTCAGGCATGACAAGTATTATCATTCTCACTATACAGATGAAGTACTTAAAGACTAGAAAGATTTGGTAAATTGTCCAAGGTTATCAAGCTATTTAGTGATGAAAGAGAGGAAAAAAAGAGATTAGGACATAGCTCTCCTTGTTTTTCATTGTAGTAATCTTTCTACCATAATTCACACCAAGTTATGAATTTCTGAGAGGAAATGGGGCAAGATGTTAGCAAGGTCTACAGTATGCTGAGTGACCCTATGCCTGAAAATTCTTCCACAGTGCCCCTTCACTGATTTGAGATTATAGAAATTCTTCTTTTTAAAAGCAGCAGGGAACCTAGCAGTAGATTCCATCTTGGCCTCAACTGTCTGCCAGGAGAGAGCATGAATTCCTTGTTGAAAGTGTATGAAGTCAATTTAACTATATAATTGTAGTACTAAAAATTAGCTACCCTAAATTTCTATGTTGGTGAGTACATTCAGCAACAGAAAATATACCAGGTAATGCTTAAGTTCTATAAATCAAATCAGAGTTCTACTTCTTCAACTCTGTAAAGTAACATTTTAAAATCAAGGAAAGATACAAAATAAACAGTAAAATAAAGTACATAAAAACAATAATATAATACAGCACTGAGTACTAATAAGGAAAGTGTTGGCTATAGTTTTTTATTTCACATATTAACTTACAAGAAAACTGTACATTAATACACATGGTTTGTCAAAACTGTGCATACTGCTCTGCACAGTTCTCATAATTTAAAGAGTACATACCAACAGTTTTCTGCCGCACTATACTCCTCGCCTTTTCAGTCCCTGGAGAGCCAGTGGTTGTTGCACTTCTCTGTCTCATTGGGGCCTGGCCAGGCTGATCGCGACTCCATCCTCTAGAAAATGACTTGTCAACTGAAACTTTCTGAAATTCATGTCCAACTCCTAGAAATGTAGATTTTCAATCTCAAAATACTGTCACCTGATAATAACCTTTTAAAATTATATGTGTTATATACTGCCTCAGATTCTTTGGCTTACTTATAAATTATAAGGTAAGATAAAATGTTGCATACTATAAAGCTTTTTTGAGCTTTTTAAGTAAAAATTATATTCTAAAACTTATGCAGAATTTAAAAATGATACTATCACTTATTATAAGCTCTGCACCTACTTGCTTTGTAATAGAAATGAAAAATTTGGCTAAGCAAAGACAGATGAGAAATGAGCTAACCAAAAGTCATCCTGTGGTGAAAGTTATGTAGTATTTACCTATCGATAATAGCTACTTAGAAAACAAAAAGTCCTGAAAGAGTCTGCAAACATTCTTTTTTTTTTTTTGGTACCAGGGATTAAACTCAGGACCTTGCATTTGCAAGGCTGGTGTGGCGCCACTGAGCTAAGTCTCTGGCCCCTGTAAATATTCTTTTTATTTTTATTTTTGGTATCGGGGATCAAACTCAGGACCTTGTGCTTGCAAGGCAAGCAGCAGCACCACTGAGCTAAATCCCCAGCCAACCAGGAAACATTCTTAATACACATACACTGGACAAAGGGTAATTAAGTATTATCTCCAGCTAGCAACTAATTATTAAAAAAGCAAAATACTAAACCAAAGATTATAAAAAAATGTATCAGTGACAATCATTATGCTACTGCCCCACTCCCTTTTAACATTAGACATATATTTCACACCTAGGTAATTCTTGCTTTTGTTAAAACTAAATACTTTCAAATGAATCCTCCAAAAAATTCTTTACTGTATACTTTTTAAAAATAGAATGAAATGCCGGGGATTTAGCTGAGTGGTTTCGCTGCTTGCTGAGCAAGCGCAAGGACCCGAGATCGATCCCCGGTACAAAAAAAATAAAAATAAATAAAAATAGAATGAAATAAAATCACCCTTCAGTTCTAACTAAAACTTGTTTATGTTAAAAAGGTATTTTATAAATGTCCATTTTGGTTAATTTTTAAAAATAAAGTATTTAAGACTGAATTATTTAACTTTAAATTTGTATTTGACATTTCTTATCAAAATTACTATTGATTTTAAGGTTAAGAAAAATTATGCAATATTTTATTGTTGAAAATGTTAAACCTCTGGGTAAATGAGGACAAGAATAATTAAGAAATAATAAAAATGGGCCGGGGATTTAGCTCAGCGGTGCCGTCACCTGCCTCACAAGGACAAGGTCCTGAGTTTGATCCCCAGTACCAAAAAAAAGAAATAATACAACTTTTACCCTCATACCTCTCCCTGACTTGGTTATCCCAACTCAGCTAAACAAATTTACAAGGCGCATCTCTGAATAACTCTTACCTTTCCCTTTGTGCTTTTTTTGTTTCTGTTCACTCAGCTTATCCAATGGCAAATCACTGAGATCCAAACTATATAAATTTCTAGCTAAAACTTTAGTTAGTGTCTCCATAGTCAGTGACCACTCAGTGGCCAATTCTTCCCAACAGGTCAACGATGACAATACTGACAATAAGTCATCCCAAAGTTCTCGAGAGATATACACATTTAGATTTGCTTTGATCCAGGCAACTATAAGCGTCTATAAAGACAAATATTCAGAAATAATAATGAAATGTGTTTAGTGTGACTTCAAAATCAGATATTCAGATCTCAAAAAATTACCTATACACAAGAATTTAAAATTGTATATCCATGACCTTTTCTTCATAGATAATACTTGTAAAAGCAACACCTGTAATCATCAGTACTTACTATAAATTTCAAGAACTATCAACTCCCAGCCTTCCAGCAAGCCAAACTGAAAAAAATCTCCCCTAACGGCATAACTATCTTTTCAGGTACATTAATGTTAAATTTTAAAAATGCCATTTAAAAAGAGATAAATGCCTCCACATACTATTCAGCATTGCAATTGTTAGTAAACTAAAAAACCCAAAGCTATATTCGCAAAGATAGAAATCACTAGTTTGAAAGTTTTCTTTACTAATATAAAAATTGTAGTAGAGATACATATAATTAACTTTAATGAAATGTGTTTTAGAAAAACTATATAGAAACTAGAGGTTAAAATTAAATTTTATTTTAAAGACATCAGAGGAATTAAGAAATCTAATCTATAACAAATCCAGTAAGAATTAAAAATTCATAAAAGAGCAGAAACCACTGTTTAGCCAGTACCCTGAAATTTGGTGTGTTTCTACCATATACCCCACTTCTAAAGAAACAAGTACCAAAAAAAGTTTTCTAAATCTTATCTCTGTTTTACTAAGGAACTCATATAAATTTACACATGAAATGTAAAGACGAAAAATGAGCAGAGTTTAGTATAGAACAGTAGTAGCTAGTGACTTTTCATTCTCTCTTGAAATATTCAAACTACACAAAAAGTCATCTCATATAACAATCTAAAATTTTATCTTCCACCACTGGGTGAGTTACAACAACAATGAAAAAAATCTTTTTTTTTTTGGTACCGGAGATCAAACTAGGGTCCTTGTGCTTGTGCAGCAGGCAGTGAAACCACTGAGCTAAATCCCCAGCCCCAACAGTGAAATTTTTTTTAAAAGTCTAATGATGTTAAGAGGAACTCATATAATACATGTGATGCTGGTTTTAAAGAATATTTACCACTAAAGTAGAATTTTAGGTAAATGGCTAATACTTAGGAAAAAAATGTTTTCCAGGTATTTTCCAGTGCAACATGGTTACAGTTATGCCCAAGAATTAGATCTGAGAGAGCTTTTATCTTTGACATTAAGAATCATTTTATTCATGTATGTGCATTTAATGTGTCATGCTAAGAAAATATTTCATTTTCTGTTTTCCAAAGAATCTATTTACATTTAAAGCCAGAATTCCATGTTCAGACTAAAAAAATTAGTATATAGTTCCTGTATAATCAAACTACTACTGATAATTCAAAGCAAGGACAATGAAGTCTATGGAATAGCATTAAGATTGAAACTTGATTATTTACTACACAACTTAAAAGAAAGTTTTTTCCCTAATAATCCCAGAGACTTAGAAACTCATGAAGCAAACAAATCAGGTCATTACTTCTAAAGTCTTCTGCTAGGGTTTTGCCAATCATACATATATATATCACAGACAAGATAAATATCCTCACCCTTCATTATAACACTTTTTTCTCAGTCTTCAGAGATCTACCACCCTTATACTAGACTGTGGGTTTTCCTGCCTACATGGCAAAATAGCCTATTTAGATGAGTAAATTTTAATTTAGTTCTACAAAAGATCCTTTAATATGAACTGACTTGTGAATTAAAGCTTCTTCCCAGGTAACAAGCTCAAAGTTCAATGAACTCTTTAAAAAAAAAACATATCTATTCATCTATTTATTTTTATTGCCTGGAAAAGTGGTCCTGCAAGTCGACCTGCCAAGGTCATATTTTTTTTCCCCTGGAACTGTAGAAAAGCTTGTGATGACATCTTCAGTACAGACTCCGTGACTCTGAGCAATACAAGTAGCATCTGTTCCCTTAAAGTAAAAAGAGTAATTAATGTTTTCTTCTTGCATATGTTTGCTTTGGTTAATGAGTAACTTTCAAATTAATATCTCATAAAATAGTATTATCTATGGAATAAAAAACGCTAAATATCCTCGAAAGACAAATTCAAATATTTAGAATTCTTTAAACATTGAAATTAAAAATTCCATTTTATTATCTATATCAGCTATTTTAAACTATTTTCCAGCCACAATACCCTTAGATACAAATAAGTAGTTTTAGGGCTTTAATGATGAGCATTTAGGAGAAACAAGAAAGAAAAGATACTGCCTCTTTCCATTCTTTTTATGGAATTCTTTGCCTCTTTCTCCTAGATGCTTACTGTTAAAATCATAAAATTACATTTCGTATTTTGGAAACTGATTCGAGAACATATGAAAAAAGAAGCTAACAAGGGAATTTCAGTTGGGTATATAAACAGTCTAGAGCCCAAGTCCCTCTCACAGCCTTCTCCTCTCTGGCTATTCTAAAGGCCCATTCCAGGCACAGCATTACAGGGGAGAGTTGTGAGAAATGTGGCTGAGGTAGCAACAGGTCCCAGATCTATATGTCATGGTTATTCAGGAAGTAAAGGCCGAATCACATAGAAACTGCATTCAATTAAAAATAATCCTAGCTTCTCTGGCAAATAAATACATGCATTCATTCAGAAGATAAAAATCAGAAGTGTCATATTTGTAATGTTAGGCTTCTATTATAGCTAAATGAAAAGAAATGCTATTTGAAATCAACTACACATGCAATAAAGTATAGCTTTGGGGGGTTGATTTGAGACAGGGTCTTGCCATGTAGTTCAGGTTGGCCTCAAACTCAGTGATCCTCCTGCCTCAGCCTCCCGAGTGCTGGGATTACAGGCATGCGCCACCACGCCCAGCTAATAAAAATATAGATTTTACAAATAAACCTTACATGATTTACAATCAAACCTTCACTCACACATCAGATAAACTTTTTACTTTTAATACAAGAATGATTTGAATTAATAAAGAAAAGTCTTATAAATTCAATGTGAATATGTGGGTAATCTCCCAAAGTGCTATGACTTTAAAGGAACATAAAAAAATTTTTAAAACCCCAAAACATTAAAACTGTGTTCCACATAGAAAGACTCTCATTATAACTGGGCTCATCACTGATTCAAAGCACATGGTAAAAGGACTAGGAAAAAGAAAGGTCTGATATACTGTAATTTGCTAAATCAGAAAGACTATAATTCAGATCTCTCATCACCACTCATCATGTGAACAAGCATAAGTCACTTCATCTCTCTGTGCCTAAGAACTACCTCATGTAAAATAGGGGTATTATCTATAGGACAGCAAACAGCACTTCAAGGGTTAAGAAAGTACATGCAAAGTGCTTAAAAAGTGCTAGCACAAAGAAGTGCTCTAAATGTGCTAATAAGGACTTCTTACAAGTGATTCTATTAATAATACTGTTGGTAAACAATTATTTCAAAAGAAATTCTTTTTTTTCCTACATAACCAAAAATAAATTAGGCACATCCTTTGACCAAATGCTCTCACTTTTTAAGAATGAGTCAACAGAGGAAAATTAAATACAAGGATGTTCATCATCAGCCCCTTGCTCCAAAACAAAACAAAAATAAATAACTACATGTACATTAATAGGGGACTGGTTAAGAAAATTATGGCTCATACACACAGTATGATACTAAGTAACTGTGTGGTTTGCTGAGTCAGATATTTATGAAAGGACAATCATTACTTCCACAGAGTGAGTTTTGGGTAACTTTTTAAACTTTTCTTTGTTTGAATTTTATCATAACCATGTATCATTTTTACAAAAATTACAGAACTACTCCTCCCCAAAAGTTTATTTTTTCCATTTGGTTAAGCAAATACATATAGAGTGCTAACAATATATAATGTACTATGCTAAGAAAAGTAGAAAATATAAAAATAAGACAATCTGCATATAGCTTCTAGACCCTCTCAACTCAGTGAAGTAAACAGACTTTTATACAATTAATTCAAGGGTCAAAACAGTTTTGTTTTGGTTTTTTTTGGTACCAGGGATCGAACTCGGGACCTTGTGCTTGGGAGGCAGGTAGCGGAACCACTGAGCTGAATTCCTGCCCCTCAAAACAGTTTTGACAGGACCTATGCACTGGTACAATTATAAAATAAAAGAGTATATGAGTAAGAACGTGCACAAAGAGAAAAGTAAATCTAAACGACAGTTTTGGTGACAACAGAGAAAGATGGCAAGCATTCACTCTAACGCATGTTCACAGTGTGCTCAGGAAAGAGCAATTTGATAATCCTGGGAAACAGGATCCTATCATATAAGGTGGAGGTTAGTTTTCAGTGGAAAAAAAGCAGCCAGGGAAAGTAACCCTGACTAAAGAATCAGGCATCCACACATTTAGTGAATCATCGATTCATTCATTCATTCATTCACACATGCATAAATTCATTTCTCCATATACTGTATGTGTACATGCATTCATTCCTTCCCTGGGATGGGGAAGGCCATCTTACGCATACTTCAGCTTGTGGAGGTATTATCAAAGATGCCTACAATATTGCTGTCAACATGATTATTACATAAAATATTATATCCATTCATTTACTCATTCAATAATAGGAGCCCTTACAACATCGTAACACGCCCTGTTGTTCATAAGACATTATTTCTCTACAATATACTATAATTATGTACATAAAATATATAATTATACACACACACACACACACACACACAGAGAAAGGATAAAAGCCTTTTACCAAGTTTTTTTGTCCATCGATACTTGTACAACCATGTACCGATAAATGTTAAGAATGCGTTTACACATATCTGTGTGCTCATCCAGAAGATTTTTTATTTCATTTGCAGGTTCAAGAAGAAATATGTTTGATGAGTTTATAATGAACACCTAAGACAAAAGAAATCATTAGCTATTCACGGTGAAATCTCACTGGTCCATTTCTTATACAAAGAGAAACTTAGATGCTGGTCATTAGATGATTTATAATTAACTTAAAAGCAGTAGGTTTAATTCTAATCCTATTTCTACACCTAACTTTGTATTTGAAATTTAAACTCATTGAACCTGTCCATTTTTATGTTTATCTAGACAAATACAAAATTATTACTAAGTGCTCAAAGAAAATGAACCAAGTGTAAAAATAGCATTTTTAAACTGAGAACTTTCATATAATAATTATTAATGCCATAAATGAAAATAAATGAATAAACATAAATAGTCTGGGATAGAAGATGACATCTAAATCAGGAAGAATTTCCTGAATGAGTTGTATAAACATTTTTTCCTCTCTTATTTATTTTTATGTGTGTACATCTGTTTTTGGTGTTAACAGACTGCATAAAAAGACTTCATATTATAAATATTGTTATGAGGGGTCAACAGTGTAATCTTTAATGAAATTCATTATAATCAACTAACTGTACTTTGCTACAGAAGGCAGTCATATAGTGACAGTCATGTGCAGTAGTGCCGAAGGATATTTTGGAAGAATAAGAAAAGGTATATTCTGTACCCACAATTCTTATTCAAATCCCCAGGAAGAACTACATAATAATAAAGTACAGTTATAAAACCATGAGAAAAGAATATTAAGCAAATCTTTTGAAAATAATGAAAAGAGCTGATTCTATAAATCTACAAGCACTGACCAAAAAAAATGAGGAAAATATTAGAAATGAAATGAGGACAGGAACAATTAGACAAAAAAATGAATAAGATCAGTGATGTAGCTCAGTGGTAGAACATTTGCCTAGTACGCACAAGGCCCTGGGCTGGATTCCATGAAATGGGGGTGGGGGGATAAATTCTTACAAATTATTAAGAAAAACACCAATGGAATAATGGAAAATGCACATGAAAAGGCAATTTATAGATGAGAAAAGATGCTCTCACATTCCGTAGAGATGAAGTATTTGTGAGCTCGCATTTCCTCATGTTCTCATTACATGTTCTGTCAGATTTTAATTTTTTGCTACTCCTATATAAATGAAATGTTTTCATTTTAAAAAATTGATTTCTTGTTTTAATTTGCTTTTCCTTCATTAGCACTGAAATTTGTTTGAGGGTTGTCACATATGAGCTGCCTATGTAATGATTACCAATACATGCATATATATATTATGAAGTGAAAGATAAGGAAACAACAAAAATAATATGGCATAAGCCAAGTATGGCGACACATCCATTCAACACTCAGGAGGCTGTTGCAGAAAGATTTCAAGTTTGAGGCCAGCCTGCATTGTGAGACACTTTCCCAAAAGCAATGGGAGGAGGTTAGGCATGGTAGTGCATGCCTGTAATCCTAGCACTCGGGAGGCTGAGGCAGGAGGATTACCACGAGTTCGAGGTCAGTCTGAACTACACAGTGAGACCCTGTCTCAAAAAAACAAAAACAAGCAAACAAACAAAAATAACGGGGGGGGGGTGAGTGAAAAATGAACTTATCACATTAAAAAACCTAAACACTGTATATTGAAATCATATACGTATGTGTGTATATGAAATAGTTAATGATTTTTAAATAAAGTGATCAACCTGTAAAACAGCCTGAGTACCAGCTCGTATGTTTTGTTCTGTGGCTTCTTCAGAGGCATTATGAAGAGGATCTTGATAGGAGCCAGTTTTTGGCCAACCGGAATTTCGAACATGTTCAGCCATACTGGTCCCATTTTCCTAAAGCAAAACATCAAGTTTTCAATATTTCATTAATAGGAATGGTGCAACAAGATGGGTGAGCTGAAAAGGTAAATGAAATTATTAGATCCCACTATTAAACAGGTTTCTCTCAAAATAGACTTATATTATAAAATATTATAATACTTCATATTATAAAAGCAAGGTGTATCACTGGTCTCATTGAAAAAAATTAAAGTAACCATCCATAATGACTAGGTAGAGTTAATACCATGTCAGATGTACAGACATTTTTCTGTGGATCTAGTGTATAAACCACTTTTCCACATACTCACATATTAAAGAATGGGATTAGAGTATGTACAACTTTGTAAAAGGTGAACTCCGTTCTAAATTAAATGCCAGAATCTAAATAATTTTTAAAAATACAAAAATAGCATATTCATCCTACTTAAAGACTAATAAAATCATCACTATTCTAAAAATACTGATACATCAAAACATTAAGACGGTGGCTTTCTGCCTGCCTTTCAGCTGTTGTTTTAAGACTAGGGATTCTTCTAATAAAAAGCACACAAACATATTTCACTCAGTGAAGTTCTCTCTCTTTCTTTTTTTGGTACCGGGGATTGAACTCACTCAGAATCTGGCACTTGCAAGGCAGGCGCCGGAACCACTGAGCTAAATCCCCAGGCCTGAAGTTCTCTTTTTTAAAGTTTCCTTCCAGTTTCTTCCTGCTTTGGATTACTCATCAATATTTTCAAAGAGCTGCCTTTCATATTTTGTACAGAATTTATATTGTAATATGCATAATGGTTAGTCTCATATAAACTACTCTTCCATTACTGGAAGTGGTAACTGGACTGCTTCAGTAGTCAATAAAATAAACCACTGTCTACTCTAGACTTTTCCTATGGTCAGACATCTTCTGAACAGTCTTTCTGAATGAAACACAAGCATCTAAAACTCAACATACATAAATTTTTAACCACATTCTCCTCATTCCTACCAATTCTTCCAGCCACATGAGCCACAACCATCAAACTTTTAAAAATTCCTATCCACTTGAGTGAAAGCTACACTGGTTGCAAAAGAAACTTGTGGTACATCCTTATTTCTCAATTTTTCGGCAAACTGCTTTTACTACCAAAGAAGCTAATATATCTGGTCTCTTTCCAATAGTCCCACTGCAACTGCCACTGTCCTATTTCAAGTATTTATCTTACTTTTGAACTGTTATTTCCTAACTGGTCTCCTTACCTCCAGACTCGGCTCCAATCTATCCTCTACTCTGAATCTGGTGTGATCCTTTTGAAACATGTTAACTATCCATGCTATTCTCCTATTCATAATCCTTCAAATGTTTTCCAGGGTCCAGAATGTAACCAAAGTCCATTAACATGGTGTGCAACTTACTGAACAGAATTTAACAATTGTCTATTTCAGATTTCCTATTATTATTTCTTTCCCTCTAGTCTAAGCTACAGTTAAATAAAAATATTTTCATGGCTTTTTACACTGTTTTAGATGCTATTCATACTTTGTGGTTCCTTTCCCATTTGTCTATCTATTTTTATAGTCTTTTAAATGAAGTATTCCTTGATTTCCCCAGGCAGAATCAAGGCAGTAACATTTTTTAAATACTTAACTTTGTGTATTTATCTTCTTGCTAAACCATCAGTTATGTAAAGGTGGAAATGATGTCTTTTCTTCCAATACTGGTTTTTAGGTGGGCAGCAACATGCTTTAGAGCATTTTGAAATTTGTGAGAATGCTTTATTATCACAGAATTGAAAGATACCACTGGGATTTAAAAGGATAGACCAGGGAGTGCTAAACATCTACAAGGATATACACAATAATCCTGTAATATAAACATGCATATACATACACACATGCATAAACATTCATTCTTTTTTTTTTTCAAACTCAGGACCTTGTGCTTGCACAGCAGGTGCCGGAACCACTGAGCTAAATCCCCAGCCAAATATTCATTCTTGTATCCTACATATCTTTCAAATGTTTTACACATACTATGTGAATTTTAAAACTCCTCAATTATCTAAAAACATAACCTAATTCTATTTTATATTTTACCAAAATTGTTATATGTTTTTAACATATATTGAATTTATCAGAAATGTAAAGTGACTGACTATAACTTTTGAGTTACATGCACACCATTACAAAGAGTTGGTAGCATTTTGAAAAAAATCATAATTTTAATGGCAATGTTGCTGGAACAGACGACGCCTATATCATCAGCCCACCTTCACTCCATTCCCCTTGCTTCCTCTGTAATTACGTATACTTATATCCTCTATCATTCTTATGCAAATGGCAGAGGTAGTCTCAGTATACCAAGCATGGCATAAATAAAAAAGTTGGAGAAAATATTTAGACTGATAGGTTTACTTTCTAGTGTAACACAAACATATGTTAGTTTCCATAAGTAACTAACAAGTAGTACTATGAATATCATCTCATTTCATTTCAATTTTGGTGGCAGGGATTAAACTCTGAGTCTTACTCTACCACTGAGTTTACTGAGTTAACCATCAGTTCCAATTATATTTCTTAGTTATATCTTTCCCCTTCTTAGAAGTAGGGGACAGACACACACATACACACACACACACACACACACACACACACACATGACTGAACCCTTGTATAACTGGCCTATTCATTCAAATATTAATGTCCTAATTAAATAGGGAGATAGATCTTTTGCAAAGGCAAGGTTACTAAGAGATGGAAAGAGAATGGAGGGTGAGGATTAATGGAGATTAAGATGTGTTATGTACATGTACCAACTCCCCAGGATGAATATAATCATTATGTACTATATACATGTACTAATAAAAACCTTTAAAAAGATAGTAAGAAACAGAGAGACAGGTGTTTTGCAAATGGGACAGGGACCAAGAGATGGAGGGAGGGAGGGAAGGAGGGAGGGAGAAGGGAGGGAAGAAAAAAGGGAGGGGCACAGAAAAAGAATTCAGTTGTGTTATGTACATGCCCAACTCCTCATAATGAATGTAATAATTAGTACGTACTGCTAATAGGTATTAATAAAAATAAAAACTTATGAAAATAAAGCAAAAAAAATCCTGATTAAAGTCTATTGGTAAGGTTAGATTAACCACCAAAGTAAACAAATAATGCTCAATTATTCCTATCTGGGTTTAGTAAGATCCACAGTAAGGTACTTTTTGGTGAAAGGTAAACCAAACCAAATAAACTTTTTGTACTTCTAAGTCCATCTTAAATTCTGCTTCTTGGATAGCCTCATCTGTGACAAGGATTGAACAACCGAAGAATAAGAATTCATTTAGACTTAATGGATCAAGGACCCAAATGCCACTTCTTTCTTGTCTCTTTCTTATCTGTGAAAAAACACCAGTCTTCCTTATCATAGAGCAGCTTATCAGGTTAAGAAATACCATAGTCTTCAATCAGCTCTAGTGCAAGAGTCTTGCAAAGAATTCAGAATATTCTGGTTTATGCTGCATAGTAACTTGTAGAAGGAAGCCACTATTCCCAGGGGAAGGAGACTGTAGTTTGGTAATCATCCCATGAAGTGTGTCTACATCTATTTTAATGAAGAACCAGAGTTTTAAATTTAACGACATCTAACTTTGATCTAGGAATATCTTAAGAAAATCAGTGTAGAATATCAATATTATGAAAATTGTGACATTCCCAAGATTTGCAATAGGGTACTAAATTATATATTTCCATATTACCTAAACTGCATATATACTGAGATATCTTTATCTCACTTAAGTATACTTGTGTTAACACATTACCACACTTTTGTGAAACTTAAAAACACACACTAACACACACACACATATATATGTTATAATTTTACCTCTTCCCTTTTTTCTCCTTCTTCCACTGAAATATCATGGTCTTTGGCATTTTCAATGCAAGGTATATCTGAAGAAGTGATCATAATTTCTTCAGGTTCTTGCATAAACAAAGGTTTTTCCTCTTGTTGGATCCATTCTTGATACACTTTTACCACTTTTCTCATAGCTGCTGCTTCACAAATTGGTAATAAAAATGCCTAGTGAAGAAAGAGGATAGATGGTACCTTTTCCCTTCCTGTGAGCAATAATACATTTCTATCTTATAGGATATGAGATATTAAACAATTTTTTAAAGTTCATCAACTCACTGTCACAAAAAGCCTTTTATCTTCAAATAACTTGTAAATACATTAAAAGAAAAATGCCTGTGGGAAATAGCCACTTATGCAAATGGAAGGAGCAAAGATTTGTCTCAAGTATACCACCTCAGAATGAGAGCACTTCTCGTTTCATGAAATTGTGTTCTAAACAAAATTCAATATAAATACGTTTTTTTCTTTGAGGTACTGGAGATTAAATCCAGGAACTTTACACTAAGCTACAACCCCTGTCCCACACTCTTTTTGAGATGGTGTCTCGTTAAGTCACTAAGTTGGCTAAGTTGCCCAGGCAGGGCCAAACTTGCATTCCTTCTGCCTCTTTCCCAGACTGCTGGATTACAGGCCTGCATTACCACACTTTGGTCAATTTTTGCTTTGTAACTTATTATTAATGATGTTGTTATTACTGTTTTTGAGAATTATTACTATTAAAATACTTGTGATAAAAGACTGTAATTTAAAAATAAAAATTAGACTGAAAAGTTTTAAAAAACACACGTAACAAGATAGCTTATCTTTTCTATGTATATAAAGGAAAAAGTCAAAAGCTTTTATATTTCATTTTATATATAATCAAATCCTATGATTGAATAAGGCAAGACACTAGAAATTTAAAATGACTATCTTACTTTGCTTTATATAGTTTCTTGGGTGGCCTTAATGTTAAAATTTTTTTCTCAGCACAAAAATTATTTTCACAGAAAAATATTCAATCTAGAAAAGCTAAAAGTAAAGCAGTACAAATACGCTTAATCTCATTAATCAAAGTCTTTTCCTTTTGCATGTCTGTGTTATGGTTAACATTCTTACTTTACTTTTTACTTACAAATAGAAATGGATTTAAATTGACTCTTTTTTTTATAACCACTATTATTGCCAACTTCAAAAATCACAAGATCTTTTCCTAAAACCTGCTTTCAATTCTTATCAATGGGTGTATTTAATGATAATTATATAGTAAAATAAATTTATTTTCTTTGAATGAACCTAACAAAAAATCAGCATCCAGGGCCGGGGATTTAGCTCAGTGGTTTTGCCACCTGCTGCACAAGCGCAAGGACCCGAGTTCGATCCCCAGTACCAAAAAAAAAAAAAAATTGCCATCTAAAATAATGATGAAAAGTTAATATGGAATATCAACAGGGTAGTTAAAGTTGTCTGGCCATCTTTTTTACTTATTTTCTATTATTGGTCCCTTGACAAATTTGTCAATGCAATTCATTACTTGCTGCTTTCTTCAATCCAATAAATACATTCCTAATTTTCACTCTCATGTTCCAGCAGCTTACTGATAAAATACCATCATTTTTATTGAGTGCTTGCTTTAACACAATTTTATAAAATTTGTAGGAAAACGGATACACCTAGAGACCATAATGTTAAGTGGAAAATCAGACACATAAGCTTAAATATCACACAGTTTCTCTTATATGAGAAACTCAAAATATAAATAACAAAAGATAACAGGAAATAGCAAGATAGATCTTTTGCAGATGGGAAGGGGGTCAAGAGATGGGGGGAGAGGATTTTAAAAAATAAGATGTATTAAGTACATGGATCAATCTCCATGAGGAATATGATCACCATGTACTACAAACATGTACAGTACTAAAAAAAAAAACAACCTTAAGTTTACAATAAAGTATGAACAGATAAAGGAAAATGTGATATACAATGTTATATTATCCGTCCTTAAAGGAATTCCTGCCTTTTTACTAAAATATGGATAAAACTAGAGGACATTATGCTAAGTAAAATAAACCAGATGTAGAAAGACAATAGGAAGTCAAACTTATAAAAGCAGAGTAGAATGGTGGTTACACTGGGCAAAATGGAAATGTTGGTCAAGCAGTATAAAAGGCTCAATTTTAAAGGATGAATAAATTCTGGATATTATATGTACAGCATGGTAAACTACAGTTAATAATACTGAATTTTATACTCAAAATTTGAAGAGATTTTAACTGTTTTATCACATACACAAAAACTCCTAACTATGTAAAACAATAGGTATGTTAAGCAACTTCACTGTAATAATCATATTATGAAAGCAACTCTGTATATTTTATTTATTTATTTAGGTACCGGAGATCGAACTCGGGACCTTGTGCTTGCGAGGCAGGCGCTGGAACCACTGAGCTAAATCCCCGGCCCAACTCTGTATATTTTAAGTATATGTGTTTCTTTTCTAAGTAACAGACAGGATTTTGCTATGCTGGCCAGGCTTACCCTGAACTCCTGGACTCTGCTATTCTCCCATCTTAACTTCTCAAGTGGCTGGAACTACATACAGGTACATGCAACTGTCTTTGGCTTTATACAATTTCTGTCAAGTATATCTCAGTAAAGCTTGAAAAAAAACCGACCAAATTTCAAGGGTCTCATATCAAGAGTCATTCACTAAATAATGACTGGGGAAATACTGAAAGAAAAACCATCAGTTAAAAAGACGGGAAAAAAAGAATTATGAAAAAGGAAGTATAGAAAAGAAAAACAGAAAATAAGATAGTATGAATAAATCCAAGCATATAATTAAATACAATAAATATAAATATTACAGTGAGAAGACAAGAAAGTTTTCAAAATCCAACCACATTTACAGGAGATGTTTAAAATCAAAGGGCAAAAAAGCTTGAAACTGGGGCCGGGGATTTGGCTCAGGGGTTTCATTGCCTGCTGTGCAAGTGCAAGGACCCAAGTTCGATCCCCGGTACCAAAAAAAAGAAAAGGCTCAAAAAAGCTTGAAACTAAAAGATAAAACCAAATACATGAAGCTAATTCTAATAAAAAGATAGTACATTCAAAATAGTACTAGACAAGCCAGGCATAGTGGCACACGCTTGTAATGCCGGCATTTGGGAGGCTAAGGCAGGAGGATGGCTGTGAATTTGAGACCAGCCTGGGCAACATAATGAGTTTAAGGCCAGCCTGAATTATATAATGAGAACTTGTCTCCAGAAAAACCAAAACAAACAAAAAAAGTACTAGACAAAACTAGACTTTAAGCAAAAATAATTTCTAATAGATGAAAACAAAACAGTGATCCAAGCTGACAAACTGATGTAAAATAATATATTAATTACACAGTTTCAAATACAGAAAGAACTACATAGAAAAAACCAGATAAATCACTATCTCAGTACAAGTTTTTTTAATGTTTTGTTTTTATGTGTGTGTGTGGGGGGGGTGTTGTGTGTTCGTGTGGGTGTTGAATTTAGAGTCTTGTGCATGCTTGGCAAACATTCTATCACTGAGCTACCTCCCCAGCCCAAAGTAGATTTTAACACAACTCTATAACTGAGAGGTCAAGACAACCAAAAGATTAAGTAAGGACATAGAAAAGTCGATCAATACAATTAATGAACTTTATCAAATGAACTTCAAAGATCACTGTACAGCATCAAACAATACATTCTTTTCAACCACACAGAACATTTATGAGAACTGACTACATGTAAGGACCTAAGTTTAGTATCATATAGAATGTATTCTTTGACCAAAAGAAAATCACATTAAAAATTTGTAAGAAAAAGAAAACTAGAGCTGGGGATTTAGCTCAGTGGCACCCCGCCTGCTTCCCAAGCACAAGGTCCTGAGTTCAATACCCTGTACCAAAAAAAAAAACCAAAAAACTAGAAATATCTAAGGTTTGGAAGATACACATTTCCAAACAATTCATAGGTCCATGAAGGTATAATCATGAAAATTTAAAAATATTCAGGAACTGGTAAGTGCAAAAACATTATACACAAAAATTTATAGGATACAGCTAACCCAGCAAGAAGAGGTACATTAATATCCTAAAACTGCCATAGATGAGAAAAAAAAATGAGGCTTAACATTAATTAGCTTGAAGAACCACAATATAACCAAGATAACTAAAAAGAAGAAAATAAAACAAAAAAGAAAAAAGCAAATATAAAACAGACTCAACAAAGCCAAAATGTCATCCTTTGAAAAGATTTATAAAATTGACAAATTCCCTGGTAAGAATTATCTACAGGAAACAATACCAAAACAATGGAAAAATAAATATGAATGGGAATAAGAAGGAAGAACATGAACATAAATAGTTCCAAGAGTAAAAAGATTATGAGACTATAATAAATTTTGTATCAATAAATTTGAAAATAAGTGCCTAGAAAAAAATATTCAAACTGATTCAAGAACTGGAAAATGTGAATTGTATAAACTTTAAAAAACAATGGACATCAAAATCAGGCTATTTTAGCCCCAGATCTACCACTTACTTGCTGTGAGACTTGAATGATCACCCTCAGCTACAAACCTCTATGATGTTTACCTGCAAAATACTTTTGCTATAAACATCAAATGGTTAGTTTTCATAAGGCTTACTTTCCACAAAATTCCTATGTGGTTGAGAATGTGTAGTTTGGAATTTCTAACTATCTTTAGATGAATAGCTTTGCCCTTTTTCTTTGTTCCCCCCCGCCCCCCAAGTAATATCTGTCTTAAGCAACTTATTTTCAGAATCCTAGAGAACAAAATGGAAGCTTGGAAAGAGGTAAGAGCAATGATAATATTACTTCATAAACCACCTTTTATTGATCATAGAAAGATAAAATACTTTTAATACAATATTTTTATCAAACAATAAGAAAAAAGTCTATTAAAGTAAGCAACTAAAAACATTCTAGGGCTGGGAGTGTAGTTCAGCGGTAGAGTGCCTGCATAACAGGTTCAAGGCTCTGGATTCAATCACCAGCACTACAAGGGGAAAAAAAAATGCAATAATAGAAGAATGAGAGAGGAAAAAGAAAATATTTAGGGGGCAGGGATGTAGTTCAGTGATACAATGTGTTCTCAGGATGAACGAGATCCTAGGTTCAATCCCCAGCACCAAGAAGATAAAAAGAAAAGCAAACAAACAAAAAAAACCCAAAAGAAAATACTAAGCTAAATGCATCATAAACTAAAGTATACTACATTTGATCTTAGCCAAAAGGCCGAGAAGCGATAATAAACTAAAGTATAAAAAGATTAAATGGAACGTGTTAAAGAATTACACATTTTTAAAACTACATATGAATTTTAAAAACATCTTCATGAAGAATATTTTAAATAGCTAAAAATAAATATATTCAATATTAAAGACAAACATTTTCATTACAATTTTTACCTGACGAAATATCTCTGTGACAAAGTTTACATTACTTCTTTTAGAAGAAAACACTCTGCGAACTATTTCAATGTCTGTGAGATGCTCTTCATCAATACTACAGAGACTAGATGAGCTAGGTTCTCGTTCTGTCAGAGTGCTGGTATTGGAATGAGACTGCTCTGGTTCTGTGGTTCTGTCTCCTTTATCACCATTATCATTTCTGTTTTCTTCTCTGGATACTAAACTAGCAGCTGCTCTCTAAAATAAAACCAAAACACAAAAAATATTACAATTGTATAACTGGGTTGTCTTGTCTTTAGCAAATACTGGTAGAATCCAAAGCATTTGTCATTTTTCTAGGATCAGAAAAACAGTTCTGCCTCAGAGTTTTTGCACTTAAAAATTCTTTGTAGAGACCTTGGAACAAAGTTTTTGGAGAAACCTACCAGACTGTCACAGGTTAAAAAAGACGAAAGGAAATAAAAGTCAAAATTTTTTACTTTATACCTCTATTTTTTTAAAAAAAAGATTTAGGAAGCTATATATAAAAATAGTTTAAAATTTTAAAAACTAAAAAGAAAATCTGAAGAAAGGATAATAAAAATAGTAAAAATACTGTAATGTAGACAAATTGAGGAAAAGACAGAATGAGAGAAAAAAAAGTATGAGGAAGAGTTAAAATGTTGAATTTTTTTAAATCTAGAATTTTAAGTTCCTTTATTCTATAGCTGTATGGTTTTATGTTCTGAACTCAGTGTTTTTGTTGAAAAAGGGGGAAAGGGTTGGGAACAGGAACTTAAATCTCCATTCCATGACTACTGAGAAACTAGAAAGGATAATCATGGTTCTACCATTTGACTGTTCTTTCCACTTGTAAGAATTTATTTCTACACTTTGGAATATTTTTAGTACTATATGGAAGTCCTCTCTTATTCCAGGTTTTGCTTTTACATTTTAAGTTACCTAGTTCATCATGTTCTGTAAGTATTAAATGGAAAATTCCAGAAATAAATAATTAATAAATTTTAAATATCTTATATCACACACACTGTTCTATTTGACTTTATTATTTCTATGATTAATTTTTTACTGTGCCTAATCCATAAACTTTATCATGAGTATGTACATGTAGTAGATACAGACTACATATTGTAGTTTCAGGAATTTACTAGGGATCTTTGAATATGTTCCTTGTGGATAAGGGAGGACTACTGTACAACTGAAAATGTAGAAATAAATTAGAAACTAAGACATTTTTATGACTGAAATTATCTTCTGTACCCTCCAAATTTTTATTTTTTATTAAGAAAATTATCATTTCTACAATAATTGTTAAAATTTGGATTTATAAAGTACATTTATACAAATAGTACTTTTAAAAAATGTGCTATACACCTAAGGCAACTGAAATCAATGAGCTAAACTGCAAAAGCCATTTCTAACAAGCTTATGTCATGTATGTATTACCTGAATATTCTTTGGCAAGACTTCACCTTCCATCCCAGGAATATGAGGTCCGGCATGTGGTTTTGGCTCCAGCCAAAAAGAAACCAGCCAACGAATTACTATTACACGAGCTTTAATGAAAGGCTCTTTTGTACAATAGATTGCTTCATTGGTTTCAGCATCCTTCTTTATCATGACATAATGTGGCTTTGGTCTTATCTGTGGGATATCTACATAAAATGAAAAGAAAACAAAAAGCAAAATGAAAGGAGAATTATACTTAGATGAACTTCTTTTTTTTTGGTACTGAGTATTGAACTTGGGACCTTGCGCCTGCAAGGCAGGCGGTGAAACCACCAAGCTAAATCCCTGGCACAGATGAACTTCATTTTTAAGCTTCTGAGAAAACACTGTGCTGCTACTTCGGTTTTAAATATAGCTTTAGTGAAAATTAACATTTTAAAATTTGCTAGATGTTAGCATGGAACCTAGAAGTGTAAACCATACTGACCAAGTTAATATACAGAAACACGGCTTTTCACAAAATACTATCAAAAGGTCTGACAACTTAAAATGCAAAATAACCAGTTTTTTCTTCTACTATCCCAATCTTCTTTAACCTACATGTTAAAGAATTGGGTTAGAGAGCCTGAGTTCCAACTGCTCATTTTAAATCCACAGAACCACCTGTGATAAGTGGCCACTAAACAACTGAGCAATTCCTGTTCACTTATCTACAATTAGCTAGATCAAGGAGCCACGTGGCCATCCACTCCAGACCCCTCCTATATTTCCAATAAAAACTCCCCTAACCTTAAAAAAAAAAAATCTGCCAGAGTACAAAGAAACCTCAAGAATTATTTAAAATTAATGAGAACTTATTTTACTTCATCTAAAACTGAAACACATATTGTGAAATTGTAAAATACAAGGTTTTGCCGGAACTTTGCATTAGGAACAGCTTTCTACAGGTTAGCTCAGTGGTTCCGCTGCCTGCCTTGAAAGCGCAAGGTCCTGAGTTCGATCCCTGGTACCAAAAAACAAAGAAAAAGTCTGTTATCACATGAGGAACAGCTTTCTACAAAACAGATAATACTGCTAAGCATGGTGGCGCACACCTGCAATCCCAGTACTTGTCTGTAATCCCAGTACTTGGGAAGCTGAGGCAGAAGGATCTCCACAAATTAGAAGCCAGCCTGAACTATATAGTGACACCCTGCCTCAAAAAAACAAAACAAAGTAAAAAACCAGACATTACTATATAGAGATTATCAATGTCTTTGGAATATGGCAAAGGTCTGTTTCTTAACCACGATTTAGTTACAGCTCTAGCTATAAGGATTCCAACAAATAACTTGGCAAAGCCACTAGATACTGGAAAAGATATAGTGTTCAAGATATTAGGACAGTGGAATTGTTCATAGCTGACTGAACACTTGAGGGAATTTTTAAAGGAAAATTTATTTGGGTTTTTTTGTTTGGCCTTGAACTCACAGAGATCCTCCTGCCTTAGCCTCCCACGTGCTGGGATTACAGGCTTGTGCCACCATGCCCAGCTCCTACGAAGAAAATTTATAATATAGTCTAAGGATCATACTAAACATTAGAATTTGGTTTAATTTACAAACACAAACACTTCTGGTGTGCTTTGTTTCGGTTTTGGTTTTTTTGAGTTGGGGTCTCACTATATAGTTCAGGCTGGCCTTGAAATGGCCTCAAACGCACTGTGATTCTCCTGCCTCAGCCTTCTGAGTGCCTGAATTACAGGTGTCCACCACCACACCTGGCTAATATGCTAACTTCTAATGGATGGGATCTAGAGAATAAATTTTTTAAAACAATCTCTTTCTTCTCAATAAAAATTACCTGTTATCTGGATATAGTATCTGTACAAACCATTATAAATAGTAAATGTGGTCAGTTTTTTCTAAGTAAAAAAATGCCAACTTTGCCCTGAGAAATATTTTATTCTTATGTATGATCTTTTAGAAAATTCCAACACTACCTACCAAGTGCAGGATGATATAAACTGTTCTCCTTGCAGATGTTTGGAAAAATATAAGGTAAATAATATTTCTTAAAATGTGAAAACAAAAATGAAAATCCCCTTTCTTGGTTTTCTTTGTTCTTCCATTCTAAACTTTTAACCTGAAAATAAACAATATAATTAAAATAATCTAAGAAACAGAATCTCTTAAATATAATTATTAGCAATTACAGACAAGACTGTAAGGTTATAATATACTGAACAATTGCACTGTGAAGATCATAATTTATAGCAAAAGGTAAAATCTTTAAAATTAGTCTAAAATCATACAAATATATTATGCTTATTTCAAAAATCTGAGAAATAAAATGTACTCTGAAAAATTGTGGAGAATGTCTCATAATTTGGCTCTACTGATGACAAGACTAGTATTCTTTCCCCTCTGAGCTTTTCTGAATAAAGGCATACAGAATAGGCATATGAGGTCAGGTGTGTGTAAGCAATGGCACTAGTCAAGTATACATAATCAGAACCCAAGAATAGGAAGCAGGGTATCCATGGAAGGGATGTAGTAGAGACAGTAGCAGCACAGTACAGACTTAAGAGACTGAGACAGGTAAGAAGAATGTCTATGAAGTGGGGTGGGGAACAGAGGAGACAGAGTAGCATAATTTACTGGTGTGGAACTCCAACAGGGTGAGGAAGATATTTAAGTAGGGGGCTGGCAAAGGTCCAGAGTGAAGTACTAGAGGTTGATAGTTACAGAGAATGTATGCAGAACAGGGCAATGGAGCTAATGGGAGATCTGATTACCTATAAGAAGGATTCACTGAATAAGCAAATATATGGAGACTAGTGTAAGTTTCCCATTGACAAACAGAATTATAAATACAGAAAGGAGAAACTAGAGTGAACCTAGTATTGAACTGAAATCTGTGGTATTGGTATGAACTGATGGTGAGAAAGAAGGGGGGGGGAGAAAAGAGGAAAATGGAGGGAAGGAAAGGAGATAAAAAGACAAAAAGGGAGCAAGAAGGAGGAGGGGAGAGGAAAAAGGGAAGAGGAGAGAGAGGGAGGGAAGGAGGAAAAGTGAGTGAAGGAGGGGGAGGGGAGGGAGAGGGAGAGATGTATGTATACTGTATGCATTCTCTTAACTCTAGCCCCCAAGCAGATCCAGGAAAGGCAACAGCAATGACCACTCTGAGTGCCTGGATCTTGAATCCCAAATACAGTTTTCCACCAAAATGAATGATGGCTCCTTGGAGAGACAGATTATTCTATAGTGGGAGCAAGGAAGGTACAAGATGATACTGAAACATCTTGCTGTGCCAGGAAGTAAGAAAAGGTTTTGGAGGCAAATTAAAACACACAGAAATCATTTAAGGAATTCCCCCTGGCCAAATCTAGGACAGTATGAGCATCAAAATAAATAACAATAATGAATATTAACACAGGGATTCGTGGGAATCATAAACCTATGTTAGGCAAATGCTCTATCACTGAGCTATACCCTGAGCTTCATAAACCTATGTTGAAATAAATAATTACATGAATAACAGAGAAGAAAGCTTTTGCTAGCAGTATTTCACCAACTACTGAGTGTACAAGATGGGATTAAAATTTTAACAATTGCTCAAAAGAGAAAACAACTCAAATACTCATCAACTGATAAAATGTGGTTTATTCACATATAGAATATTATTCAGTAATAAAAAGGAATGAAGTTTTGATACCTGCTGCAACATGAACTTTGAAAACTTAAGTAACGAAGCCAGTTAAAAAAGACTAAATTTTGTATGATTCCATATATATGAAATGTCTACAATGGACCACAGAGACAGAAAATAGATCAGTGTTTGCCTAGGTTAGGGGATGGAAAAGGGACTTGGAGAATAAAAGGATTACTCCTAGTGAGTGTGGGGTTTCTTATTAGGACTACAATGTTCTAAAACTATTTGCAGTGATGGCTGCCTAATCTTGTCAGTATACTTTAAAAAAATACAACTGTAGCAGCTGCAGGTATAGCTCATGGTAGAGCACTTGCTTAACATGGGCAAAGCCCTAGGTTCATTTACCCAGCACTGTAAACCAAAAAAACCAAAAAACATTGAAGTGTACCTTTAGAGTGAGTGAAATGCATGGCATGTGTATTATATCTTTTTGTGGAGCAGGGGGGTGGGGGAGGGTACCGGGGATTGAACTCAAGACCTTGCACTTGCAAGGCAGGTGCGGTGCCATTGAGCTAAATCCCAGGCCTGTGTATTAGGTCTTAATAAAGCTCAACTATCGCTGTAATAATCTAGTCAAATGAATGGATAATAAACCATATGGGTGAAATTGTTAAGAGGAAGGGGATATTTACATAAGTTATAAAATCCTTCCCTATAAAATACTGATTATAAGACCAGGGATTTAGCTCAGTGGTTCTGTCGCCTGCCTCGCAAGCACAAGGTCCTGAGTTCAATGCCCGGTACTACCAAAAAGTAAAATAAAATAAAAAAATAAAATAAAATAAAATACTGATTATAAAGAAAAAAAGAATAATACCACTGAAAATTCTTGGCAAACACCACTTTCATCAAGGAACCATGATCAACACAGACTGGTGCATGTATCAAAATTAGCTCAAAATAAAACAGAGAAACATGAACTATAAAGGTTTTTTAAAAAGAGTTTTTTGTGATGTTGCATTAAAAAAAATTTGTTTTGTCTGGCTGAGACAAGGTCTCACTGTGTAGGCTCAGGCTGGCCTCAAACTCACTAAATTGCCCAAGCTGATCTTAAACTCACAATCCTCCTGCTTCAGTCTCCTGGATATTGAGATTACAGTTGTGCACCACACATCTGGCTTAGACAAAGATTTATAGAAAACAACACCAAATGTTGTATTCAAAAAAGAAAAAACTCATCTACCAGACTTTGTCAAAATAAACATTTCTTTTCAAAAGAACAAACTCAGGCTTCAAAGTCATCTATGAAAATGAAAAGGCAAGCCACTAGGAGAAAATTTTTGTAAAACATACACCTAAGGATGTCTATCTAGAGCATATAAAAAAATTCACAGTTTAAGAAAAATAATCCAATTTAAAAACTGGCAAAAAGTGAAGTCACTTCAAGATGACAAACATAAAAAGATAATACATCATTAGCAGTTAGGGAAATGAAATTAAAAACAACAATGAGATAGATACCACTATATAATCACCAGAATTATAGGCTGATGATGTAACAACTGTTGGGGAGGATGTGAAGCAATTTTAAGTCTCACACATTGCTGGTGGAATGTAAAAAGGTACAACAGTTTGGCAATTTGTTAATAAGTGAACATACAACTACTATATGACATAGCCATTCCACTCCTAGGTATTTACTTAAGGGAGAAGAAAGCATTTTATGTTCAACAAAGACTTCTTTGCCAATATTCATTGAAATTTTACTATGGAAACAACTCAAATGGCCATCAGTAGGTACTGGATTACTAATCGCAGCATATCCAGACAATGAAATGCTAGTCAATAATAAAAAGGAGTAGCTGGGTGTAAATTCAGCACGTTGGGAGCTGGAAATAGGAAGGTAGCTAATTCAAGCCTGGCCTGGGTAACTCAGTGACTTAGTGAAATTCTGTCTCAAATTAAAACAACAACAAAAAGCTGGAGGCATAACTCAGTGCAAAGGTGCTAGGTTCAATCCTCAGTACCACAAAATTGATATATACAAGATATATCAATATAATAATATTAAAAAATTATACTGAGAGAAACTAGATCACAAAAGAATACATACTATATATGAAAATATGGATCATGCAAACCAATCTGTAGTGACAAAAATTAGACCAATGGTTGCCTCTGGATGGGTGGGGGAGAGTGCAAAGGGTAGATTATAAACAACCCAAGGAAACTTTTAGGGGTGACAGATAGGTTCTTTATTTGACTACGCTAATGATTTCATAGGTGTATACATGTAATAAAAATCTGTCAAACTGTAAATTTCAAATATGAAAGTTTACTGTATGCTAATTATTTCACAATAAACCAATAAGGCAATTTTAAAAATCCATATGAAGTACAAGATGTTTTGAAGAAATACAAGTAGTAATGATAGTGAAAACTAACCAATGATAGTAGAACACTTACTTTGTGCTGTGCACTATTTCATTCTAAGCACTTTGCACTACCTAAGCCTCAAATACCAAAATGAAACAAACCTACTTTACAAACAAGAAAACAGAAGTACACTATAGAGTAGTGAAGTAATTTCCCAAAGGTCATACATCAGCTAAGATGTGGAATCAAGATTCAAACCCTGGTAACCTGGCTCAGGATCCAAATTAACTTTATAATGTTTTTCTGAGGTATAGGGAATTTTTATGCCTGAAGTTATAAGAAATGTGCATGTGCTAAAAGTGTTTTCATCAATCAGGAAATGTACATTTCATACCTTCAAATGAACAGGATACCTTATAAAGTGCATGCACTTAGAAATGCAAAAGGCATAATAGGTTTAAGTGTAAATTACATCTCTCCCCAATTCCTATCCTGCAGTCTACTGCCTTAACTGTTACATCTTGACAAGATGATCCCTAAATCAGTTATCACCCTTTCATTTACATTACCACAGCTGCTGATTACAAATGACAGGATTAGAGGGCTGGGGATTTAGCTCACTGGTTTCGCTGCCTGCTGCACAAGCACAAGGACCCGAGTTCGATCCCCGATACCGAAAAAAAAATAAAATAAAATAAAAAAACAAATGACAGGATTAGAAATTGAGACCAACTGACTACATAAAAAAGTTATATACACAGACCTATCATAAAAATTTCTTTAGCTGAGAGTTTCATAATCTGTCCAGTGACTTTGATCTCAAGAAATGGATATTAACATATATTTTCAAAATTCTAAATTTCACTCCTCTTTCAAGAAAATAAGCAATAGCTACTATGACAGAAAAATGGTAAGAAAGGGAAAAAGGGGTTACCCACATAATACAGCAAGGGGGTTGATATCAAAGGTAACACACCTGAATTACTATGTATTTTAAAAGTGCTTCAAGAAAGTAGCTTGTGAGATCTTCTTGTCCTTTATCTCCTGATTGTGGGGGGACAAGAGGAGTGATTTCCTCTATAGTGACTTGAGCTACCCAAAGACAAAAAGAATGGTATAATTACAAATTTATTAAGATAGTATGACCAAATAAAATTTAACTCCAAGACATGTATACAATGAAAACTGCTTGAAAACTTTCTAATGATTGAATCTTAAAATAAATCTGAGGTCAAGGTTGGGTTTGATCCCCAGCACCTCAACAAAACAAAAACAAAAACAAAAATCTGATGTCATCCTGATAGTCTATCACAACCAACATAAATAAACTTTAATAACCAGCTGTTTGTGAACTCTCAATTGACAGAATGTGACATAGGGAGGAAGACTGGATACACAATGATTAAGAAGACATGACATCTCATCAGAGGAGGAACTAGGAAAATCACTAGTTCTATTACATAAACCTACAATATCATGAGAAACAGCAGCAACAATGTGCTTATTTATCAAAGTAATATTCTGATTACACAAAAAAGAAACTTTTACATTTTGCTCAAAAAATTCATTGTAACAAGCACAAATTCAAGAAAATCAACCCACAACTCAGTGAATTCTCTTAAATATTTCCCAAGCTGCACAATCAGCATCTGGTTTAACATATTCAGGTCTCTGAAGCTGTTTCTCAGTAAATACCAGCCAAGTAAGCATGCTGACAACAACCCCCAATACCCACTAAACACACACACACACACACACACACACACACACACACACACACACACAAATACAGGGGGAAGAAAACTAAGGTTAAAATAGTAACATTTGAAAATCTTAGGGTAAAAAGGACAAAGGTTCACTAATGAATGAAAGTAAAAATTAAGTAACATTTCTGAAATTGTAAAATAAATCTAAAAGTAAAAATATTGAGGATTTAAAAATTCAATTTATATATAACATTTTTGCAGACATCTATTTTACAAAGTGAAATGCACTTGTACTTCAGTGTACATACAGACAAACTCCATGACACAAGATGATAGATAAGAAATAAAAATTAAAGACCAATGTAAAATAGTCTGCATTAATCATATGTTGCAGATGATTAAACATTTAAAGTCTCCTTAACTGGGATAATGTCCCTTCCAGACTAGCTGATTTCTAGAGTATTAGTCCTTTCACACACAAGCCAACCAATCCACAGCCCACACACCTACCACCTCCTCCACACTCTCACTTAAGGCCACTACTTCTCTGGTCTAAACACCACAAGCCCAGGTACCAAACAACTAACGATAATGTGTATGTCCCAGAACCCACTGAAATCATTCAACTAACTTGTCTATCCTGGCTTGTCTATTTTTCCCCAGAGAAACTATTGAAGGCTCTAGCCTACGTTTATTCCTGTTCCCTTTGCCTTCTGACTAACCCTGGTAATTTCTCTTTCATGCCCTATCCCTCCACTCTCTAGCCCTGCATGAGACGCCTTCTTGCAAGCAGTAATAAACTATGTTTTCAATAGCTGTCTTCATATCCTGGCCTCACCATATCTAAATAATAATTAAATCCATATTTTAACACATTGTCTTATTTAACTTATTTAATAAATGTACTGGCATTTAAAAATACATTAAGAAACTATTAAAACTTTCAAATACTGATGAATAACATCTTACTTTCTTGAAGGTTGAGTGGAGGATTAATAAGATTATCTAAAGTTCGAGGTCCATGTTCAGATTGTGGTGCCGAGAACCCAGGGATTAAGCATGAAAACATCCAGAGTTGTTCTCTGCTACAGTTATTTTGAAGAGCTTGCAACCATAACAAGAAAAGACGAACACCTTCCCGCCTAATCTAAAATAAAATGAAAAACAAGAGTATATTTTAATGGAAATACTTTTTCCTCTTTAAAACACAGCTCTCTAGATGATTACAGAATGACATTTTACAAAAGAAACAGAAAGGGAAAAGGAGGGAGACATATATTATACCCAAGACATCTACTGAACTCATTATTTTAAAATCTAAATTCATGGATTTTTCATGAGTAAAGAATAAACTTGGTCTCTGTCTAAAGCCAATTAAGTAAGTTTTATTTTATAATTTCCACTTGTGAAAAATCAGAAAAGCATTTCCTTCTTGTCCACCTCCTTCCCTCCCTACCTCCTATCACTCCTAGTCTAATCCAAGAAACAAAAAGAGGCAGGGCAATGACTGTTCCTTCCTATAATGAGCTTGGTCAAGGAGGAATGGTAACAGATCCTGGTACATTGCTAATCCAATGCTCTTGTTCTGAAAGAGTTCTGAAATTACTAAAATTATAAAATTAAATTGTTACAGGTACAATTATTATTCTAATTATTAAGGTAAAATTATTTTAAACTCTGAAATTATCTCATTTACTTATTATTTGCTTCTAAGCTACAGATCAGGAACTTTGGTATATTACTATATCTAAGCACCTAGAACAATACCTACACACAGAAGACAATAAATACACGAATCAATGAAAGAATGCTTTCCTAGCAAAAGAGCACAAAAATAGAGAGGAAAATTCAATCTCTGACAAGTAAAACACTAAGTTCTTCATCAACCTAATCTCACAGGGAGCACTGGAAATCATCCTACCAAAGTTTTGTTAATGGCTACTGTCAAAGCTATTCAACTGCTGTCACTCTTGTGATTTAGCCACGTAACAGCAGAAAGGTGTAGGAAGGTTTATTCCTTTGTATTGCTGTATCCAAGCCTTGATGCTCAAAGTGTATTTTATAATGTGTGACTTTACCCACAATGTAGCAATAGGGTTTGGAATGGACAGTTTCCCTTACTATAGCACAATGAGCTAATAAAAATAAAGTAAAACCTATATTATGTACATAGTTAAGACAGACGGACAGATGGATGAACGGACAGAGTGACAGGTATCTCTAACTCCTATCTTCCTCTACACCTACAAATAGCTATAGGGCTGGGGATTTAGCACAGTGGCACCGTGCCTGCCTCACAAGCGCAAGGTCCTGAGTTCAATCCCCGGCACCACCAAAAAGAAACCCAAAAAACAAACAGCTATGGTAAAATGAAGAATAATTTGTTGAATGACTAAACAATTTTTCACAGAGGAAAGATTTCTGGTGATAAGTCAGTGCAGTGGCAAAATACAACAGTTTTCAATGCCCTGGTCAAGCTAATAGGCATTCTCAAACATAATATTAAGTATAGCTATATTTTAGGTGAACTCATTTCAATCATATGATGACAATTCAATAATCTTCAAGAAAAAGCTGTGGTAGGAAAAGTGGGCAAGTGCATGTATGGTTTACTCAGGTTCTTAAAAGTCAGAGACAATAAAAATATCATACCTTTAAGGAGTTTCCTGTGTGGAGTAGTTTCTTCAAAATCAATCCTGAAAAGGAAATATGATTTAAAATATTCATATACAGTATTCTTATCTATTTCTAAAATGTCAGAGTTCTCGGTCAGACTTGAAAATATTTTTTAACAAGTCCTTGGCAACCTCCAACTTGTTCTTGGTGATCTTGATATCCTGCTGGCCAAACTTGAGACCAGAGGGCACACACACAAAAAAATCACCTTTCTAACACACTATTACAACTAAACAGCATTCATTTTATTGATAAAACGTGGGCCCCAAACTGTGTTTGAAATGATAATCTATCACATATCACTTAGATAAACACAAACCTTTATCACTAATATAAAATTCACTGCAGAAATTTTTCATTCAGTGACTCAAATGAGTATATCTAGTATTTCCTAACAAATAAATATTCCCATTGCATTAATTTGTTTCAAAAAGTGTTTGTTTTTTCTTTTTAAATTATGAAATATTTCAACCCTACATAAAAATAATGAAATTAACATTAACAAATATCTAGAGGGCCACAATTCAATTTGAACAAATGTAAATTGTTATAATTTTTAAATTTCATTTATTTACATTCTCTTTAATACATTATCAAACCATAGAGGTATAAGTGAATTCTGTACCATTTTCTTCCTCAGAGGAAACCAGTATACAGATTTTGGTACTAATCATTTCCAAAATTTTTTATATTATTACTTATTTATAAATCCACCTAGAATTTAAAACTGGCTTGTTTAAAACCTTATTGAAATGGTATGCAAAACAAGTCATTTAAATAAGGTATAAAAAATATCAAATTAATATTGTATGTTTACATCTTTACTAGAAATAGAAGAGCAAATTAAACCCAAAGCAGTATTTCTATAAAATATAAAAGATTAGAAATCAATAAAATAAAAAGCCGAAAAAATATAGAGAAAAATCAATGACACCAAAAGATCAAGAAATATGACAAATGCTTAGCTAGATTGGCCAATAAAATAATAAAAGACATAAATTACCCAAATCAGGAATAAAAGAGAGCACATCACTACTAACTCTTCAGGAATTAAGAGGTTTACTGTAAGAGAATAACTTGAACAACTTTATACCTGCAAACTGGACAATTTAGATGAAATGGACAAACTCCTAGAAAGATATACATTATCAAAATTGACTCAAAAATAAATATAAGATCTGAGTAAACCTATAACAAGCAAAGAAGTTGAAATAATAATTACAGTTCTCACAAAGAAAAGCCCACGTCCAAATGACTTTACTTTTAATTTTATCAAATATTTTAAGAGGAAAATTACACCAGCCATTCACAAGCTCTTTCAGAAAATTGAGGAGGGACCACTTTCCAACTAATCTATAAGGCTAGACAATGACATGACAAGAAAATTAGAAAGCAGTATCTCTCCATTATCAAACAGGCAAAAATCTAACAAATCATTAACACCCCGAGTGTAGCAACATGTAAAGCTACTAGTAAGTGCTGACTAAGAGGGATTTAAATCAAGAACACAAGGTTGGTTTAACACAAACTTCAATGAATTAAATACATAATAGAATAAATGACAAAACCGCCAAGGACAATGAAAGTTATCATATCAATAGATACAGAAAATGGATTTGAGAAAATACAATACACACCATGATTAAAAACTCAACAAACTGGGCCGGGGATTTAGCTCAGTGGCACTGCCTGCCTTGCAAGCGCAAGGTCCTGAGTTCGATTTTCAGTACCAACAAAACAAAACAAGACAACTCAACGAACTGGGAAGAGAAGATAACTTCTTCAACATGACAAAGGGCATCAACAAAAAGCTACAGTTAACATACATAATGGTGAAAGACTGTTTCCTTTTAACATATGGAATAATGCATAGATGTCCACTCTGGCCACTTTTATTCAGCACTAGTGGAGGTATAATAAATAAAAAAAATACAAAACAATTAAAGGCACCAGATTAGAAATAAAAAGTAAATGTCTTAATTCACAGATAACATAATCCTATAGCAGAAAATTTGCAAGAATCCATAATAAAATAGAACTAGTAAACAACATATAATAAACTGCAAACACAGAAATGTTCATTAGTTGGTGAGTAGATCAACATCACATGATATAGTGACACAACAGAAAACTATGCAGCAATAAAAAAAGAATACTAGTATAAATAAACCAAAAAGAAATTATGCTAAGGAAAGAAGGAAGACACAAATAACCACAAATTTGGATGATTTTCTATATGAAATATCCAAAAATTAAAAATTTATTTAGGACAGTAAAATGGTGGTAGAAATAGTGATTGGCCAGAAATAGGCTTGAAATATATTTGGGGGTGCTAGAAATGTTCTAAAACTGGATTGTAGTGACTATATATTAACTAAAAATCACTGATTTGTTTACTTAACTGGGTAAATTTTATCTATATAAATTATATCTCAATGAAGCTATTTTTAAAAATATCAATTGGAGTCATTGATTCATCTACTTTTATATGGAAGACAAAAAAAAAAAAAAAAAAAGGAAATAAGCCAGGCATGGTGGCACATGCCTGTAATCCTAGCACTCTTGAGAGACTGATACAGGAAAATTTCAAATTCAAGCCCCACCCAGGCAATTTAGTGACTTAACCAGACCCTGTCTCAAAAAAGACAACAACAATAAAAAAGGATGGGAACGTAGCTCAGTGCAGACCATGGGTTCAATACCCAGTACTGACCCCCAAAAAGAAAAAAACAAAAAGGGGGTATTTGCAGGATTTTTCTGTATGACAAAGAAAAGTAAAAATTTATGAATTTTTTCAAGTTACAGACATTTTGAAATACTATTAGTCATGACAACTAGGTAACATGTAGTAGGTAATCTGTGGAGATTAAAAACTACATTCCTTTAATCTGTGGAGATTAAAGGCTACATTCCTCAGACATACAAGTCTTTGAAGTTCAAATGTCTAAAGAAAGTTTCTCCATATATAGCCTTCAAAAATATTTTTATGATTATGAAATACAAAATAGGACCTTATTCTTTTGAACACTTTATGTGCTTATTAGCAATTCTTAAATCTTCTTTAGTATAATGTCTATTCTTCTGTCTACTTTAGAAATTAGTTTGCCTTTTGGATATACTGTGCTATAAGAATTCTTTACATATAATGGGAACATAAACTCTGGCCTCCAAATTTCATTTTACTTTTAATTATTAAATTATTTTTATGGTGCTAGATCTAAAACCCAGAGCCATACAAATTCTAGGTAAGCATTCTACCACTGAGCTAAAAACTCAGTCTTGGGCCAGGGATTTAACTCAGTGGTTCTGCCACCTGCCTGGCAAGCACAAGGACTCAAGTTTGATCCCTGGTACCTAAAAAAAGAAAAAAAGAAAGAAAGAAAAAAAAAAAACCAGCCCAAGTCTCAAAATTTAGCTAACAAATTTATTTTAAAAGGCTTTACTATTTAGAATTTTGTCCTTTTTTTTTTAGCATTTGCATCTATGTTCCCATCTGTCCAGAATTCCTTCTTAAACTGGAACTACTAATTAGGATGGCCTCAGTTTCAGTCTTAGAAAAGATTTCATTTTCTAAAACCACTAAAGAATTGTAGGACCTCTATAAATCTGACTTTCTTTTTAAAGAGAAACAAATACAATTTTATAAATGAATAGCCAGGCATGGTGGTGCAAACCCATACTCTTAGCTAATGAAGAGGCTGAGGCAGAAGAATTGAAATTTCAAGGCCGGACTGTGTACCTTAGCAAAATCCTGTCTTTAAAACCACACACACACACACACACACACACACACACACACACACACACACACACACACACAAAGAGAAGGGAAAGGATATAGCTCAGTAGTAGAACACCTGTCTAGAATCACCAACACAGCAAAAAAGAATGTAGGGTCTATACTATCCTACTTCAACAATGTGTATTTAGAGGCTATCCATTCCCTTTGACAGTTCCCAGCAATCAAGCCTGACATCACTGAACCAAAGCCAACAATAACCAATCTGCAGACTCTTTCTTTAATCTGAAGGGGAAAATAAGTCTTATAATGAAAGCTCAAGAGTCCTGTGGCAAACTAGCCTCTAAGTCAGCAAGTATTTTGGCTAAATTAAGGCAAAACAAAGTCTGTGTCCTTCCTATGACAGTAACCCACAGGAGGATTTTCTTTTTCTTTTCAATTTCATTCTATGAGTTTGGAAGCCCTGCTTTGGCCCTTCAAGCCGTAAGTTTAACTCCAGTTCCTTCACTTTTTTCCCCCCCTTTAAATGGCACAAACTCCCAGTTCACACTGCTTGCTTTCAAATCTGAAACACCTAGCTTTTATTCTTTTTGGTACTTTTCGTTTCTGATGCACACAGATATTTATCTTGGTTCCTGATCCTGCTTTTATCTTATTTTATTTTTTTATATTTTATACCACTGCTAATATAGTCAACTAAAGGATCAAAAACACTTAGCAAATTTGATGGAAAAATCACACACACACACACACAAACATACACACATATTTATTTATTCTGGGGTGCTGAGAATTGAACACAGGGTCTCATGCATGCAAAGCACATGCTCTACCACTGAACTACACCCTCAGCCCTGTACCTGTATTATTTTATCTTATATTCCCACTTTGTTCCTGCATTCTTTGTTTTTAGTAAATCATAAGTATTAGTTCATTTCAAACCACCATCAACCCATTAAAAAGCATCTTCATATATCATCATTTATTTAAAATGTGGAAAAACATAGTTACATGCTTACCTATACTATGAAACTGCCATCGTTGATGAATTCTTTCTGGAAGAAGTTGTAAAATTTTCTAAAAATCAATATGAACAAAACATAGAAAATGAAATATAAGTAATGAGTCTACATCCTATGACATGTCAGATATTAAGAGAAGAGATTAGTAAGCCTGTAAGAACTTCTTAAATAAAAGATATATAAAATACTACACATATAAAATAATCTCTAAACTAATCTGATAGTGATGGTATTAATTCAGTACTGACATGTTGATTAATATTTGAAAACGCCAAAAAAAAGCAATATTAACAAATACTTGAACCATGAAATTAATCTTTTATAAAAATGTTACAGCTGGGCAGAGTGGTGCATCCCTGTAATCCCAGCACTCGGGAGGCTGAGGCAGGAGGATTGCCACGAGTTCAAGGCCAGCCTAAACTACATAGCAAGATCCTATCTCAAAAACAAAACAAAACAAAACAAACAAAAGACTACAGAAAGTAAGTTTATTTCTTCCTAATAACTAAATACTAAGTCTAATATATTTCAAAATGTTTATTTACTATTCCTAGAATTTCTGTGTTGTGGGTAACACTGATTGAGTTTTTAATTCCCTAAGACATTAATACTTGTGACATTTTCTCTTTCTTTGTTTTTTTCTATTTTGATAAACCTCGGGTAATATTTTGATTTCATGAAAATCATCTTTTACTTATTTTAAGCTAGAAGCGTAGCTCAGTGACAGTGCATGTGTTTATGTCCATTTGATGCTGTGGGTTCCATCCCCAGCACTGCGCATACACACAAAAAAATTATTTGTGCTGTTAATTCATAGGCATCAGAAAGCAAAAATTTTAAATTTAGGAGCCTAATTTGGTAAGTAAGCATATTTAGATTTTCATTTATTGGGAATAAACACTTTTTACATGTAAGACTTTCAAATATTTGCCTCATTTCTTTTATAATAGTGCCTATGTGGAACACTTTATATCAACAGCTAATTTACTGCTGTACTATGCTCTCAGTACTCATCCTCTTGTCGAATGACATTTGTGTTCATTATTATTGCTGCTCTTATTACTATTATTGTTTGGAAACACCATATGTGAATACTCATAAGGACCAAATACTAACCTAGACCCTTTATATAATGGTATCTTGTTAATTCTTGCAATCATCTCAGAGGCTTATTAATTTCACTTGACTAGTGAGCAAATGGGTTAAGTAGTGTGCTTAGGAGAGTAAGCCAGAAAGTGACAGAACAGATTACAACCTCAGTATGCCTAGTTCCAAACCCTTTGCTTCTATATTTCTGATCAAAGAATGATATGCATTTTTTTAGAATGAAGAAATTATAGTTCTTCACAGATAAATGCTAGTCTCACATGAGGCATAACAACTTCTTTATCTCACCTCTCTATGTTTCCCACATCTAAGCCAATAACTCCATAATTACATTTTTTATTGTCAAAAGAGATAAAATTATGGAAGAGTTGAAAAAACAAGTTTATGAATTACTCAAAAACACTGCTAAAGTATGACAAATTATACTTTAGATTTAACCTCTTACATTTTTAATGGGGATAATAAAAGATGAAAGATATTACACGTGCTTTTACCTACATCAAAAAAGCAGAATATAAACCTTAACCCATATTAACATTATATAAGGGTGCTTTTTTTTTTTTTGGTACCAGGGATGGAACTTGGGTCCTTGCACTTGCACAGCAGGCAGCAAAACCACTGAGCTAAATCCCTGGTCCTAAGGATGCTTTTAACCAGAAAAAAGAAATCACTTTATAATTTCTTGGGTTTTTTTAATCACTTGTCTCTAAACAGAGATTATATATTATCACATTATAAGGAGGAAAAATGTTATAAGAAGAAATAATGTTTTCAAAAGATGAAACCCTAGGGCTAAGCAGTAGCTCCCTAGTTAAGAGCATGGCTTAGCATGCACAAGGCTCTAAATTCAATCTCCAGCACCAAAACAAAAAAATGAGTGAAAATGAAAATGATTTCACATCTTTTTTCTAATAAAATACAGTGATCCATTAAAAACATGTATTTCTACTTAAAGAATAAAAATGATCAGTTTGTTAAAAAAGACTGGGGGTGGGGGGTGGTATTGGAGTTTGAACCCATGGCCTTCACACTGAGGTACATCCTGAGGCTTTTTAAAATTTTGAGACAGTCTTGCTAAATCACTCAAGCTAGGCCTGAACTTGCAATCCTCCTGTCTGAGCCTCCCAGAGTGCTCATATTACAGGCATGTGTCAGCACACCAGGCTAACAATTACTTTTAATAGAGGAAATACTCTGAAAGGGCTTCTGTAACTGATCAATCATCTTAGTTTCCTGAATATAGGGCAAGCATGAACATTTGAAAGAATACTTTCAAAAAAGGGAGGGGGGCAGGAATTTAGCTCAGTGGCACCACACCTGCCTCACAAGCGCAAGGCGTAAGTTCGATCCTGGGTACTGAAAAAAAGAAGAAATATTTTTGAGAAATATTACCTTGCTTTCTATATGGATACATTTATTCTTTCTCAAAACATCAATGTTTCAACATTCACCTTATAAACAGTTCATGCAAACATTTGGGAAGGTAAATTAAATGCTTCAGGGTTCATGACTAGTAAAAATGGTGAATACAAATTACTGCTGTCTGAAACTTTAGGAACAAAATAAGCTTTTTTTAAAAAGCTGTGACTAAATCAATAGTCTAATCAGTAGCTACAAAAAAAATTAATTAGGCCGGGGATTTAGCCCAGTGGTTTCACCGCCTGCTGAGCAAGTGCATGGACCCAAGTTCGATCCCCGGTACCAAAAAAAAAAAAGAAGTTCCAAAAAAATTAATTAGGTTGTTCTAAGTCTTCTACACTACACCAAATGCCTGGCATGGGAGCACACACCTGTAATCCTAGCACACAGGAGGCTGAGGCAAAAAGATCACCAAAAGTTCAAGGACAGGCTACAGTACATAGCGAGCTCAGAACTAAATAGTGAGACAGTGTCTCACAAACAAACAAATAAACAACAACAAAAAAACTATCAAAATACAAAACAGAAAATTATCTTTAAATACCAATAGACAAAATAGAATTTGGGGATACACAGAAACATGTATAAAAGTTTTTTTTTTTTAAAGACAGGATCTTGCTATGTTTGTTGCCCAGTCTCAAACCTCCTAGGGTCAAGTGATCCTCCTTCCTCTTTCTTTGGTCTCCCACGCAGCTGGGCCTTATAGGTGCACACCATCATACCCAACTAGAAAATGATTTTTTCCTATGGCTTTTCAAGTCACAAAGTCTAGTCCTAGCTTTCTGTAGGTCGCTAAATTCTCAGTATATCAGAACACTTCTATACTATTTACTTTGAAAGAAAGAATAAAGAACAAAGAGTTAAACTAGGTATGACAGGTTCTCAGTTTTTATGAGCATGCTAAAAATATAAAACACATTTTAGCAGAGCATCAAATTTTGCTCAGCATCAAATTTTGCTCAGCCACTTCTGAGATATGTTTTCTTCTGAGTTTATAAATATCTGCCCTACTCCATTTCAAAGTAATATAAATTGACAATTTTATAAACATTTGAGACTATTTTGTGCAAATTTACAATGAAAAGCCATTAGAACAGAAAATGGTAAGTCCCCTAGGTGTACGACAGCTGCAGTTCTAGAATTAAAAAAAAAAAATTCTATGTAAACCTTACACAAATTAAAATTTTCATTATTTGTAAATATATTGAATATCATACTAATTTTGTGGTATGAAACGCCTAAAAACAATTCTAAAGGTACCTAAAAAAATAAAAAAATACAAAATTCAATCAATTGTATTTAGTTAAAAATTAGATATAGTTCTTCAAAAGGCCAGAGCAATGAGGGTGAACCTTTTAGAGCTTTCAATGATAACAAACAGCTAGCTGCACATGTGTGCCATCGGTTTGCCATCATTGGGCTAGAGGTTCACAGGGCTTCATTACATGCTTAATTTCAATACATTCCTTTATATGTTCCCAGAATTATTATTATTTTTTTTATAATGTAAGAACAAATCTTAATTTCAGAAAATTATTTACCAAGAATATTTTTCTTCTCATTTACATAAAATTGAGTATTCTATTAATTTCATAGTATCATGGATTTTATGGAGTGACTAAAATTTGGTAAAAGTTTACTTAGTAGGTATCATAATCAAACTATTGTTTCATTAAATGCTGGTCTTTTTCAGAAGAATTTTTCAAAAAGTATAATATTCTAAATTAAAATTAGCATAGCTTATTGTTGACACAGTGTGATCAAGACTTCTGATGTTGAGGTGCTGGATTATCCTAGTGATTTTCTCATGACTTTTGATTTGCTTTAGGTGTGTTAATGTTCACCAGATATACACCAAATTAAACTGATAATGCAATTTCTGGCATCACTTGCTTTTTATCCAGAGCAAAACAACTTGGTTCTGTACTTAGTTCAAATCCTATTCATTTACAGAAGCAAAGATGGCTTTGTAAAATTTAATATGTATTCAAGCAGCTACCAAAATTAATTTCTTGGACTATTAGGTTGGTTCTTTTCTATTTCTGTTTCAATCACTGTGGGAGCAACTATGTTCTGAGTCTTACAGGTCTCTCTGTTGCTTAGCTTGCTCTCCCTACCGGTTCTCTTCCCTGTCTCCCACTGTCTCACAGCATTTTCTTTTGCTCAGTTCCTTGTAGTCTTTAGCTGTGGAAGGGGGATTTAAATCGCAACCCCTCCCAGAATTATTTTTGAAAAAAATTTAAAAGAATCACAAGTACTTACCTCAAAAATAAAAAGTATAGCATCCAATTCCTCTCTTTGAGACTTGTGACCTATAATATTTTTACAGAAAAATATTTTAAAATACACCACTTTATAATTATGAATAATCACACTTCATTAGCTTACAATATTTCAAGCACCAAAGGGTTTTTTTTTCCCAGTGATTTTTTAGTAAATGTTTAACACGTTCATGACAGGGCCATACACACATGAAGTGTCTCATGCCATTTGATGAGTGAGTCACACATGTAACACCAGTGGTTCAAGCCAACGGAAACATTCTAAAATATATGCTATTCATTATGTACAAAGTATTTTAATGTCTCTATACTCTTTTGAGTAAATTTAGGTTTTAGGATTGGGGTTGCAGCTTAGTAGTAGTGACTGATTCCTACTGAACAAGTGTGCGCTCACATACAGGTATACATATATACACAATTAGGATCTACATACTTAAGTCTAAAAACAAATCATGATATATGGGGAACTATAAATGTGCTCTGAAAATTAAAATATAAAAATGACTGGGCCGGGGATTTAGTTCAGTGGTGTCGCCGCCTGCTGCGCAAGCACAAGGACCCGAGTTCGATCCCCAGTACCAAAAAAAAAAAAAACAAACCAAAAAAAACCCCCCCAAAAAACAACAACAAAAAATGACTATTCAAACATGCCCAAGGCATTAAAAAGAAGGTAGATGAGAAAACAGTTAAATTTGACAAGCAAAAAGCCACTCTTCTGAGCCTTCACAAACTGATAAGGATAATAACACTAATCCTTTAGTTTTCTCTCAAATTCATGCTTACTGGACCTGTGGTTATAGTGGAAGAGGAGTATCAAAAAGCTGTCTGATGAAAAGAAATGAAATAACCCTAAAACTATAACATCTAAGAGCCTCTTTTTGTTTGTTTGCTTGGTACTGGAGATCAACTCAGGACCTTGCACTTGAGAGGCAGGTGCAGCACCACTGAGCTAAATCCTCAGCGAGCCTCTTTTTAATGTTTATGACAGTTACTGGAAATATCACCATCAGTCACAATAGGTGTTAACATCTTACTTACCTTTTTGCTTAAGACTAGCTTCAATAGTCACAAAATTTTCAAAGAACACATAATATATATGTGAAAAATGTTGGTCAAAAAATTGTTTAAGATCAATAGATTCTGCATTCTCTGAAAAAGAAAAGAAAGTTTTTACTAATTACTATTTTCATAAAGGTTAAATGACATTTAACAAATATTCATTATGCCAAGTTTCTTTCAAAGTCAATTAACTACCCTAAAATTCTATCCTATTAAAATATGAGATACGTATTTATGCCAGGTATGCAACTATATACCAGTTCATGAGCTATAGCCAATGCCTAGGTGGATGTTCAGGGACTTGGAAGGAAATCCAGACAGAAAGAGACTACGGGGGAAAAAATTCAACCAATTTTAAACCCCAATACCAAATTCCATCCTTTCCAAAAAGGTTCCCTTAACTTATTTTGGTTTCTCTTTCTAAATAATGCCATGATTTTTATCAGTGAGTCCTAATTACATCATATGTATGACCTGGTATTATCCTCCTACAGATGTTACATAGTCTTGAGGAGCAAGGCATGCCTAACTTCTTTTATAATCTTTTAAAATTTTAATCTAGAGAACACGTTTTGCATAGCACTGAGCCAATGGTCAGTGGATTAAAGAAAAAGTTTAAGGGTTCAAAAATTTTCCCTATTTTCAGAAATACTGTTTGTTTGGAAGTATTTGTGAATTAGTATTTCCTTAAAGAAACAAGAAAGAAAGAAAGAAAAAAAGAAAGAAAGAAAGAAAAAGAAAGAAAGGAAAAGAATTTTACTATAAATTCAAATTGAGATTTCTAAGATTTAAGAAACTGGTGCAAACTTAGGAATGCTTACATCTTTAGGAATACTAACTTTAGCAAAATAATTCTAGACATTTAGTTTCCACAAATGAAATTTCTCTTTGGGCTCTTTTTGTAACTGAGCTTTGAGAACCTGATCATAATACATTTATTTTTACTACATATTTTTATTAAGACATTTAGTCATTATTAACCCATATGTAATTAAGAATTCCAAAGGTCAAAAGTTAGTTTTCCTGACTTTAAGGTTCAGACATTGAGGATTAATATGAGAAAACGGAAAAACAGGAACAAAATCTTTGTAAATAGGGAGGAATGGAGGGGTTGAAGGGAGGGCTGGGCAAGGGTGAAAAATAAGAACCAAGAGAGACTATGTAAAGGTGCAAATTTCCAGTGATGAATGTCATTATATTGTATACCTAAAATGTACCAATGATTAGAATGAATAATCGATGATGCAAAATAGGAAGAAAAAGTCCACAGGGGTAGGGGTAGTGGGAGGGGCAGGGGAAAGGAAAGAAGGGAAAGGAAAAATGATGAGAAATGGAAAAAATGGAAATAAAGTTTTTGTAAATAGGGAAGGGTGGAGGGGGTGAAGGGAGGGCTAGGAATGGGGAAAAAATAAGAAACAAGATGCATTATGTAAAGGTACAATTCCCAATGAGAAATGTAATTGTGTTGTACACCTACAAAGTACCAATAAAAGAATTTAATAAAGTGCAAAAAAAAAAAAAAAAAGATTTAGGGTATTCCCAAATGTTCATGCTGTATATAACACTGTTAATGAATAAAGTTATTTATTCATGAAAAAAAAGTTCAGACATTGAATATTTCTCTTTAAAAGTTATTAAATACCTAATCTGAAAGACTGAATTCAGCAAGTTTTGTAATATCATCATTCTTCATTCATTTAAAAAAAATTTATAACGGTTTCTCAAATGATGGCACCATAATACACTAACCCCAAGATGTATCACAAGCAATCTGCTTTTAATCATAAAGTACCAAAAATTGCAAATTATTGGCTTAACATAATCTAATCAATAACAAAGACAGATCCAACAATACTGTGGATTATTTTAACACACACCACTCATTCACTGCAAACACTGAAATCCTGGAAAAAAATAATATAAGTAATTTATATACAGTAACAAGCGGAGGGGTGAAGGTGGTGAAGAAAAGAGGACAAGAGGTAGCAAGATGGAGAAAAGGGGGTCACAGGAAGAAAAGACGATGGATTGGTCTACAACTAAAATTTCGAGTAGCTACTAAGAGTACCAACAGAATGAGTAACTTCTACGTATTAGAGCAGCGATGGTGACCCCATAGCACCCATGCCACAGCAAGCTGCTTGTATCACTGAAAGCTCTAAAAGGTTCGCCATTGTTGTATGGGGGGGGGCACAGAAAGGTTTCTCAATCTAACAGAAATTGGTACAGAAATGTACCAAAAAAGTGAATGCAGTAATATAGTAAAACAAAAAAATGCCAAATACAACTTACTAGGCTAACTTTCCAAGTAAGACAGCTGTAATTATACTGGATTTTAAAACACCCACAAATATCAAGCTATAAGGCATTTCCCAAAACACATACAAGCAAATTTAAAATAAAAAATGATTGAAGTGGCTACTTGGGAAGTTGAAGCAGGAGGTTCAAAAGTTCAAGGACAGCCTGAGTAACCAAGAAAGACTTTGTATCAAAATTGAAAAATAGGGCTGGGATATTGCTCAGTGCTCTCTGGGTTCAAAGTCACCAATACACTGCAAAATAAAAAAAAGATTAAAGTGACAAAATATATGATTTAGATCCTAACTTAAATTACCAATGTTGATTCTTCAATAAAGCACAAATTAGGCATTAACAGGCAATAATTACTACAATTAAAGAAAGTCAATATTATTTTGACAAAAAGCTGTCTACTAGGAAGCTTCAATTCTATATTTTCATACACAATTTCAAAACACTAAAAGCAAAAACCAACAGAATTCTAAGGAGAAAATAATCTGCTAACAAGTCTGGTAAACTTTAACATACCTGACTCAAATATTAACAGGTAAGATTTTAATCCTATCTGAAACCTAGCAGGGGTAAGACTAGTACTAAGAATATGGAAGATTTGAACAATACAAGTAGCATTTTACACACAAAACTCTAAATCTAACACTTAAGAGAATATCCCTTTCATGCAATGATGAGATATTAACAAAAACTGAATAAAGATACAAACTAGGCAAAGTACCAAGAATAACACAGGGCATACCACATTCTAACCAAAAGCAAAATTAAGCATTACTAAACCTCTCCAAGAGAATTTTAGGAATAAATGTTAAAAATTAAAAACGTTTAGAAATGTTAAGAATGATTAAAAAAAAAAGGAGCATATGTAACAGTCCCAGGCATTCATAAAGGCCAAGATGAGTGCCTAGACTCATTAGACAAAATACAAAAACTCACAATCATGGAACACTTGTGTAGAAGACTAAAGAAGGTCAATAGTGGAAATAATTGGCCCTAGACTCATCAGTACTTCAGAGCTACCTAATACAAAATAAAATGCAAAAGGATCAAACTGTTTCCAAATAACTTTGCTCTGGACAAAGGCTCAAGAAAAACTTTAGATAAATAAAATATCCAAGACTCAACAAGATATACTATCAGTTTTTATCTAGTACTTTATGTAAAGATTATGAGACATTGAAAGAAGCAGGAAAATATAACTAATAATGAAGTGAATAATTAGCAAATCAAATTCACACCAGAACACAAACGTCAGAATATGCAGGAAAAAGTAGGAAAATAATTAAACTGTATCTCACATGTTCAAAAAGTTAAGGAGGATGGAAGATCAATCTCTATGGATTTAAAACTAATAATCTACAGTGAAGAGTAAACTAGATAGAATTAACAGCAGATTGGTGTTTTAGAAAGGATAAATTAAACTGGGCCTCTAATCCCAGCTATTTGGGAGACTGAGGCAGAAGAACTGAAAGTTGACACTGCCTCAAAATAAAAATAAAAAGGGCTGGATATGGAGCTCAATGGGTTGGTACCACTGGGCTTAATACTTGCGCCGCCCCCCCCCCCCCGCCCTGGAAAAAAAACCACAGAAGAACAGAACAACAAAACAGAGAGAAAAAAAATCCCCCATATTGAAAAGCACATAAATGAACTGTGAACCAAGTAGTCTAATAAAAGAGAACTTGAAATCTTTCAGGTAAAGGAGACATAAAAAATATCTGTAGACATAATGGCCAAAATGATGTCTGATGAAAATCACAAACCTACAAATGCATGAAATTCAACAACCTCAAGAATAAAAAACATTAAGAAAATTTCACCAATGCACATTATAATCAAATTGCTCAAAACAAATGAGAAAAATCTCAAAATCAGTCAAAGAAAAAGATATGTAAAAAATAGAGTACATAGGCATGGTGGTACACACCAGTAATCCCAGCACACGAGAGGCTGAGGGAGAAGGATTGCTACGTGTCCAAGGCCAGACTGAGCTACACCATAGCTGAAAAAAGTAGTTGAAAAAATAACATACTGTTTTTCTCTTCCTGAAGTGTGTATACATTTTTGGGGCAGACTTTGCATATTGAGCCTCTTTAATTATAATATATTTTGTCACTGAACAGTGAGTTCATGGCCAGCCTGAGACCTTGTCTCAACCCCACCCCCCCAAAAAAGAAAGAAGAGTAATCAAAGACATCTGATTTCTTGTAAGAATGCAACAATAGTTTAAAAATACTTAAAGAAAAACAATGATGCTAGTGTTCTATGTCCAGTAAAAATATCTTTCAAAAACAAGGAGAAACTAAAAGACATTTGCAGACATAAAAAATCTGGAGGAGGGGCTAGGGATTTAGCTCAGTGGTTCCACCACCTGCCTTGAAAGGTCCCGAGTTCAATCCCCAGTACCAAAAAGAAAAAAAAAATCTGGAGGAATTCATCACCAGCAGACCCACATACTATGGAAATGAAAAAGCCCTTCAGGAAGAATTATCAGAAATAGGACCTACACAAAGGAAAAAAGAACACTGAAATGGTAACAATTAGAGTAGATATACAAGTTTTTCTCTTGCTACTGAAAACTTTTTCAAAGATAATTGACTGTTTAAACAAAAATTATAAGGCATTATGGAGTTTATAACATACATAAAATACATGGAAGCAAAAGCATAAAGGAAGGGGAAATGGAAGCACCATATTAAAAGGTTCCTATGCAATATATAAATAATACAACTCACTTGAAAATAGATTGATATATTAAAGATGTACACTACAAATACTGAAACAATTGCTAAAATAACAACACAAAAGTAGACACCACCTATCTCTTAAACCAGAGATTTGATTTCAGACTCATCCCACTCTCATCTTCCTCCACCCAACCCCAACTCTCTACCCACTCCACTGGCCACACCTCAACAAATCACCAACAAGTTCTGACAAGTTTACCTTCCTATGTAGCTCTCCAATATACTTCTCTCTCTGCATTTCCTCTGACACTTGGTTTGGAACCTTATAGTCTTTTCAGTGAATTATTTTATTTTAGAAGCCTTCATTCCAGCCATAACATTCTTCACATAGTTATCAGAATGATTTACGCAACTTAAGTCCAATTACTAACCTGCTTAAAATACTTCAAGGTTTCCCATCACATGCATAATAAAAGCCCAAGGTCTTTGATATAACCTATTAGCCAAAAGTTTCTTCCCTCATTTCCCACTATCTTTTCCACTGTCCACTACACAGTAAGGTACTAGTTGAGGCACAATCATTTAATGGAATATGTAGCCACTAAAAATGTTCATAAAAGAACATTATAATAAAAATTAAAAGGTTAATAAGTATTTGGAGTTGAAAAAGCAGCCAGGCATGGTGATGCACATCTGTAATCCCAGCACTCAGGATGCTAAGGCAAGAGGATTGCCATGAGTTCAAGGCCAGCCTGGACTACAGAGTGAGGCCTTGTCTAAATCAATCAATCAAGCAAGCAAGGCAGAAGTAGATAGTATCAGTGTAGGTAATATCAGGGTAATAGAGGCCTCTGAACAACTCCAGAAAAGCAAGTAAACAAAGGCAAAGTTAGTCAAAATCAACTTTTACTGAAATGTGGAAATTAACCAAAGGCTTATAATAACCAGGAAATTAACCAAAAGCTTATAATTTACTTTTTAAAAAAGGAATCTCACTAAGAACAGAGAGTTTTGTGACACTTTAATTTACTCTATTTCTATCCCCACTTCCCTCTCCCGCTCTGTAATAACTTTGAAAACCAAGAGCCCAGGATTATAGTGAAAACTAGCAGCCTATCCAGCTACTGAAGAAATACGAATGAGTCTGGTGCTCTTTCATCACCTCAATCTCAAAAAACTGTCATTATCTGACTAGTCGGGATAGCTTCTAGGAAACACCAACTTGGAAAGCTTCTCTTTACTTAACTCAAAGCTTGCCCACATCATAGCATTTTTCCTAGGATCATGCGTCTCAAACAAAAGGTGGCAATTTTTAACATCACAGCTGTCTGTCACTACCATAAATGATACAAACAAGAAGCTAACCAAAAAATCCTAAGAGGAAAAACTGGAGAGTGAGATATTAATAGGAGACTTTGAAAAGCTCTGATAAATTCCCGGGAATATGTTAGCTCACATACATGTCTAAGAATAAGCAAACTCAGGAAAGAATGGAGAAGGCTACAAGCTCTCACCTGTGACCGACCTTGAAACAAGAAGGAAATGAAGGGCAAGGCAGAACTGCAAACTGTCTACTTGAATCCACAATAAATGCAGCCCTTTGGTAAAGACTAGGAGACTTATTGATTGTAAGGAAATCTCTATATAATAATCACTTGCTGACCACTAAGCTGAATGAGTAAAAATTTTAATGCTCACATAAAATAAAGATGGTAAAACTTATGTCAATAAAATTAAGGGAACAAATAGCAATAACCAAAACTAGAAACAATATGTACTGGGGAGAAGGGACAATCATGTTTCCAGAGTTGATGTTTTATTTTAAAAGTCAAGTTTTTGGGCCAGGGATTTAGCTCAGTGATTTCACTGCCTGCTGCGCAAGCGCAAGGACCCAAGTTTGATCCCTGGTACCAAAAAAACCAAAAAACATAGAAGTCAAGTTTTTAACAAAAACTTGTAAGACAAAGACCTGAAAAGTATAATAATTAAAATAAAAAATTAACTGAATAAGTTCAATAGTTCACCTGACTGGCAAAAAGAAAACAAAACAAAACAGCCAACTTAAAGACAGGTTCATTATTAAGCTAATGATGAAAAATGAACAAAGCCTCAGAAACTTGTGGCTCACCATCAAGTTCACCAACACATGCATAATGTTCCTAGACTGAGGGAAAAGAGAAAAAGAGTGTTATGGTTTTACTCTAGAATGACGCCCAAAACTGTCATGCACTCAGAGACAGTGCTTTGGAAGGTAACTGGATCAGGAGGTGCTATAGCCGAGGTGCTGGTAGGAGGTGAGGTCTAGTTGCAAGAGACAGGTCACTGGGAACCTGACTTGAAGGGTCTATCACCCTCCCTAGCTCTTCCCTTAACTCACTGCTTCCCAGCCACATAGTGACCAGCTTTCCTCCACCAGACTCTTCTACCACACTTTCTTGCATTGGAGCCAGCTGACTGGGGACTATAACTATGAGCAAAAATAAACCTCTATTGGACCGGGGATTTAACTCAGTGGTTTTGCTGCCTGCTGCGCAAGTGCAAGGACCTGAGTCTGATCCCCGGTACCAAAAAATAAATAAATAAAATAAACCTCTATTTAAGTTTCAGGTATATGGCACTGTGTTAGAGTGATGAGAAAGTGACTAAAGATAAGGAAAGAAATAATGGCTGAAAACCTGAAATCTGATGAAAAGTATCTATCCATATATTCTAGAAACTGAATAAATTCCACATAGTACAATGTTCTTTATTTTATTACAGTGTGTCTAGATGTAGGTCTGGATACATCTAGATTCATGTAAATACGTAATGAAAGCTTATAAATATATCTAAAACTGTCCAAAGGCAAAAAGACAATAGTGAAGCCAACAACAGCAAAGTAACACATCATTCAGTAAGGATGTTCCAATAACAGCCAATTTCTCATTAGAAACATGAAGGCCAGAAGAAGTAAAATGATACTGTCAAATAGTGGAAAGACAAAGGCTGACAACAATCTATGTCCAGCAACCCCATCTTTCAAAAATTGAAGAGAAATTAAGATAATCCTCAGACACAAGATGCAAAGAATTTGTTGCTAGTAGGCACTCTCTGACAGAAAAACTAAAGGGAGGGCTGGGGATTTAGCTCAGGGGTGCCAGTGCCTGCCTCGAAAACACAAGGTCCTGAGTTCCATCCCCGGTACCAAAAAAAAAAAAAAAAAAAGAAAAACTAAAGGGTGTTCATCCAGCTGAAGTGAAAAAATATGAGACAGGCTAAAGTGAAAAAACAGTTCAAAACCACAGGAACAAATAAGAATATCAGTAAAAGTAAGTATATAAGTAAACATAAAAGACAGTTTAGATGTATTTGTAAGCTGTTCTTCCTCCATATCAAACGCATAAAGCAATAATTATAAATCTATGATAACAAACATAAAATGTATAGATACAATTTGTATGACAATAATACCACAAAAGAGGGTGAGGAAATGGATGTATACAAAAGCAAGGTTTCTCCTTTTTTAATCCTTGTTAAACTACTTATTCAAAGAGAAAATTTTTCAAAGAAACCAACTCTGTCGAAAGCTTGAGTTTAGTTTTATAATAACTGTTTGAGGGCCGGGGATTTAGCTCAGTGGTTCCAGTGCCTGCCTCGCAAGCGCAAGGTCCTGAGTTTGATCCCCACTACCAAAAAAAAAAAAAAAAACTGTTTGAATAATTAGACCTTTACATTCCTGAAGGTAAAATAAATGTGTAATCTTTTACCTTTAAAAAAAAAATCAAAGTTTCTGCATATAACAAAAATTAAACTGGCATTAATCCAAAATAGATTGTTACACTGAAAAAGCAAATTTTTTTCTAAATCTAGAAATTACAAATTATTGTATCACCAAATTGCTGATGTTTACTGCAAAGAAATGCATTACCTCTACTCTTCTGAAGCTCTGCTAGCCTTTAGTATACCACTACTATATAACAAAAATGTCATTTTTTAAATTGAGTAGTCAAATAATAGGAGTAATCAAAATATAGTCCTAATATTCTACATCCAGTCCCATAAATCCAAAATAGATAATTTATTAATTCCCTACACTTATAACATTCTTTTGGATGCTGAAAAAATTAAACATGTGCTATCTACAGTTTAAATTTAAAATGGCCACCACTAATATAGGCAGACATATTTATAAACATTAAGTTTTCACAAAATACAATTAATTTAAATAATGAACAAATAAAAGGGATTATTATGTATCAGAAAATACACTACACTAAGAAAGATAAATACTGTTACACTGGGAAAGAAAATATATTTTAAAATAACAGGATAAATGCAGAATAAGTCATGCTGGGGGAGTTAGTTCTAAACACACTAGATAGACTGTGCTTCTCAAACTATCTGTGAAGGGCCAGGTTTCTGTTTTTTTTAATTCTAATTCATTACAGACCAATGCTTTACAATAAATGAATAAAAGCAGCAAAAAGCTTCTGGTATAGATTGCATTTAATAAGATAAGTCCACTAATCACATGCTTGGATTTCATAGTATTGTCAAGCTGAGATGTCCTCAATGTACTCAATTACTATAATTAACTTGTAGAAAACTTAACTTGTATACTTAACTTGTAATATACATTTATTTCTATGCTGAACTTGTAATAAACAATAAACTAGCAACAGTCTACAGATTATGCTTTGTATAACAGTGGTATCGACTATGGGAATGAATAAGAGTTTCAGAGCAGACTGATGAGCAATTTTGATAGGCATTGAAATGACAAATCTATTCCTGCTATGAATTTCCCAACAAAACTAGGATTTCAAAAAGTAGAATGATATACTCAGAGAAGTGCCAGCACCTCCTCTTCCTGAATCCTCACAAAAAATTCATTAACTATTTTTCCATAGTATCTCCCACAACATCCATCCATTTCTAGTCACTGTGTTATACTAAGTCAAAATTTTGGGGCTGAAGCCTGATGTCCTTAGGTTTATAAGTGTAGAATGTAGAATGTCATGGCTGGTCTGAATGAGTCCTTCACAAAGCAAACAGGTTGCTCTCAGCAAACAACAGGCTATTTTCTGTAAACAAGGCAGATGGCCATAAAAGAAAATTTAAGATGGAATATACAATCTCCCAATTGTACACTGGAAATATATACAACATTGCACCAAAAAGTCCAGTGTCTACACACCTGCAATGACTGTCCTTGGAGTCTGTTGTAAATATTCCTTATGATCAGAGCCCCTTTCCAAAAATCTATATAAGCATAGTTTTCTTTCCCAGCTATCTGCTGAAATCTTCTACCCCTGATTTCAGTCTCTGTTCATGAGAATACACCTTTTTTCTCACGAGGCCTGTCCCGAGTGGTTTCACATATGCCATTTATAACATGCAGGACTACATCCTTTTACTTTCCTGCATTTATGTCTACACTTCTACCATTACTTTTACCCAAACACCTCTTTCTTCTCTTCTATTTATTGAAATTCTAAGTATCTTTCAAGACAGCTTAAATGTTGTATTAGATTTGATTCTTCTCACAGCTGGTGTGGCAGCCCATGCCTCCTAATCCCTGCAATTGGGAGGCTGACACAGGAGGATTAAGAGTTCAAAATGAGGGCCGGAGATTTAGCTCAGTGGTGGCACGCCTGCCTCGAAAGTGCAAAGTCCTGAGTTTGATTCCGGGTACCAAAAAAACAAAACAAGAGTTCAAGATGAAACTGGGCTACATAGTGAATTAGAGGCCAGCCTTGGCCACACAAGAAGACACATATTTTCTCTTATGTTTCACATTTGATATACGATTCTTTTATGGACTATCAACTCCTTTACTCCTCTCCAATTACCAAAAGTCAAATGGTTGTTCTGATTCATCATTTTTAGATTTTCAAAGAAACAAACAGATGTTTTTTCTAAAACATACTCCAGGTGCACGCTGCTATGCACACATAGTTCCAACACGCAGGAGATGGAGGCAGAACAATTAATTATGTGAGTCCAACAAACTTGAGGCCAGCCTGGGCAAACACAGCAAGACCTTATCTCCAAAAAGAGCCCCAAAATTATAGTTTCTGAGATGAAAAATAAATCAGACAGGCTTAATGATGATCAAATATAGCAGAAAAAAAAAACTAGAGTACTTAAAGACAACTACAGAAACTATCAAATGCGGAAAAAGAAAAAAGGAATCCAAAAAAATGAAAAGAACATTAGTGAGCTACCTTCAAATATACTAGTACTTTTTTTTCTCTGTGCTAGAGAACAAACTCAGAGCCTTGGGCAAACTAGGCAAGTATTCTACTACTGACCTACATCATCAGCCCGTAATAATACTTCTTAATAATATGGTAATCTAATATTATTATTTCTAACATGCTAGCAAATGAAGTTCTGAAAGGAAGATAAGAGGTAGAAAAACAGCCCAAAATTTTTCAAACTCGATGAAAACTATAAATTACAAATCCAAAAAGCTCAATATATATCAAGCCAAGAAACATGAAGAAAACTAACCAAAATACAGTACATTATAATCAAATTGCTCAAAACTACTGATAAAGAGAAAAAATCTTAAAAGCAGCCATAGAAAAATGGTTTGTTACATACAGCATAAAATAGAGATGATAGAAGACTCTGCAGAAATAATGCAACCAAAAAGATAGTGGCATAATAAATTATTTAAAGAATAAAGAAATAACCCCACCAACCTAAAATTCTAAACAGAGCAAAAATGTCATTTAAAAAAGAAAGCAAAGACCTTTCCAAACAACAAAAAATATAAGTATTTTACTTTTCTCATTTCTCAGACAAGATACCCAACACCCAAAGTTAAAGGAGGAAAGGTTTATTTTAGCTCACAATTTGTAAAGGTTTCAGTCCATAGTTGGCTGGCTCCACAGCAGGGTGGCATGGCAGAGGGGCATCATAGAGAAACAGTTCATGACAGAGCAGGCAGGAGGCAGGAGGCAGCAAGCAGCAAGGTGGCAAGCTTCTCTTACCCTTTTATCCCATCCAAGCTACCAGCCTTTTGGGTGGTGCCTCAGACCCAGGGTGGGCCTTTCCATCATCCATACCCAGAACTATTCTAAACCAATCAGTGGACTAATGAGGCACCACACACCCATAATCCCAGTATCACACCACCTAGATCCAGCCAGCTCTGAAAAGCCCCACCTATGAGCTCATGAGGTTTTGGGGAGATTATCTAGATCCAAGCCATAACAATATGGATCCATTACCAACAAACCAACTCTGCAACAATGTTAAGTCGTTCAAGCACAAAGAAAATTACAATGGATAGATACATGTATGCAAAGCTTTGTACAGCTACATGTAACAAAAAATATTTTACAAATATTTTTTCAAGTAAAAATCTTTTTAAAACTGCTTATTAGTATAGTATAGGACTTACAGCATAAGTAAAATACATGACAATAAAAGCATAAAGGCATGGGAGAAGGAAGCACACTCTAATAATGTTCTTATACTATATGTGGTATATCAAGTGTGTAGATTGTTTAAAAATATATGTATATTATGAAAATACATACATACAATAAATTACAAATAATAAAAGAAGAGAGCTGGGCCGGAGATTTAGCTCAGTGGTTTCGTCAGCTGCTATGCAAGTACAAGGACCCGAGTTCAATCCCCAGTACCAAAAAAAAAAAAAGAATAGAGCTAGCAAACTAAAAAAGATTAAAAAATCATAAAATTTAATAAACTAATGCAAAAGATGGTGAGAAAACTAAGAACAGACAGGCCAAATAGAAGACAAAGATGACAGACTCAAATCTAATTATATCAATAATCACACTAAATGTAAACATCCAAACATCTCAATTAAAAGGCACAGATTATTAATTCTTTTTAAAGTAAGATTCAACCATATTCTGGCAGCAAGAAACGCTCTTTAAATAAAAAGACAAAAATAGATTGAAAAAATGGGAACATATATATCCTTCAACACTACTTAAATGAAAGCAAAAATGGCTGTATTAACATCAAAACAGATTGTAGGTCACACTAATACCAAGGGCAAAGAGACCATTTCTTAATAATAAAGGAGTTACCAAGTAAGGTGTCCCTTGTAATCCCAGTTACTAGGGAGATAGAGAAAGGAGGACTTCTTGAGCCCAGTTGTTCAAGGCAGCCGGGGCAACTGGCAACACTGTAAGGCCCTATCTCAAAAAAGATCCTTAATGTTTAGACAGCTAAAGACATAGGTTCAAAATACATGCAGCAAAGGCCGGGGATTTAGCTTAGTGGTTCCACCGCCTGCCTCACAAGCATAAGGTCCTGAGTTCGATTCCCAGTACCAAAAAAAAAATTAGGCAAAATAAATGCAGCAAACACTGATAGAACAAAAGGAAGCTAGTGTGGGGCTTATAGTCTCAGCTACTCAGGAGGCTGAAACAGGAGGATCAGTTGAACTCAGGAGTTTGAGGTCAGCCTTGGCAAGAGTGAGATCTTCATCTCTTTAAAAGGTGGGGGGGAGAGGTTTAATAAAACAAAATCAACAAGTCCCCAGTTAAAGCCAGAATCTTCACACCCTTCTCTTAATGAGTGAAAAATAAATAATTGATAAAACAAGTAGATAGGATTCAGTAAGAACATAGAAGACTCGAACAACACTAGTGATTTGTTAAAATATACATCTTCAGAACATTCAACTGACAATGGTGTCATTTATGTTCAGGTGGATATAGAACATGTATCAAGTTAAAATATATTCGGGGCCATCAAAGAAATTTCAGTAACTTTTAAAGAATCCAGTCATAAAAAGTATGTTCTGTAGTAGAATTAAATCAGAAATCAGTAACAGAAAGACAACCAGAAAATCCACAAATAAATGCTAAAAAAAAACCTGTAAAAAAGCCATGGATCAAAGAAGAAATCAAAAAGGAAATAAAGTATTTTGAAAATAATGATAAATGAAAATACAAAATATAATTTGTGTGTGATGCTACTTAGAGGAACATCAATCACCAAATGCCTACTAAAGAAAAAAATCCCAAATTAATAACCTCAGTTTATACTTTAAGAATCTAGGAAAAGAACAAATTAAACTAAAGCAGAAGAAAAGAGATAAAGATCAAATTGGAAATCAATGATAGAGAAAACTACAGAAAAATCAATAAATCTAAAATGATTCTTCTAGAAGATCAATAGAATTGATAAGGCTCTAACTAAAGTGACCAACAAAAGAAAGACAAATTACTACTATGAAAAATGAGAGGGCAGGGGATTTAGCTCAGTGGCGCACACCTGCCACACAAGTGCAAGGTCCTGAATTCAATCCCTGGTACCAAAAATAAAAAATAAAAAAAAGAGAGAGGTAGGGCTGGGGATGTAGCTCAGTGGCACCGTGCCTGCTCTGCAAGTGCCAAGGTCCTGAGTTCGAAAAAGTACCAGAAAAAAAGAGAGACAGCACCCTGAATTCTATAAATATTAAAAGGCTAATAAAAAGGTATTAAACAACTTTATGCAAACAAACATAAGAGTTAAACCACACCATAGATCAAACAGACTTAACAGATGTCTATAGAACATTCCATCCAACAACTATAAAACATACATTCTCATCAGCAGCCCATGGAATGTTCTCCAAATAAATCATATTTTAGCCCATAACACAAGCCTTAACAAATATATATAAAAAGGAAAAATAAGTTCTTGCATTTTATCTAATTGTAATGGAGTGAAACTAGAAATCAGGAGAGAACTATAGGAATCAAACGCATAAGACTGAATAATTCACTTTTGAACAATCAGTGGTTCACTGAAGAGATCAGGGAGGAAATTTTTAAATTGTCAGAATTGGTCAGATATGGTGATACATGCCTGTAATTCCAGCACTTGGGAAACCTGAGACAAAAGAATCACAAGTTCAAGCCCAGCCTTGGCAACTTAGTGAGACCCTGCCATAAATACATACATACATACATCCAAGCTAAAAAGAACCCTTGCTTGCTTTGCTACCTTCTACCTGTCATGAACTGTTTCTCCTCTGTGTTGCCTATCTGCCATGCCACCTTGCCCTGCAGCCAACCAATTATGAACTAAAACCTCTACAAACTGTGAACACCTTTCCCCCTTTAATTGGGTATTTTGTCTTGGCAATGAGAGGACACTTCTCTAAGACACAACTATATCCAAAGAAAATGAAATCAGTAAAAATGAAGAAGAGAAAATGCTTGCACAGTGTTGGTTGGTATGTAAATTAATGTAGCCGTTATAGAAAATGATACAGCAGTTCCTCAAAGAACTAAAAACAGAACTACCATATCAAAAAACTAAAAATAGATCCAGCTATCTCACTGCCAAGAATATATCCAAAGACAAATCAGTATTTTAAATCACTATTTACAATCTCCAGTCATAAAATCACCTGAGTTGTCCATCAACAGATAATTAAGAAACAAAACAATGAAACATTATTGATCAATACAAAAGAATGAAACTGTCATTTTTTTAGCAACATAGATGGAACTAGAGGATTATAGTAAATGAAGTTAGCTAGGCAAGAAAGATAAATACCACAAGTTCTCATCTAGAGTGGAAGCTTTAAAAAGTTGCTTTCATTGAAAGAGAGTAAAGTACTGCCTACTATTATCTAGGAGAGGTGGAGAAGAGGGTATTGAAAAGGTTTGGTTAGCGAGTACCAAAATACAGTTAGAAGTAATTCTAGTGTTGTACAGCACAGTAGGATGACTTTAGTTTACAACAATTTATTCTATGTTTTATGAAGAACTAGAAGAAATGAGTTTGATAGACTCCAAAGCAAAATAATGATAAATATTTAAATATATGAAAATTTTAACTACTGATTTGATCATTACACATCTGATCCATGGATAGAATTATTATACCTCACCTTGACTTAATTGGTTTCTCATCTCTCAGATATAATACCTAACATCTTCAATTTAAAGAGGTTTATTTTGTCTCATGGTTACTGTCCATGGCCAGGTGGCTCCAAGGCAGAAAACACCATGGCAGAGGAGTCTGGGCAGAGGAAAGCTCTTTGTGTTACGGTGGCAAAGAAAGAGAGAAAAGAGATGAGGCAGGAAGAGCTATTTGTCTTTCCAGGTCACATTCCCAGTGCTTCTGACCCGCCCCACCTCCTAACACCTTTATAATTCTTTTTTTTTTTTTTTGAATTTTTTTATTGGTACATTTTAGGTATACAACACAATTACATTTCTCATTGGGAATTGTTACCTTTACATAATGCGTCTTGGTTCTTATTTTTTCCCCATTCCTAGCCCTCCCATCACCCACTCCACCCTTCCCTGTTTACAAAGACTTTATTTCCATTTTTTGCATTTCCCATCATATTTTCTTTCCCCTGCCCCTCCCAGTACCCCTACCCCTTTGGACCTTTTCTTCCTATTTTGCATTATCGATTATTCATTCTAATCATTGGTACATTTTAGGTATACAATATAATAACATTCATCATTGGAAATTCGCACCTTTACATAGTCTCTCTTGGTTCTTATTTTTCACCCTTGCCCAGCCCTCCCTTCAACCCCTCCATTCCTCCCTATTTACAAAGATTTTGTTCCTATTTTTCCATTTTCTCATATTAATCCCATTCCCTTCTATCCTTTCCCCTAGCCCTCCCACTTCCTTCCCCTTTGTCCCTTTTCTTCCTATTTCACATTACCTATTATACATTTTACTCCTTATTTACACTTTCAGTTTCTCACACCAGAGAAACTATTTGGTATTTATACATGTGTGTCCTATTTATTTCACTTAAGAGTATGGCCTCAATGTGCATCCACTTAGCTATAAATGTCTCTAATTTCTCATTTTTTATGGCTGAGTAGTACTCCATTTTATTAAAAACCCACATTTTCTTTATCCAGTCTCCAGTTGATGGGCATTTGGGCTGTTTCCAAGTTTTAGCTATCACAAACTGTGCTGCTATAACGTGGGCGCACATATATCACTGTGGTATGATTTTTTTAATTCTCTGGGGAAGATCCCCAGCAGTAGAATAGCGGGGTCAAATGGGACTTCCAGTCCTAGTTCTTTGAGGTATCTCCATACTGATTTCCACAGTGTTCGCACCAGTCTACACTCCCATCAGCAGTGGAGCAGGGTTCCTCTTTCCCCACAGCCCCACCAGCATTTGTTATTGGTTGATTTCATGATAACAGCCATTCTTTCTGGAGGTGGAATCTCAGCATTGTTTTCATTTGCATCTCTCAAATGACCAGTGATGTTGAACACGTTTTCATGTATTTATTTGCTATTTCTACTTCTTTGTCTGAGAAATGTCTGTTCATTTCAGATGCCCATTTTTGGATTGGGTCTTTAAATTTGGGAGGTCTGATCTTTTTAAGTTCTTTATAGATTCGAGATAGCAGACCTTTGCCTGAGGAAGAGCAGGTGAAGATTTTATCCTACATTGTGGGTTGTCTCTTCACACTGCCAGTGGTTTCTCTTGCTGTGCAGAAGCTTTTTAGTAAGAAGAGATCCCACTTGTTGATTGTGCTAGTTTACAGGCAACTGAGGTTTTGTTCATAAAATCTTTTCCTACACCGATGTCTTCAAGAGTTCTACCTAACTTCTGTTCCAACTGGTTCAGAGTTTCTATTTTAATATTTAGATCTTTAATCCATATGATTATCTCCATAGATGCAGAAAAAACAGTTGACAAAATCCAACATGCATTTATGATAAAAACTCTACATAAAATTGGAACAGATGGCCTCTATCTCAAACTGATAAAAGCCATCTATGAAAAACCAACAGCCAATATCATACTAAATGGTCAAAAGCTGAAATCCTTCACACTAAAATCAGGAACAAGACAAAGATGTCCACTATCACCAATCTTGTTCAATATAGTTCTGGAAACATTAGCCACAGCAATTAGACAAGAGAAAGAAATAAAAGGAATAAAGATAGGAAATGAAGAAGTCAAATTGTCATTATTTGCAGATGACATGATACTCTACATAGAAGACCCCAAGAACTCCACCAAAAGTCTTCTAGACTTAATAACCAAATTTAGTCAAGTAGCTGGTTACAAGGTCAACACACAGAAATCAATAGCTTTCCTCTACACCAATGACAGACTCACTGAGAGAGAAATAGGGCAAATAATTCCTTTCACAATAGCACCCAAAAAACCGAAATACCTAGGAATCAACCTAACGAAAGAAATCAAAAACCTCTTTTCTGAAAACTACGGCACTCTGAAAAGAGAGATTGAAGATGATATCAGAAAATGGACAGACATCCCCTGCTCCTGGGTAGGAAGGATTAATATAGTGAAAATGGCCATACTTCCAAAACTGCTATATAGATTCAATGCAATTCCAATTGAGATCCCAGCAGCATACTTCATGGACCTCGAGAAAACAATTCAAAAATTCATTTGGAACAAGAAGAGACCCAGAATAGCAAACGCAATTCTAGGTAACAGAGACATCACAGGGGGTATCACAATCCCCAACCTGCAACTATACCTCAAAGCTACTGTGATAAAAACAGCATGGTACTGGCAAAGAAACAGACCTGAGGACCAGTGGAACAGATTAGAAGATGCAAAAACAACGCCAGACACACTCAGCCATCTCATCTTCGATAAAGGAGCCAAACACCCTCACTGGAGGAAAGACAGCCTCTTTAATAAATGGTGCTGGAAAAATTGGGCTTCAACTTGCCAAAGATTCAAACTAGACCTATATCTCTCGCCATGCACTAAACTAAAATCAAAATGGATTAAACACCTTTATAATTCTATCACCTTTCAGAAGCTCTACCTGTATGAGCCTCTGGGAGGATATCTAGATCTAAACCATAACATTCCTCCCTTGCCTACCAAAGGACTCATGAGCATTTATGTAAAATACATTTGGTTCATTGCTAAAAGTCGCCAAAGTCTCAACAGTTCCAGCAGTGATGAAAAGTCAAGTCCAAAGTCTCCTCTGAGACTCCAGGCAAACTCAGTTGTGAGCCCCTATAAAAATAAAAAAGAAAGTTAAACACTGCTGATATACAATGGCACAGGAACAAGAACCTAGAAAGAATCTCTAGAAGGAGCACACAACACTCCAGATTCCCAGTAACATTATCAATGAGCCTAGCCAGGAGATTTCTCAAGATATCTGAGAAAAAGAAGTAACTCGTCCACCCTGGAAAAGTTACACACAGTGATGACTTCTGCAAGGCAAATGGAGGCTGGGCTCCATGGAACTTGTTTTTTTCAAAAAAAAAAAAAAAAAAAGAGGGAAGTTTATCGTTATAAGTGCCTAAATCAAAAACTGAAAGAGACCTCACATAAAAAAACAAGATCTTAGAAAAACAAGAATAAACCAAAACAGGGCCAGGGATTTCACTCAGTGGCACCGCGCCTGCTTCACAAGTGCAAGGTCCTGAGTTGGATCCCTGGTACCAAAAAACAAAGAATAAACCAAAACCAACCAACCCCAACAGAAGAAAAGAATTATTAAAAATCAGAGCTAAAATTAATGAGATGGAGACTAAAACAACATACAGATCAACGAAACTGAGTTGATTCTTTGAAAAGAAACTCTTAGCTAAACTAAACAAAAAGACTCAAATCAACTCAATTAGAGATGTAAAAGGGGATGTTACAACAGACACCACTGAAATCCAGAGGATTATTAGGAACTATTTTGAACACCTATATTCTAAAAAACTGGAAAATCTATAAAAAATAAATTCCTAGACCCAAATGACCTACCAAAACTGAATCAAGAGAATATGAAGAACCTAAACAAATGAATACAAGTAATGAGATTTACTGTATCTCAACAACGAAAAGCCCAAGACTAGATAAGTTCACTGCTGAATTTTACCAGACCTTAAAGAAAAGCTAACATTAGTGTTCCTCAAACTCTTCTATAAAAGAAAGGAAGGAGAGCTGGGGATTTAGTTCAGGGGTTCCGGTGCCTGCCTCACAAGCACAAGGTCCTGAGTTCAATCCCCCGTACCCCGCCCAAAAAAAAAATAGAGAAAAGAAGGGAAGGAACACTTCCAAAGTCATTGTACAAGGTCAGTATCACCCTGATACCAAACCAGAGAAAGACTCTAACAAAGAAAACTATAGACCAGTATCCTTGATGAACTTAATGCAAAAGTGCTCAAAAACAAATTTCAACACCACATAAAAAAGATGATACACCATAACTGAGTTTCATTCCAGGGATGCAGGTATGGTTCAACATATGCAAATAATAAATGTGATAAACCCATAAATAGACTCAAGGATAAAAATCACATGATCATTTCAAATGACCCAGAAAGAACCTTCAACAAAATTCAGTATCCATTCATGATAAAAGCTCTGAAGGAATTAGATACTGAACGAGTATACCTCCATATAGTAAAGGCCATATATGACAAACCAATAGTCAACATCATTCTGAATGGGAAAATTGAAAGCATTTCCTCTAATATCAGGAATAAAGCAAGGAAGTCCATTCTTACCATCCCTATTCTATATAGTACTTTAAATTTTAACTAGAGGAATTAGGCAAGAGAACGAAATAAGAGAAAGTCAAATTATCCTTGTTTGCAGACGTATGATCCCATACTTAGAAGATACTAAAGACTCCATCAAAGTCACTTTTATAGATGATAAATTCAGCAAAGTAGCAGGATAGGAAATCAACACGCAAAAAAAAGAAAAAAAATGAACAGCTTTTCTATACACCAACAATGGACTGAGAAAGAAATGAGGAAAACAATTACATTCACAATAGGAAAACAATTACACTCCAATTCAAAATAAAATAAATACCTATCGATCAGTGTAACCAAGGAGGTAAAATATTTCTACAATGAAAACTTCAGAAGAAATTGAAGATGACACTAAAGGATGAAAAGACCTTCCATGTTCATGAATTGGCAATAACAGTTAAAATGGCTACATTGCCAAATATGATCTACAGAGTGAAAGCATACCTATTAAAATTCCAATGACATTCTTTTAATAATAACTATTATTAACTATTAATAAATATTGTTAGTAACTATTAGTAGCCAAGGGGAAGGGACTAGGCAGGCATGATGGTGCACACCTGTGATCCCAGTACTCAGGAGGCTAAGGCAGGAGGATCACTGTGAGTTCAAGGCTAGCATGGGCTACATAGTGAGTTCAAGGCCAGCCAGACAACATAGGGAGACCTTGTCACAAAAACAATCAAAATACAAAAAAAAAAAAAAAAAAAAAAAGGAAGGGAATAAGAGGGAGAGGAAAGAAGTATAAAGGAAGATAATACTGGGAACACATATAATCAAAAATATACACACTGAAACATATTTTTAAAAAATAATAGGCACTAATAATATGGAAGGGAGAAGAAATAGATAACCCAAACAGTCCTCTATGTTTTCAAGAAATTGAAACTAGTTAAAATTTTTTCATCAAAGAAAACTGGTTCAGAGGGTTTTACTGGTGAATTCTACCAAACATTCAAGGAAAAACAAATAACAGTTCTACATGAACATTTCCAGAAAATTGCAAAGTTTAGAAAAACTGTCCAATTAATGTTATAAGACCAGCATGATCTGGTATCAAAATAACTTTCAAAAATTATTAGTTTGCAGAAGGGAACAGCCAGAGATACACTGTATCATTTCACAATTGTACATAAATAGATTAGTTTCATCACATCAAAATTGTCAATGCTGTTTTAGTAGATATAAAATTGTACATTAATGATGCTTCAATTTAAATTTCTTTGGTTATTTAAAACTAAGACTGAATTTAAAAAATTTTTATAATTATTTGTTTTTCTTCTACTGTGAATTGTTTCTGGGTTCTTGGGTGTTTATGGGACATTTACATCAGCTCTTTATTTTGCTGAGATTTTGTTTATTTTCCTCCACTGGCATTTTCCCTGGCTAGTTTCCTTTGGTATTTACTGTCCCCCTCCTTTTCTTAAACTGAATGAATGTTTTGGTAGTCAACCAAAAAAAAAACAAAAACAAAACCAAAAAATTACAAAAAACAAAAATACTTGGGGCCAGGGATTTAGCTCAGTGGTTCCGCCGCCTGCCTCACAAGCGCAAGGACCCGAGTTCGATCCCCGGTACCAAAAAACAAAAATACAGACCAATATCCCTCATGAACATAAAAAAAATATATATAGAACTTTAGCAATTTGAACCCACCAGCATACATAAAAAAAGAATACATCAATTTCAGTTTAATACTAGGAAATAAAGTTGACTTTTAAAAAAATTTTTATTTTATTTTATTGGTACATTTTAGGTATACAATATAATGACATTCATCATTGGAAATTTGCACCTTTACATAATCTCTCTTGGTTCTTATTTTTCCCCATTCCCCTGCCCTCCCTTCAACCCCTCCATCCCTCCCTATTTACAAAGACTTTGTTTCGACTTTTTCATTTTCTCCTATTAATTCCATTCCCTTCTTTCCTTTCCCCTACTCCTCCCTCTCACTTCCCCTTTCCCTTTGCTCCTTTTCTTCCTATTACACATTATCTATTATACCTTTTAGTCCTTATTTACACTTTGTTTCTCGCACTAGAGAAACTATTTGGTATTTATACGTGTGTCCTATTTATTTCACTTAAGAGTATGGCCTCAAGGTGCATCCATTTAGCTATAAATGTCTCTAATTTCTCATTTTTTATGGCTGAGTAGTATTCCATTTTATTAAAAAAAACATTTTCTTTTCCAGTCACCAGTTGATAGGCAATTGGGCTGCTTCCAAGTTTTAGCTATTACAAATTGGGCTGCTATGAATATGGGTGCACATATATCACTATGGTATGATTCTTTTAATTCTTTGGAGAAGATCCCCAGCAGGGGAATAGCTGGGTCAAATGGGACTTCCAGTCCTAGTTCTTTGAGGTATCTCCATACTGATTCCCACAGTGGTTGCACCAGTCTACACTGCCACTAGCAGTGGAGCAGGGTTCCTCTTTCCCCACAGCCCCTTAAAATGCATGAAAAGGACAGGGAAGTAGCTCAGCGCATGCCTAGCATGCATGAGATATTCTGGATTAGATATCACCACTGCAAAAACAAGGTCAGTAAAAAAAAACAAACCACTGTTCAACCCAATAAAATAGCATTTGACAATTCCAATATCATTCCTGATGACTCAGCAAAATAAGAAGAAAATAAAATTTTCTCAACTTGATAAAGGGTATCTACCTATAAAAACTTCCAGTTAACATCATACTACATCATAAAAACCAACTGCTTTAGCCCTAAGATTGAGAACAAGACTCTCACCACTTCTACACCATATCAGAGACTTTGAGGCAAAAGGAAATAAAAAGCATCCAGATTTGTAGATAACCCTCTCTACGTTAAAAAAGAAAAAATCCAGTGAAATCCATAAAAAAAAAAAAAGTACTAACAGTGACTTTAACAAGGTTGTAGAGCTGGGCATCGGTGGCACATGCCTGTAATCCCAGCACTTAGGAGGCTGAGGCAGGAGGATCACTATTGAGTTCAAGGCCAGCCTGGGTTACATAGTGAGGTCAAGCTAGCCTGAACTGCCCAGCAAGACCCTGTCTCAAAAATAACCAAGGTTGGCCAGGGATTTAGCTCAGTGGTTCCATCGCCTGCCTCGCAAGTGAGGACCTGGGTTTGATCCCCGGTACCATAAAAAAACAAAACAAAAGAAAAAAATAAATTAAATTTATGCCAGGGATTTAGCTCAGTGGTTTCGCCACCTGCTGCGCAAGCGCAAGGACCTGAGTTCGATCCCCGGTACAAAAAAAAAATAATAATAATAACCAAAGTTGCGGGACACAAACTTAACATATGAAACTCAATTGTATTTCCCCACATTAGCTACAAAAAAAAAAATCATTTTACAAGAGGTTCAAAAGTAGTTGACAAGCATGGTGGCATATGCCCGTAGTCCCAATAGTTTAGGGGGCTTATGCAGGGGTATCACAAATTTGAGACCAGTTTGAGGCCAGCAAAACAAAAAAGGTAAAGGTAGAAAATATATTCAAGAATAAGTCTGACAAAGTGACAAAAGATGTGTAAGACCTGTACATTGAAAACTACACAACATTGGTGAGAAAAACTAAAGAAGTCCTAAGTAAATGGAGAAACACATTTTGTTAATAAGTCTGGGCATTCCACTGTCAATTTTTCCCAGATTGATGTACAGATTCAACACAATCCTAGTGAAAAATCTTCAGGTTTTTGTTTTGTTTAGAAAATAACAAGCTAATATCAAAAGTCACAGGGAAATGTAAAGTACCTGGCACTGCAAAACAAAAGACAAAAAATAAAAATGAAGAAAAGAAAAACACTTTTGAAAATGAAGAACAAAGGTTGGAGGAACAAAGTTAAAATAATGAAAACACAATGGTATTGGCACCAGAACAGATAGATTCCTGACACAAAATAGAGAGTCCAAAAATAGGCCCAAACATACTTAAGACAACCATGTTTTAGCAAAAGTGCAGAGGCAACTCAACAAAGAACAGTCTTTTTTTTTTTTAACAAATGATGCTAGAACAAGTGAATATCCACATGCAAAAAAATAAATTTCATTTCACTTTATACCACATTTACAAAGTAAATTCAGTATGAATCATTTACCTAAAGACCCTAAAACTATAAGACTTTTCAGAAAGGTGGGCACAGTGTCACATGCCTATAATTCTAGCACTTGAGAGGAAGGAAGATGGTGAGTTCAAGTTCCACCTGGGCAACTTCACAAGATACTGCTTCAAAATAATAAAAAGGGCTGAGGATACAGCCCAGTGTGAAAGCCCTGGGTTCAATCTCTAATGCTGGAAAGAAAGAAATAGAAGACAGAACAGAACCACTTTTAAAAGCATAGGACCAAGAATGTAGCTCAATGGTGCAGTGCCTGCCTGGCAAGCACAAGGCCCTGAGTTCAATTCCTGATACTCAAAAAAAAAAGCATAAACAAAATCCTTGTTACCTTCAGTTAGGCAAAGATTTTTGAAAATACCCACCAAAAAAGTACTATTAAAAAAATCTGATATATGGACTTAACTAAAATTAAGTACTGTATTTCTATTCCTTCAGTGAAAATGTTAAGAGAATGCAAAGACATCTCAAGCTGGGGGAAAAAAATCTTTGCAAATCATACATTTGATAAAATACTGATATCCAAGGAAGGGGACTGTAACTTGGTGGTAGAGCATTTGCGATGGTGTCTGAGGCCCTGGCTTTTATTCCCAGCACTATAAAAACAGACAAACAAAATTTATATCCAGAGTAGATAAAGAACTTTCAAGGGCCGGGGATTTAGCTCAGTGGTTCTGCCACTTGCCTTGCAAGCACAAGGTCCCGAATTCGATCCCTGGTACCAAAAAAAAAAAAAAGAACTTTCAAAACTGAGTAAGAAAGCAAACACAATTCAAAAATAGGCAAAATATTTGAATAGAAACTTCCATCAAAGAAGATGCACAATGGCAAGCACATGGAAAGATATTCAGCAGTATTAAACATCAAGGAAATACTAATTATAACCAGTACACACATTATAGTGGCTGAAATTAAAAAGACTGTCCATGCAGAGTGGTGTGGGTGCATATAGGGAGGAACTAACTGGACCTCATCACGGCTGTTGAGAATGCAAAATTGTAAAAACAATTTGGCTATTTCTTAAAAAGTTAAATACACCAGTCATATCATCCAGCCATTCTACTTCTAGGTATTTATTTATCCACGAAAACAAGCATATGTCTATACAACAAGTACACTTCTCAGAAGCTTTACTTGTAACCAAAGCAACCCATATGTCATTCAACAGGTGAATAGAAAAACTATAGTACACCCGTATAAGGGAATACTTCTCAGCAATAAAAAACAATGAATTGGGCCAGGGATTTAGCTCAGAGGTTCTGGTGCCTGCCTCGCAAGCGCAAGGTCCCAAGTTCAATCCCTGGTACCAAAAAAACAAAAAAACAAAAAAACAAAAAACAATGAACTGACACACAATACCAAAATAAAGATTAATTTCAAAATAATGAAGCAGAGTAAAAGAAACACAGAGACTGTACTATATAATTCCATTTATATAAAATTCTAGACAACACGAACTAGAGTGATTGTAGATTAGAGGTTGCTCAGGAAAAGGGAGGATACAGGTAGAAGTAGGGGAGAAGGAGTAAGAGGGGCATATGAAAACTTTGGAAAGTAATAGATACATTCATTATCTTGCTTATCTGGCTGTTTATCTTTTTGTTTTGTTTTGCTGAAGATCAAACCCAAGGCACTGTGCATGCTCGGTACATGCTTTGGCACTAGGCTACATGCCAGATGTTTGCTATGTTTATCTTAAATGTCTGGATGAATTTAATCTTGACTGTTATGATGGTTTCATGAGACATACCTGTCAAAAGTACTGTATCATATACTTTAAATATGTGCACTTTTATTATACATTAATTATATCTCAATAAAGCTGTTAGAATGATCCAACAATCTATTTTTAGCCAAATAAGTACTCATCTTTTTATTTTTAAGTCAAGAGGACTGAATTGTTAGCTTGTCACTTTAAAGTAAAAGCAAACTTGGGCCAGGGGTTTAGCTCAGTGGTTCCAGTGCCTGCCTCACAAGCGCAAGGTCCCGAGTTCGATCCCCAGTACCAAAAAAAAAAAAAGTAAAAGCAAACTAAAATTGAGTCAATAGGCACTATATGCCCAGTACTGTTAGTCATTTCACATGTACTAATTTACTGCCATCATCATCAGTAGTTGTAAAACGGAAGGGAGAGAGTGAAAAGGATATACCAGACAAGACTTCTCTCTTTTAAAGAAAAGTAACTTCTGGTTCCTACAAACCAAGCACACACACACATAATAAACACAGCAGATTTAAAACTAAATTCTTCAAAGTCAAGTCCTATGATAAATGGGAATTGTTCTACAGTGGAAACACGTGCCAAGAAAAAAGTTTACACTGGATATTTAAGCTATGACTAGGTTTTTATATATTTATATGTATTGTCTTCTATAAATACCCTAATTGAACAGGCAGTGTTGTTTGGCCCAATACAGTGCAGATCAATAAAACAAAACTAAAAATCCTAGCCATGCATGGTGGTACATGCCTGTAGTCCCAGCACTCAAGAGGTTGAGGCAGTAACACTGAGTTCCAGGCCAGCCTGGGGTACGTAACAAGACTTTCAAAAAATAAAATAAAAATCATATGAAGCCAGGTGTGGTGGTGCATGCCTGTAATCCTAGCACTCTGTATAAAGAGGCAGGAGGATCACAGAGTTCAAGGTCAGCCTAAACTACATAGATCCTGCCTTAAAAAAAAAAAAAGAATGTTAACATTATATATATCTAAAATGTACAAAAAAAAATCCTATGTAACTACCAATGTCCAACTGCTCTGCAATCTAGTCTCCTCATTGTGACTGCCTTATTTAAAAACCTCACCTACTTCCAATTAAAAGTGGCTCTTCCATCTGTAAAATGAGATACCTGATTGGTACATAGAATAATTTATCTACTTTAATTAACATATTAAAAGCAAGTATAGCATTTGAAGGTCCATCTTTTGCCCTGTATTTTGACAGGTTTCAAAACCTCAACATTATTGATAATTAGAGAGAGAATTGTCGTGAGGGACTATGCTGTGTACTACAAAATGTTTAGCAACACTAGCATACCAGATGCCCGTGGCACCTCCCCACAATTGTGAAACAGTATCTTCAGACACCAATTGCCACATTGCCAATTGTCTCCTATTTGGTAAAATGTAGGTTGAGAACTAATGTTCTAAAACCACTTTAGTCTAGGGATGTAAAATAAATAAGTAAATAAATAAAAATAAAATAAAAAATAAAACCACTTTAGTATAGTCTTTCTGTATGGACCTCCTCCACTCACAGGTTCAGGAGTTTGAAAGCAGAATGTTCATAATTTCACAGTTCTTAAGGATATTATAAATGTAAATTTTATGCCCTTGCCCTCCTCCCAGTATATACTCCATTTAAAAATTACTAAAAAAGCAAAGAAGTTGCTTTTTTTAAAAAAAGTTCTTTTTAAAAAATTATTTTATTTTCAAACCAAAGAAGCTGGGCTCTATAAAATATCTGACAGTAGGGGCCGGGGATTTAGCTCAGTGGTTCTGCCGCCTGCCCTGCAAGCACAAGGACCTGAGTTCGATCCCCGGTAACAAAAAAAAAAAAAGTAAAAATATCTGACAGTAACCTCTTAATGCAGAATATGTCTCCCAGATAGAAAAACTATTCTCTATGCTAAAGAAGTACACATAAACCATTTCTTAATTATACTGTAACTAAAGAACTATGGCCAGGGATTTAGTTCAGTGGCACTGTACCTGCCTCGAAAGGCAAGGTCCTGAGTTCGATCCCTGGTACCAAAAACAAAACAAAACAAAACAACTATGGTACTTAATTAGAAGTCTCAATACTCTATTAAACTCAACTTCATAGTTTTACATTTAACCAACCTATACTTGTCCCAAATGAGTATCAAGTTCCACTAAGTGTGCAATTTCAAACTGCTACTATCTGTGATACAATGTCTACATTTACACATTTGACTTCCGTTTGTTTTTTGAGACAAGGTATCCCTTTGTAGTTCAGGCTGGCTTTGAATTCACTACGTAGTCAAGGCTGTCCTTGAGCTCATGGCAATTCTCCTGCCTCAGCCTCCTAAGTGCTGGGATTACAGGCGTGTGCCACCACACCTGGCTCACACATTGACTTTCTATGTCCCACTCTCTCCGACAAATCTTTTCTTCAATGACTTAATTCTCAAGTGGTATGAACACAGTAAGGTTATAATCTCTATCATATTTTAAAAGTTTGTATTTTCTTGAAAACTGGGCTTCTTTTTGTATTGCTAGCCTGGATTTAATTGCTTTACTATTCCTCAGGAATAAAAACAATTTATGTGTGATAAAGATTAGCTGTCATAAATGTAGGAAGAAAAAAAAAAAACTGGAGACAAAATATAGGCTCCAGTTCTGACTCAGACATCTAGTAACTAGATGACCACTTAACTTTCCAAAACTTCAGCTTTCACTTTTGTGAAAACTAGGAGATAGCTGGGGATTTAGCTCAGTGGTTCTGTCACCTGCCTCGAAAGCGAAAGCGCAAGGTCCTGAGTTTGATCCCCGGTACCAAAAAAAAGAAAAAAAGAAAACTAGAAGATAACAGCATCTATACTCCTGGAGTTACGGGTAATATCCTGGTAGTACAAGCAAACAGCAGAGAAGTGTAAAGGAACACACACCTCAAATAAAGTACTACTCATTTGTATCACTAAATAGGTCACTTTACAAAACAAATGCTCACTAGGAAGACAACTTGAGGTAAACTAAACTAGAATTCAGGTATTTGGGCTCTAAAGTTAGTTATGCCATTAATTCTATGTCGATTCGGGCAGTCTGACTTTCCTGTTAACCTCAAACTTCTTCATCCTCCCCAAAAAATCAAAGTGACTGAACCACAGGTTCCGTATTACATTATCAGCCTACTAAATAACCAAGTATCCAAAGAATTCATTTAAATTATATCCAAAACTCAAGAGCGCTGTTTAGTTTGTCAACAAAACAGAAGTTAAGGGCAGCAGATGGTAAGAAAATTTTAATTAACTGAAAAGAGAATGCTCTACAATTCTCAACGAGCAAAAGAAGCAATAAACTACCGTGTTTTCTGTACCTAATAGTATTCCCTCTCAAAACCAGGAATGAAGAACAAGGTGGATTAACAGAAGGGCGGGGCCCTTTCCTACAAGCTTTTGGGAACCACCCATTTCCCAGAGAGGTGTAACAGCTTCCTCCTCGCCCTCATCCGCCAAGAAACTTCAAAGATTAAGGATTATATTGTCTGAAGAGACCTTTGTGTTTTTTTTCACTTGGGTGGGGATGGCTGTAGTGAAACAGCAAACATACCTTCTAAAACACCATCATTCGCACACCCAGTCTCCCTAAAGTCTTTAAAATCTAAGTTTTTAGAGCAATACTTATTTTTACAAACGAGTTCAAACTATTAACTCAGAATTAGATGTTTGTGCTCATGGTAATTAGTGTTTACCAACTGCCGAGTTTTTCATTTCCCCAATTATCCCCCCTCCAAGAGCGTCCGCGCGGAGGCGACGCTTTGCCCTCGCTCCCACAGCGCTCCAGGTCGCGAGGGGACGTCCCCGGGGTGCGCAGGGGACACAGGCCGGGGGACACAGGCCGGGCCACCCAGGCCTCGGCCCCGGCAGCCTGAGCTCCTCACCGATGACTATGCGCAGGTGCTTGAGGCGGGTCAAGGCGTCCTTCTTGGTATCCAGCACCTTCTGGGTGGACTTCTTCACGTCCCCGTGCGGCTTCTTGGAGAACATCCTGCCGCCTCCGGCCCCTCCCGGCCGGGTCCCCGCGGCAGAAAGTGGATGGAGTGGGCGGGGAAGGGGCTAGCCCCAGCGGCTCATTCACTCCGCAGCCTCGCGGGCCCCAGCAGAGCCGACCCCACCCGCCTCGCGCCGCAGCTCCGAGGGCCCTTCGGCTTCGGCTCCAATATGGCGGATCCCGTCTCCGGGCCCTGCACGGAGCAAGGGAGACCCGGGCTGGCCGCCCGCCGCCGCCGCCTGCCTCCAGCGGCCGCCGCTCTGCGCCACAGGCCGTGCCCGGGACTCAGAGCCACGGAGGTGGAGCTCTCGGCGGCGGCAGCACAACTCCTCTCTCCCTGAGGCCCCCTTAAGGTTAAAGCTTCTTTAGCAGCTTAGATTCTGCAGAGGCCAAAGCGGAGAGCGGAGTGTGGCGATGGGGTTTCACGACTCTGCCGTCTATGGCGAACGGTTCCCTTGGCAACCGCCTTCTGACGTCAAGTACTCTTGACGTCACGCCTGCGTGAGCTCATCTGTGGCGCTATACGCCTTTATTTTCAATGTAAAGAAACGAAAGAGCAACCCAAGAGAGTCAAGGAAAAAATTAATAGCACTAAAAAATTAATTTTAATTAATAAAATTATCTTGCACAAAGAAATAAACCCATCAGAAACGTGTTGAAAAAGAGAAAAATTAAGGAAAGAAATCTGAAGAATTTTAATGATGAAATTTCTTAATATGTAAAGAATTCACATAAATACAAGAGAAAATTGCTAGGGTTCATATAGAAAAATGAACAAAGAATAGTAAGCCCTCCTTTCCCAACTCCCCATCCCTGGTTCCCCCACAACTACTAATCTGCTTCTGTTACTCTGAATTTTCATTTTCCAGAGTTTAATGTTATGTTGTTTTAAAGTTTTATATAAAACATAGAGAATACTCTTTTCCCTAGCTTTCTTCACTCAACTTACTTTAAAAATGTTTTAGCAGTCAAATTAATAATGTTTGTTTTTAAATTAGTAATCTTTCCAAGGTGAATGTGACAGTAGATACTCCCATAGCCTCCTGAGCACAAGCATTAATTAGTACAAACTTTTTGAAAAATGAAATTTGGCATTATGTATCAAGACATTTAAAAATGTTTGTGTACTTTGTGTTGGGGGTGGTGGGACATGCCTGTAATTCTAGCAGTCTGGAAGCAGAGGCAGAAGGATGGCAAGTTTGAGGCCAGCCTGGGCTACATATCAAGTTCTAGGCCAGCCTTGACTACAAAGGAAGACCCTGTCTTTAAAAATCAGATGTTTTAAAAAATGTACATATATATATGTGTGTGTGTGTGTGTGTGTGTGTGTGTGTGTGCATACATATAAATGTCATCTTTTTGGTTTTGGATATGCCCTAAAGTCAGAGAATGCATAGAACTTCAAATTAAAGAACAAAGCTCACATTGTCAAACTGACTTCAAAGAAAAACCGTGTGTCTAGATTTTATAACTTGCAGCTACTTCAGAGTGACTATGATCAATAGCTCTAAATCTGTTCAGAAGATTCAGGAAAAGCAGAGCTACTCTGATCTTTCTAAATTCATTGAAGTGGGAAAGAAGGAAGGAAGGAACAAACGAACGAAGGAAAGAAATCAGCTATATTGGTGTTATGGCTTGTGTCTAGATGCTCCCCCTCAAGCCTCATATGCAGTCATAGGTTGGGCTTTTTCAGAGGTGGCTGGATCTAGAGTGTGTGATGCTGGGATTAAGGGTGCGTGATTACTAAATCAGTCCACTGATTGGTTTGGCACTGCCCTAATCCCAGTAGCCTAGATACAATATGAAAGGGGCAATGGGCTGGGAATTTAGCTCAGTGGTGCTGTTGCCTGCCTCGCAAGTGCAAGGTCCTGAGTTCAATCCCCGGTACCAAAAAAAGAAAGGGGGTGGGGCAAAATGATGCTGTTAAGGCCCCTTGCTTGCTTTGCCACCTTCTGACCCCCATTAACTGTTTCTCCTCTCCAATGCCTGTCTGCCATGCCACCGTGCCTTGGAACCAGCTGGTTATGGACTGAAACCTCTACAAACTGTGAGCTAAATAAACCTTTCCTCCTTTAACTTTGGGTGTTGGGTATTTTGTCTCAGCAATGAGAAAAATAACTAACACAATGGGTTATAGTGGATATGTGTTGGTAGGCCTACCTTCTGGCAGTCACACCCACTTCCTCTGGAAAGCCCTCCCTCTCTCAATGTCATTTGAGCTCATCCCCCACTGTAAAAAGCTGAAGTATTAGGGATGGGCACATGACTAGATCAGCCCAATGTAACTCTCCTAAAGGATTGGGAAAAAGGAGTTCTCTTTCTGATGGACTGAGTGTAAATAGGATGAAGGTCTGGCTGGAACTATTGGAAACCGTGTGAAAAGAATCTGCTGGGTAAGTCATCATGAAGGAGAATGGGGAGGATAGAGTTTTGATAATATGATTTGGGGATTTAGACCAACTTGGCTTGAAGTACTATGATCATTTTAATTTCACAAACCAGTAAATTTTGCTTAAGCAGTCTGAGTTGGATTTTAATCACTTGCAGTAGAAAAAGTCCTGGTTTTCACATTTTAAAGATATTATACTAAATTGAATAGAAATAAGGATGTTAAAAGAAAAAATATTATTTGAAAACAATATTTCAGTCCTCTATGAGGTCCTCTACCATGAAACTTTGTGCAGTCGTTCTTTCATTCTTCTCTCTCTCTCTCTGTTTTTGAGACAAGTCTCACTATGTAATTTGGACTAGCCTTGAACTCACTGTGTATCCCAAGCTAGCCTCGAACTCCCAGCGATCCTCCTGCTTCAGCCTTCTGAGTGCTGGGATTATAGGCACCTTCAGGTCTCTTATATGTGACTGTAATCTCTCTTAAAGACAGATTAGGGTTTTAGGGGCTGGAGATTTAGATCAGTGGTTTCACCACCTGCTGTACAAGCGCAAGGACCAGAGTTCGATCTCCAGAACCAAAAAAAAAAAAAAAATTTTTAAAAAGGGGCCGGGGATTTAGCTCAGTGGTTTTGCCACCTGCTGAGCAAGTGCAAGGACCTGAGTTGGATCCCCGGTACCAAAAAAAAAAAAAAAAAAAGACAGGTTAGGGTTTTGTATGTTTCAGTATTCCACAATCCAAGATTTCAAGCCCACTCTTCAGCCTCCCTCCCTCCCTCCCCCTCTTCCAGATCCAGTAACTCAATATATATTTATGGAAAGAATGAGTGAACACTAGGCATTCAGTAATTACTTACTGAATTTATGCAAATACAATATAATTGCCATTTTTTCAGTTCATCCATTAAGTTACCTACTTTAGGGAACACCAGAGGAGGGGAAAATAAGGGCAAGAAAAAGGAGAAACATGCATAACACAGGCAAACCAGAATATAGGGAAAGTAAATCTTTTACTGTCCAGGTTTTCATTCATAGGGAAATGTGTTCTGTGTTCTCCTTAGGCTTTGAAGTTGAAAACTTTCTTTTTATGTTAATCTATTTCAACTGTGGAGGTTAAATTGCTGCTATTGTCTTAAAATAGAATGTTATATATGACTGAGACAAGAATAAAGTACAGAGAGTAAGAGACAATGACAAGAAAAGGGAAGTAATCTTTATTAAACATTTCCTTGATTAATCCATGAAAACATGCATGGTCATCAGAGACCAGCAGAATAATAAAGCTGAAGCTACAGTTTGGTGGTGCCTTTTCTCCTAAATCTATTACTGAGAGTATTTCATACAATATTTATGTGTTTTCTTTGGGTGGGGCAGTACTGGGGACATCCCCAGCCCTTTTTTATTATTTATTTTGAGATGGGGAGGGTTCATGAAGTTGTGCAGGCAGGGCTCCAGCTTCTGATCTTCCTGCCTCAGCCTCCCAGTGCTGGGATTTCAGGCATGCATCATCATGCCTGGCTAATGCATTTTCTTTCTCTTGGCTATAGCACATATCCCTGTTTTGTTTTGTACAAACAACTTGACAACAAATACTTTTAAGCAGAGATACATAGGATTTTTTAATTTTAGTTTTTAATTTGGGACAGGGTCTCACTAAAGTTGCTAAGTTGTCCAGGTTGGACTCAAATTTGTGATCCTCCTTCTCAGCCTCCCACAGTATTGGGAGCCACCATACCTGGCTGATTTTTGTTTTGTTTTACATAAAATAGCCTTACTTTTCTCCTTACTTCTATTTTTAAATCCTCTTCCTTATCTGTACCCAACATAAACATGGATATGTAAACTGTGCATGGTGGTGCATGCCTGTAGTCTCAGCACTCAGGAGGCTGAAGCAGGAGGATCATCACAAGTTTGAGGCCAGCCTGGGCTGCATAGTGACGACCTCTCTCAAAAAACAAATAAACAGGGCCAGGGATTTAGCTCAGTGTTTCTGCCGCCTGCCTTGCAAGCACAAGATCCCTAGTGGGATCCCCAGTACCCAAAACAAAACAAAACAACCAATAAACCTCAATAAACAAAAAAATTGACACATGAACATAAAGTAAAAATATGGATGTGTTAGGGCCGGGGATTTAGCTCAGTGGTTTCCCTGCCTGTTGCGCAAGCGCAAGGACCCGAGTTCGATCCCCGGTACCCCCCCCGCAAAAAAAAGTGCACTTGGAAAAATATGGATGTGTCATTAGTTTTTCCACTGCAAGGAAAAACTTAGGATATCTTATTACATTAATGAAGACATCTGAAGAATCTGCAGTACTTGAAAAATATCAGTGAAATTCAGAATGATAGAAATTGAAATTGCTCTTGGAAACTCTGTTCATAAATTAATCTGGTTAAGAGTAAGCCTCCTTGTTTGCAGAACAACTATTTCCTCCTATACTGTCACCAATAGCGATACTGTAGTCTTGTTCAAAATGCAATGAAATATTTAATTAGTATAGAAAAATAACAAAATGAAGAGAAACAAGACATTTGCTAAAATTGTGTTAAAATACAGTACTGTGCTGAGTGAAACCTTGTTTCAAAACAACTCTATAAGTTTTTGTTGTTATTGTTTGTTTTTTGAGACAGGATCTCGCTATGTACTTCAGGCTGGCCTTGAATTCACTATGTAGCCCAGGCTGGCCTCAAACTTGTGGTGATTCTCCTGCTTTAGCCTCCTAAATGCTGAGATTAGAGGCATGTGCCATCATGCCGTGCTCTAAAAAACAATTCTATAGTTTTAAAAGGTTACAAAAATGTATTCAGTTCCTACATGTATGGTTTGTATAATCCAAGTTACAGAGCTTGTTTTGAGAACATTCTGATATAGTGGGAAAAGAGTGTATTTATTCAAGAGATTTTAGTTCTGGTTTCCCTCATCATCAGTTTTCTTATTAGAAAAATCAAGATAAAATTTGTCCTTCCCAGGTTTGTGAAATTCAGGCAGCAGTATAGTGTTTTCAACCATAAGTTTTAAAATTATGTCTAAATTAGACATTTTGTTTCAGTATTTACTTGCTCTGGGGTCCTTGGCATGGTTTAATCTCTCTCTGCCTCATTTTCCTGATATTAAAGTATGTCAAGGATTGTGATAATTAGGTGAGAAAAAGTGCTGAAAGTTCCTTCTATTGTGGTTAATATCTAATAACATTTCTTTTCCTTTACAGAATAGTAATTTGTGTAATTGTTTAGAGATTTGTATTCCCACTAGGATGTAAACTCCCTGAGGACATAGACCATAAAGGTTTTCTTTAAAGCTGTATTCCAGCCTGCAAAGTATTCTGTTACACTTTAGATCTAAAAGGTCCCCTAAATTCTAATGTTCAGAGGTGGGGCCTAGTTGGAAGGGTCTGGTCCCTGAGGAAGTGACTGGAAGTGTGTGTTCTTGTTTCCACCTCCTCCCTTCTCTCTGGTTCCTCACTGCCATGGGTTGAGCACCTTTTTCTCTGCCAGGCCCTTCTGCCACCCTGTTTCTCCCTCGGAGCCAGCCAAACTAAAATTGTGAACTAAAGTAAACATCTCCTTTAAGCTGCTGGTGTCAGGTACTGAGGCTCACCTGGGAGAAAAGTGACTAAGACATGCTCTCTACAAAATAATCACAATGAATCTTTATTAAGTGAGAGAATAAATTTGAGTTTACCTCTCTTGCTTTCACATACACTCAAGTGTTTGGTGAATGAGTGAAATCATTTAAAAAAATAAAAATGTAATACAGTGGCCCCCCAAAATTCAGTGTTACGTTCCTAGAGCACCCATGAATCGTGAAAAGTCACGAATTTCAGATGTGGTCAGAAAAATGCCTATAAATGCCTATTTTTATAGTTTCAGCCCTAAATATGCTATGTCTCCCATAGTTATGTAATTTAATTTAATAGAATACTGTATTAATAAAGACTTAGAAGGTGCAGGGTGTTTTGGTGGCATCTTAGGGATGTTAGGGCTTTAAGAAGAACAAAACCAAGAACACTGGAGATAGCTACACGAGGTGCAGCAACCCAAGAGATGGGTTACAGGGCAGCAGCCAATCAGCAGCAAGGAGAACTGAATAACGCTCTCGGATTGGCTACTTGCGAACTTCCCCCCAAAAAACAATTGCAAGGGTATTTGCGGTTTCCACGAAATTGCGGTTTTCTGGGAACAATTATTAGTTAGGTTCTAAGGAAAACTCCACAATCAACTGAAGCCGGGAACTCTGAACCCTGACTTCATGGAGGTATACTGTAATAATTATATGGCTGGCATACTGAGGAAGAAAAATGGGAACACCATTGCAAAACAAACTAGCATCATATAATTTAGATATGGAATGTCCAGCCCACTGCCTGATTTTCTCTCCTCATTGACTTAAATACATACTAAAATTCTTTGAAAGTGTAAGCCCTCCCTTCGCTGGGTGGGGTGGCACATACATATGATTGTAGCACTTTTTTTGGGTGACCGAGACAGGAGGGTGCCAAGTACAACTCCCACATGGGGAACATAGTGACATCCCATCTCAAAATAAAAAATAAAATGGGCTGGGAATGTAGCTCAGTGCAAAGGCTCTGGGTTCAATCTCCAGTACCAAAAAAAAGGAAAGAAGGTAATGAAGGAGGAAGAGCTCTCCTCACTAGAGACACATTTACTATGAAAAGAACACCCCAAATTATTTTTGAAATATTGCTTATGAGAACTAGTATTTAAATTTATGTCTAAAAAATCATGATCCTCCCAAAAATATGCATTATTAATCTCTCAAATGTGAACGTTACAATACTATTTTTATAAAGTCAGGTATAGTCAAATGAGACTGTAAAAAATTAACAGAATTATTTTTACTACCATTTGAATTTACAGAAAAATTGAGTCAATAGTATGGAGAATCCCCATGTACTCAACTCCCAAACATTATTTTTTTTTTTTCGGTACCGGGGATCCAACTCTGGTCTTTGAGCTTTTGAGCCAGGCGGCAGAACCACTGAGCTAAATCCCCATCCCCTCCCAAACATTATTAACATGATATATTAGTAAGCTATTTTTGTTGAGATTAATGAACATTCTTATGAATTGAACCATATGGTTTATTCAGGTTTCCTTACTTTTACATATAATAATCTTCTTTTTGTTGCAGAAACTTTTCTAGGATCCTGCTACATTTGGTAGTCATATCTCTCTAGGTTCCTTTTGGCTATGGAAGTTTCTCATACTTTCCTTGGTTCTGATGACCTTGATGACTTTGAAAAGTTCTGTTCAGGCATATTGAAGGATTCCCCTCTATTGAAATTTGTTTGATGTTTTTTTCTTATGATTACAATAAGTTTACGGGTTTTGGGGAAGAAGACTACAGAGGAAAAGTGCCATTTGTATTATGTCATACCAGTGGTATATACCACCAACATGATATCACTGTTGATGTTGACCTTGACATTCAGCTAAAGCATTGTTGATTAAGTTTCTCCAGTGTAAAGTGCCTTGTTTTTTTTGTTTTTTTGTTTTTTTGGTACTGGGGATGAACTTGGGTCCTTGTGCTTTCGGGGTAGGTGGCAGAACCACTGAGCTAAATCCCCGGCCCCTATTTTTTTTCTTTTTCTATAGTGTACTCTGGAGGGAAGTCATTATGTGCAGTCATAATTCTTAATTGGTTGTATTTTATTATAAAAGTTTGTATATTTATTTCTATAACTTTAGCTGTGGTATCTGTTTTAGTTTTATTACTTGCATATGAGAAGTCTAAAATTCCAACAGTGTTGCAGTGGTAAGAGTAGTTGCATACTGCTTACCGGATATCATATGAAACACAGGTGGCAAGGATTCAAATTTAGCAATTGGAAAGTTAAGACCCAAAAGGAGTGGTGAAGATAAAGACCCGAACTTCTCAAAAATTTTAATCTTAGGATCAATATTATTGCGGAACTCCAAGAGGTCCCTTTGCTTATTAATTGCCTTACTAAAATCTGAAGAAACTATAAAATTCTGACAAAAGAAATCAAGATATAAATGAAAAGAGCACTGAATTTTAAGATGTTAATTCTTTCTAATTTGATATGTACATTCAATATAATACCAATCAAAATCCCAGCAAGCTATTTTGTAGATATGGACACACTTATTGCCAGATTTATATGGAAAGTCAGAAAATGCAGAATAGTCAACACAATTCCAAAAAAGAACAAAGTTGGAGTACTCATTCAACCTGATTTCAATACTTACTATACAACTACAGTAACCAGATAGTATAGTATTGGTGAAAGAACAGACACAGCAATCAATAGAGCAGAATAGATATACCCAAATATAGTCAACCAAGCTTTGACAAAGACTAAAAGACAATTCAATGGAGAAATAGTACTCTTTTCAACAAATGGTGCTTGAACACCTGCATCCATTTTTATATGCACATACAAAAATATGAACCTAGACAGAGACTATACAACTTTTATAAAAATTAACTCATAATGGAGTATACCTATAGGTAAACTGCAAAACTATAAAAGTGGCAGAAAAAAAGAAAAAAAATCTAGGTGACCTTTGGTTAGTTAAGTTTTTTTTGGTAACGGGGATCAAACTCAGGACCTTGCACTTGCGAAGCAGGCGGCCACACCACTAAGCTAAATCCCCAGTCTCTATTAAATTTTTAAATACAACACTGAAAGCATAATCCATGAAAGAGAAAGTTAACAAGTTGGACTTTATTAAAATTTTTCACCTCTAATCTGAGCACTCAGGAGTCCAAGGAAGGAAGATTGCCATGGGTTGTAGGCCAGCCTTGGCTATATAGTGAAATCCTGTCTCATAAAATAAAATAAAATTTGTAGTCTGTGAAACATATTGTTAAGAAAATTACAAGACAAGCCACAGACTGGGAGATACAACATATTACAAGACTGATTATATCTATATCTGTATCTGTATCTATATCTATATCTGGGCATAGCCTAGAAGAGTTTCTTAGTTACTTTTCTTGTTGCTAAGAAAAACACCTGACACCCAAAATTAAAGAAAGGTTTATTTCAGCTCATAGTTTGTAGAGGTTTCATTCCATTGTCATCTGATTCTAAAGTAGGGTGGCATGGCAGAAGGGCATTGCAGAGAAGAACCATTCCATGGTGTGACAGGCAGGAACATAGCAAGCAGCCAAAGCAGTGAGCAGCACCAGCAGGCCTGCCTTCTTTCTGTCCCTTTATAGTCCTTCCAGACTTCAAGCCTACTGATTGGTTCCACCCATGCCCAGGGTGGGGCTTGCATTATCCATACCCTTAATTCCAGGATCACATCCTTAATCCACATTCACACACCCTAATCCAAACACATTCAAAATTCCCTACCCATGACCCCATGAGGCTTTGAGGGGACATCTAGATACAAACCATAACAAAAAGTATACCTCCCTTCCTGGATCCTCCATTCTGTTTCCTGACTGTCATGATGAGAGCAGTTTTCCTTGGTTATGCCCCTCTACTATGCCATTTTTGCCTTGGATTTGGTTAGCAATGGACTGAAACCATGCGGTAAAATTGACCTCTCTTCTTGAAGTTGTCAGTGTCAGGTATTTTGTCAGTGACAAGAAAGTGACTGAAACAGTTCTGAAACTATTGTAATTGTGGATTTATGGTCCTACACATTTGTCAGTACTCATAAATCATAGAACTTTATAGCACATAGAGTGGACCTTAATGTATGGAAATTAAAACAAATAATTAACAGCCTAAGGATGTAACTCAGAAGTAGAGAGTGTAGCATGGATGAGGCTATGGGGGTTTAATTTCCAGTATTGCAAAAAAAATAGTAAGTAAGTAAGCAAATTATGAGATTTGAGGATCCCAAGTTGGAATATAGACTGTGACAAAATAATCTGTCTGTATTACAATATATGAAGTAACCTCACTGAAGAAGGTGGGGGAAAGGTACTCATTTTGCAATGAGTGGCATCTCTAAGACTAAAGGCAAAAGAAGCTGTACCTATGCACAGCACTCTATCAATAAAGATGTTTCCCATTAGCCTGTGGGTTAACAAGTCTAATTCTATCTACTACATACATATACTGGAATTAAATAATTGAATAAATGGATAGTACATGGTGAGAGGCAAGTTTCTCATTGTGGCAGTGGAAGTTTACAGTAACATATATAAGGCAAGGGAGGAAAGTGGAATGATTCATGTAATATATTCGAATTAGAGACACCATATTGACAGGAACTAACATTTGGCTTAATATAGATAGATATGGATGACTACATATAGAAATATTTATAGAGACATGTATATAGATGGTCAGTAAATGCATGCATTTCCTTGTTCTGTTTGCTGAGAGGCTTAGAAACAGTGATACCCTGGTAACAGGAAGCATACCTGGCACCTCTGTCTTGTGGGGTTTTTTTCTTTCCTCCTTTGCTATACTGGGGATTGAACCAGGCCCTCTACACTGAACCAGATTCTAATCCTTTTTTAAAATTTTGAGACAAGGTATCACTAAGTTGCTAAGTCACCCAGGCTGGGTTTCAGCTTATGATCCTCCTGCCCAAGCCTCCCAGAGTGCTGTGACTATAGGTATGAGGCCAACTCTAGATCTCATTTTTAATACCATTTTCCAATAAAAGAAGCCTCAGCTCTTTGAAATACCTGATTCTAGGACTGGGATAGGAAATATACAAGATGGGCCAAGAACATTTTTTAGTCCCTAAAAATAAGGAAATAAAAAATATTACACAAAGAATACATGTATTGAAACATGTTACCACATTAATATGTACAATTATTGTGTTTTTACATATCAGTTAAAAATTGCTTTTTTTTTTTTTTAAAAAAAGGAACTAATAAAAACAAACACAAAAGCACAAAGTGATAGGAGTATGGACAACTAAAAGAGCTCTTAAAGGACAAAGCTGAAACAATGTGAACAAATTCGAGTATTAGGTTATAACTCAAAATATAAAATAAATACCTAGCATGGTAGCACACACCTGTAATTCCAGCACCTGAGGAGGCTGAGGCAGGTGGATTGACATTTCAAGTCCAGTCTAGGCAATTTAGCAACTTAGTGAGAACCTGCTGAAAAAGGGGGTGGGAGGGAGAGGTGAGCGGGGCATGTAGCTAAGAAGGCCTTGGGTTCAATCTCCAGTACCACCACATACAATTATGAAGACAAATTCCAAATGACCAGTGTTCCTCAAAAGTGTCACAGTGATTGAAACCACAGAAAGTCAGAAACTGTCATGATTAAGAGAAGCCTAAGGAGAAATGATAATTAAATATAACACAGAAAGAATTAGGAAGGAATCTTGGAAGGGAAAAATTAGTAAAAATTAGTAAAAACTGAATTTGATGGATTTTATATAATAATCTGTCACCATTCATTAATTGTAATATACCATTTATATGTAAGGGAAACTGGGTATAAGGGACATGAAAATGTTCTGTGCCATTGGCTCATTTTTCTTCCTTTTCTTTTTTCTTTTGTTTTTTTGAGGTAAGGTCTCCCTATGTAGCACAGGCTGGCCTTGAACTCATGATTCTTCTATCCCAGGCTCTTGAATGCTGGGATTACAAGTGCACACCACCATACTTGGTTTTAATTTTGACTTAAAAATGTAAAACTGTTCTAAAAAATAAAGCCCATTAAAAATTAAACCTGAGAAATTTTTAAACTTTTTAATTTTAGTTTTTTGGCGCTGAGTATTGAACCCAGAGCCTTGAGGATGCCAAGCACATACTCTTATCACTGAGCTACATTGTAGCCCGAAACTATTTTAATTCATTTGAAAATAACAATTATAAAGCTATTCCATGATGACACTTAGGCATTTTTTGGAAAAATGTACTTATGAAAAGCATGAAATAATTTAAAAATTTTTTCTAAACAAAAATATTTAGTGAGAAAGTTTTATTGTTCTACTTTTTCCCCAAAATTTCTTCGATGTTGGCCTGGTAGACGATAGCTGGATTCTATGATACAATATTGGACTAGGGTATAGCTCAGTGGTAGCTTAGCATGTGTAAGGCCTTAGGTTCAGTCCCTAGTACTATACGGAAAAAAGAAATTGTAATGTAATCTCTTCCTTTGGGTGAAGTATATGAAAAAAGCCTGGTTTCATATATACATAGAATTAGAAAAGGAATATTTTAATATCTTTTCATATAGTTGTGAACATCACACTAAAAGTCAACAAGTGGCAATTTTTTAAAGGTTAGTTGCCATATGGAATATGAAAACACACCAGCAAACTTAATTTATTCTCTCCATTAAAATCCTGTACTTTGAATATATCACTTACCCATTCATAACTCTGTAACACTATATACTCATTATTTGGAAAATAATTGTGCACTGAGTTATCCAGGTCTTTCAAATGTTAAATTTCACAAACATCAGAAAATCCTTTTTAAGTATTGGAAAGTTCTGCTTACTGTGGCTTTTCAAAGTCCTAATTTTCACAGGAATCTTGGATTTTATCCTTAGTAATAAATACGTACTCTTGTAATAGCATCAGAAAGCATTCCCGATGGCTCACTGTTTACAACTTTATTTCTCTATGCTCCATAGAGCTATAGGCTATTTGGTTCACCAATTAATCTCTTGAAATTAGCATATAACATATAATATTTCTTCAATAAAGAGTTAATACATTAATATGAGAGGGGATTTTTTAAAAAAAGAATAGGTAAGAAATTATTCTAGGAGACCTTAAATATTTTATTGTTTCCATTCAAAAACATGTTTGCTTGCCTTTCTTTCTTTCTCTTTCTTTCTTTTTCTTTCTTTCTTTCTTCTTTTTCTTTCTCTTTCTCTCGCTCTTTCTTTCTTTCTTCTTTCCTTTCCTTAATTTCTTTTTGTTTTATTTTGAGACAGAGTCTTGCTATGGAGTCCAGGCTGGCCTTGAATTCCCAGCAATCCTCTTGCCTCAGCCTCTCAAGTGCTAGGATTACAGGCATGTGCCATCACGCCTGGCTAAAAACATGCATTTTTTTTTTTTTTTTTTTTTTTGGTACTAGGGATCGAACTCGGGTCTTGGCGCTTGCGCAGCAGGCGGTGAAACCACTGAGCTAAATCTCTGGCCCCAAAACATGCATATTTTAAAGAAAACTGAGCTACTTGTATTAATCAGGACTCCTTCAGCTGCAAGTGACAACCAACCAGTGAATGTAGCTTCAAAGACTGAAGATGTAGTTTAGGGGCAGAGCATTTGGCTAGTATGTGTGAGGCCCTGAGTTGGTTCCCCAGTACTGCAGGGGAAAAAAAAAATCAGTAAAAAAGAGGAACGTATTGGTTCACATAACTGAGAGTCTAAGGATTAACACTGAATACACATGCACCTGGATGCCTAGATAATGTCAGTGGGAATTTTTGTTTCAGCTTTGTCCTTCTTCTGTATTACCTCCACCTCATCCCTCTGCAGTCAGACTTGGGACAAGCAATGGCCCTAGTAACCCTAGGCTCATAGGCCTAAAAGGATTTTTAATTTCAAAAAGAAGAGAATTCCTTCCTGATAGTTCCAATAAAAAGTTCTAACAATGCTCATCATGGCCTACATCAGATAACACGTCCATACCTGAACCAGGAGAATGTAATATTGTGATTAGTCACTTGGGCCCCCTGGGCTCAGTGGAGCAAGGAAAGTTCTTGAAAGGAAAGTCAGGCAGCTAAGACCTTAAAAAGGAATGAGCACCAGGAAGCCAAAACAAAAGTTGTCCATTCTACCAACTATACAGAAAAATTATTTGAAGAAGAATGAAACAGATTTTTTTTTTTGGTACCAGGGATAGAACTCAGGACCTTGTGTGGCAGGCTCGGTGCCACTCAGCTACATCCCCAGCCCAAGAATGATACAGATTTTTAAAATAGCACATAAGGTATTTACCCCTGAGAAAAGTCAAGAGTAAAGAAAAATTTCCCAACTTAGAAAAATGAGATATCAATTACAGAAAAGACATAATTTGAGCCATGAGATAATAACAATATTATGAATATAACAGAACTATTGTCAAATTTACAGTAGCTGATCCAAGAACTAATTTATACAAGTAGAGAATTAATATAAGTATAGCTCCTGCACCAATGAACAGGCTATTTCAAGCCCCATTACGTTATTTTATTCTTAAGCACTGAAAATCAGTCTCATATAGCTGGCATAATTAAAAATTGGGTCTCAGAGGGCCGGGGATTTAGCTCAGTGGTTTTGCTGCCTGCTGCACAAGCACAAGGACTGGAGTTCAATCCCTGGTACCAAAAAAAAAAAAAAAAAAAAAAAAAAAATTGGGTCTCGGGCTGGGGAATTAGCTCAGTGGTTCTGCCACCTGCCTCGAAAGCACAAGGTCCCAAGTTGAATCCCCGGTACCAAAACAAAACAAAACAAAAAACCAAAAATTGGGTCTCATTTAGTTGTCAGTCAAGGTCCCTAAAGTCCCTTTAGTTTGAATGATGAAAATGCCTACTCTGATTTGAATACTAGTGATTAGTGGCAGCTTCAGGACTTCTGCTGTTGCTTTTCAGCTACCAGCATCTGGCCTGGGTCAGTCAGTCAGTAGTGACGTTTGTGGACCTGTGTAGTTGGAGTCTCAGCCCCACCATGTGGTGAAGCTTGGAATTGTTTGCTTCCCTTCAAAGGCAGCACCTGCGGATTAAAAACAAGTTAAAGAGGATTATGAGGGTAAGTCAGAATTTGAAAAATATAATAGTTGTTTTCTATATCTAATTTATTCAAAACATAGATGAAATTGAAAACATTACAAATAAAAGTTTTAATATTTTCTTTAATATCCTGCCCCTTTGAATGTATTCCCTAGATACATAGATATGCCCCATTTTGGAGATTGCTGATCCACAGAAATTTTCACACATATTTCCTTATAGATGAACAATGTTCATTGAGGCAACTTTGTATATTTTGTTTTCTTTTTTTTTCCTGGTACTGGGGATAGAATTCAGGACCTTACGCTTGCTTGCAAGGCAGGTGCAGTGCCACTGAGGTAAATTCCCAGCCCTGTATATTTGGTTTTATGAGACAGGGTCTCCGTATGTAGTCCCAGCCAGCCTTGAATTCACTAAGTAGCCCAGGATGGTCTCCAACTTGGTATCCTGGTTCAAGCTCCCAAGTGCTGGGACTACAGGCATGTGCTACCATGTCCTTTGAGGCAATTGTTTTTAATAGTGAAAAAATTAGAAGCAACATAAATGTCCATTAACAGACAAATAGTGAATTTGTAATAGTATTCATTGAAATACATTTAACCAATGAAATATATTAGAGCAGGTAAAAAATAATTGAATTAGAGCTACTTCTATCACAAAGGATAAATCTCAAAAAATGCCTGTTAGAAAAACATTAAATTGTAGCATAATTCATAGTATTTGAGATCATTTTAAAATATCAGTACTTTAAGCCAGGTGCAGTGGTGCATCCCTGTAGTGTGAGCAGCTCGGGAAGCTGAGGTAGCTTGATCATAAGTCTGAGGCCAGCCTGGACAACTTAGTGAGACCCTGTCTCAAAATGAAAAATAAAAAAGGGCTATGGATGTAGTTCTGTGCAAAGGCCCTGGGTTTAATCTCCAGTACCACAGAAAAGCACTTTAAGGCATGCTAAACAATACTACATATTATTTATGGATACACACATATACAAAAATAGAATGTACACTTGTATGATAAGCAAAAGCACCAGAGTCTGTATAATGGTTGGGATTGAAGGGGATCTGAAACAAATGTGGTAAAAATGCTGTTTTGACAAAGTGCAGAGAAACGCACTCTGTCATATATATATATTTGAGATAGGGTCTTGCTTTGTAGTGCAGGCTTGCCCTGAGCTCACTATGTAACCCAAGCTGGCCTCAAACTCCTGGCGATACTCCTGCCTCAGCCTCCTGAGTGTTGGGATTACAGGTGTGTGCCACCATGCCTGGTACTCTGTCATATATTTTAACTTTCTAGGTGTTTACATTATTACAGAATATTAAAATATTCAATAAGGCATATTAGAAAAAACCCATACCCCTTAAAAGACACAAAGGGGGCACTAGAAGGAAAACGCCACAATTAGTTTATATCTACTTTGTGCCAGAGTAAATCCAATAGGAAATGGAATGGTACAGGATCAACTTCATAAATACTACCATGGCTGAGAATTATGAAAAGGATATAAGAATGATGCTGATTCAGGAGCTAAAATCTTCAAAAAAAGAGGGGGAGTGTTGTCATGGCTTGTATCTAGATGCCCCCACCCAAAGCCTCATGTGGTCATAGGTGGGGCTTTTTGGAGGTGGATGGATCTACAGTGTGTGAGGCTGGGATTAAGGATGTGATGCTGGGATTGACTCACAGTGCTAGGATTAAGAGTGCCCCACTCTAGGTATGAGTGGATAGAATATAAGGGACAGAAAAAAGTTGCTGTTGTCACTTGCTACTTCTTTGATACTTGGCTGCTTTGCTTCCTTCTGCTTGCCATGAACTGTTTCTCTTCTGCTATGCCCCCTGCCATGCCGCTCTGCCTTGGAGCCAGCCAACTATGGACTGAAACCTCTACAAACTGTGAACTAAATGAACCTTTCCTCCTTTAACTTTGGGTGTTGGGTATTTTGTCTCAGCAACAAAAGTAACTAAGACGGAAGTTACCCTGGAGATATATAGGTGACAGCAACAGTAGAGGTACAAGCCAGGGGTTTCAGGGAGGGTGTGGAGAAGTGGAAACAACAAGGAGGACAAGGCTCCATGACAAGTCACTCCATGACAAGGCTCAGCGGGAGGTAGGGTACGAAGGAGCAGGGTTCTAAGGAAGGGCTATATTTCCTTTAGAACAAGAAAGTATTTCTTTGCTTTTTTCGGTAACTGGGATCAAACTCGGGACCTTGTGCTTTTGAGGCAGGCACTGGAACCACTGAGCTAAATTCCTGGCCCTAGAACAAGAAAGTTAACAGGATGGTTCAGAGAAGAGGACAAAGATACAGGAGAGTTTGCTGATGACTGAACATGAGTTCCAGAGGCTATCAATAGATGTATAAATAGTGCTACATGAGTGTAAGGGATCATTACTACCTCTTTAAGTGTCTTGAAATTTTATTCTGCTTTCCTGGTTTTGTGTGTGTTTGTTACAGGGGATTGAACCTGGGTCCTTCACAGTGAGCTACTTCTATTTTTATTTTGAGACAGGGTCTTACTAAGTTGCTAAATGGTCCAGGCTGGGCTCAAACTTGTGATCCTCCTGTCTCAGCCTCCCAGAGTTCTGGGATTACAGGTATGTGCTACGACACCTAACTTGGTTTTCTTTATACTATTTTTTATTTTCTGTATACATGATACTCTTTCCTAGACTCATTAATCTTTCCCCTTATGGTTCCTCTTACATTCCCTACACATCTTTTCCAAAATCTGTTTGGGGTTAGGAGAGAACACTGCTCTTAGTCCAAATACAACCATATAACTTGTAGTTGCCTTACTCCTATCATTATTATTATTATTATTTTTTGGTACCAGGGATCAAACTCGGGACCTTGCACTTGCAAGGCGGGTGGTAGAAATGAGCTAAATCTCTGACCCTCATTATTATTATTTTGAGGTAGGGTCATGCCATGTTGCCCAGGCTGGGCTTGAACTCCTGGTCTCAAGTGATCCTTCCTTCCTTGGCCTCTGAATGTTGGGACTACAGGCACATACCACCACTTCCAGATAATCTCAGTACTTTTGTCTGCCTTAAACACAAATTTAACAATGACAAGAATTTTAGAGCTGGAGGAGAATTTAAAGATAACATAATGCAAACTTCTCAATTTAGAACTGTCCAGAGCTTATATGTTTTGCCAAATTTAATCAGCTGGTTAGTAGGAAAATCAAGGCTTGAACCAGTGCCTCCTCCTCTCCAGTTTGTTTTAGTTTGAAGAGCAGAGACAGAAAGCACCCACTAGAGGCACACTGTGTGCCAGTGGCTGCATGCAGGCTCTAATGCCAGACTACCCAAGTTCAAATCTTCGATCCATTACTTGACCTTGGCCAAGTAATCTAGCTGCTCTGTACCTGTTTCCTCATTTAAAAATTAAAAACATAATAACCCTTCTGGGGTTGTTAAGAGAATTGAATGAATTACTTAACATGCGTAACAACGCTTGGCACATAAAAAGTGCCAGAAATCTAAGCAAGTACAGTAGACCCTCAAGTTACGACTGGCTTGACATACAAACAACTTGGGTTAATTAGGTTAATGGAAGACTCATCTGCCTCTTGTTACTATAGCGTGTACCCAGGTAAACATCCAGATCTCAGCTGTACTGATTTACAACCAACTTGAGTTACAACCAGCCCTTGGGAAGCAAACAAGTTTGTAAGTCAAGGGTCCACTGTATTACTATTGTATGTAGCACACACTCTGCTAGCTGCTGATACAAGGATTAATGGAAGCCAGGGATTTTACCCACAGCTGTTCTTATTTGGTCTGGAGTTGAAGAAAGAAAACAAAATCCCACTTGAGAAAATATTTACAAATCTGGATAATACATATAAGAGATGTAAATGTCCAGTTTCTCTTGAAAATCAGAAGTTCTGACACCCTTTGGCTAGAATTCTCAGATAGAAACAACTAGCTGGTAGTAACAATGTACCTGCTCCCTTTAGTCCATACTACTCACAGGAGGTTTCCATCTTAACCTCGGCCACCTGTCTGCTGCTTGCCTTTGAATTTCCATCTAAGACTAAATCAGTACTCTCTAGGAACTCAATCCAATGAGTGGCAAGCATTTGCTAGACAATTCACAATACACTGTGATAGAAACAAGTACAAAGTCATCAAGTACAAAGAACAGGAGGAACTTGATGGTGTATCCTAAATGGTGGACATGTTGATAATGATGATGTCGAGAAAATGAAAGGGAGAGGAATGGGTTTCCAGAACGAGTAGAATGTGCAGACATTGAAATGGGAAACAGCATATGTGCTTAGCAACTGTAAAGAGATGAGTTTTGGAAAATATAGTCAGAAGGGAAGAAATAGGTTGACATCACATAATAAAGTCTCTTATTTGGATTTTACTCAGTAGGAGCCTGGTGGTATCTTCTCGCTGCATTTGGTAACAAAACCAAACCACAAAACTAGATTAAACATGCGAAAATAAAATGTCTCTCCGTCTATATTTTTGATTGTAAAAGTTTCGATACCTATTTAAAGATTTTTTTTGTGTAGCATAGTACAAGTTATTTTTCTACAGTTACTATCCCATAAAATAGTTTATTAGTGATAATAAAAGTACCAAGGCAGAAGAGATGATTCTCCAGTTCTCACAGCCTCAAAGAGCAGGCAAAGACCCTTTTTGGTAAAAGACCTTTTGCCATCTTACAGAAATATCTTGAACAGCTAGGGAGGTCAGACAATCTTATGGCGGGAAAAAAATACATACAGACCAAATTCGCACAATCTGTTTCTGTTTAGTTTATAAACTGCGATCAAATGTGTTAGCTTTTGTGCCTTGTGGGACTTGAAGTCCAGAGGGAAGTAGGGCTCACGGACTGCTGAACCATGTAAGCCCTCAGCCCCTACAGAGCTGAGCACTAAGGACTACAACTCCCGAAATACACCAGGAGCTGCACCGTCACTATGGGAAGCCAATCGTAGCCCAGCAGAGCAAGTCCCGCCCCTAGCCTCTGCCAATGGCAGAACCCCCGGCGCAGAGCCTGCGGGTTAGGTTGTGAGGCCCGGGCCGGGGGCGGGGAGGTGCCGAGCGGGACCGGAGCTACCTCGGCCGCCGGGTGGGTCGAGGCGTTCGGCGCGCCCTTCATTGAAGCGGCGGTGGCCGAGCTGGGCGCCGGGACTGGGAAGCGACGGCGCGGGTGGAAAATGCCGGTCCATTCCCGCGGGGATAAGAAGGAGACGAACCATCACGATGAGATGGAGGTGGACTACGCCGAAAACGAAGGGAGCAGCTCCGAGGACGAGGACACAGAGAGCTCGTCGGTGTCGGAGGATGGCGATAGCTCAGGTGCGCGCACCGGCGGGGTCGGGCTCCGGAGTCCCCGCGCGGGGCGCGCGACAGGCCGCTCACTCCACGCCGGGCAGCTGCGTCCTGTGGGGCGCGGGGCGGGGAGTCGCGGAGGGGGCGGAGACTTGCTGCGGGCTTGCGGCGGCCCTCGGACCCGTCCCTGGCCGGTCCGGGGCTTGGGCTGGGGGCTGTGGTTCTGGGCTCGTCGGCTCGGGGCGCGGAGGCGCCCAGCTCGCAGTGGGACCCACCCTTGGGACCGCCTGGCAGTGCCTGGGGGCCGCCGACCCAGGCGAGGAACGCCCGGCAGCTTGCCTGGAAGACCGGGAAATATCCGCAGTCCACCAACCTCCTTCCTTATTTTCTGCTTTGCAACCAGTTTTTTGCGTGGGTGGGTTGTCCGACAGAGGATAGATTTGTATCTGTCCCCGGCCGAGGTGGAACGAATGAACAGCCTGTCTGTCACCAGCACTTTATCGCCTCTGTGCTCTTTGCTATCTTGGGAGTTGTTCTGGTGTCATCTCCCTGAGGTTTTCCGGATGGAGAGGGAGGGGCTAAATCATCTAACCTAATGCTTTCAACCTTTGGGCTGTTTTCAGAGTTTTCGAGGTGGGGTGGGTGGTTAGGGCAGATCAACATCACAAACTTGAAAAAAAAAAGAATGGAACTTGTGAATACCTGGATTCTTTCTCTTCTATAAGGATGGGGTTGATTTCTTTGTTTTGACTTGATTTTGGCCACATTAGGGAAGCATTGATGACAGGTTAATGACAGTCTGCTATCACCTCCTGCCTTTTCAGGTTTCCCTTTCAGAGCAATCTCCATACAAAGGTGTAATTTCAATCAATAAATCAGCCATCCAAAAAGAAATACTTCTGAGTGACTTCTTTGTGCAGCACTGGGCACTGTTCAGGATGAGGTATAAATAAATAGTTCTGATCTGGTCTCAAAGAGCTGTCATAAGCCAACAGTTGATGAAATTGCCAAATGAATGCTCAACTATAAGACTGTAGGAAGTCAGAAGCAAAGGAAGTATTTCGAGTTGGGTGGTCAGCAAGGAAGATAGAATGACCTTAGTTATCTTGAAGACTAAGTAGAAAGAATTTGGACTGGAGTGGTAATGGGCTCTCCTAGAGGACAAGGAATGTAAGAAAAGGTGCAAAGGGCAGAGTTTAGTCAGAAGAATGAGAAAACCAGTTTGGTTGGGAGAAGGACTTGAGCCAGGAGTAGAAAAAGGAAAGTATGGATGTGAAAGGTTTCAAAGAAAGCACAAAACCAGAATGATAAATGCAAGTTTAGGAGTGAAAGTAAGAGAAGAGCTGAGACACAGGGGAATGGTGGAGACATAGAAAAAGTAAAACATCTGAGATGAAGATGGAAGAAAGTATTTTAGGCCTGTTGCTTTTGAGCCGATGGGGGTATAGTTAAGAATGCCCAAACTGAGATCACAGTAAAGCATTGGGAACTGCTTGAGATGGGAAAGTAATTCTGAGATTATCTGCCTAGCCATGGAAGTAGGTGAGATTTCAAAAGTGGATTATATAGACAAAGAAGAACACTTACACTGTATGCAAATACATTTCCTAGAACTATAAAGTATTTTTATGTCCAAGTGTTGTGCAGGGGAGTGAACCCAGGGCCTTGTGCATGCTTGGCAGACACTTCCATTGGACTACATCTCTAGCCCATTCGTGATGTTTTTTTTTTTTGAGACGGTCTCACTGTATAGTTTAGGCTGGCCTTGAACTCACTATATAGCTCTGGGTGGCCTTGAATTTGAGGTGATCCTTCTGCCTCAGCCTCCCAAGTGCTGGATAACAGGAGTGTGCCACCATGCCCAGCCCATTCTTAACTTTTTAAATGGGAGCTGGGATCTTACAAAATGTCATCTGTTTGTTAAAATCCTCTCACTCTGATTTTATATTGTATATTGTGATTTTTAATTATTTTCTATCTCATCCTAGAAAATGATGAGAGACATACTTAGTTAAAATTATAATAATAATTTGAACTACTAGTCAGATCTTTTTAAATGCATAGAAATTATTTAAAGTTGGGTGTAGTGGCACATTCCTGTAATCCCAGCACTTGGGAGGCTGTAATACGAGGATTGCTATGAGTTCAAGGCCAGCCTGGGCTATATAATGAGTCAAAGGCCAGCCTGAACTACATAGTGAGACCCTGTCTCAGAACACCAAAAAAAGAAATTATAAAGAAGAAATTTCTTAAATATATTTCACGGTTTTGTAAAATCATCTCTATTTTTACCATATATTTTTCATGTTAAACTAACAGTTTTATTCTTCTCAAGCCACGGTACTGAACAGATCCTAAGGCTACAGAGAAACATGGACTGTACAGAGAACATGGGAAGTGAGTCATCTCAAGGGACCAAGTTTTAAATAACCACATACTAAACTATTAAGTATTTTAAATCTGTTTTAGAGAATTAAAAAGAATCATACACTTACTAAACATTATCTTTTCTTTAGTTTGGCTTTTATTTTGATGAACATCAAGATGCAGATCAATTTGTGCTTCTGCTATTTTGGTGTGTTTCATATATGTGATGTAAAAATAGAAGATGTGGAATGTAGGACAGACCCGGTAATTTAAAAGTTACTTTCCTTAAAAGTTTGTTTGTCTCCTCCTTTACCTTTTTCTCACTGACTGGGAAGAGGGAACAGTGACAGTGTACGTGGCAGTCCAAGATTCCTTGTGGTAAACATAATGAGATGAATTTCTTTTTTATGTGACTAGCAACTCAGCCATGTAGAAATTCTGAACTAAGAATGCCAAAAGTATTTTTGAGCAATATTAACTTTTAAGGACACAATCAGTTTTGGTGCTAAGTTCCAGTGTTTTGGTGCTAAGTTCCAGTGAATTGGTGCAAAACAGACCAAAGGTGGGTTAATTACTTTGTAGTCATAGCTTAGTCATAAGCTATGTAGTCATAGTCAGTCCTATGATATGATTTAAGAATGAATAAATATAAGAAGGTCTAGAGAGCACTGTAGTACTGTAGTTGTAACTTTTATCTATATTTTAGGCTAGTTCTTCAGTGGAAATTATTTTGGATAACTGTCTCTGATTCCCTTTTGTGGTACTAGGGATTAAACCCAGGGCCTTTGCGCTGAGCTACATCCCCAGCCCTTTTTTTGCGGGGGAGGTACTGGGAATTGAACTCAGGGCCTCACACTTGCCAGGCAGACGCTGAGCTACATTCCTGACCCCTCCACAGCCCCTTTTTAAATTTTATTTTTTATTTTGAGACGGGGTCTTGCTAAGTTGCTCAGGTGGGACGCTAACTTGTGATCCTCTTGCCTTAGCCTTTCAGGTGTTAGGATTCCATATGTGTGCTACTGTGCCTGCTTGTTTACTTCTCTTAAAGCTTAGTATAGACCTTACACATCCAACTTCATATTAGTTTTGTTTCCTATTTGAATTAAATTCAGATATAGTTGAAACATAAAGTTAATTTTAACTTTGATATTTGCCTTTTTATTAACAGAAATGGATGATGAAGACTGTGAAAGAAGAAGAATGGAGTGTTTAGATGAAATGTCCAATCTTGAAAAACAGTTTACAGATCTCAAAGATCAGTAAGTCGGAATTTCAGAAGGTGGTTTTACCCATCTCAGTTGTGTTGCATGCATACTAGCACAAGAGCAATTACATTGTATGCATTGTTTTCCCTTTTTGTGTTTCATGGAACTGACTGATCTGAAAGAGGCACCAACTATTGTTTACCTGTCCAAAAACCTCATTAACTAAGCCCACGGTTTTGAAGCAGCTATTTTGGGCTGTGGGCTGGACTGTAAGAGTTCTGTGTAGATGTTGGTGATTAAAATGTTTTCCATGTTGCTGTATTTTTCAAAAATTCTATGTCTACTAAAATGAATATGTTTATATCTTACATTGGGTAGTGTGTACATTACATGTTTCACGTACATTATTTTGTTTGGTTCTTGCAACAACTCTGTAAGGTTGGAAGATAGTCTTATCTCCATTTTTACCTATGAGAAAAGTGATGCTCAGAGAGATTGATTCCCATAGTTTATCAGAAAGTGTTAAACACACCTAGACCTTTTGTCTCCTAGTGCTGTTGTCATTATGTTCCTTCCACTAAAGCACATTACTTTGGAGGAAATGTGTAGAATAAACAAAAGCTCTGAATCCAGGCTTTCTTGGCTGATTTAAGGTGATAATAACATTCTTATTATTTTCCATGAGGATTGAGGAACAATATTTCAAATTCTTGGCCTTTTGCTGTGACATATGGTGGGTGCTTATTAGATTCTGGTTCCTCCACCCCCATGCCAGAACCCTTAAGTGAGACTGGTAACAAGAATGGCCCGTGGTGATTTTAGAGAACCAACGGAGATAGAACAGATGTAAATGCAAGTTAAAAAACAACCTCTTAAAGGGGAGCTTTCACTTTGGGACTTGCTGGCATGGACATAGAACACAGCTACAAACTAGGAATTGTAAATGCAAGAGGGAAACTTCTGAGAATATGGACACCTTAATTTATTCAGAAGCTGGCTCTTCAGTTTATGAATTCTTCATAATTTTCCTGCTTATTTTTCTTGTACTTCCCTAAAGAAGCCAAAAAATAAGAGGTGAAAAGCCATTTAATATATCCGCAATTATATGACCAAAATAGAACAGTTTTGTTTGCCAATATTAATTCAACTATTTATATCATTTCTCCTCTTAGCTTTTAGTAGTATTAGAGGTAAATATATAGATACTGTTCCACGCTAGTTCAACAGATTAATATAAATGATCCAAAATAGTACAAAGTTTAAAATTTTGGCTTTGAAAACCATGGTAAGTATAATTTTCTTATTCTAAAGATTTATATTACTAATTTTAAGTTAAAATTAGTTTAGATCCACAAAGAATCTATTATTTGGACAACATAGAGGGTTCATCTAGGATGTTCTGGAAAACAATCAAATTTGTGTTTTTGTATTTTAGTACAAGCAACCTATGAATGAATAATTCTCATGCAATCAAGTTGTACCTATTGAGCTTTTAAAGTATATTTTAGATTATCTGAGGAATGAAGATTACTGTAAGTTCTACTAAAATATATTACATAGAAAAACTTTGCAACTACTTAGTCATTAGGATGGATTTATGTTCACCTTGGGACAAGCAGTGCCTTGATTTTTGCATTCCCATGAGTTACAGTGGCCAACAGCTAGTTCCCCCACCAGCTTCATTCTTCTCTGAAAGTGTTAAAAGTAGACGATGACCAGCATCTTGGAAGTTCTTTTCTTTTGGTACCAGGGATTGAACTTGGGTCCTTGCACTTGCACAGCAGGCAGCAAAACCGCTGAGCTAAATCCCCGGCTTGGAAGTTCTTTTCTTAAGAAATTGTTTTCCAGATATATATTTCAGAAAAATTAATTTTTTACACCACATTTATAGTCATTTTTTTTCTTCTTGCTCTAATTACCTTGTTTGCCATTTTTATCTTGTCATACTCTAATCTTTGTAAGCAATCTCAGGTCTTTAGAAGAGGTTCAGGAAATATAATAATAGCAATAATATAATTATCCTGCTTCTCCTGTTCTAGAAACGCAGGGCACAATAGCACTCCCTTCATAATGCAGAAAACTCAGCATTTGCAGTTTGTATAGTGGTGGAAGGTGAGTTCTTCGCCTTCTTTGACAGATAGAGGCATCTGTCCCATCCACCTTTCCAACATCCAACAAACATTAATTGAGCATCTAAATAATACTGTGATTGCTGCTGAAGGACTGATGATTCTTGCCTTTGTTGAATTTATACTGGAATCTTTGGGCTGTGAAAATTTTGAGGCATCTATTCTTTCAAAGTTAATAGAATAGTATCAGTTCATATGTCTTCTTCATTCATTTGTGCTTGTCTACAGATGTTCTTCAGGTATAGTTGCCTTTGTGTCAAAATTTTACTGTTTTGTCTAAAATTATAATTGTCATGTTGTACTTTTCTAATGTCCATCATACATTGGTTTATCAGTGTATCTTAAATTTTAGAAAAATTTAACCCAAATATGATGGTGTATTGTTTTGGCAGTTAATTCTGTAAGTAATATTGTGGTTGCTGCTAAAGGACCACAAAAACAAAACAAAATGAATATTTATTGCATTAATGCTCAAACTTGCCTCTTAGGAATCATCGTATACATATCTTATGCTAATTATAATGATCAATTATAGACAATTAGTCTTGATTTTCTTAGTTATATTGGTTTATATATATATATATATTTTTTTTTTTTTTGGTACCAGGGATCGAACTTGGGACCTTGCATTCGGGAGGCGGGCGGTGGAACCACTGAGCTAAATCCCTGGCCCTCCATAACATTTTAAAAAGCCAGCTGCTACTTATACTAACACAAGCATGCTCAGGGGTCCCTCCCCAGTGGTTTCTTTCTTTTTTTTTTTCAGCACCGGGGATCAAACTCAGGACCTTGTGCTTACACGGCAGGCATGGCACCACTGAGCTAAATCCCTTTGCCCCAGTAGCTTCTTTGGGAGGTGACTCCATGCCATGCTTCTGACATAGTATGGCATATGCTTGTCTATGATAAAAGTAATAAATAGGGAAAATCATTACAAAATGATCTGTTTGTTAATCTTGTTTGAATTTTTTAAGGAGATCCTTTAAATGCCACAAAACCAGGATTAAAAATGTAAACATTTTTCTGTTACAAAGAATTAGTTCTATCCTTTAGGATTCTTGCCAGAAATAACACTGAGTTGTTTCACATACTCAGTCTTTGATAGTCAGACTAACTTACTGTATTGTGATAGCTGGCAAATTAAAGTATTTGTCAGTGGCCTCATAAATGGGGGGGCCACAGGGACCCCTTGCCTCATTTTTCTTTTTTCATCCATTGAGTAATTCATTTTGTGACAGCTGCTTCATAGTCAATATGAACAGGTTCTAGAGCTATTGGTTTATATTTGTCACTCTACTTTCTCTTTGTTCTTTTAAAAAATTAAGTAGGCTGGATATTGTACTGACTAAGAGGGAATTATTTATTTTGACAACTAGTAATGTTTCAATATTTGGAATGATCACCTTGCTTCTTTTAAAGTCAGTGTTTAAATTATCTTTTCTCTTAGAATTAATTTATTGTTCTTCAGTTAAAACAAAAACAATATATAATTGAGAGGTTCAGCTGAGTGTGGTGGTGCATGCCTGTAATTCCAGCACTCTGGGAAGCTGAGGCAGGAGGATCAAAAGTGAGACCCTGTCTTAAAATAAAAAAGGGTGAGTGGTTTTTTATTTTTATTTTTTTTAGTTTTGCTTTTAGAGACAAGGTCTCACTGTGTAGTCCTGCTTGGCCTTTAATTCTCTGTGTAGCCCAGGCTGGCCCCAACTTGTAATCCTATTGCTTCAGCTTTCTGAATCCTGTTTTTTCATTTTTTTTAATTTTTAATTTTTAAATTTAAATTTAAATTTTTTTTTTAAGAGTCTCACTATGTAGTTTATTCTGGCCTTGAACTCACTGTGTAGCCCAGGCTGGCCTCAGACTTACTGTGATCCTCCTGCCTCAGTATCTAGAGTGTTGGGATTACAGGCCTGTACTACCATGCTCAGCTTGCTTTTGATTTTTTGGAATGAGGTCTCATTATGTTGCCTAAGCTGGCCTCTGTCTCTTGGGCTCAAGCAATCCTCCTGGCTCAGTCTCTCAAGTACCTGCAACTACAGACACATACTCTGTGCCTGGTTTTAAATTGTATTATTTGTATTGTAAATTAAACATTTAAGACTGGTACTGATTTAAAAAGTCATAGACATACCTATTTTATGACTGTGTGCACAAAGTCAAATAATATAATTGAGATTTCCTCTTGAGATCAAAGCAAAAAGACATATGATAGGTTGTTAGAATGTGACTAATATTAAGAAATAATGTATAGAAATGACAAATTGTTGACCCTTGTTGAGATTTTTAAATTAACATCTTAATTTTTGCTTTGTTAAGACTTTATAAAGAACGATTAAGTCAGGTGGATGCAAAATTACAAGAAGTCATAGCTGGAAAAGCTCCAGAATATTTGGAACCATTGGCAACCTTACAAGAAAATATGCAAATTCGTACGAAGGTAGCAGGTAGGAAAATGAAATATTTTTTTCCATATAGTAGACTGTACTCTTTAGCTTTAAAAGGTGTATGTCAAGTGTTTGTTGTTGATGGGATTAAAAATATATTTTCAATGTTGATGAAATTACCAATATATTTATATATTTACATTGTATTATAAAAATGTTTACATTAATTGTTAACTCATTTATTAAAGCTTCTTGTTTTTCTCTGTTGCTGTGGGGGAATTTAAAAACAACAGTGAAAAACTCAAGTTGCTCACAATATTGTTGCAAAGATACTTTTACATTTGGTGAAGCAGTTAGAAAACATGATACTTTCGTTACCGTTACCGTGACCATTACAGGTTAATACCCTGAGAAATAAATTATTAGGTTTTCTTGATTGTTTTCATGTGTAAGAGTCATAAGGATTTTTATTTTTATTTTCTTAAATGATGAGTTTCACCATGTTACCCAGGCTGGCCCTGAACTCCTGGGCTGAAGTGATTCTCCTGCTTTATCTTCCCAAGTAGTGGGGCTATTTTTTTAAATCTATAAAAATTACTTTTTAAAATAATTGATTATGATATTATAGAAAGGAATTAGCCTTCAACCAGATAATTTAGTAATTCCTTTTTATTTTGTTAAGTTTGGTTACTTGTGGCTATGACTAGATGAGATGTACTATATTTGTGCGATGAAACTTCAGTCTTCTGTTTATAATTGGGTCCCTGCTTCAGTGCTGTGCACTAGCACTCATAATCACAGGATATAGCCATTGAAATATCACTTATGGTGCTGGGCATGGTGGCTCACACCTGTAGTCCCAACTACTTGGGAAGCTGAGGGAGAGAATTTCTTGATTCTAAGAGTTTGAGGCCAGCCTAGGGGGCAACATAGACATTGTCTCAAGAAAAAAAAATCACTTTTGGTTTATGGTTTTTTATATTGGAACTAAAATATGAACTTTAGGGCTGGGGATTTAGCTCAGTGGTGCTGCTGCCTACCTCACAAGTGCGAGGTCCCGAGTTCAATCCCTGGCACCAAAAAAAAAAAGAACTTTAATAAATGGAGTTGCTGTTTTTGTTTTTTGTTTTTTGTGTTTTTTTGGATACTAATGGATCCTTAAGTACCCGTTAAATAATACCTAAGTCACTGTTAATAGTAAGTTTTTTTGTATTAACACCAACCTAAAAATAAATTTTATTCTTGAGTGCTTAATATTAGGTATATAGATGATATGATAATTAACTTACTATCTTTGTGTATTGACTTAGCTTACCCTTAAAAGTAAAAATGTCCATCCTTTTCTTTGATGTTCTTTTAGACGAAATGAAGGATCAGGAGATGTGGTTGAGTGTATTATTCACTTTTTTACTCTATGACCACCCTTGCTTTTTGATTGCAAAGAGTAGTATGTGTGAATGTGTTGCTAATGACATACTTTCAGCTATCTGTCCCCTGCCTTTACTATACAAAGAGAGAAATTTCTAGGGTCAGTTACAGCATGGAGTTTAGTATCTTTGTTTACCATCTAGAGCTCTTTGTTTACCAATTTTGGGGTGGCGTATTTGCATGGCTATGTTGCCCATTTTATACTATTGTCTCAAGATAAACTTTTTCTGGCATCTCTTCTCTCCATAAAGCCCTGTCAGGATTACTTGGAACATCATAGATTTTGTTATATCATTTTATACATTCATACATCATTTTATACATTTCACCTTTGGACTCTGAAAATAAGCAGTAGTTTTTAAAGTAGTGGTTTTAGCTGGGTGTGGTGACACATGCCTGTAATCCCAGCATTATAGCAGACAGTGGCAACAGGGTTACAAGTTAGAGCCAAGCCTGGGCAACTTAGTGAGACCCTGTCTCAAAAAGGTTGTTGTAGAACACTCCAAGGTTCAATCCCCAGTACCTGGAGGTGGGGAAAAAAGTGGTTTTGAGGTATAAGTACCCACTTATTACTTTGAGTTTATATGATTGATGAAAACCAGAGTTTATTGTCTTATCTCTCTCTATTATGAGAAGCCTGAGGGATTATTTTTCATAGGAAGGGATATTATTGTTCACTTTGATCATTCTCTATTAAACAGGAGTATTCTTTAGGAGAATGGAGCAAGAACAAAATTAGCAGTGTAGTTTCTTTTTAGCTCTTGAATTCTTAGTTTCTAGTCTTCTTTGATACATATTTTAAATAAGCTCATTTCTTTTTACTTTTTAAAGATGAAGTTACAATGACTTACATTTTCTTATGATTCATCCTATAAAATATGGTGAGGACAGAATTCCTGTAGGGTAGTGATAATGAAACGCTTTACTACTAACATAATCAGAGTAATTGTGTTTGGTTGCAGGAATCTATAGAGAGCTCTGCTTAGAGTCTGTAAAGAACAAATATGAATGTGAAATTCAAGCTTCTCGTCAGCATTGTGAGGTACTGTCATTTTGCTTAACTTTCAAGCTAAAGACATCTCTTCAATTCTTTCATCAGTGTAGTGATTTAAAAAGTAAATAAAATAAAATAAATAGTACTTTAGCTCATCACTTGTGTGCAAAGTTTCAAAAGTATAGTTGTACAGGGAACTGTGTAGGAAATACAGTACAAAGGGGAACAGAAAACAACTGAGACAATTTTAGAAGCTTTGAAACTTTTACTTTGGAAAGACTTTGTGATGATTATATCATCTGGCACCACTAAAAATATTAACATAATTAGTATAATATGGAAATTTAGACTAAAAATAGCTATATCTGATTGTGCAGTTAGAATGTTGGCATATAGAATTAATCCATCTCCACATTTTTATAGCTGCTGATGTAAAATAAGCATTCTATTTATGTGAAGCATTCTCTATGAAAATAGGTGTGGAAAAAATAGATGTGTTTTTCTGTATGTTCTCTTTATTTCAAATAGTGTTCTAAAACAATGCTAATTTTGCAAGTAACTTTTCATAAAGCCTACACAAGATCACAAGTATACTGAAGGAAGTAAAAGGACAAGTTCCACAATGACTCTTCCCTCTTTAATGCACCATATGCTAAGAGCAGATAGGCATGAAAGTGATAGAATTTGTTACTTCACTTTCTTGATTACCATTAAGATGAATATTTTTGTGGTGTTAACTAGCTGCTTAGATTTTCTTTCCTAAGAAGTAAGTGTTTGTTTGTGTCTTTTGCTTTTGCAGTGGGTTCTTTATCTTTTCCTCATAGAAGGTCTTCATACATTCTGGTTATAAAAGCTTTGCTGTTTATATGCTTTGTCTGTATTTTACTCAGGGGTTGAGATCTTTTCACGATGACTGGAGGCACAAAAGTTTTACATTTTAATGTAGTTGAATTTGTCATCTTTCCTTTCAGTATGTGCTTTTCGAATCTTCCCCATGTGAGGTAAAAAAGATGTATTTTTGCTTTTCTTCCTCCCTCCCTCCATCACCTCACTCCTTCCTTCTTCCCTCCCTCCCTCCCTTTTTGGTGGTACTGGGGTTTGAACCCATTGTATGGAGCTATATCCCTAGCCTGTTTTATTTATTTTGAGACAGGGTCTCATTAAGTCCTAAGTTGCATATGCTGGGTTTGAATTTATGATCCTCTTGCTTCAGCCTCCCAGAGTGGTGGGATTACAGATATGTACCACCACACCCAGCTTGTATTTTTCTTTTAAAAGTTCAAAGTTTGCTTTTATCATGTGGATTATTAAGCTACCTTTAATTTTTTGTGTAGTATAAAGTACAGTTCTGATTTTCTTTTCTTTTACATATGGGTAGGTAATGTAAATACTTTATTATCTATCCCATCATTTTTTAACAAATCAGCATTTCTCTTTTTGAATATCAAATGTTCACATAAGTGCTGGTTTGTTTCTAGTTTTCTTTTTCCTTCTATTTAGTAGTCTTTTGGCTACTTCTGCAAAAGCATCGGAATATTTTTTCTATATTTTTCAGTTTTCATATTTTTAAAAACTTCTTACAATTGTTACTGTAATTTTTTAAGTAACAACTTAAAAATCCCTTTTTATATTTTGAATAGAAAAGTTAATTCTGTGTATTAATATTATATCAAGCATCCTTTTCTGCTTCTCTTAATTCTAATAACTTGATTCAGATGATAATATTTATTTGTGAATAATAGTAGCTTATTTCTTCCATTCTCATTTTCCTTTTATTTGTTTTATTTGCCTTTAGCATATTGATAAGGGTATTCATCATTGTCATGTTCTTGATCTTCTAACAGCTTTCTAATAAGTATGATTTTTGGGGGAGTTTTGATAAATACTTTTTATCAAGTTAAAGGAAATTTCCTCTTACACTTTTCTAAGAATTTTTATCATGAATAGTTGTTGCATTTTATTAAATGGTTTGTCTGCATCTATTGAATTAGTCAAGGTTTTTTTGCTCTTGATATATTAATATGGTGAGTTATGCTACTAATATATTTCCTAATGTTAAACTGTCCTTTGATTCCTGGAATGATTCTTTCTCTTCTGCATTGTCAAAGTCACATTATGAATATATTGTTTAGAAATTTCATTTCTATATCTATAAGTGAGATTTAACTTTCAATTCTTATAGAGTCTTTGATTTCATTTTAAAATTCATAAAATAAATTATGAATGTTCCATATTTTTTTTTACCATAAAGGTATATGTTTAAGATTGAAGCAGTTCTGTCTTTAGTACAACTTGTCCAGGGGGGAGGGAGGAGAGGAGATAGTGAAGTAAAAAGAATTAAGATGTGTTATGTACATGTACCGAGTCCCCACAATGAATGTAATCATTATGTACTCCAAACATATACTAATAAAAGTAAAATGATATATTTTTAATAGTCTTATACTCAGAAAAGTTTCAAGAAAGTATGAAGAACTCTGTTTCGTGAACCATTTGAGAATGAGTTGAAAATATGCAGCATCATTACCCCAAATCCTGTAATGCATATTTTAAACAAACAAGGAATATTCTCCTATGTAACCACAATACAGTTATAAAAACCAGTAAATACACTTTTTTTTTTTTTTTACAATTCATTTACATTTATCATTGGGTGTTTGTACCTTATGTTGCTACCCCATCAGACCTGAATCCTCAGACCCATTCAAGTTTTAGCAGCTGTTCCAGTAAGACCTTTTGAAGCAAGGAGACCCAGAATTACATGTTTTTGTCATTGTATTTAGTCATCTTCATGTCTTTTTGTTTGTTTGTTTGTTTTTGATACCAGGGATCGAACTCGGGTCCTTGTGCTTGTGAGGCAGGCAACAGAACCACTGAGCTAAATCCCTGGCCCTATCTTCATGTCTTTTTAATCTTCTACAGTGTGGTGTAATTCCTCAGTCTTTTCTTGACTTTACTTATCTTTGACTTTTTTCTTTTTCCAAGGAATTTAATTCAGGGTCTTGTGTGTGCTAGGTGAGTGCTCTACCACTGAGCGGCTTGCTCTACTTGCCCTGATCTTTGAATTTTTGAAAGATTTAGGCCTGTTATTTTGTAGGATATTTCTCAGTTTTGAGTTAGTCTGCTAATTCTCCATAATTAGAGTCAGGTTTGTATCTTTGGTAGAAGTATTACAGCAGAGATGCTGTTCTCTTCTCATTGAATTCTCTCAAACAGTGCATACTTTTGATATGTTCCATTTTTGGTGGTCTAATTGGTATCTTCTAGGTTTTTCCAAGTAAATTTACTTTTTTCTCAGTGCAGTAAATATTTTGAGAATTACTTTTGAAACTATGCAAACATCTCTTTCCCCACAATACTTTCAATTTATTTATTTACTTACATCGGTATGAATTCATTGTCTCCTTACTCATCTGTTTGGTGTACTACTTCTTTTACACTTGATCTTAGCCAAAAGGCTGAGAAGCGATGTATGTACTACTTCTTTTAATTATGGAGAGCAATAGATAAAATTTCTTTCCGTGATGGTTTATTTGTTAATACGTCCTTGTATTTCTTTCTTGCTTTCTTTTTGTTACTTTTTTTTCTTCATTTTCTAAAAAAAAGGTCCCCATACCATTCTTTTTCAAATAGTAAAGTCAGGCTGGGGGTATAGCTTAGTGATAATGGATTTTCCTAGCATGCACAAACCCTAGTTTTGATCACAAACAATAAAACAAAAAAGTTATTCACCATTCAAGATTTGGAGCTCAGAGTTACCATGAGGCATATCTGCAGTGTCAGATTTCTTTGATCAAAAAGGATAGTGCTAAATACTTGTGATTCCAGAAGCTTAGCTCTTACAGAATTATTATTTCTGTCTTGTTGAAATCATTTAAGTGAGATCTAACCTTTTATTTTTGTTTGTTTTGTTTTTGAGATGGAGTCTGACTAAGTTGCCCAGGCTGGTCAACTTGTGAGCTCAAGGGATCTTCTTGCCTCACCCTCCCAAATACCCAGCTGAGATCTACCCACATAACAAGTTTGTTTTTTTAAAAGGATGTAATACAGCATTATTAACTATAGGTAAAATGTTGCACAACAGATCTCCAGAACATAATTATCTAGTGTAAGTGACACTGTATAACAGTTGAATGCAACTCTTCATCAACCCCTCCCCTCCCCTCTGGTAAATGCCATTCTGCTCTTTGCTTGCTTCAGTGTGTTTGATTCATTTCTGTGCCTTATGCGAGTGGTGTTGTACAGTATCTTTTGCATGTGGCTATTTGGTTTTCCCACTAATATTTTTTGAAGAATTTATTCTTTCCCCAGTGTGTATTCCTGGCACCATTATCAAAGCAGTTGGCTGTAATGGGTGTATTTATTTCTGGGCTCTCTTCTCTGCTCCATTGGTCTGGATATCTGTCTTTATGCTAGTACTGTTTTGGTTACTATAGCTTTGGAATATATTTTAAAATCAGGTCGTATGATGCCTTCAGCTTTCTTGCTCAAGATTATTTTGGCTATTTGGAGTCCTTTGTAGTTTCACATGAATTTTAGGATTCTTTTTTCTGTTTCTGTGAAAAATACCATTATCTTTTGTGATATTTTTCTCTGTTCCATTTTCTCTACTTCCTTCTTCTGGAACTCAGTCATATGTAAGTCATCATTTCGTAGTCCATGTCTAATAATAATTAATATTTTAATTTAATAAACTGTTACATGAAATTCTTTAGAGCCTATTTCTGCCAAATCTCACAGCTTATTTCCTCATTTCATGATTCTGGATTATAGTAGACTTTATTGTTTGGAATTTTTTTTTTTGGTACCAGGGGTTGAACTCAGGACCTTGCACTTTCGAGGCAGGCGCAGTGGCACTGAGCTAAATCCCTGGCCCTGTTTGGAAGTTTTTGAGCCTTAGACATAGGATGTAGTTCCTCAGCATCTGCTTTTCTTTCCTGTGTATTGTTTCGGGTTGGCATAATGTGTGCCACTAGCCAGTGACTACTTTAATCTTAGTTCTTAGGCTTTCTTGGAAGATGCAGATAATCCATGTTTGAATCTCAAATATGTAGGTATTAGACCTGAGATGACATACTTTCAGGGAAACCCTACCACCACCTGTTCATTAGGCTGAGTCAAATGTATTTCCCTCAGGTAAATGTTTTTAGTCTACTTTTTTACTGAAGACATAAACCTTTAGGGCTTTATGTAGAGCTCCTGGTTTCATTTTCCCATTTTCTCCTTTTCTCAAGTAGCAACTGAAAGCCGTGTCTCCAAGTTATTGATTCTAGCTAATTCCCTCAAGGGAAGGAAGCTACTCCTTCAGGATCAGATTATATGCTGATTTCTAGCTTTTTGAGACTGTTCTTTATTTTCTGAAGAGCTTAGCTATATCTTTATAAGGATACTTACAGTATTTTGTCCAGGATATCTGTACATGTGTAGATGGTCTTTTTTTCCTCCCCCAGAATTTCTGGTTTACTAATTGCCAGAAACAAAAATCAGTAAATAATGTTTTTAACTTAGACAAATGTATTGATCATCTTTCTGTTTTATTATTTTTCAGTTTTGAAAGTCTTCTCTCCTCCACAGATACTAAATATTAAGCACATTTTCTTCTAGCGTAGTTATAGTTTCGTGTATTTTGTTTAACATATAATTAACCTGCTATAAATAACTATTTAATTATGTAATTATTCTGAAAATACCAGTAATTCAAGAACATTTTAGAGGAAATAAAGGGTAAAAGGAACTTAAATTTCACATATTACATATTTTGTATTAATGCTCACATTTTAATTCTTATAACAACTTCATAGAATAGAAATTATCTTAATCATGTGAATGGGTTAAGGAAAGCTAAGGGAGGTTCAGTAATTTGCTAAGGATCACACATTTAATGAACAGCAGAACCAGGATTGAAATCCTTTGATCTCTCTAGGCATTTATAAGATTTATCATTAAATCTGAACTTCATTATTCAGGACTTAATATGTGCTTATTCCTTAGTTTTTACACTTGGCTCATATAGAAATAACTGAGAGGCAGGGAAGTGGGAAGTGGGAAGAAGAAAGGCCCTCTGTTGTCAGAATAATAGTTTGATTAGTAACTGTTTCATCACTTTATCATTGCTGAGATACAGTACTCCATACCTGCAATCTAAAGGAGAAAAGGTTTATTTTGTTTCACAGTTTAAGTTGGTGGTTGGGCAGTTCCAGGGCAGAAACAGGATAGCAGAAGGGTGTGACAGAGGAAAAAGTGCTCAACCCATAGTAGGAAGCAGAGAGAGAAAAGAACTGACTTGTGAGATATACCCTTCCAGGTCACACCCCCATGACCCATCTATAACCAGGCCATAATAGCTCATTCAGCTATGAACTCACCAGCAAGTATAGTGCCCACATCATCCAATCACCCCACCTCTGAACACAGGCTTTTGGAGGACATTTTAGATCTAAACCATAACATCATTCTGCCCTTGACCCCAAAAGACTCATGTCCATCTCATACAGAATGCATTTAGTCCATCTCTAAGAATCACCAAAGTCTTAACATTTTCTGCATTGCTGAAATTCTTTGAGACTCAAGGTGAATTACTTGTGAGCTTCTGTAAAATCAAAAAGAAAGTTAAATGTTTCCAAGATACAATGGCACAGGTTAAACATTCCCTTCCAAAAGGGAGGAATAGGAAGATAGAATGGAATCCCAAAGCAAGACCAAAATCCAGGGCTGGGGATTTAGTTCAGTGGCACCACATGTGCCTTACAAACTGAAGGTCCTAAGTTCAGTCCCTGCTATCAGAAAAAGAAAAAAAAGAAAAAAAGACCAAAATTCAACAGGTCAAACATTAAATCCTATAGCTCCATGTCCAGCACCAAGGGTAAGTTGAGATGTGAGCTCCAGACAGATTGGGCAACCCATCCCAGTGGTATTACCAGTTGCAGCCCACCTGGCCTCTTCCTTGGGATGGTTCTGCACACTGCCCGTGGCTTTTCCCAGCAGACAATTTAAGTTCCTGGCATCTCTAACTTTTTGGAATTTTCACTGCCCTTTTGCCTTCACTCTCACAGCTTTATATCCTGCCCTTTCAGAGCACACTGCCTGACCTCCCAGGCTTCCTTCTGAAATCCATTTGGAAACTTCTGTGGCTCTATAATTTTTGTATTCTTCATCCTAAAAAACAGCACTACATGGATGATGTCAAGATCTGCCATGAGCTCAAGCAGTAGCTGAGCCCCCTTGGATCATGGCTGTAGAAGCCTTTATGTGCCTGGATGGCTGAGCATTGTGAAACTAATTTCGGGAAACCAATTTCAAAAGTGGCTCTTTTCAAACAAGGGGCCAAATGAAAACTTTACAGTTTTGTACCCTTGACCCTGTGAAAAATGTGGTCTTGCAGATTCCTGAGATGCCCTTAAGCCATTTTTTCTATTGTCCTGATACAAAGTACTAGACTTATTTTTTTTTTGGTACCAGGGATTGAGCTCAGGACCTTGTGCTTTCGAGGCAGGCACAGTGCCACTGAGTTAAATCCCCCACCCTTGACTTCTTTTTAATGATTATCTTTTCAGCAACCATGCTTTCCATTGCCCCAATTTTGCGGGTATAGTACTTCTTTTCTGGCAAACTGGAAACTTCCAGTCATTTAGCTTTGCCATTTGCTCCTGACTTTTACCACAGGTCTGGCTAAAAGCAGCCAACAGTGCCATGTGAACATTGGGCTAACTTGAAATTTTTTCCACCAGATTAATTAGTCTGCTACCCTTAGTCTTAGTTTCCCACAAAGTCTTAGCATGTGGGCAAAATGTAGACAGATATTCTGCCAGAGCATAACATACATGGCCTGTAGTTCAACTGCCAAAGAAATCCTTTTTCTCAGTTGAAACCTCCTGAGACTGGCCTTTACCGTCTGCCTTTCTGTCAGTATTTGAATCTGATCTCTGACTAGACTCTCCTATCAGTATTCTAGGGCTTCTGTAGCTGGCATTTTCAAGCCTTTCCAAACTCCTCTCATGATCCATTTCTAGACATTTCTGAACCACAGGGTCAGGTACGGTCATACTAATGACCCAACTTCTCTGGTACCAATTTTTGTCTTAGTTTCTTTCCCCTTGATGAGATATAATACCCCACACCTACAATTAAAGGAAGAGAGGTTTATTTTGGCTCACAGTTTCAGGCCATGGTCAGTGGGCTTTAAGGCAGAAAAAAGATAGAGAAAAACACATGGCATGCAGACAGAAAGAGAGAAGGAAAGGAGATACACTTCCAGGTCACACTCTCAGTGACCCACCTCCAACCAGGCCCTGCCTCCTAATGACACATTCAGTTATGAACTCAAAAGTCACTGTTCAAAAACCCCACTTCTAAACTCATGAGGCTTTTGGGGACATTTTAGATCTAACCCAAAACAGTAGCAGATTGAGAGGACATGAGTATCCTCCTCCTACTTCCAAACTCTGTGTCCCAGTGGCAAGGACCAGAGAGTGGACATGTTCACATGGGCATAGATGCAGTGTGCCAGAAAAAATCACAAAGGCAATAAAAGTGGCACATGATTTGTATCAAATTAAGGAAGGAAATCACATTTATAGAATACACAGTGTCAGACACTAAGGGTGGAGACACTTTATTTAGGTTATCTTATTTAAGCCTCACCAGAGGGCTTGAGATGATTGTTAACATCTGATAGCACAGTGTGGTGGCACACGCCTATGGTCAAAGCACTCTGAGGCAGAGGCAGGAGGATTGCAAATTCAAGCCCAGCCTGCACAGCTTAATGACTTAGTGAGAACTTGTTTTAAATAAAAACAAATCTGATAGCAGGTGGTAGTTAAGGTCTCAGTTAGAATCCCTTATGGTTCCAAATTAGGATTCCAGTTCTTGATAAGTTATGTGGGAGCTCTTCAGGGCTTTAATTTTTATTTTTTGGTACCAAGGATCGAACTCAGGACCTTGTGCTTTCGAGGTAGGTGCAGCGCCACTGAGCTAAATCCCCAGCCCCTTTCATTTTTTTTGTTGTCTGTGCATTTAATTGTTTTTTTTTTTTTGGTTGTAACATAAATGCTTATTGATGAAAGGAGAAATGAGTCTAAAGAAGGAACTAAAATGAATCATAATCTACAACCCAGGGGTAATCAGTTAATAAGTGAGCATATGTTTGCATATATTTTTATATCCCACTGGTATGATTTTGTACATACTATTTTGCATCCTAATTTGTTTTCCAGCAGCATTTCATGAGCCTGCTGTGGTTCTAAATACTTGTTTTAAAAATTTATTCTAGCAGATAATATGTGTACACATTTGAAGGCACAGATTTGTAATGAAAGTCAGCAGTGCCTGGTGATATTTCTAAACTCCATATCCCAATGGCAATTTTCTATCTCTTTTACCTCTTTTGGCTTCTACTTCTGGAATTTACCCTCACGTTTCTAAATAATACCAGTTTAGACATTACCCATAATTTCCTATTATAGAAGCTGAGAATTTCATGAGTTCCCTCATCTCATTCTTGTTATATTGTTATGTTATAGATTTTGTCTTGATTATAAATATTATCTACAGAACCATATTATGCTTAAATATTCCTTCTCACACATGTTTTTAAAGCCATGGGATTAATAACCGCCTCACTTATTATTTGTTTTTTCTGTTTTATCTGTTCTTCTCAAAGTCTCCAGCAGATCTATGAAAGCCACATGCAGCTGTTACTTTTTTTTTTTTAATTAAGCCAAATATATACGGCTTTAATGGTTTTTCACAAAGTATTTGGCAAAGTAAAAGCCATGTTACCTAATGAAGTCAAGAAAAGTTAAAATAAGCATGGGATTTGTGATACATTTTCAATTTTGTGAGGATTTAAACTCCTATCATCATGTCCTGTAAAGGTCAAAACAGCTTATTTTAACATTCATTGTAACAGTGTCCTCTGGTGATTTGTAGGATGACCTAGAAGTGGCCCTCATGTTTACTTCTGTCAAAGTCCTCGTGTATTTTCTAGGTGACCAAATGATAATGCATCAGCCCTGCTTTTTCCTGCAGTGCTTCCTCCTGGGATGCTGCCCCATCCAGTCCCTTGTCTTCTTGCTCCTTGCTCCATCCTTCATGTGCTTTGTAGGCCAGCTGCATCTCTGTCTTCCTGGAAGGTCTCTTCACCATCAACCTGGAAATTCCTTTCACTTCTCTTTAGCTAGGTCCCATTTTCTCTTGCAGTTTGTAGAGTATATATTTCAGTAGCTTTTTTTTTTTTGAGGCAGGGTCTCTCTTTGTAGTTCAGGCTGGCCCTGAACTCACTATGTAGCCCAAGCTGGCCTTGAACTCACAGTGATCCTCCTGCCTCAGCCTCCGGAGTGCTGGGATTACAGGCGTTACCACTATGCCTGGCTTCATTAACATCTTAAGAAAAGATACATAGAAGTCAATTTTTTTGAGACTTCTTACATTGATTATGTATTGTTTTATAATAGGTAAATTACTTAAAAACTAAGTGGCTTAAAACAAAAATAAGCATTTATTATTTTGTAGTTTCAGTGGTCAGGAATTGGGGAGCATTTCAGCTAGGTAGGTCTGACTTGGGGAATCACATGAAGCTGCAGTGAAGATAATCTGTTGGCCAGGGATGCAGTTATCTGAAGGCTTGACTAGGGACTGCCGGATCTATTTTCCAGGAGACTCACTCAAACCTGGCAACTTGTTGCTGGTTCTTGGTTGGAAGTCTTAATTCTCCCCATATCGGCCTCTCTATAGCCTATTTCTTATCTTCATGATCTCCTAGATTGAGGGATCCAAGAGAACAGGACAGAAATGACAATGTTTTTTATGACCTATATTTCTGTTATATTCTGCTCATTAAAAGTTAGTCACAAACTCCTGCCTATATTCAGGGAGAAAGCAGTTAATCTACCTTTTTAAGTTAGGAGCGTTCAAGAGTTATTTAAAACCACCACACTTTTCCTGTCTAAACACATCTTGAGTCTGTATGTGTTGGGGGGTGGTACTGGGGACTGAATCCAGAACTTTCACGCTGAGCTATATCTCCAGCCCTTTTTTTTTATATTTTGAGACAGGATCTCACAAAGTCACTAAGTTGGACAGGTTGAGCTCGAACTTGTGATCCTCCTGTTTTACTGTTCCAGATTGCTGAGATTACAGGCAAGCGCTACTGTGCCTGACTCCAAACACATCTTTACTCTCACACTTAAGAGTACGGAATGTCTAGAATATGTAAAAGAACTCTAATTTAACAACAAAAGTACAAGTATTCAACTAATAAATAGGCAAATAATCTGAAGAGGCACTTCACAAAAGGAGTATAAATGTATGTGAAACTGTTCAACATCTTAAGCCATCAAGGAAATACAAATCAAAACTACATTGATATTAAATCTCACCCTAATCACAACAGCTATTACAAAAAAAAAAGAGGTAATAAATATTGGCGAGGATATGACAACATATGAAGAAACATATGTTGTTGATAGGAATGTAAATTAGTACAACCACTAGGGAACACAGTATGAAAACCCCTCAAAAAAAAGAGCTAACAAATGATCCAGCTATACCACTCTTGGGGCTATTCCAAAGGAAATGAATTAGCATACAAAAGAGATAACCTGCACACCCATGTTTATCATGGCACTATTCATAATAGCCAATTATAAAAATCAGTCTAGGTGCTTGTCAACAGATAAATGGATAACGAAAGTGTAGTATTTATATGCAACAAAGTATTATTCAGCTATAAAGAAGAATGAGATCATGTCATTTGCAGGAAAACAGATGGAACTGGAAGTCATCATTCATGTTAAGTGAAATAAGCCAGGCACAGAAAGAGAAGTATTATGTGTGTTCCCTTTAGTGGAATTTAGGGGAAAAAGTGACCTGGAAACAGAGGAGGGACTGTTAGGGAAGGGGAAGGGGAAAGGGAAGGGGTTGGGGGCGGGGGGGGCAAACAGAGGAGAGGGTAAGAGAAGACAGTAGGAAGGGTAGTTCCAATCCAAACATGAAACGTGCATGTGTGTAAAAGTTGTAGTGAAACTCATTACTTTGTCCAATTATTATGCACTGGTAATAATAATAAAATAAAGTTGGGATATTAGAAGAGAAGAAAAAGGGTTTGGAATTCTAGATGGTAATCATGGTTCTTCAGGAGTTTGAAGGCATAGTTCCATTTTGTTCTAATGTCTAGCATTGCCTTTGAGAAGACGTTTGTTTTGATTTCTGATGCTCGCCTATTTTATTCCTGAAAATCTTTAGGGTCTTGCAAGGTTGGAGAAGAGGGAGAGAACTTTTAAAAGAAGGGGAGAGAAATAAGAATAAGAATAGACTGAAGGCATTCCTATCTATATTCTTTAACATGTACCTTTAAAGTCTTTTTTTTTTTTTGGTACCGGGGATTGAACTTGGGACCTTGCAATTTTGAGGCAGGCGGTGGAACCACTGAGCTGAATCCCCAGCCCCCGTACCTTTAAAGTCTTTAGAAATCCCTTCAAGATTTCAAACCCTTCAGTCTCATTATGGATTTTTAAAAGAAATTATAGAGAATAAGTAGTGTACTTATTATAGAATTTCTGCTTAGCCTGTTGCAAATTTATCAATAGGAAAAGAAGAGAATAAATCAGTTTTTATATTTTTCCGAGGAAAGGCTTATCCCTCCACCTCTGCATTTAGGGTCATTTTTGGTTGGGGAAATTACCAACTATTTATAGCTGCCATAGGGTCTTGACTGTGGAGGAGGCCTGCTCTCCCTTTTTCTTTGATAAATAGCACATTAAGCCTGGAATATTTAGTAAGACTACCAAATTTAAGGAGCAAGCAAAAGAAATGTGGAGGGCAGCATGCGATGAGGTAACTTTTCATATGACATTGGATTTTAGTCTTTTTTTATTCCACTCTGTACTGGGGATTGAACCCAGGGCCTTCACACTGATCTACACTCCCCAGCCCTCACTTATTTTTTATTTTGATTGTTTTTCTTTTTTTGTTGTTGTTGATACCATTGATCGAACTCAGGACCTTGCGCTTGCAAGGCAGGTGGCGGCACCACTGAGCTAAATCCCCAGCCCCATTTTTTATTTTGAGACAGGGACTTGCTAAGTTGCCTAGGTTGAGCTTGTTTTAGTGTTCTTCAGCTTTGGTTTCCCTTTAGCTCTTGGCTTGCCTGAAATTGACAGAAGCAATCTTTTCTCTACCACCTCGGAAAACAACTAAGCACACAGAGACTGTAAATTATTTCAAACCCAAAAGGAAGGACTTTGTGATTGACTTTGGCCATGTTTCCTACATGGCGTGCCCTTTGTCTTCCACAAGAAGTCCTAAGTCACAGTAGCGTCCATGAGATAGTCATATTTACCTAAAATTACAATAGCCTGATACCTTTCTGGAGATAAGCATATGGCAGTTGGTTGGAACTTTATCATAGGTTTTATTGTAATGGATCTGTACATTATATTTATGCATATTTTATAGTTTTTATATAATAAGGGTTGCAGTGTTATATCATTTTTTAAAAATGGACTAGAACTGGTAGACCTGGATTCTAGTCTGATCTACCAGCAAACTGTCTTACCTGGTTTAGCAAGTAAATCTGTCTATAGTTGTGTGGAGAGTTTTGAATATAATTAGTCTATAATTTTGACTATAATTAATTAGTTTAAGTAATTATAAAATTTAGTATGATGCTGAGATAGTAAAGGCCCAATTAATATCCTTTGAAAAAATAGGGCCCATTTTTTTTTTTTGGTACCGGGGATCGAACTTGGGACCTTGTGCTTGCGAGGCAGGCGGTGGCACCACTGAGCTAAATCCCCAGCCCCATATGACCCATTTTGTAATGACATATTTTATATAAGAGGCTCTCCATTATGGTGATAGGTGGGACCTGCTTATATTTAAGGAGGCCCTAAGAGTTTGCTATGAATAAATATTTACTTCTTTATTTACATAATAACTTAGATGTTCTTAAGCAGAATGTAATTTCATGTAGTTAAATCTACATTTAGATTCTATGCTTTATAGTTCTCTTTATTTTATATATTTGACATTTATTTCTTTAAAATTTTTAATTGAACTAAAAAAGTAATCAAAAGTACCATATATTGAAGTATTTTATGAGTAAAATTCTTCGGTGCTCTTAGTTAAATAGACCTGGGTTTTCTTTCTACTTAAGTGTAATTTTTTTTTTATTTTTCCAGAGTGAAAAGCTTTTGTTATATGATACAGTCCAGAGTGAGCTAGAAGAGAAGATTAGAAGGCTTGAGGAGGACAGACACAGCATTGACATTACCTCAGGTAAGGGGAGTGCGGTGATGGTGATGTTTGTGACTTCTGGCCCTTTTGATTACTGCAGTGTCCCATACTATCTTCATCTTCTGAAATTATTATGTAAATAAATGAACTGTCTCAGTAGATGGGCAAACTTCCAAAGAATTATGAATGTGATTGTTACTTTGATTTGAACTTATGCTTTAAAAAGAGGTAAAAGTGGAACACATGAAAAGAAGTGCTGACAGGCACCTGACAGGAAATAGAAGTGTGATGGGTAACTACTATAAGAATAGTACTGGAAGACAGCAACAGTGTATGTTCCTTCTAAATTTTAAGAGACTGTCATGTGGGGAAAGGATTGCAAACCTCTTTGACAGAGTCAAACCACAATAAATGGAAAGATGTGTAGTTTTTTTGTCTCAGAAAAAGGAAACACTTATAAGTAATAGATTAGTCCAGAGTGAAGTAGGCTATTTCAGAGGTATTGATAGAAAGGTTTTCTACATTGGATGCAAGGTTACTAGGTTATCTTAAAGTTCTTGAATGTGTATTCTTTTATCTGCTGAAAATTTATTTCACTGGAATAGAGCAGGCACAGTGCAGTCAGATATCCTGAGGTCTAATGCCAGTGCTTCCTCACCAAGTATCTGAGCAACTTGGGACAGTTACTTAGGTTTTCTAAATCAGTTTCCTTGTCTGTAAAAGAGAAGTAGTAAGAATATCTACTTCACAGATAGCTTGAGGATTAGGTGAAACAGTGCTTGTAATACATATTTTGTAAAGTGCCTGACATACACTGATCATTTGTAACTACAAGTGCCAAATTAATTTTTCCTTTAATAAAGGTAGAGGAAAATTCATAAATATATAGCTGCTCATGAAATAATATATATGTATATATCTCCTCACCAAAGTATTATATAGTTTTATAAGTAAATAAATACCAACCATTTTATTATGTAGTCCTTTTTCCTCCAGTGGTCACCAGAATCAACTAATACTTAATTTTTATTTGCTTGCCAGAGCTGTGGAATGATGAACTTCAGTCAAGAAAAAAGAGGAAGGATCCTTTTAGTCCTGACAAAAAAAAGCCAGTTGTTGTTTCAGATATCCTTTTCCAAATTCTCTGGATTTTTTCCCTTGATGTACATTTCTGTATTGTGCATACCTTTGTAACTTTTACTAGTACACATTGACATTATTTAAATGGTCCTGTAATAAGCAAAAAATGCTTAGTGAAACTGATTGAAGGCAGAAGATATAATTTAGATTAAGAAGGGTCGGGGAAGGGGAAACATTTAGTCACCATCATGACTTTGAAAATTCATCTAGTTTTATAGTTCACAAGGGCTTTGATATGAAACAGGTATTTAGTATACACCATGATTATTTTTCATGTACTTTTTAAAGAACATTTTTCATGTGTCTGAAATTGGAATATCCCTGAATAATAACCAATATGTGGGTTCAGTCTTAGCATTCCTGTGGCAACTTTCCACTGCCCCTGGCTGTTTCCCCTTCCACCTTAAAAACAGTGATTAGGTTGGTGGTGTATTTTAGAATCAGTGATATCATAGGATTAAGGGAATATGCTTATGGCATTGGAAGTATGAAAATATATCAGAAATAAAGAAATATATTTATCCTGGTACTGTTTTTTAATTTTTAATTTTATTTATTCATTTATTTTGGTACCAGGGATCGAACTAGGGACCTTGCGCTTGTGAGGCAGGTGGCGGAACCACTAAGCTAAATCCCCAGCCCCGGTACTAAGTTTTTAAAATTGGAATTAGAAGTCAGAATTTAGGATGCCAAAGAATTATGTCCATATATCACTGTTCCATTTTCTGAAAAATAGAACTTTGGAAATAGAACTCAAAGTGTGATACTCTTTTTTTCCTGTCCCTTTCCCTTTTCCTGTCCTTCCTTTTTTCCCCCCCTCCTTTCCTCCCTCCTTTCTGCTGGGGCTCTAACCTATGGCTTCACTCATGCTTGGCAGGGGGCCTCTACTCCTGAGCCACACTCCCAGCCCTATTGTAAGTTTCTTTGGATGTGATATTCCTTTTGTTTTGGGGGAGGGGTTTTGAGACAGGGTCTCATTATTTAGTCCAGGCTGGCCTTAAACTCATGACAATCCTCCTGCCCCAGCCTTCCAAGTGCTAGGATTACAGGCATGTGCTATCATGCCCAGTTTTTGGATGTGATACTCTTACAGCTAAATTAACCTTAACTTTTCAACGTCCATATATTGTTTATATGCTACAAGATCTTGATATTCTTGAAGACTGGACAACAATTAGGAAGGTATGATTAAAGAATGGTGTAACACAAGTATATTTTTATAGTCTTTAAGATTTTAGATTTTTCCCTAATACATCAAGATACCATAAATACTTTTGCTTTGAAGGATTTTCTCTAAAGCAGTTAATACTATTATAAATAACAGTGGATTGCAAGAGTATCTTAGAGACATGTCAGCAGTGTGTATTTTTTCTTTAGTAATATAATTAATAATTTATATAAGAGTATATAAAAGCATTTATTTAGTTTACCCAAAAATAATGGTATCACTGTTTGGTGCCTAACACTCAGCCTGGTCCTGGATCATGGTAGGCACTCAATAATTATTTGTTGAATGAATAAAAGTGAATATTTAAACCCTTACAATGTGTCCTGTGTTCTACCATTGAACAGTCAAGAATTACAGCTTTTCAGTGTTTATTTAAAAGTGGAACCTTATTTTCTTTATTTTTTCATTTTTGTAAACTTCTTGAGAGTGAGAAATTATTTGAGATGTTGATAACACTTCTAGGAGAAATTAAATTTGTTATATGTATTCTTTATGGCCTTAGAGATTAAAAATTTATTGGAGCAGCTAATGCTTATATTTTACCATATTTGTTATTGACCCAATCAGTATTGTTATATATAATAGATACCAAAATATATTTTCTATCTGAACTCAGACTTCTTTCTTCTTCTTTTTTGTTTTGGTCAAGGCAATGGCTACGCTGGGTCCGCACAGAGTAAAAACAGAACGTAAGTGGTGAATTGAGAAATACTCGCTGTGAAGATTTGTTGAATCAGGATTGTTAAATCATGTCAATACTAAAGAGCTTCCTCATCAATAGTTTCATTTCATCAGTGGACACTGTGCCTAAAATGAGGAATTCTTCTGGAGTTTATTATGTCACATAAGAGTTTCAGGGTTTCTGGATACAGTGTATTTCTTCTTCAGTGCTCAGCTACATCACTTCAGCTAAAGGATCAGTAATTCAAAAAGTATTCAGTGTTTTTTTAACATTTTTTTTATTCAGTGTTTTTTACTGGCCCAGTAATGTTTTTAGAGAAGATGTTTGGAATTTGTAGATTGGCTTCAGGAAGTCTGGATCCTCTGAAGTTGTTCAGAAAATTTCTTACACGTCTTCATTTTCTTAGGAGAGAGAGAATAGAAGGTTGACAGCAGAGTCCATCCAAGAAATTTTTCTACCACAAAGATTCACACATCTTTTTTTTTTTTTGGTACCAGGGATTGAACTCAGGATCTTGCACTTGTCAGGCAGGCGAGGTACCACTGAGCTAAATCCCTGGCCTTGACAAATTTTGATATGCCTTAGTAAAAATCACATCAAATGACAGTTCCTTGATTTTTTTTTTTTTTAAATCTAAAAGCACTGCCAAAGTCATGATGGATATTAGCTTTGTTTATGCCTTTTTTCACTAGAGGTCAGTTTTCCTCATCCTTCTAAGGACCATGAAGCCAGATTTTTGTTTTAGGGGAGATTTTTTTTTTTGGTACTGGGGATCGAACTCAGGTCCTTGCGCTTGCGAGGCAGGCAGCGGAACCACTGAGCTAAATCCCTGGCCCAGATTTTTGTTTTAAAGGCATGTTTTATATACTAAGAAGATCTTTCCAATAGATAATCTGTAAGAGATTGATTTCTATTTTAACTTCTAAGGATTTCTTTAAAATTTGTATTATGTCAAGAAATCACAGCAATATTGTACTAAAGTACCACCCTTGGGGTTTAACTGGAAGGGCAACTTCCTAAATCTCTAGAGCCGTGGTTTTTAGCAGTTGTGGGATCATAGACTCCTTTGAGTCCCCCTCCCACCCCCCACACCAATCCCTGTTATCTTTAGCCTAATATCACATTAGTTTTATTTTTAGCATTTACCTCAGTTTATACTTCTTAATTTATTATTTGTTTGTCTCCTGACTGGATGGTATGGTCCACGAAGGCTAGTACACTATCTCTGCTAATCACATTTTTCATTCAGAACCCAGCACAATTCCTTGTGTACAAGGACAAACCAATACATACTTACTAAACACGTTCTCCACACAGGGCACTATTTGAGAATCTGGAGATACAATAGGGAGAGACTTCCTGGAGCCTCCTTGGGAGTGGTAGAATAATATATATGTAAATAAATAATTAAGATAGCTTCAGATGGTAATAATTGTTATGAAGGAAATACAAAATTATTATGACAGTTAACTGAGGAGTGAGTAGAGTGGCTGGGGAGGACCTATCTGAGGGGGTGACACTTGAATGACAAAGAGATACTTAATTCATGGGTGGTGTGTGAAGAATGCTTATTCACTGTGTGAGTCTTGCCAAATGATTTCTGGGATGTAAAAATGGAAGTTCTATTTATTATATTTTCTTTTTAGAATGAAAGGCCTAGGGAACTCTTGGAATACATATTAAAGTTGACTTTTCACGTGGCTGGGCTGTAGCTCAGTGTTAGAGCACTTGATATGTGCAAGGACCTGAGTTTCATCTCCAGGTCTGAAAAAAAAAAAAATGAAAGAAAAATCAAACAAACCACAAAACAAAAGAAAAACACCCTCTGCTTCATTGGAAACTATCAGATTCCTTGCAATGGAGAAAATATGGAAAGTGTATTTTCTAGTGGAAATACGGCAATTGATATTTTCAGTATATTTAAAACTGGCATTATTATTTTTTTTTTGGTACTGGGGCTCGAACTCAGGACCTTACGCTTGTGAGGCAGACACTGGAACTAAGGCATTAATAATAATGTATTTGGCTCAAAAAAAAATGTATCTGCCTCCCTTTCTGGCACTTATCTCATCAATTAGTGACTTATTTTGCATTACTTGGCTTTATTTATATTAAAACTTGTTGAGATTATATGAAAGAATATAAGAAATCCATTTTTTATTAGATTTTAGGTTTGTTATCTAAGAAATACTTTGTTTTTTTCACATATATGCATGGGTTGGATTAACACTTAATGTTCTGAACTTTTTGGTACCGGAGATCGAACTCGGGTCCTTGCGCTTGCGCAGCAGGCGGTGAAACCGCTGAGCTAAATCCCTGGCCCGAGTTCTGAACTTTTTGTTCTTCTGACAGTGTCTTATTAATATAACATTTTTTGAACTGATCCCTTTAGCACCTGTGAAACTGGAAAAACATCTGCACAGTGCTAGATCTGAAGAGGGAAGACTGTATTATGATGGTGAATGGTATATACGTGGACAAACAATATGTATTGATAAAAAAGACGAATGTCCTACAAGGTAAGGAGCTGTTATCATTTCAGTGTTACTACTCAGTAGTGGTTTTTACATTATCATCATCAGTAAATATTTGCAGCTTCCATGGGGCATTCACAATGCATCATTAGTTGCCTGTGGATGTTTTTTTCACATTTGATTGCATGTGTGTACACATGTCAATATCTGTACACCAGACTTCCTGTTCAGCTCATGAGCACCAGTACTAACACAAATAGAAGTGTTGGAATTTTTTTTTTTTTTTTTTGTGGTACCGGGGATTGAATTCAGGACCTTGGGCTTACAAGGCAGGCATGGCGCCACTGAGCTAAATCCCTAGCCCAGAATTATTCTCTAGTAAGAGATCCTGTTGGTTAATTCTTAGAGTAGATGAACTGTCATGATTCAGATATAATGACCTATAAATCAGACTGATAGGAACTTTTGGAGGATCTATTCATCCCTAACTTTTTGGGGTCTGTTAGAAAAATTTGTATCTATTAAGAGAAGAACGAAATGAAAAATTAGCAAAAAGCTAGAGTAATAGTAATTAAAAGTATAACTTGAAATCTGGAAATTGCCTTTTAAAAGTCTTAATCTCTCTAGGCTCAAAGTTTATATTATTACATATAACTTCTAAGTTTTATCTGGGTTTGGCCTTTTGAAAATATTAATATGAATCATTGCTTTCATTCATAGTTCAGGACTTAATTCTCAGAGTAGTAGCCTTCTACAGTACAAAAATATCTTTTTCTAGATAACAGTAGTAAATAAAATATTTGAATTTAGTTTAGAATACTCATTTTCCAAGTACAGTGATTTTAATTGGATTATAATTTCATTTAAAAAACTTTAAGGATTCCAGGAACATAGTGTAATTTTTTTCATAGAAGTTCATTGAACTGATTACTAAATTATGTATCATACTCAAGGATACTTCTTTTTACTTTATTGGTCTTGTAACTTTTTACTACTAGTTAGCATTAAATTGGTTAAAAAAGAGATGACAGTATAAAAGAGGATAAAACACATCTGCTTTATAAAAATTTCTGTGCAAAGACTGCTAGTGTCAGAAAAGTCCATCTAAGTGCCTCATGAAAGATTTCCTATAGTCAAGGCTAGTGTGAGTTGGGTATGTAATACCATATCAGTTAATGGTTTAATTCCACTCTGTCTTTTTGGGGGGTGGAATGGGGAAGGAATAGAGACGATGTACATTTAGTACAGCCATGTGTCACTGAGCAACAGGGATATCTTCTGAGAAATGCACCGTCAGGCATTTTGTAGTTGTACAAATACCATGCACAAACCTAGAGAGAATATAGGTCAGTCCCTTGACCTGCCCGCATGATGTATGTAAAGAATGAGGCTGCTGCCATATTCCATGGCAGGCTGTTTTACTGTAAGCCTTTTCTTTAAGTAGGAGCACACCCTGAAATTGTGGCAAAAAGTATATCGCAGTAAATACATAAACTGGTAACTAAGTCATTTATTATCATTATCAAGTCTCATGTACTATCCCTATTTTATGAATCATACTTTTATTCCACTGGCTGTGCAACAGGTTCTTGTGCACCAGCATCACCACAAACATGTACGTGATGCGTTGTGCTTCATTCTAATTGTTTTTTTGTTTGTTTGTTTGTTTTTTGGTACCAGGGATCGAACTCGGGTCCTTGCGCTTGTGCAGCAGGCGACGAAACCACTGAGCTAAATCCCCGGCCCTGGTGAATTCTTAAATTAAAAAAAACTTATGTAGAAGACACATTGCCTTTAATCCCCTTCGGAATGTTCCCCCTCACTTAGAACACACATACTTATCATTCTTGCCACTTTCTGAAGCAGTTCTGGAAGTGCTTTTTCATGAGTTTCTTTAGTTGGGCTGTCATGGCTGCCTTGATATCCTGAATTGATGCAAAACGTTTACCTTTCATGGTTGTTTTGACTTCTGGGAAGAGGCAGAAGTCACGTGGTGCCAGATCCAGTGAATAAGGTGTGTGAGGGCACACTCATGTTTTGACAAGTCTGCTTTTCCTTTGGATGGTAGTTGGCAGCAGGATTCACCATACTTTTGATCATCTCTCATAAAGACATGAAAGAGAACTTCAGAACTGCATCAGAAAGTGACAAGAAGGATGAGATAAGTGTGTTTGAAGTGAGGGGTAATATTTTGAGGGAGGTTGATAGCAGTGTGTCTTTTATTGTATTAATTCCTTTTAAAATTTTAACCTTAACATGTATTTTGATCATTCTCACTATGTGGTCTCTTATTAACTGAATGTCTTTTTGAGCATATGACTGGAGATCTAATAGAAAGTCAATTTTACTAATGGTGTTGAAGACGGGATATTATTATTAAGTGTTGCTGAATATGATATTCTTGACCTGCTTATTGTGCAGCCATCTGGTAAATGACAGTTATATACTTGAATCCATTGTCCAGTGGTTTTGGTTTTATAGCTAGTATAAAATGAAGAGATATATTGTAACTCATTCATTCTTCCTCTTCTCCCCCTTTTTAGTGCCATAATTACAACAATTAACCATGATGAAGTTTGGTTTAAGAGGCCTGATGGAAGCAAATCTAAGCTTTACATTTCACAGCTACAGAAAGGAAAATATTCAATTAAACATTCATAATCAGGATTTAAGTGTTATGTAAATCTACCTTGTTAGTGTTACCAATTTCAGTGTGCCATGGGAGTAAAAAAATGTATTCAGTAACTTAATATTCTCATTGAATCAGAGAATGTGTATTTGTAGGCAGTAGACCTCATATTGATATGTTATTAAAAGAAACAGTGATAAAAAAGTTTAATTATAATCATTACATTTATTTGCCTCTTAGGTCCAATTACCAATAGCTATATATGGTAGGGATTTCTTTCTAAAAGTTTTTTTTGTTTTTTAAAATAATTATGCAAATCTGTCTTTAGTGAACTATGGCTATGTTTATCTTCAATTTTTTATTGTTCATATCTTTGTCACTCATCGTGTTTGTAAATAAGACTGATAAAATGTTTCCTATAAATGGTTTGTATTAGTATATTCGTGTTAAATCAGAATTGAAATTTAAACCTATATATGTGAGTATGTATATATGGCATCATCAGCTTATTTAGAACTGATGGTCTTACCTTACAATCTAGTTTTACCCAAAATTAAAATACTGGGTTTGAAAGCTAAAAGGAGCACTTTTGTAGAATAGCTTTCCTTCTCCTCTTTCTTGATGGTATGGTGGTGACCTATTTTTTACAAATTATACTTAATTAGTAAAATTAGTGTCAAGTGATAACATGTTTCTACCTGTATTTCTCGTGACCCTTTAAAGGGCAAGTGTTCATCTCTGGTATTTATGATCCAGTATGTAAGTGGTGAACAGTAACTGACAGTATTGTGGTGCTTGCTGTACTTGTCTGATATTTCCAAGCAGATTTTTAGTAAGTGTTTTCCAGAGGTAAAACTAGATCCTTATTCTAATTTTAATCCTAGGGCAAAATGGACTGAGATAATTTCCTTGAATTTATTCCCAAATTAATGTTTTTATCTTGGGTGTTTTTACACTTTAAGGCCATTTGGTGCAATTTAGGAAGTGTTGGCCTCCCTTACCTTAGCCACATTCAAAATGAACTTCCAAAGCCTCAGGAACAATACAAAGCATTGAAACCCTCAATATGGCAGCACAGTTGGCTGTAGTACATATTTAGGGTGCAACCAAACCAAGTATTCCTGGTGGTCTTGTGCACTTTAATTTCTGTTACAGTGAGACTTAAGAGGATAAGGAAGGAATCTACTTATTAACACAGTACAAGAATATTGGCACGATTCCTTTTGTTTTCTTACTATTTTACCTCTGCAAACAACATCCTATGCAGATCACTACTTCATAGTTGCCAAATTTTAAAACATTTGACTTCTGAAATTCAATATTAGCAATTATGCTACTTTGTTCTGTTTCTAATTAACATTAGTAAGTGTACATAATGTCATAATCCAATAGTATTTGACAGTACTTATGTATACAATGTTTGATAAGCATTTTTAATAAGATTTGTATTTTTTAATTTAGATAATAAAATGTGTTTGAGTGTCATTTGTCGTGTTTTGAATTACTTATGCGTATTTGGTTCTTACATTATTTATAAACGGTCCAATTCTAAATAGAAAATTTTTATTTTAAAAATTATAGTTTTGTACATTTACTTTTCAAAATATTTATGTACTATGTATGATTCTACCATAATATTAAGATCCTGGCAATCATACACTTGTCTATGATTAAAGTACTATAAAAATAGTCATTGACAGTTTGCAGGTAGTGTTCTGATGTAAGATTTAACTTAGAAGAATTGTTAGAAACTCTAACAGTGTGGCAGCAGCTCCATATGATAATGATGAACTTCTGTCTTAGTATCAATTGCTGCCTTTCCTGTCACACCTCCTAGTTTTTCCTGTTCAACCCACCTGTTCTTGCCATTTCCCACTTTAAAAAGGTACCCCAGTCATCACTCATCCAATTTATCAAGTAATAATTCTTACCAAACATTAGTGGTATTCTCCTCATTTATCCCTTTTCTCATTGTTCCTATTGATACACTGATCTTTCCATTATGGTCTTCATGTAAAAGTTGAACTGATGTGATACTGTTACTCAGGACTTCACTTATAGAACCATGCACTCCTCACTAATAACTGTTTAGAAAGAACACAGAAGTTGGCTATTTTAATATTTTGCTTTTGGGCCCAGTATGTCCAGTATAAGATAGAATAAAAATGAACTCTTTATAAGGAAAATGGATATAGGAGAAATGAATGTTAAGTAGGATTTATGTAGTCTCTAGCCAAATTGGAACACAAGCTATTTTATTTGTTAAAGATGAAATCTAAAATACCAGAAAGAGAATCTAAAAGCACGGAATGGGATTAGAGAAAAATGCATGTCCCTTCCATTGTTTTTTGGTGAGATTTAATGTGCAGTTCTCTCATTGCACATTGAGGGCCACAAGCTCCCTCTGAATTCTTTCCTAAGCATGTACCTTGCCACTCTGGTCAGTTTTTGGACTAGTGTGGCCCTTGACTTATGGGCAGCTGGTGATAATAACATTTGAAATTTGAGTGACTGCCATGTACCAGGAGCTATGTTTAATGTAAAACTGAAAGTTGCTATTTAACATTTTAATGTTCAAAGTAGAATGAACATAAATGTCATTTTTCTTTCTTTCTTGGTACCGAGGATCGGACTCAGGACCTTGAACTTGCCAGGCAGGCACGGCGCCACTGAGCTACATCCCTGGCGCATAAATGTCATTTTCATGTTCAAAACAAAATGAACACAAATGTAATAGTTTTGACAAGTTTACTCTTTATAGATTTGCCATATATTAGAAATTTCTGGCCATGATACTTTTCTCAAGGTATAAGAGGCAAAATATTGTAAAATTTATATTTTCAATGTTCTCAAACAGTTATCTCAAGTTGCTAATCTTTGTGGAAAATGTATATGTGTTTAGCTTTGGAAAGCTAAAATTTATCAGTCTAGAATTGTTCCTAAAGTTGAAGCTAGTGTGTTCTCTTTTAAGATACATTTTGTTGAAGGAAGGTTAAGATAGAAGTCATACAGTAACAGTCTTTGGAGTCATTTTCTCTTTCCTTTCTATTTTCCTGTGTCTAATACAGGTTTGAGGTGGGCGACCCTGCCAGATTGTTACATTCTCTGAAGAGAGAACTACCATCATTCTAGTCCAGAAGCAGGCCACATGGTACCATTTCATCTCTGCTACTGAAGATTACAAATTATGTTAAACTGCACAAAAAACCCAGACCTTTAAGCAGAGGCTAAATGATCTTCTTTACAGGGATAGTGAAAGAAATATATTTCATTTGTTATTGAACGAGTTTGAAAATGGCATTATTAATGGAGGAAATAGTAAAGTGCTTGCACTTGTTTGAAGATAAATTTATGATTTCAGATATTATGCTTAAGTACATCTATGGTAATTGCCTTTATAGACTAAAGGCACCATTTATCCATCGACTAGCAGTTTTTGATTTGAACCTTGTACTCCATGGTGTTAACTTATATTTTAAAAATACATTTATATACTGTATGTGCATAAGTAATACAATATCCATTACACAAGGACCAACTTGGTTGGGGTCTTTTCACATACTACATCTGGGGTGGCAAACCTGGGGCACGTGTTACTGTGTTCACCTTTCGGAAGATTTCATTCATTTCACTGGCTTCAGATATTACCAATTTTTAAATCGCAAATCTAAATCTCTCCCTAGTTACATATTTCAAATTGCCCATTGGCAAGTTCCATTTATTATGCTCTTCACATTTTTTAAACTTATGCCTATAAAACCAAACAGATCCTCCACTAACCTTCACTGTACTCCATTTTTGTTTCCACCCTTGGTGCACAGTACCATCCATGCACTTCAGACCTTGGAAGAAGCTATGGCAGGTGGGTAAACTCAAGGAGTTTAGGGTTGAATAACTGGTGGTGAGCTCTGCCACTTAGCAGCTATGTGGCCTTGAACAACTTCTTTATCTGTGTTGCCTCAATTTCCCTATCTAAAAAAAGGAAAAACTAATACCTAAAATAACAGGGTTGTGACGAGGATTTAATGAGTTAATATATGTCCAGTTAGAAGAGTACTTGTTAATGATAAATCTGATGCAAGTGGTATCTACATATTTTGACTCCTCACTCCTCATATCTTTATAATTATCCAGACTTACAGATTCTAACTCAAAAAATTTCCTGAAACCATCTTTACTCCCACTGATCTGCCCTAGTTCCAGCCGCTGGTATATTTTACTGGAATGATTATAATGGTCTAACTGCTTATGTTTCTTGCTTTTTTCTGTCTATAGCAAATATTACAGTATTTCTAAAACCCAGAACTGAGTTTTTGAAATTTTCCATCTGGACTTCAATTCTTTTACAGTTCTGGACAAGTAGGAACTGCCTGGTGCTCAGAGCTAAGTCTTGAATGTTCTCCTGTGAACATTAACAATTTCATGTAGTATCAACATCAAACAAGACCAGTCTGTGACCATGATGAGCTGAGTACAAAAACCAAGATTTTTTCCATGTACCCCCATAATCTTGCCTAACTATATATAGACTTAAACAAGATCAGTCTGCAAACAACAAAAGACTAAGGATTTTCATCCTGGCTAATATGAATGACTGCTGCTGCTTTACTAACTGTATTAGTTGTGTTCCTGTTGCTGGAATACCTGGCACCTGCAAATTTAAAGAGGGAGAGGTTTATTTTGGCTCATGGTTTCAGAGGGTTCAGTCTGTGCATGTTTGTCCAGCTCCAAGCCCAGAAATGGCATGGTGGAAGGGCATGGCAGAGGAGAACTGTTCACCCCACAGCAGCCAGAAGTAGAGTTAAGAGAAGGGAGGAGTTGGGGATAACAATACACCCATCCACGGCTGGGGATTTAGCTCAGTAGTTCCACTGCCTGCCTTGCGAGCACAAGGTCCCGAGTTCGATCTCTGGTACAAAAAAAAAAAAAAAAAAAAAAAAGAATACACCCTTCCAGGTCACACCCCTAGTGATCCACCTCTTCTAAGCAGGCCCCATCTCCTAACACCACAGCACATTCAGCTGAATCCACGCATGAGTAAAGTGTCATGATCCAAAAGCCCTGGCTCTGAACATATGCGACTTTGGGGGGATGTTTTAGATCTAAAGTGTAATGTCAACTATAACCTTAGCCTCCATTACTCCTGCTTTACAAATAAGATTTATTAAATACTGGGTGTGGTGGCCCATGCCTGTAATCCCAGCACTTGGGAGGCTGAGGCCAGCCTGAACTAATAGTGAGGCCCTGTCTTAAAAAAAAGAAAAAAAAATCCAAAAGATTTATTAAGACTCATAGTATTGTCCCCACTTCCTGACAGCATTTTATCCAAAGAAAGCCTGTTTCCTTGACCCCTACTCAAGATGTGTTTAGATAAGCCCAAGTTCTGTAAGTTCTTCCTACTACCTTCTTACTCAGACACTCAGTTCCCCATTGTGTGCTTTCTTCCTCACTGCAATGAGCAAGAAACCCATCTCAATTGTGTTCCTGGTCATCTCGTGGCAATCCTGCCTCAGCCTCCAGAGAGCAGGGATTATAGGCATGTGGTATCACTCTGTGGCTCCACCACACCCAGTTTTGAAATAATTTTGTTTTGAGTTTTTCATTAGATTTAGCCTACAAATACTTAATTGTATTTTGGACAGTATTGTAAGAGCTTTCAGTATGTAATTATAATGATTGGTAGAAAATAACTTAGGCTTTAATTTTCAATTATGTATTAGTGAAAAAATAAAAAAAGGCAAAATAAGGTGAAAAGACTTTTCCTGAACGACATTTGCATTGCAGTCGAACTTAGTATTTTGCTTTCCAAAACAAAATATTTCTACTACCTAAACCAAGGGTCATCTATCTCCTGGAAATGTGAAAGCTACTGTTCCAGTGCATTTTGAATAAAACCTGAAGGTGGCAGTAAATTCCTACAAGACTCAAGTACTTAGTTTAGAATTTATATTTTTCCTTCTAATTATTCCAAATTGTATAATGAGGCTGCAGTTGTATTTAATCCTATTGCACACTAATTAAAGGATATTCATGAAGAAGATAAGAGTTCTAAACAAGGATTATATTTTTATTACAGTTTACTAACTGAAAAAAATTCACCATGGTAAAATTCTTAGAGACACTGCAGCTGATTATATACTTTAGGTTGCTATAGAAACAAAATGTAATTGAACAAAATGAAACAACTTTTAATATAGATCAAAGTGCTCTGGGGATGTATGTCAGTAAATATATAAATAATAGTTTATATTTGACTATTAAATCAATAAATATGTAGGTTTTTGTTTCACACTTCCCTGAATTTATCCACAAAATTATTAACATAGAGTTTTGTATGGCTGTGTTTTTACCTAATTATCTATTTATAGTCAATAGAATCTCTAGGACGTTATTTATAGAGTGTTCTACCTGGGCATGGTGGCACATGCCTGTAATCCCAGCTACTAAGGGGGCTGAGGCAGGAAGATCAAATTTGAGCTAGCCTTACAACTTAATAAGACTTTATCTTAAAGTAAAAAATACAAAGGGCTAAATATGTAGCTCAGTGGTAAAGCATCCCTGGGCTCAATTCCCAGTACTTTGAAAACAATCAAACAAATAAAAATCCCTGATAATTTAATATAGAAAATTTACAAATAGCACATTAGTAAACATTAATTCACATTAAAAATGAATTTCTTCATTGGTCTTTATATAAAGATCTAGAGCTAGATCGTTTCATAGTTTCTTTTCTTTTTTTTTTGGTACCAAGGATCGAACTCAGGTCCTTGTGCTTGTGGAGCAGGCAGCACAGGCAGCAGAACCACTGAGCTAAATCCCCAGCCCTCATAGTTTCTTTTTATAGGCAAGAAACATTGTTATTGGCTCATTCAGTTATACACAAAGTTGTGGGAGGCTTTAGTGACATCAATATACATGCACAAGACTATTACAAAATTGAAAAAAAAATTACAAATTTGAAAATTGGGAAGGATAGTATTTCAATCTCTCTAGATAAAAGATGAATAAGTACTATACATGTTACTATATAAATACACAAATTACTTTTGTTGAAAGATAAATGATGCTGATACTTTAAATATTTTGTTGTGATTACATTTACACAGGAATATATGTACAGTTTATAAATTATTAATTTGAATAACCTGACTTTTCATGATGTTATTTTATCTCTTCACTTAATTTACTTAACTTTCATTTAAATCCCTGTTCATACAATAGTAACAAATTATTAACTACAGCAAATGTAAATTTAATTTTAATAATTACACAAAATTTACATTTTATTCTTGTTTATAGTCACTGTTCTTTGGCATTTAAAATTTTTACATAACAACTAAAAGGACAGACATAAATTTGGTTTTGACCAAGGAAAAATGTGAAATTAGAATAAATACGTGACCTACACTTATTTGAGGAATATACCTGTTGGTAATCCAAAATTTCCAAAACAGTTATTTTTAGTATAACAATTATGCTCAACGATTGCAAATGACCATCTCTATTTTAAAATAGTATACAGATTAATTTTTTCTATAATATTTGAAAACATCATAAAACAGTCTTTTAACTGTGCATTCTATGGAATTTAGAGATACTTAACTTATGGGGCTTGAGTTCCATTTTGTCACTTGGAAAAAATAATAGTTAAAAATATAATTAATTCCCCATATATGACCAGCAGCTTAAACATTAGTATGTACCAACAGGGTCTGCATTACGTATTTTGTAGCTACAGACTAGTGGTGGTTAACACTGGCTGCCGGCAGAGGGCATTTGGGGGTTTTTATATGTCAGAATTCAATGATGTTGGTTGCCCAAGAATATAGACTACTTGTCTTCAAACTGTTTTCATAAGAGTAAAGACATTTTTAAAAACATTTCTTGATTCATGATTTCCTATCTCAATTTACAAACCCCTGGACTGTCTGTGAAGGGTTAGGGATATTTTAAAAACCCAGCTTAGATGCACAAGTGTGAGAGAGGGTCTGCATAGTAAAATCTGGGGGAGGCTGCACATTCCCTGGGTTTTTTTTCTCTCAGCCCCTTTCAACCCTATTACCATTGTCATTATTTCTCCTCTAGAGATCAGAATGGAGCCCAAGAATAAAAGCATGTGGTTTTAAAATGGTCTAATTGAGTCAATAAGGAGTTAAACATCAAATGGAAAAGATGAAGCCAGAGGGTGCCAAGGAAGCCTCCCAGGTGAGCGAGGGCACAGCTTTTTGAGGTGGCACACATCTAATATATCTGCACAGGCATGCACCTTACATGCCACATCTGAAACAAAAGTCTCTTAAACAATGCTTACCTTTATAACCTGTGATAAAAGTACGTATGATTTACTTAAGTAAAATATAGAAAAAATTTTAAATTATAAAAATTTAAATATTTTAATATTTATACATGCTTTCCTGATCACAAGTTTCATATGAGTCTGGGACATGTAATCTATACACATATATACATCAATGAACCTGTTTATTTTTACTCTTAAAAAAAAATGGGACTCAGCTGTATAAACTTGAGCTGATTAAAATCTTTGATTAAAAATGTGCTATCATTACCACTGGTATATATGTGTGATCCTTTTAATTTTATTTACTCATAATATAATAAATTTAAAGAAAACTATCCTCCAACCCAAGAACTAGAAAATTACTAGTTACTTATATGTACTTTTTCTTTCTCCTTCCCCCCTTCCCTCCCCTCTTCCCCTCTGTCTATCTCTCTGTCTACCTATCTATGCACATATGTACACTATCAGCAGAAAATGCCTGCAGACTTATTTCTTCTTGGACACATCCACAGTGTAGACACACTGGCCAGCAGTCTTGGTGCCCTGGCTTCAGATACGAAGGCTCCAGAAGTGGCACTGCTCTTTATGAGCCTGAATCTTCAGTTGCTCCAGGTCTTCATGGAGCTTGTTATCCACACCACTGGCCAGCACCTGGCTGTATTTTCCATCCTTTCCATACTTCCATTTGGTCAGGCACCAGTCTAGGATCTTGTTCTGGTGTGAGGTGATCATAGGTTGTACCTCATCCTTGGTGAGTTCTCTCACCTTCTTGGCAAGGTCACCATCTGCTTTCCTCCACATCACATGAACTATCTTAATGGTACACTTATGGCTGTGGTTGCAAGGGCTGTTTTCTACTGGCCATTGATATTGTGTTCAGTACTTGAAAAATGTGTTGGAATGTCTCGGGGATCACTAGAGACATGGCAGCTGTAGTCAGAGGCAGCAGGAAAGCTTCACTGAAGAAGATCTGCTTTTATTTTCTCCCATTCTGTCCCTGCTGCCTTCTTCCAATAGGTAATCATTCAACCAATTTTATTATTGTTTTTCATTTTAAAAGTTTATATGCATCACATTTGTAATTATAGATATGTCTATATATATGCATGTGTGTATATGTCATTTTTTGTATGCACATATATGCATTTGTATTTTGAAGTTTGCAAAAAATAAAGTCTTATAGTCTTCTAAGACTTCCTTCCCCGCTCTATGTTGTGGCTAAGGTTCATTCATTTTTTTCACATGTATCTATAGTTCATTCTATTTTGCTGCTATAGGGTATTTAAAGTATTTTTTTGCTATTAAGGTCAGTACTTGTATATTTCTCCTAATGTTCATATGCAAGATCTCCACTTGGATATAGATAACTAGGGGTGGAATTTCTGTATAGATTGGCTATATTAATGTTTATCTTTACAAGATAAGACTAAATTATTTTACAAACTGACTTTCAATCTATCTTAATACTAGCAGTGGATAGTGATTTATATTGGTTCCTGGTTCTTTCCAAGTAAGTTACTTGCCTCAGGGCTTGCAACCAGGGGACAATTTTGTTCAGAGATTGGAGTCAGGCATACTTACTTCCTCATATCAAATGTTTGCCAAGAGATAAAGCAGGATTCATAAACTGTAGTTGAAAATATTATTTCCAATAATATTACTGGCCAGGTATCCTAGCTTATCTTGTTTTTGTAAGCAAGAGTGCTTCAAAATTATTTTTAAGACAGGTGTAGGGTGCACACCTGTAATTCTATCACTCTGAGAGGCTGAGAAAAGAGGATTTCAAGTTTAAGCCCAGCCAGCCTGAGCAATTTAGCAACTTAGTGAATCCCTGTTTCAAAATACAATTTAGGTAAATTTACTTTTTAGTAAATCCTTGACTATTTCACTAGCTCTTCATATTTTTGTGAAGAATTATTTTTCCAGTACTGGGGACTGAACACAGGGCCCTTACACTGAGCCACATCCCTAGTTTGAATTTTGATTTTTTTGCTGGGCTTGTGATGTGCTGTGATGTGTAGTACACTACTCCTGTGATGCTGGGCAGCAGCAGGCAGCCTCAGTGATTAGTTAGCCATGAGATTATGGGGGCAAATGGATACCCTACGGTGTACTGTGTTTTTGGATGTTGTGTTTTCACATCCCATGAGATCTATAAACATGCATGTGTGTGTGCAGAGGATATAGTCAACACTTTATTATAAAATAGGCTTTATGTTTGATGGGTTTATAGGATAGTGTTCTGAGTATGTTTAAAGTAGGCTAGGAAAAGCTGTAATGTTTAGTAGGCTAGATACATTAAATGAATTTTCAACTTAATAATATTTTCAGTTTATGATGGATTTTTTTGTTGTTTTCCAGTAAGCATTTATTTTTTTCCATTAAGTTTATTGGTACATTTTAGGTATAAAATACAGTTACATTCATCATTGGGATCTTGTACCTTTACATGATTATCTTGGTTCTTATTTTTCTTCCCTTTCCCCTGCCCTATCTTCACCTCCTACACCCTTCCCTATTTGCAAAGACTTTGTTTTCATTTTCTTTTCTTACATTTTTTCTTTTCCCTTCTTTCCTTTCTCCTACCCCTCCCACTTCCACTACTCCTTTAGACCTTTTCTTCTTTTTTTTAAAATTAAATTCTTTTATTGATACATTTTAGGTATACAACATAATTACATTTCTCATTGGGAACTGTACCTTTACATAATGCATCTTGGTTCTTTTTACCCCATTCCTAGCCCTCCCTTCACCCCCTCCACCCTTCCCTATTTACAAAGACTTTATTTCCATTTTTTCCATTTCTCATCATTTTTCTTTCCCTTCTTTCCTTTCCCCTGCCCCTCCCACTACCCCTACCCCTTTGGACCTTTTCTTCCTATTTTGCATTATTGATTATTCATTCTAATCATTGGTACATTTTAGGTATACAATATAATGACATTCATCATTGGAAATTTGCACCTTTACATAGTCTCTCTTGGTTCTTATTTTTCACCCTTGCCCACCCCTCCCTTCAACCTCACCATTCCTCCTTATTTACAAAGATTTTGTTCCTATTTTTCCATTTTCTCATATTAATCCCATTCAGGGACAAATATGTTTAAAGTTGCATTTTTTCCAGGCATAGTGGTGCACGGCTATAATCCCAGCTCTTGGGAGGCTGAGTCAGGAAGATTGTTGTGAGTTCAGAGACAGTTTGGGCTCCATAATGAGCTCAAAGGCAGCCTGAACTACATGGAGAGAGCCTATCTAAAAAAAAAGAAGGAACATAATCATATGGAAGCTCCAGAGCTATTTCCAAGAGAGAAGATTTGTAAGACTATAGAAAGGAGACTTACAGAGAAATACATTAGATTATCAAGGCTCTTCCTTGTGAGCTTCTGGGTCATTAATGCTATCAGCATTTGAAATAAATGAGGCAGAGGTTGGGATACTTAAAAAAATAACAAAGTTGCATTTTTATTAGTATCTTTTCTGGGGAAAAGATGGGAATATGTGTATGGCATGTAAGAAAGCTATGTATTAAATCAATGATAAAAAAATCTTAAAGGCAGCCAGAGAATAACAAAGATACATGTTTCTTGTTACTATCATATAAATTATCTCAAATTTAGAGACTGAAAACAATATACACTTATTACCTTACTGTTCTGTGGGTCAGCCCACAGGCTAAAGCCAAAGTGTCACCAGGGCTACATGCCTTTCTGGAAGCTCTAGGAAAGAACCAGCCTCTCCATTTTCTCTAGCTTTTAGGGGCCAGCTACAAAGCATCTCTCTTATCCTTCCATCATCACTTGTTTTTTCTAACTCTTTTGTCTTTCTTCTCTTTAAAATAGGCTTATTTATTACATTGGATTCACCTGGATAACCTCTCTATTTTAAGGTCATTTGATTAGCAATCAATTCTATCTGCAACTTTATCCTTTGCTATATAACTTAACATAGTCATAGATTTCAGGAATTAGGAGATGGACACTTTTGGGAGGACTGCCTACTACAGTCCACCTTCTGATCCCTAAATATACCTATCTGTCCCACATGTAAAATGCATTCACCCCATTCCAAGATCTCCAAAGGTCACATACCATCATAGCATCAATGCAAAGTTAAAAATAGGTGCTAAAAAGCCCAAATATTATTATGTAAATCAGGTGTGCATGATTATTTTGCTTACCACATACATGTTACATATAGAGGAACGAAGACAAAGGTGACAGTAGATTTTTCATTTGAAACAATGAAGAAGCATCTTTCAAGAAAGTAAAGAAAAAAGTTCTAATCTAGAAAAAGTACATTTTTATACCCAGTAAGAGTGTATTTATTTTACTCAATTGAAAAGAAGGCAGGAAAAAGAAAGAAAAGGGAAAATAACAGATGAACATAAAGAAGAAAATAGTAATATGATATCTTCAAACCTAACTATAACAATGATGACATTTAAGACAATCTGAAAACCCCAATTATAAGATGCAGATAATCAGATTGGATAAAATATCTAAGTCTATTTATATGCTGCTTACATGAAATGCATTTGTGTGTGTGTGTGTGTTTGTGTGTGTGTGTGTCTATGAATTTGTTTAATTTGGATATAGGGCAAGGGTTGGAAAATGATACCCTGAGATATGTCTCTCCACCAGAGAATATCCATTCTAATTTTCCTGGAATAGTTTTTGTAAATTTCTTTTTCTAAATCTGTTTTTGCTGCCTGTAGCCTCTTTAAGTTCACTACTGACTAATTCTTTCTTGGAACAGAATTTTCTCTTTTTCTTGGAGATATTCCTACTGTCTGCCTCTTTCAGATTACTTTGCTCTTTCTCTTTGGTTGAAGATTTCTTATTGAGAAGACTTGCACTGACAGCATCTCTACAAGATCATTACTAACCAACTCTTTGGAAATAGATTTCTTTTCCTTGGATTTAGAGAAAGACAGATGATTTTTCCACCCATTCTCTTGAGGAGTCCCTTGAGTCTTTATCTTTTTCTTCTTTTGGGTTTTATTGTGTTTCCTCATAGTCTCTTGGAGTGCTAGTGCTATTTTCCAAAGATGCCAGAATAAGCAAAGTGTATTAGTCAGTTTCACATTGCTGCAATGCAATACCTGAGGCAATTAACTTTTGAAGAAAGAAAGGCTTATTTAGCTCATGGTTCTGGAGGTTTTAGTCCAAGATCAGGAAGCCTCAGTGCTTTGGTGCTCTGGTGACGGTGCTGGATGGCAATGGTGGGAAGTGCATGTCAGAGCAAATTGCTCATATCATGAGCCAGGAAGCAGAGAGAAAGAAAGAGGAAGAGACTGGGATCCCATAATGTCTTTTGAGCACATCCATAACAACCAGATGGCTTCCTGGAGGCCCTACTCTATGGCACCTCTCAACACCACCACCTGGGGGACCAAGCCTTTAACACATAGACCTTTGGGGGACACCATCCTTATTTAAACCATAGCGCACAGCCAGTGGAAGAATCACATTTTAAACAGAAAGACACAAATAGGTGAAAAGTAACAAGACGGGCATTCTGTGCAAATATTATTCAAATGAAAGCTGGAATGATTTTTCTTTCATTTCTGGAGATTGAACCCAGAGCCTTGTACATGCTAGAAAGAGCTCTACCACTGAGCTACATCCCTAGCCCCTGGAGTTATTGTTAATAGCAAACAAAATATATTTCAGAACAATGGCTATTAAGAGGGATTAAGAATGTAATTTCATAATGATAAAGGAGTCAATTCATCAATAGGACATAACAATCCAAAATATCTATGTACCTAAAAAGAGATTCAAAATACATGAAAAAAATGAGAAATAGATAAATCCATAATTACAGGGACTTAAACATTCTTCTCTAAATAATTAGGCAGAAAATAAGCAAGGATATAAAAGACAAACAGCATTAACCAATCTGATCTAATTGATCAATTTTAGAAAACTCCATCCAATGGCAGTAGAATGCACTGTGTGTGTATGTGTGTGTGTGTGTGTGTGTGTGTGTGTTTGTGTGTGTATATGGTGGTGGAGATCAAACTCAAACCCTTACACATGCTGAGCTTGTACTCTACCACTGAAGCACTGAGATTAAACCTCAGTGCACATTCTTTTCACACACACACAGAACATTTATGAAGTAAACCATATTTTGGGGTCAAAATGTATGTCTTAATATGTTTATAGGTTTTCAATTCATAAAAATGTGTGTCTTTGTTCATAATAGACTTAAACTACAAATCAATAACCAGAATATCTTAGGAAAATTCTCAAACAATGGAAACTAAAAGAACATATTTCTAAATTTTAAAGAACCCATGATTCAAAGAGAAACCAAAAGAAAAATTGGAAACTGTTTTGGAATAAACATGAAAATATGACACATCAAAACTTGTAGAAGACTGCCAAACCAGTACTTAGTATGATATGCCTAGTACTAAAGGCCTACATTAAGAAAGCACATATATCTAAAATAAATGATAAAGAGTAAAGTGCTACCATGCCCGGATCAAAATCTTATTATTTGAAGAGATGAGTTAAAATGATAAACCTCAAAAAAAAAAAAAAAAAAAAAAAAAAAAAAAAAGATAAACCTCTAGCCAGAGTGGTTAAGAAAAGGCAAAGGAAGATACAAATTATCAAAATCAGGAATGAGATAAAAAATCACAATAGATCTTTTAGCAGTTAGAAGGATAATAAAGCATTATTATGACTAACTTTATGCCAGAAATCTGACAACTTCAACACAATGGACAAATTCCCTGAAAGGTATAAATTATTAAAACTTACTCAAGAGAAATAGATCATCTTTAAATAATTGATAATTTGAAATATTGAAAGGTCCAAAGTTGTAGGGGTGGTGGGAGGGGAAGGGGAAAGGAAAGAAGGGAAAGGAAAAATTATGAGAAAAGAAAAAAAATGGAAATGATGTCTATGTAAATAGGGAAGGGTGGAGGGGGTGAAGGGCACACAGGTAATGGGGAAAAAAAAATAAGAACCAAGATACATCATGTACAGGTACAAGTACCCAACGATAAATGTAAACATATTGTACACCTAAAATGTACCAATAAAAGAATTTAAAAAAGAGAAATAGATTATCTTAATAGTGCCATATTGAGGAAGTTGAATGTGTTTCTGTATAATTGAAAACCTTTCCACAAAGAAATTCCAGATCAGTGAGTTCTATAAGATATTTAAGGGAAACGAAAACCAATACTGACTCATATTTTCAGAAAATTGGAAAGGCAGAATACTTCTCAATTCATACTACGGGTATCATTACCTTGATATCAGTACTATGGAGTCATAGCCTTATGAACATAATAAGCAAAAGTTCTAAACACAGTTTTAGCAAATCAAATCCAACAATATTGAAAAAAAGATACATTATGACCAATAGTGTTTATCCCAGGGATTTAAGATTGGTATAACATTTAAAAATTAATCAATGAAAATTAGCATATTAAGAAACTAAAAAAGAAAAACATAAAAAGCACTGGACAAAACCCAAACTAGGCATAGAAAAGAATTACTTTAAGTTGACAAAGAACATCTATTAGAAATCTAGAGCTCACATCATAGTTAATGGGCAGACATTCAATGCATTCCCCCTGGATCAAGAACAAGGCAAGAATGTGCGTGCTCATCATTTCTATTCAACATTGTATGGAGGGACTAGCCAACATGATCAGGAGAGAAAAAGAAGTAAAAAACATCCCAAGACAAGGGAAGAACTAAAACTGTTTTTCAGCAAATAACATGATTGTCCAATGTAGAAGATCTAATGGATTCTGCAAAATGATATTATGAATTTACCAAGGTTGCAGAATACAATATCTTCAGTTGTATTATACTATAAGAAACACTATAATTAGCTGTATTTCTATAAAACAAGGAATGAAGAATTAGATATTGATATAAATCATGCCATATATGTCTTAAAAATATGAAATACTGTGACAAATAAATTTGACTAAATACATGCAAGTCTTGTATACTGGAAATTGCACACCATTGCTAAGAGAAATTAAAGTTCTAAATAAATGGAGAGATATATCTAAATAGGTGGAGAGATATATCCTGTTACGGATAGGAGAAATTAAAAATCTAAATAAATGTAGAAATATATCCTGTTATATATAGGAGCACTCAATGTTAAGATATCATATCTTCTCCACATTGATTTATAGGGTCAATACAGTTTCAGTAAAAATTGCAGCAGAAATTTTTATATGAATTAAAAAGTTAAAGCTTATATGGAGATTCAAAGAATCTAGAAGAGTTAAAATAATTTTGGAAAAATCCAGGTTCATGGACTAATATGATCTTTGTTCAAGGTTTCTTGTAAAACTACATGAATCAGGACAGCATGGCCTTTGGATAAAGCTAGGTAAATAGATTAATGGAACAGAATAAAAATCCAGAAATATTACCAAACTTATGCAGACAATTGACTTTTTGGCAAAGGTGCAAAGGCAATTCATTGGAGAAAAAGAATCTTTGAAACAGAATTCTGGAGTAGAGATCTATATGCCAAAAACCTCTCACCTAAATCAAATCAAAACAAAACTTTGATCAATACCTTGTGTCATATATAAAAATTAACTTAAAACAAATCATATAGCATATATAAATCCTAAAATTAATTAAACTTCTAGGAAAACATAGAAGAAAATCTTTATGATTGTAAGGCAAATTTTTTTTAGGTACCTCAACAAGAAAAGCACAATCTGGAGAAAAACTTGATAAATTGGACCTCATCACAATTAAAAATTTTTACCCTTCGAAAGACAGTGTATGAGAATAAAAGGACTGTATACAGGCTGGGAGAAAATACAGTGGTACCTTGGTTCATGAACTTAGTTCTTTCTATGATTCTGGTTACAAACCAAATTGCATGAGAGCCAAATCCAATTCAATCATTAGGTTCAATGTTGACCTTATGTGGAAATTTGACACAGTTCTCATCCAATTTGGTTTGCGACCAGAATTGTGGAAAGAATTAAGCTCGTGAACTGGGGTACCATTATATTTGCAAAGCATACATTTGATAAAGAATAAGCAATCCAATTTAAAAATAGGCAAAAGATCTGACAAAGACACATCACCAAAAATAGATATAGATAGCAAATAAACACAAAAAGATGCTCAGTATCATTAGATGTTAAGGTAATAAAAATTAAAACTCTAATGAAATACTACCACACACCTTTTAGAATGATTAAAATTAAAGACACTGACAACAACAGGAGTTGGTGAGGGTTTAGAAGAACTAGAATTCTCATAGGTAAAATAAGTATTTGGTTTTTTGAGTCAGGGATCACTATATAGCCCAAGTTGGCCTCAAACATGCGTTTCTCCTGTCTCAGCCTCCCAAGTTTTAGGAGTGTGGGCATGCACCATCACACCTGGTTAAAGCTTTAATTTCTTTTAAAAAATGCTATATTTATTCTTCACTGTTTGACTAGAAATGGATTTTGATAGGAATGAAATCTTAAGAATACATCTATGAGCTATTTTATATATATAAAATGTGGGTTTTGGAGGCACAGAAGGTCAAGGTCACCAAGACAAGTTCCCCCTCACTGATGAGCTGCGGTGTTACTACGCAGTTGTCTTTTGCTTATTTTCCAAAGAGTGTTAGTCAAGTGTTCTAGACCAACAACAAATTTCAAAATCTTTTTCTTTCAGTGTTATATAAATAACAGTGGCAAACACTGTCCAATGTTCACTTTGACAAAACACGAAGACACTCGAAATTGGCTCATTATCCTCTGACTTCTCTCCTTTCAAACCCTCAGCAGGCAGCCTGCAGGTCATAGAATTCTAAAAGGCAAGCGCACTGAGAGGGTATCTGGACTACTTGGTTCACTGGAATTACCGTGAAGTTGGCATATACCACGAAGGAGGCTCCTGGAAAGAAACTGCAGATTTGTTCCCTGTGCAGTTATTAACTACCCTCCCCTTTGATGTACATATGATGGCATTTTTTTTTTCAAAGAACGGGATGCAAAATGAGTTTCTGGAGAAGTGGGTGTGGGGAGCCCTGGAAACTCTGGATAGCAGAGATTTTTCATGAAATTTATCTTTGAGGGCTATGAAAATTTAGGAGGGATTTTTCCCCAGGCTTTCTACCTGTGGGTTAAAGAAAAGTCCAGGGCCGGATATTTAGCTCATTGGTTTCGCCGCCTGCTGCGCAAGCGCAAGGACCTGAGTTCGATCTCCGGTACCAAAAAAAAAAAAAAAAAAAAATTAGTCCAGAAACAGCCCTACAGGATTGCCCCACAGCTTTCTTTTTTTTTTTTTTTCCTTATAAACATTTATTTTTCCTCCAAATTTATTGTGCTTTTCTATAATGATGTGAAAAGTCTTCATTTCCCTTTTCCCGTGTTAAAGTTCAAAAAGTCAGGTCTTAACCACAGACTAATCTTCATCTCTTCAATGTCTTGTATGTTGATTTACTTTCATATGTATTTATATTAGTTTTCCTTGGGGATTTATACATATGTGTGTGTATATATATATATATATATATATATATATATATTCCTACACAGATATATACAAGCTTTTTATCCTCATTTTAACACTTGAGAATACAACTTTAAGTATACAACTTGAGAATACAACTTTACACAGCTGCTCCTTGGTGAAGGTCATTTGCAAGAGCAAGTCGGTTTCTGAAGAAATCTTGTTTTGTAGGTGAAGGATCCATTGAGGGATTCTCATTAGTTTTTTCCCTGTGTTCTGATCCACTGGACCTAAAATTTCTTTTTAAAGAGCTTGCGGAAGGAGCTGCGAAAGCCCCCTTTCTGGTCTTGCCTGGGATTCTGATCGCTGAAAGACGTTTGTTCACTTTCTCTTTCTTCCTTTGGACAGAAGCGGGTGGTGTCTTCTAAATGCATTTCTTCCAAATAGGTCTGTTTTTCGCCTTGGGACCTCTGTTGGGAGAAGGAGGTCCGCGGAGCGCCGCGGGCAGAGACTGCGGTGGCGGCCGGGCCGTGCGCCTGCCCAGCACAGCTTTCTTAATCAGGGGTTTTTAGTTCTAAGGGAGTGAAAGCAACATCTTTTATCATCTGTTCTGCATCCACTCTAATATTCAGTCACCTCCAATTTAAGCCAAACTATATGGTGGCTGACAAAGAATCTAAAATATTTGTATTGGTCACTTTTGTTATATTGAAGAATGCAGGCATTAAGGAGGTCTCTAATGATGAAACAGGGTAATAGATACATGGAAGTCAGTGGACATTACCTTTCTTTTTTCTATTTATTTGTTTGCTTGCTTGTTTGTTTCTTGGTTGGGTGTTTTTTTTTTTTTTTGGTACAGGAGATCGAACTCAGGACCTTGCACTTGTGAGGCAGGTGGCAGCACCACTGAGCTAATCCCTGGCCTTGTTGGTTGGTTTTTTTCACACAGAGTCTCACTATGTGGTTCAAGCTGGCCTTCACTTACTATGTCGCCCAAACTGGCCTCAAACTTGCTGAGATCCTCTTGCCTCTGCCTCCTGAGTGCTAGGATTATAGGTGTGCACCCCTGTGCCTGGCTTTTCTGTCACATTAATAAGTTATGTGCATTACATTTGTCACTCTCCAAGACTGCTACTTGATGTTCTTGCATTTCAGCCCTCACTGCAATGACCTTGGCTCAGCTGCCAGCTCTATATTTGCTGGTTTTCATTTTTTTCAGAATCAGATTATACAAGTGAAGATCTTGCCCAATACTTATTGAGTTATGTTACCCTTTTAAAAAACAATACAGGGCTGGGGATGAAACTTAGGGGTAGACTGCTTGTCTAGCATGTGAGACCCTGGGTCCATCCCCAGTACCTCAAAACAAACAAACAAACACCTTCCAAACCAATTCACACATGCTTAACAAGCTAGCCAGTGTGTATATATGTATTTTAAACAATTATTTTGATAGTAAGCTATACAAATGCAACATACATTTTGTCATCAAATTATATCCAGAATCTTTTTTTCAAGTCATAAAATGTTGCACAATATATGAGTGTGTGTTTGTGTGTGTGTCTATGTCCTATTGGTTTTACTGTGAAGTAATAAGTAGCTTTCCATATGAATTGTGACATAGGACTCAATGTTTGGTGATCTGGTATTCATTTATTTTGGTTGGTTAGGATGAACCAGAGCTTTGAAATATTTGTGGCACTTTTCATGATCAAGCATTTAAAAAATTTACTTTGGATATTATCAGAGCTCAGATCTACAGATAAGAAATAAAGGATCAGACTAATAATTCCCTACAGTTTTAGGAAGGCCAAGTTATACTTGAGGTAGGTGTACATCTCTAAGTGTTTTTGAACCTATCTATCTTCATGTAGGATCTTACAGCTTTTCACCAGGACCCTTGAGATGTCCTCTCAGATGGCTCCTGTGGTGGACAGACTGTGGGGCTCTCAGTGGCCCCCGTGGGGGTTTGTGCCCTGCAGAACCTTCTTCCCTGGACTGTGTGCAGCCCTGTGACTTTCTTGAGCCTCCAGAATTTGTATGGCAAAGGCAAGGATGCTTTTCCAGATGTAACTAAGGTCCCAATAGTTGATGTTGAGTTAATCAAAAGATTATCCTGGCTGGGCCCAACTGGACCAGGTGAAAGCCCTTAAAGAGAGGGAATGGGGCTCTCTTGGGTGAGAGACTCTTGCCCTTGCTGGTTTTGAATAAATAAGCTCTCCTGGTCTGTACTGAAGAAGTCAGTGTTGCAAAGAACTGTGCATAACTTTTTAGGAGCTAAGGGTGCCCTCATCAAGAAATGAAAACCCGCAGTCCTACATCTGGTGGGAAGTGAGTTCATCAATACCATAAGGGAGCTTGGAAGCTCTCACTCCAGTCGAGCCTTGGATGACTGCTGACACCTGGACAACACCTTGGGACCAGAGAGCTCAGCTGGGCCTGGAGGTAAATCAGTGCCCAGATTCTGACCCACAGAGTTGTGAGGTCATGACTGTGTGTTGTTCAAAGTGGCTAAGTCTATAGTAATTTATTCCACAGCCATAGAAAACAAACAGGGTCCTTTTATCTGTAATCTCTCCTATTTTTCTTTCTTGTTCAACTGATGAGATCTTTCTGAATGAAAATTCTGATCTTATTTCTCTCTTGCTTAAAATTTCACAATGATCTTAGGATCTAAAAGATGAAGTGTAAACTTCTTGAGTGCGTTGAGCTTCATGATTCAGCACTCAACTTTTTTCTTTTTCCCACACTTTTCTCCCATGTGCATCCTGTGCTTTCATAATAAAAACTTCTAGGTACTGAGCCCCTTTTCACTTCCATGCCTTTGCTGCTGCCCTTTTTCCTGAGGTGATTCACTCTCCAGCCCTTGGCAGGCACCAAGGGTATCTATGCTCCAGTGTGCCTGGATATATTGTAGGATGGCATTGCCTTTCTGCTTTACAACTCGGTGTGGCTGTGGGATTTACTTTGGAAAATTAAAGTGGAACTGAAGTGACATAGGTGTCTCATAGGTAGGCATGTGAGGGACCAGTGCATGGTTTGCCACATCCCATTTTCTTGCTGTCACTACCAGTGATGCTGCAGATGGTGGAGGCTTTGCCAGCCTGGGTCTCAGAATGAGGGGATGTGGAGAAGAGTCTCCAAGCCAACCTAACAGGTTTTTTGAACAAACTATTCATCTGTTGTCATAAGGCACCCAGATTTGGGAATTTTTCCTTACTGTGGCATAATGTATGTTACCCTGGCTGATAAATACATCACTCTTCCCCTGCAGATGTCCTTATTTGTAGGACTCAGCCAAAACATCTGACTTCTCTGGGAAGAGTGAAGTGTTTTCTTCTGTGTTCCAAGAAACCCTTAAATATATCTTTCTAATATCTAACTCACAGACTGCTATGACGGTTTCTTGAGTAAATGTAAAAGGTGCTTCCTAACAATGGCCGGCACACTGTAGGAAGCACTTGGAAAACATTAAGTATTATCACTATTGTTTTATAGCACTTCTCTTATTTTATTGCAATGATCTCTTAAACATTTGTCTTCTTTTAGAGTATGATTATTTAGAGGGCAAGAACTACATTTGTCAACACATTTTGCCCAGTGTCTAGAACATAGAAGGCACTTACTAAATATTTACTGATAAATGTATATTTAACCTATACCAGATGTCCCTATTTTTAAGTTTCTCCAGGTAGAACCATGCTCTCAATGTGGACACTATTTTGTTGCTATAATTTATAGACAGTGTGTAAAAGGAAGTCATGCTTTTCATTATTTTCATAGCTGCTGAACAATGAGGAATAGTTGTTAGACTACATACAATAGTAAACATTTTAATAGGCTTGAATTCTGCCCGTGACCGTAGGTAAATCACTTAACCTTTTAAAGCTTATTTTCCCTTGTTTGTATAATAGTGACTTACCTCGTGTGTTTGTTATAAGGAATTAATTAAATGCTTTTTGAGAACTAACACAGTGCTAATGTATCAGTCAGTATTTACTAGAGAAACAGATTTAACACAGATATACAAATATATAAGAATTTACAAGACTGGCTTACAGTGACCATCCGCAGAATCAGATGTGGAAGAGTGCAGAGGGTCTGTCTGCACACTGGGATTTAGTCGAAGGTCTGGAGAGTACTGCAGTGTCCCGTGCAAGTCCGTATCAGGAGGCCGATAGGTCTGCAATGGAAGGTTGAAAAGTCTGCCCTGGAAGGCTGAAGGATCAGTGCTTGAAGGCGAAGAGTCTGCGCTGGAAGCGAGGAGATGATATCCAAGGTGAAGGTGAAGACTGGAGCTCCTCCGAAGAACCTAAGCAGAAATGTCCTTCCTCATTTCCCCTTAATACCACCTAGGTAAGGAGTTGCCCTAGGGTATGGAATTGCTGAGCCGTTTAGCTAAGCTTTCTCTTAACCAAACTTCTCAAGTTGACACAATCAATCAACCAACACAGCTTGGCACGTGGAAACCATTGTATCATTTATTATTTTTATTTGTTATCATTAGTTCTTATTTTTATCTTTGACTTTTCTTGGCTAGCTTGATCTGTGTATTTTAGCGTCTATTTACAAAACTGGGAGGCTACTATGTTCTCCTTTCTTTTTCACAGAAATGATGTGATAATCAATAATTTTTCCCACATGCCTTGGTTTTTATACTCCAGTGATTTAAGTGGCACAAAATAGCATTGTGTATATTTAACCATCTGAATTAAAAACAAACAAAACAGGTGTTTTTGTTGTCCTTGTATGAAAAATTCATTAATATATTTGACATTCTCAATATAACAGAATTCTATACAGAAATTGTGCTTATCCAAAGAGAAAAGTGAAAAGTACATTTTACATATCTTTCCTGCCAATATCACAATTACATCATTTCTATCTCAAAGAACCAAGTATTATCTGTATTAAGTCTAGGTGTACCATTTTTTTTACTGATTCTTGCATCTTTAAAGGTAGCTACCAAAAATGCTCTCAATGGGTAATCTTTAACTCATTCTAGAAAACCTGTTCAAATCTTTTCAAATGAAATTGCAATCTAGTTAAAACTAAGTATCCCTTTAGAAACAGAAGAGTGAAGAAGATTAAAAAAGAAAACGGCCCAGAATGTGAATCATTCTTCTGGTTTGAGGCTTTAAAGAGACATGCAAAGAAGAACAGAATATAGATTTTCATTCTGTGGTGAGTAAAAAATTACCTTAGTGGTAAAATGGATACCATTTTGCATGAAATACTGCAATTTCTTGACAGAGTAATCTGAAAACTTATTTGGATCATTGTTAGCAAAGTTCACACCAAGTTTCTTCAAAACATAGCTCCTAATCTTTTTTTTAAACTTTTCATAGAGTAACTGTACTGGTGGGAGGGGAAATATTCTTATATCATAAAATGTTTCCTAAGCATGGTAATGAAATGCTCAATTATTACATTATTCTATGAAGACTTGTATTATTATAGTTGATTTTTTCTTTATTCTTTCATATACCATGCTCCAAAATTAATTACAATGCTCTAAAATATAAATTATGGTGAATGAGTATTTGGAATTGATTTTTTCTTATAAAATGTTGTTAAAGTTAGATGTACCCTTAAATGGCTGGTTTAATTATCTATCTATCTATCTATCCATCTATCTTGCAGTACTGAGGATTGAACCCAGGAGGTCTGTACCACAGAGGTATATTCCTAGTCCTTTTTAAAAACTGTTCATTTTGAGAAAGGGTATCACTGAGTTACACAGGTGGAACTCAAACTTGCAACCCTCTTGCCTCAGCCTTTCTGAGTGCTGGTGTAACAGGCATGTACCACCATGCCTGGCTTGTATTTAACTTTTAGAATAAATGAAAATATCTTACAATTTGTTATGACATTTCTTTGTTTCAGTTTTTCCCTTTGTAAAGTGGGAATAAAGAAGCTTATTACTACCATCACCAAAAGCATTATAATTGAATGTTTGAACAGTATGAGCATTATACATTCTTAATAAAATTATTTAACAAAATACTATTTTATTTATGTACCTGTTATTTTCATACCAGGAAATTTCCAGATTAGAAAATTTAGATGTAGTATTGGGAAATACGTATTTATTTGAATACAAATATAATGCCACTGTTACTTCTGGTGTCATAGATGCTAATGCTAAAATATTTTTTCATTTAAATTGAATTTATTTTAAATAGATAATTATTGAATATCTAAAAATCTATTAGCAAGTAATGATGTGATTGGTTGGTGTATACAGCGCTCAGGTGAACAACAAAATAACAGAATATTTCTTTAATGGTAGAATATTTATTTATTTTTCTAAAGAAGTAACTACTATATAAGAAAAGCAATTTAGAAAAAGGCTTTTATCAATACAACCTGGCAGGATTCAACTTTCTAATTTAGAATAATGTGTATTTTTGGAAGTATAAATTGTCAGTTATAATAAAACCATCCAAGTCTAATATGGTGAAAAAGCAGCCATCAAGCAAACAGATAATGAAACAAATATAGAAAAATAAAGTTTAAAAGGTTAAGAGTCCCAGATAGATTTCAACTACTAAAGCATTTAATTCTGTAGGCTGATAACTGTCTCACCCCCTACTTCCACAGGGCACGTGTGTGGGAGCCAGGCAGACTTCGGCTTCTGCTCTGGGATCTCCCAGACTGGGACGCTATCAAGTGCCTCAGTGTCTCTCACCTCAAGTGTATCATTTCTAAAACATGGGCAATGGCATCTATTTCCCAAGGTTGCTCTGAGGTTTAAATAAACCCTTGTCTCACACTGCCAGGTACAGGGTAAGCACTTAATACCTATTACTATTCTTTTTACAAGTGTAGTACTTTATGCTTTATACAGTACTTTCACATACACTTTCTCATTTAAAATAACAAGCTCCTGGATGACTGTACAACTTTCATCACAGAACTATGTACAAGTATTTAATAAGCATGATTGTTACTGAATTTGTTCAGATGAAAAGACAGCAGATTTCATTCCCTTCGCTTTGATGTAAGATCACAATGTGTTAAAATTACTATTTTTATACTTAAATTGTACCTGACTTCAAACCATTTAAAGACACAATTTCACTCATTCGCCCTTGTCAAGTCTTATCCCACAAAGCTATCTTTTACCCCCACTTTACAGATGGGGGAAGAGAAATGGGAAATAACTTTCCTAAGACCAGAGAGCATTGAGCTCCATAACTGCCCTTCACTTTTTGACAGAACGCTAAGAATGTGCTATCTTCTCCCCAGCCTCTGGATGAATCCTGAAAATGTCCAATCTTGTTTGTAAGCTTTTGAATGCAGAGAATTAAAAAGAAGGTGCTACTCCAGTGGTGGTGTGGAGGCTTTGGTAGCAGCTTTGCCGTCCGACCTTGGCTGTTTATGCCTTTAATCTTCTCAGTGACCGGAAAGTGTTAAAACCATTTCAAAAAGTATGTTGTAACCTCCAACCTTAAGAAGAAGAAAAATGGTTTGGGGAGCAGTTAAAAGCCCCATTATATGTTGGGTAATTTTTTATGAGATTTCCTGAAAGCACTCACGTTTCACAGAAAGGTCGAGACTTTTTTCTTTCCTAGTCTGGATGAAGTTAGGTCTTTGCCAGAAGGAAGTGAGGTAATGTGATATCTCAACATGACCTGTGAGAATGTTTCTCTTTAGGAAGTATTTCTAGAAGTCAGATGACAATTGCTGGTATTCTCTCACACCAAAACATGCTGGTGATGGTGGTGACCAATTTGAATCCTCAGTGAAGATGTCTGGTTGCAATTGAGCTGACAAATTTCAGTATTTTCTGGGGCTGAAAAAAACTGTTCCAAGAGACTTGTGGGAAAAGGGACACAATGTAGAAGCCCTATTATTCCCTTCTGATTTATACACAGTACTATTTATGAATGGCTTCTTTTCAATTAGGTGTTTAATTTAAAACAGAACTTGTGGCTATAATAACTCACAAAGCACAAACTTGGGAACATTAACCATTTTGGGGAGGGGGAAGTGAGAATTAAAAAAACCTTCAATCACAAGGCTGTAATTGATTGTATAGCACATGAAAGAATTCTTTATTATTTTGTAGGATCATTAAGAAAATGTCATGGAAAACAGCTTCTACTGTGAAATAAAATCTAATTTCTGCTTTCCAGAATTATAATTTGGGTTGGAAAATCTTTCAATTCATGAACATATTTCTTTTTAACTTTTGAGTAAGGAAAGTTAGAAGAGGTCTTTAATTCGGGAGTTTAATTAGAATATTTATTTTAAAAGGGAAATATAAACGTATTTCTTAGTGCCTTACTGCTTTATAGATAGTATGAAAATCTGTAGGAAGGACTTAGGACAAAAGCAAATGAAAAGGAAACTTAATAATTAATGATCATAAGAAAGAAAATGCACTCAACTGAGTCATCAGAAAATTACTGTAATCCCAAAGCTCCAACACTCTTGAGAAAAAAATTCTGTGCAAATAATGCTTTAAGGGTTATTTAACATTCTCTAGTTGAAAATTAAAAGTAAGTGTTTCACAGAGTCATTCTAATATAATCTTAGAAGTATTAGCAAAAATGAACACGTCTGTGTTATACTACATGGAGGGAAACTTCACATTTAGAATAGCATTCTGTGATCATTTTAAATGGGAAACTAAAGTATAGGTGACTTCTGCTGGAATCAATAAACTCTTTTCTCCATTCCTGGTGTTTTTCAGGCTGATTAATTTGCAGAGGTTGACTTTGATTGCTGCTGAAGTAGAAAGCATTATAGAGTCTCTGTTATTCTCCAATCCACTTGGCTGAGGTCTATGGTTCTGTCTCTATATTATCTACCTTTCCACGTGGTGTTTAGTACTGTAGCTCTGGACCTCTCCTAAACATATCGTGAAAATCTATTGTGCTGAGCTCTTAAGTTTCTTTCTGTAAGTAGGTAACTGCTCCCCCTCCCCTCTCCGGAAAGCTGTTCTGTTAGGTAAAGGTAAATGAGCCAGACAAAAACAGGCATTTAGAAAACAGATTTGTGTGTATATATGAAGGATGTATCTGGCTGGCTACATTTTGAAAGCAGAAAGGAGAGGCACTGAAGGTCAGAAAATTTATATGATTCATACATCAGTTAAAGAAATAAAGGCTGAAAGAAAATATGCTCAACATATAATGTGTGGTATTCTTAAATAGTTGAAAGGAGGAGTCTGTCAGGCATGGTGGCACATGTCTGTAATCCTAGCACTCAGAGGCTGAGGCAGGAGGATTGCCACGAATTTGAGGCCAGCCTGGGCTATATAGTGAGTTCACCAGCCTGAAGTACATAGTGAGAACTTGTCTCAAAAAAATTTTTTTTTAAAAGAAAGGAAGAGTTCAATATTTCCAGTTTTTAACAATTTTTGGTGTACTGGCTTGGTTACGGTTGTTGACAATCAATCCTGGATAAACATTCTTTTTTCAGTTTCTAATAAGCAGTTAATTAGATGAGCTATAATTTCAATATTCTCTAAATCAGCTTTGTTTCAAAAGTTTGAGGTAGAAATAAACCTTAAATTAAAAAAAAATTTTTTTTTCAGTCTAGCCTACCTGAAAATGTTTCTTGGCAGTTCTCTTTTTTGATCTATTATGGCTTGTGTCTAGATGTCCTCCCAAAGCCTCATGCAGTCATGGGTGGGGCTTTTTCAGAGGTGTTTGCATCTAGAGTATGTGACTGATTCATAGTTCAATGCTAGGATTAAGGGTGTTAGGTTTAAGGGTGTGTGATTACTAAATCAGTCTGCTGATAGGTTTGGCACTGCTCTAATCCCAGTAGCCTAGACAGGATATAAAGGGTGTGGAAAAAAGCTGCTAAGGTCCCTGCTTGCTTTGTTACCTTCTGCCTGCTATGAACTGTTTCACCTCTGCGATGCCAGTTTGCTGTGCTACCCTGCCTTGGAGCCAACCAATTATGGACTGAAACCTGTACAAAGTCTGAGCTAAATAAACCTTTCCTCCTTTAACTTTGGGTGTCAGGTGTTTTGTCTCAGCAATGAGAAAAATAACTAAGACAGATATATATTTCTCTACATATGAAATATTGCAGCATTAAATGGCAGATATATTGGAAGCCCTTTGGCTGTTAAAGTATAACCATGGTTGAAGCACATACATGTGTGTATTGGAAAAACCTGGGTAAGGTTTGTATAGACCCAAAGGTTGAGTTGGTTTAATACAAACTGAATGAAGACTTAAAACATAAATGCCTCTCAATAGACTTTGGTCCACTCTTTGGTCATTTAATGATAACTTATTGTGCACCTTGTTAGAGTGACTGTCAAAACTTAAAAGTACAGCAGGCATTCTGGGAAGGTGAAGCAGAAGGAATGCAAGTTCGAGCCCAGCCTGGGCAACTTAGGAACTCATCAAGAGCTTGTTGGAAAATAATAAATAAGAAAAGGTTAGGGACGTAGCTCAGTGTGAAGGCCCTAGGTTCAATCTGTAGTACTGAGAACAAACAAACAAACAGCTCCCAAACAGCAGCAGCAACAACAATAACAACAACAACAACACCAGAGCAGGGAATATGTGTAAGACCTCCAGTGGATGCCTGAGACCTGAATCCAAGCCTTCAGTGTCCTCAGTTTTTCCCTATATGTCCTGAAGCATTGCTACATAGTACAAGAGTTAATTTATCCTTTCATGCTTTACACCCTAGCATTACTAAGCAAAATAAAGCTCATTTGAACACAAGCAATGCCAAGTATGGCAACTGACATGAAAACCAAGATGATACCAGTTGACTAACAGGAGGATGGATATGCTGGACAAGGGACAGTTAACGTCCTGGTCAGGATGGAGTAGGATGTGTGAGATTTCATCAGATTATGCACTATGGCAGAAAATTTAAAAACTTATTGTTTCTGGAATTTTCCATTTAACGTTTTGGAGTGTGGCTGACCACCAGCAATTGAAACAACATACAGTGACACTATGGGGGGGGTACTGTATAAACTGTTTAAAATCAGGTCCTTTAGAAAGATAACTAAGTTGTAAACTAAATATACTTCTGCAGAAAGGGACTCATGCTTTAATAATCATGGTGATCTCTAAATAATTCTTTAATTGGTAGTTATTGAAAATATTCTTTAATTCATCATATTTTCTCAAAAATAAATACTATATAGCACTATAATGTAAAATAAAGTGTTTAGGGCTGAGGCTGGGGCTCAGAGGAAGGATAATTACTTAGCATATGCAAGGCCCTGGGTTCTGTCCCCAGCACTGCAAAAAAAATTCATACTTTCATATAAAGTCTATGTATAAAATAATCTGAATTCCTTCCTAGGAGCAAATCCAGAATTATATTGGTGAATAAAAACCATTACTGATACTGCAAACAGCTACTTAGAAAATTTACTCCCAATTAACCTTATACACAAATGAAAACCGTCTTCTAAAAATGAACACATTTATTTCTGTAAATTCCTCAGCATTTTTACAATGTCAAAATAAACTGTTTTCAATTTATATTTATAGATTAGAGTTGGGAGCAATTTCTCTGTCCTTTACAAACAGCCTTGACTGCCTACCCTGAGTTCAAAACTGCCTCAAAATGCGTCATTTTTTGGTATACAAAAGGCATTCTAAAATTGTATTATGCAGTTATTGTGCGGAAAGAATGACCCTTGCCATGCTTTGTTTACTGAATGTCAAATTTTCATTTGTATTACAGCTGTGTACCATAGCAGTTTCGGTTTTGTATGAAGGGCAACTAATGCACAAAACAGTCAAACCACAGAGCAGTAATTAGTCTGGAAAAGATCAAAGTGTGCTCTTCTAAATCCAGCCAATTTGCTCTGGGTGTGCAAAACCAATAGTCTTTCTTTTGCTAAGGTCTCTTATTAATTTTTGCTTTCGTTTGTTGCAGAGCAGCTGCTTTGCTATCAATCCAACATCCTGCTTTTAAAAAAATCCATTTTGATGCCACAAATGCAATTTCAATGGGTTTAGGAATAATAACCAGCTTCCCTCCACCCCACCACACTTCTAGGAGATAGAAACTTGAAAGTTTCAGCATCTGTAAAGTGAAAGAAAGCAACATAAGGCATAGCACTGTTTTCATTTGTTGTGCTAGAAAAGCCTGAAAAGAGTTATCTATAAATATTTTTGCTTTTAGCGCTTTAAACTGACCCTATCCTTACCACTACATATCTATTGCTTGCTTTTCTTCTTAATGAAAGTTCTTTTTATTCTTATGGTCACATTGTGGCTTTTAGTGGAAAAATTATTTAATGCCTCAAATTATTAGTTAAAGTAGCAGAAAAAAAAAGAAAAACCTTAAACTGACTACTTGTTCACACATCTCAGGATGAATATAGTAAATTAGCAGTATGATTTAATATTGCTATAGTTATTATTTCCGAGTGACTGTGAAAGTGGCAGTTGATAAATCTTATCACAGGAGGTAGGTGAATAAAATCTGTGAGGAAGAAAAAGTACAATATAATCACTTGAAAATGAAACATGATTCTGGAGATATATATGTCTATATTTTATATGTATAGGTATACATACATTTCATATATGTATAGGTACACACCTATCATAATGTATATATATGCATATATATGTACACATAAGTATACGTGTTTTATATATGTATACATATTTATATATGTAATACTTGAGCAGAGTTGAAGGTAACAATTACAGAAGAGCTGCCATATTAGTAGGAATCAATAAACTGAACAGTTTATTTCTCTCTCTGCTTTTATGTAGAGAGAATATTGAGAGGAAAAGTGACAGAATTAGAGGAGAGAAATGCATAGGTTAGAAATGTAGTCTCCATGATCATACTTCTTTTCTTTTTATGATACTGAATTTCAAACCCAGGGTTGCTCTACCACTGAGCTACATCCCTAGGCTTTTTAATTTTGAGACAGTGTTTCCCTAAATTACTGAGGCTGGCTATAAACTCATAATCCTCCTGTCTCAGTCTCCTGAGTAGCAAGGATTACAGCCATTCACCACGATGCCCAGTTTATTTTATATTGTAGTTTTTTCTCCTTTTTATTCACTTATCTTCTGTGATAAGATTTATTCATCATCCTCAACTGCCACTTCCATACTCAAATTTAGTTTTCTGTAAAAACAGGAAATTGTACAGTAGGTGCAAAACTATATTTGCTCATAAATATATGTATATTTGCATACATGTATTACTCCTGTAGCCCTTACATATGTATACATATGTATATTTCTTAGTAAATTTCTTTACTCAATATATTAACATGCATTTGCTGAGTAAATATATTTTTCTGTGTCTAGTGTTACAACAATTTTCCTGTTTTCACAACAAACTATTTAAATTTGATTCTGAGTTATACCCCATTCTAAACATGTGCCAAATCTTTGTTTTGGTGTCAACATTCCTAACTAGCTAGACATTAAAATACAGCCAAGCAAAACAAAAAGTGTAATGATACACATAATTAACATAATTAAGAGAAGCACATACAAGTAATTTACAATAATTGATTCATAAACAAATGTGTAATGTCCATGGAATGACCAAATAGGTTTGTTCTGGAAAGATTTTTAATTGGATAGGAATTACCTGCTTTTGAAAAGTGACAAAATGATCATATAGCAAAATCATCTCTTTCTTCATCCAACAGGTATAAATCAGGCACTAACTCCTGATTTTTCTCTGCACTAACCATGATATCCTAAATGAAATTGAGCTTCAGGGTTCTTTGTGCATGTATAATATTACTTGTTGTTATGGTTAGATCTTAACTGTTTTCCAAAGGCCCATGTATTAAAGCAGGAACCTCCAACCACTGGTCACAGACCAATATGTGGCCAGTTAGGAGCCTGGCCACACAGCAGAAAGTGAGTGGTGGGCAGTGTATGAAGCTTCATCTGTGTTTACAACTACTCCCCATCACTAGTATTATTGCTTGAACCCTGCTTCCTATCAGATCAGCAGTGCCATTAGATTCTCATAGGAGCACAAATCCTACTGTGAACAGCACAATTTCGAGGGATCTAGGTTTCATACTTCTCATGAAAATCCAATGCCCGATAATATGAGGTGGAGCCGAGGCTGTGATGCTAGCTCGGGGGAATGTAATTATGTAGCACAAACATATACTAATAAGAAAAACTAAAATAAATAAACAAATACCCTCCCCTCATCCAAGGAAAAACTATCTTCCAGGAATCTTGTTTCTGGTGTGGAAAGAGTAGGGCCTGCTGGGTTAAAGACTTGGTCCCTAGCTAATGATGGTATTGAGAGCTGGTGGAACATGTAAGAAGTTGAGCTTAGTGGAAAAAAGTTAGATTACCAGGAGCACACCCTCGAAGTGGACATTGGCACCCTGGCCCTCTCTCTTTCTCTGCTTCTCAGCTGCCAGGAGGTGAGTAGCTTTGCTTTACAAGTCCCTGACATGATGTTCTGCCTTACCATACACCCAAAGTGATGGAGCCAATAGACCATGGACTGGAACTTCTGAAACTGTGCACTCAAATCAGTTATTCTTCCTTACAGGTTGATTATCTCAGGTATTTTGCCACAGTAATGGGAAGCTGACTAACACACTTGGAGCCCTACTAGAATTGTCCTTACTGTAATAGCCCTTGTGATGTATTGCATTCTTTTCTACTCATTAGTCGAGGGGATAAACTCTGTATATGATAATAAGTGTGATGGGAATAAGTCTATATTAGAAATGAAATAAATATATTTAACTTTTACTTACAGCTGCTACTACACAACATCTTGAGATTCAAATAAGTAAGATTTCATTGATTATTTTTCTAACTCTCTCCATAAGACAACATAAAACATGGCTTTTAGCACTTAAATTTGTTTCAGGGAATGACACACAATCTCACTTAGAAAATTCTGAAAGTATCAGGACCGAGAATTTTTAAATGATAATGAAGAGGATGACAGCTTCTAGAAAATTCTATTGGCTCTCCCCCCCAAAAAAAGAAAGAAAAAGAGGAAAGAAAAAGAGAAAAGAAGCTAATTTACAAACTGTATATTGGTAGTCTCATTATCAATTTAGACTAAATTACTGAATTGGTGGTTTGTTTGTGAATTCTTGCAAAAGTAATTGTCTCAGCCTGGCACGGTGGTGAACACCTGTAATCCCAGCACTCTGGGAGACTGAGATAGGAGGATCCTAAGTTCATGCCTAGCCTGGGCAACTTAATGACTTGACCAGACTTTATCTCAAAATAAAAAATAAAAAAAAAGGGCTGAGGGGCCGGGGATTTAGCTCAGTGGTTTTGCTGCCTGCTGCGCAAGCACAAGGACCCAAGTTCAATCCCTGGTACCAAAAAAAAAAAAAAAAAAAAAAAAAAAAGCTGAGGATGTAGCCCAGTACAAAAACCCTGGATTCAATCCTCAGTGCTGCAAAAAAAGAGAAAGAAAGAAAGAGAAGGAAAAAGAAAAAAAGCAACTGTCTTGGCCAATGCAGTAAATAAAAAAAAATTATAAAAATGCAAGAATTGGAATGCGAAGAGATAGTATTGTCATTTTTCTTAACAATTTTTAAGGCTACATTAATAAAGTAACAAAATATTGCATAAGCAAATATCTCAACTTCCTATTTGTCAGCCCAGCCTTTTGATGTCTATATTTATCTGTCACAAGGATCTCCAATTCAATAGAAATATTAGCTTTTTCTCCTAAATTTATTATTCTCCTGGTATTTTCTATCTAGGAGGTTCTGCCTTGGTGCATGCACCACTATGAATGAAGTCACTTATGCCCAAAACTAAGAGTTAAATCACCTTCCATTTCGAGTGTTTCCCTGAAGCCCATAGTGTTGCTTTTTCAAGTTCTACTCACATTAACCATTGTTCATATCTCCTATCAATCACCAATGTGTTGGTCTAGGCCTAATTATCTCCACTGGACTGTCAAAAGGGTTTCTTAACTCATCTATCTCCAGGGCTGTGTGGCTATCTACACTGCTTCTAGAACATCTTCCTGAAACTTGTTTCCCAACTCTAAACCCTGCAGCAGGTTTTCGTTTGGCCTTCCCATTGTCTATATATGTGTCCCATCCATAAGAGTGTTTGGAGCACATTTACCTGATATAATTAGTATGTCATTGATTTTGTATATGATTAAACATACAAGACAGAATTTTTTTTGTGGTACTGGAAATCGAACCCAGACCCTTGTGCATGCTGAGTAAGCAGTCCACCACTGAGCTATACCTCAACCCACAAAACAGAATTTTAAAAGATGAGATAAAAATGGAATTCATTCAAAATATCATTTATTGATAGAACAAATTCAAATAGCTAATCTATTTTTTTTTTCGTACTGAGGATTGAACTCGGGACCTTGTGCTTGTGCTGCAGGCCCCAGAACCACTGAGCTAAATCCCCAGCCCTAGCTAGTATATTTTTACAGTACCATGTTTAAATATATCTTTTAAAAAGACTTGGCTTATTAACTTTTTAAGTATTGTGATTCAAAATTCAGTTTATTTTGATACTTTTGATTGCTGCAATGGTTAAACATAGGACACCTCAAAAATAAAAGAAGAATAGGGTCGGGGATTTAGCTCTTTAACCCAGGGTGTGCTGAGGCACACCAACCCCCTCTCTCCTTTTTTTTTTACTTTTTATTTTGAGACGCGGTTAAGTTGCCTAGGTTGGTCTGGAAATTTGCTGACCTTAAACTTGTAATACTCCTGCCTCAGCCTCCAGAGTAGCTGGGATCACTGACATGTGCTACCATACCTGGCCAAATCTCAGTTCTTTGACACCACCCCTGAAGTTGTTTGGAGCAGCCATACGCTCTGGCCAGTGAAGAGAGGAACTGGGAGTCTAGCTCTCCCTGAGCGAGAGAAGGAAAAGAGATTGCATGCTTTGGTAGGATGGGGTGGGTCAGTGGACAAATAAGTGGTGGAGTATTCACCACTTTCCAGGAAGGTGTCTCCATGTCTCCAAGGATCTCTTCTCCTTTTCCTTGTTTGACCACTTTCCATCAGTGGTGAGGGTTGTCTTGGAAATCATAAGCTGTCAGGGTTGTGGTGGATGGGAAGTGTACTGTGGAAATACAATGAGGCTCGGGGCAAGTGCTGGTCAAGATGGCATCTAAACCCATTCACATCAGCATGGTTTTGCTGAGTCTAACATCTGTTTGTCACCCTTCTGGTCATAAGGCAGTGGTGCTAACCTGTTTTTGTTTTCCGTCACAAAAAGATACCGTTTGAAGTCAATCAGACATTCCTGATACATGTGTTGATTACCCAGAAGTGCTGGGGTCAGGGCTCAGGAGAGAGAAACAAGGGGGGAATGGACAGGAAATAAAAGGGTGAGCTAGAAAGGAACGGCGCACAACAGGGCAGGGGGCAACCCTTTTGTTAAAATCTCATTTTTATTCTGAAAGGACGGATTAAGTCCATGTTTTTTTTTTTTAAACTGCGAGGCTGTCTGATAATGACAATCTATTCTGATCATAAAATAGATGAGGAATCTGAATATATTTATTTGTAAAATAAAACTAACACATCTTTAAGTATTAAAGTTCTTTATCTTTGTTGTGAGATAATCACATCTCTGAGTAATAAGTAAAGTTTTCATGGTAACTTTTTACCTCAGTAAAAGGCAGTATAAGGGCTGTGGATGTATCTCAGTGGTAGAGTGCTTGCCTGGCATCCACAAGGCCCGGTACTGCCAAAAATAAAAATTTAAAAAAGGGATAATTTAGAATATTATAACAATGGGACTACACTTTAAAGGCTTTACTTTTATAAAATTAATTCCATCAATGAAAATGTCCATCTGGGTTCACCATTTTTGCATGCAGGTCTTGCCTATAATCATGTGGGTCATGAATTTCACTACCATGTTAACTCTGTCACTTTACCTAGGGTCCCTTTCTTTTTTCTCTCTTTGGTTAAGTTAGTATTTATGCTCAGTTTTTCCTTAACACAGTGTTTCAAAAGATATCGATAATACAAGTTGGGCACAGTGCCTATAATCTCAGGACACTGGGAGGCTGAGACAGGAGGATAACAAATTCAAACCCAGCCTGAGCAACTTAGGCCTAGTGACTTAGCCAGACCCTTGCTCACAATGAAAAATAAAAACTCTGGAGGACACTACTGAATGAGAAGACCATGGGTTCTAACCTCAGTCCCACCAAACAAACAACCCCAAACAACACACAAAACCCCTCTGATAATATACTGTATATTATTCCATCATATAACACTTTATTGGCTCAGAAAAAAGTTGTTCTTCGTGTATTTCATTTTTGACAGTCTAACAAATGGAAACTAGAAACATTTATAGCTTCATCCAAGTGTTTGGCAAATTTTCTTAAATATGTTTCTTCATTTAGGATTGTTTCCCTACATCCCTTTGTTCTTCTATCTAATGTATTTTAATTAGCAGTGATGTTAGGGTGCAAGCAGATCTTGAGGAAAGAGTTGAGTGGAAGCAGTTTATTTGGGAGGAGGAAGTCCCAGAAGCGTGGATAAAGGATGCAGAAGTTTGAAAAAGAATGAAACGATGCCAATAAAGGGAGGGTATTCGAGCAGGCTTCCTCTTTGGGCAACTGGAGCTCATTCCCACTGCGGAGCACTGGGCCCTGTGCAGAAATTTTTCCACTTGTTTCACGTGGGGTGCAATAAATTCTCCACCTCTCATTAGTCACCATGCGCTTTGGCCTCATTTGTGGGTTTAGAGAGAGCCCTCTGGTGGAGGATGCAAGAGTTGCAGTAAGATATAGTCTGCGCAGGGACAGCAGGCATGGGAGGACTTGGGCAGGGTCTCCATACAGCCCCCGGAATGTTTTTGTCTAGGTTTCCCATGGCAGGATAAACAAGTATTTTTGATCAAAGTTATGAGCGTTTTGTCTTTTATTGTTAAGTAAAAGCCCTGCAAAAGATACTTTTTTTTTTTTAATTCTTAATCTTTATCAAATTTAGCAAAATTTTGTAAGGTCTTCATAGCCTAGATGTAAATCCATATTTTTCATTTGTTCTCTCTCTCTCCCTCCCCCCTCTTTGCCCCTCCCTCCCTCCTTCTCTCTCTCTCTCTCTCTGTTTGTGATCAATGATTTAAGAGATGTGAATTGTTAGTTTTACCTGACAAAGAGATGATACAAAGAATAGAAAGATCAGCTCTTCTTTTCTCTTCATTTTTATTGTGCTTAACCTATTTGAATTATCTCCAGTCTGGCATTTCTTTGTTGAGAGCTTTTAAAGTCTCTTGTCTTTTTTAGGAGAATGACTTAACTAAAGCTCATAACATAATCCATAGTGTATTTAATTAGACATCATAAATTGCAATGTTATTGCTCTTTTTTTTCCCCCCAGTGCTGGGTATTGAACCCAGGGCCTCATGCATGCTGGGCAAGCACTTTACATCCCCAGGAAAATGTAATGTTATGATGACAAAAAATGACAGGATGAAGGGTGCTGTCTAGGCTCTCACACTGTGGAGTGCTTATTTTTAAAAACAGATTTATTTTCATCAGTGCATGTTGCAGTGCATAATGATTACATTTATTGTGGGGAGCTGTATGTGTACATATCACATCTTAATTCCTTTTCTGACCCCTTCCCCTTTTCTCTCTGCTCCCTTCCTACACCATCTGGAATTCCTGTTTTTCCCTGCAGTATGCTTGGCTCGCTGTATAGGACATATGACAGTTTGGCACTCAGACCTATTGAGGGTGTCAATGTCAATTCAAATGAAATAGTAGTGAAGCTTAATTTTTCTCTAATTCTTGGGGCAAAAGTAAAATAAAAGTTGTAATATTTTACCCAAGTGGATCATCATGTGCATCCCCTGGGGCGCATGCACTCCCATCTGGAGACTCCAGACAGCTGGACAAAGCTCAGATTCCTGGGCACAGCATGTGCCAACTGGCATTTCATGGCCCTTACCTGCTTCTCCAAGCTCAGTGCTTGCCTAGCCATGGTGCATTACCTTGTCCTTCAGTTATAATGAACTTTTAAAAAGTTCCCCGGCTTTATCATGTTGAATAATATGTCAGCCCTTTAAATGCACTGCAGCTTCTGCTTAGAATGCTCTTTTTCACTAGCTGGTGGCATCTCCTCCATAAACATTAAGCTGGCCCTTTTCCACTCCCCCAGAGAGCTGAAAACATGCTCCTTGCAGCACTGTTGTATTCTTAGCCTTAGTTAGCCCTTAGCCCTTCGTTGAACATATTCACAGACATTCTTCGCTCCTCCTGTAGACCATTGTCTCCTTGAAGTCAAAGATGTTGTCTAATTTATTTTGGTATTTCCAGCATATATCCCTAATCAGAAGCATAATCATGCTTGTTGAATTAAATAAAGAGGTAACTGGTTAGCCAGAGTAGAGGATTGTGTTTAGTTTTGGATGCTCTTGAGGAAGGACTTAGAAAGCCGAGTGGGAACAAATTCCAAAGAATGTCAGGAGAGCAAAATTCCAGCCTCGGACCAGTGAATAGAATAACAGGGAAGAGGGATTTGGTTTTAATATAAGGAAGAATTATCCTTCAGTTAGAGTTGCTTGAACATGAGATGAATGGCCTTGGAGTATGGTGAGTTTCTTGGTGCTGGTGATGTTGAGAGAGCCTGACTGGTTAACCTCTTTGAGCTGGCTGAAAGAGGGCTTCAAGTGACGGGAGTGAGGGAGTGATCCGGTGAGTGGAGGAAGAATCGAGATAATCTTTGGCTTGTAAACAATCAAGCTGAGATTTGAACCCATTTGACAAATCTAGTATAGGTCTAAACTTAATAGATATTGTTTAAAAGAAAAACAGTGAGGATATTTTAAGTAAACAATTTCTCAGTAATTCCGAGGCTCTGTATCTAGGTGAGACGCAACAGTAATGCTACTTTGTTTCTCCCAAGTCGTGATACTCAAGCTAAGCAACTCTTTGCGCATGTACTGATACTGCTGTTTTCATTTGTGAGTGTAACTACATCTGGCTTCCTTTGTCCATTTATCTTGGAAGCAGACTATCATCAACCTGCTCAGCCCTGGATTTAAAACTGGTAGCCTGAGAGTCCATGATAAAGTGATAATGTTTCCTGAGTATTGGAGTTACTTTCATCTTCCATATATTTAAGGCTGCCTAAGCCAGAATTTAAAAATAAAATATTTAATCAATTAAACTTAATTCAGGATATAAATAAAAATTTGCCATAGGTTGAACACTGTAGCCATATAAAACTATAACACCTTGAAATGGGCACGAATCTCCTAGTATGGAAACTGAGGCTCAGTGAGGTTGATTTATCTAGATGTCATACAATTAATTGGTTTTAGGGCTGAGATCACAATCAGTTGTATCTAATTCTATTTCCATGGGATCTCGCCTTTACTACACTGCCTCAAAAGTGGAAGCTATCAGCCCTGCCCTGAGGGACTTTTGGAGTTTTATAAGGGGATCAGACATGTCTGTAAAAACAATTAGAGAATAACAAAAGTAAAACAAAGTGCAATATATGTGTTACAGCAAAAGCATAGATTGGAAGATCAAGAAGGTGAGAAATCACAGGTGAGAGCACATGGAAAGTAGTCACAGGCTGGAAGATACGGAAATTTGTATGAAAAGCAACTCTGAAAATAGTTCTGAAAGGTAATTAGGCTTACAACATTTTTCTTTGGTTCCCAAAGTGCATTTTGGCTTTGCCCACATTCACCAGTGCCTTTCCTTCTCTTTTATTTCTTTTTAGTTTTTTACTACTCTCTTATCACACTGGCCAATAGGACACAAGCGTCTAATTGCAGCAAATTCTTATACATTCCAAGTTACCCCCACAAAAACAGGTCACCATAGTAACCAAACAAAAAGGGACTAGAAAACAGAAGCAATGTATTTACTTCATGTCCAATAGGCTTTCTGCACAATTTTCTTAAGACCTGTTGCTGACTTTATTTTAGGTTTGGTGCCAGTCACTACTTATTTTTTAAGCTGTTAAATGATTAAAAACTTTATTAGACTTTTATGTAGAAAATTGTACTGAACAGTGAATTGTACTGAATGTTTAAAAATATATAAATAAATCTTACTTAGAATTGTTGATCTATTACTGTTATTCGGGAGCTATGCAACTCCTGCCAGTGGAATTGTAGAGAAAAGAAGGGTCATTTGATAATGGTTAAGAGCCTTAAGAATGATTCAAGAAAAGGAGGTGATAGTAGATTTGAAATAATTTAGTTAAGCATCCTGCTATTTATTTTTGCCACATACATTATGAAGGTATACACTAACCAGTTGGCATTGAGCTTTCACTGCTAATTATTTTGTGTCTTTAACTAACAAGACTACAGTAATTAGTACAATCTACCATGCTCTAGCTAATTTTAATCCTTTGGTGAAGGAAGATTTTATGATGAAACAGAAAACCATTTAGGCTCATAAAGTATGCCTAACATTTTCTGGACTGGGGAATAGGACCCGCTCTCTTCATTCCTGCTATTGTCTTGGTGCCTCTTTGAAGTGCAAAAACACACAACCTCAAAGGCAGGCCAGGAAGATGGCCACTGCAGCTTACAGACAGCTCTGGAGGTGTAGACAAACACGCAGCATAGCCTTAGGAGGTAGGTTTGCTGGAGATCTTGGCATAATTGGGTTTTTTTTTTGCTTAAAGACAAAGTCTGTGTACAGAAAATTGTCTCATCTGATTCTTGCTTTAAAAATTCTATGATCGATATTTTTATGGTGTACTGTCTGTACATCTTGCTAAAAATTGATTTTACTATGTTAATGTCATTTGTTGGAGAAGAAAATAAAGCTGGATGCTTTTCTGGAGCTGAAATAGGAAGGAGAGAAAAGTTATTCCATAAAAGAATAGATTGTCTATGGAATGTTTTGGCTCTGTGGTACAGATTCACCCACGTGCATATCTGGAATTAGCTGTATTGAACTAAAACATCTCCTTTACATCTTTTTCAGCTAGTGCTCTTTATCCAGCAGCTGAGTGTGGGATACTTGGAGCAAGATTTTCTTTCAATGAAAGGATTTGCCTCGTGGGAGTAGTGTTTACACAAAGCCAAACTAATTCTGCTCCAGAGTCATAAGGAAGAAAGATAAAAAATATAATTTTTCTATATAAGGAAACCTTGTTTGTAAAAACTACAACTCTAACAATGACTACAAAGGGAAATGTTCATTATGCGTATTGATATGAATGCCTCAAGTGTGATCTACACTATTTTTGCACTTTGGGATGAATATTTAATCCCTCTGCTTTCTGAACTGGGCTTATGTGAAGGACAGTAACAGCCTTTACCAGGTTCAACAGGGTCTTCCTCCCATGGCAGCTGTCAAGGAAGAATTAGACCCAGTGTAATAGTTAATTATTTGGAATGTTTCTGTATTCCAACCTCTCAGTCTAGTCATTCTTTGGAAAGGAAGTGGTAGATTTGAGCAAATTTTTGGAATTAAGATCCAATAAAAACAAGAGTCATTAAGTTTTAGCCTTAAGGGTACTGGAGGCAGATTTTTCTCTGAGAAGGATTGGTAGAGTATTTCCAGCCTAAATTCCCTGCATATGACAGTCAATGTACAAAAAAGGTTTTCAGAGTCTGAAAAAACACCAAAAGAATCGTGTAAAGAGTTCTTTATTGAACTTTAGGGGAACTGGGAGAATAATTTTGTCTTCTTCTCTAGTGAAAAATGTAGGCTGGTAAAGAATGGAATTTTTGCTATATCCTTTCAGATTTCTTCCAGAGCAGCATTTAAATGTTTCATTTCCTAACCAATATGAAATGATAGATGTTAATTCTTCCTCTCTTAATTGAAGTTCATCCATTTTTGTCCAATGAATAAAATGTTCATAACTTTTCCTGGATATAGTCTTAATTACCATATGAAAAATTTATTTAGAGTCTGTAAGAACTGTCCTAGGGAGAATTTAAAAACGACTTCCATTTCCAATCCTTACCCCATTTTATTTTCCTTGATCACATAAAGGATCTAGTAGATGACGATGACCTCAGCTGCTCCTGCCTCTCTCTCTCCTTCCTTTCTTCCTTCCTTTCTCTCTCTCTCTCTCTTTCTTTCTTCCTTCCTTCCTTCCTTCCTTCCTTCCTTCCTTCCTTCCTTCCTTCTTCCCTTCCTTTCTTCCTTTCTTCCTTTTTCTCTCTCTGGAAAGCCTTGTCAATAACTCCCTTAAGCATCCAAAGGAATCCCCCGCTTTCTTCTGCTTCCTCTCTGCACAGGGCTCATTATCTCTATTAGCCTGCCTTACAAAAAGAGGAGACATCTGTGACATGGTCTAACTTTTTTGAAGTCAAGGATGCCTTCAAAAGCAAAGTTTGGGCAGTTGGGGGAGGGAGAGCAGGAAAGAAGGCAACCGGAGGAGAAGGAATTGTAAACAGAGCATCGGCTGTGGACTGGCCTTTTCTTTCTGGGCATTCTTTGGCACTTCTTTAGAGACAGTGAAGAAAGCAAGTTCCAGAGCATCATTTTTAAAACACCATGTAAGGTTCTGACTTTTGAAGCTGATCTGTGCAAAGAACAAAGGTAAAAGAAATAATGCAAATCAGGTTTGCTAGGTAAAACTTGATCCAGTTTTCACTTGTTTCTTTTTTTAAAAGGACCACCACATTCTCTGTTTGGCAAGGATGGGGTTCAGGACATGCTGCTCCAAAATGTGTTCCCCAGCATGTGAGAGGAGAGCAGAGGCAGGTCAGTCATTCTCACCTTGCCTTTGTCCTTCTCTCCTGAAGCAGATGACAAAACCTAGAGGGATTTGTCTGACCTCCACTGCAAACAGGTCATAAAACTCTCATTTGAGAGTGCTCCCTAAACTTGAGGAAAAGGATCCCTTACCTCTGAAGACACAGCACCAGAGAAGAATCGGAACACAGGACATGCCTAATACCATCCCTTTACTTTATTACTATTAGATCAGACTTTAAAAAATATACTCAGTCCTATTTCTCTATAACTAGCTACTTTGTCATCAAATCTAGCATAAAAAATACATAGGTTTACCTGCTGCTTCAGATCTTCATTCTTATTTTTTTTTGGTACCGGGGATCGAACTCGGGACCTTGCACTTGAGAAGCAGGTGGCAGAACCACTGAGCTAAATCCCTGGCCCTGCAAAATTCTTTTATTTGCTTTATAATTAATCTGACCAGAGGTAAAAAAGTAGGCAAAGTTTACTATAGCCTCAAGGAAAAGAGCCAGGTGTGCCGTTGCATGCTTGTAATCTCAGCACTCAGGAGGATGAGGCAGGAGGATTGTCATGAGTTCAAGGCCAACCTGGGTCTCACATAGTGAGTTCAAGGCCAGCCTGGCTACATAGTGAGACCCTGTCTCAATACAAACCCCCCTCCCCTCCAAAAAAGAAGGTAAGGAGCAGTGAGGGGATACTTTCTTTTAAATGCCTGCAGAGGAAAACGGAAAAAGCATTTGTAGGGCTTGTTAGAGGCTCTGTGACACCTGTCACCTTCCTTCTTGGGCCTGGGTACTGCTGACCTTGAAACTGATCCACCATAACCTTTTTTTTTTTTGGTACCAGGGATAGAACTTGAGACCTTGCACTTACAGTGGAACCACTGAACTAAATCCCCAGTCCCACCATAATCCCTTTAATAGAAGAGAGCCACAGATGGGATGGTGAGGGGCCTCATCATGATGCTGAAGTGCTCAGGAGACCCCTGACTTGTGACCAGATATAACGGCAATAGGAAGCCCTCTGCAGGGACTAGATAGACCATTCGTGCCCCAGGGAATTTTTTCCACAAACATCATTTCTCTTCAAACTAGATCAAAACAGGTTCTTGAGGCCTATGCTTTAGTTGGGAGCGCTCCAATTTTAGCACTCTGGAGTGTTAAAAACTCATTTCCATGTGGGTAGAGTTCTGTCTTTTATGTATGTGTATGGGTGAGTGTATGCATGCACTGTGTGCGTTGAGCTCTGCCCTCTAACTTAAATTTCAGTTTTAAAAGTTAGCTGAGATAGGGAGATCTCCTACATTCTTTGTGCATGTTGTCATTTTGCATTTAGGGGTGGAAAAAGAGTTTCGAGCAAGCTGAAGGACTATAGCAGCTTCTGAGTGTCTTGACCTGTAGGAAGGAGTTAAGCAGAATCTCAGACCTCCTGGGAAGGTTGAAGTTCTCATGAACGTGATTTGGCTCTGCAGACTGGCACCAGTTCAGGGATCTGGGAGACGTTCAGAATTCATGTGCTGGAAACTGGAATCCCAAGTCACATGTTAATGGTATTTGGAGGTGGGCCTTTGGGAAGTAATTAGGATTAGATAAAGTCATGTGGGTGGCCCCTGTTGATATTTAGCACAAGCTCACTGCTGGACACCCACAGAGGCCCATACTCTGACACTTTGTAGAAACAAAAAGCTTTTTTGTGTTGTCAGTTGGCAAAAAGACCAGAAGCTAACAAGGAGCTCAAATCTGCCTTCCTACCAGGTGGTAGAGGGGCCATTCACAGAAAGGAGAGGGGAGACATTGATTGGATGGTGAGAAGAGGCAGTTTTGGGGTTCTCTGGAGTAAGCATAAACAGACCTCACACCTCTTCACAGGTTGCTTGTTACTTCTGGTGGTGGTGGTGGGGATTATTTGTTTTGTGTGGGTTTTGGTCTTGTGATGTCAAAATGGCATTAAGCAGATGAGTTAGCTTCTGTGCCTGTCCAGTCCTGAAAAGCTCTTTCCAAAGTGTAGTTGAGTAGATTTTGGATGCTTCTCCTGAAAGACAACTTAAGAACTTTGTTATTTCAGGTATTTATGTCTTAGTGTTTCCAGGCCTCAGCTGATTTCACTATGATGGCATTTGTGGCTTTGTAAGAAGAGGCAGAGAGACCTGAGCTGGCCTGCTTGCTTCATGGGGTTGTGTGAGTCCTCTGCCTTGTTGCCATGCAGCAATATGCCCTCCCAGATGCTAGTGCCATGCTCTTGGACCTGAAGGCCCCAGAACCACAAGCTAAATAAACTTCTATTGTTTATAAATTTCCTGGTCTCTGGTATTCAGTAATGGCAACAGAAAGCAGACCAAGACAGCCTGAATATAATTTTGGGCTCTTCTTCCAGGTTAACATGTGGAAATACTGTATATGTATAAATTATTTACAAGTCTAGGTATCCTAAAAAATGAATTTATAGATGATTATAAAAGTCCTGACTAGTTGGTTCCTTTTATGTCTCTTACCAAAAATATCTATTTAGAAGGAAGAATGGGAGAGGGGTTCTCCCTGCTGTTCTTTTCCCTTTTATTTAATCATCATCCCTTTATAATTTAAGCTGCAATTTGAGATATTTTCTTAGGAGAATTAGCAACATGGGGCCATAATGTGACAACTGTTTTGCATAGTCAAAATATTCTTTTGCTGAGCCAAAATGTCCTTTTCCTGCTTTTGGGATTCCACCTGAGACAATGCTTCTGTATATGCCATAAGGAAAGAAAAGGGCTTCCAGAAAGCTTCTCAAGTGGAGAGAGAAACCTCTGAAAAATTGGAAACAAATAACCCCCACTTCCTCTCTCACCCCAGAAGTCTTCTGCAGGCCAACTCAGAGGAGTCTGCCCCACAGCCTGAGAGAGAGGAGTTACCGCTACACATTTATGTGGAGGTTGGACTCTGAAGAGAGGATTGAATTGTGAACTTTGCACTGTGATTTCACATTGAAGTGGCTGCATCTGTGCCACCTGTTGACAGCGAGGCTGGAGCATTAGACCTTGCTCAGCCTCCGCACCATTGCTAACTCTGCTTAATATCGCCACAGGGGAAGCTTTGTTGGAAGCCGCAGTCACTTTGCCTGGGCAATGGTGTACATTGGCGCCCCATTCAGCCCTTTTTCCTGACATTAGCACATGTGAATGGGCCACCAGTGAAGCCATTCAGCAAGAACATGCACGGGGGCTTCTGGGTGGCCTAGGGCTGAGCTGAGAATTCTCGTTAATGGACTGCAAGACTTAGCCTATTGAGGTACATGAACTCAGTGACCAAAGAAAAGTGAGACAAAGATGTCCCTCATAGGAGCATGTAGGTCAGAAGTGGACAAAAGCAGACATGGACCAGTCAAAGCTATTTGATTACTGAACTGAAAAGGGAACACCGAACTCTCTGGGGGGTAGCGCGACTGATTTGACGGAAATCTCCCAATGCCCAAAACACTCGGAGAGCCAGGCATTTACCAGAATGGCAGGTGGTGTGTGAAGTTATTTTTAAAAATGCTTTTTCCTTCCACTTGTCTTTGTGATAATTTCCTATTGGGCAGTACTTAGAAAAAGCCCCAAATAACTAGAGTAGAAAGAAAGGGTCACAAAATTGAACAGGAAAAGCATACTTAAAATTGAAAAGTGATCACCAGCAACATCCCCAGACTGCTGGTGCTCTGAGTTCCTTACAAGATCTTAGGGAATAGAAAATATGCTTGGTGAATCAGAACTTCTGCATGTTTAGGATTATAACTTTAATACATCAGTATAATTTTAAAACCTTTTTCTTTAAAGTGTCAGCTAAAAACCCCCCGAAATTTTGCAAAAAAAAAAAAAAAAAGATAAAGAAGAATAACTGTGAAACGTTATAGAATTACTTGGGATCCATGAACATTGTCATGGTCAATTAATTCTGATTAATCCACACCATCCTTTCTTTCTGTAGAAGTTTCTTTGGGAGAGCATGGGTTCTGGAGTTCTTAAGTATGTGATATGTGCAAATGTCTAGAATGTGAATACTCAGGTGCATATGAAATTTGAAAAGCATTCTGTGGTTATTCAAGATAGTATTTAAAAAATTACATTATTAATGCATTCCAAATCAAGTTTATTAAAACTTGGTTACAAATATTACAACTTCTTAAGGTAGTAATATATTTTTAAATATTCTGGTTTTATAGGATTTTAGGAACTGAAAAATATATACTATCCTATTTTTATTTTTTGTACTGGGAATTGAACCCAGTGCCATTCCACTGAGCTATAATCTCCACCTTTAAATTTTTTTGAGACAAGTGTTTTTTTGGTACTGGGAATCGAACTTGGGTCCTTGTGCTTGCGCAGCAGGCAGAGAAACCATTGAGCTAAATCCTTAGCCCTTGAGACAAATTTTTGCTAAGTTGCCAAGTTGGCCAGGCTGGGCTTGGACCTGTGATCCTCCTGCCCCCCCGCCCCCCCGGAGTGTTAGGACTACAATGCATGCCCCAGACCCACCTAATCCTGTTCTTTTATAAAGGGATCAGGGAAGATGCAGGGTACAGTGGCACACGCTTGTAAGCCCAGAGGTCAGGAGGCTGAAGCAGGAGGATTGGGAGTTTGAGGCCAGCCAGAGTTATATTGTGAGTTCAAGACTAGCTGGACTACATACGAAGATCCTGTCTCAACCAACAAAAAAACCCCAAACAGGCAAATAAACAAACAAACATACAAACAAGGAGCATGTGCTTGGGGGGGGCACATGTTGTTTTGTTGTTTTTGAAACAAGGTCTTGCTAAGTAGTTCAAGCTGGCCTTGAACTCATGGTGATCTTCCTGCCTCAGCCTTCCAAGTGCTGGGATTACAGATGTGTGCCATCACTCCCAGTTTAAAAAATGTGTTTCTAATTCCATCATAAATAACGCAACTATTTTTATATGAAGAAATTAAATTTAAAATGTGACTGAGGGTAAAGGAAGAGACACATCGTAATAAGAATCATATCTATTTATACTGAAGCAGAATTTCAGAAGGGAGAGAACTTCAGAGTCCATTTAGTCTTCTGTTGTACCTGTAGAGGGACTGAAGCCTACAAAGCTTTAGCAGGTTGCCAATGGCCCATGCTGTACTTTGATTTAAAAGTAACACTTAAATTTTCTAGGAGAACTGTTTAATTAGAGCAGTGATACTCTTTCCTTGTCCTTGGGCAATGTTCTGCTGCTGGTAGACTCTGATACATGTAAAATTGATTTGCATGCTATATACACATCTTTGTGATGATGTTTCCATTAAATATTTCCCCAACTTTTTAAAGCTCTAGAAAAAGATAACAACATCAAACTGGACTTTTCTGGAAAACAAACCTTTGACACAATCCAGCTTTGCCTTTCTTAACATTTCTAAGATGGATTCTCTTTCTTTCACCTTTATAAGTGCTCTTTAGCTTTCTTTTAGTATATCCTGCCTAGTACACTTTTGATATTTATCCTTTTGGGTACTTCAAAATGTGTAGCTAAAACAATTGTATCTGCCTACGTTATTCAGAATAACCTTCTGGAATCTCTTCAACTTGAGTCCTCAGTTGCTCACTAGGGAAATATGCCACATCAGCATAAGGATTCTTTAAAGCTGAAGGCAACAGGCACAGGAAGAGTTAGTTCTCTGCCTTCCTCCTTTCTGCTCAAAAGCAGTTCATAAATTTCCCTGTGTAAAGGTGACAGAAGTTTCTGTTTGTAAAAGTTTACTTCTCTCCCATATCAGGAAGTCTTGGAGAGATGAGCCCACATAACAAATCATTGTAAATGTCCTTTATGTGTGAGTGTCCTTGCTTTCTTCTTTATTAATGACATTTGTGACTGCCCAGCAGTACAGTCTGTCAGGATATAGCCAAGGGCAAGAAAACTGTATATGGAGGCAATGACTGCATGGTATAGCCAAGATTCATGGTCACAGAGGCCACTATGGTGGTGATGGGGCACACGGTCAGCTTCAGACCAGTGTTCATGTACATTTGTACTGGGAACTTGTTTGCCAATACTGGAAGCTGGTTAGATAGATTATGCTCTTGTTCACAAATTCTTATTATACTCACTGATTCTGATTTCAGCTCTCACATGTCTCTTTCTTATCATTCAAGTTGTTTGCCTTTTGTTTTGGTTTTTCTGGGACAAAATGAAAATATTTTCTGTATTGTGAAAGTCTGAGTTGACAACTAATGTAGTACTGTATTACAGCAATGGTCCTGTTGTTTGGATACTTGTTATGTTGTGAAAACTCACCCAAATTTGGGGCTTAGGAGGATGCACCTTTCTAGTTTTCATCAAGAGAGGGAAGAGTAGCATTAGATGTAATTATAATTTTTTGTTGAAGCAAAAAACAAATCCATCATATTTTATGTCAACCCACATGGTGGTCTTATGAATCATCTCAGATTTGTTTCTACCCTCTCTCAAGGGATAGGAAGTGAAGAGCTGCTTATAAGAAAAGCCCAATATGTTTAAATATAAATTCACCTACATCTAATGTTCCAGGTTACTCCAAAGGGGGAGGAAAGTTGGCAGCAATGGATGACACCATTACATTCAAGAGAAACACAAAACATAAACTTTACAATCTTCCTGAGAGTTTTAAAAAAAATCTTGAGTCTTAGGTCCCACCTAGACCAACTAAGTAAAAATGACCTGGGGATGAGACCCAGGGATCAGAGTTTTAAAAAACTTTCCTAGGTGATTCCAGTATATAGCCAGAGCTGAGATCATGGATCTAGCATAACATATAGATAAAATATTGTCGTGTATAACATTGTCCAAAGTTCGTTTTTTTTTGTATTGAATTCTTTTATTGGTACATTTTAGGTATACAACACAATTACATTTCTCATTGGGAATTGTACCTTTACATAATGCATCTTGTTTCTTATTTTTCCCCATTCCTAGCCCTCCCTTCACCCCCTCCACCCTTCCCTATTTACAAAGACTTTATTTCCATTTTTTCCATTTCTCATCATTTTTTCCTTTCCCTTCTTTCCTTTCCCCTGCCCCTCCCACTACCCCTACCCCTTTGGACCTTTGCTTCCTATTTTACATTATCGATTATTCATTCTAATCATTGGTACATTTTAGGTATACAATATAATGCATTCATCATTGGAAATTTGCACCTTTACATAATCTCTCTTGGTTCTTATTTTTCACCCTTGCCCAGCCCTCCCTTCAACCCCTCCAGTCCTCCCGATTTACAAAGATTTTGTTCTATTTTTCCATTTTCTCATATTAATCCCATTCCCTTCTATCCTTTCCCCTAGCCCTCCCACTTCCTTCCCCTTTGTCCCTTTTCTTCCTATTTCACATTACCTATTATACATTTAGTCCTTATTTACACTTTCAGTTTCTCACACCAGAGAAACTATTTGGTATTTACACGTGTGTGTCCTATTTATTTCACTTAAGAGTATTCCCTCAATGTGCATCCACTTAGCTATAAATGTCTCTAATTTCTCATTTTTTATGGCTGAGTAGTACTCCATTTTATAAAAACAACCACATTTTCTTTATCCAGTCTCTAGTTGATGGGCATTTGGGCTGTTTCCAAGTTTTAGCTATTACCATCTGTGCTGCTATGAACATGGGTGCACATATATCACTGTGGTATGATTCTTTTAATTCTTTGGGGAAGATCCCCAGCAGTGGAATAGTGGGGTCAAATGGGACTTCTAGTCCTAGTTCTTTGAGGTATCTCCATACTGATTTCCACAGTGTTCGCACCAGTCTACACTCCCACCAGCAGTGGAGCAGGGTTCCTCTTTCCCTACAGCCCCGCCAGCATTGGTTATTGGTTGATTTCATGATAGCAGCCATTCTTTCTGGAGTGAAGTGGAATCTCAGCATTGTTTTCATTTGCATCTCTTGAATGATCAGTGATGTTGAGCATTTTTTCATGTATTTACTTGCTATTTCTACTTCTTTGTGTGAGAAATGTCTGTTCATTTCAGATGCCCATTTTTGGATTGGGTCTTTAAATTTGGGAGGTCTGATCTTTTTAAGTTCTTTATAGATTCGAGAGAGTAGACCTATGTCTGAGGAAGAGCAGGTGAAGATTTTTTCCTACATTGTGGGTTGTCTCTTCACACTGCTGGTGGTTTCTCTTGCTGTGCAGAAGACTTTTAATAAGAAGAGCTCCCACTTGTTGATTGTTTGTGCTAGTTCACGGGCAACTGAGGTTTTGTTCATAAAATCTTTTCCTACACCGATGTCTTCAAGGGTTCTACCTAACCTCTGTTCCAACTGGTTCACAGTTTCTATTTTAATATTTAGATCTTTAATCCATTTTGATTTTAGTTTAGTGCATGGTGAGAGATACAGGTCTAGTTTTAATCTTTGGCAAGTTGAAGTCCAATTTTTCCAGCACCATTTATTAAAGAGGCTATCTTTCCTCCAGTGAGGGTGTTTGGATCCTTTATCAAAGATGAGATGGTTGAGTGTGTCTGGCGTTGTTTCTACATCTTCTAATCTGTTCCACTGGTCCTCAGGTCTGTTTCTTTGCCAGTACCATGCTGTTTTTATCACAGTAGGTTTGTAGTAGAGTTTCAGGTTGGGGATTGTGATACCCCCTGCCATGTCTCTGTTACCTAGAATTGCTTTTGCTATTCTGGGTCTCTTCTTGTTCCAAATGAACTTTTGGATTGTTTTCTCGAGGTCTGTGAAGTATGCTGCTGGGATCTCAATTGGAATTGCATTAAATCTATATAGCAGTTTTGGAAGTATGGCTATTTTCACTATATGAATCCTTCCTACCCAGGAACAGGGGATGTCTGTCCATTTTCTGATATCCTCTTCAATCTCTCTTTTCAGAGTGCCATAGTTTTCAGAGAAGAGGTCTTTGATTTCTTTTGTTAGGATGATTCCTAGGTATTTCAGTTTTTTGTATGCTATTGTGAAAGGAATTATTTGCCCTATTTCTCTCTCAGTGAGTCTGTCATTGGTGTAGAGGAAAGCTATTGATTTTTGTGTGTTGACCTTGTAACCAGCTACTTGACTGAATTTGGTTATTGAGTCTAGAAGACTTTTGGTGGAGTTCTTGGGGTCTTCTATATAGAGCATCATGTCATCTGCAAATAATGACAATTTGACTTCTTCATTACCTATCTTTATTCCTTTTATTTCTTTCTCTTGTCTAATTGCCATGGCTAATGTTTCCAGAACTATATTGAACAAGAGTGGTGATAGTGGACATCCTTGTCTTGTTCCTGATTTTAGTGTGAAGGATTTCAGTTTTTGACCATTTAGTATGATATTGGCTGTTGGGATTTCATAGATGGGGTCTATCAGTTTGAGGTAGAGACCATCTATTCCAATTTTTTATAGGGTTTTTATCATAAATGCATGTTGGATTTTGTCAAATGTTTTTTCTGCATCTATGGAGATAATCATATGGTTTTTTTCCTTGGCTCTATTGATATAGTGTATTACATTAATTGATTTTCATATATTGAACCATCCCTGCATCCCTGGGATGAATCCCACTTGATCAGTGTGTATGATCTTCTTGATGATCTTCTGCATTCTGTTTGCCAGTATCTTATTAAGGATTTTTGCATCTATGTTTATTAGTGAGATTGGCCTATAGTTCTCTTTTTCGGTTGGGTCTTTCTCTGCTTTGGGGAGCAAGGTGATGCTTGCTTCCAGGAATGAATTTGGGAGTATTGCTTCCCTTTCAATTTCATTGAAGAGTTTAAACAGTAGTGGCAGCAGTTCCTGTCTAAATGTCTTGTAGAATTCAGCAGTGAAGCCATCAGGGCCCGGGCTTTTCTTAGTTGATAAGTTTTTAATTACATTTTCAATTTCATTGGTTGATATTGGGTTGTTCAGAATTTTTAGGTCTTCTTCATTCAACTTTGGTAATTCATATGTATCTAGGAATCTGTCTATTTCTTCTGTGTTGTCCATCTTATTGGCATATAGGTTCTGGAAGTAGGCATTGATGATCCTCTGGATTTCTGCTGGGTCTGTTGTACTTTCACCCTTTTCATTCCTAATTGCATGAATTTGGGCCTTTTCTTTCCTTTTTCTGAAAAGATTGACTAAAGGTTTGTCAATTTTGTTTATTCTTTTGAAGAACCAACTCTTGGCTTCATTGATTTTTTGTATCTTTCTCTTAGTCTCCATTGCACTGATTTCTCCTCTGATCTTTATAATTTCCTCCCTTGTATGAGCTTTGGGGTTGTTCTGCTCTTCTTTTTCTAGAAGATTGAGGTTCAGCATCAGGTTGTTTAATTGCGCTGGTTCTGTTTTCCTAATATGGGTATTCACTGCTCTGAATTTCCCTCATAACACTGCTTTCATTGTGTCCCATAGATTCTGATATGTTGTATTGTCACTGTCATTTAATTGAAGGAACTGTCTGATTTCTTCTTTAATTTCCTCTGTGACCCATTGGTTATTCAGAAGTATGTTGTTCAATTTCCACATGTTTATGAAATTTTTTGAGTTTCTTTTGCTATGGATCTCCAATTTCATCCCACTATGGTCTGATAATGTACAGGGGATAACTTCAATTCCTTTGCACTTACTTAAACATGTTCTCTATGTGAGTATGTGGTCTATTTTGGAGAATGACCCATGTGCAGCTGAGAAGAATGTGTATTGTGATTTTGTGGGGTGGAAGACTCTGTAAACATCTGTTAAGTTCATTTGTTCAAGAGTTTGATTGAGTTCTAGTATTTCATTACTTATTTTTAGTCTAGTTGATCTATCTATTTGTGACAGTGGGGTGTTGAGGTCCCCCACTACAATTGTATTAGTGCATGTATGATTTTTCATGTCCATTAGTATTTGTTTTATATAGTTGGGTGCACTAGTGTTTGGTGCATAGATATTTATGATTGTCATCTCTTCCTCTTGGATTCTTCCCTTTACAAGGATGTAATGTCCTTCTTCATCTCTCTTAATCAGTGTTGGTTTGAAATCTACTTGATCTGCCAAGAGGATAGCTACTCCTGCTTTTTTTGGGGTTCCTGTCGCATGCAGTATTGTTTTCCACCCTTTAACTTTCAGTCTGTGAGTTTCCTTTTGAATGAAGTGTGTTTCTTGTATGCAGAATATTGTTGGGTTTTGCTTCTTGACCCATTCTGCCAGTCTATTTCTTTTGATTGGTGAATTGAGACCATTAACGTTGATGGTTATAACTGAAGCGTATTGACTTGTCATTGCCATGACTTTTTCTTTTTGTTGGGTTCTCCCCCTTTCCATTTAATTTCTTGTCATGCCAGATGGGTTCATTCTGCTTTGTTTCCTGGGGTTGTGATCCTCAATGTCTCTTCCTAGGGTATTGTGTAAAATTCTTTGGAGTGCTGATTTGGTACTCACGAAGTTCCTAAGGTGCTCTTTGTCATGAAAGTATCTTATTTCTCCATCAGTTTTGAAAGATAGCTTTGCAGGGTACATCAACCTGGGTTGGAGCTTGTTTTCTTTTAGGGCTTGGAATATGTCACTCCAAACTCTTCTTGCCTTGATGGTTTGTGTTGAGAAGTCTACTGTGATTCTGATGGGCTTTCCTTTGTATGTGATTTGTTTTTTTTCTCTGACTGCTTGGAGAACTTTGTTCTTCTGTTGAGTTTCTGGAATCTTAACAATTATATGCCTATGTGTAGATTTTTTTTTTTGATGAAGGCTATTTGGAGTCCTATATGCCTCACTTATCTGTATGTCAAGCTCTTTTCCCCTGCTTGGGAAGTTTTCTGCCATTATTTCTGTGAAGAGGTTTTTTATGTTATCTCCACTCTCTCCTGTTTCTTCATTGAGCCCAATCAGTCTTATGTTTATTCTTTTTTGCATCATCTAGCAGCTGTTGGATTGATTTCTCATGTTCCCTTATAATTTAGAAGCAATTTTTCTTTTCCTAGTCACTAATTGCAATCTTATCTTCTATATCTGAAATTCTGTCCTCACATTGGCTCATTCTGCTGTGTAGACTTTCAATGGAGTTTTTCATGTCCTGGAAATCTATTTGCATCTGTTTTATGGATTCCATTTGTTTCTTATGTTGGGATTCCATCATGTTCCTGAGCTCCTCTCTAGATTTATTAATCATGTCTTGCACTAGGGGCACAATTTATCCTGTTATCTGAGAAATTATTTCTGATTTCATTTTTTCCAGATCCCCTTTTGTTGCCAGTTCATTGGGTCCAGGTGGTTGGGTATCAGAGTGTTCTATCTCATTTCCCTTTGAGGTTGCTGTAGGTGATCTGGAAGTCTTGTTTTGAGACTTATTTACAGGTTTTCTCATTTCGACTGGGGCGGGGGGCTGTTAGCGCCTGCACGGATTACCTCCTCTGAGCTGGGTGAGGTGGGACAGGGGCCGGGAGCAGTGGTAGGGATGGTGACCCAAAAGCCCTTTCCTGTGGGCTGGGAGCAGCTGGAGGGATGGTGGCTGGGAAACCCCTTCCTCTGGACCAGGAGCAGTGGGATGGTGGCTCAGAAGCCCCTTCCTCTGGACCAGGAGCAGTGGGATGATGGCTCAGAAGCCCCTACCACTGGGTCGGGAACAGTGGGATTCAGTACCTTGGTCTGGTGGTCTGGTGTCCTCTGTGTCTTTGTAGTGTGGAATCAGGTGGCTGCCTGTCTGCAGCGGGGTGATTCAGTGTCTTCTGTGTGACTCAGGACCTCAGTAGGGCATGGGCATACCTGCCTGTCTGCAGCGGGGTGATTAGGCATCTTCCGCATGACTCAGGACCTTGGTAGGGCATGCACAGACCTGCCTGTCTGCAGCGGGCTGATTAGGCGTGTGTTCCGTGTGACTGGGGACCTCGGTAGGGTTTGGGCAGACCTGCCTGTCTGCAGCGAGGTGATTCGGCGTGTCTGTCCAAAGTTCTTTGAGAGATACAGAAATCAGAGAAGACATGTCTCGGCCATTGATTCGGATGCAAAGACTCTTGCCGTCAAATTGATTTAGGGGTAATAGATGCAACTCCCAAACCTGCTAGGTATCCGAAACTTGAGTTTGTGTTCTCTAAAATCAAAGAAAAAATTCTAGAAACAATGGAGTTTAAAAGTAGAAAAATTTATTGAGAGAAAGAAAGCTTCTGTCTAAGAGAGACAGAAGGGGGACCGGAAAGTGAGTTGCCTGCTCACCCAACTTCTCAAAGGTGTTTTACGGAACAAAGCCATGAGGTAAGGTAGGTTCAAGGTGGGACAAAACTGTAGTCAACTAATAAGATTACAAGTACAGCCGCTTAGGTAATATTGATTAAATGGGGATCCAATGGGGAAACAAGTCACATAGCAAGCATACAAGGAATGAGCAGGGATTTTCTGTGGTAAGGGGTGGGTCAGAGATCTTTCCTGGAAGATCCTGCCCCCCCCACTCAGGTGATAGATACCTATTTAGAATATCAATCACTGCTATGTATCCTACATGGGTGTGGTAGTTTCTCATTTACAATGCTGACCTTCAGTGAATGTGTCTTCATTGTCCTCCATATTGGCTCCTTGTCTATCCTCCATGTTGGCTCCTCAACTGTCTTCCACGTTGGCTCTTCGTGGGCTTGCCCAGTCTAACTACCTACAAGATATCTAATTAAGTTACCTGTCTGCAATAAAATGGTCACTAGTGATGTAATATAGCCACTCATTGTTAGTAAGTGATGTCATAGTTTTAGTGGAGAGAGCTTACCAGAAAATGTACTGTATAGCCTCCAATTCCTCCTTCTACCATCAAGCAATCATAATAGTTGCCTTCTGTGCATTATTTTATATACCTTACTTAATCTCAACTGGTAACAGTTAGGTATTATTATTGTGATTTTACTGCAGAAAATGAAACCCAAGAGCTATTGTTGTTTTCTATAGTGTGAGAGACAAACTTTGAACCCAGATCTGTTGGGTACCAACATGTTTGCTCTTCAACCATTAAGGCCATTTATTTAGTCTTGGAAGATGCATGGTCTGCAGTAGTTAGGCTGAGCTGCAGAACATGAAGTGTTTCTAAATATTTTAATATATTTATAGTTCTTAATTCTTTTTCAAACTTCAAATTAAAAAAATTCATATCACAGAAAAGGTGAAAGAACAATGCATTCAATACTGTATACCTTTCCTTATGTTCATCAATTATTAACATTTTACTAGCTCTGCTTTATTTTGCTGTCCATTTGTTTGCATGTATATATATGTATCTTTTTTGTTGTTGTTGCTATTGAACTACTTGAAAGGAAGTTTCTGGCATCATGGTAGTTCACCCAGGAATACTTTAGAATGTATTGTCCAGGTATAAGAACAATCTTCTATATAGCCACTATAGAATTCACACATCAGAAAATTAACATTAATTTAACTTTGTCATCTAATACAGAACCATTCAAAAATTCCAGTTATTTTGTTGACCTGAGATCTAATCAAGGTTTGAGTAGACAGAAGCTATCTTTCTCCAATAAACTTTCCTACTCTTAACCTCTGTTGTTCCTAGAAGTCATTCGTTGATTTTAGAGAACACAAACTTGGGTTTCAGATATCTAGCAGGTTTGGGAGTTGCATCTATTCCCCTTATATCAGTACTGTTTAGAGACTTTCAGTCTGGAAGGAGTCTCCTACACTGGTTTATGACAATAATTCTGTTTTGAGTATCAAAGTCAGTTGCCTTGTGAAAATTGCCCCCTTGTGCAGATTTGCTTATTTTCGCATAATTAAATTTCAAGTTAAACATCTTGGCAAGAATACTAGGTAGGTGATGAAAATTTCTCATTGGATCCACCCGGAGACACATCTCAGGTTGTCATACCCCTGGTAATGCTAAGTTTGATCACTTGCTTAAGGTGGTGGTGTTACACCTAATTTCTGCACTGTAAAGTTAGCTTGGAGATTTGTACCAGTGATCTCCTACCCAAAGGTTTTAGCACCCATCCACTGGTGATTGTTACATTTGAGGTTGAGAAATGGTGATTTTTCTACTTTTATCATTTCCTCAACATTTATGAGTTGGTATATTTGTCTGCTTGGGTTGCCATAACAAAATAGAAAAGAAGATGTGGCTTGAACAACAGAAATTTATTCTCTCATAGTTTTGGAGGTTAGAAAACTGAGATTAAGATGCTGTCAGGGTTGGTTTCTGGTGAGTCCTCTCTTCCTGGCTTTTATAGTTATTTTCTCATTTTGTCCCTACATGGATTTTTATTTTTAATTTTTTTTGTATGATTTGGGAGCAAAGAAAAAGGAGACAGAGGAAGAAAAGGAGGAAGGGAGGGATGCAGGGAAGGAGGGAGAGAGAGAATGAGAGAGAGAGAGAGAGAGAGAGAGAGAGAGAGAGAGAGAGAGAGATGGCAACTCTTTGGAGGTTCTTTCTCTTATAAAGATGTCAGTCTTACTGGGTTAGGACCCAACCATTATGACCTTGTTAATCACCTTACATTATTTTCCTAAAGGCCCCATTCCCAAATACAATCACATTGAATTTTGATGGGGACATAATTCAGCTCATAATAGCTGGTATTTTCTAAAGTAGTGAGTTCAGCATTTACTCTTTCCTTTCTTCCTTTTTCCCCCTTCTGAGTATCACTATAGACTCATGCATTTACTTTTCATTGAATGTATCATAACTTACTTCTGTCAGTACTCATTTTGACAATCAAATTGTCCAAGTTGTGGCTCATGGGAGTTCTTTCAGATCACCTCCAGTATCCTTTTGACATGACTTGGTCAATATTTAAATACTTCCTTGCTTTTTTTGGGGGGGCTACTGGGGATTGAACTCGGGTCCTTGCGCTTGCCCAGAAGGCAGTGAAACCACTGAGCTAAATCCATGGCCCCTTCCTTGCTTTTTTGAAGAAAGTATTCCAGACTCTTGTATTTTTCCTGTCACAACCATTTCTGGAATCAGCCATTGTCTAAGAACCCAGGTTTCTTTCAGTGCATAATGATATTTAGAAACAGTCTGTTCTTTTGTTATGCTAGCTATAATGACTTTCAGAATCTGATATTTTTAATAAGAACTTTCCAGGTAATTCCTATAGAACCTGTACCAGTGAAGGATTTGTCTAAAAGACTAACCCTTCAAGAACATAACCATTCACAAGCATCTGAGGGATGTAGAACATGAAATGTACTTAATGAATATTGATGAATGAATGAATGAATGAATGGCCTGGACTCATGAGGTTTACTTAGTCTACTGGGAGGGTCTTCTAACCCCAGTGAATTTTCTCCAGCTTTAGCGAGTGGAGAGAGGGATCAGTCCTTATATTTTATCTACATCTTCAGCCTGTAGCTTTTGCTCCTGTTACTGGGAAAATCCAGATTCCCATCACCCGAACTACTGTACGCTCTTATGGCTACTTTCCTAGGAAGCAGTTCTGTAAAGCCTCTAACTTCCCATCTGCCCTCAGTGTATTCTTTTGGATTTCTAAGGGGATGAGATAACTTATCTAAAAGGAATACTTGAAAATAAATTCTTTTCCTAGTTTTACAGAGTAGCTAGCTAAGGAATTTTTTTTCACAGATGAAGAGAATCCAGTTAAAATGAAGCTAGGAATACATATTTTAGAGCTCTTGAGAATCTTGTACATTTAATATCTATTCTAAGGAACAAGGATTCAGTCACAACCAGTCTTTGAGGATCTATTTACTGTCAAAGTGTAATTGGGTTTTGATATAGCAGTTCATTTTGGTGGGGGTGGGGATAGGAAGATGATTACAAAGTAACAAACAAAATGTAAGTGATGGGAACTTTTATTTATTTATTTATTCTTTTCTTGCTCCTGCATCTTTACAGATACTGGGAATAAGCCCCTTATCCCCCACAGTGGTCTTAGAAAACAAGGCACACACTTCAACTACTTCTGCTGTGAATAATCTATTGAAGCCAAACAGTATAATACTATTTTCATCAGTGTTCGCACAAAGGTCATATCCTTACATATCTCTTTGAATTTGTGGGACGCATATGGTGTACCACTTCTATAGAAGAAATATTTTCATTTTAGAATTCAACTTTTATAACCTTTGGCAACATGTAGTATCAATGGCTCTTTGTTGTTCACAAGGAAAAAAAAAGTAAAACTGTAAGCTATCCCCAAGGATATGCAGGGCGTTGCTATAGCAACAGAATCTGCCTCCTAGCACCACAAGAGAAGCTATGAATAAAAGATGGTGTTCTAAGGACAACAGAATAGAAGAGGTTGTTTCGATCCTTCTAATACCTGAAATTTGCTGTTATTTTGTTAAATGCAAAATAAAAATCTTGGGGGAAAGGCATAGTTCGCTAAAAGGATGAATTTCTATATTGTGCTTCAGATGTCATGGGGAAAAAATACGTGCTTTCTGAATAGAGTTAGCTGAGGTGTGGAAGACCATAGAAAGGCCAAAATATTTGATTTATATTTTTCTATTTAGTTTAGTACTTCAGGTGAAAGAACTCAAAGACAGATACGTTAAACTGACATGTGAAGAATGGGACCATTTAAAATTCTGACCCAAAATAGTTTCTTGGTTTCTTATTTAAACATAAGCACACTTTGCATAAAAAATAGGGCAAAACACTGATCTAATTCCAGCTGGTATTGTCTATTCTGAGTCCAATTATTTCTTCTAGCCCCACTTTGGTTGTTGAGTTCCATTCTCCCATCCAAGTACTAACCAGGCCCGACCCTGCTTAGCTTCTGAGATCAGACGAGATCAGGCACGTTCAGGGTGGTATGGCCATAGACTGTTGAGTTCCATTCTATTGGCCTCACCATAGCTACCTATCTACCTACCAACCTATCTATGTTTTATAATGTTGGACATTTAGGACCCAAATGTTAAGCTGACTAAAGTGTTCAGTTAATACAGGAATTGCCCCTCCCCCCACTTACACACACACACACACACACACACACACACACACACCCCTTCTCACGTGTGTCTTTATATCATTTTTTTTTTTTTTTGAGACAGAGTCTTATTATGCAGTCCAGGCTGGACTTGAACTTCCCATGTAGCCCTGGCTACCCTCGAACTTGCAGTGATCCTCTTGCTTCAGCCTCCTGAGTGCAGAGATTCCAGGCATGCATCACCATACTGACCATGTTCAGTTTTTAAGAAATGTATTTTTATTGTGTAAAGCTATTGGTGGGTGAATTGTTATTCAGAGAAAAGATGACAAACTTACCTCTCTGTAAGAGATTATTTTAAAAAATATTAAGAGCTAAATTAAAATTATTGCTGGAAGATATGACTATCAGAGCGAAAGGATTTCTATGGACTGAATTATGTGCTGCCAAAATTCATTCATGGAAGCCCCAAATGGCCTTGATGGAAGTCATTACGGTTAAATGAGGTTATAAAGGTAGGGTGCTGACCTGATAGGTTCAGTATCCTTATAAGAAGGGGAAAAGAGACCATGACTTTCTCTCCACTTGTACTGAGGAAAGGCTACTCATGCCGAAGATGGATGTCTACAAGCCAAGGAGGGAATCTTTATTAAAACTGACCATGCTGCCACCATGATTTCAGACTACAAGCTTCCAGAACTGTGAGAAAATAAGTTTTTATTGTTTAAGGCACCAGACTATGGTATTTTGTTATTGCAGCCTTAGCCAACTAATTCAGAGATTTAAATATTTGATATGATTATTTTCTTAATTGCCTTTCAAGGTAAAGCTCTATTTGTAGGGCGAACAGATATGCACATAAATCTCAACCTTTTTCTAGGACTTTTCTTTTACTGTTGTCACCTTGGCAACTTTTCACAATTGAGGATCTAAAGATCACTTATATAGTTATCAAACATGTAATTAAAAACATTATTTTGCCTACAATACCTAGAAAGTATGACTTTTTTGTTTTCAAAAAATTTGGAATAATTTCCAAAATAGTTGGAATAATTTCCCACTAAATTCACGGGTAAACAAAATTTTAAGGGCCTAACAAAAAGTAGTATTTTGGTTTTGACTTTAATTTTAATTTAGTTATGGACAGCAATCGCTTCTTGGTCTTTTGGCTAAGATCAAGTGTAGTTATGGACAGCATTTGAGAAGGATGGACTAATGGATTATTTAGTATTAATTTTACAAGCATAAATTCTGAATAATCATTGTCAAAGTTTCAGGTACCATTTATTCTTTTTTAAAATATAGTTTTATTTGTGCACATTAATTTTTAAAAGATAATATTGGGTTTCATTGCAGAATTTTTGTGTATGCTTGTAATATATTTAGATCATTTTCGTTATATTTATCCCCTAAAACTACCCCGTCCACCCCATCTCTTATTTTCTTCATTTTGTCTAATAATAGTCTCCCTTCTACTTTCATGTCTTCTTTGTGTTTTGGTTTGTTTTACACTCCACATATTAGGGAAACATGTGACAACTTGTTTTTCTGAGTGTGGCTTATCTTGCTTGACATAATGATCTCTAGTTCTGCAAATGACATAATTTTGTTAAACTACTATATGGGTGAATAATATCTATATCTATCTGTCTGTCTATCTATCTATCTATCTATCTATCTATCTATCTATCTACATCACATTCTCTTTATGCTTCTTTCATCACTGGGGACTGAGGCTGGTTCCATATTGTGCCTATTGTGAGTTGTGCCATAACAAACATTGGTATGCAGAGACCTTCCTTATTCTTGTTAAGGGTTTTACTCTTCTTGGATATGCCCACAATTTAAAGTCTCCAGGCATTTTTAATTTTTTTACTTTTTGGGTTTTTTAAAATCTTTTTTTAAATGAATTTTATTGGTACATTTTAGGTATACAATATAATGACATTCATCATTGGAAATTTGCACCTTTACATAATCTCTCTTGGTTTTTATTTTTTCCTCATTCCCCTGCCCTCCCTTCAACCTCTCTATCCCTCCCTATTTACAAAGACTTTGTTTCCAGTTTTTCATTTTCTCATATTAATTCCATTCCCTTCTTTCCTTTCCCCTACCCCTCTCATTTCCCCTTCTCCTTTGCCCCTTTTTTTCCTATTTCACAGTATCTATTATACCTTTTAGTCCTTATTTACACTTTCAGTTTCTCACACTAGAGAAACTATTCAGTATTTACACGTGTCTTATTTATTTCACTTAAGAGTATCGCCTCAATGTGCATCCATTTACTATAAAAGTCTCTAATTTCTCATTTTTTATGGCTGAGTAGTACTCCATTTTATTTAAAAAGCCCACATTTTCTTTATCCAGTCTTCAGTTGAGGGGCAATTGGTCTGTTTCCAAGTTTTAGCTATTACAAACTGTGCTGCTATGAACATGGGTGCACATATATCACTGTGGTATGATTCTTTTAATTCTTTGGGGAAGTTACCCAGTGCAAGGGAATAGCTGGGTCAAATGGGACTTCCAGTCCTAGTTCTTTGAGGTATCGCCATACTGATTTGCACAGTGGTTGCACCAGTCTATGCTCCCACCAGCAGTGGAGCAGTGTTCCTCTTTCCCTTTGGGTTTTCTTTTTTTTTGAGACAAAGTCTCACTCTGTTGTTCAGGCTGACACTGAACTCATTCTGTAACTCAGGCTGCCCTTGAACTGAGTGTGATCCTCCTGCCTCAATCTCCTGAGTGCTGGAATTATAGGCATATGCCACCACACCTGGCTTCCAGGAAGTTTTTATTAAGGAGTCTGTTCAATGTAGGTGGTTATATGACTTAGCAGCTTCTCCTACTTTTAAAACTAGGCAGTGCACTAAAATGTTAATAATGGGTGACAAGAACACTGATGGGAACATGGATAATCTTTTTCTTCTCTTTCATTTATCTTCTAAATTTTGTATAATAAGCACTCATTACTTTCATAATGGGAACATAATAAGGTAAAAAAACTACGTATTAGGTAAACTTATATATCTTCTTTCAAGAAGACTCTGAAGTGCTTTACAATAAAAGACATTTGTACCATAAAGCTGGACAAGCTAGGAATTAGCTCATCTAATTTACAAGTATGAAAAGTATGAAGAAGAAAGTCCTCTAATGAAGAGATTGAATAGTTATGGTAGCTGAACATTAAAATTAGTTCTGAGCTTCCTGACAGTCAAGAAAAAGGAATAGTGGATTAGAGAATTCTCATTTTCTTATCAAAAGAAAGTATTCAGCACTTTGTGAAAGAACATTTTTTCCTTGACAAATCCCTGAAAAAAATTGCCGTAGTACATTATTATTTGTGTAAAACATAAAAAGAGGATTTTTATGTGCTTTCAAATGCAGAGAAAAATGTCTGGAGCCCAGGGAACTATTGGTGATAATATAAAGTCATCAGTCACTTTTGCTAGGTAGCACAACTTTCCCTTCTTTGGATGACCAACCATACTTACCTTCCCCTGGGAACTGCTCCTCCCTGTTTCAGTCCTGAGTTTCTGGGTCCTGCCAACCATAGCTCTCCTTTGACCAAAGCCAAGGCAGTCAAAGCCTGAGCCTGGAATTTTTCTAGGAAGAAAATCCCCTTTCCTGGTGAATGACTGGGGTACAAAGATATGATTCCTCAGTCCTTGGAACTCTATTTTCCACCACCTGAGAAAAGTAAGGGTATAACTCAAACATGCAGCAGAAACACCCCAACATCTACCTCCTGAAGCCCTTGGGTCTGCCCTGGCTTCTGCAGTGGCTGCTTTGATTCCTTGTCCTTCCCTAATGGCCTCCAACTCCTCTCTTGCACTTAACTTTTTTTTTATTAGTACATGCTTGCAGTACATAATGATTACAGTTATGGTGGGGGGCTTGGTACATGTACAAAACACATCTTAATTCTTTTCTCTCTCTTTTTTCATTCCCTACCCCTCCTCTCCCTCCCTGTTCCTTTCACTGAAAATGATCTTCCTATTTTCTACTCATCTATCTTCTAATTTGTTCTATCTATCTATCTATCTATCTGTCTGTCTGTCTGTCTGTCTGTCTTTTTAGTTTCTCATATAAGAAAAAGGATGTGATATTTAAGCTTAAAGTCTGACTTATTTCACTTAGGCATAAATCTATCACTTATAGTAGAAGGCATCTTGATTCCTGATTATCTCTGGGGGTTAGAATTATGCAGGCTGGAAAGAGAACAGATAAGGGAGCTTTTATATTGCTTGAAAAAATTTAAAAAACATGCATACATTAATTTTATACTAATACTACCAATACAAATAGGAGCAAAAGGAATGTATGATGACAAAATTTATAAAGGGACATTGGAGAGTACAGAGATCAAGATCTCCAGAAAAGACTTTAAAGCAGACACCACCACCAGGGCTTTATTTGTGTGTCCCTTTCTTATGTGTATTGGGCTTTGGTAAAGTCTGAGAATAACACTGAGATGGTGTTCAGCGCAGGAACTAAGTGAACATGGTACTCTACATTTATGCTAAAAGAAACTGTAGAATACATACAGGAGTGAACAGAGACAAATCTGAGAGTCTTAGCCTTTTGTGCAAGGGCTTTTGACCAGAATTGGGGAGCAAACAATTTCAGGCGAACTTTTCTGATGAGGAATCGATGTACATATACTGTTGTAATGTGCTTTGGATTGCAGATGAACAGACGGCAAAGGTGACATTATTTTATGAAAGAAGATATGCTTGACTGTGCTTATACCTGAATGAAGGGCCACCTAGCTTGCAAATGGGGATGGGTCACTGAGCTCCCTACAAGTGGGGCCAAATTTTTCCTCCAGAGGCAGCTTCAAATCTGCTCAAGTCTTTTTAAGTATTTTCTGAGAACTTAGTGTGGCTTGAGATGAATACAGCCCATCATAGCAGAGCGAGACTTCAACTCTGCACTTTATCAGTGTGACTCTCTGATACCTGTAGCCTTACGAACTTCCCAATGCAGCTGCACAACCTCCGATCCAGCTGCTTTTTGAACAAATCTCTGTGGAAGTACTCCAAAGTAAGCACATCTGCAACTGAACTCATTGTGTATTTCTGAAAACACGTCAGTATTTCTTTATTCTTTCTCTGTTATAGTGACCCAAACCAGTAACCTTGGAGGGATTCTAGATTTCTCTCTTTTTCTCACTCATAATATACAATTGCATCCCTGCTTAGTTATAGATTTTGTCTTCTTGTTTCCATCTCCGTAATCTCTGTTTTGATTCTGCCCTAATGATTTCTCATAGGATCAATTAATTTGTTAACTCAGCAAGTTTGTATTTATTGGGAGTCTATTATGTGTCAAACACTCTACTAGGCTCTGAGGATTCAGTGGTGAGCAAAACCAATTTTCCCAGCCCTCATGAAGCTTGTAGTCTAAGGGCTCACTGTAATACATCCCAACTGGTCCTGTGGCTTCTAGAACACACACTTAGGCCATCCCTCAAGGTATTGTTTGCTTAGACAATGAAACTTGAAGTGCAAATCTGATTTAAGCTCTCTGCTTACAGGATAAAATATAAACTGCTTAGCCTGTGCACAAACCGGAGTTTGTGCTGGGGTTCTGCCTCTGTCTTCAGTTCCTTTTTTACACTTTTGTGGTAACAGTGGACTCTTTTAGGGGTCCTTTCCAGGCTCTTGTCCTTTTCAAAGAACTGGATGAGACAAACAAAAAACACAGTATGATTTTGCATTTATTAAAGGTATTGAAGGTAGATTAAAGATGGGAAAGAAATATGCTCTGCAGAGTGAGTGAGGGAAAGGTATTAAAGGTAGGATTAAAGCTAGGGAAAGATATATGCTCTGCAGAGTGCAGAGTGGGCTGGTGAAAAGGCTCTCAGTGGCCACCAGGTTAGGACCACTGTCTTTTATACCCCTTATTTTTATGTCAGGTCTAGGCCGTTCTATCAAAAACCTGCTTGATCTTGTGCCAGAAGAATTGAAAGTAGCATTCTTCGATTGGTACAAGGTGCAGGGCTTCACTGTTTGTCCTGGATCCCCGTGATTGACAGATCATGCCCATTTACCCAGCCATTTGCCATTGCCTAATCTTCTGCCTCAGAAGGAGCCACTAAGAGTGAGCCATCTTGGCTGCTATCATGAAATCAACCAATAACAAATGCTGGCGGGGGTGTGGAGAGAAAGGAACCCTTCTCCATTGTTCGTGGGAGTGCAGACTGGTGCAACCACTGTGGAAATCAGTATGGAGATGCCTCAAAGAACTAGGACTACAGGTCCCATTTGACCCAGCTATTCCCCTACTGGGAATCTTCCCCAAAGAATTAAAAGAATCATACCATAGTGATATATATGCGCCCATGTTTATAGCAGCACAGTTGGTAGTAGCTAAAGCTTGGAAACAGCCCAAATGCCCATCAACTGGAGACTGGATAAAGAAAATGTGTTTTTTTTTTTTATAAAATGGAGTACTACTCAGCCATAAAAAATGAGAAATTAGAGACATTTATAGGTAAATGGATGCATATTGAGGCCATACTCTTAAGTGAATAAAATAGGTCACACATGTGTAAATACCGAATAGTTTCTCCAGTGTGAGAAACTGAAAGTGTAAATAAGGATGAAAATGATTAAAATGAATAATTGATAATTTGAAATAGGAAAAGGTCCAAAGGTGTAGGGGTGGTGGGAGGGGAAGGGGAAAGGGAAGAAGGGAAAGGAAAAGTTACGAGAAAAGAAAAAAAATGGAAACGAAGTCTATGTAAATAGGGAAGGGCTCACAGGTAATGGGGGAAAAATAAGAACCAAGATACATCATGCTCAAGTACAAGCACCCAATGATAAATGTAAATGTATTGTATACCTAAAATGTACCAATAAATATATATATATATTTTTTAAAAAAGAGTGAGCCATCTTCTAGAAACACTGCTGAAAATCAGTTTTATTTCTGCCAGATCTCATAGTTGGATAAAACTACTAGATAGTCTGTATTTATAAGAGATATAGAAACACTCCCCCTCCCTCCTAGTTTAAAAATTTTATATGCAGGCTTTTTTAGTGCCATCTGCTCGCTGTGCCGCCTTTTGCTCCTCCTGCCGCCGCGGCTGCCCTTAGTCACTCCCTGCGCAGCTCCGGCCACCTGACTCCTGGAACTAGCCACTGATATTTGGAGTTCTTACAACATGGCAGACATTAACAGCAAAGAACAGTCTGAACTTGATCAAGATTTGGATGATGTTGAAGAAGTAGAAGGAGAAGAAATGGGTGAAGAAACAAAAATCAAGGCACGTCAGCTGACTGTTCAGATGATGCAAAAAACTCAGATTCTTGCAGCCCTTCAAGAAAGACTTGATGGTCTGGTAGACACAGGAACAGGATACATTGAAAGCTTGCCTAGGGTAGTTAAAAGAAGAGTGAATGCTCTCAAAAACCTTCAAGTTAAATGTGCACAGATAGAAGCCAAATTCTATGAGGAAGTTCATGATCTTGAAAGGAAGTATGCTGTTCTCTACCAACCTCTATTTGATAAGCGATTTGAGATCATTAATGCAATTTATGAACCTACGGAAGAAGAATGTGAGTGGAAACCAGATGAGGAAGAAGTTTTGGAGAGCTGAAAGAAAAGGCCAAGATTGAAGATTAAAAAAAAAAGATGAAGAAAAAGAAGATCCTAAAGGAATTCCTGAAGTTTGGTTGACTGTTTTTAAGAATGTTGACTTGCTCAGAGACATGGTTCAGGAACATGATGAACCTATTCTGAAGCATTTGAAGGACATTAAAGTGAAGTTCTCAGATGCTGGCCAGCCTATGAGTTTTATCTTAGAATTTCACTTTGAACCCAATGAATATTTCACAAATGAAGTGTTGACAAAGATGTATGGGATGAGATCTGAACCAGATGATTCTGATCCCTTTTCATTTGATAGACCAGAAATTATGGGCTCTACAGGGTGCCAAATAGATTGGAAAAAAGGAAAGAATGTCACTTTGAAAACCATTAAAAAGAAGCCGAAACATAAGGGACGTGGGAGAGTTCGTACTGTGACTAAAACCATTTCCAATGATTCTTTCTTTAATGTTTTTGCTCCTCCTGACGTTCCTGAGAGTGGAGATCTGGATGCTGCTGCTGAAGCTATCCTTGCTGCAGACTTTGAAATTGGTCACTTTTTACATGAGCTTATAATTCCCAGATTGGTGTTGTACTTCACTGGAGAAGCTATTGAAGATGGTGGTGATGATTATGATGAAGAAGGTGAAGAAGCGGATGAGGAAGGGGAAGAAGATGAGGAAAATGATCCAGTCTATGACCCAAAGATGGAGCAAAACCCAGCAGAGTGCAAACAGCAGTGAAGCAGGATGGCCTACCTTCTGCTTTCCTGGAAAGGATGACTGCACATCATTGGATGAGCTTATTTCACATTTTTTGATTGTTTGCTTATTTTTGTTTTTTGTAGTCTAAAATAGAAATGTTAAATGCAAAAAACATTTTATATGTAGTTTCCTGGCTCAGAAAATAATGGATTCAAATACTTAATTTGGAAATTCTTTTACCTTTTGCAAAGTATTCTCTTAAAAATAAAAGACAATTTACAGAGAACTTATAAGGACTTATAAGAGATTTCAGCAGTGTTACTGGATGTGAGTTCAATATTATTATAGTTTATATTGAGATGACCCCTAAAGCCTCATGCACTTACAGGTGGGGCTTTTGGGAATGACTGGATCATGGTCGTGGGTGTGTGATACTGGATCAGTTAACTGATTGGTTTAGCATATTCCTGGGTGTGGATAATGGTTTTACTGAAGAGGGAAGATCCACCCTGGGCATGGGTAGCACCAACCAATATCCTTATAGCCTGGATGGAATGAAAAGGGAAAGGAAGACATCTCCCTGCTTCCTGCCTGCCATGCATGAACTGTTTCTTCTCTGCCATGCCCCTCTGCCATGCTGCCCTGTGGACTGAAACCTCTATAAACTGTGAGCTAAAATAAACCTTTCCTCCTTTAACTTGTGAGTGTCAGGTATTTTGTCTCAGAAGTGAGAAAGTAACTAAGACAAATAAGTGAAAGAAAAGATTAGAAAATGTAAGAAACAACATAATTTGCAATTATAACAAAAATGTTAAGGTACAGTACTAAGAATATATTTAACGAAAGATGTGTGAGACCCTAGAGTTTAATTATAAAACTTTATTAAGGGATATAAAATGGAACTAAATTGAGCTGTATAATAAGTTTATAGTTGAGAAGTATTAATATTGATGTAATTTTTCCCCTTTAAGTTGATTTATCCTAATAAAAATTCCAAGATTTTTTTTTCTTAAAACTTGACAAGTTGAAACTAAAATTCAATGGAATAATGAAGTGGCAGGAAAACAAAATAATTTGAAGAGATATTCTAGTGTATGACAGAATTTCATATGAAATGATAGCAATTAAAATAAAGTAGGGTTGGAAATGGAGCTTAGTCTAGATGTGTGCGACCCTGGGTTCAGTTCTCAGCACCAAAGAAACAAAACAATATCCTCCAAACAAAATCCAAAAACAAAGCAAAACAAAACAAAACAGAAACAGCAAAAGCTAAAAACCACCAGAAATCAGAAGCCAAAACAAAAAACAAGAAAAAAATTGTGATAATGGCATAAAGATAGGGGATTGCACTATATATACATGTGAGATATTATAGGTATACAATATAGGTAGTAGCAAAAATCAGTAAGGAAAGTATAGGGCATTTAATAAACAGCAGTAGGCAACTGACTATATGGGAAAAGAACTGGATGCTTATTTCATGTACCACACACAACTAAATTCTAGGAAGATTAATGACCTGAAGGAGAAAACTGCACCTTTGAAACCACAGCTGAGATGATAATGGATGGAACTGGAGATCAATAAGTGAAATAAGCCAGCCACGGAAAGACAACTGCACCATGCTGTCACTCACGTGGAATATAAAGATGTTGATCTCACAGAAGTTGAGAATAGAATGCTGGTTACCAGAGCCAAGGCACAGAAGAAAGGAAAGGAGGATGGGAAGAGGTTGACGAGTGGGCACTATTATAGTTACACAGGAGTAAGAAGTTCTGGTGTGATATTGCACAATATGGTGACTATGGATAGCAACGATGAACTGTACATGTCAAAAAGCTAGAAGAAATTATTTTGAAAGTTTTCACCATAGAAAGATGTCTGAGGAAATAGATACATTTAACCTGATTTAAATACTACACATGTATAGTGTATACATGTGTCAAAACATCACAATTCATATGTATAATTTTTAATATATCAATGAGAGAATTAGTTTTAAAAAGCAAAAAATAATACAAAACAAGTTGAAAATCTTGAGAACATCTTTAATTGCCAGGTTAGGAAAGGATTTCTCACATGAAAAGCACAAGCCAGCCGCCTGACTTGCAAGTGCAAGGTACCTAGTTCGATCTCCGGTACCAAAAAAGAAAGAAAAGAAAAGCACGAGCCAGATAAGGAAAATGAATAAGGCCAAGGCAAACACTAAATTAAAAATTAGTTATTTTCAGATTAGGAAACTGACCTGCTGCCTGCTGCGGTAAGAAGTTGCCAAAAAACAGTTACTTTGAAAGATACTTGGAAAACACTATCTGAAACTGAATTCGTTAACTGTTGCTGAAAAAGGTGCCCAAATTTCTTTATTTCCTTTCTGGTTGCAGAGTACCATTTTCTACCCCCCACCCCCAGTAACCCAAGACAGTGACTAATATATAGAATACATTAAGGGGCAAATCAACATGAAAAATAAAACAACTTCATAAAAAGACCAGGTGAAAAGTCAAATCATAGGAGTAGAAACTATGTTCATATGACAGTTAATATGTGAAAGATAACGTCACCTGTCATAAGGTAAATGAAAATTCCTGCCATCCCCATCAGATCTTTTTAAGTTTGGTGATACAAAGTATGGTGAGAATGTGGCAATAGAGGAGCTGTCACGTGATGGAAAGCATTTTGAGAAGACCAAACAGAGTGGAGGAAGGAAAGTTTTTAGAGATCTGCTTTTATAGTTAGTACTCCCTAGAGAAATTCTCATGCATGTTTAAAATTTTTATTTTTTATTTTTTATTTTTTTTGGTACCAAGGATCGAACTCGGGTCCTTGTGCTTGCAAGGCAAGCAATGGAACCACTGAGCTAAATCCCTGGCCCTAAAATTTTTATCTTGCATTTTTGTAATAGCAAGAACTTTTAAAATCTGAAAGTTCCTTGAGGAGTGGACTGGACAGCTGCATTATTGTATAGCCACATATTTAATGTAATTACCCATATTGTTGGGTTAGTTATGCTGTCTTAGCTTTTATACTGGCCTCATGTTCTTTGTCCCTCCTTCTCTCCTTATTTTTGGCTCTTTATGAATTAAACATTTTAATGATTTCTTTTTCTCTCCTGTAGGAGCTCATTAGTTTTGCCTCCCTGTGTTTCTCCTTGTTCTTCTCATGGTTACCTTGAGATTATAACATATGTCCTTGACTAATTAGATTATAGAGTAGTACTGCCACTTCTCAGTCAACACAGGTATGTTATCCCCCTTCCCTTTTGTAAATATATATATACTTTATATATATACATTTTTTTTCTGGTACTGGGGACTGAACTCAGGTCCTGGTGCTTGCAAGGGAGGCGCAGCATCACTGAGCTAAATCCCTGGCCCTCTACATATATATTTTAACCTACAATACATTATTATTGTGGCTTTGTAAAGGCAATAATCAACTGAATTTGACTGACATATTTATTTTTCCTTGCTCTTCATTCTGTCCTGCATTTCTGTCTTACCTCTGGAATCATTTAACTTGTGCCTGAAGAATTCCCTTGAACATTCATTTAAACATTCATTTAAAAGTTTCATGTTTTATTTTTGGTTTTTAAAGAAACAAAGTCTTGCTCTGTTGCCCAGGCTGGTCTCCAACTCCTAGACTCACCAATGAGCAAGCAGTTGGAACTAAAGGCACACGCCATGGTGCTCAGCTGAATATGTATTTTAGAATGGTATTTGGTAATAAGTTCTCACAGTTTTTATTTTCCTAAACATATCTTTATTTTTCTTTCATATTTGAAGGATATTTTTGCTAGGTGTATAATGCCAAGTTTGAAGCTGTTTTTACTTTCTGGGCTGTAAAGACATCATTCCATTTTTCTTGGTTTCATTTTTTTTTTTTCCTGTTGACAAGTCAACTAACAGTCTTATTGTTGCTTCTTTAAAGCTAATGTTTCCTTCTAGCTGCTTTTAAGTTGTCCCTTTGATTTTAGTCCTAAGCAGTTTGGCATGATGAATTTAAGTGTGGTCTGTTTGATATCTATCCTGCTTATGTTCAGAAAGGACCTTCAATCTATAGCTTGAGATCTTTTGTCAGTTTTTGAAAATTTATAGCCAGCTTCTGCACCATTCACCTCCAAAACCCAGTTGACAAATATTACTGTGTTTTACATATTTCTTCTGTTCTCTTTGTGTTTCCATGTTTTTTCCTGCATGTTTGAGTAGATATTTTCTATTGACCTATCATTCAGTTTTATAATTTTTTTCTTTTTCTGTGTCTAGTATGCCTTTAACCTTGTTTATTTATTGAGTTCTTATTTTCAGGTCAAGGATTCTTTGGTAGCTTATTGAGATTTTATAGTTATTCTTGGCAAGAGAATTGATCTTATGCAAGCAGAAACAGGAATTCCTAATATCCTTTTTAAATTTTTCTCTTCTGTTGCTGATGATTTATAGTTATCGTAAGATGACACTTTGATTTATTACTATAGCTAACTATTAATATATAGATTAGCAGAATGAAACATCAAAATGAGTAATATTGTTGGAATGTTGCATAGTCAGAGAACTATACTTGATTCTGGCTGTTAGATTTAAATTACACTAGAATTATTTGTATTACTCTGAAGAAAGGATGAAACTATGGAAAACATATTCATAGATTTTTATAAAGTCATAACTCAGTAATGAGGAACACTAACTTGCAAATCTTTCCTCCATTAACTTTTTTTGATCTGGGAATTATTAAAATTTCTTTCCAGGATTTCCTAACTTTCATTGTTTTGCTGATGAATGATAATTTATGGCTTGAAGTCACTGAATCAAGAAAATTTTACCTAGGATTCAGCTCAGAATTTTCTTATACTAAATTCTCTCTACCCATTAACTCTATGATCTCACTGATACAATTTTTTTTAGGTACTAAAAATTGAACCCGGGGCCTTCACACTGAATTACATGCCCAGCCCTTTAAAAAAAAATTTAAAGTTTGAGACAGGGTCGCGCTAAATTACTAAATTGTCCAGGCTGGACTTGAACTTGCAATCATCCTGTCTCACTTGAACTTGCTGAGACAGGATGATTGCAAGTTCAAGTCCAGCCTGGACAATTTAGTAATTTAGCATGACCCTGTCTCAACCTCATGGTGAGACCCTGTTTCAAAAAAAAGGTTAACATAAGGTTTTAAAGATGGCTGTACCAATAATATATCTACCTCATTTGTGCTTCTTACAATGTGACTAATACTCTTCACTGAGCAGTGGGAGGCTGTTTCTGCCATTTAATGTGGGCCAGAATCAATAACTACTTTTACTACTATGGTAGAAGTGATGCTATATTACTTTTTGTTTTGTTTTGTTTTGGTACCAGGGATTGAACTTGGAACCTTGCGCTTTCGAGGCAGGCAGCGGCACCGCTGAGCTAAATGCCCAGCCCAGATGCCATATTACTTTTGAGGCTAGATTATAAAAAAGATACGGCTTCCATTTGGCTTTCTCTTGGAACACTTGCTCTTAGAGCTCAACAATTCTACTGAAAGGAAATCCAAATTAACCTATGAAGAGAGACTGGATGGAATGACATGAGACCATACGGAGAGGAACCACTTTTTCTATCATTAACTGTTATCCTGATTTCAGAGATAAATAATATCTCCAAATTCCTGGGCCTTTCTATAGAACTGAGTTATTTCTTGTTTGCTTTTCTTATTGTAGATGTTTGGGTTTTAACTTTCTTTAGTCTGGTAGGTTAATGATCATTCATCTTTCTGCTTTTCACATTCCAAAATTTTGTGTTTACCTTTCATTTGCTATTGTCAACTCCCACACACTCTTTATCCTTTGGACTTTATGTGTTTTTATTCCTCCTGTTTTGTTTAATGGGGTTAAGAATGGAGCAGAAATAAATGCCTGCATTCCATCTTCTATTTTTAACTGGAAGTGCCCTCTTTCCCTTTCTAAATTTTATATTACAACTCTGTTTTCTTCTTTAACCCTGCATAATCTTTGAGGGTTCTGACTACAACAATTAATTAAACTTCCTGCAGGGTCAAGTATTTTCTATGATTTTTCTAGTGAAATTCACTGTTGGATGTTTTGTTTTTGTGGTCCATACAAATGGCAACTTCCCACACATAAATTATTAGCTGAATTTTTTTTTTTTCAGAGATGAAGAAGTCATTCAATGGAGAAAAGATATCCTTTACAATAAATGACAATTGAACAACTGGATATTTGTATGCAGAAAATACAAATATATACAAATCATATACAAATATAAACAAATCATATACAAATATATACAAATCATATATGAATATAAAGTCATAATAGATCATAGACTTAAACATGAAGCTTAATCCTGTAAGATGTATAGACAATATAGGCAAATACCTATGTGACCTTGAGTTAGGCAAAGATTTCTTAGATGTAGCACCAAAATTAAAAATTGCTATGTTAGTCTTCATTGAAATTATGAACTTCTGCTCTTTAAAAGACACTAAAGAGAGCGGGAAGGAAAGCCACAGACTGAGAGAAAATATTTATATGCTACATATCTGAAAAAGGACTTGTATTCAGAAAATATGAGGAACTCTCAAAATGCAACAATAAAGACAAAAAAATTCAGTTTTAAATTTTTTTGAATAGATATATCATCTGATGGTGGCAAATAAGTACATGAAAAAATGCTCAGCATCATTAGCTGTTAGGGAAATGCAAATAAAAACTGCAATGTAATACTATTATACACTTTGTAAAATTCCATCATTAAAAAGATTTACCATACCAAATGTTGGTGAGGATATGAAATAACTGGAACTCTGATTCCTACACGGCTGGTAGGAATGTAAAATGGCACAAACACTTTGGAAAACAGTTAAACATACACTTACTCTATGATGTCATTTTACTCCCAGGTATGTACTCAAGAATATACTCAAAGAATGTGTTCATACAAAGATTTGTACACAAATATTAATAGCAGCTTTATTTGTAATAACCCAGAACATCTGCAAACAACCCAAATATCCATCAACAGGTGAATGAATAAGCCAGTTGTTGTATGTGCAAACAATGAAATAGTATTTAGCAACAAAGAGAAATTAACTATTGATATATAAGCAGCATGGCTAAATCTGAAAGATAATTATGTTGAGGGATACAGCCAGACTAAAAAGAGAATACATGGTATGATTCTATTAATATAAAACTCTAAGAACATGTGACCTAATCTAAAGTAAAAGAAAAGAGATTAGTGGTTGCCTAGTTTTGGGGTGAAGCAGGATTAGGGAGGAGGGATTGCAATGGTTCAGGAAGAAACTTTTAGGTTGTGTTCATTATCCTGATTGTGGGCATTTTTTTTCTTCTATGTATACATGTGTTATTACCAAATTGTACACTTTAAATAAAGGCAGTTTATTTAATGTCAGTCATACATAAATAAAACTGAAGAAAGAAGACAACTTAAATATTTATGTCTTATAGTGATTTTAAGGAGGAGGGAAAAAATCCAAAGTTAAATGAGAAAGTATGTCTCTGAAGAGTTAAAAGTTGATAACTCTTTTGCAAATAGGAAGGGGGCTAGGAAACGGAGGGGGAAAGGAATGAAGAGGAAAAGGAAGTAAAAAGAATTAAGACGAGAAGTGAATATTAAACTATTATTAGCAAGAAATGCCCTATCTCACCTAAGAAAGAAAAAAGTCAGTTTCATACTTTTGTCATCTGTTAGAAATGTTCCTTTGATTTTGAATCAACTGTTTCAGAAGTTTAATTTTCAATTCTGGTGCCCTGGTATTTTTATCTGGAAAACCTAGGAAAAGTTTTCATCTTATTTTCCCCCCATTTCCATTTTTTTTTGTTGGAGCTAGTGTTCAGATATGTAAAAATATAGATTCTACAATGATGATTTTACTATTTAGGAGAGTTTTTGTTAAGGATATATTTGAAGACTGACATTTTCATATTGTCTTTCATTCTGTTGACCTTGGCAAATTGTACAGTAGATTTTCATGATCATTATATCTTTTTTGTCATTGAAATGTATCTTATGTGTTTCTAAATGCACTTGTTTTACAGGTGTGACTGTATCAGTGACTTTCAATAAAGAGGTAGTAATAAAATTAAAAAAAAGAATTAAGACATGTTATACACATGTACCAACTCCCCACATTGCATGTGATCATTATGTACTGTAAACATGCACTAATAAAAATTAAAAAAGAAAAAAGAAAATGCTTCACCAATCTGAAGTGTTTCTTGTTTCTTCTCATTTGGAAATATAAAAGATGACCAAAAACTACTCAATATACACGCCAAATTGGAGTTGATTAACCTCTAACCTTTCCACATCATTTCATGAGGCAACACGCATGCTAGCATGGGGAGGCACTGTCAAAATGCTCAGTTTGAGATGATTCCTTTTCTGTTGCTCTTCATTTTGTTCCCAGCCCACCTAATTTGACTCTTGTCATGTTCATACAAGACAGAGGGCTTTATGTGCATCCCAATCAGTCACAGTTGTTGGCAGAGGCAGCCTGGTGAGGAATGACAGTGTGTAGTTTTCATATATAAAAAGATGTATGTGATCAACAGAAAATAAAATTTCCTTTTGTCTCTTGCCAGCACAATTTAGCAATTATTATGGTATTTGAAGAAAATGTCAGTGCAGTCATTTTGTTTAGGTGATTTTGTATCTTGATGAGCTAAGAAAAGAGAGTGACTGTGGAGATAGGTGTTGCGTGATAGCGAGCCGACTGAATTTTCTGTGCTGTACACAAAGACTGAAAACAAATTGCCCGCAGATTGAAATAATTTCCATGGGGGTCACAGATGTCAACAACATCTTTCAGAATTGGTTTTCTTTTTAAAACTGGGAATTTCTTTCATGATGTTGTCCAGCTATGAAAACAAGCCTCACTGGGCAACTTGAGGCTCTGCAGTATGTGTCATTCTTTTATATTATTTTTTCCTACCACTATTATCATCGGGGTCACCATCATCATTAAACATTATCTGATTGTCATTTGGAGAGATTAAAAAAACCATGGAAACTATACTTTTAGAACAATGTGGAAATTAAAGGCTCCCATTATGCAGTTTTCTTTACTCATGCAACAGTTCTGTTTGTGATGAAATATCTACAATTCTCATATAGCCAATGAAAACTTTCTCTTTTTTTGGACACAGGGTCTCACTATGCAGTTTGGCTGGTCTTCAATTCACTATGTAGCCCAGACTGGCCTTGAACTCCTAGCAATCCTCCTGCCTTGGCCTCCCAAGTACTGGAACTACAGATGTACACCGCCATGTCTGGCCTGGAAACTTTCTAAAAATTAACTTTTTAAAGTAATTTTAGTACTACGGTTATTGGAGGATGACTCTTAGTATGAAGTTAAAGTAAATCCTTCTAGAACATTACCACCTTTGGTATATAAAGTTGACTAGAGGCTCTTCAAATGAAGACAAAAACTAGGGCTTTAGTTTCATAGAAACTGGTTGTTATTGGGGAGACATCATAATGAAAAGTGGTTCATGAGTCTTATTCATGACTGAGGTAAAAGCCAAACTCTTGGATAGAAAGGGGTACTCTGTTATCTATCTCACATCTTCTAGCATACACACATTCGTTCATTTGATAATACTTAGGGAGCAGCTACTATCTGGGAATGTACCCAGGTGCCCAGCAGTTACTTCTGTAAGAATGTGACATGCAGAGGATCTCCTGGATATTAAAAGGCACAGGGAAGGCTCCTAACTTCATATTGAGAAAAAGGTCTTTTTTCTTTTTTGAGACAGGGTCTTGCTATGCAGTTCAGGCTGGCCTTGAACTCACTATGTAGCCTAGGCTGGCCTGGAACTCAAGGTGATCCTCCTGCCTCAGCCTCCTGAGTGCTGGGATTACAGGCCAGCACCATCACGCCTAGCAAAAAAGGCTTTTTAGGGTAGCTGATGCCTCTGCTGAGATCTGAAGGATTGGTAGGTTATAGACAGTGGGAGCGAGGAAGTAGAAGAAGGTCAGGGACAGAGGCCAGCGCAGATGAAAGCTAAGAGAAGAGAGAAAGACTGACCTGGCACCTTTACAGAACTGAACATCATCCTGTCTGGCTGGGGTACAGAATATGCAGCAGAGTAGTGAGTCATGCCATTGGGGAGGTAAGCAGCTGCCAGAGGAGAGCCTGACCCACAAGGCCAAGGAGGGCAGTCATTAAAGTAGTTTAAACAGAGGATTCACACATTTAGAATTTCACTGTAGGCAGGACTAATGGATATTGTTCAATGAGAAGAAAAATAATTACACATGAAAGATTATCTACAAAATACTATAGTAAAAATTTGTTAAATATATGAATGTTAATAAACTTATTGTGATTTATTTAACCTTTTTTTTAAAGATACTTGTTTTGGATAGCTTTCATTCTATTTCATTGTAATACAATTTTTTAAATGGACTCATATTCATGTGTGATTATATAATTTAGAATTTAAAACTTTAGGTTGGTAAGCTACTTCTCTTGGAGGTGGAAAGTCAGAAGCTGCTCCCATTTTATTAAACTAAGAAATTTTTTTCATACACTGCTTTAGTTACCTTTCTTATTGCTGGGACAAAAGACCTAAAATCCACAATTTAAAGGAGCAGAAATTTATTTTGGCTCACAGTTCCAGAGGATTCAGTCCCTGGCTAGCTGGCACCAAGGTAAAGATGGCATGGCAGAAGAGCCTGGTGGAGGAAAGCTTCTCAACCCATGGCATCCCAGAAGCAGAGAGAGCAGAAAGAGTTAGCAAGAAAAGGGAGGGGCTAGGGACAAAAATATATCTTTCCATGTCACATCCCAGTGGCACATCTACAAGTGGGCCTCACCTCTTGAGAGCACATTTGGATATGAACTCATCAACGATTAATCCACTAATGTACTAACCCCTCATGATACAATCACCTTCCAAAAGCTCCACCTCTGAACACATGAGACATTTGGAGGATATTTTAGGTTTAAACTGTAATATGTACCCAAACATGTTGTGCTCTCACAAACACAAATTTCATAAAAGCCAAGTAAAATGGCATAGAAATGAGGAAAGGATTCTGTAATACCCATCATGTGAGTTGAGTTTGTATTGTTGTGAGTTAATTAGAAAAGCTTCTATGTTCGGAAAATAGACATAGAAAAATAGGTCTAGAAATATCTGTATTACATGCATTTTGAGGTCAAGATTTTCTATATAGTAATGTATGAATTGATGTATGGAGTAGTTAACTCATGGATTCAGCAAACATTTTTAAGTGCAAACTATGTACCAGGCATGTTGCCAGAAGTTTAAATGAACCAGGCAGATAAAGCTTCTGCTCTTATAAGCCTATGGTCAGTCTGTGAAGAAGAGAGACAATGACCAACTAGTAAGTGTGGTGCAGGCAAAGTAGAATGTTCTGAGAGTCAATTATAGTAAAACTTCCTGATATGTTGTACAGTGTAAGATATGGGAGGGTGATTTTCATACCTCTCTCCAGTCTTTGAAGGATTCCTGGAAATTCTCCATCATATATTTATGTTCAGTGAACTTCTAACCCTTATTTGACCATCAGCACTTTATCTTTTTCCTGTCTGACTTCTCTTATCAATTTCAAGTTTATATTTTGTAGTGTTAGGGATTAAACCGAGTGCCTCATACATGTTAAGCTATATCTCAATATCAAATTTTGATTTTTTTTCTCCTGAAAGTTATGAGTTTTGATGAGTCCTGGTGGTGGTCAAACCCCAGACTAGGTTAAAAAGGAGCCCCCGTAATTAAATGTGCTTTTTAATAGTTCAATAGTTCTTGTTTTTGCTTTGTTAGATTGAAGGCTCTGTCTTTTGTTTAGCTGATTAGCAAACTGATCAGATTAAACCAAATGGCAGGTTCTGCTACTATTATATTTTCTTTCTTTCTTTCTTTCTTTCTTTCTTTCTTTCTTTCTTTCTTTCCTTTTCTTTTCTTTTCTTTTCTTTCTTGGTACTGGGGATCAAACTTGGGACCTTGCACTTGCGAGGCAGGCAGTGGCACCACTAAGCCAAATTCCCGGCCTACCATTATTATATTTTCCTTTAATCATGTCTCAGTTGCCTGTGCTGAGTTTTAGGATCATTTTGATTGAAGAGTGGGCTCTTTAATTAAATAGATGGGTATGAATCTGGGCCTCTACTTGGCTTTGGGTAGACTCTGGTCTTAAAAGCATTTTAGGAGTCGCACTGAAAACACCGAGCCAGCCCACTGCAGACAGACAGGTCTGTGGAGGCCGTCCCGAGGTGGCCAGTCATGCTGAAAACACCAAATCATCCCACGCCCCAGCAGCCATCCACTGGACTGACCCCCCACTCCTTTGGCCTCTTCTCTGTACAGCCACCTGGTTCCACACTACAAAGATGCAGAGGACACTGGACCACCACACCACTGTACTGGAGCTAATCAAGTTCTCAGCATTTAAAGAATTCCCGCCCAGAGGTAGGGGCTCCTGAGCCACTGTCCCACTGCTCCTGGTCCAGAGGAATGGGCTTCCAGGCTGCCAACCATCCCGCTGCTCCTGGCCCAGAGGAATGGGCATTCAGGCCACCATCCCTATTGCCACACCTGGCCCCTGGTCCACCTCTCCCAGCTCAGAGGAGGTGAGCTGTGCGGGCGCCAACAGCACTCCACTGCCCCCCCCAGTCGAAATGAGAAAACACGTAAATAAGTCTCAAAACCAGACTTCCAGATCACCTACATCAACTCCAAAGGGAAATGAGATGGAACACTCTGATACTTAACCACCTGGACCCACTAAACTGGCAACAAAAGGGGATCTAGAAAAAATGAAATCAGAAATAATTTCTCAGCTAACAGGAGAAATTGTGCTCCCAGTGCAAGACATGATTAATAAATCTAGAGAGGAGCTGAGGAACATGATGGAATCCCAACATAGGAAACAAATGGAATCCATAAAACAGATACAAATAGATTTCCAGGACATGAAAAACTCCATTGAAAGTCTACACAGCAGAATGAGCCAATGTGAGGACAGAATTTCAGATACAGAAGATAAGATTGCAATTAATGACCAGGAAAAGAAAAATTGCTTCAAAATTATAAGGGAACATGAGAAATCAATCCAGCAGCTAGGAGCTGGAGATTTAGCTCAGTGATTCTGGCGCTTGCCTTGCAAGCACAAGGTCCTGAGTTCGATCCCTGGTACCAAAAAAAAAAAAAAAATCCAGCAGCTGCTAGATGATGTAAAGAAGAATAACGTAAGACTGATCGGAGTCAATGAAGAAACAGGAGAGAGTACAGATGACATAAAAAAACTCTTCATAGAAGTAATGGCAGAAAATTTCCCAAGCAGGGGAAAAGAACTTGACATACAGATAAGTGAGGCATACAGGACTCCAAATAGCCTTGATCAAAAAAAATCTACACATAGGCATATAATTGTTAAGATTCCAGAAACACAACAGAAGAACAAAGTTCTACAAGCAGTTAGAGAAAAGAAACAAATCACATACAAAGGAAGCCCATCAGAATCACAGCAGACTTCTCAACACAAACCATCAAGGCAAGAAGAGCTTGGAGTGACATATTCCAAGCCCTAAAAGAAAACAGCCTCCAACCCAGATTGATGTACCCTGCAAAACTATCTTTCAAAACTGATGGAGAAATAAGATACTTTCATGACAAAGAGCACCTTAGGAACTTCGTGAATACCAAATCAGCACTCCAAAGAATTTTACACAATATCCTAGGAACAGACATTGACGATCACAACCCCAGGAAGCAAAGCAGAATGAACCCATCTGGCATGACAGGAAATTAAATGTAAAGGAGGAGAACCCAACAAAAAGAAAAAGTCATGACAATGACAAGTCAATACGTTTCAGTTCTAACCATCAACATTAATGGTCTCAATTCACTAATCAAAAGAAACAGACTGGCAGAATGGGTCAAGAAGCAAAATCCAACAATATTCTGCATACAAGAAACACACTTCATTCAAAAGGAAACTCATAGACTGAGAGTTAAAGGGTGGAAAACAATACTCCATGAGACAGGAACCCAAAAAAAAGCAGGAGTATCTATCCTCTTTGCAGATCAAGTAGATTTCAAACCAACACTGATTAAGAGAGACAAAGAAGGACACTACAACCTTGTAAAGAGAACAATCCAAGAGGAAGAGATGACAATCATAAATATCTATGCACCAAACACTAGTGCACCCAACTATATAAAACAAATACTAACAGACATGAAAAGTCATATATGCACTAATACAATTGTAGTGGGAGACCTCAACACCCCACTGTCACAAATAGATAGATCAACTAGACTAAAAATAAGTAATGAAATACTAGAACTCAATTGAACTCTTGAACAAATGAACTTAACAGAGTCTTCCACCCCACAAAATCAGAATACACATTCTTCTCAGCTGCACATGGGTCATTCTCCAAAATAGACCACATACTCACACAGAGAACATGTTTAAGTAAGTGCAAAGGAATTGAAGTTATTCCCTGTATATTATCAGACCATAGTGGGATGAAATTGGAGATCCATAGCAAAAGAAACTCAAAAAATTTCATAAACATGTGGAAATTGAACAACACACTTCTGAATAACCAATGGGTTACAGAGGAAATTAAAGAAGAAATCAGACAATGACAATACAACATATCGGAATGTATGGGACACAATGAAAGCTGTCTTACGAGGGCAATTCATAGCAGTGAATACGCATATTAGGAAAACAGAATGAGCCCAATTAAACAACCTGAGGCTGAACCTCATGCTTCATAAAAAAGAAGAGCAGGACAACCCCAAAGCTCATACAAGGGAGGAAATTATAAAGATCAGAGGAGAAATCAATGTAATGGAGACGAACAGAATGATACAAAAAAATCAATGAAGCCAAGAGTTGGTTCTTCGAAAGAATCAACAAAATTGACAAACCCTTAGCCAACCTTGTCAGAAAAAGGAAAGAAAAGGCCCAAATCCACGCAATTAGGAATGAAAAGGGTGAAATTACAACAGACCCAGCAGAAATCCAGAGGATCATCAATACCTACTTCCAGAACCTATATGCCAATAAGATGGAAAACACAGAAGAAATGGACAGATTCCTAGATACACATGAATTACCAAAGTTGAATGAAGAAGACCTAAAAATTCTGAACAACCCAATATCAACCAATGAAATTGAAAATGTAATTAAAAACTTATCAACTAAGAAAAGGCCAGGCCCTGATGGCTTCACTGCTGAATTCTACAAGACATTTAGACAGGAACTGCTGCCACTACTGTTTAAACTCTTCAATGAAATTGAAAGGGAAGCAATACTTCCAAATTCATCCCTGGAAGCAAGCATCACCTTGATCCCCAAAGCAGAGAAAGAACCAACTGAAAAGAACTATAGGCCAATCTCACTAATGAACATAGATACAAAAATCCTTAATAAGATACTGGCAAACAGAATGCAGAAGATCATCAAGAAGATCATCAAGAAGATCATACACCCTGATCAAGTGGGATTCATCCCAGGGATGCAGGGATGGTTCAACATATGCAATCAATCAATGTAATACACTATATCAATAGAGCCAAGGACAAAAACCATAGGATTATCTCCATAGACTCAGAAAAAGCATTTGACAAAATCCAACATGCATTTATGATAAAAACCCTACAAAAAATTGGAATAGATGGTCTCTACCTCAAACTGATAGAAGCCATCTATGAAAAACCAACAGTCAATATCATACTAAATGGTCAAAAACTGAAATCCTTCACACTAAAATCAGGAATAAGACAAGGATGTCCACTATCACCACTCTTGTTCAATATAGTTCTGGAAACATTAGCCATGGCAATTAGACAAGAGAAAGAAATAAAAGGAATAAAGGTAGGTAATGAAGAAGTCAAATTGTCATTATTTGCAGATGACATGATACTCTATATAGAAGACCCCAAGAACTCCACCAAAAGTCTTCTAGACTTAATAACCAAATTCAGTCAAGTAGCTGGTTACAAGGTCAACACACAAAAATCAATAGCTTTCCTCTACACCAATGACAGACTCAATGAGAGAGAAATAGGGCAAATAATTCCTTTCACAATAGCATCCAAAAACTGAAATACCTAGGAATCATCCTAACAAAAGAAATCAAAGACCTCTTCTCTGAAAACTATGGTACTCTGAAAAGAGAGATTGAAGATGATATCAGAAAATGGACAGACATCCCCTGCTCCTGGGTAGGAAGGATTAATATAGTGAAAATGGCCATACTTCCAAAACTGCTATATAGATTTAATGCAATTCCAATTGAGATCCCAGCAGCATACTTCACAGACCTCGAGAAAACAATCCAAAAGTTCATTTGGAACAAGAAGAGACCCAGAATAGCAAAAGCAATTCTAGGTAACAGAGACATGGCAGGGGGTATCACAATCCCCAACCTGAAACTCTATTACAAAGCTACAAAGCTGTGATAAAAACAGCATGGTATTGGCAAAGAAACAGACCTGAGGACCAGTGGAACAGATTAGAAGATGCAGAAACAACGCCAGACACACTCGGCCATCTCATCTTCAGTAAAGGAGCCAAACACCCTCACTGGAGGAAAGATAGCCTCTTTAATAAATGGTGCTGGAAAAATTGGGTTTCAACTTGCCAAAGGTTAAAACTAGACCTATATCTCTCACCATGCACTAAACTAAAATCAAAATGGATTAAAGATCTAAATATTAAAATAGAAATGCTGAACCAGTTGGAACAGGGGTTAGGTAGAACTCTTGAAGACATTGGTGTAGGAAAAGATTTTATGAACAAAACCTCAGTTGCCCATGAACTAGCACAAACAATCAACAAGTGGGAGCTCTTCTTATTAAAAGGCTTCTGCACAGCAAGAGAAACCACCAGCAGTGTGAAGAGACAACCCACAATGTAGGAAAAAATCTTCACCTGCTCTTCCTCAGACAAAGGTCTACTATCTCGAATCTATAAAGAACTTAAAAAGATCAGACCTCCCAAATTTAAAGACCCAATCCAAAAATGGGCATCTGAAATGAACAGACATTTCTCACACAAAGAAGTAGAAATAGCAAATAAGTACATGCAAAAATGTTCAACATCACTGGTCATTCAAGAGATGCAAATGAAAACAATGCTGAGATTCCACTTCACTCCAGAAAGAATGGCTGCTATCATGAAATCAACCAGTAACAAATGCTGGCAGGGCTGTGGGGAAAGAGGAACCCTGCTCCACTGCTGGTGGGAGTGTAGACTGGTGCAACCACTGTGGAAATCAGTATGGAGATACCTCAAAGAACTAGGACTAGAAGTCCCATTTGACCCCACTATTCCACTGCTGGGGATCTTCCCCAAAGAATTAAAAGAATCATACCACAGTGATATATGCACACCCATGTTCATAGCAGCACAGTTAGTGATAGCTAAAACTTGGAAACAGCCCAAATGCCCATCAACTGGAGACTGGATAAAGAAAATGTTTTTTTAAAAAAATAAAATGGAGTACTACTCAGCCATAAAAAATGAGAAATTGGAGATATTTATAGCTAAATGTATGCACATTGAGGTGTTGCTCTTCAGTGAAATAAATAGGACACACATGTATAAATACTGAATAGTTTCTCTGGTGTGAGAAACTGAAAGTGTAAATGAAGACTAAAATGTATGATAGGTAATGTGAAATAGGAAGAAAAGGGGCAAAGGGGAAGGAGGTGGGAGGAGTAGGGGAACGGAGAGAAGATAATGGAATTAATATGAGAGAATGGAAAAATAGGAACAAAATCTTTGTAAATAGGGAGGAATGGAGGGGTTGAAGGGAGGGTTGGGCAAGGGTGAAAAATAAGAACCAAGAGAGACTATGTAAAGGTGCAAATTTCCAATGATGAATGTCATTATATCGTATACCTAAAATGTACCAATGTTTAGCATGAATAATCGATAATGCAAAACAGGAAGAAAAGGTCCAAAGGGCTAGGGGTAGTGGGAGGGGCAGGGGAGAGGAAAGAAGGGAAAGGAAAAATGAGGAGAAATGGAAAAAATGGAAATAAAGTCTTTGTAAATAGGGAAAGGTGGAGGGGGTGAAGGGAGGGCTAGGAATGGGGAAAAAATAAGAACCAAGATGCCTCATGTAAAGGTACAAGTTCCCAATGAGAAATGTAATTGTGTTTTATACCCTAAATGTACCAATAAAAGAATTTAAGAAAAAAAGAGCATTTTAGGCATCTTTGATTGTAATAGAATAATCATAGGTGGTGAAATGTAATAGTGGTCACTTATTCTAATGTCTGTGGGATTATTTAGCAATGAAAGTTGTTTAAAGGTAAATCGAGGTGTGGAGAGGTAAAAATATGCACTATAATGGTTTTCATTATGTTTATTCTTTTACTACTGATCTGAAAAGCAAAATAATCTGTTCTTTATTTTCCTACTACATTGCCAAGACGTTTACTTCCTTTGGTCTGGAGTTTTCTGATTAAAAAATAAAAGTCTTAGCTAGCCAAATGGTATGTTTTAAGTTATTTGATGTACCACAAGGAAAATATTATATATTTCACTAAGGTTGGCTTGTATAAGCTGCATGTCTGAACAAGTAATCTTTTTCATGGAGAGAAAACTGTATTTCATATCATTATGGACCCTAACAATTCAAATGCATTTGCTCACTATTGTTGAGGCATGACTCACTGAAATGGATTTTTTCTCTAAGGGTGAACTGTGGGTATACACATTGAAGATAGCGCTTCTAAGACTTAATTAGTGGAACTTTACAAATACATAGGAAATCCCCTTGCGGTAGAGTTCTCCATTATGTTGCCGTGCCAGACATGCTTCAAACATGTCTTTTTAGAGAGGAACTGGTGTATAAGTTGGCTCTGTGAATTAGTGGAAACCTCTTAAGATTTACACAGTGACATAGGCACAGTATAACTAACAGATTCTATCTGAATTACAATATTGTCATTTTTGTTGTCTATTTTGCAAAACCCCAAAGAGCAATTCAGTGGACAGAGCCCAGGGAGTACACAAGGGACAAGTCACCCCCATGATGGTATCATAATTTCAGAGCATTTAATAATCCTATGTGACTCCTATGCCAAAGATCTTGTGAGCTTAGAAACAGCAGCCCAATCAGTTATTTCATTAAGTTACTGTGCAGTAGAAGTGAGGAAAATAGTGCTGGCTTTGTTGCAGGGAAATGCTGGGTTCAGGGCATACATCCACATTTAGTAGCTATGACATTCCGGGCAAGGGTTTTTTCTTTATTCAACCTCTCTAAACTTCTGTTTCCTTATCCTACCATGGGGGCAATAGTAGCTGCCATTAGTTATGAAGACCAAATGGGACAGTGTAGGTAAAGCACGTAGGAGCTTCTCAGTAAAGGTGTGGGCTCATTGCTGTGAGCCTCTCATGTGCCTAAGTGGTCCCTAGAAAGAGGATCTTTTTTGTAAATTTTCTTGTTGTATTCTTGTGGTTAGGAACTTGCCTGCCTGAAGATAAAATTTATGGAAGATATTAACCCATGTTCATAGAGCAAAGGAGTTCTTTAGGGACAGGGTCTGATGACCAATGTCTTGGCTAGAGGTGAGAAGACATGGCCTCCAGCCCAGGGTTTGAAAGTAACTGTGGACTTTACATGCTCTGGACTTAGTGCCTCAATTCTCCAGTGCCAGACAAAAGTAGGAATTTGTAAATATTTGTTCCTTGATTAAGGAACTGATCTGTAACATGAGTGACTGGATGGAAGAGTCAATCCAATCCTCTTTCAAGGCTTCTAATGGAGGGAATTCCTCAATGAAATGAATGAATGGACTTTTTTTGTTTGTTTGTTTGTTTTGCTTTTGGTACCGGGGATCGAACTCGGGGCCTTGCGCTTGTGAGGCAGGCAGCAGAATCACTGAGCTAAATCCCTGGCCAAATGAATGGCCTTTTGCTGTAACTCTGCTATGTGGAACTTCCAGGGGATTGGAGTGACATGGGTACCAGTTTTGGGTGGTAGTGTGCTTAGGGGAATGGTAGTGGTTTAGGAAAGCAGGTCCAGAGGAATCCAGCGCTTGTTTTGTCAGAAAATGCTGATAAAAGAACTAAGATACTTTGAGAGGTTGTCAACCCTGTACTCTCTATTGTCCCTAAAATGTGGGTCTGCTGAATCTCCTCACTACTCTTCAGCTAGGATGAAGTCCTAATCAAACTCTGCTCTACCTGTTTTATTTATTTGAGTCTTTTGGTAATTCTTTATTTTTCTCTTCAAGATTGCCATTGATGTATTAACCTAGTTTCAGAAAAAATCTTGGACCAGGGGAAGTACATGGAGAGAGTGCAGGAATGTGACTGAACCTCATCATGAACCCTCAGGGATGATTCTGAGCACAGAGAATTTTTAGGGGTGATTGGGCCACATTCTTTGTTCATGTTTAGAGTTTGAGATTAGAGTAATCCATGAGAGGCTGCTCCTGGGCCCTTGTTTGCAAGTGTAATTTGAGATGTGTTTCTTACACAGCCAGTGTATGAAGGTGTGGAAAATTGTGAGGGTCACCCATAGAACCCAGCTGGCTTGCTCTTCCAGTCTGGGGTGAGATAGGATAAAAAGAACCAGAAGAGTGGAAAATGAACTCTAGTTAGGCTGAGTTGCGGAGTATAATACTTTAAGGAAATAAAATTGTAGAGATATAATATACATAACACATAACATTTAAAGACTTGCTGTCTTATCAGGCCCTGATAAACCTTTTGAACACTTCAGCTCACTTAATCTTTAAAATACCTCATGAGGTAAGTACTATATTTATCCCCATTGACAGATGAAGAAATTGAGGCACCAAAGATTAAATAATTTAGCTGAGGTCGCATAGAAAGTAGAAGAACTGTGATTTAAACTCAGTCTTTCTCCAGAGCCTATACTTTAGCACAGATAAAACTTAGATAAATGTTATAGTGACACTTTGGTAACCTTCAGCTCAGGTAGCATATGAGCAAGTCTTGAAGGTGTCCTGCATCTTGAACTATGTTCTGAATTGGGCAGGACTTACTAGAGTCAGAAACATACCAGCAGGGGTAAAGGACCCCTATGTCTACTTCTAAATCCCAAATGTGAAGACTGATTTCTATGTGGGATACGCTTGCCCTTTCAGTGACTCAGGCCCATCTCCTGACTCTTTTACTCCTATATCCAACTGCTTTCAGCACCAGCCACACCGTTCTATACCTTTAACTGCAATATAATTGCAATGTCTGACATATTCCAATAATAGTCTTGGCTTTGGAGAGTACTCCATGCTCAAATATATCTGCTCTTGGTTCCCAGTCTCTCTTGGAGAATACTGTAATTGATAGAAATGGTGTCTAGGTCCCCACTCTTGTTTGCATCCAGTTGAGGCCACATGTCCAATGCCAGTTGAATGTGAGTGGATGAAACTACTTCTGGGTCTGGCCCAAGGACACTGGACACACAATGCCCTTTGCTCCATCCTAAGAGAGACACAGAGGTGCCCAGGGCCTGCAGTGACCAAACAGTCAAAGACAGCGTCCTAGAGCCTTGCTATTCAGAGTGTGACCCATAGCTTGGCAGCCTAACATTGGAAGCTTCTTAGAAATGCAGAATCTCAGGCTCCACCCCAGACCTGTAAATCAAAATCTGCATTTATAACAAGAGCCCCAGGTGATTAAAAGTTATGAACACACATTAAAAGTTATGAGCCAACAAAAGAGAAATCTTGGTTCTCCATGTGATCACATGGAGGGAACATGGCTGTCCTGATAACTGTTCCTCTGATCTCAGGACTATTAGGGCAAGAATGGAATTAGCATCTATGTTGAGCCACCATAATGGGGCATCTTTTCACAAGGGCTTAGCTATCATTCTCTGAAATATTTCTCTGAAATAGGAAAGGAGGGAGAAAATGATTGTGTGTGTGTGTGTGTGTGTGTGTGTGTGTCTGTGTTTAAGAGAGACAGACACTAGGGTTGAAGGAGCAACTACGTCTCTGTGATGTAGGAGGTGAGGTTTTGTTCTGAGGGAAAAGGGGCTGTTTTCTGCACTAGTTTAAGGAGACCTTACATGAATTGGGGTGAGGTGGGAAAAGATGGTGAATAGCTGTAGGAGAGGGAGGGATGTAGTTAGAAAATCTTTACTGCTTTAAGTCTTTCTGTCTTAATCCTGGATACAAGATAGTCAAACTGGAGAAACACTCTTGCCTGGGAGGAAGTCATGGTTTCTGATAAGGGCTCTCCTTTATTACAGCATTATAGTGAATTTCCCTGGAGTAAAGGGACAGTGGCATCCTGTCTTAAACTTCCATAGAACATTTGAAGCATTAAAGTTTCATTATCATTTCTCTGTCTTTTGGTAGAAGTTGCACTCTGGATCTAGGACTTGAGCACTTGTGTTGACCTGCTTGCTTCCAAAGAGTGAGACATGGTACAATAGAGCAGCCTGCTTCAGCCTCGTTTGTTCAAACCTGTGTTCTGAATTCACCTGTGGGAACATTGTTTGAAGGGCACCATAACCAGAGTTGCCTGCCAACAATTCTGGGTATTGTGTGCTGGCCAGCCTGCAAAGTGGAGACTTGCCCTGGGGAACTCAAGTTGCTTGCCACCTACACAGCAAACTCAGGTATGGAATGCTCAGGTCCCTGGGCTGCTGCCATTTTGTAATCATCTCCATTTTAGCCAGGTTTGCTGGCCAAAGCATCAGGCCAGATGGTGGCTTTTCTTTGGCAGCTATTTTAAGGAAAGGATTTCTTTTATGGAGACAATAGATTTTTTTCATCCGTGTTTGAATGGATTTGGAATCTCAGCACTGAATTTTTTGTTCATTTATATATAAAAAAAGTGAACAGAGACATAATTCTTGATCTCTCTGTGGCTTCTGACTCTAAGTCTACAGGTTAGAAGTACTTCAGTTTGTACTCTGTCACCATTTCTGAATATTTTATATCGGAGTATCATGTTGTATATAGGCAGAGGAAGATTTTAGAAGTGTTATTTAAGGGTTTCACAAGTTTCATTTATGTCAGCATAAAATTTTAGATCAGCATAAAATAATATAATACAATGCACGAATTACTAGACATTTGATTTTATGCTTTTTTACATGAATACATTACAACATTTAATAAAATATTTAATCCTATTTTTCTTAACTTCAGGAATAAAATAACTGGGTAGCCTTGGGAGAATTACCTTGTTCTGAGTGCTACTGAAAAAAAATTCATTAAGTTTATTGGTACAATTTAGGTATTGGGAATTTGTACCTGTACATGATATATCTTGGTTCTTGTTTTTCCCCATTCCCCTTCCCTCTCTTCCACCTCTCCACCCCTCCCTATTTACAAAAGCTTTATTTCCATTATTTCCTCCTTTTCTCACTTTTTTCTTTCCCTTCTTTCCTTTCTCCCACCCCCTTCTAGTCTCCCTTCCCTTTTGAACCTTTTCTTCCTATTTCACATTATCTACTACACATTTTGATCCTCATTCACACTTTCAGTTTCTCACACCAGAGAGGCAATTTGGAATTTACACATGTGTGTCCTATTTATTTCACTCAAGAGTATGGCCTCAAGGTGCATCTATATAGATATAAATGTCTCTAGTTTACCATTCTTTATGGCTGAGTAGTACTCCATTTTGTAAAAAACCCTACATCACCTTTAACAAGTCACCAGTTCATGGGCATTTGGGCTGTTTCCAAGTTTTAGCTATTACCAACTGTGCTGCAATGAACATGGGTGCACATATATCACTGTGGTATGATGCTTTTAATTCTTTTGGGAAGATACCCAGCAGGGGAATAGCTGGGTCAAATGGGACTCTAATCTTAGATTTTTAAGGAAACTCCACACTGATTTTCACAGTGGTTGCATAGTCCACACTCCCACCAACAGTGGAGAAGTGTTCCTTTCTCCCCACAGCCCTGCCAGCATTTGTTGATTTGGTTGATTTTTTTGATAGCAGCCATTCTTTCTGGGGTGAGGTGAAATCTCAGCCTTGTTTTCATTTGCATCTATCGAATGAACAGTGATATTGAACATTTTTTCATATGTTTATTTTCTGCTTTTACTTCTTTGTCTGAGAAATGTCTGTTCATTTCAGATGCCTGCTTTTGGATTGGGTCTTTAAATTTGCGCGGTCTGATTTTTTAAGTTCTTTAGATATTCTAGGTAGTAGACCTTTGTCTGAGAAACAGCTGGTAAATTTTTTTCCCACATTGTGGGTTGTCTCTTCACTCTTTTGGTGGTTTCTCTTGCTGTGCAGAAGGTTTTTAGTAAGATGAGATCTCAGTTGTTGATTCTTTGTGCTAGTTTGCATTCAGCTGAGGTTTTGTTCATAAAGTCTTTTCCTACACCAATGTCTTTGAGAGTTCTACCTAGCCTTCTAACAGGTTTAGTGTTTCTGTTTTAATATTTAGATCATGGATCCATTTTGATTTTAGTTTAGTGCATGGTGAGAGATATAGGTCTAGTTTTAATCTCTGGCAAGTTGAAACCCAGTTTTGCCAGCATCACCTATTTTAAAATTTTTTCCATTGAGTTTATTGGTACATTTTAGATGTACAATACAGTTACATTCATCAATGGGAACTTGTACTTTTACATAATGTATCTTGGTTCTTATTTTTTCCCCATTCCCCTGTCCTCCCTTCAACCCCTACACCCCTCCCTATTTACAAAGACTTTGTTTCCATTTTTTCCTTTTCTCATATTTTTTCTTTTCCTTCTTTTCTTTCCCCTACCCTTCCCACTTCCCATACCCCTTTAGACCTTTTCTTCCTATTTCACATTATCAATTATTCATTTTGATCCTTATTTACACTTTCAGTTTCTCACACCAGAGAAACTATTTGGTATTTACACATGTGTGTCCTTTTTAAATTACTTAAGAGTATGACCTCAATATGCATCCATTTAGCTATAAATGTCTCTAGGTTCTCATTTTTTATGGCTGAATAGTACTCAATTTTATAAGAAAACCACATTTTCTTTATCCAGTCTCCAGTTGATGGGCACTTGGGCTGTTTCCAAGATTTAGCTATTACAAACTGTCCAGAACCATTTATTAAAGAGGCTATCTTTCCACTAGTGAGGGTGTTTGGCTCCTTTTTTGAAGGTGAGGTGGCTAAGTATGTCTGGAGTTGTTTTTGCATCTTCTAATCTGTGCCATTGATCCTTGAGTCTGTTTCTTTGCCAGTACCATGCTATTTTTTATCACAGTAGCTTTTGTAGTATAGTTTCAAGTTGAGGACTGTGATATCCCTTACCTTGTCTGTGTTGCCTAGAATTGCTTTTGCTATTCTAGGTCTCTTCTGGTTCCAAATGAATTTTAGGATTTTTTTCTCTAATTCTGTGAAATATGCTGTTGGAATTTCAGTCAGGATTTTATTGAATCTATATAGCAGTTTTGAAAGCATGGCCATTTTCACTATATTGATTCTTCCTACCCAAGAACAAGGGATGTCTTTCCATTTTCTGATACCTCTTTGATCTCTTTTTTCAGAGTGCTGTAATTTTCAAAGTAGAGGCCTTTTACTTTCTCAGATTGATTCCTAGGTATTTCACTTTTTTGGATGCTATTGTAAAAGGAGTTGTTTATCCTGTTCCTCTCTCAATGAGTCTGTTGTTCATGTACAGGAAGGGTATTCATTTTTGAATGTTGACCTTGTATCCAGCTACTCTCCTGAATTTGGTTATTAAGCCTAGAAGACTTCTGGTGGAGTTCTTGAGGTCTTCTATGTAGAGTATCATGTCATCTGCAAATAATGACAGACATAATGCAAATAATAACTCCCTCATTTCCTATCTTTATTCCTTTTATTTCTTTCTCTTGTCTAATTGCTGTAGCTAATGTTTTCAGTATTATATTGAACATGAATGGTGATAATGGACATCCTTGTCTTGTTCCTGATTTTAGCATGAAGGATTTCAGTTTTTGACCATTTAGTATGATATTGGCTGTTGGTTTTTTCATAGATGGCTTTTATCAGGTTGAGATAGAGACCATCTATTCCATTTTTCTATAGGGTTTTATCATGAATGAGTGTTGGATTTCATCAAAAGCATTTTCTGCATCTATTGAGATGATCATATGGTTTTTGTTCTTGGATCTGTTAATATAGAGTATTACATTTATTGATTTGCATATGTTGAACCATCCTTGGATTCCTTGGATGACTCCTACTTGGTCAAGGTTTATGATCTTCTTGATGATCTTTTGCATTCTATTTGCAAATATCTTATTGATGATTTTTGTGTCTATGTTCATGAGTGAGATTGGCCTATAGTTCACTTTTTTGATTGGGTTTTTCTCTGCTTTTGGGATCAAGGTGATGCTTGCTTCCAGGAATGAACTTGTGAGTATTGCTCTCCTTTGAATTTCACTAAAGAGTTTGAGAAGTAGTGACGATAGCTCTTCTCTAAATTTCTGGTAGAATTCAGCAGCGAAGCCATGAGGACCTATGCTTTTCTTTGTTGGTAAGTTTTTAATTATGTTTTCAATTTCATTGATTGATATTGGGTTGTTTAGAATTTTATATCTTCTTTGTTCAACTTTGTTAATTCCTATGTATCTAGAAATCTGTCTATTTCTTCCGTGTTTTTCATCTTATTGAAGTACAGCTTCTCAAAGTAGGTATTGATGAGCCTCTGGATTTCTGCTGGGTTTGTTGTAATTTCACACTTTTCCTTCCTAATTGCATGGATTTGGACCTTTTCCTTCCTTTTTTTGATAAGGTTGGCTAAGGGTTTGTCAATTTTGTTTATTCTTTTGAAGAACCAACTCTTTGATTTGTTGATTTTTTTGTCTCATTCTCTTAGTCTCCACTGCATTGATTTCTGCTCTGATCTTTATAATTTCCTCCCTTGTACAAGCTTTGGGTTTGTCTTGTTCTTCTTTTTTAGAAGCTTGAGTTTTAGCATTAGATTGTTTATTTTAGCTTGCTCTGTTTTCCTAATATGAGTATTCACTGCTATGAATTTCCCTTATAGGACTGCTTTCATTGTGTCCCACAAATTCCAGTATGTTGCACTGGCATTGTCATTTAATTGTACAAACTGTCTAATTTCTTCTTTAATTTCCTCTGTGGCCATTGGCTGTTCAGGAGGGTGTTATTTAATTTCCATGTGTTTATGAAGTTCTTGTGGTTCTTTTGCTATTGATCTTCAATTTTATTGCATTATGATCTGATAATTACAGGGGATAACTTCAATTCCTTTGCATTTACTTAAACATGTTCTATGAGCTAGCATGTGATCTATTCTGGAGAATGACTTGTGTGCAGCTGAGAAGAATGTGCATTCTGATTTTGTAGGATGGAACACTCTGTAAACATCTATTAAGTCCATTTGTTCAAGAGTTTGGTTGAGTTCTAGTATTTTGTCATTGATTTTTTTTTGTCTAGTGGATGTTTGTGACAGTGGGGAATTGAGGTTTCCCAGTACAATTGTATTAGTGCCTGTTTGAGTTTTCATGTCTGTTAGTAGTTGTTTCATATAGTTGGGTGCACTAGTATTTGGTGCATATATATTTATGATTGTCACTTCTTCCTCTTGGATTGTTCGCTTTACAAGGATGTAGTGACCTTCTTTGTCTCTGTTAATTAGTCTTGGTTTGAAGTCCACTTTGTTGGCAAATAGGATAGCTATCCTTGTTTTTTTTTTCTTCAGGTTTTTGTTACATGGAGCATTGTTTTCCTTCATTTGACTTTCAGTCTATGAGTTTCTTTTACTTAAGTGTATTTCTTGTCTGCAGCATATTGTTGGATCTTGCTTCTTGATCCATTCTGCCAGACTATTTCTTTTGATTGGTGAATTGAGACCATTAACATTTATGGTTATAACTGATATGTATTGACTTATCTTTGTAATGATTTTTTCCTGTTGTTGCCCCCCTCCCCTTTGCATTTACTTTCTTGCCTTGCCTAATAGAGTCATTCTGTTGGGCTTCATGGAGTTGCAGCCCTCCTTATCTTTTCCTAGGATATTGTTTAAAATCTTTTGGAGTGCTGGTTTGGTATTCATGAAATTCCTCAGGTGTTCTTTTTCATGAAAGTATCTTATTTCTCTATCAGTTTTGAAAGATAGTTTAGCAGGGTACACCAATCAGGGTTGGAGGTCGTTTTCTTTTAGGGCTTGAAATATTTCACTCCATGATCTCCTTGACTGGAGGGTTTGTGTTGACAAGTCTGCTGTGATTCTAGTGGGTTTTCCTTTGTATATGATTTGTTTCTTTTCTCTAATTGCTTTTAAAATTTTGTTTTTGTGTTGGATTTCTGGGATCTTGACTATTACATGCCTATGTGTAGACTTTTTTTGATTATGGATAGAGTTCTATATGCCTCACTTATCTTTATATCAAATTCTTTTTCCTTGTTTGGGGAGTTTTCTGCAATTACTTATGTGAAAAGTTTATTTATGTCTTTTGTGCTATCTCCCACTCCTTCATTCACTCCAATCAATCTTAAGTTTTTTTTTTTTTGCATCATCTAGTAGCTGTTGGATTGATTTCTCATGGTCCCTTACTATTTTTAAGAAATCTTTCTTTTCATGTTCGCTAACTGCCATCCTGTCTTCTATATCTGAAATCTGTCCTCACATTCATTTATTCTGCTGCAGAAACCTTCAATGGAATTTTAAATTTCTTGAATATCTGCTTGGATGTGTTTTATGTTTTCCAATTCTTTCATATGCTGGGTATTCATGATTTGCATCATTTTCCTCAGCTGCTCTGTTTTTAAATTTGTATCGGCTCTAGAGTTATTAATCATATCTTTCATTATGGTTACCATCTCTGTTGTTATCTGAGAAATTATTTTTTATTTAACTTTTTCCAGAGCCTCTTTCATCTTTTTTGTTACCTCTCTTGTTACCAGTTCAGGAATCTAGGTGTTTGACTTTTGGATTGTTCCATCTTGTTGCCCCCTGAATTTGCCTTTAGTAATATGGAAGTCTGGGTTTGCATGTTGTTTAGGTATCTTCTCATTTCTATTTTTTTTGTTGTTGTTGATGCTTTTGATTTAATTCCTGGCTTGATGCTTGTATATTGCTTATTGTGAGTATCTTTATTGCTAGTATTTAGAACCCTTAGGGAATGGCTACTTCTCAGTTGGTCTTCCAGGTATAGCTGGCCTTTGGGTTTTAAGTCTGTAATGACCCTTAGGCAATCTCAGTCTTGATCTACCAGAAAGTACAATTGACTAGAACAATCATGTCACCTTGGCCAAAGTAATATAATCAACATCAACAATAGCTTCAAACAGCCTAGCAAATGACAAACTGTGGTAACTATTGATCTGCCACATTTGACCCCATGAACTAGACTTGTGGTTATATATCAAAATCTAGAACCAACCAGAAATATGTTTGCAGTAAATAAGCCCTTCAATATAGTGAATTTGCCCTCTGGGGAGAGGACTTAGAAGAAGGCGGGGGGTGGATAGATAAATAGAAGGCGAGAGAAAGGCTAGAAGTATGGCTAGAGGACACAGGTAGATCATGTGAACTTTGGGAAACTGGTGAGGACAGGAGGAAAAGAGAGGAAGGAACAAAAACAAGAATAGAACAAATTAACAACAGGAAAACTAGAAACTGTATTCACACTCCTATAAAAATAAGAACAATCGAGAAAACACAAAACAGGACAAAAGCAGGAACAAGAAATGTGAGTAATGAAGAAGACAAAAAAAGAAAAGAAGAAAAAAATGTCCCCTTCAAGGTGTATCTCTGTTGTCACCCGTGGACTATGTGGGAATGAGGGCCTTTCTGTTCACTGTCACACAAGGTCTGGATCCCAGTGGTGACAGGCCCCTTGGGGTGGTGTTATTATTTTTTTTAAACAGAAAAGACAAACTTGATTATCTATTTACTCAACAAAAAGAAGAAAATGAAAACTTAATGGATTAATACACTGCTTTAGACTTTTTGTATATTTCTGGCTATATTTGTTAATGAAAAATAAACTTCTTAATCTATTTTATAGCTTAAGCAAACATAAGCATGCATGGAAAAGGTATAGATGTTAAATGAAAAAGCAAGCTATAAAATAGTATGTATACTATGATTCTCAAACTTATAAAATGTAAGATATGTATATACAAATATATAGATAAAATTATGTGTATATAGATACTTTAAAATGATAGGAAGAAATACTGAGGGTTTGTTATTTTTGGCTTTTTTTCAGGCAGAGACTTGGTATATAGTTCAGGCTGGCCTTGCACTCACTATGTAGCCTGGGCTGGCTTCAAACTTGCTGCGATCCTCCTGCCTCAGCCTCCTGAATACTAGGGTTACAGGGATGTGCCACCACACCTGGCAAATACTGAAGTTTTAATTTAATTTTTATTGGCCCTCTCTTGTAGTTACTATTTTCCGGATGGAGGTAATTCTCACATGGGGGCAGAAGGGAGTAGATTCCCGGTAGTAGAGAACGTGATGTATCTTGTAGGAAGGAGGTGACTGAGGCCTCCTAATGGAGTTAAAATGCTGGATGTCACATTATTTTTCAGGAGGGGGGGATATCATGCAAAATTAGGAGCCTGAAATAAGTAAGCCCTATTTTCCCCTAAGACAAACAAAACAAACAAACAAACATAAATATTATGCATTAATTTATTCCCAGTTGAGGCTTGGATGGAATTTAGTAAAAAAAGACTATTAAAGGGAATTTCCAAATGATGACTATAAGTTAACCTGTGCAAAATATACCCGATTTTAAGTCAAACAAATCACATTTACTATATTAACAGGAAATTTGAATGAGGTGATAGTTTAGGAAATAAAAACGGAGAAGGCACAAGAAAGGTCTGAGTGTGCAGCACATGTTGCCACTGTGTCTGAGTCCTCTCGTGTCCCTCACACATCCACGTGTTTTGGGGTGTGTCACACTGTTGCAGAAGAGATGCTAAGCCTGACCAGATTCTGCTTTATTCTAGCAAAGACATTTTTTCGCAGCCTTGGAGCCAACATGATCTGATCCCCAGAGACTTAAAAGCATACCTACAATTTAAAGTAGGCTCCAAGGGAGGCACATGGTGCACTGTCAAGGCCAGGGCAATTTATTGGCAAAATGGAGTCCTAGCTAATCTCCATAGTGCCAATGTGTCCAACGTTCTACCAATGGAGAGTAAGTCTTTCAGTGCAGGGCACCTTGCTGAAGTGGAGCCAGCCTCCTAAGAAGTGCCTGCAAGGTTGGTCTGTAGTATTTGCACATGCCTGGGGGTCCCAGGAACTCACCGACCTGGTCAGGGCCTCCTTTGGCCTCAGTGGGGGGTTCTGAAGCAAGACTGTGCTCAAGCCAGGCTTGGTTGCTGATGGTCTCTGTGCTATTGTGTGGGAAGAGGAGGTTCAACGCCAAAGCTTGCCTCCTGTGGCTGGGTTGGGAATGTGAAAGAAAGAGCAGCTAGAGGAGGTGAGTCTGGGGCAGACTCCTGTCAGGTCATTGCCAGAGTAGAAGAAGCCAAAGTCAAGGATCCTTTCAAGCCAGCAAGCATTGAGTTAAGGCATCCTGGGAGAGGAGGGGGAGATGAAGTGAAGTTGCATGGTTTGCTGCAGCAAACTGGGTTCAGGTTAAAGTCAAAGCACCTTTGAATTTCTGGAGGGAGGGTTTTACCCACACAGCACAAGATGTTAGGATTTTTTCTGTGATGACTTCTGCATTTTTACTCAACAAACTACCATTTACTATTGTGCTGTTTGCTAATGTAATGGGGAAAAGGGATGCTGTTCATTGAGTGACACTCAAGAAAAGGAATGGCTAAATTTTCCCTTAGTCTCTAAATCAGCTGACAATTAATGTGATGAGATGGTGTGGCAAGTAGGGGCTCTGGAAGACTTGATTTCAGCCAGATTGGAGGATATGGCTGATGAAGAGATGTGAGTACCTCATCATCCCTATGTTTGGTGGCCTGACTGTGTGTGTTCCCCCAAACTTAATTATGCTGAGTCTAGTCACCCATATGATAATATTAAGAGGTTGTATATTCAGGAGGTGACTAAGTATGGCTATGCCATCATTAATGGGATAAGGTGCCATAATAAAAGGGCTTGTAGCAGGGAGTTCAGCCTCTTTTTGCCCTTTTGCTCTTCAGCTTTCAACCCTGTGAGGACATAGCAAGAAGGTACTATCATGGAAGCAAAAGAGCAGCTCTCATTAGACAATGAATTTGATGGAGTCTTGATCTTGGACTTCCTGGCTACCAGAACTGTAAGGAATACAGTCCTATTTGTAAATTATAGAGAATCAGGTATTTTGTTATAGCAGCACAATCAGACTAAGACACTAAGGTAAAGGACGTAGAAGAAATACTTTGGGTTTGTCCCCAAACAGTTCATCTTGGAACTATGTTTATTTTCCTTTGAAGAAGCCCTTTTGTCTCAAGAAAAGAAAGACTAGTTTATGTACCACTTCAGGCCTTGAGTGGTGTCATCCTAACATGCAAAGAACCCTGCCCAGGTGGGCAGGTGGCACACTGTGGGAGGCTGAGGCAAGAGGATCACAAGTTCAAGCTCAGCCTGGGCAACTTTGTGACTTGGTGAAACCCTGTTTCAAAAATTAAAAATACAACAGGTCTGGAGATATAGCTCAATATGAAGACCTGGGTTCAATTCCTAGTACAGCAAAACAAAAAGCAAAATAAAATAAAACAAAAGCCCAGAACTGAAAGTACAGTGTGGATTGAAACCAAGTAGTCATTGAAGCCAAAAGGAAAGAGCACAAGTAGAAGAATCACAAGGACAAAACTGGAGAGTCAGTAGCCAAAAAACAAGAAAGGAAGAAAAAGTCAAAGGTTCTGCTAGGGATTACAGTGCAGCTCTGGGAACAAAGCAAATTGGAGTAGATCTATCAGCAGATGTCTGGAGAAGGTATGTCCTGACCTGTGGCCCACCGGTTGGACACGCCTGTGTGATAACAAAAAATATTTTAGAGAAAGGAAGTTTTGCTTCTTATATACATTATATATGTAGCCCAGGACACTTCCTCTTCAGGCAGTGTGGCCCAGGCAAGCTAGGCTGTGGGCTGCAGATTGAGCACTTTTGGTAATTTACTTCATATGCCCAAGAAAATGGCTGAAGAAAACAAGGAAATGTAATAATGAGAAGTAGAGATAGGAAAGGAAGGCATCTGTCAAAGGATCTTTAAGCTCTTGAGAAGAGAGAGAGAAAGAGAGAGAGAAAGAGAGACTGTTACAGCTATTGTGATAGACTTGGTGTTTTAGACAAGACATTTCCTTAGTGAATATGGCATTAAATAAGTTGTATAGCCTGGGCTCAAAGTTGCAGTCCTCCTGCATCAGGCTCCTAGAGTCCTGGGATTACAGTGTGCTCCACCACTCCTGGCTCGTATTTCTTTATCCATTCGCCTGTTGAGCAGCTTGCAGACCGATTCCTTAATGTGTCAGTGTGTGGGTATCTCCCTTGTATGCTGACTTTGCTTCCTTCGGGTATATACCAGGGCTACCTCCCCCTTTCATTACACCTAGGTTGGCTCTGAGTTTCCTCAGTCCTGGAAACTTTTCAGTCCTGTTACTAATGTGTGGTTGATGGACAGCAGCATTGGCATCACGGTGGTACTTGTTAGAAATACAGAATCTCAGGCCCCATCCCAGACTGGCTGAGTTGAAATCTGTACTTGACAAGATCTCCAGGTGACATGGTTGTACATACAAATTTGAGAAGCAGTGTTCCTCATGAAGTTAATATCAAAGGGGAGGAATTTATCCTCTAGGTGTAAGGCATTTCCAATAGGTTATCCTCTCTTCTTCCTCGAGCTATCAATGGTGAGACAGACAAGGAAGCAGATAGATGGAAAATAATTTTCCATCATTTTTTTTTTTTTAACCGTGGAATTCTGTACTGGAGGACTTGACAGGTGGAGTCAAGTATGGTTATTAACCCTCCCTTGAACTGGATGTAACCTGCCAAATGTTGGGCCTGCTTGGCAGTTCTGCCCAATGAATCGCCCTACATGGCTAGGGCATTGAATCAGAATGCACGCTTTCTGCAGGCAGGCAAAGCCAAAGGAAAACAAGGGGAAAGCTAGAGCACTGTTTCTATTTCTAACTCTACCAACCAGTTCCTCACTCCCCCTTACTGTGAGGAAAGCCAGGTATCCTAGTGCTCCACCTGGAAATTTTAGGTGTCAGATTTAAAATATCTCTAAGAGAGTTTTTGTCCACAATTCATGATGGACAACACTGTTTGTGGCCAGCCCAAGTGGCCCAGGAGTCACTGTGACATAGGATCTGCAACAACATCCTCTGGGCTCTGGATCCCATTCTACCCAGCTGCCTCCTCTAGTTTTCATAACACACTGGCTCTATAGCCACCAAGTCTGGGGATCCCTGTGAATCCAGGTGGTGACTGCATCTGCAGGGGTACTTCCGGAGTCAGGAGTCAGCTGGTGAGTTGTACATTTTTGAGAAGAGAGGCTGCCTTTCACCCTTGGTAAGATCAGGTTGCTTTGGAATCTTCAGTCCACGGAGAACCTGCTTTTCTTCCAAGCATAGGTTTCTCACCTCCATTACATGAAAATGACTCAATCCAGACTGATTGACTTACTGCCTGACAGTGAGTTGTTGGTGATATCTAAAACCAGGGATTGGACTCCAGTGTGTTTAGCATTGCCTAATCGTTTAATTGGCCATAATGATTTTATTATCTGGGTTTTAAAATGGGACAATTGGCAATTTTTTCCAGTGCTTCCTGGTTGATTACATATGTAAAAGAGAGGAGGTATGTAATATCTATATGCCCAGTAACTGCTTTTTTTCAAATTGCATTCATTCCTCTTTATTTTATTTGAAAGTGTAAAGAGTTCAATGTAGTTCAAGGAAAGCATTGTGGTAAACAGCCAGATTAAATGTGAGCAGTGTAAAGAGCAGCAGCTTGCAGAAATATTGCTATAGATACTAAGACCCTATCCTGCCTCGATACAGACCACACATAATTGAATCATGTTCAATAGAAGGCCATTACAAAACCGAACTTATTTGCAATGCTAATGTGGGGAAGACAGCTGTCACAGGGAATTAAATATGATCATTCAGAGCTTGAATAAATGAGGTGTCCATTATCTTCTGGCTGTGTTGCAGGCTGCTTAAGAACACAAATAAATGACACTGTTGTGGTAACCAGCCTGTGGTTTTGTCTTTTAGTCCTGGAAATATGAGAGCTATGGAGGCAGGGGAGGAGAGATAGGAACACAGAAAAAAAGGCTTGGCAGATAAATACAGGCAAGTGAGCAAAGAGTTTTATGCTCCCCCTCACTCCAAGAAACCATGAATGCACAGACATAATCAAAACTCTATTTTTGATACCTCAAACAGATTCTAATTCTGTTAAATATTTTTTATTAAGATTCATCCCTTCTCCCTAAGACTCAAATCGTGGGCAACTCACAAAGGAGGCTGAATGTGAAAGGGTAGAGTGGGGAGAAAACAAAGCTAATCCTTTTGTCCCTTCCCCAAGGCCTTCCTTCCTATCTAAATGGGTAATAAAGATAACAGAGAACTTCTTCATGGATAATCAATCTGCCAATGAGCATAAAAGGTACTTGGATCAGGACTAGTTTTAAAAATGCCATTAATTATCCAATTAACAGAAAGGGAGTTTTCCTTTGGATCTGAACAATCTGTTTACAAATCAGTTTTCTTGTTCGAATAACAAGGAGATAGGAAGCTGTCATCTTTTGAAACATAATAAAGTTAGGAACAATCTTTAAAAAGGCACTTCAATTTCAATATAAGACCATTTCCTGATAGAATACCTAATGCAGGTAATTCTAGAACATGTTTGTTAGTATAAAATTACATGACACTGGTTGAGAGAGGAAACTTGGGTTCCTGTAAGCAATGGCTGGGAAGACATTTTATAAAACATAGCTACTGATGCAAAGCAACCCTTTGGAAATAAAGTCTGGGAAAGCTTAGCTGTTCGTATCTTTTTGACTTTGTTCTTTGTAAACTACCATCCAAGTTATCAGTTATCAAATGAGAAGACAAAGAAGAAAAAAAGTGACAGTAAAAGTACAAATTAGATAAGATTTGTGTGTGTCTGTATCTATCTTTGTATATACCAGAAAACTTAGCATTGAATATTCTGTGTTTTGTGCTTTATAAATTATACTTATGCAGCATATAAATTGAATATAAGAAAGTATTATACTTGTAGCTGCTAAGGGCTCTGAATGTCTCAGTGCTGCTTGCTTGTTAATTCTTTCATCAAGTTGGTTTTAGGCATTTGTGTATTATTTTAGAAATGGAATATGAGTACTTAACTGAAATTCCTAGAATTGGTAGGATGGTAACTAAAGACTATTCCTCCACATCCACAAAATAATACCTCTTCTATCAGGGTGCATATATTTTTAAGATGGTTGAAAACCTGTTTGAGAGAAGATATTGGGATATTTATTGTGATGGGAAGAGGAAAAATAACACTGGGTTTAAGATTCTAAAAGAATTCTCTAGGACCCTGTCTTGGAAAGACGTTTAAGGAATGCCTCCATTAATGCCTCTACTAGGAGAGCTATACCTAGACTACCTTACACAGATATTGCCTTGTATTCAGGATTTCTTACTTACTAAAATCTTGAATAACTTAATAGGGAATTAAATAGGTGTTCTGGCTTCAGCTCTAAGTTTTTTTCTCCCCGAAATTGGTTTTGCTACCTGATTGTAAATACTATACATGTTTATAATAAAAAAACCTTAAAAAAATGTAGAACTGTATGAAGAAGCAAGTGAAAACCCCCCATAATTCCAGCCTTCTACAGATATCACCATTGACAGCCTCATATCTATCCTTTTAACGTTTTTTTTTCCCGCTGGGTAGACGCAAGTATTTTTTCAGAGGTATGTGTATAGTATGATCCCACATGTTTTAGTCACTTAGTTGTAAATATTCTGAAAGTTTTCCTCTTTTGCATATTTGTGGGCTAGTGATGTAGTTTAGTGTAGAGCACTTGTCTAGTATGTGTCAGGCTCTGGGTTCAATCCCCAGGACCAAAAAAAAAAAAAAAAAAAACCCTAAAGGTTGGCAGACTATGGCTTACAGGCTAAATCTTGATCCCTCCTCTCACCTATTCATATAGACAAAGTTTTATTGGAACAAAATCATACTTACTGGTTTGTGGCTGTATTAGTATTATAATGGCAGACTTAAATAGCTGCCATAGACTATAAAGCCTGAAAGCAACTATATTGCTTTCTATAGAAAAAGTTTGCAGTCATTTTGGTTGGTTTTGTAGATGTTTCTAATTTTGTAGCATAAAATAATACTACATTAAATATAGTAATAATGTAATAAGTAGATTTGTAAACCCATCTTGATGTACTCACTATTTCCTTACTATGAATTCTGAGTAGAACTGCTGTTACCTTAACTTCTATAGACCACAAGGGCTCAATTTGATAAATTCCTATCCTAACCAATGCTCATAACAACCAGTTTTAGTGGCAGAGATTTTACCAGCAGGGAGTTCTGAACTTAACTTCTGGTTCTATAGTTAGTAGCTGTGTATTTGCATGGATTCTTTGGGTACAAGCAGTAGAAATAAATTCTAGTTAATTTAAGGCAAGAGTTTTGTTGGATGTTGTAGTAAAGGGCTAACTCAGCAGGTCCTGGTAGCTCAAGCCCTGAACATGCCAAGGAAAGGCCATCTTTAGGGGGACTGGCCCTTGCAGGATCCTGTGAGATAACCTTGGATCTTCTGGAATATCTTGTTTGGTACGCGTGTTTTGTTTTACTCCTGAGGCCTTGGGCCATGCTGTGTCACTGTGGCTCCTGGGGGCTGCAGAACGAGCAGCTAAGTTTGGTCACACAGGTGCTGCATATCTATGTGACTGACTGTCAGTGAAAACCCTGGACACTGGGGCTTGTATGAAGCCCTGGTTGGCAGCACTTAGCATGTGTTATCACGCATTACTGATGAGACAGTCAAGTGATGTCCATGCAACTCCATTGGGAAAGGACAGCTAGAGGCTTGTGCCTGGTTCCTCTTGAACTCTACCCTGTATATCTTTTTCCCTTGCTGATTTAACTGTATATTCTTTTGCTGTAATAAACCATAACTATCTGCATATGAGGTGTAATTAAAATAATGAATGTTTAGATTAAAAAAATTATCACAGTAAAAGACACATTGCTATTAATTGCCCTCAAAACATTCCCCATTGCTTCAAACACAATTACCCCATTGTTCTTGTCACTTTCTAAAGCAGTACTGGACGTCCTTTTTTTGTGTTTTTAGTTGTACTGTAGTGGCTACCTTGATGTTCTGAATAGATTCAAAACATTTACCTTTCATAAATGGTTTGACTTTGGGGAAGAACCAGAAGTAACACTTTGCAAAACCCAGTGAATAATGTAGATGAGGACACACCATCATGTTCTTACAAGACTGCCTTTCTGTTGAGTAGAATTCATCAGCAGCATTTACTTTATTTTTTGTTTCTTTTTTGAGACAGGGTCTCTCTATGTAGTCGAGGCTGGTCTTGAACTCATTATGTAGCCCAGGCTGGCCTTGAACTCACAGTGATCCTCCTGCCTCAGCCTCCTGAGTGCTGGGATTACAAGTATGTGCCACCATGCCTGGCTACTGTATTTTTGGTCACACCTCATAAAGACACTCACAGAGGAGGACTTCCAGAACTGCTTCAGAAAGTGGCAAGGATGATAGGATAAGTGTGTTTAAAGTGAGGGTAATTAGTGGCAATGTGTTGTTTACTATAATAAAGTAAAGTATTTTACTTAAATATTCACCATATATCTTGATCACACCTCATCAGTAGATTTTCTGAGTCCTGTAGGTTCTGAATCATCAAACCTGAGGATGGCCTTGAAGACCCTTGACTTATTCCTTTCTGTCTGTTCTCTCTCTCCCTCTCCCTCCCCACCCCCCCGCCCAAAGCTGATAGATGTAAAGAAGTCCAGAGAGTAAAACTTGGAATCAGAAAAGAACTTGTACAGAGAGCGAGGTCCACTGAATTTTTCTTCAGGTCAGAACCATTAAAATGGTCAGGCTGTAATTTTTCTGGGTTGGTGGCATCCTGTAAAATTGCAGGAGGTTGCTGGATTAGGGCCCAATTAGGGCCCTGCCCTGTCTTGCTGTGCTATGGATCAGAGGAAAGACCATGTAAAGTGCTAGGAGCTATGCTGTTGTAGGAAAACAGTGCCCATGTCTCAGTCAGAAAACGTTCATTATGTATTATCCACCTCTCTTCTAGGTGGTAGGGATATGTTGAAAACAAGAAGAGATTCTTGCCTTCAGGGTGTTTATGTTTTGCAAAAGCAATTCTTTGAAAAGGAACTGATGTACTATTACTAAAGAGTACAGGATGCTGGGTAGCTAAAGCACAGCAGCTGTCTACTGTAGTAGAAATGTTACTCAAACTTTCTAAATCTGTTTCCTTATCTGCAAAGTGGACTATCTAATTAGGTTATTGTGTGGATTATATGAGGTAATTTTTATGGTTAACTCACAGAATGGCTAAGAGAGTTCTGAGTTCTGAAGTCAAACTGCAGAGGTTCAAATTCCAGGTACTTGTTAGTTCTTGATTGGATTCAAGTTCTTTAATTCTCTAAGTAGGAACATCCTTTTATAGATTCCACTTGTGCAGTCACTCAGGCCCCTGCACTTGGCTTAATGCTCTGCTGCTGAGGCCTTGAAACTCAATTTTTGAACAAGAGGCCTTGTGTTTTCATTTTGCACTGGGCTTTGCAAATTATGTAGCTGGTCCTGTCTCTGAGCTTTAGTTTACTCATGTAAATAGAGGTAATAACACATACCGTATTATTTTTCAATCACCTCATTTTCAACTGTTGTAGTAAAAGTTTTACATTAAGATTTTATCCATTTTCATTTGTCTCCTTTCAGGCATAATATTATCACATGGTGCTCATATGGGTACATTTTATTTACTCTATACAACCCCCCCCCAAAAAAAACCCAAGTCCTATTTCCTGTAAGGAAGATAAAATAGTAGTAAGTCCAAAGCATGCACAAGTCTCATGTTTGGCAATGAAGAACCATATTCTGAATATTTCAACATCTTCCACAGTCTATGCTGTGTTTTTATATGAGGAAATGGTTGCATTTAAAACTGAAGATATAACAAAATGTAGAACAATTTATCAACTTATATAATTGGGAAAAAGCTGGCCCTTGAAGATTTATGCTTTGATGTAGAATGTGGTACGAAAGCAAACTTCAGTAGTACTGTTAAATACCCTCTTGTAACTAATTCTTGCAATTTAGGTCCCTGCACTATAGGGCAGAGAGAAATAAAAAACCATGTCTCACTACACTGCAGAAAGTAAATTTGAAGGAAAGATTGAAGTAAAAGGAATAAGCCATTTCTGAGTACTTCAAGCACAATGGCATAGTTGTCTTTTTAAATAGAATACTTGTATTTAATTCCCACCTGTCAGTAGGTAGGAAGAGAAATAGAGAAAGTGAACATAGCTTTACAGATCAACGGAAGCCTATTCAGGTAATAAGAGGTCTGACGTAAGCATGTGTTTAAATCCTAACAATTTAAAATTTTTCATCTTTGGATTTCTATCTTCAACTTTAGAAAATTAAGTGTTGACTGTAAAGTCTAGGACCATTTTGAGTCCCAGCCAAAGTTTCTTTAAAACTTTAAGGCATTTAAATATGCCAGTGAGATGAATGCACACATGCATGTGTGTGTGTGTGTGTGTGTGTGTTTGTGTGTTTGTGTGTATGTATTTGCATGGGGTATAGGCAGGAAAGGCTTTATTGACTGCAGCATGGTGAGGTGAAGGTATATTTCAGGTTTGCTTATCTTGATGGCTCTGGGACGTCCTATATGTAAATGAACAAAGATCACACAATTTCACAGTTTAAATAAATCAGAGAAAAGCTATATTCAAGACTTGTAAAAAAAATCTTATACTGACTTGGAAAAATAAAAATATCAGGGAAACACTATTTGTTGAAAAAAAAAACATTTGAATTCAAAAATGAAATGTTTGAAATTTTTTGAATATAAAAGTATTCCTCCGAATTTTGACTGTGTGCTTAGCAGTGAAGACAGAGGGAAGGACACATACAAGCACATCAGCAGGCTCTGCATTACAGGGAGTGAGGAGGGTGGTAGGTGTGCAAATGGAGGACTCCTCTTCAATGAAGAGCTTTTAATTTTGCAATTAATAGAATGTCTGTTTTATTTTGCACCAAATTTAAGCCTACAATGCCACCCCCACTTGAACTTTAACAAATAAAAGGAAAACGAGTGTTGGCATGGGGTCCAAGAATGGGAGTGTGAGAAGAGCACGTAGTTTTAAAATTCACTGTTCATTAGTTCATGTTTGTAGGCTGAAAGCTTCTCAAAGGTCAACAGTGTAATAATGTTCTTTATTACCATAATTATTATAAATAGTTACCTTTTGCCACTTTGACAGCGCCACTTTGGAAAATTACTTTTGAAAATAGTTTTTCTAAGTCTTTACCCCCTCTCCTCTCAAAGTAGCAAGAGGGAATTACTAGTGTTGAGTCATGTAGAGAGTCAGGTGAATACAGAAATAAATGGACAGGACAGGCCACACACTGAGCACTGGCCCGGGTGAGGGTTAGCAAAGAGCAAGACAATATCAATGGTTTCATTTCCTGCAGTGGGAAAGTGATTGGATTTCAATTTGCAAGCCATATGGTTGAATCTGGGATTCAGTTAAGCTGCTTCAGGAATTTGAGTGACAAATCCTTTCTGTATGTTCGTGTAATCTGTACATATGTTAGAGATTTTCAAGTTCAGTTCTCCACAGATAACATGAGTATACGACATGGAGTTGGTCAAAATGCTAGGAAGAAGCCCGCCTGGGTTCCATCATAGAGATTGGGGATATAAGCTGGTAGATTGGTTGGGATTTTAGATATAGCGTCTTTTTTAAATGCTTTAATAAATTTATTTTTATTTCTTTTAAAATTTAATTGGCATATGTTTTCAGTACTGAATAATTATATTTGTTTTGGAAAACTGGTACATATATATTGCATTTTGATCATTTTCAATACTTTTTCCTCCCCTCTCCTCCTTCTCCTGCTTCCCTTCCCATCTTCAAGAAGTCTATAAAGGGGATGCAGGGGCTGACAGTAAGAATAAAAGAGGCCTTGGCAAATGACTTCTTCAAGATAGTCCTAAAGAAGAATATGCTCAAAACCTATAATTGTCAGAGTTTTGGGAACATCATAAACATGAGGATGTTGCTTGTTATGGTTTAGATGTGGTTTGTTCCCCAAGGGGTCATGTGTGGAAGTTTAGTCCCTCTAGTGTGCTGATATTGATAGGCAGTGTGACCTTTAGAAGGTGGAGCCTAATAAGAATTGGTTAGGTTGTTGGAAGTGCTGCCTTTGGAAGGGATGAAGGCAGTACATGTCAAGTTAATTCTTGTGAGAGTGAGTTGTTATAAAAGAGCCCCATCCCCATGCTCTGGCTTCCTTTCTTGCCATGTTTCTTTTCCCTCACACACATGCTCCTGTCCTGATGCCATCCTCCATGATGTAATGCAGCTGGGGGACCCCTCACCAGAGGCAGTGCCATGTTGTTGGACTTTCAGCCTCCCAAACTGTGAGCTAGATAAACCTCTTTTCTTTATAAAGTTTTTCAGCCTCAAGTATTTTGTTATAGCCACAAAAAATGGGCTAATACAAAACCTGAAAATGGAATGACTCCTATGGGGCATGGAAAAATTTTAAGGATTTAATATTTTTATGTTAATGAAATATTCTTGGTTTAGATTATAACTTGCTATAATATAATCAGAAAAATAGGCAGCTCTCTGCCAATTAGGAGGCATATTTCAGTCCATGCATTTGTTAAGTTTTAGACATACTAGAATTTTTCCTACCTGGTTTTGGCATTAGATGAACGCCATTATCTTATCCTCAATGTTCAAACATAAGGATATCATCCGAGTATTAACTAAGATATACTATGGTAGTTGGCTAATTGATAGAGCATTCCATACAAGGACAATAAGCTAGATGTAGCAGAGATTCAGGAGTCTAAAAGATACCCCATGATACTCATAATAAAAATGAAAACCTCTCAACAGTCTTTTACTTTTAACTATTGCTTACTTGTTGGTTCTCATTAATTTCCAGGCTTGATTTACCTTGTCCCTGACCTTAATAGGATTGGATAATATTTTGACTTTTGTAGAAGAAGGACACAGGGTATTCCAAGTAGATAAACCCCCCCTTAAAGGCATGTAGGCAAGGAGGTGTGGGGGATGGCAAGGTTGCTTAGGGAGCCTTGAGATGTGATGTGATGTTTTAGTGGGGACTACAAATGGGAAGAGAGACTAGAGAGAACATTGTAAGAGAACCAAAAGATAGATTGACACCTTAAAGGTCTGGCATCTGTGATTTTGAAAATTGACCCTTGTGGCAGTGTGGAAGCTACATTAAAAAGGGTGAAATAGAATTAGGTCAGAAAACAATTATGTTGTTTCCTGTTAAGAGATTCTAAAGGATGAAAGGATGCATAATCCTGCTTATATAAAAGAGTTTACTGTAAAACAGTGTGCTGCTATGCCAGTGGTAGCCTCATGTATCTTGTGTTTAACTGCACGTTTGGATAATATCAAGGGGCCATCACAGATGATTGATGTATACCTTCTCATTAGAAGTTGGGACTCTGTGTGGTACTTTGCGATACACATGGATGAAATTGCCTAACAACATATTTCTCAGATTATATTTCCATCACATGTCATATGACTGTATTGAAATTTAAATTAAAAAAAATTTGGCCTATGTGGAGTCTACTAGCTAATTAGAATTTTTTTTCCAGATCACTATTTGTTCAATATTAGTTTTGAAAAACTTTCTAAAACAAATCATATCCTCTGATGTCTTGTTAATGCTTGAGATTTTTTTTTAATTATATGGAAAAATGTTTAAATACTTTTCAGATTTGCTTTGGTTGAGTTCTACTATATTTGAATATTATTATAGTTTTTTCCCTTGCATTGTTTTTCTTTGAATAATTTTAATTTTTGTATATGTGTGTGTTTGATAATAAAGTTATACATAAAAAAAAAGAGATTCTGAGGCAAACTTTATCCATGTGTTTTAGTTACTTTTCTCATTGCTGAGACAAAATACCCAACACCTACAAGTTAAAGGAGGAAAGATTTATATAGCTCACAGTTTGGAGAGGTTTCAGTTCATAATTGGCTAGGTGGCATGGTAAGGTGGCATGGCAGAGGGGCATCGCAGAGGAGAAACAAGCAGGGAGGTGAGAGCAAGCAAGGGACCTTAGCAGCTTCTTTCTGCCCCCTTTATACTCTAGCTAGGCTATTGGGATTAAGGTGTGCCAACCCATCAGTGGACTGATTTAGTAATTACACACCCTTAATCTCAGCATCACACTCTGTAGATCCAGCCATCTGTGAAAAACCCCACCTATGACTGCATGAGGTTTTTGGGGGAATATCTAGACACAAACCATAACACCATGTCAGTAGGAAAGGAGAAAGGGATAATAAAATTATTTCCTGAGTAGAGTTGAAAAATTGGTACCAGATGGATGAAATGATGGAGGGAAAAGAATGAGTTAGAGGTGAGTCAAGGTCAGATGGCTGTGGAGATGACCTTGTGGGCCATCACTTAAGTGGGGAACTTGAAAGTAGAGCTGTTCTGGTGGGACTCAAGATGGATATATTAGGCTGCTATACTACAGTACCACAAGTTGGGTGGCTCAGACAATGGACATTTATTAACAGTTTTGGAGGCTGGAAGTCCATCTTCAAGTTGTCAGCATGGCTCCCTCCTTCCAATGGCACTGGGGAATGTTCTACTCTAAGCCTGACTCTTAGCTTCTGGAATTTCCTTGTCTTATGGCAGTGTAACTCTAATCTCCTATTGTCTTCTCTTTGTATGCTCCTGCCTGTGCACAAACTTCCTCTTTGCTTAAGTGTACCTGTTATGTTAGGTTAGGGCCCACCCTACTCCTCTTGTATGATCTCATCTTACCTAACTGTATCTACAATGACCCCATTTCCAAATAAGGTCACTTTCCAAGATACCAGGGGTTAGGACTTCAACACATGAATTTGGGAGGCATACAGGACAACCCATATCAGTGGGGCAGGTGAAAAGAATGGTTGGCTGGATGTGGTAAGTTTTAGGTTCCTGTATACCTAGTGTCAAGAGGCTGGTGGCAATAAGAATGGGAGCTGTGTGCATAGATTTGGTTATCCTCTACCTATAGGGAACACTCATGCATTGAAGAATTTTCCATGAATTATTTTAGAGCTGTGGGAGTGAAAGCATTTGCCCAGGGAAGAAGAGAGAGAGAAAGAATATAAATTCATCAAGTACCATTCCAAAATGAGATATCTTAGTGTTTGAGAAGGCCACTCTCATCTCCTCCTCATTTTCTTCCCTGAAGCAGATCACAGGATACTTGCTGCTTATACTGAGAGTAAATGAGCCAAAGACACAAAGGTGGCTAGAGGAATCTGAACAAACAGATTTTACTAAATTTCTCCCGAGTTTATACAGTATACCTCCTCTATCCAACTATGCTTCTCCATAACCATCCACCTCTTCATCCAACCTAAGTATAAAAATACATACATTTACCTATATTTTTGGCTTTTCAGTTTTGAAGGTCACTGTGTAATACAAAACTTACATTCAACACACTGGTGTATTTTTCTCTGATTAATCTGTCTTATCATAGTGACCTCCACCATGAACTTAATGGTGGGAAGAAAAGATATTTCTTTTCCCCTGTAACTTCTTCATGAACAGAGCTTTCTGCTCCGTGTTAGATATCTGATCTCTCACTAATTCTTCATGTGGATCCTGAGAGGGAACTTTTGAATGGAAACTGGCACTCCAGGATAAAAATCAGGTGAACGGTCCAATTGGGATTTGTATCTAGGTTTACTTGGCTTTACAAAAAGATGTTGCCTCCTCCCAAGGAGAGAGTATATAATAAGAAAAGGACCGAGTAAAAAACCTAAGAGGAGCTGGGCATGGTGGTCCATGCCTATAATCCCAGTGCTCTGGTAGGTTGAGGTAGGAGGATTACAAATTCAAGTCCAGCATGGGCAACTTAGTGACTTAGTGAGAACTTGTTTCAAAATTTAAAAAATAAAACTAAAAAAAGGGCTGGGGATGTACCTTAGTGGGAAAGCCGTGGGTTTAATCCTGGTACTGCAAAACAAACAGGAAAACAACAACCTTAGAGGAACTTGGGTGCTTAAGGGGGAGGCAGCAGGAAGCAGTGAAGCAGGAAAGAGAAAGAAGTAGCCTGTGGAAATCCAAAAAAGAGTTTTGAGGAGCAAGGGGGAGGGCAACAGTATTAACTATTTTAGACAGGCTAAGGACCTAGAAGTGTCTCTTTGGTTTAGTGCCCTCTATGCTCTTTGAACGTCCATTTGATTAAGAAGTGAAATTATAACAAATTCCGTTCGCAGTGATTACAGGCAACAGATTCAGTCTAAAATAAAAAAGAGAATTACTGTCAATTTTCTTCCAAGTTCACCACAGTCAGTGTGCTGTTGGGGGAGAAACACCAATTCTGATAAATTGCTCTATCCATATATATGTACATTGACCTAGTGATGGCTTTGGAGGCACATTTAATTCTTCAATTCTGAGCACTGTGACCTGGTCCGAGGGTTGTGTGTACACATGTTCCTGTATACAGGTATGTAGTGCTATTTTGATCTTTAAGAAATGCTTTTGCTTATATGTATGTGGTGTACAAGCTAGGAGAGAAATCTAAGGAGGAAATTTTAAAGGTGGATCATAGCATTTTAGGACATGTAAGGCTATGAGGTAATAAATCAGTACCTAGTGGCTTGATGCCCATACCTGCTTTATATTCATTTCAAAGAAGAAATTTTTCATTAAAAACAAAGCAGGTAAAATGTCAAGGTGCCCATTCTCTTTTTTCAGACTCTTCTTTTTTACATTACAAAATAAGTGGATTGAGGGAAGCATAAACTGCAGCTAAATAAAGGCTTTTCTTGGCATTCCTTGGAGAAATCAAATCCAAGACCAGTGGTGAAAGGTGATTGTCCTATATCCACTACACAGACTATTTCTTCTAATTATCAGCATGAATGTAATTACTTCCAAGCATCTCAGGCTCCTATGATCATGTCCCTTAGAGCATTTCATCTATAATGATTTTCCTTGATAGAAAGCCAGTTGGAAGCATTTGTTGCATAACATTGCTCAACCAGAAAGAAAAATACGTACTTCTCAGAAGAAAGATCTGTATGCTTTCTTTTCAATGGTACTTGTATTCTGCCAGAATTTGATTAGGAGCTATCTTGGCACAAAGATTGCTAATGACCGAGTCAAATAACATATATAGATTAAACAATTTCTTGGAAAAAATACAGTGTAGTATGACATTCTTTTTCCAAGAATATTGCAGCTCTGGATTGTAACCACTTAAGGTGAATTGTTAAATCCTCTAACTTGTAAGGGCAGATAGTGAGGGAGAGATGGGTTCCTGAGGGAGATGCTAGGGGAGACAGTTTAAAGGGAAAACATTCCCGGGCTTGGGCTGAGACTAAAGTATAGATTTATATAATATATTAAAAAATGTAAAGCTGTAAGTGATGTGAGAGGTTACCTACCTAGTCTCTCTCCTTCAAGAGATGAATGACCTAGCACTTAGTCATTTGTCCCTTGTCCCAAAGTGTGTTGATGGTAGTCACAACCAGTTGCCATATGTCAAATTTCTGTCTAGTACTTCTTCCATTGTCATTTCTTCATCTAGGATTTAAAAAAAATCACAAAAGATTTTGTTTATCCAGCACTGTTGAGGAACATGTTTTAAATGTTAGCTTTCTAAATAACTACCCTTTGCACATTACTTAAAAGTTTTTAATGGGGCTGGAGATTTAGCTCAGTGGCACTACACCTGCATTGAAAGTATAAGGTCCTGAGTTCGATCCCTGGTACCGCAAAAAAAAAAAAAAAAAAAAAAAAAAAGAAAGTTTTTAATGGAACTAGTCATGGCAAAGAGTACACTGAGCATAATGTAGCTTTTCCTTGAGGAAGTACTGTCATTACTATGAGCATTAATTGCTTTACCATGATTGCATTGAATCCACAGTTGCCCTCTGGAGTAACTGAGGTGAAAGGACTATTGCAGACAGTGCTCATCCCACTGCTTCTGCTGTTCCTTATTTCCAAGTTTCTTGTCACCCTTTCACAGTCTCACAGCCCCTTCTTCCTCCACTTGCTACCACATTCTCCTAAGGCTGCTGGTACTCCCTCTTGCGGAAGGGGACTACAAACCTATTCTGCACAATAAAACAAATTGTGCAATCACTATGCAGAGTTTAGCTTTGTTTTTCCTTGAAAACTTAGTCCAATAAAATGCAATACTATTCATAATTGATAACACTGTGTGTCCTTTGAAGGTGTTATCTAATGATTAAGAAAATGGATCTGATATTTTCACTATAGATCATCTTAGAAGAAAGATTTAATTGTTGCAATTAAAGAACACTGAGGGGCCTTATTTCCCTAAGCTATCCCTGATTCCTGACTCAGTATCTCTCCTGCCTCCAGATTGTCTCTTGTTCCTGGGAGAAGTTTTGGGATTAGCCAGTGGTTCTCAAACTTCAATATGCATTGAATTCACCTGGAGTCTTGTTAAATCACAGATTTCTGGGTTCAAACTTCAGAGTTTCAGATTGAGTAGGTCTAGGGTGGGCCATGAGAGTTTGCGTTTTTAATAAGTTGTAAGATATGCTGCTGCTGGTGCTTATGGGCTGGGGATCATACTTTTGAGAGTCATTGTGGAAATCTTCATTCTCCATTACTCCAGAAAGAAGGAGAGCAACAAGAGGAACGGAGGCTGTCTGGACCTTCAGGCATCTGTTGTGGAGGATATTATTATTATTATTATTATTATTATTATTCCATTAACTTTATTGGTACATTTTAGGTATACAGTACAGTTACATTCATCATTGGGATCTTGTACCTTTACATGAGTAACTTGGTTCTTATTTTTTCCCCATTCTCCTGCCCTCCCTTCACCCCCTCCAACACCCTTCCCTATTTACAAAGACTTTTTTCCATTTTTTCCTTTTCTCATAATCTTTCTTTTCCCTTCTTTTCTTTCTCTACCCCTCCCACTTTCCCTACTCCTTTAAGACCTTTTCTTCCTATTTCACACTATCAATTATACATTTTGATCCTTATTTACACTTTTAGTTTTTCACACCAGAGAAACTATTCTGTATTTACACATGTGTGTCTTATTTATTTCACTTAAGAGTATGGTGGAGGGTATTATTATTATATATTTTTTTGTGGTATCGGGGATTGAACTCAGGACCTTGTGCTTGTGAGGCAGGCACAGCGCCACTCAGCTAAATCCCCGGCCAGGACATTATTTCTCATACCAGAAAACAGAGTCAGGGGCTGGGGATTTAGCTCAGTGGTTCCGCTGCCTGCCTCGCAAGCGCAGGGACCCGAGTTTCATCCCTGGAACCAAAAAAAAACAACAACAGAAAACAGAGTCAGTTTGTTCAGTGTCAACACATTCCCACTCTTTGATTTGGGAGTCTTAAAAATTCACACTTTCGCTGGTATGCTTGGGACCAAATAGGCTTTATTTTACTTTTCTATTCTAGAATATTTACTATAATTTACTTATTTACTTACTTGTTTCTCTTCATCATTAGATTATAAGCTCTCTGAGGCCAGGAACCATGCCTTCTTCAATGCTCTGCCTTCATAATCTTAATACCTGCTCCATATAGGACCTGATATGTAGTAATCCTTCAATAAACATTTTAACATTACACAAACAATGGCTGGCAGCTGAGCATGAGGCTCCATAGGATGGCTCTGTGTCTCCGTATAAGCTGGTGACTCTGTGAAAAATTTTATTCATTGTATTTATGGTAACTGTAGTGTGCCAATTTTCCTCAGGATACTTTTACAAAATTAAAACTATTTGATACTTTAAAATCATGCATAATCCTAAAATCATCTTAAACTATATTCTACCATATAGCATGTATTTGAATTCGTCAGGTGGGTGGTATATTTAAAGAGGTCATATTCATTAATGTGTTTCACACTTGGTTCTTTTAAAATCAGTATTGGAATTGTAGTCTCCTTGCCCTGATAAACAGCTTTGAAAAAGACAATTGCACTTTGAGGGAAATGACCCTTTTTTCCTAAGGGCCCTGCACTAATTGCTGCTCTGTCAGATCCCTTTCAGACAATCTGGGAGTGGAAGACAGCTCCCAGTTATAAATCTTCCTCTGTTAGGCATGAGATTCTATAGTCTTGTTGGGTGGTTACAAAAGGTAGCTTTCTCTGCTGCATTAACTAACAAAAGACCTATATTATAAAACATATCCTGTAGACTGCTTAATGAAATACCTGTCTGTTGTGCTTGTAAATCACTTTACAAACATGCTACATGTAGTACTAAGCACAGTGTATGTTTCTGACAGAGCAGCTGCCTCTTCATCTGACCTGGTACTGATTCATCATCCGACCTGGTACTGATTCATCATCCTTGCTGGATTCAATGGCCTGCCTAGTGGCATTGGAACATGGGCTCGATGCCTGTTGGCTGCCCTGGCTGTCTGGGTGTCTTTCAGTTTTATCCCTTTGATTGTGGAGCTGTTTTGCATTATTGATAAATTACAGGTATGGTACTCAGAGGGAGGGTGGGGGCAGGTCAGAGTAAATGGCAGGGCCCTTGGAGATGAGGCTCACTGGGACTCATCTATCTAGACAATTCTGTGTAGTGGAAGGTGTGTTTATAGGATTAGTTATTAATCACAAAACAGAGTAGGCGTTCCTTGACTGCTAATTATGACCCTGGATGAGCACATAAAAATCATCATCATAAACAATATTGTCCCTGTAGGACCCTTCACATAAAATCAGTCCTGTCAAGCAACTAGTTATTTATATAACATGGAATTTTAAAAAAATCCTAAAGAACTAGCAGCTACTAAATAAGTAAAATACGTGTATAGAAGCTAATAAAAATTAGTACCTTAAAAAAATCACATTCAAGCAATGTTTTCTGTAATTATATGAAACCCTAGAGTTTTAACCATGTAATAGTAATTTTTTAGTGTTTTTGCCGTTATTGTCCTTTTGATTTACTTAACTATGTCTAACTTGAATAAACAATGTTAAGTGGGGAAACAGATGCGATTAAATAGCCTGTAATTATGTTTTTAGTCAACTGCTACCATCACAGACTCCTCCTGCTACTCGGACCCGAAAAAAAGTGACCTAACTGATTTCACCAACTGCTTTGCCAGGCCCTGATGCAGAATAGATGGCCTTATTAAGCAATCAAAAAATCAGCCATTACAGAGGGATGGTAATCAACAGTGTTTATACAGCTCACACACTAGCCCCACAATACACAATCAGGACCATGAATTCTGCTAATTGGGTAACTTCTGCGTCCAGAGGTGCCTGCGAAGGGAAACAAAAGGGACTTGGAAATTAGTGTTTGTAGCAATTAGTTTCTGTCTAAAGGCTTAACCCAGTTCAGGGAAACCATGATTCAAACAGGGATTATTACAGCAACTCTGGTATTTAGATGTCTTCTGCCATTATTTGAGGTAGGATTTTGTTTGGCAAAAGTAATGTAGATCCATCCTCCTTTTTTTATTTACTTCAAATGATATTTTTGTTTTGAACTTTTCAAAAATCAAAGCCATTAAGTAATTTGCTACTTTAAATTTTCTGGCATTCAGTATTGGGGTGTGTGTGTGTGTGTGTGTGTGTGTGTGTGTGTGTTTTGTACCCTATGAGCTTGCTCAAGACCAGTTGAAAGGACCGTTAAATACATGCATTGTTGAGGAACTCTGCTCAGAGAAATAATACTGCTGAGTTTGTTGTGCCATTATTTCTTCAGAATGATCTGTAGTTTAGTGGGAACCACAAGGTATAATTCTTGGTGAGGAAAAAAAAAAAAAGGACAGCAAGTGTTTTATTTATAAGCATATGTACAAATTCACGTTTTAAGTGATAGCACTAAAATTGTCCAAGAGGAGAATGAAGAGTCTCTGTGTATATTTTATCTGAGTAAACTAGCAGGACATTTTCCACTGAAACCCCAGTGGATTTTATAAAACTGATTACAAAAGGCCTTTTGCCCTTTTCTTCTCTTTTAATCTTTGGCATTTCTGACGCAATAATCAGACAGACAAATCTCTATGCTTTGCTTCTGTCATTGTAGACTCCCTGCTGTAGATGCTCAAAGGGGAAATTAACAGTGGCACAATTCGAGGGACCTCTTCACCTCCCAGGGAAAGCATCAGCTGCAGGTTCTTGCTTTCCTGAAGCTCTCCAAATGGTTACAGAAGACCATAACAATGAAAAAAAAATAGTAAAGAAAAGACTGGAGAGAGGAAAGGAAAAATCTTGTCATTCAGAAGACCAAAGAAATAATTAATGCTTCATTTTCTCTGATTTAAAGGCTACATGAGTAAATGACAGTTTGTCTTTTAAAATTTATTAATAATTTGTCCTAATTTCTTAAATGGTGGTTAATCAATGTATCGATAATACAGTAAAATTTTTTTTATTAACACCAAGTTTTACATTATTAAGACAGAAATTATAGAAAGAATATTGGTACTGTGGAGACAATCAGAATGATAAGTATGATAGTTTTAGAGATACTGTAACAACATTTTACTCCTGACTGATTACATTGCATATTGATATTAGTGAGCATCAGTATGTAGTGCAATCAGTCAGGAGAAAATGAGTGAAATGTGAACTAATGAGAGCTAATTGTATCATATAACAGCAAGGACACAGAATTCTATCAATTAAATTAGTTTGAGATGAAACAAATATGAATATAATAATGTTTATAATAATGAGGCAATTAGAGCTAATGAAATAAATGTTAATAAAGACCAGGATCTCTAGCTCATTTCTGCTCATCTCCTGATTCCTCTAAACTTTGAGTTGTGTTGTATTCACTGGAATATTTCAGCCACTGAGGCTTGTATCTGTGTGTCTTGGGAAACAAGGATGAAAAATACAAACCTTTATGGTCTGCATGTCTTTGGTTTCATACCTTCAGAAGTTCTGTTGTTGGCAAGGTATGCTTTTTTTTTGATGGATAAATTATGTTTCATAACACAGAATTTTTACTTCCCTATACTGGAATGGAAATTGGTTAGTGTGCATGTTGGTCTTTGTCTTCTCTATGTATGGGAGAACTGACGCCTAAGGGCTAGTGACCCTCACTTGTGCAATTCACTTGATTCCACTTATAGTTATTTCCTGGGTTCCCTTAAGTCTCTGATGCATATGCCACTTAGTACTCTGATGCAAAGAATCATAGTTGGGATGTCAAAGTCTGTTTCTTATTAGACATCTGATTAGAACCATACTCTACAGAAGATGGTTTTGGACATCCGACTTCAGCCTGGCAAATTACTGACATCAGTAAAACAAGTAGGAACCATGTACTGTGTTGTAATTTAGATATGAACTTAATATCTAGGATACTGAGCATCTTATAGGACAGTTCTTGTGGACATCAGGAAAGATGATACAGCAGTACATTTTTGATCAGCTTAGAAACTTGTCCATTTAGCTAAGAAGATTGCCTTCCATGGTGAGTTACTTTTATATAATTTATAGATTAAAGAAAAAGTATTTTCTGTGGTGCATGTCTATTCTATCAAGAATGCTGCAAGAGTAATTAATGGGAAACTTGAAAGATTTTAGTAATTTCTTCTTGATCATTTGCATGTTGCTCTGGTTGTTGTACTTGCATTTATCTGCAACCAGGGCTACATTTATTAATGTTAGCGATATTTGACTACTAAAGTAGGTAGAACTATGCTGTGAAAGTCTCAACCAACTTTCTCATTTGGCAACCATGTTTTTATCATGTATATTATGGGTGTTTTTGCTTTTGCTTTTGTATTACATTAAAAAGACATCAGAATGAGCTGTGAGTTAATGTTTCACTTGTAAAAGGTTATGGACTATGCTCAGCTGGTTTCTCAGGCTGACACAGGGTTCACGATTAGAAGAATGAAAACAAACATGAATTGAAAATGTCACTAACCTTTATTGGGCCTGAGAATCCTGGAGTCTGCATGACAGGAGGCTTTCCTGTTTTCAACAGTATAAAGAAGGTTGAAACAAAACAGCACGGATCTTGGCTATTTACATCTTTTAATGAATGCTCTTCACGTTTGGGTTTCTTTGTCTGTCTCCCAGTTTTCAAGGGTTTAGCTGTGAAAAGTGTGGATGGTATCACATACTCTTTTAAACCATGGAGCAGACATCTGTCTAGGATGCTTTTTCCTCCAAATTATGCTCAGTATAAAGAGCGTATATACAGCTGTGCATGTACAAGGTAGCCAATTATCCATTCTCAAGGATCACCAACACCAAGTTGGAAAATATACCATAAGTAAAGCTGTATGTTTATATGAGTGTGTAGTGAAGGGATAATTAAGATGAGCTATACTATCTATGTATGACAGGCCCTCAGATTTGAATTTGATTGTGCTGTTTTAACCTTGTATGAATGATAAGCAGGTGGATTCACACCCTATGCCTCAGAATCTCGTTAGACAACAGAAAGTAAAATTAGCTTAAACAATCTGTTTACATGAACTGTAGTGTTCAGAAATTAAATTATGATACAAGAGATAAACATGTCCAAACAGCAAGCTTTAAATTTCTATTAAATTTCCCTGTCTTTGTTTCATTTCAGTGATTTGGGCTTGGCTGTTCTTGACCTAAATATGAAGAACCTTGCAACATTTGAAACATATTAGTGTTTCTTTCCCCCTTAATTTATGTCCCTGCTAACTACTGACATGGCACACATTGTGACAAATTGTGCTATAGTATTTTTCATTGATTTCATATGCAATTTGAGAAAATTTCATAAGAAAATTACTAAAGAAATCCCAAAACAAAGCATGTTCCTTCATCTGAACTGTAAATACATAGTGGGTAAATAATTGTAGACTTTTACAAATGCATTTACTTGTTCCTGGGTTAAAGTGAACTTCATAAACCCATACTTAGTCCAAAATTATTTTAAATACTGATATTTCATGGTGTAACTGTGGCCTATAATATAGATGTAATAACGTTCTTTGTCAGACTATAACTTTTTGGCAAACACAAGCCTATGCCTTTTTATTCTTACTACTACATATTTAATTATATATTACTTAAGAAAGAAATTATTTTTTATTTTAAAAGTTTAAAATAATATTTTTCCAGAAAGGATTTTCATCTTAAAATATGGAACATTTTCTATTTTTATTGTAAAATAGCCTTAGATTAAACATTACCCAAACATTAAACATTAAGACCAACATTATTTTTAAGCATATTTAGGAAATTTAATTAGTGGAAAGAGAATTACTGTTAGTTTTTCTCCAAAGTGACAATTTTGTTATTATTTCAATATAAAAAATATAGTCATACTTATAACATCCTTTTATTTCAGAATAGTGAAATGGGTCTTTACAATCTAAAATGTTTCCTATTTGGAAAAATGATCTTTTTTGAGGGAAAGCAAATAATTCAGGCTTAAATTGGAAGGATTGTAGGTCAAGAACCTGGCTCCAGTTTTGACCTTGCTGCTTTTGATGATCTATAGCACCTTAAAAAGTCACCTAAACTCTATTAAATGTCTTATGTGGCATTATTTGCTTTCATCTGAATGAGAAGATTATGCTGTAGTAACAACCTTTAAGTCTCAGTACCTTAAAATAACAGCAGTTTAATTGTCATTCGTGCTTTGTGTTCATCAAGGATGGAAGTTCTGTTACATCATTGTTGCCATTTTCCTAATGCTCCAACCCATGTTGATGGAGTAACCTCTATCTGGAACATTGCCATTGCCATTACCAAGGCAGAGGAAAAAACACATGAGGAAGCCCACACTACCTTTCAAGTCACACCATCTCTTGAAACACATTCTACTCCCACTAACATTGCCAGCTAAAGCAGGCCAATCTAGCACTATGTAGCAGAGAATTGGAATTCTCCACTTAAAGAGAAAAGATAATACTACCACACACTCTTCTCATCTTACACCTCGTATTTATTTACCTGTAAATGTTATTTCATAATAAAGTACTGAACTTGTAAATTAGTAAGTTAAAAATTCAGTCACTTATAATACTGCACCCTAAAAAATCAAATGGTTTTTGTTGTTCAAGTATTTAAATATCAAGCTAGTGTGCATATATAATCTTTATGTACCTGGACTGATTTTTTTTGTTTGTACTGGTTGGACATATTAACCAATACTTTCAAATCTTAATAAGCCTGGTTATTTAAGTTTATTTTGATCTTATGTTGTAAACAATTTTTCACATGCTTACATAGCTTCGCTATAATTTTGAGTTGTGCAATTCATATAAAAGAAAAGTCAGAGATAAATAGATAAGATGATAGCTTACATGCGCTATATCATAAACTACTTTGCAGAGATTCCATGGCAGTTAAAAATGTTTTATTTGTGTAATGGACATTCAGATAGATTTAAGTGGAATCCAATTTAAAAAAATCAGTTAAAATTGTTTCAGTTGACTATGAGAACCTCATATTTAGGTTCTTTTTCTTTGGAGTGATGGTGGAGATAACAGGGCTTCATTTATGTAGAAATGTGTAAAGCTAGGACTTTGCAAGGAAGGAAAGTATGTGAAAAAAAAAAGACACATATATAAAGAATTTTGTCATATATATCCAATTTAAAGCTTAATTTCTAAAGTGTGATCATGGAGTGATGCATAGGCTAATTTGTTTTAGTCTTATTACATATTTGTAATACTATTATTATTCTAAAAATCTTGATTTTGTTATGAAAAGAACATTTATTTGTGATAGGTAACATAAAGCTTATTGGGGTCTTACCACAGCCGCACCATTTTCTATTTTAATTTCCTAGAGAGGTTGTTTGGAAAGGCATTAATCACTGGTGAGTCTAGTGGATCCAGGTAATATTGTACCCCACCATGTAGTCCCTGCATAGAAGTTTATTAACTATGGAATCACATATATCTTCCATTCCTTAAATTAAAAAATTTCTTTCCTTAAAATTCTGTTGATCTCTTATTAGAAGTGGGGCATCACTGGGGTGTGACCTGGAACAGTGTATTCTTGTCCTGGACTCCTCTTTATCTTGTCTGCTTCTGGGCTGTCATGGAGGGTGAGCAGCTTCCCTTCACCATGCCCTTCCACCATACTGTGCTGCTTTGGAGCCAGCTAACCATGGGCTGAATCCACTGAAATTGTGAGCTGAAAAAAAATCTCTTCCTTTAAATTGTGGGTGTTGGGTATTTTGTCCCACTGATGGGAAATTGACTAAAACAACGTGCTTTTCACCCATTGTTTGCCAGCTCAGTAAACGACAAAGCCCTTCACTTGGTTTCACACAATGATAACAAAAGTGGAGATAATTTTGACTCCTCTTTTATACTCTGTCTCAAATCCATTAGAAAATCCCATCCAGGGAGCCAGGGATTTAGCTCAGTGGTTCCATCGCCTGCCTCACAAGTGCAAGGTCCCAAATTCTATCCCCAGTACCAAAAAAAACAAAACTAAAGTGAGAAAATTCCATCCAGGGCTATCTTGCAAGTAATTCCCAAATTTGATCACTTGTGACTGTTTTTTACTTTTGGTACTTTGGTCTCAGTCACCACTACCTTTTTCCTGGACTACAGCAATAATTTATAGAATTGTCTTTGCACTTCTATTCTTGTTACTTCTTTCGCCCCTAAAATGTATTTTCTCTTCCTAGGAGGTTTAGTGCTCCTAAATGTGATTATAAAAAATAGTCTAACTTTTCCATATCACTTAGAGTGAACTTTAAGAATAAAGATTATGATTGTTTTTAGAAAAATGGAGACACTCTTTTATCAAGTGGAGTTAGATAAATGTTATAGTTTGAATGTGTGTGTTCTCCCCAAATTTGTATGTTGAAACCTAAATCCCCAATGCAGTAGTATTAAGATGTAGGGCCTTTCGGAGGACTAAGTCATTAATTACACTTGTCATGGTATTAATTCCCTTATCAAAGAAGCTAGAGGGAGCCTGCTTTCCTTTAAGCCATGAGAGGACACAGCAAGGAGACACCATCTATGAAATAGAGCAAGCCCTCACCGGACACCAGATCTGATGGTGCCAGAATCTTGGACTTTCTAGCTTCCAGAACTGTGAGTGTGAATTTATAATTTACCCAGACAAGGTATTTTATTATAGCAGCCCAAGAAGACTAAGACAACAACATTTGCTATGTGACTCTTTTGGCACATATATTATGATTCTTTTTGTTGGAATATAATCCAGAATTTACAGAGAATAGGTATTTTGCTGACAACTAGTTTCTTACTCACTGTCCTTCAGATCATCTATTCTTCTTTAGGGGTTTAGTCATGCAGTGATGATTATAAAACAGGTAAAAATGATGCTCACTTCTCTTTCATTACTTTCAATGTGCTGCCAAAATTAAAATAGGAATGAAACCTTTATATCGACTATCGGTGCCAAGTAAAAGAGTAGGCCAATATTCTTCTTTGCCAATGATTTAAAAACTTTCATTGTTCTCTTATGTTATCTTTTTTATGCCTCAGTATTTTGGTTAGACTTCTCTTTTCTCCAAATTTGAATCATGTACTGACATTTTGCTTTTTAAAAATCCAGGTTACCAAGAGTAAATCTGGGTGATCATAATTATACATCTCTCTTAGCTTCTGAGGGCCTTATATATCCCTGACAGCCTTATAGGCCTAACAGATAGTGTAGCAACATCTCAACTATGGCCTTTGCTAAAGGAAAAGTTTTCATTTGTTTTATATATATATATAGTTTGTTTGTTTGTTTGTTTGTTTGTTTTTAGACAGGGCCTGAACTCACTATGTAGCCCAGGCTGGCTTTGAAGTTGTGGTGATCCCCCTGCCTCTGCCTCCCAAGTACTGGGATTACAAGGTTATATTTTCTAGGTTGTCACTCTAGGCTACTTTCTGCAGCAAACTTTCTGGTATTTGGTCCGTTTGTTTTAAAGGTTATATATAATTGGACTTCCATCCTATGGTTAAAGAAAATAGAGTACTTTCAGAGCACTCAGGAGCAAATCAATGAATTACCCCCAGCCATGCATGGTGCCTTAATAGTGTGCATAGGGAATTGAGTTACAACTACTTCCCATAGGAATATGCCCAAATTACCTAATAGTACATGGTATATTAAATATCTTATGGGAGGCAAAGACTTTATAATTTTTCTAATACTTAACAGAGTAGATGCAGCATAAATTCAATGGTATTTTTATGAAGTTGTACTCATATTTAAGCTATTTGACAAGAGAGCAATGCCTTCTGATTTACCCAGGTGCTGTTTCAGAGAGAAGCTCCTTTTCTTTATAGAATGTAAACTGGATTTTCTAACCTACAAAAGGGACTGACCTAGTTTTTCTTTGAGCTCCTGTGACCTGGGGGGCATGAATTTTAGTGATGTGGGAGCAAAGTGTAATAGCATTTGTGGAGGGAAAAGAATAGCTGGCAGGTCTTAAATTGGCTTCTAAGAGTGTTCCAATGTCCTAGTCTAACTCACAGCTGCTCACTGCCATTCTGAAACTCCTAGAACCCTTAAATGGTACTAATTATTTGGATATTGCCTAACTCATTCCAGCTCCCTTAGGTCTTAGAAAAAAAGATATGATTTTATTGGTGGTGATGGTGGCTTAATATACATTGCTAGAGAGTGACATTTTTTATTTTCATATCCTGGGCAAAACATTAATGAGCAAGCTCTTCTATATACCGTTTCCCCATATTTGACCTGGTGGGGCCATTTCTGTGCTAAAGAGCTTGTGTTATGCCTAATATGGGAAAAGGGAAAATATTCCAATGAGCCATCCAAATTTAGTACATAGCTATTTAGGTCAACCCTAGGGGAATGCTAGCTGTAACTCTATACTTAGGCATATTCTTGAACAGGGTGGCTTTTTTGATGGTGATTTTGGTATAAGTGTATGCATTTGTATGTCTCTTCTGGTATTGTTGCTTAGGCAGACATGTACTAGACTAAATCTAGTTTCTTTTTAATGCTTCTATTATTTCATCCATTTTTCCATTAAGTATGACACTTGGCTCATGCTTTTACTTTGAATATTATGAAGAATTCCTATCACTAATTTTGATTGAAAAGATTATAGAACTGACACAGAATGATTCTGCTAGTGTTATTAAAGTGGCAAGAACTCATCTGTAAGCCTATGCAAAGACATTTTAAGAGTGGACAGCTTTCACCTTTGCTGACTGATAATTATAAATTGAACTTGAGTGTTGCATTTTCCTATAGTGGTTTGTCATGGTGCTAGGGCTGGAGGATCTCTTCACAGTTAGTGCTATTCCAAGCTCCAAGTTCATTTCCTATGTTATTCATTGACAGTTTGGGTCTAGATAGCTAGAAAACTGTTTTGAAAAAAAGAATGAATTAGTAAAAAATCTAGTTGAGTTGAGTAGCCTTGCTTAGCTCTGAGAACCTAATGTAACTTTGAAAACTAGAGTTTAAAAAGACCTGGGCTCAATCCTTGAACTCTAGCAACTGGAAATGAAAACTGGAATAGTGTCAAGAACTATGGTCATGACATCGTCAGGAAGAAGTTTGACTTCTCAGTAATAGAATAATAGACTTCCCATTACTTTTATACAAAGTTACTGATCTATAAAATTTATCCCCTTAGAATATATCTCTCTATCTTTGTTATTATAGGAGAATCTCTATTCTTCATGTTACTTCCTTTCATTCATTTAAAAACTTTACTGAATGCCCTGTAGGAGCCAGCCACTGGGCTAATTACTAATTATATAGCTAAATATATCTACTCTTGTGGAGCTTACAATCTAGTGGGAAAATGTAAAACAAACAAACAGTTGTACAAATCATAATTTGCTTCCCATTTTCATAAGTCTTCTTCATATGTTGGTTTAGACTTTACTTTTTTTTGTTACTGGGGATTGAACTCAGGACCTTGCACTTAAGGCAGGCAGTGGCACCACTGAGCTAAATCCCCGGCCCCAGACTTTAGTCTTAAAATAATGTTTTTCTATTTAAAAAAGAATTAATAGGCTACAGATTTTCTTTTGAACTATGAAAAGAAACCCCATTCTTATTTGCAAGGAAAGTTTCTGCATTTGTATTTGGCTTTTGATAAAATTAAAGTAGATACTGATGCTGTACTTATGTACAGTTGGAGGTATTACAGATTTGATTTTGTAATAAAACTTGAGTATTACTCCTATAAATGAAAAGTACTCTTAATTGTTCAATAAATATATATATTAAGGGCTTTATTTGTGTATGCTTTAGTCTATTTTCTGGTGGTATAATGGAATACCAAAAACTGGGTAATTTATAAACAATTGAGCTTCACTTGGTTTCTATTTCTAGAGATTAGGAAATCTAAAAGCATGACCCCAGCATCTTGTGAGGGACTGTGTGCTATGTTGTAACATGGTGGCAGGACAAGGGAGCGTGCACAAGCCAGAGAGAAAGGATGTGGGCCAAACTTAACCTTTCGTCAGGAGCTTACACACTCAATAACTAATCTACTCTCACCATAATCATGAGTTATGAGAGTGGTGCCCCTGTAGGGAACAGGGAAAGGGGACATCACTAGAACCTCTGCAGTGAGTCCTAGTCTCCTGCGAGCCACAGCAGCGCAAGGCGAATTAACTTATTATACAGGAAGGTAGAAAAAATGAGACTTGGAGAAGAAGCTGAGCTTTGGGCCTGATCAGTGCTGCTCTGGGCACCTTTTATTCAGTAGATCAGGAGAAACAAATGTAACAAATGACTCAGGACAGAGAGTTCAGTACATCGGGAGAAACAAATGTAGCAGATGACTGGAGAGCAGCGGAATTCCTATATCAATGAGGAACTATGCAGATGAAGATTTTGTTCCTCCCAGGATGTCTTCAGCTGCTGTAATCTTGCCCTGGAGAATCACAGCATCACCAGATCATTAAGGTCTCAGTTGTGACCAGAGGCCAAAATGGAATTATGTCTTTAAATGCCATAGCTGGCTTGTAGGCAGGAGAACTAAGCCTAATCAAACGATTTTTCCCCAAAATTGTGTAGCATTGCTCTTGACATGCCCCCATAACCTCATCACTTCTTAAGGACATCAGCTCTTAATACCATGATGGCAGTCAAATTTCAACCTGAGTTTTGGAGGAGGCATTCAAACTGTAGTAGCTCTGTAAGGGATGCATAGTATGTCTGCAAAATGCTTGATATATAAGAAGTGATATAAAACACATAAAAAAAACCACAGTGTAAGATAATCTGTAAAAATGTCTTGGGGGAATTAAAAATGGCAGAGTAAAGGACAACAGCAAAATACAGTCTCTCTGGGACTTGGAATCTCCACCTGGAAAACAACAATTTATTGAAGAGAAAGCAAAAATAGAGCTCTAAGAATCAAGAAAGAGCCAACAGGAAAACTAGAAACCACAGAGACTGAAAAACCAAAGATAATGCTGAGAAAAGAATGAAACTCTTTGGAATACCAAGTCTGTTTCCCAGGAACAGATCCTATCTTCACAAACAGAAAGTAAGCCCAGAGAGGGTTGGGAGCCCTAGAGAGAAATAATCCACTGGCAGCACTAGCCTTGAGAAAAGCCCTTGGTTATTGTAAACTGCAAATGCAGCATGGAGTTTTACTCTGAAAACAATTCTTTCCACAGGGCAGGCTACCGTTAGAGAAGAAATGCACCAGTGTCTGCCATACTTGGGAGAGATATAATCAGAAGCCATTTTGGGAAGGGGTTTGTTGTTTGAGCTGAGCTACTCTAGGAATCAGAAGTCATAGAATAACTACACTCCAGTGTCTCTGGGGTCACTCTACCATGGTGACTGGGTGGGAATCAGTCCCAAGAGACAGCTGTGTAGTTAGTAGGCTGGTCCTGAATTTATGGGGATCCTCTTGCCTCAGCCTCCTGAGTGCTGGGATTATAGGCATGTGCCAGTATGCTCATCCTTTTTATTCGTGTTTTCCATTACTTTTACTTAATTCTATTGACTTTCTTTTGTTCTTTAGTTGAATTTTTTTGTCTCACTTTTCTCTCTTCTTTCTCATCTTCCTTTTCTTCTTAAAATTTTACTCCTTTCATTTCCTCTTCTCCCCATTTTTATTATTGTTAATATTAAGGTTTATCAATTTGTAGCTATTTAGTTGATTTTATTATTGCCGAGTCATTTTCTCTTGTTAATGGTGGCATAATTGTTACTTTTAGTAATTATTTACTATATATCAATATTTGGCTTGTCTTTGTATCGATATTATTATTGGGGATCTCTTTTCTATTAAGAGATAAGGAGAATAGTGTTATAGCTATTAAGGGTTCTTATGGGATGTCAATAACCAGTTTATCTTTGACTTTATTGTTGTTTCTGGTTTCTTTTCTATTGCTTATGGTGGCATAGTTGTTGCTTTTAATTGATTTTTACTGTATGCTATTATCTGGTTTGTCTTTGTGCCATCAAAAGTACTGTGATTCAGGGCTGGTCATTTAGCTCAGTGGTTCCACCGCCTGCCTCCCAAGGGGAAGGACCCAAGTTCGATCACTGGTACCAAAAAAAAATATATACTGTGATTCATTTTGTCCTTTCTGAGTGTTGCTTAGGATCAAGCCCCCAGAAAAAGGTTAGACACTAACAGGACCCTCAAGTATTATACAGAATAAGTTGAGAAATATAAGTACTAAAACATAATCAAACCCAAGGACACATCACAGGGAGACAGAATCTAAGAGATTGTCACAGAAGTGACTAAGTTTCTCTACCATGACTTACCTAATTCACAGGGCAAAAATGACAGAAATATGAGAAAGCAAGACAAGATTCCCCCCATCCTCAAGCTCCTAAATCTCTAAAAGTTGATCTCATGTGGACACTGAAATAGAGGAGTGATTGGCAAAGAACTCAAAAACAAAATGGTCAAAATGTTTGAAAAGATAAAATAAGATGTATAGAAAACAAATGCATAAGATTGTTTTCTATTAAATTTATTGTTACATTTTAGGTATGCAATACATTCATCACTGGGATCTTGTACTTTTACATGACAAATCTTGGTTCTTACTTTTTCCCCATTCCCCTGCCCTCCCTTCACCCCCTCCACCCTTCTCTATTTACAAAGACTTTGTTTCCATTTTTTCCTTTTCTCATATTTTTTCTTTTCCCTTCTTTCCTTTCCCCTACCCCTCCCATTTCCCCTACTCCTTTAGACCTTTTTTTCCTATGTAACAATATCAATTATACATTTTGATCCTTATTTACACTTTTAGTTTTTCACACCAGCGAAACTATTTGTATTTACATGTGTGTGTCCTGTTTATTTCACTTAAGAGGATGGCCTCAATATGCATCCATTTAGCTATAAGTGTCTCTAGTTTCTCTTTTTTTATGACTGAGCAGTACTCCATTTTATAAAAAAACCACATCTTTATCCAGTCTCCAGTTGATGGGCAATTGGGCTGTTTCCAAGTTTTAGCTATTACAAACTGTGCCGCTATAAACATTGGTGTGCATATATCACTGTGGTATGATGCTTTTAATTCTTTTGGGAAGATACCCAGAACAGGAATAGCTGGGTCAAATGGGACTTCTAATCCTAGTTCTTTGAGGTATCTCCATATTAATTTCCATAGTGATTGTACGAGTATGCACTCCCAATAATGAGAACGCCTTTCTCCCCACAACCCCGCCAGCATTTGTTATTGGTTGATTTCTTGATAGCAGCCATTCTTTCCAGGGTGAGGTGGAATCTCAGCTTTGTTTTCATCTGCATCTCTTGAATGACCAGTGATGTAGAACATTTTTTTCACATGTTTATTTGCTGCTTTTACTGTTTTGCCTGAGAAATGTCTGTTCATTTCAGATGCCCATTTTTGAATTAGGTCTTTATATTTGGGAGGTCTGATTTTTGAGTTCTTTATATATTCTAGATAGTAGACTTTTGTCTGAGGAACAGCTGGTAAAATTTTTTTCCCACATTGTAGGTTGCCTCTTAGCTCTGTTGGTGGTTTGTTTCTCTTGCAGCGCCAAAACTTTTTTTCATTTAAAAAAATTAATTTTATTGGTACATTTTAGGTATACAATATAATGACATTCATCATTGGAAATCTGCACCTTTACATAATCTCTCCTGGTTCTTATTTTTCCCCCTTCCTCTGACCTCCCTTCAACCCCTCCATCCCTCCCTATTTACAAACACTTTGTTTCCATTTTTTCATTTTCTCATATAAATTCCATTACCTTCTTTCCTTTCCTCAACCTTTCCCACTTCCCCTTCCCCTTTGCCCCTTTTCTTCCTATTTCACATTATTTATTATACCTTTTAGTCCTTATTTACACTTTCAGTTTCTTACACTAGAGAAACTATTTGGTATTTACACATACGTGTCCTATTTATTTCACTTAGGAGTATGGCCTCAATATGCATCCATTTAGCAATAAATGTCTCTAATTTCTCATTTTTTATGGCTGAGTAGTACTCCATTTTATAAAAACAACCACATTTTCTTTATCCAGTCTCCAGTTGATGGGCAAATGGGCTGCTTCCAAGTTTTCTCTATTACAAACTGTGCTGCTATGAACATGGGTGCACATATATCACTGTGGTATGATGCTTTTAATTCTTTTGGGAAGATACCCAGAACAGGAACAGCTGGGTCAAATGGGACTTCTAGTCCTAGTTCTTTGAGGTATCTCCATACTGATTTCCACAGTGGTTGTACCAGTCTACACTCCTACCAGCAGTGGAGCAGTGTTCCTCTTTCCCCCACAGCCCCATCAGCATTTGTTATTGGCTGATTTCATGATAGCAGCCATTCTTTCTGGAGTGAAGTGGAATCTCAGCGTTTTCATTTGCATCTCTCGAATGACCAGTGATGTTGAACATTATTTCATGTATTTATTTGCTCTTTCTACTTCTTTGTCTGAGAAATGTCTGTTCATTTCAGATGCCCATTTTCGGATTGGGTCTTTAAATTTGGGAGGTCTGATCTTTTTAAGTTCTTTATAGATTCGAGATAGTAGACCTTTGTCTGAGGAAAAGCAGGTGAAGATTTTATCCCACATTGTGGGTTGTCTCTTCACACTGCTGGTGGTTTGTCTTGTGGTGCAGAAGCCTTTTAATAAGAAGAGATCTCACTTGTTGATTGTTTGTGCTAGTTCACAGGCAACTGAGGTTTTGTTCATAAAAGCTTTTCCTACACCGATGTCTTCAAGGGTTCTATCTAACCTCTGTTCCAACTGGTTCAGAGTTTCTATTTGAATATTTAAATCTTTAATCCATTTTGATTTTAGTTTAGTGCACGGCGAGAGATATAGGTCTAGTTTTACTCTTTGGCAAGTTGAAGCCCAATTTTTCCAGCACCATTTATTAAAGAGGCTATCTTTCCTCCAGTGAGGGTGTTTGGCTCCTTGATCAAAGATGAGATGGCTGAGTGTGTCTGGTGTTGTTTCTGCATCTTCTAATCTGTTCCACTGGTCCTTAAGAAGCAAAATCCAACAATATGCTGTATACAAGCAACTCACCTAGTTTAAAAAGAAGCTCATAGACTGAAAGTAAAAGGATAAAAAACAGTTCTCCATGCAACAGGAACTCGGAAAAAAGCAGGGGTAGCTATCTTATTTGAAGACCCAGTAAATTTCAAACCAAAACTAATTAAGAAAGACAAAGAAGGTCACTACATCCTTGTAAAGGGAACAGTCCAAGAGGAAAAGATGACATTCATAAATATATAGGCACCAAATACTAATGTCTCCAACTATACAAAACAAATATTAAGGGACAAGAAAAACCAAATAAGCACTAATACAATTGTAGTGGGGGACCTCAATACCCCACTGTCACAAATAGACAGATCTTTTAGACAAAAAAAATCAACAATAAAATAGTAGAATTGAACCAAGCTTTTGAACAAATGGACTCAATAGATATCTACAGAGTGTTCCACCCCACAAAATCAGAATATACATTCTTTTCAGCTGCACATGGGTCATTCTCTAAAATAGACAACATACTGGTTCATAGAACATGTTTAAGTAAATACAAAGTAACTGAAGGTATCCCCTGTATATCATCAGACCATAGTGCAATTAAACTGGAGATCAATAGCATAAGAAACCACAAGAACTTCACAAACACATGGAAATTGAATAACACTCTCCTGGGTCACAGAGGAAATTAAAGAAGAAATTAGACAGTTTTTACAATTTAATGATAATGCCAGTACAACATACAGGAATTTACGGGACACAATGAAAGCAGTTCTATGAGGCAAATTCATAGCAGTGAATGACCACACTAGGAAAACAGAGTGAGCTCAAATAAACAACCCAATGGTGAATCTTAAGCTCCTAGAAAAAGAAGAGCAAGACAAACCCAAAGCTCATGCAAGGGAGGAAATTATAAAGATCAGAGCAGAAATCAATAAAATGGAGACTAAGAGAACAATACAAAAATCATCAAATCAAAGAGTTGGTTTTATGAAAGAATAAATAAAATCAATAAAACCTTATCAAAAAAAGAAAAGGTTTAAATCCATGCAATTAGGAATGAAAAAGGTGAAGTCACAACAGATCTAGCAGAAATTCAGAGGATCACCAATACCGGCTTTGAGAACCTGTACTCTAATAACATGGAAAACACAGAAAAAATGGACAGATTTCTAGATACATATGAATTACCAAAGTTGAATGAAGAAGATATAAAAATTCTAAACACCCCAATTACAATCAATGAAATTGAAAAAGTGATTCAAAATTTACCAACAAAGAAAAGGGCAGGTCCTGATGGCTTCACTGCTGAATTCTACTGACATTTAAAGAACTATCACCATTGCTCTTAAAACTCATCAAGGAAATTGAAAGGGAAGCAATACTTCCAAATTCATTCCTGGAAGCAAGTGTTACTTTGATTCCAAGACAGGGAAAGACCCAACCCAAAAAGAGAACTACAGGGCAATCTCCCTAATGAACATAGATGCAAAAATTCTCAACAAGATACTGGCAAACAGAATACAGAGGGTCATCAAGAAGATCATACACCCTGAAAAGTGGGATTCATCCCAAGGATGCAGGGATGGTTCAATATATGCAAATCAATCAATGTAATACACTATATCAATACAGCCAAGGACAAAAACCATATGATCATCTCTATAGTTGCAGAAAAAGCATTCGACAAAATCCAACACCCATTCATGATAAAAACCCTACAGAAAATTGGAATAGAAGGTCTTTCTCTCAACCTGATTAAGGCTATCTACGAAAAACCAACAGCCAACATCATACTAAATGGTCAAAAACTGAAAACTTTCAAGCTAAAATCAGGAACAAGACAAGGATGTCCAGTATCACCACTCCTGTTCAATATAGTTCTGGAAACATTAGCCACAGCAATTAGAAAAAAGAAAGAAAGAAAAGGAATAAAGATAGGAAAGGAAGAAGTTAAACTGCCATTATTTGCTGACAATATGATTTTTTACATAGAAAACCCAAAAAACTCCACCAAGAGACTTCTAGACTTAATTGACAGATTCAGTAGAGTAGCTGGATACAAGGTCAACCCTCAAAAAACAATAGCCTTCTTATACACAAATAACAGAGTCACTGAGAGAGAAATTAGGAAACAATTCCTTTTAAAATAGCATCCAAAAAGATGAAATATCTAGGAATCAATCTAACAAAGGAAGCAAAAGACATCTACACTGGAAACTATAGCACTCTGAAAAAAGAGATCAAAGAGGATGTAAGAAAATGAAAAGACTTCCTTTGCTCCTAGGTAGGAAGAACCAATATAGTGAAAATGGCCATACTTCCCAAACTACTATATAGATTTAATGCAAAGCTGATTGAAATTCCAACGATATACTTCACAGAACTAGAGAAAACAATCCAAAAATTCATTTGGAACCAGAAGAGACCTAGAATAGCCAGAGCAATTCTAGGCAACAGAGACATGGCAGGGGGTATCACAATCCCCAACTTGAAACTATACTACAAACCTACTGTGATAAAAACAGCATGGTACCGGCAAAGAAACAGACCTGAGGATCAGTGCAATAGATGAGAAGGTGCAGAAACAACTCCAGACATACTCAGCCACCTCATCTTTGACAAAGGAGCCAACCACCCTCATTGGAGGAAAGATAGCCTATTTAATAAATGGTGTTGGAAAAACTGGATTTCAACCTGCCAAAGATTAAATGTAGACTCATATGTATCACCATGCACTAAACTAAAGTCAAAGTGGATTAAAGATCTAAATATTAAAACAGAAACACTAAAGTTGCTGGAAGATAAGTTAGGTAGAACTCTTGAAGATATTGGCATAGGAAAAGAATTTATGAACAAAATCTCAGTAGCACGGGAACTAGCACAAAGTATCAACAACTGGGATCTCATCTTATTAAAAAGCTTCTGCACTGCAAGAGAAACCACCAACAGACCTAAGAGACAACCTACAATGTCGGAAAAAATTTTTAGCAGCTGTACCTCAGACACAGAAATACTATCTAGAATATAAAAAGAACTGAAAAACATCAGACCCCCCTAATTTAAAGGCCCAATTCAAAAATGGGCATCTGAAAATGAACAGATATTTCTCAGGCAAAGAAGTAAAAGCAGCAAATAAGCATATGAAAAAATGTTCAATATCACTGTTCATTCGAGAGATTCAGATGAAAACAACACTGAGATTTCACCTCATCCCAGAAAGAATGGCTGCTATGAAGAAATCAACCAATAACAAATGCTGGCAGGGCTGTGGGGAGAAAGGAAACCTTCTCCATTGTTGGTTGGAGGGCAGCCTGGTGCAACCACTGTGGAAGTCAAGATGCAGATATCTCAAAGAACTAGGACTAGAGGTCCCATTTGACCCAGCTATTCCCCTGCTGGGTATCTTCCCAAAAGAATTAAAAGAATCATAAAACAGAGATATATGTGCACCCATGTTTATTGCAGCACAGTTTGTAATAGCTAAAGCTTGGAAACAGACCAAGTGTCCATCAACTGGAAACTGGATAAAGAACATGTGGTTTTAAAAAAATAAAATGGAGTACTACTCAGCCATAAAAAACAAAAAACTATAGACATTTATAGCTAAATGGATGTATATTGAGGCCATACTCTCAACTGAAATAAAGAGGACACACATGTGCAAATACTGAATAGTTTCTCTAGTGTGAGCAACTGAAAGTGTAAATAAGGATTAAAATGATTAAAATGAATAACTGATAATTTGAAACAGGGAGGAAAGGTCCAAAGGGGCAGGGGAAGTTGGAGGGGAAGGGGAAAGGAAAGAAGGGAAGGAAATATTATGAGAAAAGGAAAAAATGGAAACAAAGTCTTTATAAATAGGGAAGGGAGCACAGGCAATGGGGAAAAAATAAGAACCAAGATACATCTTGTACAGGTAGAAGCACGCAATGATAGATGTAAGTGTATTGTATATCTAAAATGTACTGATACAAGAATTTAAGCAAAAAAAAAAGATAATCTGTACCATGGCATATAGTAGTTAAGATCCCAGAAATTCAACGCAAGAACAAAATATTAAAAGCTGTTAGAGAAAAGAAACTAATTAACCATAAAGGGAAGCCTCATCAGAATCACAGCAGACTTCTCAACCCAAACTCTCAAGTCAAGGAGAGGTTGGAGTGAAGTATTTCAAGCCCCAAATGAAAATCTCCAGCCAAGATTGATGTACTCTCAAAACTATCTTTCAAAATTGATGGAGAAATACGATACTTCAATGACAAAGAACACCTGATGAAATTCATGACCATCAAACTAGCACTCTAAAATATTCTGAAGGATATTCTAGAAAAAGATAACAAGGAGTACAACTCTATGAAGCCCAACAGAATGAATCCATCAGGCTAGGCAAGTAATTAAACAGAGGGGGAAAAAGGGAACGAACAATAGGAAAATAACATGACAAGGATGAGTCAACACATGTTAGTTATAACCACCAATATTAATGGTCTCAATTCACCAATGAAAAGAAACATATTGGCAGAATGGATCAAGAAGAAAGATACAGCAATGTGTTGCATACAAGAGGCACATTTAATTAAAAACATTCGTACACTGAAAGTCAAAGGATGGAAAAACAATACTCCATGTGACAGCCAGAAAAAAGCAGAGCTAGCTATTCTATTTGCACACAAAGTGGATTTTAAACCAAGATGAATTAATAGACAAAGAAGGTTACTATATCCTTGTAAAGAGAACAATCCAAGAGGAAGAGATAGCAATCATAGCATATATGCACCAAATACCAGCACATCCAAATATATAAAACAAATATTAATGAACATGAAAAAATCCAATAAGCACTGATACAATTTTAATGGGAGACCTGAATACCTCACTGTCACAAATAGACAGATCAACTAGGCAAAAAAAAAAAAATCACCAAAGAAATATAAGAATGGACCAAACTTTTGAACATATGGACTTAGTAGATGTCTACAGAGTGTTCCACCCCACAACATCAGAATACACATTCTCAGCTGCACGTGGGATTTTCTCCAAAATATATCATATAGTACCTCATAGAACATGCTTAAGTAAATGCAAATGAATTGAAATTATCCCATGCATATGTTCAGACTACAGTGAAATGAAATTGGAAATCAATGGCAAAGAAATCACAAAAACTTCATAAACACATGGAAATTAAATAACATCCTCCCAAACAACCAATGGGTCACAGATGAAATTAAAGAAGAAATTAGAGAGTTTTACAGTTAAACAATAATGCCAGTACAGCATACCAGAACTTATGCAATGCAGTGAAAGCAGTCTTATGAGGGAAATTTACAGTGGTGAATTCCCATATCAGAAAAACATAGAGACCTCAAATAAACAACTTAATGTTGAACCTCAACCTTCTGGAAAAAGAAGAGCAATCAAGCCTAAAACTCATACAAGGGAGGAATTTATAAATATCAGAGCAGAAATTAATGCAATTGAGACTAAGAGAACAATGCAAAGGATCAATGAATGGAAGAGTTGGTTCTTTGGAAGATTAAATAAAGTTGACAAAACCTTAGCCAACCTTATCCAAAAGAGGAAAGAAAAGACTTTAATCCATGCAATTAGAATGAAAAGGATGAAATGAAAACATATCCTGCAAAAATCCAGAAGATCATCAATACCTACTTCACGAACCTGTATTCTAATAAGATGGAAAACATAGAAGAAATGGACAGATTCCCAGATACATATGAATTACCAAAGCTGAATTAAGAAATAAAAGTTCTAAATAAACCAATATCAGTCAATGAAATTGAAGATGTAATTAAAAACCTACCAACAAAGAAAAACTCAGGTCCTGATGGATTCATTGTGGAATTCTGCAAGAAATTTAGAGAAAACCTACTACCACTACTTCTCAAAATCTTTAGTGAAATTAAAAGAGAAGCAATACTTGCAAATTCATTCTTCAAAGCAAGCATAATCTTGATACCAAAACCAGAGAAGAATCCAACCAACTACAGGCCAATCTGAACCTAGATGTTATCCTGATACCAAAACCAGAGAAGAATCCAACCAACTACAGGCCAATATGAACATAGATGTAAAAATCCTCAATAAGATACTGGCAACCAGAATGCAGCAAGTCATGAAGAAGATTATACACCATGACCAAGTAGGATTCATCCTTCAGATGCAGGACTGGTCAGTCACTAAATGTAATACACCATATTAACAGAGCCAAGGACAAAAATCATATGAGCATCTCAATAGATGCAGAAAATGCTTTCAACAAACTCCCAATGTAAACTCATGATAAAACCCTACAGAAAATTGGAAGAAATGGTCTTTATCTCAATCTGATAAACACCATCTATGACAAACAGCCAGCATCATACTAAATGACAAAAACTGAAGCTTTCATTCTGAAATCAGCAACAAGACAAGGATGTTCATTGTCACCACTCTTTTTTTTATGTTTTGTTTTTGGTACTGTGGATTGAACTTGGGTCCTTGCACTTGTGAGGCATGCAGTGAAACCACTGAGCTAAATCCCTGGCCCCACTGTCACCACTCTTATTCAATATAGTTTTGGAAATGTTAGCCAGAGGAATTAAACAAGAGAAAGAAATAAAAGAAATAAGAAAATGAAAGGGAGAATTTAAATTATCATTTGCAGATGACAGGATACTCTGCATAGAAGACTCCAAAATCTCCAACAAAAGACTTCTAGATTTAATAGCCAAATTCAGTAAAATAGCTTGATACAAAATTAACACTCAAAAATCAATACCATTCCTGTACACAAATAAAAAACTCACTGAGAGAGAAATTAGAAAAGCAACACTTTTCACAATAGCATCGAGGGTGGAGGAGGCTTCTGGTCCACCATACCACTGCTTCCAGTGCAGTGGAAGTTAGCCCCCCATGGGTGCCAGCAGCAACCCCCCACTTGTCAAAATGAAAAGACATATAAACAAGCCTCAAAACCAGACTTCCGGATCATCTACAGCAACCCCAAAGGGAAATGAGATGGAACATTCTGATACCCAACAACCTCAACTCCCTGAACTGGCAACAAAAGAGGATCTGGAAAAAATGAAATTAGAAATAATTCCTCAGATAATAGCAGAGATTCTGCTCATAGTGCAAGACATGATTAATAAATCTAGAAAGGTGCTCAGGAACATAATGGAATCCCAGCATAGTAAACAAATGGAATCCATAAAACAGATGCAAACAGATTTCCAGGAGATTAAAAACTCCATTGAAAGTCTATGCAACAGAATGAGCCAATGTGAGGACAGAATTTCAGATATAGAAGATAAGATTGCAATTAGTGACCAAGAAAAGGAAAATTGCTTTAAAATTGTAAGGGACCATGAGAAATCAATCCAGCAGCTGCTAGATGATGCAAAGAAGAATAACATAAGATTGATTGGAGTCAATGAAGAAACTGTAGAGAGTGCAGATGACATAAAGAAACTGTTCACAGAAGTGATGGCAGAAAACTTCCCAAGCAGAGGAAAAGAACTTGACATTCAGATAAAGGAGGCATATAGGACTCCAACTAGCCTTGATAAAAAAAAAATCTGTACACAGGCATATAATAGTTAAAATTCCAGAAACCCAGCAGAAGAACAAAGTTCTACAAGCAGTTAGAGAAAAGAAACAAATCACATACAAAGGAAAGCCCATTAGAATCACAGTAGACTTTTCAATGGAAACCCTCAAGGGAAGAAGTGCTGACAGTGACGTATTCCAGGCCTAAAGGAAAATGGCCTCCAACCCAGATTGATGTGCCCTGCAAAACTATCTTCAAAATTGATGGAGAAATAAGATACTTTCATGACAAAGAGCACCTGAGGAGTTTCATGAATACCAAATCAGCACTCCAAAAATTTTAGACAATATCCTAGGAAAAGAAAATGAGGATCACAACCCCAGGAAGCCCAGAAGAATGAATCCATCAGGTGCGACAAGAAATTAAATGCAAAGGGGCAGAATCCAACAAAAAGAAAAAGCCACGGCAATGACAAGTCAATACATATCAGTTATAACCATCAATGTTAATGGTCTCAATTCACCAATAAAAAAAAATAGACTGGCAGAAAGGGTCAAGAAGCAAGATCCAACAATATGTTGCCTATAAAAAACACACTTAATTCAAAAAGAGACTCATAGACTGAAAGTTAAAAGGTGGAAAACAATACTCCATGCAACAGGAACCCAAAAAAAAGCAAGAGTAGCTATCCTCTTTGCAGATCAAGTGGACTTCAGACCAACACTAATTAAAAGAGACAAAGAACGACACTACATCTTTGTGAAGGGAACAATCCAAGAGGAAGAGATGACAATCATAAATATCTATGCACCAAACACTAGTGCACCCAACTATATAAAACAAATACTAATGGAAATGAAAAGTCATATATGAACTAATACAATAGTAGTGGGGGACCTCAATACCCCACTGTCACAAATAGATAGATCAACTAGACTAAAAATAAGTAGTGAAATACTAGAACTCAAACTCTTGAACAAATGAATTTAGCAGATGTTTACAGGGTGTTCCACCCCACAAAATCAGAATACACATTCTTTTCAGCTGCACATGGGTCATTCTCCAAAATAGACCACATACTCACTTATAAAACATGTTTAAGTAAGTGCAAAGGAATTGAAGTAATCCCCTGTATATTATCAGACTATAGTGCAATGAAATTGGAGATCAACAGCAAAAGAAACTGCAAAAATTTCATAAACATGTGGAAATTGAACAGCAGACTTCTGAATAACCAATGGGTCACAGAGGAAATTAAAGAAGAATTCAGACAGTTCCTTTAATTAATTGACAATGACAATACAACCTATCGGAATCTCTGGGACACAAGGAAAGCAGTCTTATGAGGGAAATTCATAGCAGTGAATATTCATATTGGGAAAACAGAATGAGCCCAATTAAACAACCTGATGCTGAACCTCAGGCTTCTAGAAAAAGAAGAGCAAGACAAACCCTACCTCATACAAAGGAGGAAATTATAAAGATCAGAGGAGAAATCAATGCAATGGAGACTAAGAGAATGATACAAAAAATCAATGAAGCCAAGAGTTGGTTCTTTGAAAGAATCAACAAAATTGACAAACCTTTAGTCAACCTTATCGGAAAAAGGAAAGAAAAGGCCCAAATCCATGCAATTAGGAATGAAAAGGGTGAAATTACAACAGACTTAGCAGAAATCCAGAGGATCATCAATACCTACTTCAAGAACCTATGCACCAATAAGATGGAAACACATGAAATGGACAGATTCCTAGATACATATGAATTACCAAAGATGAATGAAGAATATATAAAAATTCTAAGTGACCCAATATCAATCAATGAAATTGAAAATGTAATTAAAAACTTACCAACTAAGAAAAGCCCAGGTTTGTTGGTTTCACTGCTGAATTTTACAAGACATTTAGAGAGGAACTACTGCCACTACTGTTTAAACTCTTCAATGAAAGTGAAAGGGAAGCAATACTCCTGAATTCATTCATGGAAGCAATCATCACCTTGATCCTCAAAGCAGAGAAAGCCTCAACCAAAAAAGAGAACTATAGACAAATCTCACTAATGAATATAGATGCAAAAATCCTTAATAAGATACTGGCAAAGAGAATGCAGAAGATCATCAAGAAGATCATACCCCCTGATCAAGTGGGATTCACCCAGGGATGCAGGGATGGTTCAACATATGCAAATCAATCAATGTAATACACTATAACAATAGAGCCAAGGACAAAAACCATATGATTATATCAAAAGATGCAGAAAAAGCATTTGACAAACTCCAGCACGCATTTATGATAAAACCCTACAAAAAATTGGAATAGATGGTCTCTACCTCAAACTGATAAAAGCCATCTATGAAAACCTAACAGCCAATATCATACTAAATCATCAAAAACTGAAATCCTTCACACTAAAATCAGGAACAAGACAAGGATGTTCACTATCACCACTCCTGTTCAGTATAGTTTTGGAAGCATTAGCCATGGCAAATAGACAAGAGAAAGAAATAAAAGGAATAAACATAGGTAATGAAGAAGTCAAATTGTCATTATTTGCAGATGACATGATACTCTATATAGAAGACCCCAAGAACTCCACCAAAAGTCTACTAGACTTAATAACCAAATTCAGTCAAGTAGATGGTCACAAGGTCAACACACAAAAATCAATAGCTTTCCTCTACACCAACGACAGACTCACTGAGAGAGAAATAGGGCAAATAATTCCTTTCACAATAGCATCCAAAAACTGAAATACCTAGGAATCATCCTAACAAAAGAAATCAAAGACCTCTTCTCTGAAAACTATGGCACTCTGAAAAGAGAGATTGAAGATGATATCAGAAAATGGACAGACATCCCCTGCTCCTGGGTAGGAAGGATTCATATAGTGAAAATGGCCATACTTCCAAAACTGCTATATAGATTTAATGCAATTCCAATTGAGATCCCAGCAGCATACTTCATGGACCTTGAGAAAACAATCCAAAAATTCATTTGGAACAAGAAGAGACCCAGAATAGCAAAAGCAATTCTAGGTAACAGAGACATGGCAGGGGGTATCACAATCCCCAACCTGAAACTCTACTACAAAGCTACTGTGATAAAAACAGCATGGTGCTGGCAAAGAAACAGACCTGAGGACCAGTGGAACAGATTAGAAGATGCAGAAACAACGCCAGACACACTCAACCACCTCATCTTTGATAAAGGAGCCAAACACCCTCACTGGAGCTAAATCTTGGAAACAGCCCAAATGGAGACTGGAGAAAGAAAATGTTGTGTTTTTTCTTTTATAAAATGGAGTACTACTCAGACATAGAAAATGAGAAATTAGAGTTGCGCATAGCTAAATGGATGCACATTGAGGCGATACTCTTAAGTGAAATAAATAGGACAGATGTGTAAATACTGAATAGCTGTCTAGTGTGAGAAACTGAAAGTGTAAATAAGGACTGAAAGGTATAATAGGTAATGTGAAATAGGAAGAAAAGGGGCAAAGGGGAAGGGGAAGTGGGAGAGGTAGGGGAAAGGAAAGAAGGGAATGGAATTAATATAAGAAAATGAAAAAATGGAAACCAAGTCTTTTAAATAGGGAGGGATGGAGGGCTTGAAGCATTTCAGGGGAATGGGGAAAAATAATAACCAAGAGAGATCATGTAAAGGTGTAAATTTCCAATGATGAATGTCATTATATTGTATACCTAAAATGTACCAATAAAATTAAATTTAAAAAAACAATAGTATCCAAAAAAATACTTCAGGGTCAATCTAATGAAGAAAGTAAAAGACGTGTATTGAAAACTACAGTACTTTGAAAAATAAGATCTAAGAGGATATTAGAAAATGGAAAGATTTCCCTTGTTCTTGTGGAGGAAGAAACAATATAGTGAAAATGGCCATACTTTCAAAATTATTATACAGATTGAATGTAATAGCAATCAAAATACCAGCAGCATATCTCACAGGATTAGAGAAAACAATCCTAAGATTCATGTGGAACCAGAAGAGACCTAGAATATCAAAAGCAATTCTGGGCAACAAAAGCAAGGCAGGAGGCATCCACAAATATAGTAGTATATTTCCATGACTTGAGATTATACTACAAAGCTAGTGTAATACAAAGCTAACAGCATGTTACTGACAAAAAAAAAAAGAAAAAAAAAAAAGCAAAACAAAACAAAAAACCAAAACCAAAACCAAACCAAATCAAAGCAAAACAACAACAACAACAACAACAACAACAACAAAACCAGACCGAAGGATAGATGGAACAGAGTAGAAAATACAGAAACAACTTTGAACACATTCATCCACCTTATCTTTGACAAAGGGACCAAACACCTTCATTGGAAGAAAGATAGCCTCTTTAATAAATAGTACTAGAAAAACTGGTTTTCCACATGCCAAAGATTAAAACCAGATCCATATCTTTCATCATGCCCTAAACTAAAATTGAAATGGATCCAAGATCTAAATATTAAAGCAGAAACTTTAAATTTGCTGGAAGAGAGAATAGGTAGAACTGTTGCAGACATTGGTGCAGGCAAAGACTTTATGAACAAAACTTTGATCACACAGGAAATATCACAAAGAGTCAACAGCTGGGATCTTATCCTATTAAAAAGCTTTTGTACAGCAAAAGCAACCACCAACAGAGTGAAAAGATGATGCAATGTGGGGAAATTTTTTTTACCAGCTGTTCCTCAGACAAAAGACTTATATTTAGAATATATAAAGAACTTAAAAAATCAGACCCCCCCCCAAATTTAAAGACCCAATGGCAAAATGGGCATCTGAAGTAAACAGATACTTCTCAGATGAAGAAGTAGAAATAGTAAATAAATATATATAAAAATGTTCAACATCACTAGTCATTTGAGAGATGCAAATTAAAACAATGCTGAGATTCCATCTCACTCCAGAAAGAATGGCTGCTATCTAGAAATCAACCAGTAACAAATGCTGGTGTGGCTGTGGGGGAAAAGGAACCCTTCTCCACTGTGGTAGAAATGTAGATTTGTGCAACCACTGTGGATTTTAGTGTGGAGAATCCTCAGAACATTGAAACTAGAGATTCCATTTGACCTAATTATTCCCTTTCTTGATATCTTCCTGAAAGAATTAAAAGCACTATACCACTGTGATATATACACATCCATGACAGCCCAAATGCCCATCAACTAAGTGGATAAAAAAGATGTGATTTTTTTATACAATGGAGCACTACTCTGCCACAAAGAAGGATAAGCTTGAGACCTTTCTAGGTAAGTGGCTACAGCTTGAGACCATCTTCTTAAGTGAAATAAGTCAGACACACATGTTTAAATCCTCCATTGTTTCTCTGGTGTGAAAAACTAAAAGTGCAAATAAGGACCAAATGTACAATAGATATTGGGAAATAGTAAGAAAATGTTCAAGTGGGAAGGAGAGGGAGTGAGCAGAGAGGAGGAAATGAAGGAAAGGACAAGAAAAAAAAGAGAATAGAAGGAAAAAATGGAAACAAAGCTTTTGTAAATAAGGAGGAGAAGAGGGTTGAAGGGAGGGAAGAGGAATGTGAATACAAGATGAAGTAATATACATCATTTACAGGTACACATTCCCTATGATGAATGTTATCATTATGTATATCTAAAATGTAAAAATAAAATTTTATAAAAGATTTTATTGACTCCTTTAATGGAGAAAGATTTTCCTTATGGATATGCATGAGGATGATGATTGGGTGGAGTGTGGTAATTCTGTCCCTGATGAAGGTGCAGTGTCATAGTCTCCATGTAGCTCTGTCACCTGGGGTGACAACATTGCCGCATATTGCAGATGTCTTAATCATCTAAGGCTATAGATATCTGCATGGGTAGTAAGGAATATTGTGATCTTTGCTGGCAAAGGCTTCTAGAGTCTTCCTCTTCTCTTTTTCTTCCTCTGGGGAAGAAATTCCTTTTGGGACTGGATCCAGTTTGAGGATATTGTCAAGATTTTGGGTACACATGAAGGAACCATAGTTCCAGCTTTCAGCAATGTGGTGACACCAGTGTCAGGGTGCAAGTGCCCCTGCTTCAATGTTGATAATGGTGAGTAGAGCACAGGTATTGTGGAGTGGCTGGGGAGCAGGGACCAAAGAATGGATATGCACAGAGCTAGAGTAGCCCTGGGAATGCAGGGCACAGACTATCTGGCTGTGTGGATGGAGCTAGTGTCTGCAGAACAGGTGCATACAGAGAGACAACAGCCTGTAGTGCTGGTAGCTCTGGTGTCTGACATGTGGCCATATGCAGTGCAGTCATGGAGAGGGTGGGAAGAGTTTAGGCATATAAGGAGCTACAGTGGCTCCAGAATTCAGGGATTGGGATAGCTGCTGTGAAAGTGTTTCAGATTTTAGAGGTGTGGGTTCTAACACAGTGGTGTTATAACTAGGGTCTGTAATACAGGGATGAGCAAATGAATTGTCTTTGACTTCTCTGATTTTTGCTTCATTATGTGTGCTTTTGAAGCCCCTTATTGATTTTTTTACCTCAGTAATTGTATTTTTCAACTCTACAGTGTTTTAAAAAAACAGGTTCTATTTTTTGCTAATTTCTCATTTGATTCATGTATTATTTTTCTGATTTCATTTAGGTGTCTATTTTCTCATTGTTCACTGAACTTCTGGGGAATTATTCTGAACAGTCAGTTCATAGATACTATGCTGCTTTCTTAGTTTCCTTTGGTGGTGTCATATTTCCCTTACTTTTCATGGTTGTCTTATCCTTGGATTGGTGTCTGTACACTAGAGGAAGCAATCACCTCTTCCAGCATTTGCAGGTTTGCTTTGGCAGGGAAGACCTCTACCAATTAGCTCAGCCTGGGGTTCTGAACAGGCAAGCCGGTGAGGTCTGTGGGCTAATGGGAGTTGCTGCTGGAATTTCTATTTGGGTATGTGTGCTGCCCATGCTTGAAGTAGAATGGAGCTGCTGGCTGGGTTCTATTTTTTTTTTATTGAATTCTTTTATTGGTACATTGTAGGTATACAACACATTTACATTTCTCATTGGGAATTGTACCTTTACATAATGCATCTTGGTTCTTATTTTTTCCCCATTCCTAGCCCTCCTTTCACGCCCTCCACCCTTCCCTATTTACAAAGATTTTATTTCCATTTTTTCCATTTCTCAGCATTTTTCCTTTCCCTTCTTTCCTTTCCCCTGCCCCTCCCAGTACCCCACCCCTTTGGACCTTTTCATCCTATTTTGCATTATCGATTATTCATTCTAATCATTGGTACATTTTAGGTATACAATATAATGACATTCATCATTGGAAATTTGCACCTTTACATAGTCTCTCTTGGTTCTTATTTTTCACCCTTGTCCAGCCCTCCCTTCAACCCCTCCATTCCTCCCGATTTAAAAAGATTTTGTTCCTATTTTTCCATTTTCTCATATTAATCCCATTCCCTTCTATCCTTTCCTCTAGCCCTTCCACTTCCTTCCCCTTTGCCCCTTTTTCTTCCTATTTCACATTACCTATTATACATTTAGCCCTTATTTACACTTTCAGTTTCTCACACCAGAGAAACTATTCGGAATTTACACATGTGTGTCCTATTTATTTCACTTAAGAGTATCGCCTCAATGTGCATCCACTTAGCTATAAATGTCTCTAATTTCTCATTTTTTATGGCTGAGTAGTACTCCATTTTATAAAAAAACCACATTTTCTTTATCCAATCTCCAGTTGATGGGCATTTGGGCTGTTTCCAAGTTTTAGCTATTACAAACTGTGCTGCTATGAACATGGGCACATCTGTGTCACTGTGGTATGATTCTTTTAATTCTTTGGGGAAGATCCCCAGCAGTGGAATAGTGGGGTCAAATGGGACTTCCAGTCCTAGTTCTTTGAGGTATCTCCATACTGATTTCCACAGTGGTTGCACCAGTCTACACTCCCACCAGCAGTGGAGCAGGGTTCCTCTTTCCCCACAGCCCTGCCAGCATTTGTTACTGGTTGATTTCATGATAGCAGCCATTCTTTCTGGAGTGAAGTGGAATCTCAGCATTGTTTTCATTTGCATCTCTTGAATGACCAGTGATGTTGAATATTTTTGCATGTACTTATTTGCTATTTCTACTTCTTTGTGTGAGAAATGTCTGTTCATTTCAGATGCCCATTTTTGGATTGGGTCTTTAAATTTGGGAGGTCTGATCTTTTTAAGTTCTTTATAGATTCGAGATAGTAGACCTTTGTCTGAGGAAGAGCAGGTGAAGATGTTTTCCCACATTGTGGGTTGTCTCTTCACACTGCTGGTAGTTTCTCTTGCTGTGCAGAAGCCTTTTAATAAGAAGAGCTCCCACTTGTTGATTGTTTGTGCTAGTTCATGGGCAACTGAGGTTTTGTTCAAAAAATCTTTTCCTACACCGATGTCTTCAAGGGTTCTACCTAACCTCTGTTCCAACTGGTTCAGAGTTTCTATTTTAATATTTAGATCTTCAATCCATTTTGATTTTAGTTTAGTGCATGGTGAGAGATACAGGTCTAGTTTTAATCTTTGGCAAGTTGAAGTCCAATTTTTCCAGCACCATTTATTAAAGAGGCTATCTTTCCTCCAGTGAGGGTGTTTGGATCCTTTATCAAAGATGAGATGGTTGAGTGTGTCTGGTGTTGTTTCTGCATCTTCTAATCTGTTCCACTGGTCCTCAGGTCTGTTTCTTTGCCAGTACCATGCTGTTTTTATCACAGTAGGTTTGTAGTAGAGTTGCAGGTTGGGGATTGTGATACCCCCTGCCATGTCTCTGTTACCTAGAATTGCTTTTGCTATTCTGGGTCTCTTCTTGTTCCAAATGAATTTTTGGATTGTTTTCTCGAGGTCTATGAAGTATGCTGCTGGGATCTCAATTGGAATTGCATTTAATCTATATAGCAGTTTTGGAAGTATGGCCATTTTCACTATATGAATCCTTCCTACCCAGGAGCAGGGGATGTCTGTCCATTTTCTGATATCATCTTCAATCTCTCTTTTCAGAGTGCCATAGTTTTCAGAGAAGAGGTCTTTGATTTCTTTTGTTAGGATGATTCCTAGGTATTTCAGTTTTTGGATGCTATTGTGAAAGGAATTATTTGCCCTATTTCTCTCTCAGTGAGTCTGTCATTGGTGTAGAGGAAAGCTATTGATTTTTGTGTGTTGACCTTGTGACCATCTACTTGACTGAATTTGGTTATTAAGTCTAGAAGACTTTTGGTGGAGTTCTTGGGGTCTTCTATATAGAGTATCATGTCATCTGCAAATAATGACAATTTGACTTCTTCATTACCTATCTTTATTCCTTTTATTTCTTTCTCTTGTCTAATTGCCGTGGCTAATGTTTCCAGAACTATATTGAAGAGGAGTGGTGATAGTGGACATCCTTGTCTTGTTCCTGATTTTAGTGTGAAGGATTTCAGTTTTTGATGATTTAGTATGATATTGGCTGTTAGGTTTTCATAGATGGCTTCTATCAGTTTGAGGTAGAGACCATCTATTCCAATTTTTTGTAGGGTTTTTATCATAAATGCACATTGGATTTTGTCAAATGCTTTTTCTGCGTCTATGGAGATAATCATATGGTTTTTGTCCTTGGCTCTATTGATATAGTGTATTACATTGATTGATTTGCGTATATTGAACCATCCCTGCATCCTTGGGATGAATCCCACTTGGTCAGGGTGTATGATCTTCTTGATGATCTTCTGCATTCTGTTTGCCAGTATCTTATTAAGGATTTTTGCATCTATGTTCATTAGTGAGATTGGCCTATAGTTCTCCTTTTCAGTTGGGTCTTTCTCTGCTTTTGGGATCAAAGTGATGCTTGCTTCCAGGAATGAATTTGGGAGTATTGCTTCCCTTTCAATTTCATTGAAGAGTTTAAACAGTAGTGGCAGCAGTTCCTCTCTAAATGTCTTGTAGAATTCAGCAGTGAAGCCATCAGGGCCCGGGCTTTTCTTAGTTGATAAGTTTTTAATTACATTTTCAATTTCATTGGTTGATATTGGGTTGTTCAGAATTTTTAGGTCTTCTTCATTCAACTTTGGTCATTTATATGTATCTAGGAATCTGTCTATTTCTTCTGTGTTGTCCATCTTATTGGCATATAGGTTCTGGAAGTAGGTATTGATGATCCTCTGGATTTCAGCTAGGTCTGTTGTAATTTCACCCTTTTCATTCCTAATTGCATGGATTTGGGCCTTTTCTTTCCTTTTTCTGACAAGGTTGGCCAAAGGTTTGTCAATTTTGTTGATTCTTTCAAAGAACCAACTCTTGGCATCATTGATTTTTTGTATTATTCTCTTAGTCTCCATTGCATTGATTTCTGCTCTGATCTTTATAATTTCCTCCCTTGTATGAGCTTTGGGGTTGTCCTGCTCTTCTTTTTCTAGAAGCCTGAGGTTCAGCATCAGGTTGTTTAATTGGGCTGGTTCTGTTTTCCTAATATGGGTATTCACTGCTCTGAATTTCCCTCATAACACTGCTTTCATTGTGTCCCATAGATTCTGATATGTTGTATTGTCATTGTCATTTAATTGAAGGAACTGTCTGATTTCTTCTTTAATTTCCTCTGTGATCCATTGGTTATTCAGAAGTGTGTTGTTCAATTTCCACGTGTTTATGAAATTTTTTGAGTTTCTTTTGCTATGGATCTCCAATTTCATCACACTATGGTCTGATAATATACAGGGGATAACTTCAATTCTTTTGCACTTACTTAAACATGTTCTATGTGTGAGTATGTGGTCTATTTTGGAGAATGACCCATGTGCAGCTGAGAAGAATGTGTATTGTGATTTTGTGGGGTGGAAGACTCTGTAAACATCTGTTAAGTTCATTTGTTCAAGAGTTTGATTGAGTTCTAGTATTTCATTACTTATTTTTAGTCTAGTTGATCTATCTATTTGTGACAGTGGGGTGTTGAGGTCTCCCACTACAATTGTATTAGTGCATATATGACTTTTCATGTCAGTTAGTATTTGTTTTATATAGTTGGGTGCACTAGTGTTTGGTGCATAGATATTTATGATTGTCATCTCTTCCTCTTGGAGTCTTCCCTTACAAGGATGTAGTGTCCTTCATCTCTCTTAATCAGTGTTGGTTTGAAATCTACTTGATCTGCAAAGAGGATAGCTACTCCTGCTTTTTTTTGGGTTCCTGTCGCATGCAGTATTGTTTTCCACCCTTTAACTCTCAGTCTATGAGTTTCCTTTTGAATTAAGTGTGTTTCTTGTATGCAGAATATTGTTGGGTTTTGCTTCTTGACCCATTCTGCCAGTCTATTTCTTTTGATTGGTGAATTGAGACCATTAACATTGATGGTTATAACTGAAACATATTGACTTGTCATTGCAATGACTTTTTCTTTTTGTTGGGTTCTCCCCTTTCCATTTAATTTCTTGTTATGCCAGATGGGTTCATTCTGCTTTGCTTCCTGGGATTGTGATCCTCAATGTCTGTTCCTAGGATATTGTGTAAAATTCTTTGGAGTGCTGGTTTGGTATTCACAAAGTTCCTAAGTTACTCTTTGTCATGAAAGTATTTTATTTCTCCATCAATTTTGAAAGATAGTTTTGTAGGGTACATCAGTCTGGGTTGGAGGCTGTTTTCTTTTAGGGCTTGGAATATGTCAGTCCAAGCTCTTCTTGCCTTGATGGTTTGTGTTGAGAAGTCTGCTGTGATTCTGATGGGCTTTCCTTTGTATGTGATTTGTTTCTTTTCTCTAACTGCTTGTATAACTTTGTTCTTCTTTTGAGTTTCTGGAATCTTAACAATTATATGCCTATGTGTAAATTTTTTTTGATGAAGGCTATTTGGAGTCCTATATGCCTCACTTATCTGTATGTCAAGCTCTTTTCCCCTGCTTGTGAAGTTTTCTGCGAAGAGATTTTTTATGTCATCTCCACTCTCTCCTGTTTCTTCATTGAGCCCAATCAGTCTTATGTTATTCTTCTTTACATCATCTAGCAGCTGCTGGATTTATTTCTCATGTTCCCTTATAATTTTGAAGCAATTTTTCTTTTCCTGGTCACTAATTGCAATCTTATCTTCTATATCTGAAATTCTGTCCTCACATTGGCTCATTCTGCTGTGTAGACTTTCAATGGAGTTTTTCATCTCCTGGAAATCTACTTGCATCTGTTTTATGGATTCCATTTGTTTCTTATGTTGGGATTCCATCATGTTCCTGAGCTCCTCTCTAGATTTATTAATCATGTCTTGCACTAGGGGCACAATTTCTCCTGTTATCTGAGAAATTATTTCTGATTTCATTTTTTCCAGATCCCCTTTTGTTGCCAGTTCAGTGGGTCCAGGTGGTTAAGTAACAGAGTGTTCCATCTCATTTCCCTTTGGAGTTGCTGTAGGTGATCTGGAAGTCTGGTTTTGAGACTTATTTACATGTTTTCTCATTTCGACTGGGGCGGGAGGCTTTTAGCCCCTGCACGGATTACCTCCTCTGAACTGGGAGAGGTGGGACAGGAGCCAGGAGCAGCGATATGGATGGTGACCCAAAAGCCCTTTCCTGTGGGCTGGGAGCAGCCGGAGGGATGGTGGCTCAGAAGCCCCTACCTCTGGGCCGGGAGCAGTGGGGCTCAGTACCTTGGTCTGGTGGTCTGATGTCCTCTGCATCTTTGTAGTGTGGAACCAGGTGGCTGCCTGTCTGCAGCGAGTTGATTTGGCATCTTCTGTGTGACTCGGGACCTCGGTAGGGTGTGCACAGACCTGCCTGTCTGCAGCGGGCTGATTTGGCGTGTTCCTCGAGACTGGGGACCTCGGTAGGGCGTGGGCAGACCTGCCTGTCTGCACCGGGCGATTTGGCATCTTCTGCGTGCTGGCTTCTATTTTTTAGTGGGGATGCTGATTTGGCTCCTTGATCATATGGGGCTGATGGTCGTGCTCAATATTGGTAAGGTTGATGTCTGATCTCCAGGTTGAGCAGGGTGTTATGATTTAGATCTAAAATGTCTCCTGAAAGTGTCATATGTCCACAGGTGGAGCTTTTGGAAGGTGATTGGATTGTGGGAGTGCTATACTCATCAGTGGGTTAATCCTGAGTTCATAGCTGAATTTGCTGTCAAGAGGTAAGGCCTAGTTGGAAGGCATAGGTCGCTGTGGGTGTTACCGGGGAGGCTGTATTCTTATTCCTGGCTCCTACTTTCTCCCTTTTCCCTCTTCTCTCCTTCCCTCCTCCCACCCTCTCTCCACTCCTTACTAGATGCCATGGGTTGAGCAGCTTTTCTCTGTCATACCCTTTCACCATGCCATGGAGCCAGCCAACAATGAACTGAATCCTCTGGCCTTGAGCCAGAATAAACCTCCACCCCTTTAAATTGCAGGTGTTAGGTATTTTGTTCCAGTGATGGGACAGTGACTAATACACAGGGCTTCAGGCTGCGCCCTGTAGTTGGATGGGGCTGGAAGCTGGGTTCCTTTGTCAAGTAGAGCTACAGACTATGTTGTGCCATTGGATAAAGCTGCTGTTATGGCTTCTCTGGGTGGGGTGGTAGGCTAGGTTCCTGGGTTGAATGGGGGTAGCTGCCTGTGCTCTGGAATTAGATATAATCATTGGCTGAACTCTGGTTGGGTGAGGTCAACAGCAGAGACTTAGTATCACCACTAGGGTCTTTATACTGATCTCTGATTTTGAAGTTCTTATTGAATTTTTTCATTTGTAACTTTCAACTCTAGGGATTTTTTTTGAGCGGTGGGGTACCAGGAGTTGAACTCAGGACTTTGTGCTTGTCAGGCAGGCATGGCACTGCTGAGCTAAATCCCCAGCCCCTAGGGATTTTTTATAGGTTATATTTCTTTGTTAATTTCTAATTTTGTATGTGTATTATTTACCTAATTTTTTAGGTGTCTGTGCTTTCTTATAGCTCACTGAACTTAAAGATTATTCTGAATTCTTTGTCAACAGTAGCCCTACTCCTTTTCTTTGTTCCTACCTGACTCCAGGTGGTCTAGCCCTACCTGTTCTCCTAGTGTTCTCCATGAGGCAAGACAGCCAGAAGGCTAGGGATGCTGACGTCAACCTTCAGTTCTCTTTTCCTCACAGGAGAAACTGTAGGCCCAGGGGGAATCCTCTCTGTGCGATACTGTGCAGCCTGGGGGAGAAGTTGCAATGTGGGAATAGAAGTGAAACTGCTCATTTTGTCCTTAAAATGTAGTTTTTCTTAGTTTTTGAGTTCCAAGGGGACATTTCATCCTGGGGATTTTTGGATTTTCACAATGGAATTATTGTCTGTAGATAGTTGCTATTTTTGTGAGGAGGATCTCCTATTGTTCCCTCTTGCTGAAATCCTCCACTTTAAAATTCTAAATCATTGCTGAACAAAGAACTCTACATTTTTTGGGGGGGCATAAAAATTATATGGCCAATTCTGCCTATGGTTTAGTTTAAATGGCACCGAATTGTCCACTCTATCAGAGAGAATAGTGACCTTTTACCTCCAGCTAAAAGGAATCATTTCAATACAAATATCACAGCTAATCACCTCCTAGGAAGACTAGGGGTAAGAAGGAAGGGCCTTTTGAGGGAATGCATAGCTTGTGGAGTTCAAGGTGCTTTTTCCCCTTTTCTCTCCTATCCTGAGTTGTGTTGGTTAGAGGTCATCCCTATTTGTACTCCATCCCAATAGTATTGGCAGTTCTGGAGTGGTTCTTTTCTTCACTAAATCCAGATTATAGTCTGTTTTTAATATTGCCAAGCTATCAGACATAAAGAAAAAGGGATGTTTCAGCTAAGAGAGGGAGGACCAGGGGTTAGGGATGGGAGAAACCTGTATTTTCATGAAGTACAATAACAATGTGAGAGTATCCTTTAGATCAAATGGATACTATAGAGGGGTGACAGTTTATACCATCTTGCTGGTTCCTAATCACCCAAGGGGACTATTAACTGAGCAAGGGGACCCTGCAGCAAAAGACATGGATGGATTACTGAGGTAAGGCTCATGCAGAGGATGGCAAAGTCAAGACACTATGCATAGGCCTCCAAAGAACCATGAGTGTACCCTGCAAGAGAGCTAGTATTCTAGGCACAGAGATAGACCCACAATGATTCAATGAGGGTTAAAGTATCAGAGACATCCAACTCAAAAAGGAGAGGTGATCATTTTCTCTCTTTTCCCTTTCATCTCAACACAGTTGAGTAAACATTTGGAAGAAGAACTGGGTAAGGGAGGGTAGATTACAATCCCTCCTTATATCATGCCTTGGGATCCAAATCTAATCTGTACTAGGGAAGAAGGGGCAGTGGGGAGAGAAAAGGTTTTGGGTGGGCCTTGAAATGAAAATTAAAATAAAGTTTTATAATGAGCAAGAGTCTTGAGAATAGAATGAAAATATCTTAATAATGACTGAAATTATAAAGAATTGAGCATAAATATCATTACATGAGCATAACACTTAAGGAGAAGAGGTACTTGGCAGAGCATTTCAAGACAGAATCTGGGGTAGAGGAAGTAGGGGAAAGGGAGGTAGGAGAGTAAGAGGCCACAAGAGATGAAAATTGGTTAGAGGTTGATGGTTAAGCGGGGTGAAGTGCATGAGATCACCTTGCTGTTCTGTTAACTTTTATACATTTGGAGAACTCTATAATAAAAAGTAAAAAAAAAATTGGCCTTAAAGTATATTAAAAACTGTTTTCATTTGATGCAGATCCATTTATTGATGCTTGATATTATTTTCTGTGCTATTGGAGTCCTGTTCAGGATCTCTTTACCTACACCTATGGCTTCAAATGTTTCCCCCATTTTCTTTCAGCAGTTTTAAAGTTTCAGGGTGAAAGATAGTGATCTAGTTTCAGTCTTCTACAAGTGGGTATCCAGTTTTCCCAGTACCATTTGTTAAGGAGGCTATCTTTTCTCCAACATATATTTTGGCTCCTTTGTCCAGAATCAGATGATTTTAATTGTGTGGGTTTCTTTCTGTGTCCTCTATTCTGTTCCATTGGTCTACATGACTACGTTTGTGTGTACATGTCTTTTTGTGCCAGTACCATGCTGTTTTTGTTACTGTGGCTGTGTAGTATAATTTGAAATCTGGTATTGTGAGGCCTCCAGCCTTGCTCTTTTTGCTTAAGACCACTTTGGCTATTTTGGTTTTTTGTGTTTCCATATGAATTTTAGGATTTTTTTCCCTAGTTCTATGAAGAATGTCATTGATATTTTATAGGAATTGGATTGAATCTGTAGATCACTTTTGGTAATATGGCCATTTTAACAATATCATTTCTGTCAGTCCATGAACATGGGAGGTCTTTCCATCTTCTAGTGTCTTTTAAAATTTCTTCAGTATTCTGAAGTTTTCATTGTGGAGGTCTTTCACCTCCTTGGTTAGATTGATCCCTAGAAATTTCATTTTAGTTTTTTTGAAGGTATTGTGAATGAAATTATTTTCCTAATATCTTTCTTAGCTAGTTCATTATTCGTATATAGAGAAGCTATTTTTTTTTTTTTTTTTTTGGTACCAGGGATTGAACTTGGGACCTTGTGCTTGCGAGGCAGGCAGTGGAACCACTAAGCTAAATTCCTGGCCTGAGAAGATATTTTTTAATGTAAATTTTATATACTGCTACTTTGCTAAATTTATTAACTCTAAAAGTCATTTGGGGAAGTTTTTAGGGTCTTGTAAGTATAATATTTAATTGTCTGCAAATAAGGATAATTTGACTACTTCCTTTCCTATTTGTATCCCTTTATTTCTTTCTCTTGTTTAATTGCTCTAGCTGAAGTTTCTAGCACTATATTGACTAGGAGTGGTGAGAGTAGATATCCTTGCCTTGTTCCTGATTTTAGAGAAAATGCTTTCAGTTTTTCCCACAATACTTTATTATTTGGAAATATTTGATCCATTTTTATTTGTACTATTTTATTTCATTTTAAAGTTTTAAAGTGACAATTTTTATCTTTTAATATTCTTCTTTAAATCTATCTCTTATTTTTACTTTTATTTCTTTGTCTTTATATCTAAAAATATACTATTTTAAAATGTATTAACATAATCCTATCCTTAATTTTTTCATTTTCTTAATTTTTCATTTTATACTCTTGATATTGTAAAAATATTTTAAAATTTTAGTATTTTAAATCTTAATTTTTTTCTACTCTTAACTGTCTCCATTTGTCTTTGTTAACTATTTACATAGATGATTTATGCTGCTATTTTGTCATTGTTAACTTTATCTTTTACAGATGTTACAATATTGTTGTGATTTTTTTATTGTTGTGATTTTTAAATCATGTCTAGAACAATTACAACAGAATTGGGTGGACATCTTCCTATCACTCTCTCAAAAGCCAGAGATTCTCTCTTTCTCTCTGTCACTGTCCATCTCTCACCAGCACTTTACCTTTACCACTCTAAAAGGGTTTTCCAAAAAATTTTAAGATTAAAATACTTCTTAAACCTTGACAATCTTATTGTACAGTTAGCAATTCAATTTGCTAAACATTATTTCTGCACTTGATCTCAGCCAAAAGGCCAAGAAGCGATGCTGAGCATTATTTCTTATATCACACAACAACCGATTTCATACTTTCTAAAGTATGCAGTTCTGCCAAACACCTTTGGCAGCATATCAGTGTTCAGCAGTGGATTACTGTGTTTTGGACTCAGTATCTGGACTGATTCCTGCTTTTCGTGAAATAAATTTTGAAATATTTTTGTAATTCTATTACCAAAACTCTGTGCGTGTGTGTGTGTGTGTGTGTGTGTGTGTGTGTGTGTGTGTGATGCTGGGAGGTAGACCCAAGGCCTTTACCTTAAGCTAGATCCCTAGATCCTTTTATTTATATTTTGAGATAGTCTTGCTAAATTGTCCTGTCTCAGCCTCCCAAGTGCTGGAATTATAGCATGTGCCACCTTGCCTGGCTATCATTAGGTCTTAATTACTTGTGATACAAGAAGTATAAAGGTGAGTTTTAAAAATTATTTTGTACTTTGAAATAACTGTTTGTACTTTTTATGGTTACACTTAATATTTTCTTCAAACCATTCTTACAAGACCTACTTCAGGAGACTCTGAAAATTCTTTTTTCTTTTGTACTTTTGTCCTGCTATTTTTTTTTTTTTTTAAATTTCTGTCTCAATCCCAGAGGTGTGACTTTGTGCTTAAAGGAGTCTGGTAGTTCTATCTCCTCTCTCTCTCTCTCTCTCTCTCTCTCTCTCTCTCTCTCTCCCCAATTAGGAGTCCTAGAAGACAGAGTGTCTAAAACTTTAACAAAAGAAGTAATTAGGTGTAAAACATAGGTAAACAACACAGGTAAACATAGGTGAAATTTGATTTGGGCTATCTCTTTACAGAAGACAAACTATGTTCTTAAGAAGTTGCTGAAGCCCTGTCATAGTAGAAATTAAAAAATTTGAGCTGGGCATAGTAGTGCGTGCCTGCAATCTCAGCCCTTGGGAGATTGAGGCAGGAGGATTGTTGTGAGTTCAAGCCCAACCTGAACTACATAGTGAGACCTTGTCTCAAAGGAAAAAAAAAAAAAAATTAAACCAGCCAGGCATGGTAATGCCTGCCTGTGTAATACCAGCTATTTGGAAGGCTAAGGCCAGAGAATCGCAAGTTCGAGGTTAGCCTGAGCAGCTTAGTGAGACCATGTCTGAAATTTTAAAAGTAAAAAAGGCCAGAGATGCAGCCTAAACACTCTTTGGTTTCAATCCCTGGTGCTGAAAAAAAAAATTAAATAAATCTTTCACAAAAATTAAATATTGTGCACATATGCATATGTATAAGGGTTTGATTTATTCCCAGGACTTTTTCAGTACCCGGATAATCATTCAGTTTCACTTGGTGGTTCCTTTAGTGAAGGATAGAGAACTTAGTGTGTATTTTACTTGTGCTCCTTTCCAAGATTCTACTGAAATTATGGAAGAAACAATAAACTCATAATTGTACTAGAAAATAGGAAAGAATGACACAATGTCCAGTGTGGATGAGTTTAGGGAAATATTCATTTTCATACATATAGTGAGAGTTTAATTTCCTTCGTCAGTTTTTGAGAAGAAAATTTGGCTGTAGATATAAAAATAAAAATGTACATATATATCCTTTGAACTAGCAATTTTATCCCTAAGAATATGTAATGCAGGAATATTTGAACATGTTCCCAAAGATGTATGAGTTAGAAAATTCAACAAACTAAATGTTCATCCAAAGGAAAATCACTAAATGAATCTATACCCCTATAGATATAATTGACATGATTATACTGATAAACACTACATCTATAATCAACACATGTACTGGCACTACAATATTGTCAAAACATTTGCGTACCAAATCCTCAGCACTGGCTGCCCATGGGAAGAGAGTGAGTTAGCTGAAGGGTCACAAGAGGATAAAGCAAAGTTTTACTTATTTATACTGTAGACTTTATTATCATTTGAAAACATTTCAAATAAACATTAAAGGATTGAATTATATGCATGGAGTTTCTTCTAGCTAATGTTTCAGCAATACTTTTATTTTTCCATGAATTTAAGATTCCTCACATCTCTCTGCCTATTCTGATTATAGATGGTTTTACCTTGTGATTTCTCTGTCAGTTTTAAGATTAATAAGACTATAATTTTATGAGGAAATGGTTTGGATAACATTTCTCTCTTGATAGTTTCTCAAAGAGTGTAGGGCATTAAAAACATAGTGTAGGTTATTCTTCATTGTCTTCAGGCAAAATGTTGAGTCTGAAACTAGGTTCAGTTTTTGAATAACATTGCTGTTGGTTTAGTATTTAAGTGTCTGCAGCACCCTGGATGTATTATCATACGTAGAATAGACGTGGTGTATTTATTATTTCTACAGTGTGAACCAAAAAACCCAAACACAGAATGAGGAATCAAAGAACAAGGAAGCACATTTTATTTATTATGATAATCCTCCTCAAGTCCCTGCTTCCGGCTTTTGATCTAGGTGAAAGCAAGCTGGGAGCCTAATTAAACCAGTGCTAGGGAGACCAGGAGATATGATGCACAAAAACCCAATTCTGACCAACCAGGTTTTGAAGTTGAAGTTAATTAAGAGCAATATACAAATAATCCTTGCAAATGGTGACATTTAAAATGCATGTGGAGTATTCTGAAGCAGTTATGTAAATTACCAAGAATAAGACTCTAGAGGAAATGTAAAACATGCAGGCTCACCTTTTAATACCTTTCGGTAATGTTTTTATTGGACTTAATGTTTGCTAAGGGACTGTGTGTTTGGAGATAATCTGATGACAAAAATGTGGCCCCAAGGGATGGGGAGTGATAGAGAGGAGGCTGCTGAGAGGTCTGTAGGTAAGAGTCAAAGATAACAATGAAAAAAACCAAAACAAAACTAGAGACATTCTCTCTGATTCTGTGGAGGTTTTGAGCCTGCCTGAAATGTAAGAAGCAGCACTAACAGGATACTGAGGAATCAGCAGTTTAAAAAAGGGTGTGGCCTAGGTACTCAAGAAGGCTTCTCCTTGGATGGGCTTTGAGAATGAGAATAGCAAAAATTATAATCTTGAAATTATCATTTTACTTAAAAGTTGTGTAGACTTTTTTTCTTTTTTTTTTTTTTTGGTACCGGGGATCAAATTCGGGTCCTTGTGACTTTCAAAGACTTTTAGTTCATGGATTTCAGTGGGACAAGTAGGGGGGGCATATGGTAATTGCTCTTAATGTATATCCGAGGAAACAAATGCAGACTATTTAATGGCATTTCTAGATCATGCACTTGGCCAGTGGTGGAATATGGAACTGATCCCAGGCATTCTGGTTTTCACTTCTATAAGAAATCTGAAAATTTGGGGACAGCAGCTTTTGGCACAGCTGCTGCCAGAAACAATTTTGTTTGCACAGGACACAATTCCATCAGGAATTTCTTCCTGTTCCAGTCCCCAAATATGCTTTCTTCCTTCTGTTATTTTATTCTTTGTCACTGGCGTTGGTCAGTCTCTTAATAAGATCTTATAACTTTATTCTGCTCTATGACTTTTTAAAAAATATATATTTTTTAAAAAAAGTTTTGCCCTTATGTTCAGAGACCACCCTAGTAAGTGAATTCTCCTGTATGCTGTCAGTTCTGTCCTGGTTGGGCATTGCTTTTGAAAGGAGATAGGAGGGGAAATTGTGCTGATCTATTTTATATAGCTTAGAATTTGATTTCTAGAGTCCCAAAGACTTCAGGAACTAGAAATATGCTCAACATTCTGCCTATCAACAAAGCCTAATCACAAATACATTTTTTTGCCAGCAACATGCAAAACAGATGATTCCAAGCTGTAGCTTGGAAATAAACTCCTTTTATTGCATTTCAGTTTATAGTGTTCTTTGCCTTCATTTTGCACAAATATTCAGGGAATTTTCCCATTTAGAAGAACCTGATGCACAAATTAAAATATTTTAAGTAATACCATTCATGATCTGTCAAGAGATTGTTATGGGTTGATATATGACACTATTCTGAGTTTTCGATATTATCTACTGTACTTGGGATGTGTTTCTGCATATACATGTCTCACTCACAGAAAAACTAATTGTCTTTGGATTAATGACATTAATTTAATGAGACTAGTTTATAATTCAGACCTCCATTTGCAGTCATGGTGGTGGCTTTTTGTTTTGCTATTTTTCCTTTGACTTTCCTGTCTGAAAGCTCTCTCACAGGATATAACTAGCAGAACTGCATAAAATTAATGGTTGACTCAAATACAAACCATAAGTTATTTGATTGAGTTGTGCAGAATTAGGTAACATTTAAGAGTAAGATAAACAATAGTTAAAATAGAGATAAGGATGGAATGCTTGCTAAGTTTGAATAATTCAAAAGTTTGGAAACTGGTATTTGCAAATTCATCTTATGGATCTACTTGCTGTGATACTGTTTCTAACTGAAAATGGGGAAAAGAATCAAGTGGAAAGAATGTTCAAATTCACCTAACCAGAAAAAAAACCTCAGATACTCATATTGAATTAACCCTGGATTTATCTTGCTAACTTAGAAAGTCGTTACATACCTAACACATTGAGATACGTGATTTTGATGAGCAGACCATTCCTTGAAACAATATTTTCACAGTACATGAGCTGTAAGAGCTTAGTATTACACCAAATTAACCCTGAAGGAGACAGTCATTGAAATGTTCATGATTTTATATGGGAAGCTGAGCAGAGTAAAACTGAGGAATCTGATACACAGGCAAGCTCTCAATCTGTGAACAGATGTGTTCTCTAAGTCTGTTTAAAATCAGTAGTTCCTAATTTTTCAGCACATTTGCCTGAAGGATGTGAATTATCCATAATATTAGCTATGTACTAGGGACTTTCTAAGTGTTAAGTGAATTGTCTCAATTCTTTCAAAAATCCTATGACTTAGGTTATAATAATCAGCCTAATTTTATAGAAGAAGAATCTGAGACACAAAGAGATTGAATTATCCAAGTTTTCACAGCTGGATTCCAGGGAATTTTACTCTAGAATATGTGTTTTTAGCCTCTTTCACAGAGGCAATAGTATTAATCATACTCAGGTTCTGTTCCAATGATTTATTACTGTGTAACACTCTATCCACCACTCAAACAATTTTATTTTACCCATAATTTTGTGAGTCAGGAGTTCAAGTAACTTAGTCTCTTTTGTTCTTCTGGATTGTAGCTAATTCTTTATTGTTTGTAAATCTTACAGTTGTCTTAGAGAAAAAGGAAAAATAACTGAGATATGTATACAGAATCTCAACTCTGTTTGGGGGGTTTTATATTTTAAAATACTGTATCCTTCTATAAAAGAATCACAGATCTTAAGAATGATCTGGGCAGCTTGTATTTGCTCTACTTGGAATCAGCTGAGGTAGGTGGACTGGAGCTTGGGGATTCACTTCCTGTGTGGTTCACAGGGCAGGACATTTGGTACAGATGGCAGGTGAGAGCTCGATGGTGGTTTGTCTCCACAAAGGCCTTTCTATGAGGTTGTGTAGGCTTCCTTACAAGATGGTGGCTGGATTCCAAGAGACAGGAAGGAGAAGTTACCAGTTTCTTAAGCTCTAGACCTGGAAAACAAACACAGCATTATTTCTGCATATTCTATTTGTCAGAATAGTAGCAGAGATCACCCAGATTCAAGAAGGCATTTACTTCCATCTTTATCTACCATAGGCACCCAGAATAAATCATAAAACCTATTTAATCTGTGACCTACATTACTGTTCCTCAGAGCTATCTTTAGTGCTCTTCCCATATCAGGTTAATTTTAATTTAGATCTTACTTTTAAAAAATATATTTTAATTATTTCTCAAGGTATGTGATTCCTTTTTATTTTAAAATCTGAAACACCTAAAATAGGGTTGGGATTCTCCATACATTTCTTAGTTATTTTTCCTTTTGCTCTAAGACAACCATAAGATTTAAAAAACAATAAAGAATTAGCTATAACTCAGAAGAACAAAAGGGACAAAGTTATTTGACAGTGCAAATGTTCTATTTTATCTTTTACAACATAAGACTTTCATTCCCCCAAGTTGCATAGCAATGTTTTTTTGCCTGTCATCAAACTCCATTATCTGTAGGCTCTTCAGCAGTGGGGTTATGTATAACCCATCTGTTGTACTCTATCCCCAGAATAAATACAAAGCCCTCCGAAATAGTAGGTACTTAGGAAATATTTAGGGAGTGAAACTTAATAAGCAATAAAATACTTTGGATGTATCTAAAATAATATACCAACAATCTAACTTACTACTAGATGTTTCTTTTCTCAAGAATTTAATGTATTGTCAATGAATGAAGCAAAAATATATGTGGTGATGTGCTGGTTTCATGTGTTTTGTCATTTTAGATGTTTTAAAATAGTTTTAAACCAGGGACACTTACAAACCATTCTGATAAAGAAATTAAAAATGTACAGTTAATTCACAATTATGAGGATGTATATTGATGAAAGCCTATTTATCTCAAGAGGTAAGATCTCTTTGTCTTTCTAGTGAAAATGTATTTTAATCTAATTGCATAGGTGTTTCCTATTTAGCTAAAATTAACAGTAATAGCAGTCAGTGTCCTGAAGTACCATCTACTCATTTTGATTTAGAATTTCTCTCTTCATCTTTTTCCTCAGAATTGATGAAAAATAAATAAGAATTAACACTTAGCGTATCACTTAGCTTGAACATTGGCCTTCTGGATAACCTGGCATGCTTGGGCTTCTTACTGTGACCTGTGATCCAGAGCCTATAAAACCATAGTGTCAATCTGTCCCATAACACATATGGTGTCCTTTGGATTTCTAGTCTGAGAGTTCTCAGATTATTCATTCTTTCTCTAAATGAAGAAATGTATCTTGTTTGCATATGGAGGAAAGGGGTTATAGAAACCATTTTCTCTAAGGATATATCCAAATATTTGATTAAAATAGTTCCATGAAGTTAATTTAAGAAAAAGAAGAGTTGAACACACTAATAATCCACCCCAAAAAGATATGTTGTTAGTCTTCAACTAAAACATTCTTATTTAAAGAGCTAACGTTCAGGACAGTGGCTCTCATATTCCTTGATTTTGAACCATCCAAATTCATTGCTTCTTGTCCCATTAAATTTTTTATTATTTAAACATGGACTTCATTCCCTTTCTTGCTCTGTGTAAAAATTATGACTTAGCAAAGCAATGAGTAGAAAAGAAATAGGAAAGGATACTCTTAAATAGATTCATTTAGCTATTTACTTTGCACCTGTGAATAGCCCATAGATGATCAAATTAGGATTACTATGTAGAAGTGAGCATGGGTAAAATCTTCTCAATGCTTATGGTCTTTTCAATGATTGCCATGAGTAGTGAGTCAGATGCTTTGTAGGTTGAAGACAATTTATAACAAGGACTAACATTGTGATATATGGCATGATGAGAGAGAAAATGTTAGAAATAGAAATTACTAAATTTCACTAAAATTTATGGAAGGTAGTCCACAAATCAGTAAAAGTCAGGTATTTAAAATGATGATATTTCATAAAGATAATGATAATAATAAGAAAAATCCATAGTCTAGCATACACAATTGGAAATGAGACTATAATAAAGTGCAGGATGGCTGGATTGGGTCACCTTCTCTACTCTTTTATGTACTTTCCCAAGTCTAATCAAAACACTCTAACACTGAGATGGGAAATGATTAACCAGGACATTAAAAAAACCTTCACTTCCAGCTTCATCAAGGCCATTTGCAAATGACTTATCTTAGGGAAATGAAGAGCACCTTCCTCCCAGCAGTTTCAATGTGGGGCTGCATTTCACAAGCACACACAAAAAATTATGAAAATGAGCATGTGTGGAGGTTTAATAGCTAATTTTCCAAGTTGATTATCTTGGCCAGTTCATTGGGATGCTCTTGCTTCTTTGCTAATTTAATTTGTTTCATCCTTTTTTATTGTCTCCTTTAACTAGCAATTAGGGAAGATAGCACTCCATTTAGCTTCCTATTTGCCCTTTTGCTAAATCATGATTTCACCCTGTGCCAGATAGTTAAGGGTGTAGGGAGAGATGGCACTGGTAAAAAGTAGAGTGGGTGAACATACTTGATTCAAAACTGAGTAATCCAAGAGAAAGTTGCCAATGATCAGTGTGTGTGTGTGTGTGTGTGTGTGTGTGTGTGTGTTGAGTATCTTAGAAAAACTTATTTATTCACACAGTCAGAAATATGAAATGCCTATTTGGAAGTCTAAATTCACTTATATGATGCCAACCAGTAAAACATCAGAACATTTCTGCTTTGTACATCCTGTTTTAAAACTACATATTTGTGTATGTGGCAAGTGAGTGGCATGTGAGTGCTCCAAAGATTTTTAGTATATTTTTGCTAAGAGGCATTTTTCAAGTGCTAGTTTTTATGTAGTCCTATCTTAGGTGAGCCAAAAGGGGCCTTCTCGATATGTAGCACTACATTAACGAATTTTGCAATTTGTTCTTAAAGCTCTCTATATTTTTATAAGGATAGTACAAAAGCTTGCAGTTCATAATGTATTTATTTTACACTCAAAAAGAATTAGGAACAACTGTTCCCATTCTTAGGTAGCTTTAGAATGAGATGAAAATGGAATATGAAATAGGATGCAGAAAACATGTTGCATGGACATACAGATGCAGAGGACTTTTATGTCCAGGATGTGAGTGATAAGAAGCTAGAAGACCAGTTAGTGTGGTCATATCCTGGCAATTGGTTTCTCTATAGAGTTTCTCTATAGAGTTTCTCTATAGACAGTTGGTAGCTTTCCAAAATCCACAAAAGCCATCCACAAAAATTGGCCCCTTTTGCCAGCACTCTTGGAGCCTGAGGCAGAAGGATCAAGCTTCATCTATGGAATATAGCAACTTAGCAAGACCTTGTTTCATGAAAATGGAGCAGGAAGAAGGCTGAGGATGTAGCTCAGTACAAAGGCCCTGGGTTCAATCCTCAGTACTGAAAGAAAATGCAGCACAGGGAAAATGTATAAATACCAGTTTTACTGGGAGATGCATCATTAAGAAGAAAATAGAAACTGACAGATCTATAAAATAGCATTTGCTTTTTTTTTTTTTTTTTTTGGTACCGGGGATCAAACTCGGGTCCTTGTGCTTGCACAGCAGGCGGTGAAACCACTGAGCTAAATCTCCGGCCCAGCATTTGCTTTTAAGTATCTTTTTTTTTTTTCAAGTATCTCTTTTTGAAACATGAAACATCCCTTTGAGCATTAAAAATTTCTTTTATTTTTCATTCTTTTGAATTTATGAAAGTAGAATTATCCCCACTGCAAATTATAATATTGTCATTGGATGGGGTCTGAGGAGTTTCTCCAAAGAGATAGGGCCTGAACTCACTCACTTACAGAATAGGTTTGCTGACACCCATCACAGTAAAAGAATTTTCAGGACCCATCAATAAGAGGTGTAGAAATGAGTTTCTAGGCAGAGTTAGGTAGTGCCCACTCAGAAAGAGTGAGTCTCAGAGAGAACCCTCAAGAGAGAGGTGCGCTATGGTTTGGGGCTGAGTTTTATATTTTTTACCATGGTCCTATAGTAAAAGGAGAAAAGCCTGGGCTCTACTCAGGGGTGAAGGGCCAATTTTACTGGGGAAAGGCACTATTATAGTTTTTTAAAACTTAGGAATTTAGGAGTGAGTATTCTAGAAAGGAAAATTGTAAACTATAGGGTTTTTTAAAAGTACAATTTGGCTATTTCAGGTCTTTTCTGGTTCCAAATGAATTTTAGGATTGTTTTCTCTAATTCAGTGAGGAACGCTACTGGTATTTTGATCAGGATTGCATTAAATCTGTATAATAATTTTGAAAGTGTGGCTATTTCCACTATATTGGTTCTTCCTACCCAAGAACTAGGAATAGCCCTGCTAGCACAGAGGAGGTGAGCTGCTCCCAGCACACAAGAGGCCATCATATGACCCCGTGAGCACAGAGGAGGTGAGCCACACCAGCTTTAGCAGCACACATCCCACCTTCCCCGTTGAAATGAGAAGACATGTAAACAAGCTTCAAACCAGACTTCCAGATCACCAAAAGCAACCCCAAAGGGAAACAAGATAGAACACTCTTGAAACTCAACAACCTGGACTCCCTGAGCTGGCAACAAAAGAGGATCTGGAAAAAATGAAATCAGAAATAATTTCTCAGATAACAACAGAGAATGTGCCCATAGTGCAAGACATGATTAATAAATCTAGAGAGGACACAGATAAAAAAAATAGAAGAGCTGAGGACCATGATGGAATCCCAACATGAGAAAAAAGTGGAATCCATAAAACAGATGCAAACAGATTTCCAGGAGATTAAAAACTCCACTGAAAGTCTATGCAACAGAATGAACCAATGTGAGGACAGAATTTCAGATATAGAAGATAAGATTGCAATTAGTGAACAGGAAAAGAAAAATTGCTTTAAAATTGTAAGAGACCATGAGAAATCAATCCAGCAGCTGCTAGATGATGCAAAGAAGAATAACATAAGACTGATCGGAGTCCACGAAGAAACAGGAGAGAGTGCAGATAACATAAAAAACTGTTCACAGAAGTGATGGCAGAAAACTTCCCAAGCAGGGGAAAAGAACTTGACATACAGATAAGTGAGGCATATAGGACTCCAAATAGCCATGATCAAAAAATATCTACACCTAGGCATATAATTGTTAAGATTCCAGAAACCCAACAGAAGAACAAAATTCTACAAGCAGTTAGAGAAAAGAAATAAATGACATACAAAGGAAAGCCCATCAGAATCACAGAAGACTTCTCTCTCTCTTTTTTTTTTTTGGTACCAGGGATTGAACTCGGGTCCTTGCACTTGTGCAGCAGGTGGTGAAACTACTGAGCTAAATCCCTGGCCAACAGCAAACTTCTCAATGCAAACCCTCAAGGCAAGGAAAGCTTGAGTGATGTATTTTAAGCCCTAAAAGAAAACAGCATCCAACCCAGATTGATGTACCCTGCAAAATTATCCTTCAAAATTGATGGAGAAATAAGATACTTTCATGACAAAGAGCACCTTAGGAAACTCATGAATACCAAACCAGCACTCTAAAAAATTTTAGACAATATCCTGGGAACAGACATTGAAGGTCACAACCCCAGGAAGCCCAGCAGAATGAATCCATTGGGTGTGACAAGAAATTAAAAGCAAAGGGGGAGAATCCAACAAACAGAAAAAGTCATGACAATGATAAATCACTGTGTATGAGCTATAACCATCAATGTTAATGGTCTCAACTCACCAATCAAAAGAAATAGATTGGCAGAATGGGTCAAGAAGCAAGATCCAACAATATGCTGCATACAAGAAACACATTTAATTCAAAAAGAAACTCATGGTCTGAAAGTTAAAGGGTGGAAAACAATACTCCATGTGACAGGAACCCAAAAATAAAAGCAGAAGTAGCTATCCTTTTTGGAGATCAAGTGGATTTCAAACTAAAATCTGAAACACTCTGGTCCCAAGAATTTCAGAAAAGGGATACTCAACTTGTATGTACAAATCTATTGTGAACATGTGTTTTCATTCCTCTCAAGTAAAAACTTAAGAGGACTGTTGGTTCTTAACAGTAATACAAGAAATTTCTATATTGTTTTTCAAGATGGTTTTGTCATTTTACATTCACATTAGCAGTATTAGAAAGTTCTAACTGGTTCACACCTAAGTTGACATTTGTTCATTTAAAACTTTTAACTTCATCTCCCTGAGTGTACAATTCAATATTGTTATTGTACTGATTAGCATTTTTCTGATTCTAGTGTTGCACACCTTTCCTTGTGCTGTACTGGTTATTTATCATCTTCTTGTGTCTACTTTTTAATTGGGTTGTCTATTAATGAGCTATAAAAGTTCTTTAAATATTCTGGTCATAGGTTATATGCATTATAAATATGATCTGTTTAAGGAATCTTTTTCATTTTCTTTCTTTTTTTTTGTTAAATTTTTTATTGGTGCATTGTAGGTATACAACACAGTTACATTTCTCATTGGGAATTGTACCTTTACATAATGCATCTTGGTTCTTATTTTTTCCCCATTCCTAGCCCTCCCTTCACCCCCTCCACCTTTCCCTATTTACAAAAACTTTATTTCCATTTTTTCCATTTCTCAGCATTTTTCCTTTCCCTTCTTTCCTTTCCCCTGCCCCTCCCAATACCCCTACCCCTTTGGACCTTTTCTTCCTGTTTTGCATTATTGATTATTCATTCTAATCATTGGTACATTTTAGGTATAAAATATAATGACATTCATCATTGGAACTTTGCACCTTTACATAATCTCTCTTGGTTCTTATTTTTCACCCTTGCCCAGTCCTCCCTTCAACCCCTCCATTCCTCTTGATTTACAAAGATTGTTTTCCTATTTTTCCATTTTCTCATATTAATTCCATTCCCTTCTATCCTTTCCTCTAGCCCTTCCACTTCCTTCCCCTTTGCCCCTTTTCTTCCTATTTCACATTACCTATTATACATTTAGCCCTTATTTACACTTTCAGTTTCTCACACCAGAGAAACTATTCGGAATTTACACATGTGTGTCCTATTTATTTCACTTAAGAGTATGGCCTCAATGTGCATCCACTTAGCTATAAATGTCTCTAATTTCTCATTTTTTATGGCTGAGTAGTACTCCATTTTATAAAAAAACCACATTTTCTTGATCCAGTCTCCAGTTGATGGGCATTTGGGCTGTTTCCAAGTTTTAGCTATTACAAACTGTGCTGCTATGAACATGGGCACATCTGTGTCACTGTGGTATGATTCTTTTAATTCTTTGGGGAAGATCCCCAGCAGTGGAATAGTGGGGTCAAATGGGACTTCCAGTCCTAGTTCTTTGAGGTACCTCCATACTGATTTCCACAGTGGTTGCACCAGTCTACACTCCCACCAGCAGTGGAGCAGGGTTCCTCTTTCCCCACAGCCCTGCCAGCATTTGTTATTCGTTGATTTCATGATAGCAGCCATTCTTTCTGGAGTGAAGTGGAATCTCAGGGTTGTTTTCATTTGCATCTCTCGAATGACCAGTGATGTTGAACATTTTTGCATGTACTTATTTGCTATTTCTACTTCTTTGTGTGAGAAATGTCTGTTCATTTCAGATGCCCATTTTTGGATTGGGTCTTTAAATTTGGGAGGTCTGATCTTTTTAAGTTCTTTATAGATTCGAGATAGTAGACTTTTGTCTGAGGAAGAGCAGGTGAAGATGTTTTCCCACATTGTGGGTTGTCTCTTCACACTGCTGGTGGTTTCTCTTGCTGTGCAGAAGCCTTTTAATAAGAAGAGATCCCACTTGTTGATTGTTTGTGCTAGTTCATGGGCAACTGAGGTTTTGTTCATAAAATCTTTTCCTACACTGATGTCTTCAAGGGTTCTACCTAACCTCTGTTCCAACTGGTTCAGAGTTTCTATTTTAATATTTAGATCTTTAATCCATTTTGATTTTAGTTTAGTGCATGGTGAGAGATATAGGTCTAGTTTTAATCTTTGGCAAGTTGAAGTCCAATTTTTCCAGCACCATTTATTAAAGAGGCTATCTTTCCTCAAGTGAGGGTGTTTGGCTCCTTTACTGAAGATGAGATGGCCGAGTGTGTCTGGTGTTGTTTCTGCATCTTCTAATCTGTTCCACTGGTCCTCAAGTCTGTTTCTTTGCCAGCACCATGCTGTTTTTATCACAGTAGCTTTGAGGTATAGTTGCAGGTTGGGGATTGTGATACCCCCTGCCATGTCTCTGTTACCTAGAATTGCTTTTGCTATTCTGGGTCTCTTCTTGTTCCAAATGAATTTTTGAATTGTTTTCTCAAGGTCCATGAAGTATGCTGCTGGGATCTCAATTGGAATTGCATTAAATCTATATAGCAGTTTTGGAAGTATGGCCATTTTCACTATATTAATCCTTCCTACCCAGGAGCAGGGGATGTCTGTCCATTTTCTGATATCCTCTTCAATCTCTCTTTTCAGAGTGCCATAGTTTTCAGAGAAGAGGTCTTTGATTTCTTTTGTTAGGATGATTCCTAGGTATTTCAGTTTTTGGATGCTATTGTGAAAGGAATTATTTGCCCTATTTCTCTCTCAGTGAGTCTGTCGTTGGTGTAGAGGAAAGCTATTGACTTTTGTGTGTTGACCTTGTAACCAGCTACTTGACTGAATTTGGTTATTAAGTCTAGAAGACTTTTGGTGGAGTTCTTGGGGTCTTCTATATAGAGTATCATGTCATCTGCAAATAATGACAATTTGACTTCTTCATTACCTATCTTTATTCCTTTTATTTCTTTCTCTTGTCTAATTGCCATGGCTAGTGTTTCCAGAACTATATTGAACAAGAGTGGTGATAGTGGACATCCTTGTCTTGTTCCTGATTTTAGTGTGAAGGATTTCAGTTTTTGACCATTTAGTATGATATTGGCTGTTGGGTTTTCATAGATGGCTTTTATCCGTTTGAGGTAGAGACCATCTATTCCAATTTTTTTGTAGGGTTTTTATCATAAATCCATGTTGGATTTTGTCAAATGCTTTTTCTGTGTCTATGGAGATAATCATATGGTTTTTGTCCTTGGCTCTATTGATAAAGTGTATTACATTGATTGATTGCATATGTTGAACCATCCCTGCATCCCTGGGATGAATCCCACTTGATCAGTGTGTATGATCTTCCTTTTTTTGGTACAGGGGATTGAACTCGGGTCCTTGCATGGCAGGCACCAGAACCACTGAGCTAAATCCCCAACCTGTATGATCTTCTTGATGATCTTCTGCATTGTATTTGCCAGTATCTTATTAAGGATTTTTGCATCTATGTTCATTAGTGAGATTGGCCTATATTTCTCCTTTTCGGTTGGGTCTTTCTCTGCTTTGGGGATCAAGGTGATGTTTGCTTCCAGGAATGAATTTGGGAGTATTGGTTCCCTTTCAATTTCATTGAAGAGTTTAAACAGCAGTGGCAGTAGTTCCTCTCTAAATGTCTTGTAGAGTTCAGCAGTGAAGCCATTAGGGCTTTTCTTAGTTGATAAGTTTTTAATTACATTTTCAATTTCATTGGTTGATATTGAGTTGTTTAGAATTTTTAGGTCTTCTTCATTCAACTTTGGTCATTCATATGTATCTAGGAATCTGTCCATTTCTTTTGTTTTGTCCATCTTACTGGTGTATAGGTTCTGGAAGTAGGTATTGATGATCCTCTGGATTTCTGCTGGGTCTGTTGTCATTTCACCCTTTTCATTCCTAATTGCATGGATTTGGGCCTTTTCTTTACTTTTTCTGACAAGGTTAGGTAAAGGTTTGCCAATTTTGTTGATTCTTTCAAAGAACCAACTCTTGGCTTCATTGATTTTTTGAATCATTCTCTTAGTCGCCATTGCTTTGATTTCTCCTTTGATCTTTATAATTTCCTCCCTTGTATGAGCTTTGGAGTTGTCCTGCTCTTCTTTTACTAGAAGCTTGAGGTTCAGCATGAGATTGTTTAATTGGGCTCGTTCTATTTTCCTAACATGTGTATTCACTGCTATGAATTTCCCTCATAAGACTGCTTTCATTGTGTCCCATAGATTCTGATATGTTGTATTGTTATTGTCATTTAATTGAAGGAACTGTCTAATTTCTTCTTTAATTTCCTCTGTGACCCATTGGTTATTCAGAAGTGTGTTGTTCAATTTCCACGTGTTTATGAAATTTTTTGAGTTTCTTTTGCTATGGATCTCCAATTTCATGACACTATGGTCTGATAATATACAGGGGATAACTTCAATTCCTTTGCACTTACTTAAACATGTTCTGTGTGTAAGTATGTGGTCTATTTCGAAGAATGACCCATGTGCAGCTGAGAAGAATGTGTATTGTGATTTTGTGGGGTGGAAGACTCTGTAAACATCTGTTAAGTTTATTGGTTCAAGAGTTTGATTGAGTTCTAGTATTTCATTACTTATTTTTAGTCTAGTTGATCTATCTATTTGTGACAGTGGGGTGTTGAGGTTCCCCATTACAATTGTATTAGTGCATATATGATTTTTCATGTCCGTTAGTATTTGTTTTATATAGTTGGGCACAGTAGTGTTTGGTGCATAGATATTTATGATTGTCATCTCTTCCTCTTGTATTGTTCCCTTTACAAGGATGTAGTGTCCTTCTTCATCTCTCTTCATCAGTGTTGGTTTGAAATCTACTTGATCTGCAAGAGGATAGCTACTCCTGCTTTTTTTCGGGTTCCTGTCACATGGAGTATTGTTTTCCACCCTTTAACTTTCAGTCTATGAGTTTCCTTTTGAATGAAGTGTGTTTCTTGTATGCAGCATATTGTTGGATTTTGCTTCTTGACCCATTCTGCCAATCTATTTCTTTTGATTGGTGAATTGAAACCATTAATGTTGATGGTTAGAACTGAAACATATTGACTTGTCATTGCCATGACTTTCTTTTTGTTGGGTTCTCCCCCTTTCCATTTAATTTCTTGTCATGCCAGATGGGTTCATTCTGCTTTGCTTCCTGGGATTGTGATCCTCAATGTCTGTTCCTAGGATATTGTGTAAAATTCTTTGGAGTGCTGGTTTGGTATTCACAAAGTTCCTAAGTTACTCTTTGTCCTGAAAGTATCTTATTTCTCCATCAATTTTGAAAGATAGTTTTGCAGGGTACATCAATCTGGGTTGGAGGCTGTTTTCTTTCAGGGCTTGGAATATGTCACTCTAAGCTCTTCTTGCCTTGATGGATTGTGTTGAGAAGTCTGCTATGATTCTGATGGCCTTTCCTTTGTATGTGATTTGTTTCTTTTCTCTAACTGCTTGTAGAACTTTGCTCTTCTGTTGAGTTTCTGGAATCTTAACAATTATATGCCTATGTGTATATTTTTTGATGAAGGCTATTTGGAATCCTATATGCCTCACTTATCTGTATGTCAAGTTCTTTTCCCCTGCTTGGGAAGTTTTCTGCCATTATTTCTGTGAAGAGATTTTTTATGTCATCTCCACTCTCTCCTGTTTCTTCATTGAGCCCAATCAGTCTTATGTTATTCTTCTTTACATCATCTAGCAGCTGCTGGATTTATTTCTCATGTTCCCTTATAATTTTGAAGCAATTTTTCTTTTCCTGATCATTAATTGCAATCTTATCTTCCATATCTGAAATTCTCTTCTCACCTTGGCTCATTCTGCTGTGTAGACTTTCAATGGAGTTTTTAATCTCTTGGAAATCTGTTTGTATCTGTTTTATGGATTCCATTTGTTTCTTATGTTGGGATTCCATCATGTTCCTGAGCTCCTCTCTAGATTTATTAATCATGTCTTGCACTGGGAGCACAGTTTCTCCTGTTATCTGAGAAGTTATTTCTGATTTCATTTTTTCCAGATCCCCTTTTGTTGCCATTTCAGTGGGTCCAGCTGGTTGAGTATCACAGTGTTCCATGTCATAACCCTTTGGGGTTGCTGTAGGTGATCTGAAAGTCTGGTTTTGAGACTTATTTACGTGTTTTCTCATTTCAATGGGGGAGTGGGGTGTGTTGTTGGCATTTGTGTGGCTCACCTCCTCTGAGCTGGGAGAGGTGGGACAGGGGTTGGGAACGGCGGTAAGGATGGTGTCCTGGAAGCCCCTTCCTCTGGGTCAGGCACGAGGGGACAGAAGGTGACCTAAAAGCCCTTTCCTCTGGGCTGGGAGCAGTGGGAGGGTTGGTGGCCGGGAAGTCCCTTCCTCTGGACTAGGAGCAGTGGGACAGTGGCTCAGAAGCCCCTACCTCTGGGCTGGGAGCGGCAGGATGGATGGCAGCCTGGGGAAGCCCTTCCTTTTCTTTTTCTTAACAATGTCATTTAAAGTTCTAAATTTTGATGGAATCTCATTTATCAATTTTTTTCTTTTATACATCATGTTTTTTATATCCTAGGAAATTCTTGCCTACCCTAAATTCATAAACATTTTCCCTTATAATTTCTTCTTAAAGTTTTATAGTTTTAATCTTTCATATTTAGGTTCATAGATCCTTTCAAGTTATTTTTATGTATGGAAATAAAGAGTTGAGGTTAATTTTTTATATTCGCATACCAGGTGTTCTAGTGCCATTTGCTGAAAACACTATCTTTTCCTCTGCTCTTGAATTGAGTTTATGTTCTATAAAATGTTAATGTTAAATAATCTTTCAAAACTCTGTGGACCATATATGTGTGGTTCTGTTTCTAGATTCTCTCTTTTATTCCAACTATCTATATATATTTCCTTACACCAACACTGCCTTGATTACTGTAGCTTTAGAGGAAGTCTTAAAATTAGGTACTAAATGTCTTCCAACACTGTTTTTTTTCTTTTTCTTTTTACTTTTCTAGGTCCTTTGTACTCCTACATAACTTTCAAATTTCAATATACAATTCTTCATTTATAGCAAGTATACATAGACCTGAATTTTTATATATACCTTGTGTTTTCTAATCCTGCTAAATTCAAATACAAGTTCTAGGGTCTCGTAGAGATTTCTTAGTATTTTCTCTGTAGATGATCATTTCTTCTACATATAAAGATTTTACTTCTACCTTGCCAATCCTACCCTAATTGTGTCATTTCATTGCCAGACTATTTTGGATTGGGCCTATGTTTCAAAATTTAATGGACAGGTGAAAAGTAGGCATATCTACCCTTGTTCCCCACTTTAGGGAGAAAGCATTGTATCTTCTCCATCCCTATAAGGCATTTTTGCTGAAAGTATGAAGTACATGTCTTTGATCTGTTGAGAAGTTTCTGTCCTACTTCTAGTCTCCTGATAGCTTTTACCATGAACAGCTGTAGAATTCAGTCCAATACTTTTTCTGCACCTACTGACAGGATCATATGGCTTTTTCCTTTCCTCTGTTAAAATGATGACTTTTGGGGGTGGATCTTCCAATGCTGACCCAATGCTGCCATCCCAATAATAAAACCACTTTCTACATCCTGCCAGATCTGACTTCCAATAGTTTGTTTTGTTAAACAAATTTCTATCTATGTTCATACTTTTTCTCCTATTATCTTTATCCAGTTTTAACATTAGCACAATGTTGATTTCCTAAAACGAGGGGAGAAGTGTTCCTTCTTTTTTCTATTTTAAATGTTCGATATAATTTATCAGTTAAAATGTATATGAGTCTGTTATTGTCATATAGGTAGGTTTTCAAGCTAGGAATATACTTTCTTTAATAGGTGCTATTCAAATTTTATATTTCCTCCAGAGTTAGTTTCATTAATTTGTCTTCCAAGGTACTTCTTAGAAGTTGTCAAATTTATTTCAAAAAAAGATTTTTGTAATATGCTTTCTACATTCTTTTAAATTCTGCAAAATCTGTGGTGACTCCTAGATATTGATATTGTAAGTTTAAAAATGTATAATTGATATTGTGTAATAGGAAGAAAAGGTCTATAGGAGCAGGGGAAGTGGGAGGGGTAGGGGAAAGAAAAGAAGGGAAACATATGAGAATAGAAAAAAAATGGAAGCAAAGTCTGCAAATAGGGAAGGGTGGAGGGGGTGAAGAGAGGGCAGGGGAAGGGGAAAAAATAAGAACAAAGATACGTCATGTAAAGTTACAAGATCCTAATGATGAATGTAACTTATTTTATACCTAAAATGTACCAATAAACTTGATGGAAATAAACAAAACAAGGAATATCTTTCCATTTTCTGATATGTTCTTTGATCTCCTTTTTCACAGTACTGTAGTTTTCAATAAAAGTCATTTACTTCCTTCATTAGATTGACTCCAAGGTATTTCTTTTTTTAGATGTTATTGTGAAAGGTGTTGTTTCTCTAATTTCTCTCTCAGTGAGTTTGTTGTTTGTGTGCAATAATGCTATCGAGTTTTGAGTGTTGACTTTGTATTGAGGTATGCTACTGAATTTGGTTATTAAATCTAGAAGTCTTTTGTTGGAGATTTTGGGGTCTTCTATGCAGAGTATCATGTCATCTGCAAATAATGATAATTTAACTTCTCCCTTTCCTATCTGTATTTCTTTTTTTTTTTTTTTTGCTTAAATTCTTTTATTGGTAATAATTTTTCCTTCCCCTTATTTCCTTTCCCCATCTCCTCCCACTTTCCCTACGCTTTTGGACCTTTTGTTCCTATTTCAAATTATTAATTATTCATTTTAATTGTTTTTATCCTTATTTACACTTTCAGTTTCTCACACTAGAGAAACTATTTGGTATTTACACATGTGTGTCCTATTTATTTCACTTAAGAGTATGGCTTCAATGTGCAACCATTTAGCTATAAATGTCTCTAGTTTCTCATTCTTTATGGCTGAGTAGTATTCCATTTTATAAGAAAGCTCACATCTTCTTTATCCAGTTTCCAGTTGATAGGCACTTGGGCTGTTTCCAAGCTTTAGCTATAACAAACGGTGCCACTATAAACATGAGTGCACATACATTGCTCTGGTATGATGCTTTTAATTCTTTTGGGAAGATACCCAGCAGGGGAATAGCTGGGTCAAATGGGACCTCTAGACCTAGTTCTTTGAGATAACTCCATACTTATTTCCAGAGTGGTTACAGCAGTCTGCACTCCCACAAACAATGGAGAAGGGTTCCTTTCTCCCCAAAGCCCTGCCAGCATTTGTTATTGGTTGATTTCTTCACAGCAGCCATTCTTTCTGGGATGAGGTGGAATCTCAGTCTTGTTTTCATTTGAATCTCTCGAATGAACAGTGGTATTGAACATTTTTTCATATGCTTATTTGCTGCTTTTACTTCTTTGCCTGAGAAATATCTGTTCATTTTCAGATGCCCATTTTTGAATTGGGCCTTTAAATTAGGGGGGTCTGATGTTTTTCAGTTCTTTTTATATTCTAGATAGTATTTCTGTGTCTGAGGTACAGCTGCTAAAAATTTTTTCCGACATTGTAGGTTGTCTCTTAGGTCTGTTGGTGGTTTCTCTTGCAGTGCAGAAGCTTTTTAATAAGATGAGATCCCAGTTGTTGATACTTTGTGCTAGTTCCCGTGCTACTGAGGTTTTGTTCATAAATTCTTTTCCTATGCCAATGTCTTCAAGAGTTCTACCTGACTTATCTTCCAGCAAGTTTAGTGTTTCTGTTTTAATATTTAGATCTTTAATCCACTTTGACTTTAGTTTAGTGCATGGTGATACATATGAGTCTACATTTAATCTTTGGCAGGTTGAAATCCAGTTTTTCCAACACCATTTATTAAATAGGCTATCTTTCCTCCAATGAGGGTGGTTGGCTCCTTTGTCAAAGATGAGGTGGCTGAGTATGTCTGGAGTTGTTTCTGCACCTTCTCATCTATTGCACTGATCCTCGGGTCTGTTTCTTTACCAGTACCATGCTGTTTTTATCACAGTAGATTTGTAGTATAGTTTCAAGTTGGGGATTGTGATACCCCCTGCCATGTCTCTGTTGTTTAGAATTGCTCTTGCTATTCTAGGTCTCTTCTTGTTCCAAATGAATTTTTGGATTGTTTTCTCTAGTTCTGTGAAGTATATTGTTGGAATTTCAATCAGCTTTGCATTAAATCTATATAGTAGTTTGGGAAGTATGGCCATTTTCACTATATTGGTTCTTCCTACCTAGGAGCAAAGGGAGTCTTTTCATTTTCTTACATCCTCTTTGATCTCTTTTTTCAGAGTGCTATAGTTTCCAGTGTAGATGTCTTTTGTTTCCTTTGTTAGATTGATTCCTAGATATTTCATCTTTTTGGATGCTATTTTAAACGTAATTATTTCCTAATTTCTCTCTCAGTGACTCTGTTATTTGTGTATAAGAAGGCTATTGTTTTTTGAGGGTTGACCTTGTATCCAGCTACTCTACTGAATCTGTCAATTAAGTCTAGAAGTCTCTTGGTGGAGTTTTTTGGGTTTTCTATGTAAAGTATCATATTGTCAGCAAATAATGGCAGTTTAACTTCTTCCTTTCCTATCTTCATTCCTTTTCTTTCTTTCTTTTTTCTAATTGCTGTGGCTAATGTTTCCAGAACTATATTGAACAGGAGTGGTGATACTGGACATCCTTGTCTTGTTCCTGATTTTAGCTTGAAAGTTTTCAGTTTTTGACCATTTAGTATGATGTTGGCTGTTGGTTTTTCATAGCCTTAATCAGGTTGAGAGAAAGACCTTCTATTCCAATTTTCTGTAGAGTTTTTATCATGAATGGGTGTTGGATTTTGTCGAATGCTTTTTCTGCATCTATAGAGATGATCATATGGTTTTTGTCCTTGGCTGTATTGATATAGTGTATTACATTGATTGATTTGTGTATGTTTAACCATCCCTGCATCCCTGGGATGGATCCCACCTTTCAGGGTGTATGATCTTCTTGATGACCCTCTGTATTTTGTTTGCCAGTATCTTGTTGAGAATTTTTGCATCTATGTTCATTAGGGAGATTGGCTTGTAATTCTCTTTTTTCGTTGGATCCTTCCCTGGTTTTGGAATCAAAGTAACACTTGCTTCCAGGAATGAATTTGGAAGTATTGCTTCCCTTTCAATTTCCTTGATGAGTTTTAAGAGCAATGGTGATAGTTCTTTAAATGTCAGTAGAATTCCACAGTGAAGCCATCAGGACCTGGGCTTTGCTTTGCTGGTAAATTTTTTATTACATTTTTAATTTCACTCATTGCAATTGGGATGTTTAGAATTTCTATATCTTCTTCATTTAACTTTGGCAATTTGTATGTATCTAAGTATCTGTCCATTTCTTCTGTGTTTTCCATTTTATTAGAGTACAGTTTCTCAAAGTAGGTATTGATGTTCCTCTGGATTTCTGCTGAGTCTGTTCTGACTTCACCTTTTTCATTCTTTTTTTCCCTCCATTAACTTTATTGGTACATTTTAGGCATAAAATACAGTTACATTCATCACTGGGGTCTTGTACCATTACATGAGTATCTTGGTTCTTATTTTTTTTCCCCTTCCCTTGCCCTCCCTTCACCCCCTCCAGCCTTCCCTATTTGCAAAGACCTTGTTTCCATTTTTTTCTCTTCTCATATTTTTTCCTTTCCCCTACCCCTCCCAATTCCCCTGGTCTTTTAAATCTTTTCTTCCTGTTACACAATATCAGTTATACATTTTTTAAATTACAATATTAGAATCTAGGAGACATTACCACAGATTTTACAGAATTTAAAAGGATATAGAAAGCATATTACAAAAATTGTTTCTGAAATAAATTTGACAACTTCTAAGAAGTACCTTGGAAGACAAATTAATGAAACTAACTCTGGGGGAAATATAAAATTTGAATGGCACCTATTAAAGAAAGTATATTCCTAGCTTGAAAACCTACCTATATGATAATAACAGACTCATAAACATTTTAACTGATAAATTATATCAAACAATTAAAGCAGAAAAAAGAAGGAACACTTCTCCCCTCATTTTAGGAAATCAACATTGTGCTAATCCTAAAACTGGGTAAAGATAATAGAAGAAAAGAGTATGAACATAGATAGAAATTTGTTTAACAAAACAAACTATTGGAAGTCAGATCTGGCAGGATGTAGAAAGTGGTTTTGTTATAGGGATGGCAGTGTTGGTTCAGCATTGGAAGATCCACCCCCAAAAGTCATCATTTTAACAGAGGAAAGGAAAAAGCCATATGATCCTGTCAGTAGTTGCAGAAAAAGTATTGGACTAAATTCTACAGCTGTTCATGATAAAAGCTATCAGGAGACTAGAAGTAGAACAGAAACTTCTCAACAGATTAAAGACATGTACTCCATACTTCCAGCGAGAGCACCTTATATGAATGGAGCAGATACAATGCTTTCTCCTTAAGGTGGGGAACAAGGGCAGATATGCTTACTCTTTATCTGTCCATTAAACTTTGAAACCTAGGCTCCACAAAAATAGTCTGGCAATAAAATGACACAACTAGGATAGGATTGGCATGGCAGAAGCAAAATCTTTATATGTAGATGAAATGATCATCTACAGAGAAAATACTAAGAAATCTCCAGGAGCCCCTAGAAGTTATACTTGAATTTAGCAGGATTAGAAAACACAAGGTATATATAAAAATTCAGGTCTGTGTATACTTGCTATAAATGAAGAATTGGATATTGAAATTTAAGAGTTATGTAGGAGTACAAAGGACCTAGAAAAGTTAAAAACAAAAATAAAAACAAAAACAGTGTTGGAAGACATTTAGTACCTAATTTTAAGACTTCTTCTAAAGTGACAGTAATCAACACAGTGTTGGTGTAAGGAAAGACATATAGATCATTTGAATAAAACAGAGAATCTAGAAATAGAACCACACATATATGGTCCACTGAGTTTTGAAAGATTATTTAACATTAGCATTTTATAGAATATAAACTCAATTCAAGAGCCAAGGAAGAGATAGTGTTTTCAGCAAATGGCACTAGAACCCCTGGTATCCTTATATAAAAAATTAACCTCAACCCTTTTTTTCCAGACATGAAAATAACTTGAAGGGCTCTATGAACCTAAATAAGAAAGCCTAAAAGTATGAAACTTTAAGAACAAATTATAAGGGAAAATGTTTATGAATTCAGGGAAGGCAAGGGCTACCTAGGATACAAAAACCATGATGTATAAAAGAAAAAATTGATAAATGAGATTCCTTCAAAATTTAGAACTTTAAATGACATCATTAAAATGAAAAGTAGTCCTTAAACAGACCATATTTACACTGCATATAAACTATGACCAGAATATATAAAGAATTCTTAGAGCTCATTAATAGATAACCCTATTAAAATGTAGACATAAGAAGATGATAAATAGCCAGTATAGCACAAGGAGTGGTGTGCAACTCTAGAATCAGAAAAATACTAATCAGTACAATAATAAGATTGAATTATACACTCATTAGGGAGATGAAGTTAAAAGTTTTAAAAGCCTTCTCATGACTTTTTCTTTTTGTTGGATTCTCCCCCTTTGCATTTAATTTGTCACACCCAATGGATTCATTCTGCTAGGTTTCCTGGGGTTGTGATCCTCATTGTCTTTTCCTAGGATATTGTCTAAAATTTTTTGGAGTGCTGGTTTGGTATTCATGAAGTTCCTGAGGTGCTCTTTATCATGAAACTATCTTATGTCTCCATCCATTTTGAAAGATAGTTTTGCAGGGTACATCAATCTGGGCTGGAGGCTGTTTTCCTTTAGGGCTTGAAATACATCCCTCCAAGCTCTTCTTGCCTTGAGGGTTTGCATTGAGAAGTCTGCTGTGATTCTGATGGGCTTTTCTTTGTATGTGATTTGTTTCTTTTCTCTCACTGCTTGTAGAATTTTGTTCTTCTGTTGGATTTCTGGAATCCTAACTATTATATGCCTATGTGTAGATTTTTTTTGATTAAGGCTAGCTGGAGTCCTATATGCCTCACTTATCTGTATGTCAAGTTCTTTTCCCCTCCTTGGGAAGTTGTCTGCCATCACTTCTGTGAAGAGTTTTTTGATGTCATCTGCACTCTCTCCTCTTTCTTCATTGACTCCAGTCAGTCTTATGTTATTCTTCTTTCCATCGTCTAGCAGCTTCTGGATTGATTTCTTGTGTTCCCTTCCAATTTTAAAGCAATTTTTCTTTTCCTCCTCACTAATTGCAATCTTATCTTCTATATGTGAAATTCTATCCTCACATTGGTTCATTCTGCTGTGCAGAATTTCAATGGAGTTTTTAATCTCTTGGAAATCTGTTTGTGTCTGTTTTATGGATTCCATTTGTTTCCTATGTTGGGATTCCATCATGTTCCTCAGATCCTTATTTTTTTTTTATCTGTGTCCTCTCTAGATTTATTAATCATGTCTTGCACCATGAGCAAAATCTTTGCTGTTATCTGAGTAATTATTTCTGATTTCATTTTTCCCAGATCCTCTTTTGTTGCCAGTTCAGAGAGTCCAGGTGGTTGAGTATCAGATTGTTCCATCTCGTTTCCCTTTGGGGTTGCTGTAGGTGATCAGTAACACTGTTTTTGAGGCCTGTTTATGTGTTTTCTCATTTTCACAGTCGGGGGGTGCTTCTGGGGCCCACACAGCTCACCTTCTCTGCCCTAGGAGCTCGGGATGGTGGTGGGGAGCTTCCTTCCGGGTGCTGGGACCAGCTGAGCTTCTCTGCCCTACGAGCCTGGGATGGAGGTGGGGGAGCTTCCTTCCGGGTGCTGGGACTGGCTCACCTTCTCTGCCCTAGGAGCCTGGGATGGAGGCAGGGGAGCTTCCTTCCGGCTTCTGGGACTGGCTGAGCTTTTCCACCTTTTTCATTCTTAATCACATGGATTTGAGCCTTTTCTTTCCTTTTTTGATAAGGTTTGCTAAAGGTTTATCAATTTTATTAATTCTTTTGAAAAACCAACTCTTTGATTCATTGATTTTTTTGTATTGGTCTCTTAATCTCCATTGGATTAATTTCTACTCTGATCTTCACAATTTCCTCTCTTATACAAGCTTTGGGTTTGTCATTCTCTTTTTTTTCTAGGATCTTGAGGTCCTGCATTAGGTTATTTGAGTTTTCCCTTTTTTCCTAATATGGGCATTCACTGCTATGAATTTCCCCCATGAAACTGCTTTTATTGTGTCCCATAGATTCCTGTATGTGCTGGCATTATCCTTGTAGAAACTGTCTAATTTCTTCTTTAATTTCCTCTGTGACCCATTGGTTGTTGAGGAGGATGTGTTTGTTGGGGTTTTGCAGTTTTTTATGTTATTGATCTCTAATTTTATTGCACTATGGTCTGAAAATATACGGGGGTAACTTCAATTTTTTTACATTTACTTAGACATACCCTATGAGGTAGCATGTGGTCTGTTTTGGAGAATGACCTGTGTGCAGCTGAAAAGCATGTGTATTCTAATTTTGTGGGGTGGAACACTCTGTAAACATCTATTAAGTCCATTTGTTCAATAGCTTGGTTCAGTTCTAGAATTTCATTGTTAATTTTTGTCTAGATGATCTGTCTATTTGTGATAGTGGGGTATTGAGGTCCCCCACTACAATTGTATTAAAGCTTATTTGGTTTTTCATGTACAGTAATATTTGTTTTGTATAGTTGGGGGCATTCATTTTTGGTGCATATTTATGATTGTCATCACTTCCTCTTGGATTGTTTCCTTCAGAAGCATGTAGTGACCATCTTTGTCTCTCTTAATTAGTTTTGGTTTGAAATCTACTGTATCTGCAAATGAGATTGCTGCCCCTGCTTTTCTCTGAGTTCCTGTCACATGGAGAACTGCTTTCCATCCTTTACTTTCAGTCTATGAATTTCTTTTTGAGTTAGGTGTGTTTCTTGTATACAGCATATTATTGGATTTTGCTTCTTAATCCATTCTACCAGTCTATTTCTTTTGATTGGTGAATAGAGGCCATTAACATTGATGGTTATAATTGAGAGATATTCACTCATCCTTATCATGATGTATTATTGCTGTTGGCTCTTTTATTTCTTATTTGTCCCCCCTTCCCTTTAGTTTCTTACCTCGCCTGGTGGCTTCCCTCTATTGGCCTTCATGGAGTTGTGGACCTTCATTGTATTTTTCTAGGGTACTGTTTAGAATTGTTCAGGGTGCTGGTTTGGTGTTCATGAAATTTCTCAGGTGTTCTTTTTCATGGAAGTATCTAATTTCCCCATTGATTTTGAAAGATAATTTTGCAGGATACAACAGCCTAGGTGGGAAGTTATTTTCTCTTAGGGCTTGAAATACTTCACTGCAGGCTCTCCTTGACTTGAGGATTTGTGTTGAGAAGTCTGCTATGATTCTGATGGGCTTTACTTTGTAGGTGATTTGTTTCTTTTCTCTAACTGCTTGTAGGATTTTGTTCTTCTGCTGGGTTTCTGGAATCTTAACAATGATATGCCTATGTGTAGTTTTTTTTTGATCATGGCTAGTTGGAGTTCTATATGCCTCACTTTTCTGTATTTCCAATTCTTTACCTCTGTCTGGGATGTTTTTGACTATTACTTCTGTGAACAGTTTTTTTAAAATGTCGATTGTAATTTCTCCTGTTTTTTGTGGACTCCTATCAGTCTTATGTTATTCTTCTTTGCATCATCTAGCAGTTGCTGGATTGATTTCTCATGGTTGCTTACTATTTTGAAGAAATCTCTGTTTTCCTGGTCATTAACCTCAATCCTGTCTTCTATATCTGATATTCTATCTTCACATTCCCTTAATCTGCTGTGGATACTTTCAATGGAGTTTTTAATCTCCTGGATATCTGTTTGGATCTGTTGCATGGATTTCATTTCTTTCTTATGTTGGGCGATCATGGTTTCCATTTCTTTCTTATGCTGGGTATTCATGGCTTCCAGCATGTTTCTGAGCCATCTATTTTTTTTAAATCTGTTTCTGTTCTAGAGCCTCTAATCATGTCTTTCACTGTGCTCAGCATCTCTGTAGTTATCTGGGAGATTATTTCTGCTTTGAATTTTTCTAGAGCCTCTTTCATCTGTTTTGTTACTTCCTGTGCTATCAGTTCAGGGTATCCAGGTCATTGATTATCAGACTTTTCCACCTCCTTTCCCCCAGAATTTGCCTTTGGTGGGGTGGAAGTCTGGGTTTCTGCCTTACTTAAATGTCTTCTCATTTTTGTTTTTAGTACTGTCCTTGGTTTAATTCCTGTGTTGATACTTTGAAGTTGCTTGTGGTAAGTGTCTTTGTTGCTTGTGTTTAGAACCCTTATGGAATGGTTGCTTCTCAGAGATGTCTTCCAGATATAGGTGGTCTTTAGATTTTGAGTCTCTAATGGCTCTGAGGCTGTTTCATTTTCATTATACCAGGAAGTATAACTGATTAGATCAATCACAACACCTTAGCCCAAGTGATACAATCAGCAACACAACAGCATCAAGTACCTCTTAGAAAATGACAATTTGTGGTAGTTATTAATCTATCACCTTTAACTGTGTGAATTAAGTCAAAATGGAGGACCAACCCAACATATGTTTATAGTGAATAAACTCTTCAATATAGCAACTTTACCCTTCAGGATGGGGAGTTGAAGAGTTGAGGAGGGAGGGATAGATAGGTAGAAGGATAGGGAAGGTTAGCAGTGAGGCCAGAGGACACATGCAAGAGAAGGAAAAAGAGAGGAAAACAAATATAAAGAATAAATATGAAATAGGGTCAGAACAGAAACCCAAAAGGAAATGAAGAACAATGTGGAACAGCAAGGGAGCAAGTGGGAGAGAGAGAAAGAAAAGAGAAAAGAAAGAAAAAAGAGAGAAAAATAAAGTTTGAAAAGAGTAGAAAAAAAAATTAAAATAAGAGCAAGAAATACTAATAACAATTTTGAAAATAACAAATAAAAGATAAAAATGAATGGCCTCCTTCAGGGAATGTCTCTGTTGTCACAATAGACAACATTGGCAGTAGCATGCAGATATATGTCAATGAATCTCAGCAATCCAGTTGCAGACCTATGAAATTCAGGCAGATTTATGGCTGCAAGTCCTAAATTGAACTCTCTGTCCTCCTGCAGTGTTGAACTCTGCAAGGTTCTACTGCAGGTTCTAGCTGCCCTTCCCCTGAAGATTGTCCAGGTTCCAATGGGAGGTGATGATCCCTCCAATTTACCAAGCATGATGGTGTGGTGTGTCTTTATTGCAGAGATGCTCTTCACTTTTCTAGTGGGCTTCAGTTTTCATCAAGTAGCCTGAGAGGGCCTCTATCCATTGTTCACTTCTGCAGCTCAGGACAATGGCATTTATGATCCCCCGTGCCTCCATAGTGTGTAACCAAGTAATGGCACAGCCAGGAGGCCAGAGCCGGGGGGGGGAGTTGGGCAGGGGTTGCAGGCACCCGCATGGCTATGCTGCCTGCTGGAGGGCATGCCAAGGGGTCCTCACCATCTTGCTGGTCATAGGTGGGCATGGCGAGCCAGACAGAGCAGGGCTCCAGATGGCCAGGGACCTCTCAGCACTTTCGTCTAAGTTGCCTCACCTATCCTTATTTCTTTTATTTCTTTCTCTTATCTAATTGCTCTGGCTAATGTTTCCAAAACTATATTGAATAAGAATGGTGACAGTGAACATCCTTGTCTTATTCCTGAGTTTAGAGTGAAAGCTTTCAGTTTTTGTCCATTTAGTATGATGTTGGCTATTGATTTGTCATAGATGACTTTTATCAGATTGAGATAAAGACTGTCTATTTCATTTTTCCATGTTTTAAAAAAATCATGAATGAGTGTTGGAATTTGTCAAAAGCTTTTTCTAGAGAACCCTCATGGACCAGAGCTGTGTGTGTGTGTGTGTGCAGATCCCAGCCAGGGGTCTGCCCTGAAAAGAGCTGCACAAGCACACAAGTAACAGCCAGAGGCCTGCCCAGGTTCCATCCCTAAGAGCTTGCAGATACCAGCAAGAAGCCCACAGGTACCAGAGCTGAGTGAGTGCTAGCAGGCCCCAGCCAGAGCCCCACCCAGATACCAGTAGCTTGGGCCCACAGGCCCCAGCCAAAGGTCCACCTGGAAAAGAGCTACACAGGCAGGTGAGCAACAGCCAGAGGCCCACTCAATATCAATTCCAATACCATTGGAATTGGTGCAGTGGTGAGCAGCAGAGAAATGGCCTCTTGGTGGTTTACTGAAAATTGAAAACAACTGGGCAAACAAAAAGCTACCTCAACAAAGGCACAGCAAGCTGCATCTGTTGAAATGAGAAGACATTTAAACAAGTCTCAAAACCAGACTTCTAGATCACCTAAGGCAAACCCAATGGGCAGTGAGATATAACGATCTAATACTCAACCATCTCAACTCCCTGAACTTGCAATGAAAGAGGGTCTGGAAAAATTGAAGTAAATAATTTCTCAGATAAAAACAGAGATTGTGTACATAGTGCAAGAAATGATTAATAACTGTAGAGCAGACACAGATTAAAAAAATAGAGGAGTTGAGGAACATGATGGAATCCCAGTATAGGAAACAAATGAAATCCATAAAAGAGATGCAAACAGATATCCAGAAGTATAAAAACTCCATTGTTAGTTTACATAGCAGAATGAGGCAATGTGAGGACAGAATTTCAGATACAGAAGACAGGATTGCAATTAGTGACCAGAAAAAGAAAAATTTCTTAAAAATAGTAAGGGACCATGAGAAATCAATACAGCAGCTGCTAGATGATGCAAAAAATAACATAAGACTGATCAGAATCAATGAAGAAACAGGAGAGACTGCAAATGACATTAAAAAAACTGTTTACAGAAGTTATGGCAGAAAACTTCCCAAGCAGGGAAAAAGAACTGGACATACAGATAAGTGAGGCATATAGGACTCCAACAAGCCATGCTCAAAAAATATCTACACCTAGGCATATAGTAGTTAAGATTCCAGAAACCCAACAGAAGAATAAAATTCTACAAGCAGTTAGAAAAACGAAACAAATCACATACAAAGGAGAGCCTATCAGAATCATAGCAGACTTCTCAACACAAAACCTCAAGGCAAGAAGAGTATGAAATGAAGTATTTCAAGTCCTAAAGGAAAACAGCCTCCAACCCAGATTGATGTACCCTGCAAAACTATCTTTCAAAACTGATGGAGAAATAAGATAATTTCATGACAAAGAGCACCTTAGGAACTTCATGAATAACAAACCAGCACTCCAAAAATTTTAGACAATATCCTAGGAAAAGACAATGAGGATCAAAATCCCAGGAAGCCCAGAGGAATGAATCCGTTGGGAGCAACAAGAAATTAAATGCAAAGGGGGAGAATCCAACAAAAAGAAAAAGTCATGACAATGATAAGTCAATACATATCAGTTATAACCATCAATGTTAATGGTCTCAATTCACCAATCAAAAGAAATAGACTGGCAGAAAGGGTCAAGAAGCAAGATTCAACAATATGCTGCCTACAAGAAACACACTTAATTCAAAAAGAAACTCATAGACTGAAAGTTAAAGGGTGGAAAACAATACTCCATGCAACAGGAACCTGAAAAAAGCAGGAGTAGCTATACTCTTTGCAGAGCAAGTGGACTTCAAACTAACACTGATTAAGAGAGACAAAGAAGGACACTACATCCTTGTAAAGGGAACAATCCAAGAGGAAGAGATGACAATCATAAACATATATGCACCAAACACTAGTGCACCCAACTATATAAAACAAATACTAATGGACATGAAAAATCAAATAAGCACCAATACAATAGTAGTGGGGGACCTCAATACTCCACTATCACAAATAGATAGATCAACTAGTCAAATATAAATGATGAAATACTAGAACTCTATCAAACTCTTGAACAAGTGGAATTAACAGATGTTTACAGGGTGTTCCACCCCACAAAACCAGAATACACATTCTTTTCAGCTGCCCACAGGCTGTTATGCAAAATAGACCACACATTTGCTCATAGAACATGTTTAAGTGCAATGGATTGAAGTTATCCCCTGTATATTATCAGAACATAGTGTGCTGAAATTGGAGATCAATAGCAAAAGATACCACAAGAATTTCGTAAACACATGGAAATTGAACAACACACTTCTGAATAACCAATGGGTCACAGAGGAAATTAAAGAAGAACTCAAACAGTTTCTACAGCTAAATGACAGTGCCAATACAACATATCAGAATCTATGGGACACAATGAAAGCAGTCCTATGAGGGAAATTCATAGCAGTGAATACTCATATTAGGAATTCAGAGCAAGCTCAAATAAACAACCTGATGCTGAACCTCAGGCTTCTAGAAAAAGAAGAGCAGGACAAACCCAAAGCTCATATAGGGGAGGACATTATAAAGATAACAATAGAAATCAATGGCATGGAGACTAAGAGAATGATGCATAAAATTAATGAAGCAAAGAGTTGGTTCTTCCAAAAAATAAACAATATTGACAAATCCTTAGGCAAATTTATCAACAAAAGGAAAGAAAAGGCCCAAATCCATGCAATTAGGAATGAAAAGGATGAAATTACAACAGACCCAGCAGAAATCCAGAGGATCATCAATACCTACTTCCAGAACTTATACGCCAATAAGATGGAAAACACAGAAGAAATGGACAGATTTCTAGGTACATATGAATTACCAAAGTTGAATGAAGAAGACCTAAAAATTCTGAACAACCCAATATCAATCAGTAAAATTGAAAATATAATAAAAAACTTACCAACTGTGAAAAGCCTTGGTCCTGATGGCTTCACTGCTGAATTCTACAAGACATTTAGAGAAGAACAATTGCTACTACTGTTTACACTCTTCAGTGAAATTGAAAGGGAAGCAGTACTCCCAAATTCATTCCTGGAAGCAAGCATCACCTTGATTCCCAAAGCAGAGAAGGACCCAACAGAAAAAGAGAACTATAGCCCAATATCACTAATGAACATAGATGCAAGAATCCTCAATAAGATACTGGCAAACAGAATGTAGAAGATCATCAAAAAGATCATGTATCCTGACCAAGTGGGATTCATCCCAGGGATGTAGGGATGGTTCTGCATATGTAAATCAATAAATGTAATACACTATATTAACAGAGCCAAGGACAAAACCCATATGATAATCTCAAGAGATGCAGAAAAAGCATTCAGCAAAATCCAATACCTATTCACGATAAAAAACCTTACAGAAAATTGGAATAGATGGTCTTTATCTCAATCTGATAAAAGCCATCTATGAAAAACAAAGAGCCAATATCATATTAAATGGTCAAAAACTGAAATCCTTCACACTAAAATCAGGAACCAGACAAAGACGTCCACTATCACCACTCCTGTTCAATGTAGTTTTGGAAACATTAGCCACAGCAATTTGACAAGAGAAAGAAATAAGAAGAATAAAGACAGTAAAAGACCTCTACTGTGAAAACTACAGCATTCTGAAAAAAGAGATCAAAGATGATATCAGAAAATTGAAAGACATCCCTTGTTCTTTGGGTAGGAAGAACTAATATAGTGAAAATGACCATAATTCCAAAACTGCTATATAGATTCAATGCAATCCCAATTGAAATTCCAACAGCATACTTCACAGAGCTTGAGAAAACAATCCAAAAATTCATTTGGAACAAGAAGAGACCTAGAACAGCAAAAGCAATTCTAGGCAATAAATTAGGAATTAAAAGGGTAAAGTTACAACAGACCCAGGAGAAATCCAGAGGATCATCAATACCTGCTTTGAGAACCAATACGCCAATAAGATGAGAAACACAGATGAAATGGACAGATTCCTAGATACATATGAATTATCAAAGTTGAACAAAGACCTAAAAATTTTAATAACACAATATCAATCAACAAAATCAAAAACACAATTAAAACCTTACCAACAAAAAAAGCCTGGTCCCTGATGGCTTCACACATTGATGATAAAAATCCTACAGAAAATTGGAATAGATAGTTTCTATCTCAAGCTGATAAAAGCCATCTATGAAAAACCAAGAGCCAATATCATACTAAATGGTCAAAAACTGAAATCCTTCATGCTAAAATCAGGAGCAAGACAAGGATGTCCACTATCACCACTCTTGTTCAATATAGTTTTGGAAACATTAGCCACAGCAGTTAGCCAAGAGAAATAAATGAAAGGAATAAAGATAGGAAACAAAGAAGTTAAATTATCATTATTTACAGGTGACATGATACTCTATATAAAAGACCCCAAGAACTCCACCAAAAGTCTTCTAGACTTAATAACCAAATTCAGTAAAGTAGCTGGATACAAGGTCAACACACAAAAATCAATGTCTTTCTTGTACATGAACAACAGATTCATTGAAAGAGGAACTGGAGAAAAAACTCCTTTCATAATAGCATCCAAAAAAATGAAATACCTAGGAATAAACCTAATGAAAGAAATCAAAAGACCTCTACTCTGAAAACTATAGCCCTCTGAAAAAAGAGATTGAAGTGGATATCAGAAAATGGAAAGGCATCACCTTGCTCCTGGGTAGGAAGAACCAGTATAGTGAAAATGGCCATACTTCCAAAACTGCAATCTCAATTGAAATTTGAACAGCATATTTCACAGAACTAGAGAAAACAATTAAAAAATTCATTCGAACTAGAAGAGACCTAGAATAGCAAAAGCAATGCTAGGCAACAAAGACAAGGCAGAGGGTATCACAATCCCCAACTTGAAACTATACTACAAAGCTACTGTGATAATAATGATAATAACAACATGATAAAAACAGATAAAAACAGACCCAACGACCAATGTAACCGATTACAAGATGCAGAAACAACCCCAGACACACTCAGACACCTCCTCTTTGACAAAGGAGCCAAACACCCTCACTGCAGGAAAGATAGCCTTTTTAATACATGGTCCTGGAAAAACTGGGTTTCAACTTGCTGAAGATTATCTCTTACCATGCACTAAACTAAAATCAAAATGGATTAAAGATCTAAATATTAAAACAGAAACACTAACCCAGCTGGAAGGAGGTTAGGTGGAACTATTGAAGACACTGGCGTAGGAAAAGATTTCATGAAGAAAATCTCAGTTGCATGTGAACTAGCACAAAGAATCAACAAGTGGGATCTCTTCATAGTAAAAAGCTTCTGCAGAGCAAGAGAAACCACCAACAATGTGAAGAGACAACCCGTAATGTGGGAAAAATTTTTTACCAGCTGTTCCTCAGACAAAGGTCTACTATCTAGAATATATAAAGAACTTAAAAAGAATCAGACCTCCCAAATTAGAGACCCAATCCAAAAATGGGCATCTGAAATGAACAGACATTTCTCAGACAAAGAAGTAGAAGCAGCAAATAAACATATGAAAAAATGTTCTACATCAGTGGTCATTCGTGAGATGCAAATGAAAACAACACTGAGATTTCACCTCATCCCAGAAAGAAGGGCTGCCATTATGAAATCAACCAATAACAAATGCTGGTGGGGCTGTGGGGAAAGTCTACACTGCTGGTAGGAGTGTAGACTGGTGCAACCACTGTGGAAATCAGTATGGAGATACCTCAAAAAACTAGGATTAGAGGCCTCATTTGACCCAGCTATTTCTCTGCTGGTTATCTTCCCAAAAGAATTAAAAGAATCATACTACAGTGATATATGTGCACCCATGTTCATAGCAGCACAGTTGGTAATAGCTAAAACTCGGGAACAGCTCAGTTGCCCATCAACTGGAGACCCAATAAAGAAAATGTTTTGTTTTGTTTTTTAATAAAATAGAGTACTACTCAGGGATAAAGAATGAGAAATTATTGACATTTATACTAAATGCATGCACATTGAGGCTACTTTTAAGTGAAATAAATAGGACACACATATGTAAATACCAAACAGTTTCTCTGGTGTGAGAACCTGAAAGTGTAAATAAGGATCAGAAGGCATAATTGATATTGTAAAATAGGAAGAAAATGTGTGAAGGGGAAGGGGAAGTGGGAGGGATTGGGGAAAGGAAAGAAGGGAATGGAATTAATATGAGAAAAAGAAAAAATGGAAACAAAGTCTGTAAATAGGGAGGGATGGACGGGTTGAAGGGAGTGCAGGGAAATCGTAAAAAATAAGACCAAGATGGATTATGAAAAGGTACAAATTTCCAATGATGAATGCTATTATACTGTATACCTAAAATGTATCAATAAAGTTAATTTAAAAATGGGGGAAAAAAAGCTTTTTCTGCATCTATTGAGATGAACTATGATTTTTGTCCTTAGCTCTGTTAATATGGTGTATTATATTTATTGATTTGCCTATGTTGAACCAACCCTGCATCCCTGGGATGAATCCTGCTTGATTATGGTATATGATCTTCTTTTTTTTTTCTGTATATGATCTTCTTGATGATCTTTTGCATTCTGTTTTCCAGTACCTTATTGAAGATTTTTTTGCATCTATGTTCATTATGGAGATTGGCCTGTAGTTCTGTTTTTTGGTTGGTTCTTTCTCTGGTTTGGGGATGAGGGTAATGCTTGCTTCCAGGAAGGAATTTGGGGGTATCGATTCTGGGCAACAAATACAAGGTAGGAGGCATCACAGTCAGTGACTTGAAATTATACTACAAAACCACAGTGATAAAAACAGAATTGTACTGGCAAAAAATCAAAAACAAAAAAACAGAAAAACAACAACACTGATTCAAGGATCAATGGAACAGATTAGAAGATGCAGAAACTTCTTCAAACACACTCAGCCACTTTATGTTTGACAGAGGGGCCAAAAACCCTTCACTGGAAGAAAGATAGCCTCTTTAATAAATGGTGCTGGAAAAACTGGCTTTCCATGTGCTAAAGACTAAAACTGGATTCATCTCTCACCAGGCACTAAACTAAAATTGAAATGGATCCAAGATCTAAATATTAAAGCAGAAACACTAAATCTGCTGGAATAGAGAATAGGTAGAACTCTTGAAGACACTGATGTAGGCAAAGATTTTATGAACAAAACTCTGATCACAGGAAATATCACGAAAAGTCATCAACTGGAATCTCATCTTATTAAAAAGCTTTTGCACAGCAAAAAGAAACCACCAACAAAGTGAAGAGGCAACCTATAGAGAGGGAAAAACTTTACCAGCTGTTCCTCAGACAAAAGACTAATATCCAGAATATATTAAGAACTCAAAAAAAAATAAGACCCCCCGAATTTAAAGACTCAATCCAAAAATGGGCATCTGGGATGAAGAGACACTTTTCAAATGAAGAAGTAGAAACAGAAAATAAATATATGAAAAAATGATCAACATTACTGGTAATTTGAGAGATGTAAATTAAAACAACACAGATTTCATCTCACTCCAGAAAGAATGGCTATTATCAAGAAATCAACCAGTAACAAATGCTGGAGGGGCTGTGGGGAAATGGAACTCTTATCCACTGTTGGTGGGAATGTAGAGTGGTGCACCCACTATGGAAGTTCCTCAAAAAAACTAAAACTAGAGGTTCCATTTGACCCAGCTATTCCCCTCTTGGAATTTTTCTGAAACAATTCAAAGCATCTTACCACAGCAATATATGCACATCCATGTTTATAGCAGCACAGTTTTTAATTGCTAAATCTTGGAAACAGCCCAATTGCCCATCAAGTGATGAGTTGATAATGAAGATGTGGTTTTTTTATACAGTGGAGTACTACTCTGCCATAAAGAAGAATAAGTTTGAGATATTTCTAGGTAAATGGATACACCTTGAGACCACATTCTTAAGTGAAATAAATCGGACACATATATTAAAATACAGCATTGTTTCTCTGGTGTGAGAAACCAAAAGTGTAAATAAGGACCAAAATATATAATAGATAGTGTGAAATAGGAAGAAAATGTTCAAATGGGAAAGGGAACTAGGAAGTAGGGAAAGGGAAAGGAAGGAAGGGAAAAGGAATAAAAGAATAGAAGGAAAAATGGAAACAAAGCTTTTGTAAATAAGGATGGGAAGAGGGGTTGAAGGGAGGGGAGGCAAATGGGAAAAAAAGAAGAATCAAGATATATGTGTAGGTACAAATTCCATGTGATGAATGTTATCATTATGTATATTTGAAATATACCTATAAAATTAGTTTTTATAAAGCACAATTTTAAAATTATGGTTTCCCCTGTCTCCTTTCTACTGTCTTTATTTCTTCTATTCTACCTCAATATGATGATAAAGTAGTAGCAAAGATCATACTCTTTTATGAAAATCAAACTCAGATATGCAATTTATCACCCATTCAGCAGTTACTGCCTCAGTGTTACCATTGGTCAGCAAGGACAAGTTGTGACAGAGGGACTGTCCCAAGTTCACAGTTATTCTTGTGGTGAGATTACATTACCCTTAAATACATGTTTGTATACTAGATTAATGATATGTTCCTGAGACATAGAAGATACTCAATATTTATTGAATGAATGAGTGCTAAATTGAAAAATCTGGAAGTCCACAGGGAGTCTTAAAGAATAGCAGTGCCTCCGTCCCTGCCTCTATGGTGTTTTGGCAATAAGAAAATGAACAGCCTTCTGTTTAGAAGGGAGGGGAAACAGCATTCTCACTGGAAATCCTAGTACTCAGATGGGGAGAGTATTCTGGAAAAAGATTGGGAGCCTAGGGGAGTTTATTAACTTTAGAGTTGGAATTCTAGAAGGCATTGTGGAAGGATTCTCCAAGAGAGCAGCGATGGGAAGATTGTTCCCCCAGGAAGAAGCATAGAATTAACATCGGAATAAGTCTATGGTGACCCTTTGGCACCTTAGGAAGATCTGGGTTAAATTCAAGATGGGATAAAATGTCCTCAAACATTCATTGTGAAATTGTTTCCATTCTCCAGAGTCAGGGATGGATGTGTGTGATCTTCTCATCTTCCCTCTGTCCTACAATCTCCCAGAATGGCATGTGCTCCATGCAGTCTAGTACATAGTAGGTGTTCTACATAAATTACTGACAGCATAAATCCATTAAGAAGCACTGGGCAGGAAACACAAGAGTACAGGCTTAGGTCTTCGTTGTTTCTAACTGCCAGGCCTTCCCTGTGTTGCCGAAGTACTGTAGTGGGTTAAATTAGTTCAAATACCTGTAGTGCTTTCCTGTGGAAGATGAATTCAACCTGTTCTACATTTCCTCAGAGAATAGAATTGAAGACACACGGTAGAAAATAGAGGGAAACAGATTTCAGCTTTGAATTTTCTTGTAAGTAAAGTTGTTCAGATTAAAAAATGTACAGAAAGTATACAAGCAAAAGTTGAATGACTGTGTTTCAGAGATGCTTTAGTGAAGGTCCTTGCATTGGGAAAGAGCTTGGTCCCTTTGTCATGAAGAGTTTAGTATTATTTCTGGTTTTGTGTTAAGAGATCATCTACTATGATAAACTACAAGTGATCTGGGAAAGAAAAATATTGAAATGGGCAATAGAGGAAAAGATTGCATCTATTTTCTTATCATAAAATTATTTGCCAGTATGTGTAGCACAAGACATTAGAAAATGTGCCAGGTTGTACTAAGCAACTATTTAGAATGTATAAGGCAGTGTATGGGAGCAAACATGAATTAGAAGGGAGAGATTGAAGAGGGTTGGAGTCATTAGGAAAGGCTTCATGGAGTGGCTGGAAGGGCTGGTTCTTTAACAGGTTCAGGAAAAGGCTGGAATGAGGACAGACAAAGGGGGAGGTCCTTCAGGGAGGGCTGCAGCAGCAGTGTCAGCCTGAGGAGGCTGCTGTGAGCCTGGCCTTGGGGGATGTCAGGAGGAGGCAGAGTGATTTGGCTCACTCAGGCTCTCTGTGTGCGCTTTGCACAGAGATGATGGGAACAATCAATGGTCATTTGAGGGAATGACACACACTTAAGTCTCTCTTGTCTGAAATCCTACAGGATTCTGAATTCCATTGGCCTATGAGCTAAGAGACCTGGGAGTCCCAGCTGGTTCCCTAACTAGCTGTTTGGTCACGACATATCACTTAACCTCCGTGAGCTTATTTTCCTCAATTATAAGCCAAGGGAGTTGCTTAAAACATGCTTCTCAAACTTCAGTGTGCAAATGGAATATTTTTAAAATGCAGCTCTGATTTCTATGGTGTGGGAAGGGCTTGAGATTCTGCTTTGCTAACCAGCTCCTGGTGAAGTGATGTTATAGGTGAGCAGATCACAGAGTAGCAATGGGTTGGATGACTTAGGTATGTTGTCCACTGTATGAGCATTATATGAAACTAGTTTTAACTATGTTTTGATATTTTCCATAGCTGTTCAGTTATTTTCTCTTTGTAAAAGTAAGAAATGTCCAGCACTGAGTGTAGTCATAGTGGAGACCAGATGAACATTTGTTTATTTATGTTAAGTTTTTTTCTTTGGATGCTGCTTAAATTGGTACTGGTGTCAGTTTGATTGTTCAAGCAGGTTCAACAAATCGAATGAAACTCAAAAAAAATCTTAGTACTTTCCTAGATCTCTCTTTTTATAACTCCCATTATTTCTACTAAGGTATTTAAATACCCGTTTGTTTTGTTGCTTCAGGGAAAAAACAATTAGATTGCCTTGCCACGTGTTGAGTAAATGGAATGAAAGCGTCACTGTATTAACTCTCATTCCATAAGTTATTCTAAATCCTCAAAAAATATGGCAGTAAACACCAGTTAATTCACAGAAATTGCCAGCGGTAGCTTTTGCTTCTGCTGGAAATCAGCGGTACTGTAATCATTTATAGGAGCTGAAAAATGAGGTTGCATGTTTTATTACTTATGTTACCAATTTGTCTTATAATAAGGCACATTGGTCTCTGTCCTAAAGATCTCTGTTCTAAGAGGAGAGTTTAGAGTTCCCAAACCAAATATGGGAGTGTTAATATTAAAAATAATATATTTTTGGGGGCCGGGGATTTAGCTCGGTGGTTCTGCCGCCTGCCTGGCAATCTCAAGGTACCGAATTTGATCCCTGGTACCAAAAAAATTTTTTTAAAAATGTATATATATATATTTGACTGAGTAATTTAGAAGTGTTCTAAAGAGATTGTATTGACTGAATATGTACATACTTGCTCAAGATTTTTACTAAACTTAGGATGGCTTTCAACAAAAGGCTTATGAAGGCTTTTATAGCTATTTTTCCAAGTTCTAGAACATTATAACCCAGTGAAATATGATGAAGAGTAAAGTATGTACAGGAGGACTTTTATTGAGAAAATGTGGTTCACTTGAGGTTTGCCGCTTGCTACCAAGCATAAGACAATGCCACTGAAGAGGGAGAAATAAGAGGAAATATCAAATACAAAACTTTTTTATCAAGGCAACCTAATCATTCACAGAGAAACCACCACACAAATTTGATGTGAATATATGCTAATTAGAGAAATCATTATGACAGTCAGTCAAATAAATATCACTATCATGCTGAATTTGTTATGTAGAGCAAGAGGCTGATTTTACTCAAGCCACATTTAAAGATTACTTCATGACTTCTTTGAATCAGAAAAACCTTATTTGAGTTATTAGACTTTAGACAACTGACTCCAATTCATATTTAACTAGCTTAGGCAAAGGAGTATTTAGTGGAAAGATCTTGGGGTAGTCTACACAATTGAAAGAAAAGTAGGACAAACACTGTCAGAAAAAGTCAGGGAGGAATGCAGTGGGGCCTGAGAAACCTATGAACAAGGAATTCCAGGTTATCTTTCTTTTGGATTTTTCCTTCTCTTGTTGTTTGTTCTATTTTCTCCTTGTGCAGGTCAGCTTTTTCCACTGGGCAGTTAAAGGGGCTGTTGATACCTTGTGTAGGAGTTTCCTGTCTTACAACTTCTTCCACCAAAGAGCCAGACTTTTAGATTCATTTCTAAAAACAGTGGGTAAGAACCCTGCTATGCTGGGTGGTTGCATACCCTTGGACCTGTCAGCTGTGATTAGAAGGGCATGATCATAAATGAACATGCTAGGTCCCATTGTAACCACATGGCTGGAGTTTGGAAGAGGGCATTCCATTAAGGGAGGGATACATTTGCCAGAAGCTGGAGGTGAAAGGCAGGGTGGGGACCCTTGGTGTGTTGGTCAATAACCTAGTTTGCAGTAGCATCAGATCCTTGTGTTATTTAACACTGGTCTCCCTGACTGGTTATAAATCCAAGGTTGAGAATTCTGTACTAGATGTTCTCAAGTCCTATCATACAAGCAGCAGAGACCTTGCCTTCTCTACTTCCTAAAAAATGAAACTGCCAGAGTTTCTTGGGCCCCATACTTGCCTAAGTGGTGAGTCTACTATTGTGCTTTTATAATCAGTTGGCCTGTGTTACAGAGGAAAGGGCAGAGATAGGCTGACAGATGGTATATGCAGTAGGTGTGGAAAAAGATCTGAGAGTCTCTGAAATGAGTCCCCTTCCTGCTCCTCCCTCCTCTTTGGCTCCACCAGCTAAGGAACATGTGTGGTCTTCACAAGTAAACTTCATGCCACCCAGGAGGCAGGAACAATAGCGTGTGTGTCTTTAAATCCTGGGAATCTCTGAATACAGTTCTTACACAGCATGAAAACATAACAAATATTTGTAGTTTTAATCTGAGTTTAACCAGATAATAAAATATCAGAGATGTAGCTGGGCTTTGAGATTGTAAAGATCCTCAAATGTGAGTATTTTACATCTCTATCTATCCATTGTTTGTGTGACCATTAGGGCAGAGTTCTTCTGGTGATTCTGTTTGTCACTACAGAATGTATCTTTAAGAGGAATATTATATGTCTATTGCAATTTTAATTATTTATCAATAAAAAACAAATCTTGGTTCCCATTTAAGAACTGCAAGATTTGTATGATTCAAACACATTATCGTTTACAAGCAGATACTAATGAGTGCTATGAAGGCAATAGACACTAGAAATAGAAGCAGAATCTGAACAAATCTGTTCATTAGTCTTACTTATTTTCTGATGATGGATAAGTTGAATCTTAAGCCAGAAACATGTCCAGATTCAAACTTCTTTCAAACATAGAGGTTATATTTTAACTGAAAACTTTATAGTGAGTAAATTATGTTATCATTTGTTGTAGAAAAGAATATGCTTTTGATCCTTACCATGAAGATTCTCACAAATACTTTGCATTTTGCCTAAGTGGAAATCTTCTATTTTTTCTAAATACATAAGTAACACATTCTTACTGTAAATTAAACTCAGAGATGAATATTAAAGCAATTCAAAATTCCCATAATCTTATTTCTTAGAAATAATAACTGTTAACAATTTGATGCATATTTATTTATTTTATTTAGTAAGCCCTCATACAGCAATTTCTGTGTTAAGCACTTGTCTGACCACTTTATAGTTGTACCTAATTTAATACTCATGATCTTTCTATGAGATAAATATTATTTTTCTACATGTAGAGGAGGAAATGGAGTCTCAAGGGCATTAATAACTTGCACAAATATACATAGTTATAAGTGGAAGAGTTGGGATTCAAACACAGCTCATCTGACTTCAGAGTCCCTATTCTTAATGAGACCAGGCCTCTACACAGCCTTCTACACCTTTCTTTATAGATATGTGTTTGTGTGTACATAACACATCTGTGTATATACAGCATGTCCATACACACAGACACACACACACACACACACACATATATGTGATGAGAGAGAGAAGAAAAGAGAGAGACAGAGAGAGAGAGAGAGAGAGAGAGAGAGAGAGAGAGAGAGAGGTGTTTCCAAGTTTACTTGCTTCCTGTGGTCCCCTTTTCCATTAATGCCCACTTAAAATGGATCAAGACATGAAGAGGGGAGTTCATCATATGTCTATGCTTTTGATTTAATATTTCTATGCTTTTTGAGCAGTGTTTATGTTCTTAGTCCCACTCTTTAGCAGCATCTTGTCTATGCCTTTGTTATACTTTGTTATCTTCACTCTATATCTCTGGACACTAACCTCTTTCTTGCTTTCCCAAAATTATCACTAAATGAACAAAGCAGTTGAATGTAGAGAACTTTTCGTGAAGATTTTGGGGTAAAGGAGAGAATTATAAATTAGAAAAACATTAACTTAGTGTTTAAATGATTGTTCATAGAGTCTAAGAGAAAGTTAAAATATAAACATTTTCAAAATAGTTTTATGTTGGGCACATCTGATGTTACTTTCCTGTCTTGGGAGCTACTTAGATTTTCTCTCAAATACCTTTTCTTTTGTCTGATACCCTTAATCTCTTTTAATCTACATTATCACCCTCACATCAAGGTCTTTCTTCCCTTATTATGCAAAACAATTTAGCTATAATATTTAAGTTTATTCTTCAATTTCATGCCCCGTATCAAATCTGTTGTTTTCCTAGTGGTTCTCAGTGGGGGTTGGGGGTGATTTTGACCTCCAGAAGACATTTTTATTGGGGGTACAAAGAATTGTCCAGCCTAATGCCAAGGCTAGAAAATCCTGGTCTGTAAAAATATTTAGCCTTCATTTGGGGAGCTATTTTCCTCGAATAGACAGTACAGTTTTGGGGGAGCAAAGACTATATATAGTATTCATAGTACCTGCATAGTATGTCATGTTTGATTTAATGATGCCCCAAGCTGAGCCCAATTTTGGAGCTCCAGCTCCATAGCCATATGACCAGGTATGAACATATGCCTCAATCCAGACCCATCTTTGCCTGGGAATGTGCTCTACACATGCATGTGTGCATCAGGGCTGACAAGAATACTCGCTGCATCATTGTTTGTTTGTAATTTCAAAAGCTCAGTAACAAACCAAATCTTCATCAATTGATTAAATAAATGATAGTAAAGCTGTATAAAGAAATACTATCATGATAGTTGGTACCAAGTTAACTGGACGAAGCTAGAACTACATTTTCCAGAATCCCCTTCCCTGCGGAATTCTGAGTTAGAATTGGCCAAAAGAACAATTAGTGGGAGATTTGGAAGGTGGAGGTGAACAACACCTGTTACTCTTTCTTTTGTTTTGAAAAGTATTTTTTTTAAGCATTTAATTAACCTCCCTTCATGTGGCTGCAAGACACCAGGCTAGGCCTATTTCTCTCCCTTCCTCCTTAATTCTTCTTTTGCAGAAGAATTTGGCCTTCACAGTGACAGGCTGCTTTGGGATCTTTGCTTTCCCCAGAACTTTGCAGTAGCTGGATTGTACCACATTAATGATGGGAGCAGCTCTGGTCTTATTTCTGGCAGCATTTGCCTGTGTCTGCTCACTGACCAAGTACATAATTCATCATGATTGACAGCTGGGCAGAAGCTCTACTTTCTTTTTAAGTGGCAATGCCTCCTCAAACTTTCCTAAATTAACTTGTGATGCATACCAACAGCACTGCCCAGCCTCCTGGATGCTTCCAGTTATTGGCCAACCAATGAGACCAACCAGCCTGGATGAGGTCTTTTCCAGCCTGGATGTTATGTTGGCAGCTCAGACAAAATACTTTAAGGCTCATTTAAAGTCATGCATTTAGGGGGCCAGGGATTTAGCTCAGTGGCACTGCATCTGCCTTGCAAGCACAAGGTCCTGAGTTCGGTCCCCAGTACCAAGAAAAAAAAAGTCATGCATTTAGATGGGTGAGAAATAGGCTGAGAGGTGCCCGTGGTTTGCAGCAAGCCCTCACTCACTCTGCTCCACGCCTGATTCTCCCTCTTATCTGGTGCTTCCCTGCAGACTCTCAGAGGAAACTTTTCTCTGACTTTTTCCCAGCTTGCTTTCGTGGTCCAGCTTTGCACCTGACATATCTGGCTTCTCAAATGGACCAGTTAGTGACTCATCTGAAATGTCACCCTCTCCTTTCAGATATTCACTTCCCCAGCTCCTCCCACACTTGTAAAAGGTCTGATTCCTGTAATATCTCTTATATAATAACTGTAAACGGTTTTGTTTCCTTGATTGAACACTGGCTGACACAAATATGTAAACTTTAATAATAATCAAGGAGCTCTAAAGACCAATATAAATGGACCTTCTAGATATAAATGAAAAGAGAAAGGTGCTAAAGTATTGAAAAATATTACAGATAAAACTGAAGGTCACTTTGGCTCTTGGTCCCCATTGCTTTTCCCCAGAGGTAAATACTGTTATTAGCTCTAAATCAATTCTTATGGCGTGGGGAAGAGTCCTCAGCAAATTGTAACTCCTATAGCAGTTATTTTGGCAAGATTCCTTTATTGACATATAGCCAACATATAATAAAATGCAAGATTTTGAGTGCTCACAATGATGTTTTGATAATAGCATATAACTGTGCAACTATCACCCCACAAGATATAGAACATTTCCACCTTATTCCCATTTCCCTTGTGCGGTTTTCTAGTCACTCTGCTCCTTTCTGTAACCATCATTTCATTTCTATCTCTACAGATTACTTGTATTTGGCTTTCATAGGAATAGAATCATACACTATGTGCTCCTTTGAATGTGGCTTCTCTCTCAGCATAGGGTTTTTGATATTTGTTCTTGTTTTCTGTATCAGTCATTCATTCCTTTTGTGGTTGAGTACTATTTTATAAGGATATACCACAATCCTTTTACTTTCCTGTTGTTGTATTTTGAGTTGTTCCTAACTTGGAGCTATTATAAATTCAAGTAGGGTTTTGAATATAACTAGAAAATATTGTTGAAATTAGGATTATCAGTGCAGGTTGAGTGTCCTTTATCTGAAATGCTAGGGACCAAAAGTGATTCAAATTTTGCAGTTTGGTTTATTTTGGAATATTTTCATAGACTTCACAGGTTGAATATCCATAATTGAAAATCTGTAATTCTGTGGAGTGGGTTGGTACACACCTGTAATCCCAGCTACTCAGGAGGGTTGGGGCAGGAGGATTCTGAGTTCTAGGACAACCTAGAGCAACTTTCCCAGTACTGAAAAAAACACAAACAAACCCTGAAATCCCAAATGCTCAAAAGTCTGAAATTTGCTACACAATGCTTAAACATTTCTGATTTTGGAGCTTTTCAGGTTTTGGATTAGAGATGCTCAATTTATATTATGTTGTAAAAACATCTACCTTGGTTTTCCCTGGGAACTTAACTTCCTGTTTCAAAGAGTCACCAATTACATGAATAGTTAGGATTTCAATTTTTTTCCAACCATACTTATGGGGAAAAAAAAGATGGATAATTTTACCCTTACTTTACAGATGAAAGAATCATATCGCATTTTCTCAGATTTCCAAAGTCGTAAAAAGAACAAACTGGTAAATCTAGGAGCAGCAGCCAGGTGTGTGCAGCCAACCCAGAGAGTCAGCTAGAAGACCACAGTGTGTTTATGCAGACCTTGGGCCTTGTGGGTCCCTGGCGAGAAGCCACAAAGGCAAGTCTCACAGGCATTTTTTTTAAAGTATGGAAGGAACAACCGGTTAATGCTAAGCCTATACTAGAACATAATTTAATAACAGCATCCAGCTAATTGAAGCATAATAATAAACTCAGAGCCAAAGATGGCCCCTTCCTTTCTGTGGTTGGACTTAAATGAATTTTTAACCTTTAACTAAAACTACACCATAAAGACCATTGGAACTCTTAGATTTAGAATATTTGATATTCACTGGGAATTTCAGATAAAAAGATTTTTGTTCTACAAAATTTAAAGATAAATGGATTGTTTTTATTATAGCATCCAGTGTTAATTATTGGGGCTGACACAAATAATAGTATTAAGAACATGTAGTTATGTTTCCTTTTTATTCATTAAGTTTATCGGTACATTTTAGGTATACATTACAATGACATTCATCATTAGAAATTTGTACCTTTATGTGGTTTATCTTGGTTCTTTTTTTTTTCATTAAGTTTATTGGTCCATTTAGGTATACAATACAGTTACATTCATCATTGGGAATTTGTACCTTTACATGATGTATCTTGGTTCGTATTTCTTCCCCATTCCCCTGCCCTCCCTTCAACCCCTCCACCCCTCCCTATTTACAAAGACTTTGTTTCTATTTTTTCCTTTTCTCATATTTTTTCCTTTCCCTTCCTTCTTTTCTCCTACCCCTCCTTCTTCCCCTTCCCCTTCCCCTTTGGACCTTTTCTTCCTACTTCACATTATTTAGTATATGTTTTGATCCTCATTTACACATTCAGTTCCTCACACCAGAGAAACTATTCGGTAGTTATGTTTCTATAAATGGTGCAATTACATAATTTTATCTTTTTTTTTTTTTTTTTGGTACCGGGGATTGAACTTGGGTCCTTGCGCTTGAGCAGCAGGCGGCAAAACCACTGAGCTAAATCCCCGGCCCCAATTACATAATTTTAAATAGCCTAAGCAATCTTTCACGTTTTCACAAGAGCTTTATGCTGATTTCTTCTTTGTGAGGCAGTTTAAAAATTTTGAGATAAACTTTTTGTTAAATGAATTTGTTAATGAAAAGTAGTATGTATTGCTCAATAAAGGAATTTTTATAAAAGTCATCAAAAGTCATAATATTAAAAGATCTGCTCTTATGATAGCTTTTAAATCAAAAGTGGTTGATGAATTTTGAATTTTTACTGTTATATGTCCATTCTAATGAGGTACTTAGAAAACAATGAGAAGCATTTGCTGAATTCATAAGGAAGTCTCAATTAATACAACTGATTGTTTTAAATCACCCTCCTAAAATAAAAATATTACTTTGAAATATGCTCTGAGCTCAGAGTTTAAGATCTGTAATAACTTATTATGTTCTCAGTCTAGTCTTGAGCAGCTTAATGTCATTCTGACAGATATTTATTTATCATTGAAGTAGAGATCACTATTTACTGATATTTTATGATTTCCCTTCAGTGGTCCTATTAGATGTGATAGGAATTAGTAGACTTAATGTCATCGTGATGATCATAACTATTTCCCTCACAGAGAGGCAGCAGCCATTATTTCATGTACAGACCTGGGTTTTTCCCTCCAGTGCTGTTTTTCTGTCTTTTTAGTTTATATATCATTGTTAAAAATATGTGTGGTTCCTAATTTAAAGTACATTCAATCCCAGAGCCAGAATATTCTACAAAGTAGATATATTTGAGTTGGTCAGTGCTCTCAAAGAACGACTTTTACGCAAATGTAGTATCTATTTGGCATTATTGTGTCATAGAATTTAATGCATTTTGAATGTCAATATTAGCTTCTGAGTTCTCTATTCTTACTTTTTTGCTCAGTTTGCAGGTTAAATGACTAACCCAAGGTCAGAGCCAGATTTGGAGATTAGAATCTAACAGTCATGCTTTATTCCCTGAGCCAAGATGAGCTTCCATTTCAGTAAAAGAATCAATCAAATGTTTAGCTTCCCTCTTCAAGAAAACTGCTCTCTGAGATCCTGAGTTAGTGCTGGCTAACTTTTTAGAGATGAGTGCCCAAACTGCAACCCAAAACCCACTTATTTATTGCAAAGTGCCAACAATTAAACTTGAATCCTGAGGTTTTAGCTTAGGAAAAAAAAAACCCTCGTATATTAACATCTTTTATCTTAAAGAAAAACAAATAACACGTGTACTGTAGGTTTGCCATGACTCCCCTAAGTCATACCCTCTGTTCAAACATTTAAAAAACTTACTCATCCTTTTTATTGTCTCATGACATCCTAACAGTACAAACAGTCTTTTGGTGAGAGAGATCAGCTGAAGGTAGCCTGCTGTATAATGCCATGGATCTGATTTTTGTGGGCCACACTATATTAATTATGTGATTATAGATAGGCTGCAAGGCACAGATGGCATTGCATGTATAAAAAGAAAATATAAATTTTGTGATTTGCCTGAGTGGGAAAGTATTTTGTCCAGCATCATGGTGTATTTTCTGACCTCACCTGACTCTTACAGTCTCAGTCACCATATAGTTCAGGACTTCTTTGTGTCTAGTACCATCTTATACTTTTCACTTGCTATTTGACTATTAGTTACGTTGAGAGCTTATGTGCTGAAATGACAGCTTTAGGAGGTAGGTCCCTTGGTGAGGTGATTAGGTCATGAGGGGAGGGTCTTAATGAACAGGTTGAGTTAACTTATAAAAGTGGCCCAAGGGAGCTTATTCATCCCTTCCGCCCTGTGAGGATCCTGTGAGCAGCTGCTGTCTATGAACTGGGAAGCCTGCTGTGACCATTAAGCTGGCTGGCCAACTTGATTGGCTTGAGAGCTGTCTGGGGATTAGTAAAGCACATTTCAGGGTGTGTTTGAGTGTCATGGAATTGTGACCTTGGGTACTATATCTGGTCCTCTCTTAGTTCCATCCCCCTGCTCTGCTTCCCTGGCTGCTGTGAAGTGAGTGGCTTTGCTTCACCACTCCCTTTCACTGTGGTGTTTCAGCCAACTTTGGACTGAAACTCTAAAAACTGGGCCAACTTCAACCTCTCTCCCTTTAAGTTGTGAAAGTTGAGTATTTTTATCCCAGTAATGAAAAAGTGACTAATACATGGCCCTCACCAGATACTGAATCTCCTGGCACCTTCACCTTAAGCTTCCCAGCTTCTAGAATTGTGAGAAATAAATTTCTGTTGCTAGGCCATCCAATTTATGGTATTTTGTTATAGTAGCCAATGGAATAAGATTCGACACACCTAAAACTGGCCAATTGTTGACAGAAGGAACTTTTCTCAAGGATTTGGTGCATAATCATAGGAAAGTCCTTTCTTGTCAGCAATATCTACTGTGCAACTTATAAAGTATCCTAGCATAGTTATTAAAAGCTTGGGTTCTGTAGTCAGGGTGTCTTATTTCTACTACTTGCTGGTTTGGAATATGAGACAAATTCCTTAGCCTCTTTTGTGTTCAGTTTCCTCATCTGTAAATAGTTATTATAATAGTTACCTGATAGGGTTGTTATGACTTTTAAATGAGTTACTATTTGCAATGTGGAGAGAATAGTGCCTGGCACATAAGATGGTCTCATTATTGGTATTTTAAGAAATATTGAGGCCTCTGAGACCTTTTTTTTTTAGTCCTCTGAGATCTTGACATTCAGGTGGGTTATAGTTTTTGGATTTAGAAAGCCTGAAGATTCTATTTATGCCTGGCATAGGACCTCGCAGGGAAGTTTTGAATTATAATATGATTGCATAGATACGGTTCTAGAAAATTCCCCACCGTTTACATGAGTACATGTGAGAAATGGACTTGAGCTATAAATATAGCTTTTTGCAAGAATTTCGGCCCAAGGTTAAGATGAGATAAATTGATTGACTCAGCAGTCACAGCAATAGGCTAGAACTCGATCAGAAAATGTTATTTCAGCAAGAAATAATTAACGAAAATACACCAGAGATCCCAAAGCTCAGTAAAATCTGGAATTCAGAAATCTCTTTCCAGTTAGTTGAAATGCAGACAACTCCAGCTTTGGTTAAGTAATCATATGCTGAACTCCATGGAGAAGGGCACATAATAAGATGTGTTGCTAGTCTCCAAATGGATCCAGTGAAGTCTGCTTTCCAGTATTCATGCTTGTTTAGTTTTCTCCTTATGAATCCAGCATGGCCCTTCAACTTACTTTTGACCCATAGAATGCAGTGGATGTGATGCTGTCTGCCTTCTCCCACTACATCATAAGAAGCCTTAGATCTCACCTGGCCTGGCAGGGTGGCTCTGGTCAAAGCCAGTCATGAGGCTAAAAGTCCAATTCTCCAGAGATCCAGGCTGGGAGGCAGGAGTGTGCCAAAGCTGAGGACAGTGGAAGTGGTCCACTTAGGGTATAGAGAATAAGGATGTATCTTGTCCAGAGATCATTAAAAAAACAATATTAAAACAAACTAAAAGCCAGTCTTCTTTTTATCACCTTTCACAAGCAATTCTAAATTAGGATCAGTAATGAAATATAGCTTCCATGAGTGGTCCTCTCTCACAGCCTCTCTACCCGCCTTACCCCTGTAAGCCAATGCTGGGAAGCGCAAGCCAGTCATGTGGGAAGAGAGCTTATCTAGCCATCTGTAGCATCCCCAGCACCCGAGGCACCATGCAGGAGAAAGTAGCTCCCTTGGATGGCCAGCACAGGCTCACTTTCAGAAGACTGATTCAGCCCCTGCTGCATCTGGCTACAGTGGCATGAAAGATCAAAAGCCATAACTGTCAAGCTGAGCCTCATCAAATCTTTGAAGTTTAGAAAGGGACAGTAAAAGGAGTCATTCTAGGCTACTAAGTTTTGTGATAGTTTGTTGTGCAGTGATTGATAAACAGAAAACTGAAGAGGCATGTGAGAAGGAAGAAGCCTCCCCTATCTCTTTTTTCCTCTCCATCTAAAGATAAAATATTACCCAAGTAACCTTTGCTGTGTAGGGTGACTAGAGATCAAATTATCTTAACGTTAACAGAGGCCAAAAAAAGACTTGATTTCACCACTAGATGGAAATTATATCTCTGTAGATGTTGCTAAGCAACAAGAGATCAGAAACCTTTAAAGAGTGACCATAGAATGCAAAGCATTGGGTCAGCCTACTAAGTTCCTGCTGTACTTCTTTTTCAAAAATCTGGTTATGTGAGAAGTGATATTGACAGTAGGTAGGGGAAAGAAGGTCTAGGAACCTTGAAAGGACTGTGCACACTTCACCATTATTTGCCTGCAGTGATGAGCAAATCAGATAGCCAACATACACCTGAAAAGTGGCCATCGTTTGAGGTTGAAAAGAATAGCAATCTTTGGGAGTAAATACAGCAACACTGGGAAATTTGATAAATCTCATCCTCACAACCTTTGAAAAAGTATTTGTAAGTGCTAAAATCTTTCCCCCGCAATACATCAATGCTACAAATATTTATTGAAACACACAAATAATAGGCAGTGATGCCTTTCTGAGCTTTACAAGGATTTTATTAGGGGTTCAATAAATTCAAGGTGTTTTTTTAAAAAGAGAAAATCAGTTGGTCAGTGGGGCCTGGAAACATTTTCTTTCACTGGTCAGAGACGCAGACTGAGAAAGGGGGAATCTTACTGATGGCTTTGTGAATAGTCTATTAGCAGGTGCATATGAACACTAATGGTCAGAATAAAGTGTGTACCCCCTAATTGTTCCTTAACAGCAATCATTCTCATTATTTCCCCTGGATGACCTTTCATCCCTCCATTTTCTCAGATAATTAGGTTTTTTTTTAAAATTAAAAAGGTAGAGAGAGAGACCCCCCAAGCATAATAGAAGAAACCCAAGAATTAAATGTATGTATTTATTTTTAATACATTTTAGCAAAACCTGTATGACTCCTCAACACAAACACATTACTGGGGCCCGTGCAACATGTCCAGTCCTTCCTGAGACCTGGGGACCGAGGTGGAGAGCTGTACTAGTGAGGGCAGAGCCTTCCCTTTGCCTGCCGGCATTACTGTGGTGAGCACTCCGTCAAGCACTTCTGAAGCAGACCCACCAAATCTCATGTAAGTGGTCAGAGCACAAATGAGCCTGTCGGTGGGTAGTCCTACCCTATTCATGAGCTCTTTCAGAACAATTTTCATTACTTTTTTTAAATACTGTTTTTGGCAAACACTTGATACTTGAAATAAAAAATGCATGAGTCACCTACTGGGATAGGCACAGTGTGTGGTTCATTGAATTTAGCTAAATTGTGAGTCATCCATCAATAGTCCTCTTGGTGAACATACTTATAATAATTTCACACGTTACAAACAAAAATAGGTATGATTTTCAAGATTCTTGAAGCTATTTCCCTTGGGGATTCTTTGGATTGAGTTTAGTGTTTTTTGTTTTGCTAGGTGGCAAGAAAATTGTCAGCCTTGTTCTCAGATGGAGCCAAGGCTGGTCTCTGTTATATGGTTAAGAAAAAAAAAACACTTTGATTTTGAAAGGCTGAGGGGCAGAATATAGAGCTGGGAGAAACAAGAATTACTGGTTAATAGTTGTTCTTATCAGATATCACCTTTTCAGATTAATTTTGGCATCTGAAAGTGATTGACTCCACCCACAGAACAGTCTTAGAGCTTCAAGAATATATATACCTGTGCCCCCTTTTTATCTGATAGGAGAAAGCGGAGCAGGGCAGTTAAGTGTTTGTGCACTACTGCCCTCTGTCGGGGCAAGTAGTGCACTCACACCTCAACTGAACCAAGTCCTAGTCTCCTGGCAATGTGACCCAGGAAAATGAGGTAGTATTGGACTAAGACAATTTTCTTTTAAAAAGTTGACATGTATAAGCTAAAACAGACCTTTGTGTCCAGAGAAGTAAGAGAGGAGGATTTCTGGCCTGAGAGTCTTTGTTTCCCCATTCTGGTGGCTATTAGGGAAGAGGCTGGCCTCTGCTGTGGATTCACATAACAGATGTTATTAAACTGCTAGATCTTTGCTTTTTGTAGAAAGTGAAAATACTCACAAGAAAGTATCCCTACCTTTAAATTTTTCTCTGTCTTTCACTAAGAGCAATAAAGCCATAAAAGAGCTTTTGGATACAACCAGAGGTTAGATTTTAAAATATGGGTGTAGGATGAGAAACTGAAGTTCTTCACAAATCATGCATGCCTAAATGGTCTGTGGAAGTAAGAGGCGCACAGGTGACCCGGCAAAGTGGCTGGGAAATTTGCTTTGCTGTGGCCCATGTCTCTGCCCTCCTTCACCTTCTCCAGGAGCGAACTAAGTGTCCAGCCTGAGGCCATGGGACCCTGTCTTGCCACTACTGGCAAAGTCACTTGGGGTAGTTGTGTGGCTCTTGGAACCTCATTTTTCTTGTGTGTAATTGAGGCATTTGGAATAGGCCATACCTCAAAGTCATTTTGCTCCTAAGATGCAGTAAGTTATCATTTCTCCCTCAATGATAGCATAAGCACAAATTATTTAAAGACCAGACCACACACACACTGAAATAAATAACTTTAGGGAAAGCACTGTGTTCACTGTGATGTTGTTGCACAAGGGCGTGAAGCGGTGGCAACAGCTCTGGCTTGTTCTACTGTCTCATCTGCTCGGATCCCAGTCGCACAGGGCAAACCTCCTGGCCCAGTGCCGCAATCGGAGTCTCCAGGACCAGCAGATGGCGCACTTGCACAGTTCACACATTTTCCACGGTCCCAAGGTAAATAAATGGCACTGATTAACAACCAGAAATAACCGCTAACGTGGCTTGAAGAGATTGCAACATTTTCCAGGCTACCAAAACCATGTCACTTTGTGATCTGGAACATTTGCTGATATTTAAAATGATGAGAAACATTGTTAATCTGTAGTACTGTCCGGTGCTAACAGCCCCTTTCACCTGGGCATCAAAAACCCCTTAATAATAACCAGGCTGATGAGGATGAGGATGATGAGGAGGAGGAGGAGGATGGTGAAGATGATGATAATTATTATTGGCTGGGGAAATTAGGGGGCAGAAAGTCAGTGTTTAGGGTCATAGCAGAAATAGTTCAAATAATTCAGACCATACGCCTTGATCATTTAAAAAAATTCTCTACTCAGCCATAAAGAACGAGAAACTAGAGTCATTTATAGCTAAATGGATGCATATTGAGGCCATGCTCTTAAGTGAAATAAATAGGACACACATGTGTAAATACCGAATAGTTTCTCTGGTGTGAGAAACTGAAAGTGTAAATAAGGATGAAAATGATTAAAATGAATAACTGATAATTTGAAATAGGAAAAGGTCCAAAGGGGTGGGGGTGGTGGGAGGGGAAGGAGAAAGGGAAGAAGGGAAAGGAAAAATTATGAGAAAGAAAAAAAAAATGGAAACAGAGTCTAAAGGGTGGAAGGGGGGTGGCACATAGGTAATGGGGAAAAAATAAGAACTAAGATACATCATGTACAGGTCCAAGCACCCAATGATAAATGTAAATGTATTGTATACCTAAAATGTACAATTAATATATAAATAAAAAAATAACAAACAAATTCTCATTTTTCTTATTCTTCCTTTTTTAATGCTCACTTCTCTGATCATGCGCCGAATGTATGTATATTGGATGTATGTCTGGGAATGTTGGGGGAGCAGTGGACATATTCTGCACTTTGGGGTTTTGCACAAAGTCATGGTGACTACCATGACTTCTGACTTCTTCACTCTATATTCAGAACACTCCATGACAATGACAACTGGCATTTATTGATTGCTTATTTTGAGCCATGCACTGTTCTAAGCATTTCTCACATTTTAATCATTTAATCCTCCCAACAACTTCACCAAGGAGGCCAAGAGAGTAAGGAAGTTTCCTAAAATAAGAATTCTTTGTATTTTTCTAGGCTTTGTTTCTGCAATAAGGACATCAAACTATTTTTTGAAAAAAAAAAGTGATAACCACTTTTGGTCCCAGATATATTTCAGTGAATAGATCATGAACTGATTTTCATTCTAACTTTTAACTTATAGGAAATGTATGGGAATTTTGGTTGTATCATATCAGCCTTGGTTATAGTAGCTTGTGACACTTCGGTTGGTTTGGAAGAATTCCTTACACAACCTCGTGCTTAGAAGGAATGATTCACCAGAAATGGAAAGAAGTGAATGAAATGAGGAAATTTGGCAATTTCATCATTCAAGTACTATTTTCCAAGTGCTCACTTAATCCATTAGGAAGAAGCATGTGTTGGGGGGTGTGTATCACTCTGACTTACTAACACTTATTTATTTCTAAAGTGTGTGTAGTGGTTACTGCATGCCAGGTTCATTTAATCTTTATTAAAATTATGACAAGCCCTGTTTACAGATGAAGGAACCAAGGGCAAGAGAGATTAAGTAACATATCTGGTAAGTGGTGGGTCAGGATGTTTAATCAGCGCTTGGCTTCCCACCCAAGGGCTGTGCTACTGGTCTTTGCTACCTCTACCAGTAAGAAGTAGACATGTTGAAAGTGTGTGAAGCAACTTAACAAAGGTCAAAGACTGAAACAAACGCTTATAATGTTGATTTCCTCCTACTTAACAAATATCCTCATATAGCAAATAATTTCTAAAATAAAAAATGAGTCCAAATAGCCAAATTAACTATTAGCCTTAATAAAGGAAACTTGGAACTATAAAGAACTGGCTAATGCTTTTTAAGTATTGAAGTTAGTGATATTTAGAATAATAATTAGTTTTTCATTTCACTGAAGACTAAGCAAAAGAAAGTTGAGCTACATCACAGCTGTGTTTGAGTGAACCTCTGTTGCCTTTAGTCTTCCCCCTTCCGCAATGACATCATCCCCCACTGCAACTTGCCTGGGAGAAAAAGCTTCTTCAATTTAACCTGCGCATGAATCACCTGGGGATCTTGTTGAACTCCAGATTCTGATTTGCCTGGTATGGGATGGGGTGGGAATGTCTGGACTGTTAACCAGGTGCTACTGCTGCTGCTACTAATGTTAATACTGCTACTACTGCTACTGGTACTGCTACTGCTGCTTCTGCTGCTACTGTTGCTACATGACCTGCGGTGAGTGGCAAACTCCTCTCCTATCCCATGTTATTTGGGTAGGGGGTGCCAACCTTTGCACCTCATACACCCTACTCCTTCTTCCCTCTGCACAGGTGTGGTTGTCACTGTGGTGTAGACTTGGTTCTTCTTATCCCCAACTCACATACCTAGGCAATGAAGTCCATTCATTGAGAGAGATGCAGAGAGGAGGAAAGAATAGGGAAAAAGGGAGGGAGGGAGGGGGAGAGGGGGAGAGGGGGAAGAGAGAGAGAATGAACAAATGAGGCCTGATGGCATTTTGAGTCCTGAATGCAGCTGCATCCTGGAACATCTCAGTCACACAAGCTTTACATTAAGCTAATTTGAGTAGTTTCTGTTGCTTACAGTTGAAAGGCTTTTTTGCCTAATATAGAGGAGTGACTTAGATTTTATATAAAGAATTCTTTAGTATAGCAGAAGGGTGGTTGAAACTCATACTGAAGCTCATTAGGGGCAGAAAAGATACTAAGGGCATTTGGGGAAGACTTGTAAGAACATGATTAAACTATTTAACAAATAGTGTGACATGGATACCAACCAGTCAAAATAGACACCAGCCACAGCGACATTCTGGAAGCATGAGTTGGACACTAGCCCTAGTTATCTGAACAGTTTGCTATAGATACAACATCTGCAATACTTTCATGTGGATACTGAATTCTCAACATGTAAATTTTGCAAAAGAGGTTTTCAGTGATGCTTTAAAATGTATGTTTATTATGGCTTGTGTTTAGGTGCCCCCTCAAAGCCCCATGTGGATGAAGTGGGGCTTTCTTCTTCAGAGGTGGCTGAATCAGGAATGTGTGATGCTAGGATTAAAGGCATGTGATTACTAAGCCACTACAGGTGAGTGATTGTTTGGCACCGCCCTAATCTTGGTTGTCTGGATAGCATAAAAAGGGCAGAAAGACACTATTAAGGTCCTGTTGCTTTTGCTTCCCCCACCACGAACTGTTACCCCTCTACCTCCCTGCCTCGGAGCCAGCTGATTATGGACTGAAACCTCTTGAACTGTAAGCCAAATAAACCTTTCCCCCTCTAACTTTGGGGGTCAAGTATTTTGTCTCAGAAATGAGAGAAAAGTAACTAAGACAATGTTCCCTTACTGTTTTATAAATTAAAAACTTATTTTCCCCCCAATATTTTTACAGAGGTGCAGACATTGTCATGGCACGTGATTGCTGTCATATTTTCTAGACTAGTCTTCAGACCTTTCTTCTATAAAATGACTACAATATACCTAGCATTTATTTAAATAAAATGGTCCCATATCATTTTAAATGCATTAAGTGGATAATTGATTCGTATTACAAAATGAAAGCTTTTATTTAATCTTTAGGAGTTTTAGAATGTTAGATGAAGTTGAGGGTGATATTATAATTTGGTTTTATCAAACATGATAGAAATCTGAAAGGAGAGCCAATTTCTAGGAGTTACAACTATCTTTAGGGGACTCTATCTTTAAATATGCTGTTAATTGCAATAGCAATAGAGGTTCTTGCTGGTTGTGATTGCTGAACAAGGGGACTAGTGATGCTGGGGAAAGTCTGGAGACTCTGAAGCCCAGTCAGGCTTTGATTGCTTCCTTTGCTTACTTAGCTTGAAGGCAGGAACATTGCGTTACGAGTCCAATGGTCTGAGTTTCGTTTTAACACCGTCCTACACCCGGTCTGTCCCCGTACGTAAAGCCCAGTCCTTTGTGTAGAGCATACCGGAGGAAAGAACTTTCTAGGAATAAGGTGCTATCCATTGTTCTGAAAGGGCACATTAGCAAGCTTGTTAGCAGAGACTAGAATTCTCTAGGAGAGTCCAATGACCTTGACATGAGAAAGCAACATTTCAGAACAGCATAGAAGTACTTTAGACCAAAGCCTAGCGTGCTTCCCAAATTGGGGACCATGGGAAGATTATAAGAGGTCTGTAAAATCTAGAACACACGCCAAGCCTTATGAATGCACTGAATAAATACGTCACACATGCTATATGGTTCTTTCCTTATCTATATCCAAGCTATTTTAATGACCAAATTATAATAATTTAAAAGGGAAATTAATCTAGTCTCTTGCATATTTTAAATATAAATATAATACCTAAAATATAAGGTATTACAGGTTCTATGTTAGTGTACTCCGTTAACATTTTAAACATGTTAAAAAAAACAGGTTCATGGACTTTTGCAGGTAACTTGGATATTAAAAAAAGAAAACTGAAATTCTTTCAGCAGCAAATGTGATTTTTGGTTTCTAAAAAATTCCCTAGACTGATCAGAGGGTGCTCTCTCTATATCCTTAGGACTGTGAAGAATTACCTAGAGGCAAGACAAGAGCTCATTAATTAAATACTTCCGTGCTGGACACTCATCATGCCTGATAGTTCTCTCATTATGTGCCCCTGAGAGGGATACTAGTTGTCAGCAGCTGATGTAAAATAATTTTCTCACTGGTATAACTGCACAAGAAAAGGCTTGATAGCAGTTCTTCATGTCTATTAGGTAAATCATTGGAGGGAAAAATGGTTTTGCAGTGAAGGGAAAGTCAAAACATCTCATGCAAAATCTTAAAATAATTTGTTTTTTATGAGGAGAAAAAAATTAACTTTCTCAATGTAAACATCTTTTGCTGCTTCCCCAGAGACTCCTCTACCTTTGCCATCTCTCTTCTCAGTCATATTTCTCTACTTATTAAAATAGAGAATATTCTATATGCTCTGGTGCACTGTAACTGAAATGCTGAGTGTGAAAAATGCAATTGTTTTTAGTGAATATTATAAGCTGAGAAATTTGGCAATCCTTTGTGGCTGAACTGGTGGGCAAGATCTCTGGGTACTCTGAAGATTCTTTTCCAGAATGGAGATGAAAAATGATGTAAAATCCATATTTATGACTATGACCTATGTTCTATCAATCTACAGCCCAGTCTGATTGAAATTTTTGCTGTGTAATTTCTTTTTATGTGAGTTGCAAATGCAGAGCTCTGGTCATTTGATCACTTAAACACTGGTTCCAACAAATACAACTGATCACATCCTATTTCTATAGTTGATTTATTTTTATTGTTATTTTTAAAATTTTATTTTATTGGTACATTTTAGGTATACAATATAATGACATTCATCATGGGATATTTGCACCTTTACATAATCTCTCTTGATTCTTATTTTTCCCCCTTCCCCTGCCCTCCCTTCAACCCCTCCATCCCTCCCTATTTACAAAGACTGTTTCCTTTTTTTCATTTTCTCATATTAATTCCATTCCCTTCTTCCCTTTCCCCTACCCCTCCCACTTCCCCTTCCCCTTTGCCTCTTTTCTTCCTATTTCACATTATCTATTATACCTTTTAGTCCTTATTTACACTTTCAGTTTCTCACACTAGAGAAACTATTTGGTATTTACACATGTGTGTCCTATTTATTTCACTTAAGAGTATCACCTCAATGTGGATCCACTTAGCTATAAATGTCTCTAATTTCTCATTTTTTATGGCTGAATAGTACTCCATTTTATAAAACAACCACATTTTCTTTATCCAGTCTCCAGTTGATGGGCAATTGGGCTGCTTCCAAGTTTTAGCTGTTACAAACTATGCTGCTATGAACATGGGTACACATATATCACTGTGGTATGACTCTTTTAATTTTGGGGGAAAGATACCCAGCCCAGGGGAATAGCTGGGTCAAATGGGGCTTCCAGGCCTAGTTCTTTGAGGTATCTCTATGTTGATTTCCACAGTGGTTGCACCAGTCTACACTCCCACCAGCAGTGGAGCAGGGTTCCTTCTTCCCCACAGTCCCGCCAACATTTGTTATTGGTTGATTTCATGATGGCAGCCATTCTTTCTGGAGTGAGGTGGAATCTCAGTGTTGTTTTCATTTTCATCTCTCGAATGACCAGTGATGTTGAACATTTCTTCATATGTTTATTTGCTATTTCTACTTCTTTGTCTGAGAAATGTCTGTTCATTTCAGATGCCCATTTTTGGATTGGGTCTTTTAATATGGGAGGTCTGATTTTTTTTTAAAGCTCTTTATAGATTTGAGATAGTAGACCTTTGTCTGAGGAATAACAGGTGAAGATTTTTTTCCCACATTGTGGGTTGTCTCTTCACACTGTTGGTGGTTTCTCTTGCTGTGCAGAAGGTTTTTAGTAAGAAGAGATCACACTTGTTGATTGTTTGTACTAGTTCATAGGCAACTGAGGTTTTGTTCATAAAATCTTTTCCTACACCAATGTTTTAAAGAGTTCTATTAACCTCTGTTCCAGCCAATTCAGCATTTCATTTTAGTATTTAGATCTTTCATCCATTTCGATTTTAGTTTAGTGCATGGTGAGAGATATAGGTCTAGTTTTAGTCTTTGGCAAGTTGAAACCCAATTTTTCCAGCACCATTTATTAAAGAGGCTATCTTTCCTCTAGTGAGGGTGTTTGGCTCCTTTATCGAAGATGAGATGTCTGAGTGTGTCTGGAGTTGTTTCTGCATCTTCTAATCTCTTCCACTGGTCCTCAGGTCTGTTTCTTTGCCAGTACCATGCTGTTTTTATCACACAGTAGCTTTGTAGTATAGTTTCAAGTTGGGGATTGTGATACCTCCTGCCATGTCTCTGTTACCTAGAATTGCTTTTGCTATTCTGGGTCTCTTCTTGTTCCAAATGAATTTGTGGATTGTTTTCTCAAGGTTCGTGAAGTATGCTGCTGCTGGAATTTCAGATGGGATTGCATTGAATCTGCATAGCAGTTTTGGAAGTATGGTCATTTTCATTATGTTGGTTCTTCCTAACCAGGAGCAAGGGATGTCTTTCCATTTTCTGATATCATCTTCGATCTCTTTTCAGAGTGCTATAGTTTTCAGAGAAGAGGTCTTTGATTTATTTTGTTAGGTTGATTCCTAGGTATTTCAGTTTCTTGGATGCTATTGTGAAAGGAAGTGTTTGCCCTATTTCTGTCTCAGTGAGTCTGTTCTTCGTACAGAGGAAAGCTATTGATTTTTGTGTTGATCTTGTATCCAGCTACACTACTGAATTTGGTTATTAAGTCTAGAAGACTTTTGGTGGAGTTCTTGGGATCTTCTATATAGAGTATTGTGTCATTTGCAAATAATGGCAATTTGATTCTTCATTTCCTATCTTTATTCCTTTTATTTCTTTCTCTTGTCTAATTGCTATGGCTAATGTTTCCAAAATTATATTGAGCAAGAGTGGTGATAGTGGACATCCTTGTCTTGTTCCTGATTTTAGTGTGAAGGATTTCAGTTTTTGACCATTTAGTATGATATTGGCTGTTGGTTTTTCATAGATGGCTTTTATCAGATTGAGGTAGAGACCATCTATTCTAATTTTTTATAGGGTGTTTATCATAAATGTGTGTTGGATTTTGTCAAGTGCTTTTTTCTGCATCTATTGAGATGATCATACGTTTTTTGTCCTTGGCTCAATTGATATAATGTATTACATTGATTGATTTGTGTATGATGAACCATCCCTGCATCCTTGGGATGAATGCCACTTGGTCAGGGTGTATGATCTTTTGATGATCTTCTGCATTCTATTTGCCAGTAACTTATTAAGGATTTTTGCATTTATGTTCATTAGTGAGATTAACCTATAGTTCTCTTTTTCATTTGGGTCTTTCTCTGCTTTGGAGATCAAGGTGATGCTTGCTTCCATGAATGAATTCGGGAGTATTGCTTCCCTTTCAATTTCATTAAAGAGTTTAAACAGTAGTGGCTGTAGTTCCTCTCTAAATGTCTTGTAGTGTAGTTGATTTAAATGAAGCAAAGGAAGGTACATCTTGAAGTGTGAAAAGTCCTCAAATAACTAACCCTAGAAAAGCACCAAATCAAATAGTTTTAAAAGTAATTCCCTTAAACTTTGATGTAAAACGCTATTTTAAATATTTCAAAGCTTTAGAATTTATTTTATGACAACTCTGATGTTTAGATAAACCAACATAGAAAATCTGGAAACAAAATGCCTCATTTTCTGCTCACATCCCAGCTACCCACCTGTGACTCTCTCCACAGCCTGTACCTCATCTCTTCTGCCTGGGGACTTCTCTAAGCCTTGGGGAACTTACTCAGCTTGCCTGCAAGGGCAGCCTGGAAGTACAGGGCACCTGATATTCTCAGAGAGAACCATTACCACTGGGGTTAAAATTCAATGAGAAGGCATACCAAAGTGTGTGGTGCACAGTGCCCCCGAGAATCCTTGGAGGAATTGAACCTGTTGCCTTCAGTCACAATCAGCTCATCAATGCACTCTTTACTGCCTTTTTCTTCTCTTTACATTTTATTATTGTGTGTTTGTATTCCAGAATAGTGGTGTTCATTTTGGGGAAATGGTATATGCATATAACATATTTTGCCCAGTTTTCAATCCCTTACCTGCCTCTTCCTTTCCTCCCCCATCCTCTGATCCCCTTTCCCATCTCCAAGTGTCTACTGTCTTCCTTCTTTTCTGTCTCCCTCTACTCCCTCAGTCCAGTTTTCTGGGAACATCTCTCAAGTAGACTACCTGTAACTATGTCCCTTTATTAAGTTTTTCTTTTGGAGGAACCCTAAGATAAGACTTGAAAATGACTCAATATTAGGAAATCTCTTAATATACTTCATTTAGTCAGTATGCCAATAGAGAAAACAATGATTCCTTTATTGGATTCAAAAAAAGGCAAATGCTATATCTTCCATTTTAAGAACTACTGTCAAAATGTGAATAGAAAAAATGTCCTTACTATGTTTATCAATTAGGAGCTACTTGAGATAGAAACTATACTATGTGAGTGTCTTGATTACTTTCTCTCATTGCTGAGACAAAATATCTGACACCCAACATTAAAGGAGGAAAGGTTTATTAGAAGTTTCAGTCTATAATCAGCTGGCTCCAAGGTAGGGTGGCTGGCAGACAGGCCTTGTAGAGGAGAAACAGTTCATGCACAAGGTAGCAAAAGCAACAAGGGACCTTAATAGCGCCTTTCTGCCTCTTTTATTTTATCCAGGCAACTTAGGGCAAGTAGCACTCCCCATCAGTCCTAGTGCCCTGGATCCTAGCATTGCACCATGCATCAATTCCAGTGTCACACACTCTAGATCCAGGCACCTCTGGAAAAGCCCCACCTATGACCACATATGGCTTTGGGGGGACATCTAGACACAAGCCACAACAGTGAGCAAAATATAAGTTTAATATTGGAATTGATGACAAGCATAATGGAGGGATGTGAGGAAGGCGAGGTTAACTAAAGTAGTAACTGCAATAAATAGCCAGTGTCCCTGGGCTTGAGGGACATGTGCCCTAGCAGTCAGGGGTACAAATGCCACAGAGGCTCCTGCTTCTTAGAGTCAGCTTCTAGGAAGGATCTGGGAACCTGAGCTTCCGATTCACCACTGCTACTGTTGGCTATGGTTACTGCTGTTTTTGGTATTATTTTTGCCACTACTTCAAGATGAGACTGTCCTTGCTGTTATTGCTCCTCTCAGGTATACCATCAGAAACCAGAGGAGGAAGAGGGTTTCTTCTTCTGTCCTCCAATTTTCCAGTCATCTTTCCAGTGCCTTCCACTGGCTAAAACTACTAGAGCCAGCTGGTGACCGAGTCTGGGAAGGCAGTGCTTGGGGTCCCAGCCCTACTACTGTACATATCAAAGCACAAAGTGTTGTGAGTGAGCCTGCGATAAAGCAAAGCAATTAGTTATATAAAACAACTGAAATTACATGTAACTAAAATACTAGCTTGGGATTTTTTTCCTTTTAAGTCAGGAATAAGACAAAGATGTAAGTTGTCATAACTCTTATTATTTTTTTTAAAACAGAGCTATTGATGTCTTAATTCATACATCATATGATTTTTCATTTAAAATGTACAATTCAATGGTTTTCAACACCCCCCTCATGCCCACATCCTCCCCCCTCCCCCCACCCTAAGCAACTATTCATCTATTTTATGACTCCATAGATTTCCTTATTCTGGACTTCTGTATGAATGTAATCATACAATATTTGTTTTTTTGTAACTGGCTTAGGATATTGTTTACTTAGTATACTGTTTTCAAGGTTCATCCATGTTGTATTTATCAATACTTCATAACTTTTATGCCTGAAAAATATTACATTGTATGGATATCATATTTGCAACTTTTATTTAATATTTTCCCTTAAATTGGAACTAATGTAGTGTAAATCTAGGCATAAATATTGGACAATAAAAGACAAAATTGAGATTATTTTTTAATTAAATGATTGTTTGTCTTGAAAAGCCAAGCAGAATAAGGAAAAATAATTATAACTAATTAGAGAGTACTGCATAATGACTTCCCTTACAGCAACCAGTTAATAAATATTGTGAAAAATATTTCATTTATAATATCAACAAAGCTTCTGTTCTTATGAACAAAGTAATATGAAACATGTAGGACACACACACCCACACCCACACCCACACATGCACACCCCTTCTCAGAGACATGTGACCATAACTGAAAAGCCATTATGTACCTGGACTAAAGAAAAATAGTAAAAATTAAAATTATAGCCGGGCGTGGTGGCGCATGCCTGTAATCCCAGCACTTGGGAGGCTGAAGCAGGAGGATAGCCAAAAAGTTCGAGGCCAGGCTGGGCTGCATAGTGAGTTCAGGGCCAGCCTGAACTACAAAGGGAGGCCCTGACTCAAAACTAAAACAAAACAAAGAAAACCCCAAAATTAAAAGTATAAAGAAATTATTAGAAATTATGAAGAAATATAGTAAAAATTAACTTATAAGTATATGCTTTCAAATCAAATTCTAATGGCCTTTATGTAAGAACTTTATAAAATAATTCTTAAGATTATATGGAAGAATAAATTGAAGAGAATACCTTAGTAAAATTTTGAAAAAGAAATGAAGATAAGAGGGGAACTGCATTATGAGATACTTAAGGTAAAATGAAGTTACTCTCGGACAAAAGCTGAGAAGATTGTTTACAAATAGACTGGCACTAAACAAGAGTAATGAGAAATATGTAAGCAAAAGTAAAGTGATATCCATTGGAAACATAGAATGATAAGGATAATGAGGAGCCACAGTAAAGGTGAATAGGTGAATAGGTGGACATATATGAATATTTTATACAAAACAAATAATGGCTCATGAACATATATGCACAGTTAACTGCATTAAAATAATAATAACATATGATGGTGAGATAAATGGAGCTAATATATTCTAAGGACCTAACATTGTCAAGAGAGTGGTAAAAGAATTAATACTCTAAAAAAATAAAAAATGCCTGCTGTAAACTAGAATAACAATGAAGAGAATAGTAAAAATATAACTAACAAGTTAATATAGGAGAAAGAGAACAAAAATAATAAAGGCAAGGAGAGAAAAAGTAACATAAAACAGGTTGAAGAAATGGTAAATAAAACAGGAAAAATAGTTAATAAATATAAATCTAGATTTATTCAATACATTGAAAATTAACAGCCTAAATTTTCCAATTAAAAAGCAAAAGTTGCCAAAATGTAAAGTAAATATACTATAAAACGCTTATAGAGACATACAGTATTTTGAATGTAAAAGAGAGAGTGAAAATGAAAAGATGTAAATATAAACTCCAAGAAAAATGAAATTAGTCTGATGGCTACCAATATAATTTAAAAGTTATTTATAACTTTATATTTAATATTTATAAATATTTAAACAATAATATTATTACAAATGAAAAAAGTTATTTCAAAATGTTATGATTAAAAGGACCCAGAATTAAAACAATTATAATAAATTTGTATGCATCTCAGAAATTATACAAAGCAGATTTTTGTAAAATGAAAATGAGAAATGGGGGAATCCACAGTTGTAATGAGAAACTCTGAAACATATCCATCAGTAACTGAAAGAACTTAAAGACAAAGACACAACAACAATGGCCAAAACAAAATTATAAGTATATGGGTCTTATTGATATGATTAATGATACCAACAAAATCAATGTCATCAACAGATAAAATACTACAACTGCAAAGTATATTTTAAGTAGGTATGAAAAATTATCAGTTGAACATAGGTGGGCTCACAAAATACTTCTCAACAAAATTTGAAAGACAGAAATTAGGCCTTAGCTCAATTAAGGTAGACAACAACAGAAAGATTAGAAATTGGGTTGTGGATTTAGCTCAGTGGTGCTGCGCCTTCTTCGCAAGTGTAAAGTCCTGAGTTCGATCCCTGGTATTCAAAAAAGGAAGATTAGAAATTACGCAAATGTTTGGAAATACACTACTTAACTCAAGGGACAAAGAAGATGGACAATGGAATATAAAAATATTTTGAACTTAATGAAAATATGATTTATACAATTTATTGTAAGATAAGGATAAAACCATCGAAAAGAGTAAAATTGATGGCTTAATGTTTCTGTTATCCAGGTGCAGGGGTGTGTGCATCTATAATCCCAGCACTTTCGGAGACTGAGGCAGAAGTATCTTGAGTTTGAGCTCAGCCTAGGCAGCTTTAGTTGCCTTAGCCAGATCCCGTCTCACAATATCACTGGAAATCCCATGATCCAAGCATCAAGGAATTAGAAATGCTATGAAGCCAAAAGAAAACAGAAAAAGGAAAAGGAAACATCAGAGTAGGAACAATAGAACAGAAATAAAGAAGAAAAAAATATATAAAACAGAGAAAATGAAATGTCAAATTTGATTTTTTGAAAAGATTAATCAAATCAAAAAACTTTTAGCAAGACTGGAGGGAAAAAGAGTCAGGACACAAAATTACTGTTCTCAGGAATTAAAAAGAGCCATTACTATAGCTCTTGTAAGATTAATAAGAAAAAAAAGATTAATAAGAAAATAGAACATTTTAACGAACTTTTTGTGAATAATTTGTAAAATATAGAGAAAATAGGCAAAGTGCTGGAAGATAACTTGCCAACAATAATACAATGATAAATGGAAAATGTGAATGCTTTTATAGTTATTAAAAGAAATTGAGTATCTTCCCATATGGAAATCTTCAAGCCCAGAGGCTCAGTTCTTCCAACCTTCATAAAAGAAAGCACAATTCTTAATTTCTTCAGAATAGAAAAGAATAACTTTGCTCAACATGCTTTATGAGGCCATCACAACCTTGATATTCAAATATGACAAAAACCACTGTAAGAAAGAATACTGAATCTTTCTGTAAACTAAGATGCAAAAATTCTAAACATTTGTGAATTGACTCCAGTGATTTCTAAAAAAAGGTATGTCACAATCAAGTTACTTTTATTCCAGGAGTGCAAGTTTGCTTTAATATTTAAAATCTTAATCAAGATAATTTACCATATTAAAGACTAAAGGAGAAAAATATGATTACCTCAGAAGATGCAATAGAAACATTTGATAAAATTCAATGCTAGATTTATCATTTAAAAACCCAGGGCTAATGAAAACTTCTTTAATCTGAAAATGTGTATCTTCAAAAAACACAGTAAGCCATACTTAAGGGTGAAATATTCAAGGATTTTTCTTTGATGTCAGAATGAGACAGATGTTTGCTATCATTGCTTCTATTCAACATTTTCTAAGAATCTTAGACAAAGAAAAAGGTAAATAAAAGAAATAAGAATTGTATGGATCAGAAATAAGTACATAAATAAATCTTTCATTATTTGAAAATGGCATTATTAAATATACAGAAAATTCAAATGAATCTATGGAAAAAAATGCTAGAATTGATAGATGACTCTAGGATGATCCTAGATATATATGAAATTTATATATTTATTTAAAATATATTTTATAGTTAAATATATATAAACTTAAATATATATTTAAAAATATATATTATATAAATGTATCCTTGTATAATTTAGCAGTGAACAATTAGAAAATGGTTTTTAAACAATAATATCATAATACGCCAAAATCAAAATAACTGGGAGGAAAATCTAACAAAATATGTGCCAGTATCTTCTATACAGGAAATTATAAAATATTATAAAACTAAACAAGTAAAGATAAATTTCATTTTCATGTATTAAAAAAAGAAATATTTTCAGCCAAATTCATCTATAGATTCATTGCAATTCCAAATAAAATTTCAGTGGACAAAATTTACAACAATGCTAGGTCATGAGATGTTGTAGACATGGAGATGTACCGTCCAAGGACCTGTGCTGCCCAGCTGTGGGGAACTGTGAGCTACTTCAGGATCTGCCTTCACAACTTTTTTTAGGGCAGCTACATTCAATGATTGAATGAGATGAAAGATAAACTTGTGGGCATTTTGGCCCAATGTGGGACAATTCTATCTGTCTATTTTGACTTTTCCTAGAGAAAAGAGACTCAAATTTCAACTTTTCCCTGGGTCTGTAGCCTGCTGGTCCATGCTGCAGAATTTGAATTTGCCAGTCTTCACAACTGGGTAAGCCAATTCCATAAAATAAACCTCTCTCTATATACATCCTACTGGAGTACCTGACTAATATGACTTCCAATGCATAATTATTTTAGTACTTCATTAAGACTAGAACCCTTTAGAATCAGGCTATAGTATACCAGGGGTTCTTGTATCTGTCTTTTCTCCACTCCCACCTGTACCTAGCCTCCAGCACATGATAAGTTTTATTAACTTATGAAACCAATGACTGAATGCACAAATGAATGCTACAGGGAGAATCTTAAAGAAAAAGACTTCATTTAATTTATATATAAAATTAATTCAAAACTTGGGAGTAGTTTTTCTTTAATTTTTCTTTTTGATTTATTACTAAACAGAAAGAGAAAATGTGTGGCTTTGCAGAACTTATAATAACTGGAAGTGGAAAGAACTTTGCTCACTAGTTCGGATGTGGGCAGAAGACCTACGCTTTCCACACTTGGCACTGGATCAAGAACCCTCATCAAGTGTTCATCACCAGTTCTGTGTGGTCATCACAAAAAATGAGATTTAGAAATGGCAGGTGGGAACCTGGCCTAGAAAGCAAGCTGAAGCTTTCTGCCACTAAAAAAGCTTGGAGAAAAAGATCAAAAATATCATGAAAAGTAACAACTTTCAGCCACAATGAGGAAGAGATAATACTCAGAAACCTGAGGCTATCCAAACGGAGTCTAATTGTCTAAAAACAATATCGGAAATGTGTTTTTTCCTTTTCAGGAAAAAGATAAGTCCCTTTCTTTTACCTGCCTCATCTCACAAATAAAGTCATTCTTGCTTGGATTGGCCTGGTGAGGTGATGGTACCCTCTGAGTGAACACATTTGGTGCATTCTCCATTGACAACTAAATCCAGGAAAGGCTGCTCAGTTTCCAGAAGTTGAGAACTTTGGTTAGGGGAAACAGCTAAAGAGAAAAGAGAACCAGCCTTTCTAAAAAAATAGTGAACTAATAATGCTATACTCTTGGTATCCCTAACTGGTTTTAGGGATAAATCAATGGCCAAGACAAAGCTTTTGTGCTCATGAAGGATGAATTGTAGTAGAGGGGAAACAGACAATAAACATGTACAAAATATAAATAATTTTAGATAGTGAAAAGAACTAATTTAAAGAGAGGGACCAAGAGATGCTTTTTATCAAGATTAGAGAGGGAATCCCTGACATCGAGTTGAGGCTGAACGATTAAAAGGAGACAGCAAGCCATTTTTACATAATTCCAGGCAGAGGGACAGAGTCAAGAGTAGATATTGTGTGGCTGAAGGACAGGAGAAGAACAGGGTGCCAGGAGCATAGTGGGTGAGAGGAGAGGGCAAGAACGAAGCTGGAGAGGGATGCAGAAGTCAAATTACGTGAGGCTTTGAGAGCCAAGATTAAGAGTTTGGATTTTATTTTAATTGCCGAGGGAAGGCATTGGAAGACTTAAAGCAGGAGAGTGATACGATCTGATTTATGCATCCCGTGTATTATTGCCCCTTTCATTTGAACTTTGGCTAGTAATTTTGAGCCTAGCAGTGCCATTAGAGAGCCTCCAATTACTAGCTCTAAATCAAATTGGCCAGAAGTGCTGTCATCCTTAGTAAAAAATGGAAGTCAACATAGCAGGAACCAACCCAATTTAAAAATGAATGAAAGATTTTTAACAGATACTTCACAAAAAAAGATATACGTATGGCCAATAAGCATATGAAAAAATTCTCAACATCATTAGTCAGGAAAATGCAATTTAAAACTGCCTCCCCACAAATGGCTAAAATTAAAGAAAGACTGTATTGAGTACTTATAAAGATGTGAAATAACTGGAACTCTCACACATTTGCAATATGGTAAAGCTCCTTTGGAAAGTAGCTTGGTAGTTTCTTATGAAGTTAAGAATTTACCTCATTCGGTGATATAGCAATATCCCCAGGCATTTACCCAAGAGAAACGAAAGCATATATCCACGCAAAACTCTTATACAAATGTTCATAATAACTTTACTCATAGCCAAAACCTGGAAACAATTTAGATGTCTGACAATTTAGATGTTAAGTGGATAAACAAATCGTGGTGTATTCATTCAGTGAAACTACTCAGCAATACAGAGGAACGAACTACTGCTCCAAACAGCATGAATGAATATATATATCTCTCCATTTTCTTAACCAAAGACAAATACAAAAAGAATATATAATGTAGGCTTCCACTTATTTGGAAGTCAAGAACAAGTAATAACCCACAATGACAGAAAACAGGTCAGCGATTGTCTGGGGCTTGGGGTGAGACTGGAAAATACTTGAGGAAACTTTTTGGGGTAGTGTAAATGTTCTATATTTTGATTGTGGTGATGATTACATGGATATATACATTTGCCTAAACATCAAACTGTACATTTTAAGATGAATTTGTTTTTATTGTTTGTGATTAAAAAAACATAGCAGGAAATATTTTCCATAGTTTCTCATTAGGGAGCCCTTACCTCTCAACGAATCCTATATCCAGAGTCTCTCAGAGCTTAACTTGATGAACAGCTGGGAACCTAGCTTAGTCAACACAGACACAGTTTCTTTACTTCTCTCTCCCTCTTTTTCTGCTGTCAACTTATTCCCTAAAAACTCCTCTGTCCTCTATTCTGACCTTTGAATATTGAGTCAGGGAATTCCCTGCTCAGTTGTATAGTGTACCTCAGTAGGCTTTATTATGGTGATCTAGAAATCTCATTTTCTAGGAGCTAAGCATCTGGTTGATATAATCTGTATCTCTTTTGGGAATTTTGGCTAACTCACCCCTTACACCTTTTTGATAAGACTCCGTTGTATCAGGTTATTTTGAAAGACTTCCAGTACTATCTGTTCTTTTTGTTTTGTTTTTCTTTGACACCAGAAAATTGTATAAGTTTATGTAATACAGTGTGAAGTTTTAACACACGTATACTCTGTGTAACGATCATATCAGTGTAATTAGTATATCTATTATTTCAAACATTTATCATGCCTCCAACTTATTCTTATTCTTGGTCTAGTTCCTATGTTTTCCTAGGATTAGCCAGCTTATTATAATTCTCTCTATTCATCATTCCTTTCTTACATTGATAGAAGTACATGTGTATACTTTGCAGACAGATATAACCTTCATAGAAGAAACAGAACACCCATAGCTGCCAACAGATATATGTGCACTGCAGAAAAATGAAGAGAAGACTTTTCTCTATCAGCACCCTAACCATGGGGTGCCTAAAATTGGGTCTACCACTTGAGTAAGTGGCTGAGTTAAATATTTTGACTTGAATTTCGTAACTTGTCACAATGATCCCATTGGCAGTAGAGTGGTGGGTTGCCAAGAAGGCAATTAATTATCTTTCTGTCTCCCTGTGTATTAAATTTTGTTCCATTTCCCTAAAGAGAGGCGATGCTATGGCTCACGACTACTATGCTCTTGTAGAACTCTCCACACCAATTAGAAGGGCTCTGTGTTATGACACTCTTTGATAAGATGTTATGACACTCTTTGATAGAAAGCCGTTGTCCCATTGAAGAGGAAACTTCGTCAGAAGCACCGAGAATCAAGGGTGTGCTCTAGACACCCTGCATGGGAGGGGACTGTCTGTACTCACTGGGTCCTCAAACAAAGCGCCTCCCACATAGGTCTTTGCATGCAGTCCAGCTACTTCTCTGCGTTTGTCTCAGAGCTCCAATCTTTATTTAGTACTCAGTTGGAGGGAAGCCTGTAATACAGCATTTCTTAACCCACTACTTAGAACTCCTATGTGTTTATTTAAAAGCCCTGGAAGCCCTCTTTTGCAAAAGGCAACTCATCAGGAGGTGAGAGGGACAATGTGTTACTTCTTTTTGTTTGCTTTAGTTTTGAAATGGGGGGCTCACTAGTTGAAATCACGTTTTTTTGGGGGTGGAAGGGGGTGAAAGTCATTTCTGCAAGCCATGTCATGACACTTCTCGGAATCATGAATTTTAACACCTTCATCTTCAATACTTATTTTCTTTTAGAAGGGATTGTCTGTGTTCTCATAATGCATTTCCCTGTCTGGAAAATCAAGATAGGAAACCTACCTGATAATGACTCAGCACCTGGGATTCCTAGATACTATTGTATTTCCATTATCAGGGCCTAGAATTGCATAGATAATTTACTTCATCAATCTCATTCTCACTTTTTCCTTCCTTTCTTAAGCTTTAAGTAAAGTTAATTCAAATAAAAATAAACAAACAAAATAACATTAAAACTGTAGATTAAAAATTCACCATTTTTTCTTCCTCCTGGACTTCTTCTGATTGAAGTGTCTAAATCTGAGCATATGGAATCTCTCTTTATGTAGGTGTTTTATGGTAAGATGTACAATTAAATCAACTACCTAGACTAGTTCCTAACTTTCTTGACCTTGATATATTTCTTCTTAACATCTTTGTTGGTACCAAGCAGATTCTGTTTAGAGCTATGGTGAAGAATTATTCTGAATTAGGAGATATTTTCAAAGGAGGATAAAAATGTTTATGTTAATGGTGGGGCACAATGGCTCATCTTCCTCTTTGAAAGTTTTCCTGTTTTTATTCTGAGTGGAATTACTCTGATATATTTACTTATGGTCCGTCCTCATCTTTGTATTCTATCTAGGGCTACCCTTTAAGTTTGTTGATCAATGCCTGGCATTTATTATTGTGCTGGTAGGATTCACTTGTTTGTTTTGTTTCTTTGTCTTTTAACCTGATGTTTTACATTTAACAATATATCAGAAAATGATAAGGCAATGGAGTTCTCAGAAAGGGATCTACACTGAGTCAGGAAGCCTGGACTCAAGTCCAAGCTGTTATTTACCAGCTGTGTCATCTTGGGTTTTAGTTCCCTCACCTTTTAAATGGAAATGTGTCAACTATAAACAGGTGATATTATTTAGAAGTAAATACAAAAACAAGCATAGACTAGATGTTGAATAAATATCTGTTAATTATATACTTAAAAATTAATGTCCTACAGCTGTACATTTTCACAGATTCTAAAATAGCTTCAAAGATTAAAAATATGCTGGATTTCTCAAAGCCATCAAATGAAAGAAGTTGAGGGTTATTGGGATGGAGATAATAACAACAAATTCTGTAGTATGGATTTAAAAAGCCCTGAGATGATTCTAAGACACTAGTACTTACCAGAGTTGAAAGTGTAAAATTATGAAGAGGGGAGAGGATACACAAATTCTTTCCATAAATGATGCTGGAAAAATTAGATATCCACATGGAGAATAATGAAACTGTCTCCTGTCAGTTATTAAAAAATCAACTCAAGGGCCGGGGATTTAGCTCAGTGGTTCCAGCGCCTGCCTCACAAGCGCAAGGTCCTGAGTTCGATCCCCGGTACCAAAAAAAAATCAACTCAAAATGGATTAATGGATTAAAGTTAATACCTGAAACTATGAAACTAGTAGAATAAAACTCAGGGAAATGCTTCAGGATATTGGCATAGATGAGAATTTTGAATAAGACTGCCAAAGCACAGGAAACAAAAGCAAATGTAGACAAATGGAATTGCACCAAACTAAATAACTTTATACAGTAAAGGAAAAATTCATCAGAGTGAAGAGAAAACCTACAGAGTAGGAGAAAAATATTTGCAAACTACCCGTTTGGCAGGAAGTTGATATAAAAAACATATAAACAGGGCCGGGGATTTAGCTCAGAGGCACTGTGCCTGCCTTGTAAGTGCAAGGTCCTGAGTTTGAGCCTTGCTACTGGAAATAAAAGAAAGAAATATATGTATAAGCAACCCAATTAACCCAATAATAACCTGATTAAAAAATAGGCAACAGACCTAAGTAGACATTTCTAAGAAGACCTAGAAACAACCAACAGATACATGAAAAAAGAAATGCTCAGCATCACTAATCATCAGAGAAGTGCAAATTAAAACCACAATGAGATATCAGCTCACCTTAGTAAGGATGGCTAATATCAAAAAGACTAAAGATAATGCTGGCAAAGATGTGGAGAAAGGAAAAACTTATATGCTGTTGATAGGAATGTAAGTTAGTATAACTATTATGGAAAACAGGAGGAAAGTTTCTTAAGAAATGAGAAGTAGAATTATCATATGATCCAGAAATCTTACTATTGAGTATATTTCCAAAGGAGACAGTCCCTTTTTCTTTTTTTCTTTTTGTTTTTGGTACTGGGGATTGAACTCAGGACCTTGCGCTTGCAAGGCAGGTGGTGGAACCACTGAGCTAAATCCCCAGCCCGACAGTCTCATGTTTATTGCATCTGCAGTCCCATGTTTATTGCAGCACTATTCACAACAGTCAAGGAAACAACCTACTTACCCACAAATTGATGAATAAATAAAGGAAACATGGCCATATACAGCATACCGTATACAAGGAATTTTGTAAATTTGATGAAATTTTGTCATTGCAACAAACCACACTGATGGGTCATTATGTTAAATAAAATAAGCCAGGAACAGAAAGACAAATATTGCATGATCTCACTCATATGAGGACTATAAAAAGTTGATACCATAGAAGTTAATAAAGAAGTGGTTACAAGGGACTGGAAAGAGTAAGGGGGAAGGAGAAGTGGGGAAAAATTCTGTACATTTCAACAAGCTATAGCAAAGGAATTTGAATATTTTCACTATACAGAGATGATCAATGTTTGAAGAGATAGAGTGGAACATTATGCAATGCACACCTGTGCTGAAGCATCACATGGTATCCCATAAGAGTAGTTTTTGTATTTTTAGAAATCAGTTAAAAACTTAAATTAAAAATAAAGTGGCCAGCTAGGGATGTAGCTCACTGGTAAAGTGCTTGCCTTGCACATTTGATGAGGACCTAGGTTCCACCCCCAGAACCACTCACACACTCATCAATCAACCAACTTCTTAAAAAATGAAAATAAGGCTTCCTTGTGACATTTGGAATGGGTGCTTCAATTATTGGCCTTTCTATCCACAGAAAAGGGGTTGAGGAGGTCCATGGTAAGCAGTTTTATCATTAAGAAGGTGACTCAGCAGCTACATACATCACTTCTCATATTTCACCACCCTGAACTTAGTTATGTTGGTATTTCTAGCTGTAAGGAAGGCTAGGAAATGTGCTACCTACATAGGTGTCAGGAAATTTTGTTACTTAGAGGAATAAACATTGGCTTATAACTATTAGCGTCTGTCACATTCACTTACTCTTTTATCAGTATTAGTTCATGTGTGACCTATGTTCTCTCATTTGTCCATGTTCTGATTGGCAACATAGGGATGTAATCAATAATCCTTGGAAAACAAGACTAAAAAAATGTTACTGGTTCTTGGAATTTATTTCTTATCTGTCTATTTATCCATATTTATCTATTGACTACATCTGCCTTATTTTCCCCATGTGTACACATTTGTCTGTAATTCTATACAAGTTTGAACCTCTTGGTTTGGAGTTGGTTTAATTTTAATCTATCTATCTATCTATCTATCTATCTATCTATCTATTTATCTCTCTATCACTGGAAAAGTAACTACATGCAAATGAATAACTAGGAGGTAACTAAGAGTAGAAATAATTATAAAGCACTTGTCAAGACTGAAGTGCTATAGAAATGCTAAAAAAATGACACTAAGAAAAAACTGATTGTCGTGACTTCAAAGGAAGTGTTAGGTTGGAGTGTTTTGACGTGTATGGCATTTAAATGATCTAAATAGATGTTTAGGTACTCACATGAGAGATTGTTCTAGCTACTCAGGGGAAATAAGAGTCTGTTCTACCCACTCGATGTTTAGATACTTCCGTGAGAATTTTATCATCTTTAAATATTATTACTTAAAAAGTAAAGATTGTGTTGTCTTGATTAAATTCATCCAAAAGGACATTGCCTAACAAAAATAGTATATTCTTAGTTTGCCTTGCTCATTTGCACCCTTTAGTTCCTGGAGTCTGCTTCTGTTATGACTGATGACCCTGATCTGTGTGTTAACCTCACACATGAGGATTAGTGCTGCAAATCGGCAGTGAATTTTTGCTAGCGTGAGAGCTTTGGGTAACATAACTATCTTGTTTCGCAAATTTGTGAAGCGTTCCATATTTAAAAAAAAAAATGTGTCTTTAAGTATTCATTAGATACAGGAGGCCATTCCAAAGGCAATAATTTGGTGATTTGAATGTTAAGTGAAAGAGAAATGAATATTGCTTGTATCAGTAGTTTTATTTTATTTTATTTTATTTATTTATTGTTTTTTTGGTACCGGGGATAGAACTTGGATCCTTGCGCTTGCGCAGCAGGCGGCGAAACCACTGAGCTAAATCCCCGGCCCTATATCAGTAGTTTTAAAGTAAGAAAAGATAAATATTTTGCATAGTAAACTACCAAGTATTTCAGATATCTTGAAGAAGCACTGGTAGAACTCATGAATTATTTGGTTTAAAATATTTGTTTTCATGCATTCTTAGCAGAGTGGTGAAACCTCTAGCTCTAGACTCAATCAAAGTAGAGTTCAAATCTATCCTGTGATCTTGAGTCACCAAGATCTTTCTTCATACTTCAGGTTTTTTTTTTTAAACTGGTGAAATGTACTGGGATAATAAATAGTAGTACCTGCCTTAAAGATGTGAGAAATGAATAAAGCTTGTAAAATGTTACTATAGAAGATGGTAAATGCTTAATAAATTCTAGGCATGGTTTTCTGTATTTCTTTGCTCAGATACAGGTTAAATATTCCTCATCTGAAGTGCTTGCGATAAGAAGTGTTTCAGATTTTAAATATGTTTTGGATTTTAGAATATTTGCATATATAAAAAGAGATATAGTAGGGATAAGACGCAAATTCATTTATATTTCATATAAACCTTATACACATAGCCTGATAATTTTATAGAATATTTTTAGTATGCCTATAGTTTGACTGTGAACTCTCGAATAAAGTCTGTTGGAGACTTTTCTATTTGCAATGTCATGTTGATGCTCAAAACGTTTTGGATTTTGCAGCATTTTGGATTTTTAAAATCAGGAATATTCAGCCGGGGTTTTAGCTCAGCAGTATAGTGCCTGCCTGGCAAGCGTGAGGTCCTGAGTTTGATCCCTGGTTAAAAAAAAAAAAAAAAAAAAATCAGGGCTATTCAACCTGCAGGACAGTCTTCTCTGTTGCTGATTTCAAACCTCAAATTTCCTGGGGTTCAATAGGAAAATACTCTTTTATGATATGGCAGTACAGCTTAGCAGTTGGGTTCAAACGTCCTTCACCAATCTCCAGCTGTGTATTTTGGGGGTAAGTTAGGTAATTCAGGCTATCACTGAGGCAGTACTTACAAGAATCACCTTTAGAATCTGAACCTAGTGGCTTGCAGTGTCGGAAATATTCATGGTACTGAAACATATTTTACTAGATTTGGTTTCTTTTATACCTAAGTAACCCTGGCATATAGTAGGTATTGAATGGTTGTTTATTAATCAGATACATGAAAGCAAAAAATACTTCTTTATAGCTGTATTGATTTTATTTTGATGTTGCTAGTGCTGGAGGATTAGACTCTTTGTATGCTTTATACTACATCACTTTGTAAACCAGAACAAGAACTTTCCTATTTAAGGAAACCTGTGAAAAATTCTTTCCTGAAAGATGATTAGTCATTGCCTTCTGTATGCTTTGTAAATTTTCTCTCTCCATAAAGAAACATAAATTTAAATAGAATGTTACAGAACCAGCAGAATATTGAGGGAAATCTGCAGTTACTACTTCTCTGATCTGAAATGTAGGTTTGTCAACTTATCCCTTTCTTCTTTCGGGGGATGCCTGTCACCAAATATTAAAATATCTCTATGGGCAGTTGAAAAAAAATAGAGATGAAAGCATTGGAGACTCTTCAGAATTAAAATGTTATATTTCACTATTCTCTCATTATTTTAAGGTACAATGTTTAACTCCTTAGAGAATTCCTTATTGGGGAGGCCATTCTGAAGCTTTTCCTTTGGGGCAGAAGTGAGGAAGGTAGAGGGAATGGGGTAAGGTTTTGAAGTTTCTTCCCAAAGTTGTGTATGAGGGTTCTCAGAGCAACTGTTTCTTGACTCTGCACCCATTAACTGGAAATCCTGGTATGTGTGCGTGCGTGTGTGTGTGTGTGTGTGTGTGTGTGTGTGTGTGTGTGTGTGTGAGGGCTTTTCCTGCTCTTTTGGCTGAATTAGGGCATGGACCTCTGCAAACCAGACACAAACTCCCGGATGTGGATCACTCGGTGTGTTCTCCAAGAGAGCACTCTGGCCCATCCCTTTGCCTGCCTTTTTCTTTCAACAAAAGAAGGAAAGTGAGTTTCTGGCAGAGCTTGTTGAGGTGCTCCTTGGTGCTGGGCTCTGGCAGGATACAGCCACTGAAGTGCAGTGTATTTAAAAAAATCTCTTTCTGAGAAACGAAAACATGATTTTGAAGTAGTCTGTAGTATCGAAATGCAGTACTCTACTTCTTTTCGAAGCAAGACTTGCTGGAGGCTCACTGGTGCAGAAGGGTCCTCAAGGCAAAGAGGCTCAGAAACAGCAGGAATGGGATCTTGAGAAAGGTATCACTCTTCCTACAAAACAAATTGCTCTAATTAAAAAAATGTGTCACGTTAGCAGGAGTAGCTCAATTGGCAATGTGATGGTGGGAGCAAGTTGTGAAAAGCCTCCATAGAAATATCTGCTTACAGACTTCATAATCTGCTTTTTGAGGTATGATGAAAGGAACTGGAAATTGGTGTCCAGTGGTCATTCCCTCTCCTCTCATTCACCTCTTCTAGGAATAGAGACCTTGGAAAACTTTCCTTTCCCTTTCCTTTTCATCCTCTTGTCTGAGTATATAGCTGCAATAGAGAGAGATGCTTCAAGATATTCATATTTTTATCGAATCTAGCCTGTTTCAGTCATCACCTACAAATTCCAATGGAATTTTAAACACTTCAGATTTATTAATTTGTTCATTTATAAAAAATTTTGTGCTGTTAATATTGAAAGAGGACCACCAAAAAAAAATAACATTGAAATACACACAATATTTGAGAGCACAAACCTCTATGTCTACTTGGAAGCACTACTTTCAATTTTCATTAATGTTTATATTCTTGTTTTTGTTTGGTTCCATTTGCATGAATTAAAGCATTCTGCCATCTGTTTCTAGAAATGCTTAAATTTAGCCAACTTGAATTGAATTATATTATATAGTGGGGTGTGAAATCCTCATCCTATGTCATAATAAAGGGAAAACTCCAAAACCAGAATACTATATTGAAGCACAATGTTCATGTTTGGGGATTGTAAATCTCTATAGGTTTTGGAAGTAGTATCTAACTTTTTTTTAAAGATGTGATTTTTTTTTAATACTAGAGGATCTAATTAACATGCATACCAATCATCTGGGGGGTCTTGTTAAGGTGCAGTTCTGAGTCTGTGATCTTGGGAGGGGTCCAAGCTTATGCGTTTCTCACAGGTGCCTTTGTGCTGCTGCTGCTTCTGAGGCACAGACCCCACCTCAGGCAGCAGGCACCTCGATACATTTAGTTTCTCTGATTCCAGCTGTGTGGCTGGTGGAGTTTAAAGTTCATTTATAAGGCTTCAACAAAATTTGTGAATCTTGCAATGAATTAGCGATGATTAAGCTCTCTTTCCTAAAGGAAGAAAAGCTAAGATTCACAGGACAGTAGAACTCAGCTGGTTCTTGTCCCTGAGCCCTCATGTCCCATCTGTGGTTATTTAACTTTGGAGTTTCTCCTTTGTTCTTGTCGTGGGGAATTTGTACCTGTACATGATATATCTTGGTTATTTTTTCCCCATCTCCCTGCCCTCTCTTCAACTCCTCCACCCCTCCCTATCTACACTTTGTTTCCATTTTTTCCTTTCTTTTCCCCTATCCCCTTCCCCTCACTTCCCCTTCCCCTTCCCCTTTGGACCTTTTCTTCCTATTTCACATTATCTATTATACATTTTGGTCCTCATTTACACTTTCAGTTTCTCACACCAGAGAAACTATTTGGTATTTACACATGTGTGTCCTATTTATTTCACTGAAGAGTATGGCCTCAATATGCATTCATTCTCTATAGTTTCTCATTCTTTATGGCTGAGTAGTACTCCATTTTATTTACCTGCCCCCCCATCTTTATCCAGTCACCAGTTGATGGGCGATTGGGCTGTTTCCAAGATTTATCCATACAAACTGTGCTGCTCTAAACAGGGGTGTGCATATATTGCTGTGGTATGATGCTTTTAATTCTTTTGGGAAGATACCCAGCAGGGGAATATCTGGTTCAAATGGGACCTCTAATCCTAGATTTTTGAGGTATCTCCATACTGATTTCCACAGTGGTTGCACCAGTCTACACTCCTACCAACAGTGGAGAAGGGTTCCTTTTTCCCCACCACCCAGCCAGCATTTGTTATTGGTTGATTTCTTGATAGAAGCCATTCTTTCTGGGGTGAGGTAGAATCTCTCGAATGACTAGTGAAGTTGTACATTTTTTCATATGTTTATTTGCTGTTTCTACTTGTTTGTCAGAAATGTCTGTTCATTTCAAATGCCCATTTTTGGATTGAGTATTTAAATTTGAGGGGTGTCTGTTCTTTCAAAGTTCTTTATATCTTCTAGATAGTAGACATTTGTCTGAGGAATAGCTGGTAAAAATTTTTTCCCACACTGTGGGTCACCTCTTCACTTTGTTGGTTTCTCTTGCTGTGCAGAAGCTTTTTAATAAGATGAGATTGCAGTTGTTGATTCTTTGTGTTAGTTCACATGTGACTGAGGTTAAGTTCCTTATTGACTAAGCATGACACTCAGTTGTATTTCAAAACTTTCATTGGTTACAGTTGAATTTAAAGAAGATGGAATCCTCTCTCTCTTACTCTCCTCTCCCCATGTAGATAAAGTTCTTGGTCTTCTGTGAATAAATAGCATGAAGGTAGATTCCTGAATATCCAACAGAGTGTCAGTGGATTGGGAGGACAAGATCTCACTGATGGTCTTTGAAAAAGCTCTATGAAACTTGCTCAGAAGCAAGGACAATGGAAAGAACATAACCTAGTTCTAAAAATAGCCAACATTTAATGGTGGTTTCTATGTACAGGCTACTTTGCCAAAGGCTAGATACATACCATCTCATTTAATCACCACTACATCTATATGATGTAGTTATTATTATGTTGAGAGAAGTAACTGGGGCACAGGAAGGGTGAATACATTTTCCTGATTCCACAGCTAGTAAATGAAAGACCAGAATGACTTCCCATTACTTTGAAGACAAACACCATGTGCTTCCATGTGCCTTACAAAGTTCTATTTGATCTAATTCTTATTACTAAACCCAGACGTGCTGATTTTCTTTTAATTTGTCCATCATATAATACTTTTCCCCACTCTAGTACTCTTTCTCTAGCTTTTGTTTTGTTGCCTAGTGTTAACTCATCCTTTATCTTGGCCTAAAAGTAATTTACTTGGAAATTCTTCCTAGACAAATTCTCAATCTGAAATTCCACCAGGTCCCTTGCTCTACATATAGTACCTGCTAGCTTTCCCTCCTGCATCATCCGAAACATTTATTTGTATTGTCCTTGGCGTATTGTCTTTCTTTTCCTCTGCTAGAATGTAATCTCTGTGAGGCAGGAACTTGGACTGGTTAGCTTATTATTTCTGCCTGGTGCATATTAAGTTCACAGTAAATGTCAAGAGGATGAATAAAATGAATGATCTTCATATTTTGAATTGGTCCCTAGAATAAATATTGATGGAAGGTAGGATAAGAACAGAGGACAAGTGAAGAATATTGCTATTTGAAAAGAACTGTGAGAACTACATCACTCACTGGTGTTCCTAATAGTTTCATTGTGTTGAAAAGAGAATTTTGTTTTCATTTTTATTCTTTTCACAGTTCTACAATGAGAAGTACTCTTCATATTTTTTGAAGATAGTATTATTCTATAATAAATCTTAGTAGTTTTCAACCTAGATGGCCCTGAATTTATTACAAAGGATACTTGAATTTATAAAATAGCCTGTGGCCATTGTATGTACATTAATTAAATGACATGACTTTAAATATGTGCACCTATACACACTAGTTGAAAAATGTATTATAAATAATGCAATACCAATCTACTTAAAAGCATTAATGGATTCATGGTAATTTAAAAATAGTTATATATTTTCCTTTACTACAGGTTTTAAATAGTCTAATATTTTAAAAGTCCTCATAGCTAAATGTTGAAAAATTCAAGATTAAAGAGGATTAAATCTTCTAACTTTATTTTGAGTTTTATAAATGTTAAGACAGCAGTGATCTTTAGACATCAGCATTCCAGTTTTTATTGTAATTCTACATTCTTCTTGGAAATTGGTTTCTTAAATCAAAGCCACTCGCAAAATTGCATTCGATTATTTATATCTCTTTGGTTGCTTGTTCATTCTATCTTTAGCTTTCTTGGGGTACAGAGTATTCACAGACCAAATATCAAAGGCAAGAATTGATATGAATTCATTTTGACTCCTTGAAACATTAGGAGAATATTTTCATGTTATTAAAAATGTGCATTATTCATAATTATCAATTTATATATTGTAGTAATTGGTAGAAGTGAAAATCTTTTGTATTAGCTTCATTTTATTTTATTTTTATTAGTGCATATTAATTATGCAGAATAATGAAATTCTTGGTGGCATTTTCACACATGCACATAACATACTTTGATCATCTCCATTTCCTCTTTTGGCCTCCCTTACCTTCCTCACCTTCCCGCCCTCTGGTCCCCTTCCTCTTCTCTGCAGAAAAAATGGCCTGTTGAATAACGTTCTTATGCTAGCTTTTTAATCTGTCTCATGAATAGTTCCAAAGTAATTTTTCTAGGCTTCCTATTTTGACATTTTAGTTTCTCCTCAAAAATTTCCAGTAGCACTCATCACCTCCAGATGAAAGCCTGGATATTGTATTTTAGATGATCATATTTATTCCAATCTAATCCTTATTTACTTCTCTATTTTTTTTCTTTCAATATGCTGCCACAAATGTGCTATAGTGTGCAAGTTAAGCATTTGGTTGAAATCAAGAAAACTTGGATCAAACCCAGGTCGTGCCATTTGCTACCCAGCATTGGGCTGAGTGTCTAAGAATCAACATCAAATTTAAACCCCATTTAGCCCAAAGGAAGGCATGATTATCCTTATCTTGATTTCGCTGGTAAGAAAACCGAGGCTTAAAAGAGGTAGGTAATTCCAATTTTCTGACCATTTTTTTCTCTTATTCCCCCAGGCAATTCTGGGTGGCAAAGTCCACAAACTATGGCAAGACCTCAGTGCCAAAATTCTAAGGAAAAGGAAATTTCCTCTCCTTTTGGTGGCGCTGTTGTTTCCAAGAGACTGAGAAAACCTCTTGATTTTCTTCTGTCCTCCCTCTGCTTTGGCCTGATACATTAGTCAGGGAAATGTGACACAGAGCTTGACAAAGCAGAGCAGCAAGTTTTTGGATGGAGAACCATGTATGGAAGGCCCGGGGAGTGAGAAAGTACTGGAGAGGAAGGAGCTTGTGAAAACAACCTCCTAATGGCGTTTCTGAGCTCCAGAGCATCCTTAAAATGCACAAATTATAAATGGGATCCTCATTGTCATACTGAAGACGGCTAACTTAATAGATTACTGTCCAGGTCCCAGACTGACCACTGGGTGGCGTACACACAAGAAGATACAAAAAGCGACACAAAGTCTTAAAAGATGAAACTGATCGTGGAACTGTAGTTAGTCCACAGGGGGTGAATTGAACTTTGCTGCCAGGACCTAACAAGATCAATTGCCTGGAAAAGCAAAAATGTTAATATTCTCCATTGAATTTGAAAAATGCCAAGAGTCCCATATCATTATATTCTAAGGGTCTGGAATATAATCTAAAATTACTTGGCATATAAAGAAATACAAGTATTTCAACTCACATGGAAAAGGACAATCACTAGATAGTGACACTGAAAGCCTACAGGTGTTGGAGTTTTTTTTGACAAAGACTCATAGAGCAGCTATTATAAAAGTTCTTGAACAAATGAACACACTCTTGTGAAAAGTTAAAAAGCCTCAAGAAAGAAATAGATGATATAAAGAAAAACCAAATAGAAATTATAGACCTAAAAAGATAATAACCATAAAAGAATCAACAGCAGACTGAACTTAATAGCAGAGTAGAGATGATAGAAAAAAGCGTAGTGAATTTGAATTTAGATTGGTAGAACTCAGTCTGACAAACATAAAAAGGAAGAGGAGAGTTTTGGGGATTTGTGGAGCAATAAAAAAATTGAATTTTCAGGCTGGGGATTTAGCTCAGTGGTTCCACTGCCTCCTTGCAAGCGCAAGGTCACAAGTTCGATCCCCAGTAACCCCCACCCCATCAAATTTTCTTGTCATCAAAGTCCCATATAAAGGGAAGAAGTGCTGAAAATACTTAAATAAATAATGCCTGTAAACTTACAGGTTTGGTGAAGGACATAAACCTATAGAATACAGAAGCTTGGCAAACCCCAAATAGGATAAGCACAAAGAAATCCATGCCCAGCCACCTTACAATCAAACTGCTATGGTCATAGAGCAGCCAGAGTAAAATTATGCATTACAGGTAGGATAATGATGATTTGAATGACTGTGGCTTTCTCCTCAGAAACCCTAAAGGCAAGAAGAAAGGGGTACACAACATTTTCAAAGCACTGAAAGAAAAGAACTATTAACCTAGAACTTTGTTTCTATATATCATATTCTTCAGGATTAAAGGTGAAATGAAGAATTATCAAATGAAGGAAAGCAAAGAAATTTATAGATAGAGACATACTCTAAAAGAATTACTAAAAGAAGCTCTTTTTAAATTTTTATTTTATTGGTACATTTTAGGTATACAATATAATTACATTCATCATTGGAAATTTCCACCTTTACATAATCTCTCTTGGTTCTTATTTTTCCCCCTTCCCCTGCTCTCCCTTCAATCCCTCCATCCCTCCCTATTTACAAAGACTTTGTTTCCATTTTTTCATTTTCTCATATTAATTCCATTCCCTTCTTTCCTTTCCCCTACCCCTACCACTTCTCCTTCCCCTTTGCCCTTTTCCTATTTCACATTATCTATTATACCTTTGTCCTTATTTACACTTTCAGTTTCTCACACTACAGAAACTATTCAGTATTTACACATGTGTGTCCTATTTATTTCACTTGAGAGTATCTCTTCAATGTGCATCCATTTAGCAATAAATATCTCTAGTTCCTCATTCTTAATGGCTGAGTAGTACTCCATTTTATAAAAAACCCCATATTTTCTTTATCAAGTCTCCAGTTGATTGGCAATTGGGCTGCTTCCAGTTTTTAGCTATTACAAACTGTGCTGCTGTGAACATGGGTGCACATATATCACTGTGGTATGATTCTTTAAATTCTTTGGGGAAGATCCCCAGCACGGGAATAACTGGGTCAAATGGAACTTCCAGGCCTAGTTCTTTGAGGTATCTCCATACTGATTCCCCCAGTGGTTGCACCAGCCTACACTCCCACCAGCAGTGGAGCAGGGTTCCTCTTTCCCTACAGCCCCGCCAGCATTGGTTATTGGTTGATGTCATGATAGCAGCCATTCTTTCTGGAGTGAAGTGGAATCTCAGCGTTGTTTTCATTTGCATCTCTCGAATGACAGTGATGTTGAACATTTTTGCATGTACTTATTTGCTATTTCTACTTCTTTGTCTGAGAAGTGTCTGTTCATTTCAGGTGTCCATTTTTCGATTGGGTCTTTAAATTTGAGAGGTCTGATCTTTTTAAGTTCTTTATAGATTTGAGATAGTAGACCTTGGTCTGAGGAACAGCAGGTGAAGATTTTTTTTTCCCACATTGTGGGTTGTCTCTTTACACTGTTGGTGGTTTCTCTTGCTATGCAGAAGGTTTTTAGTAAGAAGAGATCCCACTTGTTGATTGTTTGTGCTAGTTCACAGGCAACTGAGGCTTTGTTCATAAAATCTTTTCCTACACCAATGTCTTCAAGAGTTCTACCTAACCTCTATTCCAGCTGGTTCAGCGTTTCTGTTTTAATATTTAGATCTTTCACTCGTTTCAATTTTAGTTTAGTACATAGTGAGAGATATAGATCTAGTTTTAGTATTTCAAAAGTTGAAACCCAATTTTTCCAGCACCATTTATGAAAGAGGCTATCTTTCCTCCAGTGAGGGTGTTTGGCTCCTTTATTGAAGATGAGATGGCTGAGTATGTCTGGTGTTGTTTCTGCATCTCCTAATCTGTTCCACTGGTCCTCAGGTCTGTTTCTTTGCCAGTACCATGCTCTTTTTATCACAGTAGCTTTGGGGCTTGTGATACCCCCTGCCATATCTCTGTTACCTAGAATTGCTTTTGCTATTCTGGGTCTCTTCTTGTTCCAAATGAATTTTTGGATTGTTTTATCAAGGTCCACGAAGTATGCTGCTGGGATTTCAATTGGGGTTGCATTGAATCTATATAGCAGTTTTGGAAGTATGGCCATTTTCACTATGTTGATCCTTTCTACCCAGGAACAGGGAATGTCTTTCCATTTTCTGATATCAGCTTCAATCTCTCTTTTCAGAGTGCCATAGTTTTCAGAGAAGAGGTCTTTGATTTCTTTTCTTAGGTTGATTCCTAGGTATTTCAGTTTCTTGGATGCTATTGTGAAAGGAAGTGTTTGCCCTATTTCTGTCTCAGTGAGTCTATTGTTCGTGTAGAGGAAAGTTATTGATTTTTCTGTGTTGATCTTGTATCCAGCTACTCTATTGCATTTGGTTATTAAGTCTAGAAGACTTTTGGTGGAGTTCTTGGGGTCTTCTATATACAGTATCATGTCCTCTGGAAATAATGACAATTTGACTTCTTCATTTCCTATCTTTATTCCTTTTATTTCTTTCTCTTGTCTAATTGCTGTGGCTAATGTTTCCAAAACTATATTGAGCAAGCATGGTGATAGTGGACATCCTTGTCTTGTTCCTGATTTTAGTGTGAAGGATTTCAGTTTTTGACCATTTAGTACGATATTGGCTGTTGGTTTTTCATAGATAGCTTTTATCAGATTGAGGTAGAGACCATCTATTCCAATTTTTTATAGGGTGTTTATCATAAATGTGTGTTGGATTTTGTCAAATGCTTTTTCTGCATCTATTGAGATGATCATATGGTTTTTGTCCTTGGCTCTACTGATATAGTGTATTACATTGATTGATTTGCATATATTGAACCATCCCTGCCTCCCTGGGATGAATGCTGCTTGGTCAGGGTTTATGATCTTCTTGATGATCTTCTGCATCCTCTTTGCCAGTATCTTATTAAGGATTTTTGCATCTATGTTTATTCGTGAGATTGACCTATTGTTCTCTTTTTCGGTTGGGTCTTTCTCTGCTTTGGGGATCAAGGTGATGCTCGCTTCCAGGAATGAATTTGGGAGTATTGCTTCCCTTTCAATTTCATTGAAGAATTTAAACAATAGTGGCAATAGTTCCTCTCTAAATGTCTTGTAGAATTCAGCCGTGAAGACATCAGGACCCAGGCTTTTCTTAGTTGGTAAGTTTTTAATTATGTGCTCAATTTCATTGGTTGACATTGGGTTGTTTAGAATTTTTAGGTCTTCTTTGTTCAACTTTGGTAATTCATACATGTCTAGGAATCTGTCCATTTCTTCTGTGTTTTCCATCTTATTGGCGTATAGGTTCTGGAAGTAGGTATTGATGATCCTCTGGATTTCTGCTGGGTCTGTTGTAATTTCACCCTTTTCATTCCTAATTGCATGGATTTGGGCCTTTTCTTTCCTTTTTCTGATGAGGTTGACTAAGGGTTTGTCAATTTTGTTGATTCTTTTGAAGAACTAACTCTTGGCTTCATTGATTTTTTGTATCATTCTCTTAGTCTCCATTGCATTGATTTCTGCTCTCATCTTTATAATTTCCTCCCTTGCATGAGCTTTGGGTTTGTCCTGTTCTTCTTTTTCTAGAAGCTTGAGGTTCACCATCAGGATGTTTAATATGGTTCGCTCTGTTTTTCTAATATGAATATTCACTGCTATGAATTTCCCTCATAAAATTGCTTTCATTGTGTCCCAGAGATTCCAATATGTTGTATTGTCATTGTCATTTAATTGAAGGAACTGTCTGATTTCTTCTTTAATTTCCCCTGTGACCCATTGATTATTCAGAAGTGTGTTCAATTTCCACGTGTTTATGGAATTCTTGCAGTTTCATTTGCTGTTGATCTCCAATTTCATCACACTATAGTCTGATAATATATAGGGGATAACTTCAATTCCTTTGCACTTACTTAGCCATGTTCTATGAGCTATTATGTGGTCTATTTTGGAGAACAACCCGTGTGCAGCTGAAAAGAATGTGTATTCTGATTTTGTGGGGTGGAACACTCTGTAAACATCTGTTAAGTTCATTTGTTGAAGAGTTTGATTGAGTTCTAGTATCTCATTACTTATTTTTTGTCTAGTTGATCTATCTATTTGTGACAGTGGGGTATTGAGGTCTCCCATTGCTATTGTATTTGTGCATATATGACTTTTGATGTCCATTAGTATTTGTTTTATATAGTTGGGCACACTAGTGTTTGGTGCATATTTATGATTGTCATGTCTTCCTGTTGGATTGTTCCCTTTATTAGGATGTAGTGTCCTTCTTTGTCTCTCTTAATCACTATTGGTTTGAAATCCACTTAATCTGCAAAGAGGATAGCTACTCCTGCTTTTTTTGGGTTCCCGTCACATGGAGTATTGTTTTCCACCCTTTAGCTTTCAGTCTATGAGTTTCTTTTTGACTTAAGTGTGTTTCTTATATGCAGCATATTATTGGATTTTGCTTCTTGACCCATTCTGACAGTCTATTTCTTTTGATTGATGAGTTGAGACCATTAACATTGAAGGTTATAACTGAAACATATTGACTTATCATTGTCATGACTTTTTCTTTTTGTTGGATTCTCCCTCTTTACATTTAATTTCTTGTCGTGCCCAATGGATTCATTCTGCTGGGCTTCCTGGGGTTGTAATCCTCATTGTGTGTTTCTAGCATATTGTCTAAAATTTTTTGGAGTGCTGGCTTGGTATTCATGAAGTTCCTAAGGTGCTCTTTGTCATGAAAGTATCTATTTCTCCATCAATTTTGAAAGATAGTTTTGGAGGGTACATCAATCTGGGTTGGAAGTTGTTTTCCTTTATGGCTTGAAATACATTACTCCAAGCTCTTCTTGCCTTGAGGGTTTGTGTTGAGAAGTCTGCTGTGATTCTGATGTGCTTTCCTTTGTATGTGATTTGTTTCTTTCCTCTAACTGCTTGTAGAATTTTGTTCTCCTGTTGAGTTTCTTGATCTTAACAATTATATGCCTATGTGTAGATTTTTTTCACTTCTGTGAACATCATCTGCACTCTCTCCTGTTTCTTTGTTGACTCCAATCAGTCTTATGTTATTCTTCTTTGCATCATCTAGCAGCTGCTGGATTGATTTCTTGTGGTCCCTTACAATTTTGAAGCAATTTTTCTTTTCCTGGTCACTAACTGCAATCTTATCTTCTATATCTGAAAGTCTGTCCTCACATTGGCTCATTCTGCTGTGTAGACTTTCAATGGAGTTTTAAATTTCCTGGAAATCTGTTTGCATCTGTTTTATGGATTCTATTTGTTTCCTATGTTGGGATTCCATCATGTTCCTCAGCTCCTCTCTAGATTTATCAATCATGTCTTGCTCTATGAGCGCAATTTCTGCTGTTATGTGAGAAATTATTTCTGATTTCTTTTTTTCCAGATCCTCTTTTGTTGCCAGTTCTGGGAGTCTAGGTGGTAGAGCATCAGAATGTTCCATCTCATTTCCCTTTGGGGTTGCTGTACGTGATCTGGAAGTCTGGTTTTAAAACTTATTTATGTGTCTTCTCATTTCAACGGGGGGGCGGGGGCGGGCGGTGCTGTTAGCACCCATGTGGCTCACCTCCTCTGCACTGGGAGCAGCAGAATGGTGGCCAGGAGGCCTCTTCCTCTGCATTGGGAGCAGTGGTATGGCGGCCCAGAAGCCCCTTCCTCTGTGCTGGGAGTGGTGGAATGGCAGCAAGGAGGCTCCTTCCTCTGGGCTGGGAGTGGTGGAACGGTGGCCTGGAAGCCCCTTCCTCTGTGCTGGGAGCAGTGGAATGATGGCCTGGAAGCCTCTTCCTCTGAGCTGGGAGTGGTCTAAAAGAAACTCAGTTTAACATCAGGAACAAAGGAAAAGCTAGCACAATCACAAATATCTAAGTAAATATAGTTGTAGCTTATTCTTATTCTCCTGAATTTTTCAAAACTTTTTTCGCCATTGAAAACAAAAACTAAAATTTTGTCTGATGAGCTCTCAATGAATGTAGATGTATAAGACAACTACAGCATAAACTGAGGGAATAAAGTGGTAAGGTTTCTATATTCAAATTACATGTAGTTTATAGATTCTTTAAAAATTACAAAAATTAAACATGTATTTTGTAATGTCTAGAGAAATAACTAAAATACTATATTAGAACAAATTAGATACGTTAAAATGAAATCTTAAAAATGTTTCACCAATAAAAGGCAAGAAAGGGCAAATACAGAAATCTAAAAAATAAGAAACAAATAGAAAATAAACTGAAGAATGGGAGACCTAATTCAAACATATCAATAGTTGCAATAAATGTGAATGATCAAACTGTACCAATTAAAAGACAGAGTCAGAATAGATTAAAAACCATGACACAACTACATGCCATCTGTAAGAAACTCATTTCAAATGTGATCACATGGATAGATTAAATGGATAAGAAAAAAATATAACATGCAAACCCTAATATAAAGAAAGCTGGAGTGACTATATTTATGTCAAACAGAGAACTTTAGAATGAAGAAAATTATTAGCAATAAAGAATATTATATAGTATTGAAAGGATCAACTCATCAAGAGTACATATAATTACTAAAAGTATGCACATTTGATATCAGGGCTTTAAGATAAATGAGATAAAATTGACCAGAATGAAAGGAGAAATAAATCCATGCATATTGTTGGAAACATCAACATTTCTCTTTCGGTTATAAATACAACGAGCAGACAGAAAACGAGCAAGGATACACAAAAACTGAGGAATGCTATTAACTGACTGGATCTGACATTGAACACTCCACTCAACAACAGAAGAATATATTTTTTAAGTATGTGTGCAACATTCACCATAAAAGACCATCTCAGATCATAAAACAAGCTCTAACAAATCAAGGGTAATTGAAATGGTATGTTCTGAGATTATGATAGAATCAAACTAGAAATCAACAATAGAAATGTGACAGGAAAATATCAAAACACTTGGGAAATTAATCATCAAATTTTAAAGTAATGCATCAAAGAGAAAAATATCAAAGAAATTAGAAAATATTTTGAAGTAAATGGAAATGAAACTACAAACTGTTAATTAAATTAAGGAAGTTCTTGGAGGGACATTTTTAGCCATGAAATGTGCATATTAAAAAGGAATAAAGGTCTCACATCTAGAATGTAAGCTTCACAGTGGTTTCACTGCTTGCTGCACAAGCGCAAGGACCAGAGTTCATTCCCCGGTACCAAAAAAAAAAAAAAAAAAGAATGTAAGCTTCTACTGTAATATATTAGAGAAGGAGCAAATTAAACCAAAATGAACCAGGATAAAGGAAATTACAAAGAAAAGAACAGAACTTTGTGAAACTAAAAAATGGGAAAAGCAAAGAAACAAAAAAACTGATTCTTAGGGAAAATCAGTGTTATTTATGATACTCTAACAATACAAAAAAACAAACAAAGAGAAGGTATAAATTATTAATATCAGGAATGAAAAGTAGACATTAGTACAAACTCTGTAAATAGGAGGAAAATAAGTGTATGCAACTTACATAAATTCAACAAATTAGATGATATGGAGCAGTCCTTGAAAGCCACAAACTCCTAAAACTCACCCTAGATGAATAGACAACCTCAAGAAGTGTGTAACTATTAAAGAAATTGAATTTGCTATTTAAAATTTCCTGAAAAAGACATCTGCAAGCCCCATTAGTTTCGTTGGCAATTCTATGAACTGTTTAAAGAAGAATTAACACCAATTATATGTAATGTCTTCCAGAAACAAACAGAGACAGAGATGGAGAGGGGAGAGAGAGAGAGAGGGGGGGGGAGGGGAGAGGGAGAGAGAGAGAGAGAGAGAAATGGAACACTTGTTAACTCATTATATGAGACCAATATTGATTACCTTGACAGTAAAATAAAAAGTATTACAAAAATGAAAACTATACAGTGATATTTCTCATGAACCTATCTGCAGAAATCTCTAACAAAAAAGTAGCAGATTGAGTTGAGAAATATTCAAAAAGAATAAAACACCACAGCCACATAGTGTTTATCCTGGAAATAAAAGTTTAGTTTACTAATTGCAAGTCAACCTATACAATTCATTACATTAATAACCTCAGGAATAAGACCCACATGATCATGATAATTTGAGGAATTTAAAGCATTTGACAAAAGATAAAATTAGGAAAAGAAGGAAGGAAACTTCCTTAGTCTCATAAAGATATCAGAGAAATGCTACCAATACCATCATACTTACTAGTGAAAAATTTAATGCTTTGTGTCTGGGACTAGGAATAAGGCTAAGATGTCTGCCCTCTCATTCCTACTCAGTGACTTACTGGAGGTCCTAGCCAAGATAGTAAAGTAAGAAAAAAATTGATAGGTATATAGGTGTCTCTATCCATAAATATTTTTATGCAGAAAATCCCAAGGCATCCACAAAAATGTTTAGACATAAATGAGTTTATTAAAACTACAAAACACAAGATCAATACACAAAAAGCAATTGAATCTATATTTTGCTAATATAAATTATAAATTATTAAAACCAATAGCACTTAAGATGTCAAAATAATAAACTCAGAACACGTTGGTAAAAGCCTAACAAAACACGGACAGCTAGACTTTTAAAATTACAACACTGGTGGATTGAATAAAAGGAAACCTAAATAAATAGACACACATACTCATGGATCAGAAAACTTCACATAGTAAAGGCATCAAATATCCTTGAGTGGCATTGTATATATAATGTAGTACTGATCAAAATCCTAGAAGGATGTTTTAGGGATACAAAAATTAATTTTAAAATTTATATGAAAAGGCCAAGAAAGAAAAGTGATTAAAACAATTTTGAAAACAAGGGAAAAGTTTGGGGACATCAATTAAAAATCTTGCTGTACATCTACAGAATTCAAGACAGTATGATGTTGGCAAAAAGATAGACATGTAGATCAATAGAACAGAATAAAGGTTCAGAAATAGATCTGTACAAATGTAGTCAAGTGATTTTGACAACAGCACACAATGGTTTAGTGGAAAAAGGATAGTGTTTTTTTGTTTTGTTTTGTTTTGTTTTTTGTGGTGCTGGGGATCGAACTCAGGACCTTGCACTTGTGAGGCAGGTGGCGGCACCACTGAGGTAAATCCCTGGCCCCGAGTTTTGTTTTTTTTTCACAAATGGTGTTGGAACACTTGGTAAGATATACCTTGATATAACTTCTAAAAATTAAAAATGGATGGTAGATCTAAATGTAAAACACAAAGCTATTTTAGAAGAAAATGAGAAAAAAAATGTGTAAACTTGGACATAGTGGTGAGTTTATAGGCAAGTCACTAAAGGCATGAGACATAAAAGGAAAAAAAGGAGATAAATTGGACCTTATTAAAGTTATTTTATTAAAGTCACAAAGTGAAAAGACAAATTACAAATTGAAAGAATATAAAAAGAACTCTTAAAATTTAACAATAAAATAAATAATTCAATTAATAATGCAGAAAATATGAATAGACACTTCACCAAGTGTCTATAATGATGGAAATAAGCATATGAAAAGATGTTCAGTGTTACTAGCCATTAGGGAAATGTGAATTAAAACCATGTTGAATTAGTGGTACATATCTATTGGAATGGCTAAAATTAAAAATACAGTATGAAGTGCTTGCTGACCAGGATGCAGAGCAACTAGAATTTTCAAATATCATTGCCAGGAATATAAAGTGGTACAACCATTATGGAAAATGATTCAGCAGTATCTTATAATGTTAAACATATACTTATCATACGAACCAGAAATCCTATGTTTGGACATCTTCCTTAGAGAAATCAAAATATTTATTCACACAAAAATATGCTTACATGTTTCTAGTAGCTCTGTTTATAATTGCCTCAAACTCAAAATGACCCAAATAATCTTTAGTGAGTGAATGGATAACCAGACTTTGCTTCATCGATACAGTGGAATACAACTGAGCAATGAAAAGGAATAAACCTTTGAAAAGCACAATAACTTAATGATGAGTGTCAAAGGTGTTATTCTGAGTGAAAACATGATTTCATTTATGGATATGATATGGTTAAAAGGACTAAACTGTGGTGACCAAGGGTTATAATTGTGAGGAGCAGTATTTATAAAGTGATAACATGGAGTTTTTTGGGTTGATAGAATTATTCTGATTCTGATTATAGTACACAAGTCTGCACAAATGATAAAATTCATTGAACTATGTACATCATAAAAAATCAGAACACTGTGTGATAATTTGAAAGATGAAATAAATGACAGCCTTTCTTTCTATAGCTGGGGTGACCTTGAAAATCATGTATTCTAGATGGCTTTGTTATACTTGCAAAGCCTCATGAGTCCCCATGTCACTGTTTGAAGGACAGCCACATAATCTACATTGATCTGTAATGTGAGCAAAAAATAAAACTTTTAATGTATTAAACTACTGGGATCAGGGTTATTTATTATAATTGGGGGTTTGCATGAATTATTTTGACACCCCAGGCCAGCAGAGGGAGGTCGGATGATAGAGGGGCTCTGATGAGTGAGGGGAGTTGATATGCCCTGTTGTTAGCAGTTTGGCCTGAAGGTTCCATTGACAAGGAGAGGAGTCTGTATGTCCAGAGACAGCAAGATAGAGATGCAAGTTGATTGGAGATTGTCCCTTCCAAGCAAAACAATACAAAACTATGTAAATTTTTGAAACTTCAAGGCATTCAACAAAACAAATAAAATCATCTCCATTGACCAAACCAGAAATGTGGTGAGACTGTATCTTCAAACTATTGAAATCTGGAATCAGAAATGTTATGCTGACCAAGTCAGCTACTGTGAAGAACAAAGACTGACTACTCCCATACAAAATGGATCAGAGCTGGCTTTATTTTGTGTAAAATACAGGCTTGATCATGTCCCCTTGCCCATGGACAAAAGCTGAGAAAAACTCTGTGGCTGAATATGAGCTGCTTGTCATAGTAGGGAAGGATAAGTTCAGCTCAGGAGTTTACACCAGGAAGGCTGAGGGTAGCAATGCCAGATTCCCAGCCACAGGAGCAAAACTTAATACCCAAGAGGAGCTTGCAACTAGAATCTCAGAGCACACATGAAAACAAACACCAGGAAAGAAGCTATGAAAGTTTTATAAGAACTTTCATTCTTCAGGGAAAAGAAATAGAGAAATTTAAAAAGGACATTAAACTGGTACATTATTAAGTATAAATATTTGGGAATATTTTAAAAATTAATCAAAATAAGCCAAAACTGGATGTGATAAATTTTTCACTAGACTCAAAAAACAAGTTAGCAAAGTGATGTGGAGAAATTAATCTCAAACAGAAGACAGATAAAGAGATAAAAATATGAAAGAAAAATTAAGAAAAAGAAAGTATATGCCTGGAAAGGTTCGAGCATATGATCAATAGGAAGCCCAGACATTAGAAAAAAGGAGTCAGTGGTAGAGAGGCAACAGGTGAAGAGAAAATAGTCAATAATTTTCAGAATTGAAGAAAGGCATTAGTATTCAGAATGGAATTCCACATTGAATGCTGAGCAAAATAAATGCAAGTTGAAGGGTGACAAGGAAAAATTACCTTGTAACTACATAAAAATGTGCATGAGAATTTATACCAGTCAATCTTATGACACTTGTACGCATTATGTTTTATTAGAGTAAGTTTAGTAAATGTACTAGAGTTTTTGTTATTATTTCATTTATGCAGCCTTCAGAGCCTCTAGAAAAGGGCTTTGCTCGTTGTAGACATTCAGTAGTAGTTTTTCAAATGTTCACAGCACCTTTATTATTAATGGAAAACACTGAACCCAAATGTCCTTCAATGAGTTAACAGTTGAATAATCTCTGCTACATCCATGCAATGGATTAATACTAACAGAAAAAAGAAATGAACTATTATTGACACATATGACAATACGAATGGCCCTCAAAGGCCTTGTGTTTAGTAAAAAACTCAATTTCAAAATTACCTGTTTTATGATTCCATTTATGTATTATTTATAGTTGATACTTTTTTGAAGAAATAAAATAAAACTCAGGCAAGAAAACTGACTCTCCTTAAGCATACTTTTCAATAACTGGGGATTAATCAGGGTATAACTGCTCCATGCTGACCTGTTTCAGGAGGGGTGGGATGGATAGAGTGGGTGCCTGAACTTGGATCTTTCTATATCATTTCCCACAAGTTTAGCACTGCTAAGGGAGGAATTTTTGAAAGATCTTAGGTGGGGACCCATTCTCTGGCTCTCTTTTATACTCAGGTCATGTATTGTAAGAGTGTATAAATAAATCTTATCTCCCTGAAATGCTAGGCTTGGGTTTTTTGTTCAGTTTCTACTTGGTGCATGCTTGCAGTATAAGCTGTTTCCATTCCCTGTGGGCAATTAGTACATGTACATAACCATCCCAGTTCTTTTTTTAAGCCCTTTTCCCTCCACTCCTTCACCACTTCCTCCATCCCTTGATCCCCTTTCCATTTAAAGATCTAACTCCCTACCTCCTATTATCTTTTATTTTGCCCTTTATTTATAGTTTGAATCTCTCGTATATGAGAAATCATGTGATATTCAAGCTGTGTGTCTGATGTATTTATCTTAGTATTATGGTCTCAAGGTGCATCTATTTTCCTACAAATGACTCAAATTTATCTTTCTTTATGGCAGAGTAGTAGTCTATTTTGTATAAATACCACATTTTATTTATCAATTCATTGTTGATGGATAAATATATGTGACTTCTGCCCGATATATTTTTGTTGTTGTTGTTGTTGTTGTTGTTGTTGTTTTTGAGACAGTCTCACTCTGTTGCCCAGGCTGGCCTCAAACTCATGGTGATGCTCCTGCCTCAGCCTCCTGAGTGCTGGGATTATGGTGCATACTACCATGCCCAGCTTCAACATATAGTTTCTGCTTGTCTCAATCCACTTAGTGTAATCAAGCTTTGAAGGCAGTTTGGTCTGAGGAGGATTTAGATTGGAAAACCAACTGCATATCTAAGTGTTCATCAACCAGTAAAAAGAAGTATGATTTCTGGTGTGGTTAACAGGGATGCTACTAAGGGGAAGGTAGGTTGCCTGCCAGATGCATTTCCTAAACAAGTTACCCTTGTGTTCTTCCAAGGCCTGTCCAATCTCAAATTCTGTCATTGGCAGCAGCAGCTCTGGCCTCCCAGAGGATACATGTTCCAGGTCCTTTACTCTTCATTTTTACCTGACATGAAATAAGCAAAAAATTTAGGTGATGATGTGAATATCAATTTCCCACTATTTCCCTCATCTTTCTTCCTGATGATGCCTATTGAGACAACACAAGTAGAATCATGATTAAAAGCGAAACTACAGATTTCTGTGAACTCCCATCTCTAACCACCTTCCATCAGTCTCCTTCTTGTGGATTCAAAGGCCATTGAGAGAATAGTGAACTAAACAAAAGCAAATGCATATTCAACATTCAAACATGGGTTTCAAGGGATTTTTTTCCCCCAGTACTGGGAAAGGTATTCTTCAGATGTTCTCTACAGTGGTGTTACGAGATTTCAGGATTTCTAGTTAGATGTGTGGTGAAAATAATTTAAAATTAGCTTCTATTAAAATAATTTAAAAAATCATTTCTTCCTATAAAATTAAGGGATTATTGTCAAAATAACCAGTAGCACTAAAATCAGTGTATTGCTGATAAAAAGAAAAACTGCACTTTGCATCATCTACACAAAACTTCAGAATTTTTCCCCATGATCTTGACGACCTGTGGCCTTATCTTGTTAATTATGAAACATTTTCTTAATAGAAAGGATTCCTTTAGGAAAAAATCAGTAGTTCCCTGAGTATGATCAGAGAAATAGAGTAGTAAGTGGAAAGCAATTTATACAACTTTTTAATAACTTGCAAATAAATATCACATTATTTTTATCTGTGTGTAATACTAAATACTCCTGATGTCACTGAATGTTTTGTAGGTGTAGCCCATGCCAAAGTAAGGTAATTTGTATGTTTGCGTGCACATTATAATCAGGTACAACATTAAACTCTAGTTCTGGTCCCTATGTTTGCTACAGTCAAGGGTTTAAAGTAGAAAAGAAAAGGTTGGTTGAGAAGGGAGGTCTTTGGGGATTGTTCACTCCTTTAATGTGTAGATAACGATCAAATATTTAAAATCATAATGTTAATGTTTCAAATGTCATTAATAAAATTTAACAGTCAATCAGCGATACCATTTTATACTGTAGCACTGAAATAAAAAAGAAACATGGAGAAGTTGTAGAATTTCCCACTGTTAGTTTACAAATAACAATATTTAAGCACAAAATATTAAACCAACATAATTAAGGCACTTATACCTCAAGAGTCAGTTAGCAATAATATTGAAAGTATCTAAATTACTAAATGGTAGAGCAATATACTCCTGTGTAGTCTAGCTGCACTAAAATAGAAATTTCTAAATTGAAGTCAATGCCATGTTTTCTAAAGGACCAATCAGGCTGCTGCAGTTGGTTTGAATAAGGTGCCTGAAGTGTGAATGTATAAAGTTGACTGTCATTCGCCGTGACCCTCTGGAGCTCTCCAGCGCTGGGTTCATGCTTCTCTCATAAGTGGAGCTTCTTGAAGGCTTGTGTAAGAGCTATTGAGTGGGAGAGTAAATTTCCTAATATTTCTCCTTCTTCAGGGAGAGGACAAAAAAAGGGATAGAGACTTAAAAACTCACTCTTTCTTTTTTTTTTTTTTGGCAAACATTTTTGAAGGTTCAAAAGTGCAGAGGTGAAAGTTGAATATGTCAAGCCTTACAGTACTCCAGCAGCTGCAAATTTCTTAATATAGAAAAAAAGATAGTCTCACGGTCAGTTCCTATGCACACCTCAAGATAATCGAAACTTTCGCCAGGGGATTTGGACTTTCTATAAGGAAAAAAACAATAATTGGAAATTGTTCATTGTGAATACATTAGATTTGTACAGACAAAACATTCATGAAGTGCAATTATAGCCAGTATTGCTATATTAGTATGAATGTTAATAGCATGTTTGTTTTTGAAATGGGTTATGCATTCTGATAAATGTCTGCTTTAATCTAGTCATCTGTGTATCACTTGTCTAAGTACTCTCATTTAAGATGCCATATCCCTTCTTGTAGCAATAAAGGGGTAAAGCAACATTAATATTAAATAATTAGAAAAACAAAAGGGGAATGATTAAACATATTTACATAATTGAAATAACACTGTGTCGCAGTGGGAAATCGGGACAATGTTGTCTCCTTTCAAAGTAATTCATAATTCAGATTTTTAATTATGGCATATTCATTCATTTAAAGATGATTCTGGATGAGAGGGCCACTAATGAAATACAATCATTAGCATCTAAACAAAGTAATTTACAAAGTCTCCTTTAGGGGAAAAGATTTCTAGAACATCATCAATCACACAAGATATGCAAAAACAAGCAATTAAACCACACACAAGAACTACAACAGCCTTATATATCAGTAATGTACACATGAAAACATAACTGATTACAATGATTAGACTAGGGTAGTGTGGTTAATTTGTATTTTATGTAGTGATTCCATGGAAGAATGCACCCGGACAGACACATTACACACAAGAGGAACTTCGTCTCATTAATATACACTTAAAACACATTACCAAAAAACTCCCCAAAGCCAACCTTGGATTTTGAGTTGTTGACTAGACATCTACTTGGGATCAAAATCATGCATACTTTAATAAAACATCTTCCTTCCCCCTGCACTGCTTTTTGCCTGCTCTTTGCTTTTTAAAATGGGCAAAATGTGAGGTTAGGGAAATATTTTGTGAAGGGCAGGTCCTGGATAGAATCCTCATTATTTGTTCAAATCCTGCTTTAGGCTTCCAGGGACAACTTGCTTCTCACCCTTACTGGGTCTTCCTCCAAAAACGCAATTACAGATCATTAAGCATGCAGCAGGACTAAATGGATAGCATAATTCTCTGGTTTTTAAGGCCTGTACACAGTATTTTGCTAAGTGGGCCCATAAATAGGCTGGTTTCAAACACTGCTCCTACAGGCTACATTACAATCTTGTTGAAAACCTATGCTACTTACTTCTGCCTGTTGATTTTTCTTTGTGAGGTGGAAAGAAGGCTTGGGTGTTAAAAGAGAAGGAATTAGAAGAGTAGTGTGTTGAGGAGGGGGGAATCTACGAAGGAGGCTGGCACCCCTGGTGTAGGCTGAGCTGCCTCTGATAACCACAGCTACAGAAGCCAAAATATGCTCTATTGGGTACTCAAAGGATAAAAATACTGGTTAATTTTCAACAGTGCTCCTTCATTTGACTTTACAATTTACAACAGTGAACATTAATGCAGGAATAGCTTGGTTGAGGAGGAGTTTAAAATTAGATCCCCTCTTCTCATTAGCCCCAACAGCCTGACCCAGGGTGACTGAGAAGCAATTTGTCGCCAGATTCTCATTTTGCTTCTGTTATGGCTCCTTGTAAATGAAGCGCGGCAATTTATTGTAGCACCTCTAGGAGTCAAGAACATAATGTGTAAAACACATACAAAAAAAATCTTTCTTCACATTCATTAACACCCAGCACATAGAGGCTGTTCACTTTTCCCTCTAATGAAGGAGGGGGATCTTAAATCTAAAGCTTTCCATCATGCGAAGAACTCCTCTTCAGGCCATTAGGTGGAGGCTGAGTTGGATTGAAGAAAGGTCATTGACAAAAACAGAGAATGGCAATACGGGGAAAAATAGAAAATGGATAAAAGGAGAGACTTTACAAGCCTCAAAGAATGGAAAGTACATTTTTGGCATCAATGATCAACCCTTCTTGTCTCTCAGTGTTGTCAGTGAAGAAAAGAATATCTGGCTTTTTATTTAGCTGGAAATTGCTCCAGTGCTTGGCCAATTCTCATTTCTTCACCTTTGATCTGACCTCGCAAGAAGCATTAAGTTAGGCTCATTTGAAGAGCGTATTGTCTATGATCTTTAAAATGTGTTTGCTTATTACACCCCACCCCCAGCCTTTACAAAAAATTGTAGAGTGTTCATGGTTTTAATGCATTCTGATTGTATAACAGGCTGCTCTCACCCAGGGCTGGCTGTGTGCTTTTATCTTACTCCCATGATTAATTCTGATTAATGGTTTGGTTTTGTGGGGTCTCCCAAATGGCACCTCGAGATGAACCTAATAACAAATTACTATCAGGAAAAAAATCACAAGAGAGGACAGGATTGCCTGTTTGGATTAAACGATGAATGTTGCTGTATAGTGCACTTGGATGCTCTTACCTATTTTATGATATAGTAATAGGCACTCAATATTTATGGTGATAATAATAGTCTTTCAAAATTCATTTTAGGAAAAGTGAAACTTGATTTTGTGGCACCAGGTGAAAAGTCAGTCAAATCTGAAAGATTTTCTTTTGAGAGTTTGAGTATTTAACAAGTGCTGGGTACTGAGCCGGGCAGATAACACGAATTAATTAGGTTGCTCCTTACAATGCCTTTATCCACAAGTAATGTGGGAATGGGAGATTATAAACATAAAGTACAAATACTCCTATTATTTTCCTTCTTCCCTACTATGCAGGTGAGGAAACTGAGGCACACAGAGGTTGATTTACATGCTCAAATTCACAGAGTTATAAAGGTGCTGAGCTAGAATTCCAACCCAGTCTGTTTTACAAAAGCTTTCACGCATCCTCTTGACCATACTGTGTCTCACTGAGGACAAATTTTGTTTTAAATTCCAGTAATACATTTCTCTTCTTATTTTGATTAAACTTAACATTTATTTTTCTGATGCCACAGGTTAAAAAATTTTAAAATAGAGAAGTTTATAGCAATCAGTTACTTAAACTTCTATTTTACTGAATGAATCCAAATTATTGTAGGGAATTGAACATTACTGTCTCTTTTCTGCCCAACATAAATAACCAGCTTCCATTTCTATGTTCCTTGGGGGATCACAGACAACATTTCCTACATAATGCTTTGTGTAAAGTAAGCACTAAGATTATGGATTAATAATCTAAACATTTATTCATTCTTGGATGTGTTAAAAATAATTGGAACCTACTGTATGTAGCCAGGTCCTGAGCTAGGTATTGGGGATAAAGATGGAAAAATTTCTCTTCTCAAGAAGCTTAAGAATAGTGGGGGACTAGTTTACATTTCCACAAACGATATAGAAGGGCCCCTTTTTCATTGCAGCCACACCAGCATTTATTATTTGATTTCTTGATGATTGCCATTCTTTCTGGCATAAGGTAAAACCTTAGTGTTGTTTTAATTTGCATTTTTCTAATGGCCAGAAATGTTGAACATTCTTTCATATGTTTATAGATATTTTATTACAGTGACACATGCATACCAATGTTTATAAGCAGCGTAATTCATAATAGCTAAATCTTGGAAGCAGCATATAGGTCCATCAACAGATGAATGGATAAAGAAAATGTGCTATTTATACAAAGTGGAATACTATTCAGCAATAAATAAGGATAAATTCAAGACATTTGTAGGAAAATTTAATCCATTTTTAAAACATAAGGTTAAGTGAAATAAATCAGATACAGGCTTAAATATCATATGGCTTCTCACACTTCAGTAATCCAAAGTACAACAGAAAAGAATGAAAGATTGATAAAAGGAAACAAGGAGATAGACACTTTGAAAATGGGAAGGGGACAAAGAGAAAAAGGAGGGCAGAAGGGGAAGAGGACATAAAAAGATTTAAGATGTGTCAGGTATGTGTGCCAATTACATACAATGAGTATAATCATCATACGTCACAAATGTGAACTCAAATGTAAATAATAATGAAAATGGGAAAAGGGGATACAGAGATAGAGGGTGGAAGGTGGGTGGGGAGGCAAACTAGAATAAAAAGAATCAAGATATGTTACGTACTTGTACATAGGCCCTAAACTGTATGGAAACACAATGTGCTGCAAACATGTAACAAAAACCAGAATAAAGGAGGAGCCATATATGTAAATAGATGCAAAAAATAGAGTTTCTTCATTAATGGTTTTGCAAACTGAGGAGCCAAACCTGTACTATAGATCTAGTTATCCAAGATTATGTACCTGATACATTCAGGTAACTGCCTGGATTTTTTTACTCTTCCTTCTCCTTCTTCTCTTCCTTTTTCTCCTCCTTCCTCTTTTCATTCTTTTACTTTTTTTTTTTGCAGTGATGTTGATCAAATCTAGATCCCTGTTAAGCAAGCTATCACGAAGCTACAACCCAATTTCCTATTCTTACCTTCCACAAAGATGCTTTGATATTGTATGGAACCCAGGGAAAAGATTAAATCAGTCAAGCTCAGAGTTTGAAGTAAATACATTCAGTACCTTTTCCCCCCAATTAGTTAGGTCTTAATCCATAAAGACCAATTGAATGGAACTGACAACCCAGAAATAAACCCACAGAGATATGGCAGTTGATTTTCAACAAGGGTACCAAGACCATTCAATGGGGAAAGAACAATCTCTACTACTTCTAGAAAAACTGAATATCCACGTGCAAAAAACTTACATATTCTGGAGCCAAAACCTAGGAGTACTATGAAGCTTTTTAATATAATTATGCTATTTTTATGGATGTTCTGGTACTTCGGTGACTTCTCCAAATTTGGTATGATTTCTTATTCTAAATATACATTCATTTTCATATTAAATTTTATATTGGTAATTATCTATCTATTTATCTATCTATTATTTCTTTAAGAGCCTCTACCTCACTAATTATCTATCCTGCAGGGCATGTAAAACCTGTGTTTGGCTCCCAGAACCAGGCAGAGTCTCTACTAGCCTAGGAGCACATCATGTGACAAGTGGAATAAGGGCAAATTTTAGCTATGCTTGCACTCTTGACTGAGAGACCTCATCACAGTGTATGTTGCAAGTTCTACACAGTAGCCCTTTCACTGCCATACTGATGTTGCAAGTGGAGTTTTCTCTTCTCATTATAAAGTAAGACTTCTAGACACTGTTGTTCTAGCATGAGGTTTTCAAAGGTGTTTGTGACTATATTTTGAGCACTGTAGTGATTTACCTCTCTATATTTTCATTAATTAAAAAAATTTATTGAGTCCCTAGTTCAAAGCCCTGTGAGAACAACAACAAAAAGTGAGAACAGATTCTATATTCCAGTCATGTGTGGTAGGGGAGGTAAGATGTATCAATAAGTTAGTACAATGTAACAACAGAGAGACTGCTTCATTGGTAGAGCAATCATATAATGTATTGTTCAAACTGGGACACTTTTGAAAGTGAAAAAAGATGCTGGTAATAATTAGGCTGAGACCACAGTCTTAAAGTGGAATAGTTCTGGGGAAACCAGGACTTATGGTCATTTTGGTTATGGAAAAGTGTGGGAGGGAAAAATCACAGTGGAAAGGGGGACATCACTTTCTACTGTTGTATATAAACTGAGGCCCAGAGGACCAGTGGGATGGATAAAGACATGTGAAGAAGTAATAGATCAGAGACTTCAGATACCATTTGTTTCAAGGTTGACTAAACCCTGTAATGTTTATTGTGTATTATGATACTGAAAACCTCACAGATGCTAGTCAGACTACATATCTTTGGTTAGACCCTATTCTAAAGCTATATTCCAAACAGCATTTTTCAGCAGTGGTCAAAAGCATTTTCTTAGGAGATAATGTTTTCTATCAAATGGTATTTTAAAATTGTAGTAGTATACTATCTTTCCTACCTTTATCGGGGTGTCTGCAACCTGATTAGTTGCTTAAAAGATGATTATTTCCCTGTTTTCAACCCATGTGTCTGCAAGGACAGGGCTGAGAGCAACCAATCAAGGCTCAGGGTTTAGAAATGGCCAGCTATCATGAGGAATAATCCGTGCACTATTTTAGATACTAAAATTCTGACAGCTTGCTCTTGTGACAAAGATGTTAACAAGGAAAGAAAATGGCACTAATTTAATCTATTCTTATAGTTCATTCTAAAATGAGACTAGCATGACACCAAGTTATAATAATAAATACTATAGTAATTTCACAATTCTTCCTACATGCTGTTCGCAGTCCTTTCACATGCAAATCTGCCAGCCATTGCTTCATGACAGCGATTTTAAGTGCATTAAAGGATTCTGAATTTTCTTATACTTATCTCCTAATTACGTTGCAAGAACAGACACTGAATAGTAGCATGTACCGGCATCTGACTGGTGTATAGCATTTCTCCACAGAGTGGATTTCCCTCTTCTCCTGACATGGCATCTATGTTCAGTAGTGTAGGTTTCACCAGCAAGATGATAGCTAGGAGAAAGAGAAGCACAATTTGTCAGAATTGAGTCATTGTGAAATATGCACTACACCTTTATTTTGTAGTACAAATTTGTATTTACATAAAGTTATTTAAAAACACAAGGAAAATTCAAGAGACATGTTTTTTCTTTTCTTTTTAGTATTTGAGGATAAGCTTGAAAAGACCACATTAAAACTCTGAAAAGGGCCGGGGATTTAGCTCAGTGGTTTCGCCGCCTGCTGCACAAGTGCATCAACCGGGGTTCGATCCCCAGTACCAAACAAACAAAAAACAAAAACAAACAAACAAAAAAACTCTGAAAAATAAAGGATATTTAAGACTAGAAATCCTGGGTATCTCACTGTCTTTTAGTGCCTCTACGCTGGTCCCCAGAACATAGTACAACACTGGTATTGTGTGAAACTATGAAGAAAGTAGAAACACTATGATTCTTGCAGAACTTGAATTGTGTTTGTGAACGGTAGTGGCTGGAACTCAGCATGTATAGATCCAATGTGCTGGGAGAATTGGAGATCTTTGGTGGTCTTGAAAAATCTGGGGAAAGCTTCTTCCTCTCATCTAATTTAGTTTTTGACCCATGAAAAAGTACCATTTAAAGGCAGCCAAACTAAGTATATTGGAACATCCTTCGCTTCGTGGAAACTACAAAGAAATGGTGACTGGTTTCTTTATATGCTCTTATTTTTAAATATGTTGTCATCTTTGGTGATCCAGTGGTGAGAAATTAGGAGGAACTGAATTAAAATATCTGCTTTTTTGGGAAATGACTTTGTACTGAGTCTCCCATCCCTGACCCCATGAAAAAAAATTGTGAGTGAGGGAGAGTTTCAGGTGATAGCTTTTCACCCTGATTTCCTTAGCATCTTGCTTGCCGTGAGAGTGAAGACAGGCCCTGCCACTGTCAGTAACGTCTCTGTGTGCTTGTTTAATTAAGGACTGTAGGTGTATGACAGCCTCTGAAGTTTGCTTAATAGCCTTAACTATGTAGGAAAACAATACACTGTAAATGAGTACACATCAGATGTGACATAATTACCAGGACAGGGCGGACAACATTTTATTGCTGAAGTGTTGCTTAAAATGAATCATTTCAATGCTGTTATATATATATACATATATATGTGTATATATATATGTATGTATATATATATACATATATATACATATATATATGTGTATATATATATATATATTTTTTTGTATTTGAGACTGAATGTACTGAATTATTCTTTCAGAAACCTGGTTCCAATTGCTTTGAATGCCAGGTAGGGGTAAAATACTAAATTCTGTGTCTTCTGAGATAAAAACCACATTTTGTATTAGACTGCTGGGCAAACACAATCATTGTAATTTAGGAAGGTTGCTATTCCTGTATGAGTAAACTTTTTTGTATTGTTACCATTTATTTTAATGCAAGGACGTATTTTCTAGTAGACACATAATGAAAAATGGCCTTATATTAAAATTGTTTACCTGCTGTTTTCTGAAAAGAGTTGTAAAAATTAGAAATAAAAAAGACCTCCTATACCACCTACTCCATCTCAGGAAGGGTAGAGAAAAGATTATACTCTAAAGCAGCTTTTCCAGGGGAGCCAAAAATAGCCCACACTTTCTCCTTGTCTTACGAGCATTGCAAAGTTTAGGAGGCAGGATGAGATTCTTTGTGTCAATTTGGGAAGAAAAACAGTATTCCTACAGATGTTGAGAAAGAGGGGCACCAATTTATGGACTGAGTTCCCACATTTGAGGACTTTAAAGTCAAAAGAATTTTATAAGTTTCTCAAATTGATTGTGTTGACTTATGCAGTAATACAGAGTTTCTTTGCTAACTTTTCCAGTTATCTAGATATGTACATAAGCACTGGGAGGACAATCTCATTTTTTTACTCTGGAAACAAAATGAAATATTACACTGGCTTCGTTGTAATTTTACTACCTCTTCTTTCCTCCCTAAATTTTCTAGAAGTTTCAAGAAGAAGCAAGAAATGGCAAAAATGAACGTAAAATCAGAAAGAAGCAGATGAGATGTGACAAGTCTAGATAACATTTCTCCAGAAATGAACTCCTCACCCTTCAAGGGTTGAAGGGACACGTCAGTGTTTAAATGGAATTAGCTCTTGGCAAAATTGTGAAGCAATCCTGATTATCCTTTCCCTTGGTTTTGGAGATATTTTCATTCTTTGCTTTTCCTGTCAGTGGTCACCAACTGGTTTTTTCATTCCCCAGGACCCAAGAACCTCCTCTAGCAGGCTAGCATCTTCACTAATCTAAACTGGAAAGAAATTGATGTTAGATGCTAAGCTATGTATTTTACATATTCAGCTTCTGTTTTGGCACCCTGCTCCACTCCTTCTAACAGATATCAGACTTCCACTGTGATTAGAGAAGTGCTACCTAGTAAGTCTTCAAAACTTAAGAATTTCAGTGATCTTCTACTAGTGACTATGGTCACAGCTGATCCCTTCTTCTTGGTGTTCTTGCCTATATGTAATCCCTTCCTTTTGAGTATGAGCTGAGCCTAGTGATTGACTTCTAACAGAATATAGCAAAAATGATGAAATATCACTTTTGAGATTAGGTTTCAGAAAAGGCTGTGGCTTCTTTCTTATGCTGTCTTGCTCTGTCACTGGCTTGCTCTGCCTACAGGAAGCTGGCTACCATACTGTGAGCTGCCCTATGGAAGAGAACAGAAGGAAGCCTTTAACCTATAGCCAATGAAGAACTGAAGCCTGCCAGGGACATGAATAAGTGAACTTAGAAGCTTATCCTTCTTTGGTTAAATCTTCAGATGAGAATATGGACTTAGAGGAGAGCTTGTTTTTTTGGTTTTTTTCAGTACCGGGGATTGAACTCAGGACCTTGCAGTTGTGAGGCAGGCACAGCACCACTGAGCTATATCCCTGGCAGAGGAGAGCTTCTTGACAGACTTTGAGGCAGAGACATTCATCTAAGCTCTGCCCAGGTTCCCAATCCATAGAAATTGTGAGAGACAAATGTTTATTGCTTTAAGCTTCTAAATATTGGGTAATCTGTTACACAAAGAATAGCAAAAGAATGAATTACCTTATTTATAATATGAAAATAAATCTCAGTTAAAATGATAATCAGTGAGGGGAACTGAACTTAGAATGGAACACAGGGAGCAGAGGGATAATGAGGCTAAGTCTTTAATTATTTGACCCACTTCTGAATCTAAGTGGTCTCTTAGCTTTAGTCTTGATCATGGATCCACCATGTTAACCCGTTGTGTAAATTTTCCCTTCATTCCAAGGATGATCCGTATTTAGTTGACTGTAGGATCCTTTTTCAAGCAGAAATCTCCTAGGACTAGCACTCTAAATAATAGACTTGTGGAAACACTGATAATCTGTTTCCTGTTGTTGGACATTTAGATTGCAGTTTTTAGCTATTGCAAATAAATCTCATCTTGGACTGGGGATTTAGCTTAGTGGTTCCATTGCCTGCCTTGTAAGTGCAAGGCCCCGAATTCAATCCCTGGTACCAAAAAAAAAAACAAACCAAAAAAACCCCCTCATATTTGAGAACATCTTTAATCATTTCCTAGAGTACATCCCTAAAAGTGACTTACAATTTTTGGTATAAGTTCTCAAATTGCTCCTCAGATATACACATTTTTATATGTAGTAGCGCTTTAGTCAAACCCTAACATTGGAAATAATCATTTAAAAATATTTATCTATTTAATAGATAAAATTATATGTTTTATAATACATTTCATTTTTTGATTATATAGTCAATTTATACTTTTCTTTGGTGCATTGCTGTTCTTTGGTGATTTGCTTATTTTTGTACTCTATCTTTTTATTCATGTATTTTATTTTCAAGTTTTTGTATAATTTCATGTGGCTATAGTGCTTTGAAGACAAACAGCAGAGTTAAAGGAATGATAAAGGACAGAGGTTGGGTACATATTATTCTAGATAGCATGGTTGAAAAGCGTTCTCAGAGAAAGTGGTATTGGTTTGTCTGAAACATCTTTTTTGTTTTGGTTAGGGTGTTGTTGATTTGCCTCTTCCAGATCCATTCTTCATCCTTCCCACTGAGCTCTTCTCCTGTATGCAATGTATAAAAAATCTTCCTCTGGTTTCCCATTTGACTTAGCAAATGGGGAGCTCCATGGATCAGGAGGAGGAAGAGAGTGAGACTGTGGTATGTATTTCCCCAAATCACTCCTTAGTAGTCACTTCAGGTGAATTGTGTTCCTTGACAAAAGGTCATTCATTCTCTGCTGACAGCTCTTTCTATATGACCCTCTCAGCTCTACTAGCTTCTCTATTCCTTCATCTCTCTAACTTTAGAGATGGTAACAAGTCCATCCCTTCTAGTTTACCTAACCCCAAGCATAAACTTACAAATAGTCCTTTGCAAATACACTGTCTTTAAATTACCCTAACTTGAGTTTGCCATCTATTTATTTTTGGGACTCTGTACTAGAAATTGTTGACACCCCACCCCCTCTTTCTATGAGGCAAGTGTACCCATTTTCCCTTGGCTGTGAACGTTAGCTCCTCATGGCCTACAACTGCACCCTTCTTAAAGAGCTGCCTTTGGCCTCTGGGAGTCACCTTCCCCAGAAATGGCTGGGGGCAGCCCGCACCTAATACTGACTAATCTAAGGAGCAGAATACCAGAATCTAAACTCCTAGCCAAAGTGACCACAGTTAAGAACAAAAGATAATGAATGAATCATTTTGCCAGATCCTAAGCAGTAATATGAAACTGCACTATTTAGAACTATGAATGCCTTGCCAACATAGACAAATCAACTGATAAAGAATAGAGAGATTGAATAAAAACAGACCAGTGTACACTTGGAGGCTTTGCACATAAGAAATATAATAATAAAGTCAGTAGAATATGATGAATTACATTGAATAAATTGGCTATATACAGTATAAGATAAAATTAGGTCTCTATATCCTAACATTCACAAAAATACATTCCAGATAGGTTGAAGACTTATAAAGGATAAGCAAACTTTTTAAACTTTGAACTAAAAATAGGAAAATATCTTTATGCCATTACAAGATAATTCTTTTTCAAGTGATCAATATATTTATCATATATATGCATATATTTATCATGTGCAATGATTTGAAATGCCTATGCATTGTATAATTGTTCAATTGAGGTAATTATTATATGCACTACCTTACATGCCTATCATTTTCAGTGATTTTCAAAATATAATACATTGTTATCACCATATTGTGCAGTATATTTCTCAGACTTATTCATCTTTCTAAACTGAAATAAAAAATAATCTTAAACATCAAAGGCATGAAGAAAAAGAAAAATATCGATACGTTAAAATATAAACCTGTATGATTAAAAATGATAGAAATAAAAATACAAGCCATGATAAGAAAAGATACTTGCAACTCATCACCAAGGAAATAAAGGTATCCAGAATATATAAAGATATTTTTTAGGAATCAATAATATCAGAAAAATAAATATTAAAATATGTAGTAGTAAATTAATAGAAAAAGATAGATGTTCAACTTCTTTGGTAATTAGGAAATACGTTTTATATCAATAAACTTATTAAATTGTTGTAAGAATAAATAAGAGTTGTAAGATATGGCTGGAAGGAGGAAAACTGTATAGTCATGTTGGAAAGCTATTTGGAACCAGCAAATAAAGCTGTCAGTGCATTTTTTCTATAACCTGACAATCCTACTTCTGGGGCCTTGCATATCATGGAGAAATGCTTTCTCCAGAAGACATGTATGAAGATGTTTATTCCTGAATTGTTTGCTAATTGTTACAAGCCTAAGACAGCATGGGAATGTAAAAACACATGATAATTTGTTGGGCCAATAGAATGCATAAGCATGAAAATGCATGAACTAGATTTGAATGTATTTGTTGCCTTACTAGTCTGTCCTATGTTGGGGCGCCACCCACCCAACCCAGCCTGGTTCAGGGACCTAGACCCACTATTTTGTTCTCTCTGACCCAGGGGTTCAGGAGGATGAATGACAAAGAGACACCAAGTCAGTTTAACATGCAGGCACCCAAAGGGCTCTCCCTTAGCATCTGGCTTATCTTGCTTTTATTCACCCAAGCACGGGTACAAGTAATCAAAGTAACACAAGATTGATCTCCTTTCTACTATCCATTAAGTCATTCTCTGGTAAACAACTTAACTTCAGCTGTCTTGAAGTTTTCCCTAGAACCTGCAATATGCAGTCAGGCCTCTGATCTCCTCTGGCCTGACATGTACCGACATGGTAAATCTCAAAAATATAATGTTATAGTTTTTAAAAGTTCAGTATAGATATAGTACGAAACATTTAAGAAGTTTATACAAAGGAAGAACAAAACACATTACTGGTGGAAATGAGTATAATAATACTTATTTCAAAAAAGGTTACCTCTGAGTAATAGGAAGAAGGGAGGGGTGGAAGATGGGATTGCAGCTGTGTTTATAATGTTTTATTTCTTTAAAAATAGATATAATCTAAAGAGAATACAGAAATATAATAGAGAACCTTAGCAGTAAGCATGTTGATATCATGGAAAGTACATTCCTTATATTTTTCTATTGGGCATAAATACAACAAAACTTTAAAAAAGAGCATATGTTAAACCATGATATATAAAAATTAAAATTAACAAAAATAGGAAAGCTTCTAAGCAATGGCTAAATTATTTGTGTTAACATGGCTCTAAAACAACTAAAATGTCATTGATGAAGATACTTTATGTAAGGAATTAATAAATACTACCTGGGGTTTTTCTCCATTGTTTATTGGTACATTTTAGGTATACAGTACAGTTACCTTCCTCATTGGGATCTTGTACCTGTACATGATGTATCTTGGTTCTTATTTTTTCCCCCTTCCCCTGCCCTCCCTTCAACCCCTCCACCCTTCTCTACTTACAAAGACTTTGTTTCCATTTTTTCCTTTTCTCATGTTTTTAAGGAGCCTAAGCCTTTTGCCCCAAGGTAGAACAACCATTTCTGCTAAGCATACTCCAGAAAACCCCTGGGATCAGGGTGAGGCTAGACTTGAGCTGAAAGCGCATCTTTACTTAGTTTCTTCTTCTACCTTACCTTGGTCATTTCACTTCCTTATAAATTACTCAGGAGCAACCTCAGTGCATCATTCATGCAAGAATCCCTATTTCAGGCTGAGCTTCTGGAGAAACTTATTTGAAGCTGGGTGTAATGATGCAAGCCTGTAATCCCTGCTACTTGGGAGGATGAGGCAGGAGGACTGCAAATTTGAGCCCAAACTGGGCAGTTCAGTGACTCAGAAAGACCCTGTCTCAAAATAAAATAAAAGGGCTTGGGATGTAGCTTAGTGGTTCAGTGGTAGCTGAGAGAGAGAGAATGATGCAACCCTGGGTCTTAAAAATATTTTTACTTCATATGCAATTCTGGATCACAACAAACACTTAAGTTGTTATGTCATTACTTCTAGTTCCATTGTTGCTTTTAAGAAGCCAAGCAGCTCTTTAATTGACATTACAGTGGACCCTTGACTTACGAATTCACTGGTTCCCAAGGGCTGGTTGTAACTCAAGTTGGTTGTTAGCTGAGATCTGTATGTTTACCTGAGTACACGCTATAGATAATAAGAGGCAGATGAATCATCCATTAACCTAATTAGCCCAAGTGTTCATATGTCAGGCTGATTGTAACTTGAGGGTCCACTGTAATTTCTTGCTAGTTTGCCTTTTTGTTCCAGGTGCTTTGAAAATATCTTTGGTAGCCTACAGGCTCATTACAACATGTCTAGGTTTGTATTTCTTTGTATTTATCTTTCTTACACTCCATTGAGCTGCTTGGATTTGAAGATTTTTGACTATCATCATTTGGGAAAATTTTCAGCACTTTAACTCTTGTCTATTTCTATTATCTCATTTCTGAGCTCCAATTAGTTTATCTCTCTATCCTCCTTTTTTTTTTTTTGGTACTGGGGATCGAACTCAGGTCCTTGTACTTTCACAGCAGGCAGCGAAACCACTGAGCTAATTCCCCGGCCCTCCTTGTTTCTTAATTCTTCTTTTGTATAGTCTTTTTCTTCCTAGGCTATAATTAGTGTAATTTCTTCAGCCTTTTTTTCTCTATTAATTTTCTCTTCAATTGTTTCAAATCTGTTTAAGAATAGTAATTACTACATTTGAATTTCTAGACATTCTACATGCTTTAAAACATTTACCTAGTCATTTTGATATTGTCTTATTTATTAATCATAATACTGATACTCTTATTTCTTAGGGATATTAATTATATTTGGCATAAAATAATTCTAGTATTCATAGAATTTGAGGATTTTTTTCCTGTCAATGATTCTGCTGGCCCTCTCCCATAGTGTGTTGTTTACTCTTGTATTTTAACATTTTTTTCTTGTGATCTCATCTAGTTTTGCACACTTTCTGGGGATTTTCTTGAGGGCTGAGACTAAGGTGAATTCTTTAATAGATGATTTACATTTGCGTCTATTAGAACATTAGTGTCACTTCCAAACCAGAATCACCTAAAATAAACTACTCAGCTTCAGTTTTGGGGACCCATGGAGAGAGAGAAAATTCTGGCATCAGACCTTCATTAAGTATAAACCATGGTTATGACTTCTCCAAAGAATGTTTTTCTTCAATTCTGATTGAAGACTGAGATATGCACCCCCCCAACATACACCCTGATTTCCTCAAGGAGGGAATATATCTTTTTCTACTTCAATCCTTATTGGAAGCTATTGCTGTGATTGCAGGGGTTCTGTGTACTAGAGTTAGAAGGAGGCCCCAGTCTGATTGCCAGATTGAATGAGTTCATGTTTTTTGTTAAAAAACTGGGAGCAGCGCAGTTCGGGAGAGCTTTCTATGGCGGTGGAAATCTGTGCTGTCCAAAGTGATACTCACTAGCCACAGTGATAATTGACTACTTGAGATGTGTTGGACAACTGAGGTATTGAATTTTTAATTTTAGTCAGGTTTTAAAAACTTAAAAGGGCCGGGGATTTAGCTCAGTGGTGTTGCCACCTGCCTCGTAAGCACAAGATCCTGAGTTCAATCCTTGGAGCAAAAAAAAAAAAAAAAAAAAAAAAATTAAAAAGAGCCACATGTGGCACAGGGTTGTATTGGGCAGGGCGGATCTAGGCCATCAGAGGTCAGCAGTAGCTCCCAGGGTAGGCATTGTTTTCAAGTTGGAGGTGATATAGAAGCAAATATTTGAATATCGTAAGGAAGCAATCCATGCAAAAATGAGTTTCAGGGAAGAACAAATACGGTGGATCCTTGACTTATAAACTCGATCAGTTCCTGAGGGCTGGTTGTAATCAAGTTGATTGTAAGTCAATACAGCTGAGATCTGAATGTTTACCTGGTTACACTAGAGATGACGAGAGGCAGATGAATCTTTCATTAACCTATAACCAAGTTGTTCATATGTCAGACCTGTCCTAACTTGAGGGTCCATTGTATAAAGGGCCTGGAAAATAATAATTTAGAATATTCAGAGTACCAATTACAGCAAGTGTAACTAACTAGTGTGAAATAGCAAGGGCTGGGGAGAGTAGCAGCAGGTGTCAGAGAGGTAGGGCAGAGCCAGTCTTATAGAGCATGATAATTATTTTAGATTTTATTCCAATTTTGTTGGAAAAATATGACATTGGAGTAGTGAGTGGGGGAGTGATTTGATATGATTTATATTTTTAAGGATTACTGGAATTATCCTATGAAATATAGTTTAAGGAGATCAGTTAGATTTTAGAGTAGTCCGGGTGGGCAATTATGAAGACTGTGTGGGCTGTTATCTTTGTGGCTAATGCAAACAAACAAAAACACTAAATACTATAGCTATTATTAGCACACTAAATACCATGCTATTATTAGCACACCTTTTGTTGCCAATATTGTCCATGCCACAATGCTCTCATCTCTACACCTGCTACAAGGCAGGCCACTTGGAAAATGAATTCATGTAATGGGGCTTTTTAATGCTGTAATTTTACTTCTGCAAACTCTGATTCCATTAATTATTTTCAACGTGGTATATTTTAGTAAGTTCCACAGTTAGTCTTCTTGTTTAAGGTAATTTATCATGTAGTTCTACAAATTACTTGGAATATATTATTGAATTAAATAGAGTATCTAGGTGGAAAGGCTGGTTATGTCAGGGCATCATTTATTGAATATAAGTGCCATTACTCATCATTATGCTCATTATACTACAAAGGGTTTATCTGCTTTTGACATCTTGCCCTTTAAAGTGACCCAATTTGGGTTGCATGAAGTACAGCCCATTTCTCTAATGATAGAACTATAGAAGCTAATGGCAACATCAGCCATTCTAGACAACTAAGAACAACTTGAGTAGTACTTTTAAAATACTCTTAGAGGAAAATCTGAAAACATGGAAGGAAGAAATAGAAGTTTACTTTATAATGAAAAGGCTTTTACTTCTTGTCATTATCATTAAGGATGGACAAAACAGGACATATATATCATAATATGAATAGAATTTATATTAAAGTGTGTGTATGTGCATGTATGTGTGTTTATGGGTAATTTTCCCTAGAGAGTCTCTGAGTTTTAGAAAACGCATGTTATGAGAAATCAGAAGTTGAGTTCAAGTTCTGGTTTAGTCATTTTTTTTAGTGGCCTTATCCAAGAAAGTTTGTCTCTAGAGAACTGTGCTCTAAATATCCCACAGTTTTGCAGCTTTTCTTCCTTTAAAGAAAGAAGGTGGTCAGTTTCTATAGGACAGTGGTTGCGAACCTATGGCATGAGTGTCGTAGTGGCACACAGAGCCTTTTCTGCTGGCCCATGAGCTGAGTAGCCCCAGAAGCCAGGCATCTGATAGTCAGGTGTTTTTCTTTTGGTACCAGGGATTGAACTCGGGACCTTGCACGTGCGAGGCAGGCAATGGAACCACTGAGCTAAACCCCCAGCCCATGATATTCAGGTTTAATTGCAGTGTTGGAATGTTGTGATAAAACTGGGGTTTGGGTTGCAATTTGGGCACATGGTCTCTAAAAGGTTTGTCATCACTACTATAGGAGAAAGTAGCTCACTTTTATACATTGCTTGGCAGTGGTAATGCTTCTCTCTACAACTGTGATCTCAGAGGTATTAACCTCAAATTTTGCTGCTCATGATGTCATACAGCTTTTTGTTTTCAGTGCTGGAGGCTGAACTCAGCGCCTTACACATAGTAGGCAAGTTCTCTGCCACTGGGCTACGCACCCAGCCCTGTCATGATAAAGGTAGTGCTGATAATAAAATTTTTAAAAAATGCATTGATACTTTTTGTATTTGAACCTCTGTTAGGAATTCTAAGAAAGTCTTAAGAGAAAATTCTACTGTGAACATAACCTACTTATGGTACCTATTGTCTTTTGTCTCTGTTTTCATTGATGGTATACTCCTTGCAGAACTAAACATTAACCATGGATTAACCATTAGATATTTAACTTCAGTGTCACTTCAATGTTCTATTTACACATTAGAGATAAATTTCTCAGTTTGCTTATCTATGATTAATAAAAGGCAAGAAAAGAAGATGTGATTATAGGAAGGCATGGGTAAAGGAGAGGGTAACAGTAAGTTTTAGGGTTCAGGTGGAGGTTGTTGAATGAGTAAACAGAATTAGAATGGACATCTGAGGGGCAGAGAGAAGAATTTATTCTATTTGCTCAGTAACTATGCTTATAATACAAGCCCTTTGTCAAGGCAGTCACTCATTCAGCAAATATTTGTTAAGTGATGTTACGGGAATCAAATACAAATAGGGTATTATGAAATACTGAAGAGATTTCTATAGGTTTATAAGAGAGATATGAATCAGAATGGAAATCTAGAGAGAGAAGAAACTAGTTATTTTTGGGTAGGTCTCTAAGAAAGAAGTCTTGAAGGATGGGTATAATTTTTTTTCATTTAACAGCAAATGCTTAATGAATGCTATATGGCATGCTTTATTTCTACTTTGAGACTATGCCATCAAATAACACAAGATCCTTGCTTTTCTTTCATTTTGGAAAGAAGACAAAAAATTAACATACAATGTTTCTTTTTGTTTTCTTCATAAGTATTATAGAGAACAAAGCAGAATAAAGAAGAATATAATGAATGTTGCTATTTTATAATAGGGCATGATAGAATGGCTTCATAGATAGTAACTTTTTTGGGGGGTACGAGGAATCATACTTGGGACCTTGTGCCTGCGAGGCACGTGATGGCATCATTGAGTTAAATCCCTGGCAAGAAGGTGACATTTTATAGAAACACAAAAAGTTATCTAGGGGCATGCCCTACCGAGGTCCTGAGTTGCATGGAAGACACCAAATCACCCCGCTGCAGACAGGCAGGTCTGCCCATGCCCTACCAAGGTCCTGAGTCGCACAGAACACACCGAATCAGCCCGCTGCACACAGGAAGGCCGGTGCATGCCCTACTGAGGTCCTGAGTTGCGCGGAAGACACCGAATCACCCCACTGCAGACAGACAGCCACCTGGTTCCACACTACAAAGACACAGAGGACACCAGACCACCAGACCAAGGTACTGAGTCCCGCTGTTCCCGGCCCAGAGGTAGGGGCTTCTGAGCTGTCATCCCACTGCTCCTGGTCCAGAGGAAGGGGCTTTCTGGTCACCATCCCTCCAGCTGCTCCCAGCCCAGAGGAAAGGGCTTTTGAGCCACCTTCTGTCCCACTGTTCCTGGCCCAGAGGAAGGGGCTTCCAGGCCACCATCCCTCCCACTGCTCCCAGCCCACAGGAAAGGGCTTTTGGGTCACCATCCCTACCGCTGCTCGCGGCCCCTGGCCCACCTCACCCAGCTCAGAGGAGGTAATCCGTGCAGGTGCTAACAGCCCCCCACCTCAGTCAAAATGAGAAAACATGTAAATAAGTCTCAAAACCAGACTTCCAGATCACCTACAGCAATCCCAAAGGGAAATGAGAAGGAGCACTCTGATACTCAACCACCTGGATCCACTGAACTGGCAACAAAAGGGGATCTGGAAAAAATGAAATCAGAAATAATTTCTCAGATAACAGGAGAAAGTGTGCCCCTAGTGCAAGACATGATTAATAAATCTAGAGACGAGCTGAGGAACATGATGGAATCCCAACACAAGAAACAAATGGAATCCATAAAACAGATGCAAATAGATTTCCAGGAGATGAAAAACTCCATTGAAAGTCTACACAGCAGAATGAGCCAATGTGAGGACAGAATTTCAGATATAGAAGATAAGATTGCAATTAGTGACCAGGAAAAGAAAAATTGCTTCAAAATTATAAGGGAACATGAGAAATCAATCCAGCAGCTGCTAGATGATGCAAAGAAGAATAACATAAGACTGATTGGGCTTAATGAAGAAACAGGAGAGAGTGGAGATGACATAAAAAAATCTCTTCACAGAAATAATGGCAGAAAACTTCCCAAGCAGGGGAAAAGAGCTTGACATACAGATAAGTGTGGCATATAGGACTCCAAATAGCCTTCATCAAAACAAATCTACACATAGGCATATAATTGTTAAGATTCCAGAAACACAACAGAAGAACAAAGTTCTCCAAGCAGTCAGAGAAAAGAAACAAATCACATACAAAGGAAAGCCCATCAGAATCACAGCAGACTTCTCAACACAAACCATCAAGTCAAGGAGAGCTTGGAGTGACATATTCCAAGCCCTAAAAGAAAAGAGCCTGCAACCCAGATTGATGTACCCTGCAAAACTATCTTTCAAAATTGATGGAGAAATAAGATACTTTCAGGACAAAGAGCACCTTAGGAACTTCGTGAATACCAAACCAGCACTCCAAACAATTTTACACAATATCCTAGGAACAGACATTGAGGATCACAATCCCAGGAAGCAAAGCAGAATGAACCCATCTGGCATGACAAGAAATTAAATGTAAAAGGGGAGAATGCAACAAGAAGAAAAAGTCATGGCAATGACAAGTCAATAGGTTTCAGTTATAACCATCAATGTTAATGGTCTCAATTCACCAATCAAAAGAAATAGACTGGCAGAATGGGTCAAGAAGAAAAATCCAACAATATGCTGCATACAAGAAACACACATTTCAAAAGGAAACTCATAGACTGAAAGTTAAAGGGTGGAAAACAATACTGCATGCGACAGGAACCCGAAAAAAAGCAGGAGTAGCTATTTTCTGTGCAGATCAAGTAGATTTCAAACCAAGACTGATTAAGAGAGATGAAGAAGGACACTACATCCTTGTAAAGGGAACAATCCAAGAGGAAGAGATGACAATCATAAATATCTATGCACCAAACACTAGTGCACTCAACTATATAAAACAAATACTAACAGACATGAAAAGTCATATATGCACTAATACAATTGTAGTGGGGGACCTCAACACCCCACTGTCACAAATAGATCAACTAGATTAAAAATAAGTAATGAAATACTAGAACTCAATCGACCTCTTGAACAAATAAACTTAACAGATGTTTACAGAGTCTTCTACCCCACAAAATCAGAATACACATTCTTCTCAGCTGCACATGGGTCATTCTCCAAAATAGACCACATACTCACACATGGAACATGTTTAAGGAAGTGCAAAGGAATGGAAGTTATCCCCTGTACATTATCAGACCATAGTGTGATGAAATTGGAGATCCATAGCAAAAGAAACTCAAAAAATTTCATAAACAGGTGGAAATTGAACAACACACTTCTGAATAACCAATGGGTCACACAGGAAATTAAAGAAGAAATCAGACAGTTCCTTCAATTAAATGACAATGACAATACAACATATCAGAATCTATGGGACACAATGAAAGCAGTCTTACAAGGGAAATTCATAGCAGTGAATATGCATATTAGGAAAACAGAATGAGCCCAATTAAACAACCTGAGGCTGAACCTCAAGCTTCTAGAAAAAGAAGAGCAGGACAACCCCAAAGCTCATACAAGGGAGGAAATTATAAAGATCAGAGGAGAAATCAATGCAATGGAGACTAAGAGAACGATACAAAAAATCAATGAAGCCAAGAGTTGGTTCTTCAAAAGAATCAACAAAATTGACAAATCTTTAGCCAACCTTATCAGAAAAAGGAAAGAAAAGGTCCAAATCCATGCAATTAGGAATGAAAAGGGTGAAATCACAACAGACCCAGCAGAAATCCAGAGGATCATCAATACCTACTTCCAGAACCTATATGCCAAAAAGATGCACAACACAGAAGAAATGGACAGATTCCTAGACACATATGAATTACCAAAGTTGAACAAAGAAGACCTAAAAGTTCTGAACAACCCAATATCAACCAATGAAATTGAAAATGTAATTAAAAACTTATCAACTAAGAAAAGCCCGGGCCCTGATGGCTTCACTGCTAAATTCTACAAGACATTTAGAGAGGAACTGCTGCCACTACTGTTTAAACTCTTCAGTGAAATTGAAAGGGAAGCAATACTCCCAAATTCATTCCTGGAAGCAAGCATCACTGTGATCCCCAAAGTAGAGAAAGACCCAACAGAAAAAGAGAACTATAGGCCAATCTCACTAATGAACATAGATGCAAAAATCCTTAATAAGGTACTGGCAAACAGAATGCAGAAGATCATCAAGAAGATCATACACCCTGACCAAGTGGGATTCATCCCAGGGATGCAGGGATGGTTCAATATATGCAAATTAATCAATGTAATACACTATATCAATAGAGCCAAGGACAAAAACCATATGATTATCTCTATAGATGCAGAAAAAGCATTTGACAAAATCCAACATGCATTTATGATAAAAACCCTACAAAAAATTTGAATAGATGGTCTCTACCTCAAACTGATAGAAGCCATCTATGAAAACCCAACAGCCAATATCATACTAAATCGTCAAAAACTGAAATCCTTCACACTAAAATCAGGAACAAGACAAGGATTGTCCACTATCACCACTCTTGTTCAATATAGTTCTGGAAACATTAGCCATGGCAATTAGACAAGAGAAAGAAATAAAAGGAATAAATATAGGTAATGAAGAAGTCAAATTGTCATTATTTGCAGATGACATGATACTCTATATAGAAGCCCCCAAGAACTCCACCAAAAGTCTTCTAGACTTAATAACCAAATTCAGTCAAGTAGCTGGTTACAAAGTCAACACACAAAAATCAATAACTTTCCTCTACACCAATGACAGACTCACTGAGAGAGAAATAGGGCGAATAATTCCTTTCACAATAGCATCCAAAAAACTGAAATACCTAGGAATCATCCTAACAAAAGAAATCAAAGACCTCTTCTCTGAAAACTATGGCACTCTGAAAAGAGAGATTGAAGATGATATCAGAAAATGGACAGACATCCCCTGTTCCTGGGTAGGAAGGATTAATACAGTGAAAATGGCCATACTTCCAAAACTGCTATATAGATTTAATGCAATTCCAATTGAGATCCCAGCAGCATACTTCATGGACCTTGAGAAAACAATCCAAAAATTCATTTGGAACAAGAAGAGACCCAGAATAGCAAAAGCAATTCTAGGTAACAGAGACATGGCAGGGGGTATCACAATCCCCAACCTGCAACTCTACTACAAACCTACTGTGATAAAAACAGCATGGTACTGGCAAAGAAACAGACCTGAGGACCAGTGGAACAGATTAGAAGATGCAGAAACAACACCAGACACACTCAGCCATCTCATCTTTGACAAAGGAGCCAAACACCCTCACTGGAGGAAAGATAGCCTCTTTAATAAATGGTGCTGGAAAAATTGGGCTTCAACTTGCCAAAGATTAAAACTAGACCTGTATCTCTCACCATGCACTAAACTAAAATCAAAATGGATTAAAGATCTAAATATTAAAATAGAAACTCTGAACCAGTTGGAACAGAGGTTAGGTAGAACCCTTGAAGACATCGGTGTAGGAAAAGATTTTATGAACAAAACCTCAGTTGCCCATGAACTAGCACAAACAATCAACAAGTGGGATCTCTTCTTATTATAAGGCTTCTGCACAGCAAGAGAAACCACCAGCAGTGTGAAGAGACAACCCACAATGTGGGGAAATATCTTCACCTGCTTTTCCTCAGACAAAGGTCTACTATCTCGAATCTATAAAGAACTTAAAAAGATCAGACCTCCCAAATTTAAAGACCCAATCCGAAAATGGGCATCTGAAATGAACAGACATTTCTCAGACAAAGAAGTAGAAATAGGAAATAAATACATGCAAAAATGTTCAACATCACTGGTCATTCGAGAGATGCAAATGAAAACAACGCTGAGATTCCACTTCACTCCAGAAAGAATGGCTGCTATCATGAAATCAACGAATAACAAATGCTGGCAGGGCTGTGGGGAAAGAGGAACCCTGCTCCATTGCTGGTGGGAGTGTAGACTGGTGCAAGCACTGTGGAAATCAGTATGGAGATACCTCAAAGAACTAGGACTGGAAGTCCCATTTGACCCCACTATTCCACTGCTGGGGATCTTCCCCAAAGAATTAAAAGAATCATACCACAGTGATATATGTTCACCCATGTTCATAGCAGCACAGTTTGTAATAGCTAAAACTTGGAAACAGCCCGAATGCCCATCAACTGGAGACTGGATAAAGAAAATGTGGTTGTTTTTATAAAAGGGAGTACTACTCAGCCATAAAAAATGAGAAATTAGAGACATTTATAGCTAAGTGGATGCACATTGAGGCAATACTCTTAAGTGAAATAAATAGGACACACATGTGTAAATACCGAATAGTTTCTCTGGTGTGAGAAACTGAAAGTGTACATAAGGACTAAATGTATAATAGGTCATGTGAAATAGGAAGAAAGGGGGCAAAGGGGAAGGAAGTGGGAGGGCTAGGGGAAAGGATAGAATGGAATGGGATTAATATGAGAAAATGGAAAAATAGGAACAAAATCTTTGTAAATATGGAGGACTGGAGGGGTTGAAGGGAGGGCTGGGCAAGGGTGAAAAATAAGAACCAAGAGAGACTATGTAAAGGTGCAAAGTTCCAATGATGAATGTCATTATATTGTATACCTAAAATGTACCAATGATTAGAATGAATAATTGATAATGTAAAATAGGAAGAAAAGGTCCAAAGGGGTAGGGGTAGTGGGAAGGGCAGGGGAAAGGAAAGAAGGGAAAGGAAAAATGATGAGACATGGAAAAAATGGAAATAAAGTCTTTGTAAATAGGGAAGGGTGGAGGGCGTGAAGGGAGGGCTAGGAATGGGGAAAAAATAAGAACCAAGATGCATCATGTAAAGGTACAATTCCCAATGAGAAATGTAATTGTGTTGTATACCTACAATGTACCAATAAAAGAATTCAATCCAAAAAAAAAAAGTTATCTAGGGTGTGAGCACTGCAGTAAAAGAGATAAAGTACAAAGACCCTGACATGGGAGCACACTTGGCATGATTTAGGTGGACCAAGGAAGCCAGTGTGGCTGAAGACACTAGCAAGGCAAGAGCAATGGAAGATGAGATCAAAGAGATATCAAGGGCTCCATAAGATGGAGGATCTAAAAACCCGTGCAAGAACTGTGGAATTTACTCTGAATGAGATGGGAAGTACTAGAAGGCTTTTGTATAGTGACATGATGATTACATTGCTGGATGAAAAATAGATTAAGTTTGCATTGGAGATAAGAGCAATAAATAATGAAAGGGGGGAATTGTTAGGAGACTATCACAATAATTCAGTTGAAGGGTGTTGGTGGCTTGGATTTGAAGAGGAGCAGCAAACTTAGTGAGAAATGATTGGATTCTGGATATATTTTAAAAGTGGAGCCCAGGTGATTTGCTGTTGTGTTGAGTGTATTTTGTGGATGGGGTTCAGAGACAGATGCAGAGAGAGAGAGAGAGAGAGAGAGAGAGACAGAGAGACAGAGAGAGAGAGACACACACACACACAGAGGATGAATCCAAGGCTTTTGAGATGGAGCAATTGTAAGATTGATGTGTAATCTTACATGATATAGAATGACTGATATGCTGAAGTTTGCAAAATGAAGAAGCATGATAGAGAAGCTATGGGGAATCAATACTTGTGTCTTACATGTGAAATTCTAAAAATCTGTTAGACATCTAAGTATAGATGTTGAATGGATTATTGGAATCTGAATCTAGAGTTCAGGGAAGGAATCAGAGCTGAAGAAGTGAATTTGGGAGTCAGCTGCATAGAGATTATTGACTTCTTATAAAATTATTTATATATATTCATTAACTTATCTCCCCTATTTCTTACTAAAATAGAAAGCCAGTGTTGTTGCTGTTTGGAGGAGGGAGGGGAGAGAGAAAGGGAAGAGGAGAGGACAGGAGGAGGAGTAGGGGAGAAGAAGGAAGGGAAGATTAAGGAAAGGGAGAGGAGAGAAGAATTGGAGTTAAAGAACAGATTAATTCATCAGGGTCCTCACATTGTTTGGGGTCTGGAGTTGTGGCAGATTCAAAGCTGTGTCCACAGATTCTGCCCATTGCTGTAGATCTATTTGAATGTGACTTTGCATATCTTCCCACAGGAAGTGAAGTCTTCTCTGTCTTAAGCTAGGGGCTATCCACATGACTTAATTTGACCATCTGGATACTGGCAAATATGATTCAAGCAGCAGCTTGAATATTCTTGAGCTTTGGTGATGGCCATCTTACTACACTTGAACTTCATAGATCACCATGTGCTGAAAGATGAGAAGTCTCATTGAAGAGACCCAAAATGCCCCAGCCAATAGGCAGCTGGTGTCGGATAACAATCCAACAACCACCAGTCATGTGAGTGAGACTGTCCTCCAACGTCCAGCTACCAGATCATTTACTGGCTGATCAAAGACAAATGAGAAACATTGCATACTGAAGAAAGTATTAATCATTCAGAAATACATACTAATTGCAAATCTCTATGTATTCAGTAGTATGAACTCAAAATATATGAAGCACAAATTGACAGAACTCAAAGGAATAATAGAAAAGTCCACAATCATAGAAAACTATTTTTCACATACTGATAGAAAAACAATGACAAACCAGAGAGAAAAATCCTAACAAAATTATGAACTTGACATGATATATAGAATCCTACTCTCAACAACTATAGAATATAGTTTTTCAAATTATTAGAACACTTTGCTAAATTAAACTTAAGTACGTTCTCTGATCATAGTAGAATAAAGTCAGAAATCAGAAATCCCACAGATAAAAGCAAAAACCACAAGGAACATTAGAGAATATTTTAACAGTAGGATTGCTGAAAATACTATATTTTAAGCTCGTACAATACAGCTTAAACAACATTTCTGGGAAGTTATATCTTTCCTTGAATATATTAGAAGAAAGATACTATAGTTTGAATATGGTTTGTTTGGCAAATCTTATGCAGGAGTTTAACCCCCAAAGTCATGTATTAATGATTCTAAGAGGGTAGAAACTTAATAAATACAAATTTTGGAAGAGAGGTCTTTAGAAGGAGATTAGGTTTTGACAAGGTTATTGGGGTGCAGCCTCCATAATGGAATTCTGGTGGTCTTATAAGAGGGGCAGAGATCACAGAGAAACACAAACCTTCTTTGGCTTTTACCACTTCAGGACTGTGCCCACAGAAAGGTCCTCACCAGAACTGGGCTGCTTGATCCTTCAAAATGGTGAGCTAAATGAACCTCTTTTCTTTATAATGTAGACTACCTCAGATATTTCATTATGATAATAAAAAGCTGACTAATGAAAGATATCAAGTTGAAAGCCCATGGTATATGTCCATCTCAACAAATTAGAAAATAAACAGATAATTAAACCTAAGAAAAAAGAGGCAAGTTAAAGCAGTGGCTAATGGAATAGTTTAGAAAAAAATCAATAAACCAAAGTTGGTTCTTTAAAAACACTGATAAAATTCTAGTAAGAATGATCATGAACAGCAGGGAGAAGGAATAAATTACCAATATGAAGAATGAAAAAAAAATTATCTATGAATAATGGCATTAAAAGCATAATATCAATGTAGCCATTAGGGAATAACTGATACTGGATTGGTGGCCATGTCATAAACAACTTGGAAACTGGGTACAATTTGTGAAGCAGCTTTAGATAGTAAACTACAAGTAGCACAGTACTGTGATCCCTGAGCAAAGAAATATAAACAACGTAAGCCCTACAATCATCCTTGCTTTCTGCCTAGAGGAGCTTCCTGGGCTGCAGCATAGAGAGGAATAACCAAACAGGACAGAGATATCACACAGTGAGGTTAAAAGTTGAGGAAGCTGGGCAGCTGGAATACGTGGGATGTATATTATGTACAAAGGGAGCTATGTACAGAATGAGTTGTGATATTTAAGTCTGTTTCTGAACGCTAAAGTTGTGTGAAAAAGGCGAAACACTACAGGGCAGAGAAAGGAACTACCAGGATGCCCTAAACTAAGCAGTTCCTTGATCTCACATGCAAGGTTGGGAGCTGTTCAAGTTCTAACCAGCTCAGCTTCTCTCTATGGAGAATTTGTCAAACATTTAAGGGGAAAAATGATACCAGCTCTGTATCATCTCTTCTAGAAAACAGAGGAGGAGGGAACACTTCCCAACCATTTCAGGAGGCCAGAATTATTATCCTAATACTAAGACCAGGCAAAGGCATAAGGAAAGGAACTACTAACAAAAATTTCCCATGAACATAGAAGCAAAAATTCTCAACAGCTGTTAATTCTAAGGAATTGCAAAAGCTACTAAAACTAATGATTGTCATCAGCAAGGTACAGAATGCAATCTCTGTGGACAAACATTGCATATATGTGTAATGTGTGTTTGTTTGCTTGATATATATGTGATATCCACACACCTCTCATAGAAAATGGAATTTTAAAAACATCCTTAACCAGAGAAACTTACTGGAAAAAAAAATCTGACAAAGTATGTGGAAGACCTATACACAGTACAGATATTGCTGAGAAAAATCAAAGACCTAAATAAATAGGTATTACCATTTTCTTGGCATGAAAAATCAATATTTTAAAGATACCAGTTATTTTCAAGTTGATTTATGTTTTTGTCTTAGTTACTTTTCTTGGTGCTGAGACAAAATACCAACACCCAAAGTTAAGAGAGGAAAGATTTATTTTTTTTCAGGTATGCAATAAATATGTTTAATAGTATAAATCAACAGGGGAAAAGAAATAAGTAGAAGCCAGTATTTGATTTTTACCCTTATCACTTTTTCTAGGGTCCCTCTAACTTGATGTAAACTTACAATTTTCAGGTAAATTCCTATTCCACTCCCATTTTATCATAAATAAATTGAATAGTTTTTCTGTTTGTATGATAAAACAGGAAAGACTGTTACATTTAAATGGAAAAGGCACTCCATTTGTAACCAGTGTCACACAAAATCACATTCCCATCAGAAAACACAAACATCAACATCACAAAACTAAAAATACACAGGAGATCAAAACCATTCAATAAATATGCAAGCTACTTCAGTCTCCCCCAAAAGGACCAATACTTCAAAAAACCATAAAGAAAACCCCTGTCCATTTCCAAGTCACCCAAGTTGAAGAGACAACAAGATGCTATGGGTGCTCTTTTACCCCTCCCCTGGCCCCTCACTACCTAGAAAACTGCCTGCTCTCCACAGAGACTGAAAATGGGCCTCATTTCTTCTCTGGGGAGAACAAATTCACTGACAGCCTTGTGCAATATCCCCTGTTTCTCAGGAACCCTGGCTGTATACCTAGTTCTGCTTCCAAAGCCTCTTCATATAGATCTGGGTAAGGCTTGGGATCTGTTCCATTACGATGGGCCATATGAACTAGGAGTTTCATCTTGCTGGTTTCAGCGTGGGCCCTTGGACCCCACAGGAACTCATAGAGAGCAGGATCACTGTTAGGAATCTGCCGGTACATCAGGTACTCTTCCCGTACTAAATCCTCAGTGATGAATTTCCAGGCTTCCTCAAAATGAATATGCTCAGAGTGAGCTACTATGTCCCATCTTTTCACTTTTTCAGTTAGGTCCTCCTCACTGATACGATTGCCCTCTATGAAGATTAGAGACAGGATGAATATACTGATGTCAATTTTGAGAATGATTCTTTCATCATTGTCATCTAGTAACCCACTGTATGTAAGACCCCAAATGGGGACTAGCTCATATGTATTGCTAGAGTGATTCACTTTCTTGATTTTAAGGCCAAAGCCCAGATACATGGACTCACAGAGTTCCCAAAAGTTCAGAGGGAAGTTGTTACACGGTAATCATGGGGCAGAACATATAGCATTTTGTTCATGGTGACCTGCTCCTTATTTTGATACTTGTGGAGCAGAAATGACACCAACTTACATAACTTAGCATTTAGGAGCACATTTTGCAGAATGTGAGAGAAGTGTGCGTCCTGCGAGGAGCTTGAACCCTCACAGGATTGACTCCTTTGGCTGGAAGCCATGAAGACAGCAAGAACTTGTTGAGGATCAGAAGCCTTCAAATCTCCAGAAAATAGAGTCCTGAGCAATAGCAATTCAGCTGCTCCAAGAATCCAAACCCAGATTTTGAAAAATCACAACTGGGAATTCTCCACTGCACAGTGCAAAGCTGGCAACAGAGTCAGGAATGGGTTATTTTCAGAGTCTCAACCTGGAATGTGGCCTTCTCTCTTACCCTCAGCCTGAGGAAAGGTTTATTTAGTTCACAGTTGGTAGAGGTTTCTGCCTGTAATTGGCTGGCTGCAAGGCAGGGTGGCTTGGCAGAGGTGTGTTGCAGAGGAGAAACAGTTCATGGCAAGGAGAAGACAACAAAAGCAAGCAAGTAAGGGATGACCAAAGGTTTTTCTGTCTCTTATATTGTATCTAGGGTACTGGGATTTGGGTGACACTGAACCAATCAAATCTTAGCACCTTTGATCCTGGCATTGCACCACAAGTCAATCACACACTCGAGATTCAATCTCCTCTGAAAATGCCCCACTCATTGCTACATGAGGATTTAGAGGGACATTAGCCACAAACCATAACAACATTCAATGTAGATTCAATGAAAATTTCAGAAATCATTTCTGTAGAAATGGACAACTGATTCTACTATAAGAAAATGGAAAGGATATATAATAATTTTGACAATTAAAAAAATTGGAATACTTACCTGGTTTTAAGACTTTCTATAAAGCTATAGTACTCAAGACAGTATGGAGTTAGTGTAAAGAAATACATATAGTTTAATGGGACAAAATAGAATGGTTAGAAATAATCCCCCACAGAGTGCAGACTGGTGCAACCACTGTGAAAATCCATGTTGAGATACTTTAAAGAACTAGGACTAGAGGTCCCATTTGACTCAGCTGTTCCCCTGCTGGGTATCTTCCCAAAAGAATTAAAAGCATCATACCACAGTGATATATGCACACCCATGTTTATAGCAGCACAGTTCGTAACAGCTAAATCTTGGAAACAGCCCAAATGCCTATCAACTAGTGACTGGATAAAGAAGATGTGGGTTTTGCTTTTTTTTTTTTTAAAATAAAATGGAGTACTGTTCGGCCATAAAAAATGAGAAACTAGAGACATTTATAGCTAAATGGATGCACATTGAGGCCATGCTCTTGTGAAATAAATAGGACACACATGTGTAAATACTGAATAGTTTCTCTGGTGTGAGAAACTGAAAATGTAAATGAGGACCAAAATGTATAATAGATAATGTGAAATAGGAAGAAAAGGTCCAAAGGGGAAGGGGAAGTAGAGGGTAAGGGAAAGGAAAGGAAATGGAAAGGAAAAAAATATGAGAAAAGGAAAAAATGGAAGCAAAGTCTTTGTAAATAGGGAGGGATGGAGGGATTAAGGGAGGGCAGGGAATGGGAAAAAAATAAGAACCAAGATACATCATGCCAAGGTACAAATTCCCAATGATGAGTGTCATCATATTGTATACCTAAAATGTACCAATAAACTTAATGAATTTAAAAAATAACCCCCCACATATATGGTCTATTGATGTGTGACAAAAGTGGCAAGATAATTATTTTAGAGAAAAGGCAGTTTTTCCAAGAAATGGTGCTGGACCAACTTAATATCCATGTAGGAAAAAACGGATCTTGACTATTACTCCATATACAAAATTAACTAAACAATAGTGAAATATCCATGCCAGGTGATACTACTGAGCAATTAAAAAAGAATAAGATGATGAGCATAATGGTATATGCCTGTAATCACAGCACTCTGGGAGGCTCAGGCAGGAGGATCACAAGTTTGAGCCTTACTTGGCCAATTTAGCAATTTAACAAGACTATGTCTCTAAAAAATAAAAATAGCTAAGGATGTAGCTCAGTGTGAAGGCCCTGGGTTCTATCCCTATTACTGCAAAAAACAAACAATAACAAAACAAGTTTGTGACATTGATAAACTCCAAAAACATGATGAAAAAACAAATCCAGATACGTCTAGTATATAGTACATGATTGCATTTCCAAAATTCTAACATAGACAAAAATACATTCCAGCAGAAAGTAGATTAGTGCTTATTTGTGACCTGGAGGTGAGGGTGTAGGTTGGAAATGAATAAACCATTTGGGGTGATACCTATGTTCTGTACTTTGTTTTTAGTGGTAGTTATATGAGTCTATACATTTGTTAAAACTCATTAAAATGTATTATTAAATGGTGTGTATTTCATCATCTGAGAATTACACTAAATAAACCTATTAAAATGAATGTAATAAGAGCATATTATTGTCAACTTTATTCCAATTATAAAAGTTAGAATTGAATACATTAATGTTTATAAAACACTAAAATTGACAAAAGAAAAAGAAAATCATTTTCTTTCTTTTTTTCTTCTTTTTGCTTTTTGAGACAGAGTCTCACTATGTAGTTCAGGCTAGCCTTGAACTCACTGTGTAGCCCAGGGTGTCCTCGAACTCCCAGTGACCCTCCTGCCTCAGCCTCCTGAGTGCTGGAATTACAAGAAAAAGAAAATCTGAAAGTTTTATTTTTAAGGAATTTGAATTCATAGTTAAAAGCTTTCCTACAAAAATCTTATGGGTCCAGAAGTGAATTATTCCAGATATTGAAACAAAACATAAGCTAAACCTGAGACAAATCTCCCAGAAAATAGAATAAGTGAGAATAATAATTATTTTAATATTTTCTATAATTTTGATACAAATCCTCCAAAAGCATTACAGAAAAAGAAATGATGATTAAAATAGACAAATGAACTAGACAAAGTTCAGAAAGAGATATATATATGTACATCAGTACTGAGTAAATTTAGTATCAATATGTATGGAATATGTACATCTATATGTCTATATGTCTATGTAGACTCATGGCTCCTGATTTAGAACACACACACAAAAATCAGTTCTATGTAGAATTTTTTAATTTTTATATTTTGCAGTATTGGGGATTGAGCTACATCCCCAGATCTTTTTTATTTTGAGGCAAGGTGTTGCTAAGTTGCAGGCTGGCCTCAAACTTCCTGCCTCAGCCTCCTAAGTATCTGGGATTACAGGTGGGTGCCACCATGCTTGCATATGTGTGGATTTTAAAAATAATAAATTAAATTTTAGAGCATTTTTAAGTTTATAGCAAAATGGAGCAGATAATATAGAGTTCCCACTCAGTCCCTCTTCTTTGCTCACAGTGTCTCTAGTTTTAGCATCTTGCATTAGCGTGGTACATTTGCTACAACTGACAAACAAATATTAATACACTATTATTAAAGTCCATGGTTTACATTAGGATTCTTCTTGTACAATTGTACAATTCCATCGATTTTGACAAATACATAATGTCATGGATGTACTATTGTAATATGAAGAAATTTCACTGCCAAAATCTCCCTTTTCTTTCACCTATTCATCCCTCCCAACTCCCTTCACGAATCCATGCATGACTAATTTTTCTGTTATTTTGCCTTTTCCCAAATGGAAAGATAAAAATGGAAATGATTGAGTATAAAACGTTTTCAAGCTGGATTTTTTCCACTTAACTATAGGCATATGAGTTTTGTCTGTGTCTTTTCATGGCTTGATGGCTCATTTCTTTTGGGGGCTAAATAATATTCCATTGTAGAGATGTACTGCAGTTTGATTTATTCATTTCTCTATTGAGGGTCATCTTGTTTGCTTCCAGTTTGGGACAATTATGAATAGAGAGCCTGTAGTTGCCATATGTTTTTAAATCACCTAGACTAATACATAGGAGCACATTGATATTTAAATGATAAGTCTGTCTTTAGCTTTGTGAGAAACTGTCAGAGTGTCTGTCACTGTGGTTGTACCATTTTGCATTTCCACCAGTAATGGATAAGGTTTTCTGTTGTCTTGTATCCTAACAAGCATTTGGTAGTCAATGTTTTTGATTTTAGCCATTCTAATTTGTGTGTAGTAGTATGTAATTTCCAAGTCTCAGTAGCAAATAAAGTTAAACATCTTTTCTTATGCTTATTTGCCATTAGTATATCTCTTTATGTGAGGTGTCTGTCCAGATCCTTTTTTCTCTTCCATTTTTGGAATTGTTTATTTTCTTATTGTTGAATGGATTTTTTTTTGCTGTATTTTGGAGGGAAACCCTTCATGAGATATGTGTTTTGCAAATATTTTCTCCCAGATTGTAGCTTGTCTTTCCATTCTTTTTTCCCCCCATTCGTTTAACAGTGTCTTTCACAGAAAAGGAAATTTTAATTTTACTGAAATTCAGCTTACCAAATTTTCCTTTCATGTAATTTGCTTTTGATATTGTATTTAAAACTTCATTATAAAGTCCAAGGTCACTTAGATTTTTCTCCTACACTATAAAAGTTTAATAGTTTTGCACTTTACATTGAGGGTTTGTGATTTATTTTTGAGAGAAGTGTGAGGTCTGTGTGTCTAGATTAATTTTTTTCTTGAACATAGATTTCCACATTTTCTGGTATGAGATAGTTTTTGGAGAGTGTTCATTGAAAAGGCTATCTTCTCTTCCTTGGATTGTCTTTTCTCTTTTTTAAAGATTAGTTGACTGCATTTGTGTGAGTTTAGCTCTAGGCTCTAAGTTCTAGGCTCACTAGTCTATTCATAGTGAGTGTGTATGTGTGTGTGTGTGTGTGTGTGTTACTAGGGATTGAACTCAGGGCCTCACATATGCTAAATGTACTCTCTACCACTGAGCTACACCCTTGGCCCACTATTCATAGTTGTTGATCAATTTATCTGTTCTTTCAGCAACACCACATAGTCCTGATAATTATAATTTTATAATAAATTTAAGCTTCATGTCAATACTTTGATTTTGTTTTTCTTCTTTATAATTGGTTATTCTGGGTGTTTTGCCTTTCCATATAAACTGGAAATGTGCTGGGAATGTTCAAGAGCCTCTCTACTTTTTATTTTGATATATTGTCAATCATTTTCACCCTGAAATGCTACACAATGTAAAAAGTTATTCACCCTGTCCAATTGTACTCCTATATGTGTTAACAATTCTGTAGTTTTCTTCCTTCTTCCCCACACCTTTCACAGCTCTGGTAAACTCTATTCTATTTTGTATTTCTTTGAGATCAACCTTTTAGCTTCCATGTGTAAGTGAGACCATGTGATATTCGTCTTTCTGCACCTGTCTTTATGCTATTTCTCTTAGCATAATTTTCAGTTCCATTATGTTGCCACAAATGACAGAATTTCACTATCCTTTACCTTAAAATCACTTGTACTGATATATAGAAAACAAAAGTTGTATATATTTATGTGGTACCATGTGATGTTTTGATGCATGTATACATTGTATAATGTTCAAATCAGAGTAAACACATCTATTTCCTCAAGCATTTACCATTTCTTTATGGTAAGATCTTTCAAAATCCTTCCTGCTAGGTATCTGAAAATACACAGTACATAATTATTCTCTATAGTCACTTTACTGTGCAATAGCACATCGGAACTTCTTTCTTACCCCTATCTAACTATAACTTGGTAGCCATAGATCAATCTTTCCTATCCCCAATCTCCCTAGCCTGTGGTAACTACCATTTTACTCTTAACCTCTATGGAATCAAACTTTTGTAGTCCACATCTGAACAAAATTATACAGTACGTGGCTTTCTCTGCCTGGCTTGTTTTACTTAACATGATGTCCCAAGTTCATCCATATTGTCACAAAAGACAGGCTTTCCTTCTTTTTATGGTGAGCAGTATTCCAACATGAACATACATCACATTTTCTTCATCCATTCATATGTTAGTAGGTCCCCAGGCTGATTCTATATTTTGGTTAATTGAAATAATGAGAGTGAAGCTCACTCATTGACATATTGATTGTTTTCCTTTGGAGATACTCCCAGAAGTAGAACAGTTAGATCAGATGGTAGTTCTATTTCTAGATATTTGAGGAACCTGCATTACTGTCATCTATAAAGGTTATATTAATTTATATTCCTACCAGCAATGTGTGAGAGTTCTCCTTTCTGCACATTCTCACCGGAATGTGTTCCTTTTTGTCTTTTTGATAAATATTCTGACTGAGGCAAGATGATATCTCATTGTGATTTTGATTTGCATTTCCCTAACGGTGAGTGGAGATGAGTATTTTTTCATATATTTGTTGTCTGAAAGTAATATAGATACTCCAACTTTCTTTTGATTGGTATTAGCATGGCACATCTTTATCTGTCCATTTACTTTTAATATATCTATGTCTATTAAAGTATGTTTCTGGCTGGGGATTTAGCTCAGTGGTTTCGCCGCCTGCTGGGCAAGCTCAAGGACCCGAGTTCAGTCCCCGGTACGGAAAAAACAAAAAAAAGTATGTTTGTGGTAGAAAACATAGAGTTAAGTCTTGCTCTTGATTCACTCTAATGGTCTCTGTCTTTTAATTGGTGTATTTAGATCATTCATATCTGCTGTGGTTATCATTTGTTGAAACTGTAACTTCCAAGATGACAGTATTAAGTGGTGAGGCTTTGGAGAGTATTGAGGTCACATGGGCAGAACTCGTATGAATGAAACTAATGCTCTGTGAAAGAAATTCAAGAGAGCTCAATGGCCTTTATACCACTGAGGACACAATGAGAAGGCACCATCTATGAACCACAAGATGGGGCCCCTGCAGACCTTCAATCTGCTGTCACCTCGATTTGGGTTTCCTAGTCTCCATAACTGAGAAATACATTTCTGTTGTTTATAAATTACCCTACTTGGTATTTTGCTATTGTGTTACAGCAGCCCAAAGAGGCTAAGGTAACATCTAAAGTAATGGTTGATACGGTTGAATTAATATCTACCATACTTAAAATTGTTTTCTATTTGTTTTTGTTTTTATACTTTATTTTTCAGTTTGATATTTATTTTTATTAGTACATGTTTATGGCACATTCATTGTGTGGAGCTGGTACATGTACGTAGGGAACAGGGAAGGGGATGTTACTAGAACCTCTGCAACAAGTCCTAGTCTCCTGCGAGCCAAGACAGCACAAGGAGATTTAATTTATTAGACAGAAAAGATGAAAAACTGAGACTTAGAGAAGAAGCTGAGCTTTGGGCCTGATTAGTGCTGCTCTGGGCAGCAAAGATGAAAGACCAGAGCTTGCCACACCTTTATTTAGTACATTGGGAGAAACAAATGTAACAGGTGACTCAGGGGGCAGCGGAAACCCTAGATCAATGAGGAACTATGCAGATGAAGATTTGTTCCTCCCAGGGTGTCCTCAGCTGGTGTAATCTTGCCCTGGAGCATCACAGCATCACCAGACCACTGAGGTCTTAGCTGTGACCGGAGACCAAAATGGAGTTATGTCTCCACATGCCATAGCTGGCCTGTAGGCAGGAGAACTAGGCCTAATCAAATGATTTTCCCCCCAAATTACGTAGAATTGATCTTGACACGTACATAACATGTTTTAATTCTTTTTTTTGGGGGGTGGTATTGGGGATCGAACTTGGGATCTTGCGCTTGTGAAGCAGGAGGCAGAACAACTGAGCTAAATCCCCGGCTGTTGTTTTAATTCTTTTACCTCCCCTTTCCCTTCCATTTCTTCCCCCTTCCTCCATCTCTAGATATCCTCATTTACGAAAGATCTGTCTCCCTGTATCCTATTAGTTATCTCTTATTTTGTTCTTTAAATTATTTATGCTGCAGGTTTCTCATACAAGAGAAACAATGTGATGTTTAAGTTTGTGTGTCTGATTTATTTCACTTAACATTATGTTCTCGAGGGACATTCATTTTCCTACAAATGGCTCAAGTTTAATCTTCTTTGTGGCAGAATAGTGCTTCCTTGTGTATAAATACCACATTTTCTTTATCCACTCATCTGTTGATGGGCATATAGATAGGCCTCCTTCAAGATTTAACTGTTATGAGTTGTGCATGGGTATGCATATATCACTGTAATATGATGTCTTTAACTCTTTGGGGAAGATGCCTAGAAGGTTACCTGGTTTGAATGGAATTTCTAGTTTTAATTTTCTTATGTTTCATGTTGATTTCCATAGTAGTTGTACTAGTTTCCATTCCCACCAACAATGTAGAAGGGTTCCTTTTACCCACAACCTCACCACCATTTGTTATTATTTGATTTCTTAATGATAGCCCTTCTTTTTGGAGTAAGATGGACTTTCAGTGTTTTAATTTGTATTTCTCTAATGGCCAGAGTTATTGAATATTTTTTCATGTATTTATTGGCCATTTGTACTTCTTCTTTTGAGAAGTGTCTATTCATTTCATTGTCCATTTTTATTGTACTTTTGTATTCTAGGAATCTAAGTTTTTAGTTCTATATATATTCTTTTTTTTTTTTGGTACTGGGGTTTGAACTCAGATCCTTGCGCTTGCAAGGCAGGCAGCAGAACCACTAAGCTAAATCCCCAGCCCTATATTCTTATTTTCTTGTTTTTTCCATAACTTCATGAATTTCTTTTTTTTAATTAATTTTATTAATACATTTATTTACAGTATAATGACATTCATCATTGAAAAGTTGCACCTTTACATAATCCACCTTGGTTGTTATTTTTTCCCCATTCCCCTGCCCTCCCTTAACCTCTCTATCCCTCCATATCTACAAAGACTTTGTTTCCATTTTTTCATTTTCTCATATTATTTCCATTTCCTTCTTTCCTTTTCCCTACCCCTCCCATTTCCCCTTCCCCTTTGCCCCTTTTCTTCCTATTTCACGTTATCTATTATACCTTTTAGTCCTTATTTATGCTTTCAGTTTCTTACACTAGAGAAACTATTTGGCATTTACACATGTGTGTCTTATTTATTTCACTTAAGACTATGGCCTCAATGTGCATCTATTTAGCTATAAATGTCTCTAGTTTCTCATTCTTAATGGCTGAGTAGTACTCCATTTTATTAAAAAAACCACATTTTCTTTATCCAGTCTCTAGTTGATGGACAACTGGGCTGCTTCCAAGTTTTAGCTATTATGAATTGTGCTGCTATGAACATGGGTGCACATATAACACTGTGGTATGATTCTTTTAAATCTTTGGGAAAGATGCCCAGCGCAGGGGAATAGCTGGGTCAAATGGGACTTCCAGTCCTAGTTTTTGAGGTATCTCCATACTGATTTGCACAGTGGTTGCACCAGTCTGTACTCCCACCAGCATTGGAGTAGGGTTCCTCTTTCCCAATAGCCCTGCTAGCATTTGTTATTGGTTGATTTCATGATAGCAGCGATTCTTAGTGGGGTGAGCTGGACTCTCAGTGTTGTTTTCATTTGCATCTCTCGAATTACCAGTGATGTTGAACAGTTTTTCATATGTTTGTTTGCTATTTCTACTTCTTTGTCTGAGAAATGTCTGTTCATTTCAGATGCCCATTTTTGGATTGAGCCTTTATATTTGGGAGGTCTGATTTTCTAAGTTCTTTATAGATTTGAGATAGTAGGCCTATGTCTGAGGAGCAGCAGGTGAAAACTTTTTCCCACATTGTGGGTTGTCTCTTCACACTGCCGGTGGTTTCTCTTGCTGTGCAGAAGCTTTTTTTAATAAGAAGAGATCCCACTTGTTGATTGTTTGTGGTAGTTCATGGACAACTGAGGTTTTGTTCATTAAATCTTTTCCTACACCAATGTCTTCAAGAGTTCTACCTAAGCTCTGTTCCAGCCAGTTCAGTGTTTCTGTTTTAATATTTAGATCTTTCACCCATTTCGATTTTAGTTTAGTGCATGGTGAGAGATATAGGTCTAGTTTTAGTCTTTGGCAAGTTGAAGCCCAATTTTTCCAGCACCATTTATTAAAGAGGCTATCTTTCCTCCAGTGAGGGTGTTTGGCTCCTTTGTCAAAGATGAGGTAGTTGAGTGTGCCTGGAGTTGTTTCTGCATCTTCTAATCTGTTCCAATGGTCCTCAGGTCTCTTTCTTTGCCAGTATCATGCTGTTTTTTTTTTTTTTTTTTGGTTTTTCACAGTGGCTTTGTAGTATAGTTTTCAAGTTGGGGATTGTGATACCCCCTACCTTATCTTTATTGCCTAGAATTGCTTTTACTAGTCTAGGTCTTTTCTTCTTCCAAATGAATTTTTGGATTGTTTTCTCCAGATCTGTGAAGTATGCTCCTGGGATTTCAATTGGGATTGCATTGAATCTATATAGCAATTTTGGAAGTATGGCCATTTTCACTATGTTGATTTTTTCCTACCCAGGAGCAGGGGATGTCTTTCCATTTTCTGATATCCTCTTCAATCTCTTTTTTCAGAATGCTATAGTTTTCAGAGTAGAGGTCTTTGATTTCTTTTGTTAGGTTGATTCCTAGGTATTTCAATTTTTTGGTTGCTATTGTTAAAGGAACTGATTGCCCCATTTCTTTCTCAGTGAGTCTGTTTTTCATGTACAGAAAAGCTATTGATTTTTGTGTGTTGATCTTGTAACCAGCTACTTTACTGAATTTGGTTATTAAGTCTAGAAGACTTTTGGTGGAGTTCTTGGGGTCTTCTATATAGAGTATAATGGTATCTGCAAATAATGACAATTTGACTTCTTCGTTTCCTATCTTTATTCCTTTTATTTCTTTCTCTTGTCTAATTGCCATGGCTAATGTTTCCAGAACTATATTGAACAAGAGTGGTGATAGTGGACATCCTTGTCTTGTTCCTGATTTTAGTGTGAAGGATTTCAGTTTTTGACCATTTAGTACGATATTGGCTGTTGGTTTTTCATAGATGGCTTTTATAAGATTGAGGTAGAGACCATCTATTCCAATTTTTTGGAGAGTTTTATCATAAATGTATGTTGGATTCTGTCAAATGCTTTTTCTGCATCTATTGAGATGATCCTGTGGTTTGTGTCCTTGGCTCTATTGATATAGTGTATTACATTGATTGATTTGTGTATATTGAACCATCCCTGCATCCTTGGGATGAATCCCACTTGGTCAGGGTGTATGATCTTCTTGATGATCTTCTGCATTCTATTTGCCAGTATCTTATTAAGGATTTTTGTATCTATGTTCATTAGTGAGATTGGCCTATAGTTCTCTTTTTGGGTTGGGTCTTTCTCTGCTTTGGGAATCAAGGTGATGCTTGCTTCCAGGAATGAATTTGGGAGTATTGCTTCCCTTTCAAGTTCATTGAAGAATTTAAACAGTAGTGGCAGTAGTTCCTCTCTAAATGTCTTGTAGAATTCGGCAGTGAGACCATCAGGACCCAGGCTTTTCTTAGTTGGTAAGTTTTTAATTATGTTTTCAATTTCATTGGTTGATATTGGGTTGTTTAGAATTTTTAGGTCTTCTTTGTTCAACTTTGGTAATTCACACGTATCTGGAAATCATTTCTTCTGTGTTTTCCATCTTATTGTCATATAGCTTCTGGAAGTAGGTATTGATGATCATCTGGATTTCTGCTGGGTCTGTTGTAATTTCACCCTTTTCATTCCTAATTGCATGGATTTGGGCCTTTTCTTTCCTTTTTCTGACAAGGTTGGCTAAGGGTTTGTCAATTTTGTTGATTCTTTCGAAGAACCAACTCTTGGCTTCATTGATTTTTTTGTATCATTCTCTTCATCTCCATTGCATTGATTTCTCCTCTGATCTTTATAATTTCCTCCCTTGTATGAGCTTTGGGGTTGTCCTGCTCTTCTTTTTTATGAAGCATGAGGTTCAGCCTCAGGTTGTTTAATTGAGCTAGCTCTGTTTTCCTAATGTGAGTATTTACTGCTATGAATTTCCCTCATAAGACTGCTTTCATTGTGTCCCAGAGATTCCGATATGTTGTACTATCATTGTCATTTAATTGTAGGAACTGTGTGATTTCTTCTTTAATTTCCTGTGTGACCCATGGGTTATTCAGAAGTGTGTTGTTCAATTTCCATGTGTTTATGAAATTTTTCCTGTTTCTTTTGCTATGGATCTCCAATTTCATCACACTATGGTCTGATAATATACAGGGAATAAACTATGGCCTGATAATATACAGGGGATAACTTCAGTTCCTTTGCACTTACTTAAACATGTTCTATGAGTGAGTATGTGGTCTATTTTAGAGAACGAACCATGTGCAGCTGAAAAGAATGTGTATTCTGATTTTGTGGGGTGGAACACTCTGTAAACATCTGCTGCATTCATTTGTTCAAGAGTTTAATTGAGTTCTAGTATTTCATTGTTTATTTTTTGCCTAATTGATCTGTTTATTTGTGACATGGGGTATTGAGTTCCCCCACTACTTTTGTACTAGGGCTTATTTGATTTTTCATGTCTGTTAGTATTTGTTTTATATAGTTGGGTGCACTAGTGTTTGGTGCATATATATTTATGATTGTAATCTCTTCCTGTTGGATTGTTCCCTTTACAAGGATGTAGTATCCTTCTTTGTCTCTCTTAATCAGTGTTGGTTTGAAATCCATTCGATCTACCAAGAGGATAGCTACTCCTGCTTTTTTTGGGTTCCTGTCACATTGTGTATTGTTTTCCACCCTTTAGCTTTCAGTCTATGAGTTTCTTTTTGACTTAAGTGTGTTTCTTATATGCAGCATATTGTTGTATCTTGCTTCTTGACTCATTCTGCCAGTCTTTTTCTTTTGATTGGTGAATTGAGACCATTAATATTGATGATTATAACTGAAATGTATTGACTTATCCTTGTCATGACTTTTTGTTGGATTCTCCCCCTTTGCATTTAATTTCTTGTCATGCCCAATGGATTCATTCTGCAGGGCTTCCTGGGGTTGTGATCCTCATTGTCTGTTTGTAGGATATTGTTTAAAGTTTTTTGAGTGCTGGTTTTGTATTCATGAAGTTCCTAAGGTGCTCTTTGTCATGAAAGTATCTTATTTCTCCATCAATTTTGAAAGATAGTTTTGCAGGGTACATCAATCTTGGTTGGAGGCTGTTTTCCTTTAGGGCTTGAAATACATCACTCCAAGCTCTTCTTGCCTTGAGAGTTTGCACTGAGAAGTCTGCTGTGATTCTGATGGGCTTTCCTTTGTATATGATTTGTTTCTTTTCTCTCACTGCTTGTAGAATTTTATTCTTCTGTCGAATTTCTGGAATCTTAACTATTACATTCCTATGTGTAGGTTTTTTTTGACCAAGGCTAGTTGGACTCTTATATGCCTCACTTATCTCTATGTCAAGATCTTTTCCTCTGCTTGGAAAGTTTTCTGCCATCATTTCTGTGAAAAGTTTTTTTATGTCATCTGCACTCTCTTCATTGAGTCCAATCAGTTTGATGTTGTTCTTCTTTGCATCATCTAGCAGCTGCTGGATTGATTTCTCATGGTTCCTTACTATTTTAAAGAAATTTTTCTTTTCCTTATCACTAATTGTAATCCTATCTTCTATATGTGAAATTCTGTCCTCACATTGGCTCATTCTGCTGTATAAACTTTCAATGGAGTTTTCAATTTCCTGGAAATCTGTTTGTATTTGTTTTATGGATTCCATTTGTTTCTTATGTTGGGATTCCATCATGTTCCTGAGCTCCTCTATTTTTTTTTATCTGTGTCTGCTGTAGATTTATTAATCATGTCTTGTACTATGTGCACAATCTTTGCTGTTATCTGAGAAATTATTTCTGATTTCATTTTTTCCAGATCTTCTTTTGTTCCCAGTTCAGGGAGTCCAGGTGGTTGTGTATCAGATTGTTCCATCTCATTTCCCTTGGGGGTTGCTTTAAGTGATTTGGAAGTCTGGTTTTGGACTTGTTCATGTGTCTTTTCATTTCAACAGGGGCTGGGGTGTGTGCTGCTGGCGTCCATGCAGCTCACCTCCTTGGCACTGGTTGGGGACTCTACTCCTCGGCACTGGGGGTGATGGTATGGTGGCCCAAAAGTCTCAGTTCCTTGACCATATATGATTTTTTTTTGAAACTGGAGATCAAACTCAGGACCTTGAGCTTGAGAGGCAGGTGGCAGAACCCCTGGCAATAATTCATTTCTTCATCTTGGTGATAGTTACCTTAGAAGATTGGTTCATTTTGTAAAAATTAACCAAGTGATTAACTTATGACTTGTGTGTATGTTATACTTAAATGAAATTTACTAAAAACCAGATAATTTAACAATATGTAAAATATTCTCCAAAATTATGCAAACATAAATATAGACACACTGGGAAGATAGAAAAAAAAATTTTTTGGTACCAGGGATCAAATTGCCCCTTGTGCTTTGGAGGCAGATGGCAGAACCACTGAACTAAATCCCTGGCCCAATAGAAAAATATTAATGATAAGCATTAATGAGAGATGAGATTATCATTGTTTGTTGATGTTTATTGTTGTCTTTTATATATTTACTTCAGTGAACCAAATTACTTTTGTGATCAGAAAATATCATTACATTTACTTAAATAAAGTCACTATAGGAAGTATGTTCAGGATGATTTGGGGAGAGGTAAGAGTGGAGGTTCAGAAGGTATTAGTAATGACTATGTGAGAGGTGATGAGAGGCAGAACTGAGTATATGGTTAAACAGGAAGAGGGTACATTAAGCTGAAGTCAAGAACATAAGAAGATTAGTAAGTCTTTGTGACTGTGTGTGTATAGTTTTAAACAAATTGGGACTAGATTCCTTCATAGGAATATAAGTTGAGATGTCATGTAAGGAGTTCAATTTGTTAGGTGAAATGTCTAATTTCAAAATTTCCCAGTGTTATAATTTGATAGTTTACCCAGTCTAACTAAATAAACTAGGTCATTAAATGAAACACTGATTTGTAACATCTTCATTCATGGTTCCACACATTCAGAAATTAATTTTAAAATATCATATAAATGAGAAGCACACTTTGATGAGTGTCATACTCTGTTTGTACCTTTTCCTCCCGAAGTTGATTTTTCACAGCACAAAGTACCCTTCAGTAAAAAGGTACATCTTGCAACACAATTACTGAACTATAGAAAATGAAGATTAAATGAATGAGAACTATAATTGCATCATTATTAAAGATTCTGGAGTTCAAAAACAAAAGTACTATATTGTTGAAACTCCAAGGTGACTAGGTAACTTAGAAATATTTTTTATACTTATCTATGGACCCAATGTGAATCAAGGGAAAATAAACTGAAATAGAAAAAAGAAGCATTAACAATGACTATGAGATTATACAATGAAAATTTTTCTTTATTGAAAAAGCCAAATCAGATTATGGCCTGCTACTTTAGGTGTGTAAGTTGCTAGTTGCTATTCTAACTCCCCAGGACTTCGCAAGTGGTTCTTTAATGCATACACTAATTGTTTTATATCATTATTCTTTAAATTATAATCATTTGTAGTATAAGAGACAATATGAACAGACTTTCATTGTTACATGACACAGAAATACAGACTATATTAATAATGGAAGAAGTCCAAATTTTAACTCATGTGCACAACTCAGGCTGCCAAATTTTCTTGGTAGATTTCCTTGATTGAAAATTTCTTCTTCCAGTATTGAACATCACTGAGCATTGGAGAAATGCAAATTAAAACAACACTGAGATTCCATTTTACCCCAGAAAGAATGGCCATCATCAAGAAATCAAGTGATAACAAATGTTGGCTAGGCTGAGGGGAAAATGAAGCCTTTAGCATTGTTGGTGGGAATGGAAACTAGTACAAACTACTATGGAAATCAGTATGCAGATTACTCAAAAAACTAAAACTGGAAATTCCATTTGACCTAGCTATTCCCCTTCTAGATATCTTCCCCAAAGAGTTAAAGACATCATACCACAGTGATGTATGAATACCCTTGTTTTTAGCAGCACAACTCATAATAGTTAAACCTTGGAAGAGGCCTATATGCCCATGAACAGATGAATGGATAAGGAAAATGTGGTATTTGCACACAAGGGAGGGGTACTCTGCCACAAAGAAGATTAAACTTGAATCTGTAGGAAAATAGATGTACTGTGAGACCATAATGTTCAGTAAAATCAATCAGACACAGAAGCTTAAAAAACACATGATTTCTCTTAAATGAGAAACATAAAATATAAATAAAGAGCAAGATAAAAGATAGATAATAGGAAGTAGGAGATAGATCTTTCTCAAATGGGAAGGAGATCAAGAGATGGAGGGAGGGGAATGATATAAAAAAAGAATTAAGATGTGTTATGTACTAACTCCCCAGGGAAAATGTAAACATTATGTACTATATACATGTGCTAATAAAGAATAAAAGCAAAAAAACAGGTAAAACAAATAATATAGTTGATTTACAAGTATCCAATTATTTATTCACACTGACTATCAAAAATAAAAGGGAGGAACAACTCATGTAAGTAGTATGATCATATTATAAACAACCTGGTCAAGGCTACTCAAAATTTCAAAAAGGATGCAACATTAATTACTTCGGGAAGTACTTGGACAGTCTCAGGAAGAACAGACTGTATGGGGTATATACCAGGCTCATAACAATAGAAGAAGTATATAGGATCTATTTAACCCTTTTAACCTAAAAAGCATTTCCCTTTTCTGAAAAAGAAAAGAAAGAAAATTTCTTCTTTCATTTCTCTGCATCTTACACAACTTTCCAACATAATCCTAAAATGGATGTCCAAGGTAATGGGATTATTTTTTAGAGTTTGGTTGTTGAGGTTGATCATATGACCAAATTGTTGGTAAAGACATTTATATTTTTAGAGAGTCATTTGATGACAGGTCACCTTGTACTTTTTTAAGAAGAGGATATTACTATTGTCCTTGATTTGGTGAAGACCATAATAAAGCAATTAATTGATTTTCAAAACCATGCAGTGAATCAACTAGTAATTGAGTTTGGACTGGTACTGAGAACCTCCTGGTATTGATGCAAGACCATGTGCTTATATGATGTCAGCTCTTCTCAAGAGGCATGTTGTTAAGCTTTCCAAAATTTCTGTAAGATTAGAATAATAGGAGGTTTTTTTAGGAAAATTTTAAATGTCAAGTCAAGAAAGCTTATCTCTGGTTTTGTTTTATAAGTTGAGTTAAATACTATAAGTGCAAGGGGAGGGAAATTAAAAGGATGCTATATGTGTCCCTACCAGAAGTAGTTTGGAAACAGGGTTGAAGGAAATGAAATCAAGTGATATTTTCCTGCTATAGTATTCTGTATGATTTTTATTTGGGGAAGCTTGTTAATTTTCATTATATTTTTAAAATTATTGGGAGAGAAAATTACTCAAATGAAAACCAAGCTGAAAAAATGTGTGTGTGTGTGTGTGTGTGTGTGTGTGATATGCCACAGAATATGTCACTTGTCCCGAGTCTTCCCTGTATTTTTTACTTTTTTTTCCATCTTTTTCCTTCTGTAATCTTGCATCAAAGATGGAAAGTGTATATAAAGGTATGAATTTCCAATGATGAATGTCATTATATTGTACACCTAAAATATACCAATAAAATTAATTTTTAAAATGGACAGTGGAAAAAATAAATTTTGATATTTAGTGGAGAAAGAAGGGAAAAACAAAGAGAGAAGGAATTGAGAAAATAAAGGGAAAAGAAGGAAGGAAGAAGAAAGAAAAAGAGGAAGAAGGAAAAAGAAATCTGAATTTAGAATCCAATAAGAAGGGGATTAACTTCCAGAGGTCTGGGTTCCATGGGCTAATGACATGTTTGGGACCTTTATTTTTAGAGGAATTTTGCATATATGTAGAAGGGTTTTTGACTAAAATTAAAAAGCTTACCATTCTATTGTGATTGTTTAATAATAAAAGATAGTAATGTATTCAAGGTCAAGATATGTTTCCTTATAAAATATAAGGATATGAATCCTCCTTTGTCAAGCTCATTAAAAGGAAATGTATCTTTATTATTTGTCAGTGGTTTTCCAATCAATTGTCATCTAATGTAAAAATATCCCAGAAGCTAACATTAAGTATCATTTAAATTATGGAACCAAGACCTATATCAGACATGACCTCAATAATGCAAATGTATTTGTGAATAGCTGTGAAGACAAATTCATTTATAACAACAGACAGTGTCAGAGGAAGATTAAAATATATATGCACCACATAGATGAAATAATTGTAATCAGGACAGCGGAATTACCACAATTTAAGAATTTCACTGACTAGCTGGATTTCATGTATAACACAATCAAATTTTCTGTCTCATTCAGTCTCACCAGTGTTCATTTCCTGGATGTTCTGATTAATTTAAACTATGTTTAATTGAACATTGACATATTCAGGAAACTATAGACAGGAACAATTTGCTTTAGATAATTTATATCTGTAGTCTGAAGACTTAGAGGATGTATAGATGGAATGAAATGGGTGAGATGAATTATATTTTCATTAAATGTCTGTCATGGAAGTAGAATTTTTGCTTGAGAAGATGTAAAGAAAGAGGCTATAAAAATACTAAAACACTTGTTTGAAGAGAAGAATATAAATAGTTACTAATTTCAGCATTCATTTGTAATAAAGATTTAAGCAATTTCAAAGTTGTAAATCAGAAGTAAGTTTGCATTTATGCATTATTTTCTTTTAAGGAGAATTTGCCTGTTCAATTGCACTTTTAAAACTAGTAATTCTTTTCATCAAGCTATATTAGAAAATTTTCCAGGAAAAGATTTTACACGGATTATAGTTAGAAGTATTTTTATAAAATAACCATCCATAGACATTGGTAGAGTTATTGATTTTCAGTTTTCAGATCTAGACAGACAATTTTAAATCATTGGATATCATATCTATACATTTTCCTACTGTACTCTCATGTTCCCACTTCTTTAATCATTTGGTATGCCAGGAGACATCAGAAATATTTTCACAATATAAATATACTGCAAGGAGGATATTCTCATACTATTGCTATGTAATGTTGAAAAAGTTTATGTTGTACAACATTGTATTTTCCAATATCATATCTACTTTTGACCAAAATGTGGAAGCATTCTCAGCTATCTTACTCTATTACCAGAGCAATACATAGGTACAATCGTGTACCTTTGTAACAACCTTTAAAGTTTATTAAAGTTGTCTGAAAGATGAATTCACACAATTCTGAGCCCACAAAATTCCAACTGAATGCCATCATTATAATTTTAATGGTGCTATAACTAAAATAAACATTCATCAGTGACATCAATCCATGTAATAACATGCTCACAAATGTTATCTTTTAATCCTATGATCATGAGCCAGTGGCACATATTTCTGATTGGATTCATTCATCATTAGATACTCCAGAAAATCTGAACCATTAAGACAGGGTGTGAGGACTATATTTATTCTGCCTGTAATTATTAGGAACATTATCAGAAAGATAGGAGATGCGATACTAAAAGGTGACCACCTTCCTTGTTTGTATACAAAATAATCCTTCTATAAAACTATAAAAATATATAATGTTTGACCTGGAAGTAATCTTGACCTATCAAGGTTAATACTTTTATTTTGCAGAGAAAGAGCCGCAGTGGTTCATTGACTCCTTCAAGATCTCACAACTAGTGAGGGAGTATTCTCCAGGGTCCCAAGTCACATAGCCTGTGAAGACTATGATGAAAGAACATTAGAGGAAATGGTGAAAGAGCAAGAATGTGTGACATTTAGAGGTTGTCAAAGGGTGCTATCTTTATGTGCATGTCTCCATCGTCATTCCATGCATAGCTGTCTGTCTCCCATGATTAGAACCTGGATATTTGTCCGAAGTCCTTCCTATATTCTTTCTGTCTTCATAGACTCTAGTAACTTAAAAATTCTCTCTCCCTCCCTCCACCTTTTGCCCCTACTTCCCTCCTTATCTCCCTTCTCTTTGTCTCTCTCTGTATCTGTCTGCTACTTTTTGAGACTATTTAAATTTTGACTATTGTCCCAATTTATTTACTCCTAACATAATGACAACAGCCTGAGAGTTAAAAAAAATCCTTTGCTTCCAATCTCTAGGAAAAAACATTTCAAATTTAAGGATGAGTCAAAAAGAAAGATGGCATCAGACATGTTTAATGTTTTAGGTATTTTATTGATCATCTTTCTTTAGCTCAGTTTACCATAATTCCAGCTGAGCAGGTTAGAATGAAACAAGTAGATATCTTCATCTATTTATTTTTCCTTTTTAATTTTTATAGAAACAGTTGTCATCTTTGAATATCTGCTGCAGGGTAATAATAAATCTAGTGATCTGGAAACAGTAGCAGAACCCATAGTAGGAGGTTTCACATTTGGTGAGGCACATAGAACTTTTAAATGGCTTACTGCTTTTGAAAACCCTCAAAAAGTTGTATAGTGTTTTTGTGACTTATGGAGCATATCACATACTGAAAAGCTCTCAGTAGACAAGATGAGAAATTCTCTTTCAAATACAGTCTGAGGCACTGTAAAAACTACCTGTTCTAAATCTATTGCAAAATCAGAACTGTCATCTAAAAATGTTTATGCTTCCATTATCAATCTGCCAAGACGAATAGTAAATTCAAAAGGTCTTAGTGTTATTGCTTTATCCATCTATTTATCATTCATCTGTCCAACCATCTACTCAATGGCTGTGTGTGTAGGCTTTGGTGCTAGATGGTATACTAACATATTCTACACAGTGTAGAGTAACAGATTGCTCACAAATTTCCTTTGACTTCAGACAACTCCTAAGTCTTTGATGCTTTTTCAATAAAATATCCTGCAGGGATTGTAATGATTAAACATGATCTTGCCAAAGCAGAACAAAATATGTATGCATTATTAGGGTGCAACTGTGTCTGAAGTGTTAGTTTCAGATTTTAAATTCAGTGAACCTCAACTTATTAATGCATTTTCTTTGTTAAAAATTCAAATATTCCAGACAAATCAAAAGTACTCTTCCCAAGCCTGAGCATTTGGTAAGTATCCTTCCAGTGTGAAATACACACACACACACACACACACACACACACACACACACACACATATAGTTTTTATGTCAATGGGCTCATATTGTATGTATTATGTTGTGTCCAGCTTTTTGCACTGAATACATCTGGGAGATATATCCTTCATCATTACAATTGGCCCCCCAAAAATCTCTCTGTGGTTACTAGGTAATGTATGTTTAATTTTGGTTTGATAGTTACATTCATATGTCAGGCAGAAAAAGGCATGAAAACATACATTATACATAATAGTGAATATTGAGGCAGCTACAGAGGGATTGCCAATTTTCTGGTTGTTTTGTGCCTGATATCTGTTCCTTCCTATTGCAGGCTTAAGGGTTAATATAAACAAAAGTCTAAACATTGTTGACCTGCACTTAGAAGTTAAATAAAGTTGTTATAAGCATTAGAGAAAACACTATCTGAACTTTACAGTAACTAACAAGTCGGGTCAGGAAAGGTAATTCTGATCCTCTGGCCATAAATTTTATTTTATTTTATTTTATTTTATTTTATTTTTATTTTTTGGTACTGGGGATTGAACTTGGGACCTTCTGCTGGCAAGGTAGGCGGCAGAACCACTGAGCTAAATCCCCAGCTGGCCATAAATTTTAAAGTGGATGATAAGGAATATACCATATGCTTTTTCTGTGGATAGCATGACTTTCATGGCTGATTAGCTCTATGGCTGACAAGGTTAACTTCCTGCATAGTATAGCAAGTATCTTCATCAAAGAGACCATTTGAAACTCAGCAATACTGAGTATAAAAGTATTTTAATGTGCTTTCCTCCTTTTTTCAGGATGATTAATCCTATTACTATTCCATTGTAGTTTGTGTTGAAATATTATTATTTAATAAATTATTGGAAATAGAGGAAGCTAGATGGCCCATTTCTTCTGTTTTGTTCATTCTTTTGCCTTCTTTGCACATTAGTAAAAAGTATTGAGGCAAAACTTCTATGAGATGCCTTGATTAAATATGACTTTTTTTTACTTTTATTAGTACGTATTCGCACTACATAACAATTACATCCACTAGAGGAAATTGGTATATATACATAACACATTTCAATTCTTTTTTCCCTTCCCTTGCCTTCATTCCCCTTTTATTTTTCCAGCATCAGATTCATTTATTTATCTTATAAAACCTTATAAAGGTAATTGCCATAAATATAGATTAAAAACCAGACTAGTAGGCCAAAGAACATATAAAACATGTTAAACAATTGTACTAAGTCATGGTACATTTCTAGATATACTGTTTGTGCTAGATTACAATAACTTTTTTCTCTCTTTTTTCCTATTATCTATATTTTATTTCATTATATATGTAAATATATATTCACACATGCACACACACATATGATTTTTACATAAGAAAAACCATGCAATATTTAAGCTTATGTGTCTGAGTTACTTAGCATTGTAGTCTCAAGGTACATCTATTTTTCTACAGGTGACTAAAATTTATCCTTCTTTATGGCTGAGCGATACTCCATTGTGTATAAATAACACATTTCCTTCATTCATCTGTTGATGGACATATAGGCTGTTTTCAAGATTTAGCTATTATGAATTGGGCTGCTATAAACATGAATATACATACATTACTGTGGTATAATGTCTTCAACTCTTTTGGAAAGATACCTAGAAGGGAAATAGCTGGCTCAAATGAAATTTCTACTTTTAGTTTTTTGAGGAATCTCCAAACTGGTGATTTCCGTAGTGGTTGTAACAGTTTACACTCCCACCAACAGAGAAAGTTTCCTTTCACCCCACAGTCTCACCAGCATTTGTTATTGGTTGATTTCTTGATGGTAGCCATTCTTTTTGGAGTGAGATGGAATCTTAGTGTGGTTTTAATTTTCATTTCTTGAATGGCCAGTGATGTTGAACATTTTTAAAATGTATTTCTTGGCTGTTTGTGTTTCTTCATCTGAGAAGTGTCTATTGATTTCAGATGCCGATTTTTAAATGGGTCTCTAAATTTGGGGTGGTCTAATTTTTTAAGTTCTTTATATATTCGGAATATTACTCCTTTGTCTAAGGAGTAGCTGGCAAAACCCTTTCCCCATTCTGTAGGTTGTCTCTTTACTCGGTGGTTTCCTTTGCTGTGTGTAAGCTTAATTTGATGTGATCTCATTTGTTGATTCTTGATATTATTTCTTATGCAACCCAGATTTTGTTTAGAAAGTCTTTGTCTATAGCTATGTCTTCAAGAGTTTTACCTATTTTGTCTTCCAGCATATTGTTTCTGTTCTAATGTTTAGATCTTTGATCCATTTTGATTTAAGTTTAGTGCATAGTGAGAGATATGGGTCTAGTTTCAACTTTGGCATGTGGACAGCCTGTTTTCCAAGCACCATTTGTTAAAGAGGCTATCTTTCCTGCAGTGGAGGGATATGGCTTCTTTGTCAAAGATAACATAGCTGAGTGTGCCCGGAGTTGTTTCTGTATATTCAGTGACTGGGTGAGGGATAGCCACAGGACATATGATATTTTAAATGGCTTGGTCTAACTGGGCTTCCAGAACCACAGGGGAAAGAATAAGATTTCATTAAATAAGAACATGGAACTCTATTTAAATCCACATAAAATGCTTGGAGTAGGTTGACTTTGACAATTGTATTCAATGCTGGGTAGAATGTGGTCTCATTATGCAGCTTTGTTGATAGTCATCTGAATCTGAAGTTGCCTTCTTCCTCAGAGTCCTAAGTCCCCTCCCAAAGCCCAGGGGAGTGTAAATGAATCACTTTTTCTAAGGGCTACAAAGTCAAGTCATCATCCTACACAATAAAATAAGCTGGTGAAGGAAAGAACCAATCAAACCTCTTTGATTCTGAGACTTGGGGAAAGCACTTAGGCAATCTCATAGTCTGGCCATCAGAGGTGAAAAAAAGCTCCAATTAAATGGGAAAAGTATTCATTTTAAGCACTCTAAAATGTTAAGATTTTAAAAATATAGTGCTTAACATTCTGTACAGCTACAACAAAGAATACCCTAACCTTAGTATTTACATGCCAAACCATTTCATAAAGTACCTTAAGGAAATTTTTATGCTTTCTCACAAAAGACACCCTCTCCTTCCCCTGCTGATGGCCTGCATGTTCCCAGGAATGTGAATTGCGAATTCTTGAAGTTCCAGAGAGGCTAGTAGCTTGAAGGTAAGTAAAGCTCCTGCCAGTACTATTGTGACACCTGATGCTCAAAGTGCCGCATTTTCAATCTTCATATTTTCTCTATATAATTTTAGCTGAATAGTCCACCTTTCTGTCAGGCCAGTTTCGCACTTATTTTCTGTGTTCTGTAGCGTAAAATTAACTATAGCCTGCTGGTTCTGTTTTTATCATCTTTACCTATACAAAAAGATGTTCTTTAACAAATAATTACACTTTTGCATTCCTTCCATTAAAACTAATAATATTAGATGTTTAGGCTAACCATTCTGATATTTTGTTTTATATTTTTCTACTTTTTACATGGCTACAGAAATACTTTGCTATTACCTTAATCATACTAGACTTAGAATCCTTAAAAAAAGTGTAAATAGTATACCTTAGCACTAGTTACTAGAGTGAAATAATATAAACAAAACCTGAAGAGATTAGCAAAGAAAGACCAAAAGAAAAGAAGAAAAAAGAGAAATAAAAGGAAGGCAGAAAGAGAAGAGTGACAGAAAGAAAAGAAAAAAGTTTTAACAATAGGATGGTAGTAAAATATAATTAATATAATTATATTAGAATTATATAACTGGAGCCTTAGAATTATATAACTGGAATTATATATCTATTGACCCTCTCATTTCACACATTAAAAAAATTGTACCCTAAAAATGTCTGTCTCAAATCACATCACTGTATTAGCAGCAGTGAGGACTGAACCTGTCATTTGATTCAAAGAGTTTCTGATTATATATGTTAAGTCTGAGATATAATATTTAGACACTCAGCTATGGGGCAAATATTGTGCCTTTTGAAACATTCATTTTGAATTTTTAAAACTATGAGTAAGATGTCCTAAATATATAATTGCAATATAAGATTAGAATAGCACTCAAAGCTCTATTTATGTCGATTGCACAAATGATACACTTTAAAAACATTCATGAATATGTATTACCATTATTAATGGTGTCTCAGATCTCTAATGAGTATTGTTGTGTGTGTGTGTGTAGTGAATATGTGTGTGCAAGTACACAAGTTCCTCTGGGAGAGATGGAACAAATGGATTTAGATACAATCAGAATCTTCCAAGCTCTTTGTCTATTTTTGGCATCAGCTTTAATCAGAATAGCTTTTTGAAGTTTAAAACTGTTTGCTCTTTTTCTCTAGTTGGTGACTAAATGTTCAATAACAATTTAAACAGAAAGTTGGAATGTAGGGCAAGTTAATTTTTTAATATACATTCTATCCTTTATTCCATCTATAGATGCAGTTAGGTTTTGGGTTTAGGGGACCAATGAAGAGAATCTTTTTGCTCTCCAAGTTTCTGTACAAAATAGGAAATAAAATAGAAGAGCTAGATGGGAGAGGAAAAATAACTCCAAGTGTTACAGCTGAGAGAGCTCTGTGCCCACAGAAGGAATTCTAAAGATTTGGGGAAAAACATTACCACTTTTTCTACACATATTGACCTCATACTATGGCACAGGCATAGACAGGTATATTAAGGGACTTAATATACAACAATAAATGAAACACCACTTGCTTTTTAAGAACTCATAGTCATAGGGATAAATACATTTTAAACAAACATTTATGATATTATACCTTAAGTGCTATAATAGAAATCTGCAAAAGATCTGGACCCATAAGATTTAGCATGTTGAACTGAGCCTGGAAGCAACAATGTACATTCAAGGGCATTCAGAGACAGTGTCTTTTGAGATGTTCAGCCTTATATTTGTGTCTTTAAAGGACTAGACTTTTTCTGATGCTGAGGGGAAGGAAATATCTTTTTCTTTTTTTTTTTTTTGAAAAATGTGTATCCATGTTCTGGCTTGCAAACAGAAGGTGCTTAAAACATATTGAACAAGTGATAGTTTAACCTCAAACCAATTTCTCAGTAGCAATAAGGAAAGAATAGCTTCAATTCAGTATTCTGAACAAGAACTTATTTACTTTAATAATTGATTCAACCAATTCCTTTTTGGGTAGATTTTCATTTGGTCAGTTGAGTGGAAACTAAGCATTAGCTTCCACACTCTTTAAATACATGCTACCAATAAGCCGCATACTACATTTTTCATGTGCTCTTTGTATTTCAGTTGTAAGCTTGTTAGAGCTCAAACTTAGTATCTTTAGCATTTTGTGTAGCATGTGGCACCTAGCATGTTACATGTACCCATGTATTTTGATAGTAATTTAGAGTTTAATCAACTGGAAAGAGCCTTTACCATGTTTGAAGCAAGGAAAACTTCCTCTGGGATCCTGGACTGAAGAATTTTTGACACAAATTGTCTATTCTTAGGATGTCCAGTTTCCATTGTGGTTTGGAGAAATAAAGAAAGAGGGAAATTGCCTATTTAATAAGCTGTTAATCAGTTTTCTCTGTGGGTCCTGTGGTTGTGAGTTTGTGTTTGGGAGTGTTCCAGATCCTGAGTGGGTGTCATGGCATCAGCATTTCCAGAGTGCAGAGTACTGAGTTGGGGTATGAAAGGACACTGGGCAACTAGGTTAGTCTATAAAAGTGTATTTAGCTTTGTATGTCGTATTAAAATACCATGTATTTTTGAAAGAATAGTTTTCTGCTACTGTAATTTTCATTGTACTTGTATTTTCAACTACATAAATAGGCTGTGATAGGTTACCCTAACTACCACTTACAGTATTGTTTCCATGGAGATAGAGATTTTTGAGTCCCAAACAATAGCCTAATAAATAAACTTGAGGAGCACAACATTTTTGTAGGTTAAGAATTTCCTATGTTTGCATTTTTATTATTTATTTTACCTTCTTTCCTATTATCCCTCTCCAATGCTGAAGTCTAATGGTGATCGATTATAAACACACTACCTTGCAGCCCTTCTTTTCAGGTAGCAGGTTCTGAAATCACATGACATAATATAATAGGAAATGGAGATGATAATAGCCACACATTTCCTACTTTTGAACAATGATAGAAAAATAATTGAGGCAATATTTGTGAATAGTAGAAAGAGATGTGCTATATAGAAATCTGAATGTTATTATTCCCTCATATGTTGCACAAGGAAGAAAAATGTAAACACCGTTATTGTTCATCTCACTCCTTTTATCCCAGATTGAGTAACCTTTCAGAGCTCTTTATTCTGAATGATCTAATTGGACATGTCTCAAATACCTATAGATGGTGGCTTGTGTAAGCTCACTGCTTTCACATGTGAAATGTGTACAATATCACTAACCAACTCCCAATCTAATTTTTACTTTTAAGTTTAATAGGATATAAAAATTAATTTCAGTCCCTGGGAGAAATAACCATCCAAGACAAGCAAAATGCATTCCCAGACAAGAAGCTGGTGAAAATGGAGAATTCACTGTTTAGGAAACGTTTTGTTGTGTGATTAGACTGGCTAGGTGGTAGAGGGGTGGGAGAATACACAGATTTCTTCTGAATTTCTCCATCAATGACCCCCTGACATATGTTATCATCCCCAGGGAATATTAGCAAATGTGAGTTATTTAACATGATCCATCCGCCTTGTTCTTTCCAAAGAGCAGCAATAGCAAGGCTCTGGCAAAGGCTAGCAAGAAGAAAAATAAAAGCTGAAAGTTCTAATCAAAACTCTAATCAGAAAGATGACAACTGGTGAAGATTATTAAATTTTTCTTTGCTCCCTTGATGAATTTAATAAAGAACTAATCAAAGATCATTAGAAAGCTTTTGTGCCTGGCTTGCATTGTAACTGGATTGCAATCTGAATTTGTGTTTTAGTGGGTTTTCTGGGTTGGGTTGGACATGTAAATATATTAAAAACTATAGATGGTTAGACATTTTTTAGTATTTTTAGTTAATGTACAAACACATGAAAATGTATAAGCTATTTATTGTGCTCATCTCCTCTGCCAACTAAAAATATAGAGGATTTTGATTTTGATCTTTAGTAATTAGAATTTTAAAATTTTGTATCAGTGCCTAACTCAAAATTTTTCTAATGATCTTTGATTAGTTCTTTTCTTAAATTAACAGGAAAATAAAAAATGGTATCATTTAATTTCCAGAGCATAAAAATATGTAAATAACTCTGTAACTACCAGAGCCACTAGAAATTTATAGAAAATTATGGTAATATCTGAAGAGGTTTATCACTCCCCCTCCCCAATTCTGAACATTTGCTTAATGTTCCTTGTTTTCAAACGATCTCCCTGTAGACTTCCAGCTACATTTTAAGTACTACATTTTAAGTACTACATTATACTATCTCATAAACTATGAATTTTAATTCTCTTTCCTATGACATCTATATCACACTCATCTCTAGGACCCATGTTTTCAAGCCTCGGTGTCTGATTGGTCTTATGCAGTCTCCTCCCTACCGTATAATAACACGTTACCCTAGTTATTTAGTATTCCTACCAATTACTACATTTTCCCATATCAGAGAGCTGTAAGCCCTCTGAATTGATGACATTTGATTTTTGATTTGTTTTAGCAGCAGAAGACCTTTATGGTCATCATCAAGTAATTAGCTCTTATTAATACCAAAAAAATTAAATTTTGCTTTGCAGTTTTTTTAAGTGTAGTTATATCCTTGATAAAGTATTTCTTTTTTTTTCTTTTTTCTTTTTTTTTTGGTGCTGGGGATCGAACTTGGGTCCTTGCGCTTGCATAGTTTGATAAAATATTTCTTAGGCTTCTACCTATCTTTTGCCAGAACAGAAAAACTTTTCTGGAATTACCAGGATGAATAAAGGAAACAAATAGTGGGAGCTTTAAACATAAATTTTAAAAATTAAACTCTTACAATAGGTCTTTTTGTTGGATTCTGCAGATAACCTGCAGGTAGCTTTGTGCTATCTATTTAAAGCAAAATTAGATATTTAAAGGGATAACCCAACTCTGACCACATATTTTATGAAAATCTGCTTCTGTACTAGTTTCTGTATTTATTTTTATGAGTTTAGGATATCTCATGCCTATTTTAAGGCATATAGAAAAGTTTTTAAATGTTCCAACATGAATAATGTAAAACTCTAGGTATAATAGATTACTATCAGACCATTTTACTCAGTATTGGTAGAAACAATCAACAGTGTAACTGAATTGTAGCCCTGTTCTATTGGTCAAAGGAAAATCAAATGGGAATTCTGAAATGGGACTCTGAACTCTGATGTTCAGAGTCAAATAAAGTTATATGTTAAATTTCCAAACAATCTGGGAAAAAGCTTTAATTGAGAAAACTTTCAAGATAACTTTTAGCACCATCCTGTTACAAGGGAAAAATTTAAAACAGTTAATTTTTAGGTAGAGGTAACTTGAAATTAAACCCGTGGGAAATTTAATTCCATGATGATCTCTATTTTTAACATGGTTCTGAAGATATTTGTCCAACTTTTCATGTTTCAGCTGCCTATTCTCTTACTTAACATTTCTGGTGCCCTTATATCTTGTAGGTTCAAATTTCTCTTTGACCTGAAAGACATCTGTTAGGTAGCCTGTAGTCTGGGAATAAATTCTCTAAGTTATCATTTTTCAGAAAATATCTATTTGACACTTGTTATTGAAGGCTATTTTTGTTGAATATAAAATTCTGGGTTGAGAGTTATTTTTTCTTTTCAGTACTTTAAAGAAGTCATTTTATTGTCTGTTAGGCTCCATTGTTTTTGATGAGAAGTCAGTGATAATTCTTAGTCTTATCTTACTATATATAAAGTGTTATTTTCTGTTTGTTTACCTGTAGGATTTTCTCTTTATCTTTGGCTTTTCAGCAGTTTGACTCTGATGTATGTTGATATGATTTTCCTTATATTTATCCTGAGTGGGCTCATTATAATTCTTATATTTGTGGGTCAGTGTTTCTTCAGATGTGGAGGGCTTTGAGCTATTATTTCTTTGAATCATTTTTTTTACCAAATTATTGTCTCCTTGACTTCAGTTACCTGTGTGATAGGCTGCTTGCTATCATCTAATAGGTCCCAGAAGCTCTGCTTGTTTTTTCTTCAAACTCTTTCCTAATTTTTGATTAGGTCATTTCTATTGTTTGTACCTATATTCACTGACTGTCTTGTGTTATGTCGCTGTCCTATGGCTGGTATGTTATCAAGCTTATCAATTTTTTGTTGTTGTTTCAGTTACTCTACTTTTCACTTCTGGAATTTTCATGTATTTGTAGTTTCTATTTATCTGCTATTTCCTATTTAATCACTCATTAACGTCATATTTTTCTTTGAGTCTTTTTACGTAATTTTCTTTTAATTATTTGTATGCCTAGTAATTTTTTGAGTAAATATTTGACATTAAGGATATCACATTGTAGAGATTGTAGATTCTGTAATCTTTTTCTGAAGAGGATTGATTCTTATTTAAGAAGGCAGTTTGTATGTTCTTTTGTGAATTATTAAACTGTTTAATGACTGATCATTTTAACTGTGTAGATTTGGTGTTTTGCATTGTTAATGTAGATCTGTGGAAAGCTCAAGGTGTTTCTCAAGATCCCCTTAGAAGCATTCACTCTCCAAACTGTATTTCCATACAAATCTTGCTGAGGTTTGGCATTGGGCTTAGTTGGGGGAGGTCTAAAGTAGGGCTTTCTCTGAGGGCATGTTGCTTGTTCCAAAATTTTGGACTTTGTTGGTGTCTCTCCTGGATGTCAGGAGTTTTAATGAAGGGCTACTAAATCTCTCCACTCTGTCAGGGCTAGAATTTGACTTTCTTTGCCACTGCTCTTCCCCAAGGATTGCTCAACCCTGTATCTTTGTACTTTTTCAACTCCATAGCATCTGAGGTTGCTAAAGTACAGGTTGCCTCATCCTGTACATCAAGAGTTTAGCTCTTGGGGCAACCTACTTTCCAGTCCCCCTCTGTCTCTCTTAGACAGAAGCTTTCTTTCTCCCAGTGAATTTTTCTTACTCTTAACCTCCATTGTTCCTAGAATTCGTTCTTTGATTTTAGAGAACACAAACTCGCGTTTCAGATATCTAGTAGGTTTGGGAGTTACATCTCTTCTCCCTATATCATTTTGGAGGTCTTCCACCGAGTTTACTGGTTGGAGGTAAGAGTTTGCTTTTGTTCCATAGGTTCTAACTTTGGTCTTTTTGCTTCATAGATTGTTACTATTCATTTCATAGGCTCTGGCTATTTGTTCATAGATTCTGGTTTTTGTTTCATAGATTCTGGCCTTTGTTTTGGCTTTTGTTTTGAAAGTGTCTTAATTTTAGTTGTGTGATTTAAATGTTTGCAAATTTCTTGTTTTTCTTATGCATTATCTTTTGTTAAAATTATGTTTTATTCTTGTTTTATATATATTGCATTTGGACTTAGCTGCTTAAAAATGTTGTAAAATGGGTCTCTTATAAAATCATCTCAGATAAAGACAGTGCAGGCTTTTATCTGTCCCTTATAGAATGCCAAACAGTGGTTACTCTGCCAGCTAGCAATTGCCTTTAGGGCAGCTGCCACTCTCAAAGCAGAAGACATCTTTCTCCAGTTGCCCTCTGGTGAATCCCCACTCCCACTGACACCAATGCCACGTGGAATGCTGGCCAGATAGGCAATTGGGTTCCTTTCGGAGACAGATCTCTGATTGCATGGAACTAGCAGAAACTGAGGTGACAACTGAGGGGTCATGGCCAGGGCTACCCTCTGGCGGACAGCCAAAGGTCCCTCAGAAGAAACTAGCTCCCGACAGCCCATCTGAGTAATCAGCAGAAAATCTCCACATCTTGTCCCTACCTGGACCCCTCAGGGAGGTGAAAGGGGAAATCTGTCAGTGATCATGAGATATCCTCTGTCTCAGAGTGATCTGAAGCAATGCCATCAGAGCCCTTTCTCAAGCCTATATTAAGATTTGAGCTACAGTTTTGGACTGCTTTCTTCACTACTAGTAAGACAGGCCTCTAGACAAATATAAAAAAAAAATCAAATGTTTGATAGATTAAAAACTACCTGAACCTTCTCTCCCCATCTTAGGCATGGTCTTCATTTATGTGTGTAATGGAGAAAAATGCCTTTTTTGATAGGATGTGGACTTTGGAAATTTAACTGTGGACTTACAGAGTGTTATGTGGCGACTTTAGGATGTTTAACCAGCTTGAGCTTTATTTGGACTTTTTCTCTCTGCTAGTGAGTTAAAAACTCCCCTTAAACTTTTCTCCAACTTGTTGGGAGTTCATTTGAGAATGCCTTGTAGTCAGACCACTCCTCCTTCCAGAAAGTCAGACTAATGCAACTTGCAACAACTGTTTTGTCTTATACTAGGGAAAATAGCAATCAGTAACTTGTGTTTGTGTTTTTACATACTAACTAGAATATGGGACTAGTTTGGTCAGTCTTCCTCTTCCATCATGGGTGCACATAGGAAGTTGATAAAGGTCCCTTTACTATGTAGATTGTGGCTGCTAGAAAGACCTATGAGTTTCAAATACTTAGTGAATTTAAAATGGTCCTTAAAGGAGTAGCCTTGTCTTGTTAATAAAAGTTGCCTAAATGACTGGATAGACAACAGAAATGTCTCAGTTTTCTCTGCCCTAGGGCCCAGGGCAGAATCTCTGACTTACCATCTTTGGATGTGATCTCTTTTGCAGGAAAAGTGCCCTACTTTAAATGTTCACCTATTTTCTTCTCTCCCTTTCAGGGAACTAGAAAGCAGTGGTTTAAACCTCTTGGTTTGCTAGCAATACTTCCTTTTCTAAACATGATTGTTATGGCTAAAGTCAATTGTAACTTGTGCTTTGAGAGTAACTACTGGGGTAAGGATATGAGTTACCTGAGGAAGATAAGATCCCACACTGGTAAAGGATAGATAGTCCAGTCCAGTTTTATTTTCTGGTTCTCTCTCTAGACAGTAGCTACCTACCCTGGAGTGGTATAAACCTTGGGGGACGCCCTGGGGATGCCCTAAGGGGCACAGGAATCAAGCTGGGATGCCATATTTCTTTCTCTTGTTTCAGTTTATGAGCTCCATATCTGAACCTCTTATTCCTTTGGAATGTATTAAGAAAAAATTTAGCATTTCTCTACACCCACGCGTGGTGTGTTTAGCTCCTAAAGCCAAGTACACAAAGGAAACTACTATGATGCTATCTCACAATTAGAATTATACTTTAAGAGAGAAAAAATGGTCAAATCATCTTATGTTGAGATTTTCTTTATATTAAGAAGTAATTCTTGCTTGTGTTCAAGTGTAAATGTGGGACATAGAAAAATGAAAGACACCTCACCCTTTGGACGTTCAGTACCTCTAAGCCTTAGGTTACTCCTGGCCCTAACCACCAGTTACTGAGGGTGGAGTTTCTAGGTTAGCCATAATTAATCTCTCTATGAGGCTATATCCATCCTTAGCTAAGTTCAGGTCCCTCAAAGACAACATCCCTTGCAGGAAGTAAATGACAAATATGGGACTACCTGTGTTCATGTGTCTTTTTCTTTCAGTGATAAGACAGATTAAATGAGACCTATGAAAGTTTTTCGATGACCCTGATATGTGCATTGAGGTCTTTAGAGGACTTACTCAGACCTATGGACTAGATTAAAAAGATGTAATGTTGCTCTTAAATATTGATTTTTAATGAGAGTTAAGTAGTATTACAAGCTGCTATTACATATAGAGACAAATATTATCTTAATTTTGGAAGCTCAAAAGACAGGCAACTAGGGGAAAAACTGGTTCCTACTGGAACACAAGCAGTTCCTATAGAAGGCCCTCACTGCCCTGCCAATCAGATACAAGATCAAATATAAGACATTTTCAGGCATGTACTCTTGAAGGTCTAAGAAACATGAGAACTAAACCCTGCAGTTCATTTAAATTGTCAACTATTTATCAGGAAAAAAGAAAAGACATCCCTATATCCTGATTTGATAAAAGAAAATACTAGTTTTTCCCAAGTCACAGTCTTGCAGTATGTAGGTAGTATAGTGTTATGTGTCCCCTCAGCTTTCTAGCCAAGACACCAGTGCTCTGCTAAGTTTTCTAACAGACAGGGGTAACAATGTTTCTAGATCTAAGGCTCAGCTTTGCAGCTTTGAGGTAAAATATGTAGGCCTTATTATATCTAAGGGAACCCAAAGACTGGGGGAAGAAAGTAGTAAACCAATTATTTCCTTTCCACAGCCAAAGACTCTAAAACAGCTAAGGAGATTCCTAGAAATCACAGTCTTTCGTTGCCTTTAGATAGAAGGATATTATGAGATTGCATGGCCCTTCTATCAGCTTATAGAGAAACCCAAAAGACAGATACCCATATTTTAACCTGGGAACATGGTTCCCAACCACATTCCAAAAGCTCAAACAAGCACTTCTAGGTGCCTGCCACCAGATACCGTTTCAGTTTGTATGTTAATAAAAGGTGAGACATGGCTTTGGGAGTGTTTCTGCAAGATCAGGGAGCTGCTCAACAGCCTGTAGGGTATTTAAGTCATAAATTAGATATTATAGATTTAAAATAATTTATTTAAAAAGAAAAGCCCTAAACAATATAGTTAGAACACTTTTATTCTCTTTCAAGGGGCAAAAAGCAGCCATTTGTGTATTTTGATTATTGGTTTGATTTCTCTGCTTGGCAATGAAGTTGGAGTCAATCATAGCTTTTGTCTCTGGAGACATGTTTTGCTAAGGATTGCAGATCCACTCTGGAAAAACTCCTGATCTTAATTGCCCTTCTACACCTGAGATGGTTAAGATTTAGTTCTTGTGCCATACTTAGAGTCACTCTTCTGTCCTTTCGCCACTGCCCCACCCCTGAGAAATAACACAGTTTGATTTAAGGCACTTCCCTCCTCTGTGGCTGCTGGATTTCAAGACAAAGCTTCCAGAATGGTGAGTTTCTGCTCCCTGAAATCCTTTCAGAGTAAAGCTGACCTTAATTTATCTCTGGGCCATATAGAAAACTGGTCTAGGTTTAATCCTGAAACTCTCAAAAAATAAATGTCAAAGTTTTAGTCCAGATTTATCTTTCAGCCTTCAGATAAAATTAGAGAATGGTAAGAACAGCAACCTGGCTCTGGCCACTTCCTTGGACCTCTAGTCAGCTGCCACTGGCACTGGATGAGATAAGTCTAAGGGACACCTTAGATTGGGCACAGAACAAGAGGGATAGACAGGGATGCCTTCTTTTCCTTTCTTTTTTTTTTCAAAATGGAAAAATGATATAGTTAGACATCTATAGCACAGCAGGTTGGATCATTGGCAGGCCTTCTTCCCTCACTGCATAGAATTCGTACTTAGCTTCAAAGAGGGCCACCTAGTCTCTTCTACATGCAAACCTGGTCTGAGCGGACCCCACTGGAGATAATTAAAATTACCTTCAATGGTCTGTCCCTTTACAGGAAACAATTGTGGCTATCAAAACAACCATGAAAAGCCTGTATAGCTGGGTATTCCAGTCAGATAAACCGTCAGCTTAGCGCCCATCTTAAATGGTCTCTGTTAATTGATCTACAAAGTTCTGACTAGTCTTATTTATAGTTATAAACCTAAAAATGATAAGTAATTATAATTCAACTTGGCCAAATACATCTGAATGGACTCTGGTTTACAAACAAATTGTCTTATGTGTGTATCTGTCTGTCTGTTCAATTTGGTACATAATGTACAGCTGTTATGTTTGAGCTTTTTTTCTTTTGGCATTTTGGATTTTTAAAGATGTTTGTCCATAACTCAAATTGGCTTATAGATAAATGTAATTAAAGACATGATTTCCCCAGATTGCCAGATGATCCAAATAATGTCAACTGGTTTTACAAATACAGTACATATTGTTGTCTATGTAAAACTTGGGAATCTTTCATTGGTCAAAATAATGTGTTAATTGTTATGATCTGGCTCTCATAAGTCATCTAAAATTTTCTTAAGATAATTAAAGACTTTTGGGCTTAGGAAAACTACAGGACAGGACTCCCATTGGTAAATAAAGGAGCAGCTGCCTGGAAAAATTTATTCCAGCCTTTGTTCACAAAGAGGACCCCAATAATTTCCATAGCCTCATGGGAAATACATTGCTAAACATATCATTGTAATATGTATACATTGGTCATGGTCTAAGTTTTCTGTGGTAAAACAAAGCTTTATTTAAAATGTTCTTGGTACAAAACAAAATTAAATGACAAAGGGTTTCATGTAACTGATACTCATTGTTATTTCATGGTGTATATATTCATGTTTTCTGGGTGTACAAGTCTTCTAGGATATTGTTTATGGTAATGATCTTTTTTGACTCAGGTATCTGCCTTTCTCTTACACTCCAGTTACTTGTGATAAGAGGTAGATGTCAAGCCAGCATGAGAAAACCAGTCAAATAATAGTTATCTTAAAAACTTATGTGATGTATGCTATATGTGTCACCACACTTAGGGATGCTCAGTCACCAAACAGTTGAAACAATGTCATACTAAAATTAGAGGCTAGACATTATGAACTCCTAAGATACATTTATAGGCCAATATGCATGCTCTCTTTAGATGGCATCCTACTAAAGGATAACAAATGAGAGTTTTCTTTATGTCATTTAATGTCTTGTGATCAGATGGAGGTGTTTGACTGAAAGACTATTCTGTACTAATATAGACATGTGTTACAAAGACAATGTCATCATGATTGTCATGCTAAAATACTATGTGTGGCTCTTGATCTTAAGTTTTTCTATAATATATAACTGTTGTCTATTAACATTCTACAGGGATTCAACTACTAAAACAACCATGGTTAGTAAAAAATAACAGCCCTGTAACTGTGCTTTATACTTCAAAAGTGCTTAATGTTTTAACTATTATAATAGTTAAGCTCACTGCTCCTACTGAAATACTTATCTCACTCATCTTCTCTTCTGGATGTTCAACAAGTAAGGTTTGGAGACCAAAACTAGAAAGGTAACTGGGCTAAGAGGACAGCCAATAGTTTGGCCCTGGCCCATCAAGGTCAACAAAGATCCTGGACACAAAGGAACCTTTCCTACAGGATCCTACATCTTTGGTAAGTCAGTCAACTTCCTGAGCAGGGAGATTGCTGGGCACCAGAGGACAAATGTACCATGTGCCAAAGGAGGGTCACAAAGGGAAAAATCTCCCATGTTCTCACTGAAAGCAACATGGTCAAGCAAGGCTGTGACCCATCCTGACTGACACAGGAGCTGAGAAGCTCTATGCATGGTTCCAAAGTAATGTCTGAGGAGACTTAACTGACCTTCATAGATAGCAAGAGGTTCATAGTGATGGGCAGGTCTCACTTTAACTTGGTCTTAAACACCCAGCAGAAAAGAATAACCAAAAGAGGTATAAAATAATGCCATAGTAATAAAGCTAGATGTTAAAAAGAGGCTCCAGCCACTGACCCCTTCTGGCAGTTTCCAGCTCTACCAGTAGCTGACCATGATTATGGATCATTAGGAAAAAAACTATGGTAAAATCTATAAGAACTCATTTAGAGTTTTATATTTCTTAGTGAAATTTGTTCTTCAAATTGTCTCATCTTCTTACAGCTGAAACTAGAGAGACTTATGACAAAGTATTAGACTTATAGATAACCTCTATCAATGAAAGAATCTAAGAGCCAGCAGGTTACAATCACTATTCCAATTTCCAAGTGTGACTTTCTCCCCAACCTGCCCTTTCATTCTAGTGTGCTCATGCTTAGATTATACATTCTCTAATTTCTTAAAAGTTTTGTTTATTCTTGCCTAGAGGCTGCCAAACTCCAAGCAACCATACAAATAGAACCAATGACAAATGTGCTAGGCTTCTTTTACCAGGATGCACCAGATCGACCTTGTAAACAGCTCATAACTGCTAAACTATACAATATGACTTCTATGTTGGGATTCTGAAGTCCCCTGGACCTTCTCCTTATCCTCTTCATGGGATGCTATTACTAGTTCCTTCCAGTGGAGACCCTTGTTGGCTATATTCATACCAATCCTGCTGAGCTTATAATTTGGTCCATGTATTAACTGTTTCTTTGGCTTTGTCTCCTCCAGACTCAAAGCTGCTACCAAGATGACAATGCCTGACACCTATTGATGGTCTTTAGATAGACTCTGTAGAGTAACTCTAACTGCTGATCACAACTGTGACCCTCTTTAGCTGGAAGTAGCCAGAACGGTCCTTGCCCTTTGCCCCCTCACAGCAGTTAGGGGTACTGCTTCAGAGGGGGGAATATAGCAGATAGGTAAGTTAATTAGATATCCTGTAGGCAGTTAGACAGGGCTGGCCCAGGAGGAGCCAACATGGAGGACAGTCAAGACACATTCATTGAAGGCCAGAATTGTAACAGGAGAAGAACTACATACCCTTGTGCTTCCCCTGGGGATAAATAGCAGTGATTGATATTCTAAATAGTTATCAATCACTTGGGTAGGGGATCAAGGTCTTAACCCAGCCTCTCCAGTAAATATCCCTGACCCCCACCCTTTCTGAAAATCCTTATACACTTGCTACCTGACTTGCTCCCCCATTTGACCCCCATTTAATCAATATTACCTTGATGGCTGTACTTGTAATCTTATTGGTTGGTCATGGTTTTGTCCCACCTCATGGCCACCTTGTAAATTTCCATTGGGTCTTATAGTTTTGTCCCACTTTGTACCTGCCTCACCATTTGGCTTTGCTGTATAAAACATCTTTGAAAAGTGGGGTGGGTGGGCAACCCACTTTCAGGTCCCCCTTCTGTCTCTTTTAGGCAGAAGCTTTCTTTCTCCCAATAAATTTTTACTTCTAAAAAAATTATTTTACTCTCAAACAAAAAAGAAAAAGAAAAATAGTTTAGCTCTTAGCCATAGATTTTCAGGAGATCCCTACATGAGTTTCGGGGGACCCTCTCTGTATAGCTCCCTTCTTTTTTTGTGTCTTTCTCAACATGTTGCACTTTATTCAGCTACCCTGAACTCTAATATATTTTTCCACAGCTGAATAGTGCTACCATGCTCTTTGTTCAAACTCCATATCTATGCACCATGTCAAAAATTGTCTCCAGTCCTAGAGTGGGGGTAATCATGTATCTTACCTCATGCATTTCCTTTTTTCTCAAAGATTTTACATTGCTTATTATCCAGTGCCTGAAATCAGATGACTCATGGTTTGTCTGATTTTAGAGATTTTTTTTTTTTTGAGGGGATCATAGCTGGAAGTGGAAGTTCAAGTTACATTTTAATTTCAACTCGACCACATTGGGAAGAAACACAGGTACCAGGGCACTTTCTGTGAAATGGTATTAATAACTCCTACCCAAATTGCAAAACCTCAAGCAAAGTTTCATGTTAAATTATTTTAAGCTCAAAGCATGTAGGCCATGCTTAGCAAAGTGCCTCACGTAAACATATTTTAATGAATTATTAAATTGTTGATAGAGCAGAAAGCAAGAGGAAGAATTCACTCTGTAGAGTTATAACTTATGCTGGACCAGTTAACTCTGTATTCTCAGGAATAAAACTATATTTTATACAGTATATCTATTTGGGATAACTGAAGTAACCTCATTAAAAACTAAGGAAACCTAGTAGTAATTTGATATTTCTAATTTACCTTGACTTATCCTCTGGAAGATATTTTCTGAGATTCAACATAATTGTTGCAGTTTTTTGGCAGAAAAAAATAGACTCCAAGTGTGACAACTTGGATGATAACTTTGGAGGGCTTCTCCCAATTTCAGGAAGAGGTTTATTCCTGTAGTGATTAAACTTAATTGTGTCAACTTGATTGGGTTGGGAGATGTTGAAGGGATTCAGAAGCAACTTCTATAGTGTCTGGGTGTATCATGGAGTAACCTTGGTTACTATATCTGGTTCCTTGCTCCTTTTTCTCTGGCACTGTTTCCCTACTCTGCTTCCCAATTGCCAACAATTAGGAATCTTTGTTCTGCCATAATACTTCTCTCTTGGAGCCAGCTAACCATGGATTGAATCCCCTAAAACAGTGAGCCAAATTAAGTCTCTCCCCTTTTAAATTGTGGATGTCAGATATTGTGTCCCAGAGACAGGAAAACTGACTAATACAATTCCCATCCAAATTGCATTGAATTCATCTAGAAAGAAAAGAGCCACTGACAAGAGAAATATCTGTATAGCATATAGCTGTTTCATAGTATCAAGGAGGTAGGAGGAGCCCTTCACACACACACACACACACACACACACACACACAAAATCACATAAAATTTCATGTGAGTGATTATCTTCTCCTTTCTCTAGAGAGCAAGAGTAAGATCATAATGGACCAAAATGGTATAATTATAAATTTGGGAAAAACATCAAAGATGTAATGATTGTGAGCTAAGAGGGCCAAAGTGAAATGCCATTCTTTAAAGAAAGGTCAATATGGCACAGAACATGCCGAATCACCCCGCTGCAGACAGGCAGCCACCTGGTTCCACACTACAAAGACACAGAGGACACCAGACCACCAGACCAAGGTACTGAGTCCCGCTGCTCCCAGCCCAGAGGAAAGGGCTTTTGGGCCACCTTCTTTCCCACTGCTCCTGGCCCAGAGGAAGGGGCTTCCAGGCCACCATCCCTCCCACCACTCCCAGCCCAGAGGTAGGAGCTTCTGAGCCGCCATCCCACTGCTCCTGGTCCAGAGGAAGGGGCTTCCTGGCCACCATCCCTCCCGCTGCTCCCAGCCCCTGTCCCACCTCTCCCAGCTCAGAGGAGGTAATCTGTGCAGGCGATAACGGCCCCCCGCCCCAATTGAAATGAGAAAACACGTAAATAAGTCTCAAAACCAGACTTCCAGATCACCTACAGCAACCCCAAAGGGAAATGAGATGGAACACTCTGATACTCAACCACCTGGACCCAATGAACTGGCAACAAAAGGGGATCTGGAAAAAATGAAATTAGAAATAATTTCTCAGATAACAGGAGAAACTGTGCCCCTAGTGCAAGACATGATTAATAAATCTAGAGAGAAGCTCAGGAACATGATGGAATCCCAACATAAGAAGCAAATGGAATCCATAAAACAGATGCAAATAGATTTCCAGGAGATGAAAAACTCCATTGAAAGTCTACACAGCAGAATGAGCCAATGTGAGGACAGAATTTCAGATATAGAAGATAAGATTGCAATTAGTGACCAAGAAAAGAAAAATTGCTTCAAAATTATAAGGGAACATGAGAAATCAATCCAGCAGTTGCTAGATGATGCAAAGAAGAATAACATAAGACTGATTGGGCTCAATGAAGAAACAGGAGAGACTGCAGATGACATAAAAAAAAATCTCTTCACAGAAATAATGGCAGAAAACTTCCCAAGCAGGGGAAAAGAGCTTAACATACAGATAACTGAGGCATATAGGACTCCAAATAGCCTTGATCAAAAAAAAATCTACACATAGGCATATAATTGTTAAGATTCCAGAAACACAACAGAAGAACAAAGTTCTCCAAGCAATCAGAGAAAAGAAACAAATCACATACAAAGGAAAGCCCATCAGAATCACAACAGACTTCTCAACACAAACCATCAAGGCAAGGAGAGCTTGGAGTGACATATTCCAAGCCCTAAAAGAAAAGAGCCTGCAACCCAGATTGATGTACCCTGCAAAACTATCTTTCAAAATTGATGGAGAAATAAGATACTTTCATGACAAAGAGCACCTTAGGAACTTCGTGAATACCAAACCAGCACTCCAAACAATTTTACACAATATCCTAGGAACAGACATTGAGGATCACAACCCCAGGAAGCAAAGCAGAATGAACCCATCTGGCATGACAAGAAATTAAATGGAAAGGGGGAGAACCCAACAAAAAGAAAAAGTCATGGCAATGACAAGTCAATACATTTCAGTTATAACCATCAATGTTAATGGTCTCAATTCACCAATCAAAAGAAATAGACTGGCAGAATGGGTCAAGAAGAAAAATCCAACAATATGCTGCATACAAGAAACACACTTAATTCAAAAGGAAACTCATAGACTGAAAGTTAAAGGGTGGAAAACAATACTCCATGCGACAGGAACCCCCCAAAAAGCAGGAGTAGCTATCCTCTTTGCAGATCAAGTAGATTTCAAACCAAGACTGATTAAGAGAGATGAAGAAGGACACTACATCCTTGTAAAGGGAAGAATCCAAGGGGAAGAGATGACAATCATAAATATCTATGCACCAAACACTAGTGCACCCAACTATATAAAACAAATACTAATGGACATGAAAAGTCATATATGCACTAATACAATTGTAGTGGGGGACCTCAACACCCCACTGTCACAAATAGATCAACTAGACTAAAAATAAGTAATGAAATACTGGAACTCAATCGAACTCTTGAACAAATGAACTTAACAGATGTTTACAGAGTCTTCCACCCCACAAAATCAGAATACACATTCTTCTCAGGTGCACATGGGTCATTCTCCAAAATAGACCACATACTCACACACAGAACATGTTTAAATAAGTTCAACGGAATTGAAGTTATCCCCTGTACATTAGCAGACCATAGTGTGATGAAATTGGAGATCCATAGCAAAAGAAACTCAAAAAATTTCATAAACATGTGGAAATTGAACAACACACTTCTGAATAACCAATGGGTCATAGAGGAAATTAAAGAAGAAATCAGACAGTTCCTTCAATTAAGTGACAATGACAATACAACATATCAGAATCTATGGGACACAATGAAAGTAGTCTTATGAGGGAAATTCATAGCAGTGAATACGCATATTAGGAAAACAGAATGAGCCCAATTAAACAACCTGATGCTGAACCTCAAGCTTCTAGAAAAAGAAGAGCAGGACAACCCCAAAGCTCATACAAGGGAGGAAATTTTAAAGATCAGAGGAGAAATCAATGCAATGGAGACTAAGAGAATGATACAAAAAATCAATGAAGCCAAGAGTTGGCTCTTCAAAAGAATCAACAAAATTGACAAACCTTTGGCCAACCTTGTCAGAAAAAGGAAAGAAAAGGCCCAAATCCATGCAATTAGGAATGAAAAGGGTGAAATTACAACAGACCCAGCAGAAATCCAGAGGATCATCAATACCTACTTCCAGAAGCTGTATGCCAATAAGATGGACAACACAGAAGAAATGGACAGATTCCTAGATACATATGAATTACCAAAGTTGAACGAAGAAGACCTAAAAGTTCTGAACAACCCAATATCAACCAATGAAATTGAAAATGTAATTAAAAACTTATCAACTAAGAAAAGCCCGGGCCCTGATGGCTTCACTGCTAAATTCTACAAGACATTTAGAGAGGAACTGCTGCCACTACTGTTTAAATTCTTCAATGAACTTGAAAGGGAAGCAATACTCCCAAATTCATTCCTGGAAGCAAGCATCACCTTGATCCCCAAAGCAGAGAAAGACCCAACCGAAAAAGAGAACTATAGGCCAATCTCACTAATGAACATAGATGCAAATATCCTTAATAAGATAATGGCAAACAGAATGCAGAAGATCATCAAGAAGAGCATTCACCCTGATCAAGTGGGATTCATCCGAGGGATGCAGGGATGGTTCAATACACACAAATCAATCAATGTAATACACTATATCAATAGAGCCAAGGACAAAAACCATATGATGATCTCCATAGATGCAGAAAAAGCATTTGACAAAATCCAACATGGATTTATGATAAAAACCCTACAAAAAATTGGAATAGATGGTCTCTACCTCAAACTGATAGAAGCCATCTATGAAAACCCAACAGCCAATATCATACTAAATGGTCAAAAACTGAAATCCTTCACACTAAAATCAGGAACAAGACAAGGATGTCCGCTATCACCACTCTTGTTCAATATAGTTCTGGAAACATTAGCCATGGCAATTAGACAAGAGAAAGAAATAAAAGGAATAAAGTTAGGTAATGAAGAAGTCAAATTGTCATTATTTGCAGATGACATGATACTCTATATAGAAGACCCCAAGAACTCCACCAAAAGTCTTCTAGACTTAATAACCAAATTCAGTCAAGTAGCTGGTTACAAGGTTAACTCACAAAAATCAATAGCTTTCCTCTACACCAATGACAGACTCACTGAGAGAGAAATAGGGCAAATAATTCCTTTCACAATAGCATCCAAAAAACTGAAATACCTAGGAATCAACCTAACGAAAGAAATCAAAGACCTCTTCTCTGAAAACTATGGCACTCTGAAAAGAGAGATTGAAGATGATATCAGAAAATGGACAGACATCCCCTGCTCCTGGGTAGGAAGGATTAATATAGTGAAAATGGTCATACTTCTAAAACTGCTATATAGATTTAATGCAATTCCAATTGAGATCTCAGCAGCATACTTCATAGACCTTGAGAAAACAATCCAAAAATTCATTTGGAACAAGAAGAGACCCAGAATAGCAAAAAGCAATTCTAGGTAACAGAGACATGGCAGGGGGTATCACAATCCCCAACCTGCAACTCTACTACAAACCTACTGTGATAAAAACAGCATGGTACTGGCAAAGAAACAGACCTGAGGACCAGTGGAACAGATTAGAAGATGCAGAAACAACACCAGACACACTCAGCCATCTCATCTTCAATAAAGGAGTCAAACACCCTCACTGGAGGAAAGATAGCCTCTTTAATAAGTGGTGCTGGAAAAATTGGGCTTCAACTTGCCAAAGATTAAAACTAGACCTGTATCTCTCACCATGCACTAAACTAAAATCAAAATGGATTAAAGATCTAAATATTCAAATAGAAACTCTGAACCAGTTGGAACAGAGGTTAGGTAGAACCCTTGAAGACACTGGTGTAGGAAAAGATTTTATGAACAAAACCTCAGTTTCCCATGAACTAGCACAAAGAATCAACAATTGAGATTTCTTCTTATTAAAAGGCTTCTGCACAGCAAGAGAAACCACCAGCAGTGTGAAGAGACAACCCACAATGTGGGAAAAAATCTTCACCTGCTCTTCCTCAGACAAAGGTCTACTATCTCGAATCTATAAAGAACTTAAAAAGATCAGACCTCCCAAATTTAAAGACCCAATCTGAAAATGGGCATCTGAAATGAACAGACATTTCTCAGACAAAGAAGTAGAAATAGCAACTAAATACATGAAAAAGTGTTCAACATCACTGGTCATTCGAGAGATGCAAGTGAAAACAATGCTGAGATTCCACTTCACTCCAGAAAGAATGGCTGCTATCATGAAATCAACGAATAACAAATGCTGGCGGGCCTGTGGGGAAAGAGGAACCCTGCTCCACTGCTGGTGGGAGTGTAGACTGGTGCAAGCACTGTGGAAATCAGTATGGAGATACCTCAAAGAACTAGGACGGGAAGTCCCATTTGACCCCGCTATTCCATTGCTGGGGATCTTCCCCAAAGAATTTAAAGAATCATACCACAGTGATATATGTGCACCCATGTTCATAGCAGCACAGTTTGTAATAGCTAAAGCTTGGAAACAGCCCAAATGCCCATCAGCTGGAGACTGGATAAAGAAAATGTTTTTTTTTTTTTATAAAATGGAGTACTACTCAGCCATAAAAAATGAGAAATTAGAGACATTTATAGCTAAGTGGATGCACATTGAGGCAATACTCTTAAGTGAAATAAATAGGACACACATGTGTAAATACCGAATAGTTTCTCTGGTGTGAGAAACTGAAAGTGTAAATAAGGACTAAAATGTATAATAAGTAATGTGAAATAGGAAGAAAAGGGGCAAAGGTAAAGGAAGTGGGAGGGGCAGGGGAAAGGACAGAAGGGAATGGGATTAATATGAGAAAATGGAAAAATAGGAACAAAATCTTTGTAAATAGGGAGGAATATTGAAGGGAGGGCTGGGCAAGGGTGAAAAATAAGAACCAAGAGAGACTATGTAAAGGTGCAAATTTCCAATGATGAATGTCATTATCTTGTATACCTAAAATGTACCAATGATTAGAATGAATAATCAATAATGCAAAACAGGAAGGGGTAGTGCGTGGGGCAGGGGAGAGGAAAGAAGGGAAAGGAAAAATGCAAACAATGGAAATAAAGTCTTTGTAAACAGGGAAGGGTGGAGGGGGTGAAGGGAGGGCTAGGAATGGGGAAAAAATAAGAACCAAGATGCCTCATGTAAAGGTACAAGTTCCCAATGAGAAATGTAATTGTGTTGTATACCTAAAATGTACCAATGAAAGAATTTAAGAAAAAAAATTACGTAAATCATAAAAAAAAACGAAAGGTCAACATATACAAAAAAAGGGACTTACAAATGTGGTCTAGTGTTACCTCAGTACAAAGTCTTAAGTCTGTCACCTGTTCTGCTTGGCCTTTGACCTGATTTTTCCAGTTAACTTTCTAGAACAATCTTCTCTCACAGGCAGAGGAGAAGTAGAATAAAATGAAATATACCAGGTCTTGTATTCTTCCTTTTTTCTTTCTTCATTCTTCTTTCAGTTATGAATTCTGTTTTGGTCTGACGAAAAATATAATCCCCTTTGTTTTTTCAATCACCAATTAATTCTGTCTCTCAGTATTTCATACTTCACTACTTGAAAATTGAAGATGTGGTAGGTACTGAGAAGTCAGAAGAGGGAGTTTGTACTGGAACCTTGGTTTCTGTTTTTTCTGCCATTTCTTCATGCTTGAAGATGAGTGCATATTGTGCGTTTGCCTGAGGAATTTCTGGAACTAGGCCTATGAGGCTGCTCTAGACTAATGTAGACATAGGATGTGGTAGCCGTGTCTACAAATACCCTGGGAGGAAATGAAGGAATAAATGACAATATTAAAATGAATCAACTCATTGAGTTTTTAGAAATTAGATTTTGGAGGTTGTATAGTCATTTCTTGTTGAGCTTTTTCTCATCACTATTATATGTCATTATATGTAAGGGTTTCTGCTTTTACCATCACAGTTTATTAGGACAAACTTCATGCCACATTTATTCCTTGCTCCTTCCAACTCTCTGGCATAGGCCAGTGCCAGTAAATGCTGAAGCCTATTGTTATATAAGCAGTTAAAAAGTACAATGTCTCTTAAAAAGATTATCCATACTCCACTATTTTCTGAGGCCATTCTTTTCTTTAATAAGCATTTCATATGTTGCAGGAAGTCCAATGTAGTCTTCAATTACATAGCAGTTGCTCCAGTTGAGACTTAGTCCTTCCCATTTTTTTCTTGCTCCATACTCTTGCTCATGACTTTTCTCAATTTCTTTTCTCCCTTTTCTCACTACTTCTTCAGACTGCCCCATTCTGGTATAGTGTGTTCTGCTTCAAAATGCAGCCTCACCATCCTTTCCTTCAGGCCAATGGTGTCATGACTATCAGTCTTGTATTCTATTTTTTGTTTTATATGCATAATACAAAGGAATTATAGCACTGGCCACACTATTGCTAAGTTATGTGAAATTTCCACCTCCAGAAGTCTTTATTGGCCCTCCATGTGTTTCTAAGACCTGCTCTGTGCCCTCCAGACTCTAAGAAAGCTTTTTGTTTTCAATGTGTCTCTTTCATGGTCTGACCCTACTCACCCCTGTAGTTGTGAGAACCTACTCTAAAATTCCTGTAACTTTCTGATGCAGAGAAATTTGGCTCTCTTTTAGGCTCACCTTCTCCTAATTAGATTCTCCTGGGGTTGAACCTCATTCAGTTTAAAAAGAATCCTCAGTGGTTGCTTTCCCAAACAAAAGAGCAATTTTCTCTGCAAGAGGAATTCTGTTGTTCTCCTAGAGTAACCAACTAAAATAGCTTCCAGCTTAATTGGTTTTTAATTTATAGCCATAATTTCTCTAGAAATACGTTTACATAATGTTTTAAATAAAGTGATTAGACAGATGATTTAACAAGGTGATAGACAATGAGAGAGGGCCTATTTTTAGAGAGGTGATTCTTGATGATGCAGACAGAGTCAAGAGTTTGTGATTTCTGTCCCTGTGGTTGAATGACCTTGGAAATGTATGGAAGAAAGTAGGTTAGACAGGTAGCAATAATTGTCTAAACTGTGTCTTCTCAAAATCTGGAAAATAAAGCTATCACAAAGCTAACTAGAGAAGGGATGAAGGTTCAACTGAAGGTGTAGAGGGTGAGAAGTAAATTCCTGACAAATTCTCATATTCCAGTAATGCAAATGAAGTCTATCGCTACTTTCAGAGGCAAGCACACCATCAGTGTCAACTTATGACTCTACTTAGGAGAGTAGTGGCTCTGGAAAGGCAGGAGAATGTGTTTTGCAAACTCAGGTTTGTTTGCATGTCATCTACATCTTCGATGTTATTGCATAAGATTCTAAATTTTATTTATTATACTGATTTAAAAAGCTTTATGTTAAGAGTACTTAACTTTATGTTAAGATTTTATGTTGAGAGATCTTGGGCATGTTGATGAAGGCAACATATATCATATGAAAACATTTTAGAAAATAAATTTCCTGATACATTTATAAAAATTTGCAAAGAAGATATAATTCTTTACATGGAAGACCCAGAAAACTCCATCAGAAGAATTTTAGATCTGATAAACCCATTCAGCAAAGTGGCAGGATACAAAAATCAATACACAAAAATCAATAATATTCCTGTAAACCAATAATGAAACTGAAAAAGAAATCAGGAAAACAATTCCATTCACCATAGCTTAAAAAATATCTAGCACTCAGCCTAACAGAGATGAAAAGACTTCCACAATGAAAATTACAGAACAATAAAGAGAGAAATGGAAGAAGACATTAGAAAATGGAAATATCTCCTTTGTCCATGGATTGGAAGAATTATTATTGTGAAAATGGCCACACTACCAAAAGTGATCTACAGATTCAATGCCATAACTATTTTTTTTTGGTACCGAGGATTGAACTTGGGTCCTTGCGCTTGTGGGGCAGGCAGCAGAACCATTGAGCTAAATCCCAGGCCCAATAGAATGTTAATTTCTTTTTCTTTTTCATATGGTGATTGAACTTGGGTCCTTCCACTTGTGAGGCAGGCGGTGGAACCACTGAGCTAAATCCTCAGCCCTTCCATAACTATTAAAATAACAAAAACAGTCTTCATAGAATTAGAAAAAATCCTAAAATTCTTATGGAATCAAAAAAGAACCAAAATAGCCAAAGTAATCCTGAGATAAAAGGGCAAAGCAGGAGGCAATACAATACTAGATTTCAAGTTATACAATAAAGCCATAGTAACAAAAACAATGAGGTGCTGGACAAAACAGACATGTGGACCAGTGGAATAGAACAGAAAGCACTGAAACAACCCCATGCACCTACAGCTGTCTGATTTTTTTGTGGGGGGAAGGTACCAGAGATCAAACTCAGGACCTTGTGTTTGCGAGGCAGGCGGTGGAACCACTGAGCTAAATCCCAGGCATCAGCCCTCTGATTTTTGACAAAGAAGACAAAAACATGCTCTGTAGAAGAGACAACCTCATTAACAAGTGGTGGGAAAACTGGATATCCACATGCAGAAGATAGAAATTAGATCCCAATCTCTCACATGGTACTAAAATTAAATCAAAATGCATCAAAGACCTAGATATAAAACCAAAAACTTTGAAACTACTAAAAGACAGAGGGAAAACACTTGAAGTCCTAGGCCCAGGCAAAGGAAAGGCTTTTTGAAGAGGATTCTCACTACACAGGAAACAATGTCAAGAGTATCAGGTCCCCAAGATTAATGTAATTATTATGTACTCCAAACATGTAGCAACAATATAAATAAAAGAAATTGATGTTCTCCTAAACAACATAATTTAATTTTTTTCCTTTTTATTTTATTTTTGAGACAGGATTTTTCTAAGTTGCCCAGGTTGGGCTCAAAGTTTTGTTTTGTTTTTTAGAAAAACATTTACTGGTACATTTTAGATATACATAATGATGACATTCAAGATAGGGAATTTGTAACAGTGCATGATATATTTTTCTTCTTCTTTTTCCCCATTCCACCATCTTTTTTTTTTTTTTTGGTATCGAGGATCGAACTCGGGTTCTTGTGCTTGCACAGCAGGTGGTGAAACCATTGAGCTAAATCCCTGGCCCCCCATTCCACCATCTTTATGTACAAAAGCTTTGTTTCTATTTTTCCTTCCATTTTCTATTTTTTTCTTGTTCTTTCTCTGCTTTCTCCCTCCCCTACCCTTGTTTCCCTTCTCATTTGAACATTTTCTTCCCATTTCCCAACGTCTGTTGTACATTTTAGTCCTCATTTCTACTTTTGATTTCTCACACCAGAGAAACAATGCAGTATTTAAACATGTGTGTTCAATTTATTTAACTTAAGAGTATGGATGTGCATCCATTTAGCTACAAATATCTCAAGCTCATTCTTTATGGCAGAGTAGTACTCTATTGTATAAATAAACCCACATCTTCTGTATCCATTCTTCGGTTGATGGGCATTTGAGATGTTTCCAAGATTTAGGCACTACAAACTGTGTCACTATGGGTATGCATACATCAAGCTGTGATATGATGCTTTGTTTCAGGAACATACCAGGAAGGACAATATCTGGGTCAAATTGAATCTCTAGTTTTAATTTTTTGAGGAATCTCCACACTGATTTCCACAATGGTTGCACTAGTCTGTACTCCCACCAACAGTGGAAAAGGGTTCCTTACTCCCCACATCCCTGCCAGCATTTGCTATTGATTGATTTCTTGATAGCAGCCATTCTTTCTGGAGTGAGGTGGAATCTCAGTTTTCATTTGCATCTCTCAAATGACCAGTGAGGTTGAACATTTTTTCATATATTTATTTCCTCTTTCTACTTCTTCATCTGAGAAGTGTCTTTATTTCAGATGCTCAATTTTGGATTGAGTCTCAAAATTTAGGGGGTCTGATTTTTTTGTTATTTATGTATTCTAGATAGCAGACCTTCATCTGAGGAACAGTTGTGGGAGTATAATTTGGATTGATTTTCACAGAGAATAATTTCACATTATCTACCAAAATCAAATTATTATCATAACCATTGATTCACTAATTCTGATTATGAATTTAGCCTATCGAATAAGGTTTAGTAAACATCCTATGAATGCGATTAGTTTGTCCAGTACCTGTGCTCTTCTTTTCTTCTTGCTAGGCACCTAGACTTGTATATAGTAGATAGATCCACATTAGAATATGAATAGAAATGATGTAGATCACTTCCAGGCTCAGATGATTGTGAGTGGATGTGTGTACTTCCTCTGTGCCCTTGTGATTTTTCCCAACTATGGACAGAATGCAAAGAAGCACGAAAACCCTAAGAAAAATGGAATCACAGAATGAAGGAGCCCAAGTCCCAAAGTGTCTGCGTGGAGCAGATCCTACCATCACCATTGCTTGACAATTTGTATTGGACTATGATGTGATCAAGCAATAAAATATTTTGTCTTAGAAAATTGAGATGTTGAAATTAGTTTTTATAGCAAATCTGATAAACATAGAGATATATCTACTGAAAGTGGTTGTAATGGTTAATTTTGGTTTCAATTTTACTGAATTAAGGGATACCTAGTAAAGCAGTGTTTCTGGTTGTTGTCTATGAGGATGTTTCTGGAAGAGAGTGGCATTTGAATCAGTGTACTGAGTAAGATCTACTCTCACCCAGTGTGGGAAGGCACTATCCTAACAACCCATGTAGAACAAAAGGACAGAAAAAAGGCAAAGTGCACCTTCTCTCTCTTTGGGAGTGAAGACAACCATTTTCTCCTTCCCTTGGCTTCAGAACTCCCAGTTAACTGGGCTCTAGACTCCAAGATTTGTACCCATCATGCACCAGGGTTCTTATGTTAGCCTCATACTAAGGGCTGTGCAACTGGTTTCTCTGGTTCTGAGGCATTTGGACTTGCGCTGAGCCATGCTACTGGTTTCTAGTTCTCTAGCTTACAGAGGGCCTATTGTGGGACCTCTTAGCCTGCATAATTGCATGAGCTGATTTCACAAATAAATCTCCTCTCATACATGTATGAGGCATGACAAAACTACAGTGAATGTCTGTGTTTTAAAAAAATTATTACATTTCCCTTCTTGAAGGCAAAGGAAACATTATAAGAAAAGAAAAAAAATGGAAATGAAGCCTATGGAAATAGGAAAGGGTGGAGGGGGTGAAGGGCACACAGGTAACAGGGAAAAAATAAGAACCAAGATACATCATGTACAGGTACAAGCACCCAATGATAAATGTAAATGTATTGTATACCTAAAATGTACCAATAAAAGAATTTAAGGAAAAAAATTATTACAGTAAAAGATACATTACCATTTGTCCCCTCAAAATGTCCCCCTTGCTTCAAACACACTCGTCACTTTCTGCAACAGGTCTGGCAGTCTTCTTTCATGAGCATCTTTAGTTGCATTGTTGTAGCTGCCTAAATGTCCTGAATTGATTCAAAACACTTACTTTTCATGGTCATTTTGACTTTGGTGAAGAGCAAGAAGTCACATAATGCTAGATCTGGTGAATAAGGTGGATGAGGGCACAGTGTAAGTGTTTATCTCACAGAAATTGCTATAAACATTTTGAATCAATTCAGGATGTGGAGGCAGCCATGACAGCCCAACTAAAGACACTCACAAAAGAGGACTTCCAGAACTGCTTCAGAAAGTGGTAAGAATAATGGGACATATGTTTTTGATGTGAGGGGAAGTATTTTGAGGGGGATTAATAGAAATATGTCTTTTAGTGCAATAAATTTAAAATTTTTATTGAAATATTTGCTGTATTTTGTGACCACACCATGCATAATCTATATCTATGCTATTTGGTCTGTCTCTCTAGAGAAACCTGACCTATACACTAGTATATATACAATTTACTTCTGTTGAAAAATAGCCATTGCAATGTTATTTATAATGGCAAGAAATTTAAAATAATTAAATATCTATTAATAGACTAATACCTAGAGTACTATGTATAGCATAATCTAATTTTTAGAAAATTATGCATTTGTAGTTTTATAAGCAAATGGAAATAGCTGAAAAGATTTGCCAATTCACTAATGATATCACTGTAGAGTGAGACTGTGGGAGATATGCTTTTTCTGCCAATATATATTTCAATTATTTGAACCTTTTGGAGTTTATTACTTTCATAATACTTAAAATATTATTCAATAAAAAATTGCACATGTGGTCAGTTTGGTAATTTGTTTTCTTGAATATTTTCCAGAATAGAAAGTAAAAAGAGCAAATAGTTAATAATTCTTATATGTAAATGTAGGTAGTGCACAGCAGAAATCAAAACAAACAAAAAAAGACAAAACAATGTGCAGTCATGCCTCACTTAACAATCGGGATATGTTCTGAGAAATGTGTTTGTAGGTGTTGTCATTGTGTGAACATCACAGAATTTACTTACATAAATCTAGATAATATAGCCCACTGTATACCTAGGCTATATATTGGCTATGACCCTCTTCTAGGGCCATGGTGAATTAAAAAAACCACTAGATTAAATCAAAGACAAGAGGAAATGATGTAATCAAGAGCTACATCAAACATAAGATGTATGCGGCTGTTGCCACTGTCACATTGCATATTGTTTTACAATGAACTTCATGTTTGCTATAAACTTTATGTTTTTATAGGTAGAAGTGCACACTAAAATAATGATAAATAGTATAGTACATACATAAAAATGACCTAGTTGTTAATTATTATTATTATTAAGCATTATGTACTGTCCATAATTGTATGTGCTCTACTTATGCAATGGAAAGTAGGGCAAATTTGTTTACATCAGCACCATCCTAAAAGTGAATGTGCATTGTCTTACGATGTCAGTAGGTGACAGGAATTTTTCAGCCCCATTATAATCTGTGGGACCACTGTTGCACATGCAGTCTGCCATTGATCCAAATATCATTATGTGGTGCATGACTTTATATCTAAATGGTAAAAGTGCTTATCTCGATTGGTGAGATGATAGATGTATTTTGTTATTTTTGTTTGGTGTTTTTCTGTGTCTTTCAAACAATCTGTATCATCCATGTAAGACTCTAGTAATTAGATTGAAAGCTAAAGTGTAAATGTTCCAAATTTAAACAGAAAATGAGAAAGCTTGCAAATAAGACTACTCTTTCTCTCTGCACTAACCTTTTTTAAAACCAAGGCTCCATGTTTCAAAAATATGAAAACGGGGCTGGGGATTTAGCTCAGTGGTTTAGCTGCCTGCCCTGTAAGCACAAGGACCTGAGTTCGATCCTCAGTACCGAAAAAAAAAAATACACATGCTTTTTGGGGCCGGGGATTTAGCTCAGTGGTTTCACCACCTGCTATGCAAGCACAAGGACCCGAGTTCGATCCCTGGTACCAAAAAAAAGAGAAAACATTAACTTGCCCTTTAACAACCCTTGTTGTATGGTTACACTTTACCAAGATTCTACCTGCTAAAATAGTCTTTAAGCCTACAATGCTAGATTAGAATGTCAAGTAAATCAACAGGCCTAGTTAGGTCTGATTTGGAAGACATGATTCTTTTATGAATCCAGGGCCCCTCTCTACTGTTTGCTGCTTAATGTGGTTCTTAAAGAGTAAGAAGGCAGCAAACTGTATTATAATTGCTAGTGCTTTGCTGAGAATTGTCAGCTAATTGTGCCTGGTCTGAAAGAAACCAAGTGAGACAATCCATAAACAGAACCTAAAAAGCAAACTCTTTTCCTTTGGGTTTACCAGAGTATAGCCAGTAGTCCAAAGAATACTTAGTCAAATCAGTTTTCTGAGTGATTACCTGTGAGAAGCACGGAGCCACCTCAAGACTGATTCTACTTCAGAATTCAGAGTTAAGTGCATACAAGTCTAAAGCTGTGATGTGCACTGTTTGCTGTTTATTCAGAAGCAGGCACCATTTATACGTGTGCTAAAAGCAAGCTAGTCACCATGCTAGCACTGAACAGTCAACTGTTTGAGAAACACCTTTTTGTATCATGATTCACACAAGTGAAAAAAAGAACTCCTTGGCAGAAGACAAAAGTAAACTTGGAAAGTTCAAAGCAGCAAAGAAAAGGAGACCCAAAGCTAATGTTCAAAGAGTGACAATGAGGAGTTTTTCCCTTAGGAAAGTTTTTCCTTTAGAGCTCCCCTGATCTGTGCAGATGCCTCGAGGTACTCAAGGTGATCAGAATAACTCCTTTATCCAGAGCAGTACTAGTGGAGAGAGGCCTAAAGATAAAGAAGAAGCTTCATCAAAGTTGGTGTCTGGAGTCAGAAAATTGCGGTTCTGTTAGGTCCATGATTTTTTCACCCTGTAATATTCAACTTTGAAAATTTGCAAACATACAGAAGGTAAAAGAATTTTATAATAAGCCTCCATATTCCCACCATGTGTGCTTTACCATTAACATGTTACTATGTTTTATTATATGTGTGTGAGTGTGTGCATGAGACAGTTTGGCTTGTTCTAGAACTTTGAATCAATGGAATCACATGTTACATACTCTTGTGTCAGGCTGCTTTCTCCCTGAATGTTTTGGAGATTCATCCCTATTGTTACATATATCAATCATTTGTCCCCTTTTGTTGTCAAGTTATATTGCCATTGAGTAAAAATGTATGACAATTTATTGATCCCTGTTTTCAGTTAGGAGATATCATGCATGAAACTTCTATAAACATTCTTGTAAAAATTCTTTATGTGAACATGTTTTCATTTCTCTTGGGTAATTGCTTAAGAGTGGAATTGCTGACCTGGTGAATGAAATATAAGCCTGAAATAGTCTAATAGCAGTTGGTAGGGAAAAATATTGGAAATACATGAACATTTTATTATTGCTGCATTGGTGCTAAGAGCGAAGGGGAAAAACACAAAGCTGCTATTAACCCAAAGTGACAATAATACCATGTTATGCAGAGGTAGGTGCCAAAGGGACAATGAAAGTAATAATAGTAATATTGAATGTATCCAAATCTTTTATCAAGAATTCAAAGGCATTTATAAGTGCTGGCTCATTAAATCTTGCAGCATCTCAGTAAGTTGGGCAGCTGAGGAAAAGACACCGTAGTTTTTCCTACTGAAGAAATTAAGGGCTAAAAGCTTTAATATAAGGATAGGTAAAAAGGATAGAACCAAAGACAAGAATACAACTAAAGGAAATTAATTTCCAATGATGAATGTCATTATATTGTATACCTAAAATGTACCAATGATTAGAAAGAATAATCAATAACGTAAAATAGGAAGAAAAGGTCCAAAGGGGGTAGGGGTAGTGGGAGGGGCAGGGGAAAGGAAATAAGGGAAAGGAAAAATGATGAGAAATGGAAAAAATGGAAATAAAGTCTTTGTAAATAGGGAAGGGTGGAGGGAGTGAAGGGAGGGCTAGGAATGGGGAAAAAATAAGAACCAAGGTGCATCATGTAAAGGTACAAGTTCCCAATGAGAAATGTAAATGTGTTGTATACCTACAATGTACCAATAAAAGAATTTAAGGAAAAAAAAGAATACAACTAAAGATTGCCCAAGGTCCATAACTTCCTTTGGTGTGTTCCTGTTTCTAAGACCTGCTTGGTTAATGCAGTCATTCCCAGAACACATCTTAGATTGCAAAACACGTATCGCATTGAACACACAGATGAGATCTTAGGTTCACCTTAGCACAGATGAACAATAGCACTGATCTATAACGTTGACAGGCAGAGTCCTTCTCTTAAATTATCTAACTCATATTTCATTTTCTCTTTAAACAGAGTAAGAGTGGAGAGTACTATTGAAGGAGAGTGAAGCAGAAGGACTCTCATTGAGTTTGCAAAGTTTTACAAATGAATATCTTAATTAAACAGGAAGACCAACTCCTCCTTTTGCTTTGAGTGATTTCTTTCTCTTCCTTTTGTACTGAACATGTGGATGTCTCATTAAAGATTTGTCTGGCCTGGTAAGTAAACTGTCCTTTTGCAGGCTGAATGTCAGCACAGCTGCTTTTGCTCAGGCTTTCAACCTGTTTCTTGGAGCCTCCTCAGCTCTGGGGCATCTGCAGCTCTGGACTGATTAGAGGTAGACATTCCATTGAGGAGATCTCTGAAAAGAGAAACCCCTTTAGATTTTGTTGAAACAAGAAGTCACTTCTCAGTTCTGCCATTATTTTTTTTTTCACATTGAAAAAAGTTTATTTAAAAAAGTTCTAGCAGTGAGAACAGTAACAAAACAAAAGGAGAGATGGACAAACAAAACAAAGAGGAGGTTGTGTCCTATGGGACTTGTCTCCATTCTTAATCAAGTTCTTTATACCGAGCAAACATGACTCTTCGAACAGCGTCTCGGTAAGTCTCATTGGACTGTCTCTTGCTGGTTCTTCCCGGGAGTCCAACACCAGGCCCCCTCATCCGGCCTTCAGTCTCCTCTGATGAACCCAATCCAGGATGGCCAAATCCCAAGCCTGCCCCTTTTCTCCAGCCAGTGGGCTGCTGGACACAGCCTCCTTTGCTGCTAGTGTTGATGTCTTCTTTATCAACAGGCTTACAATCACTGTCACTTTCCCTGGAGTATTTAATGCGTTTCCTTTCCGGACAGTCAAAAGATTGGAGCTTTTCCTTGTGATCATTTCCTCTTTCTTTAAACCTTCCCTCCTGTTCTCTCCTCTCCAGATAGGCTAGCTCCTGCTCAGACTGTTTTATCTTCCGGTGGATTTCCAGGTTTTGCTTGTGCAGGTCTGATAGTTGTTGGTGTTTGATTAGAACGTCTTTGTTGGGAAACTGCCTTCTGCAGAGCAGACAAGCCAGTTTATTCCAGTCAGTGAGTTTGTCTTCTTCATTCTCCTTCTTAGTCAGCTCCTCCCGCTGCTGGGGCTGGGTTGTGCGGGGCTGTAGTGGAGCAGTCTGCTCCTCCTCCTCTTCTTCATAGTCACTGTCTCCTCCATATTCACCCAGGAGGCCAATCAGTGGGTTTACCACCTTCGGAGGAGGACTCTCTTCCTTCTTCACAGTAGGAGGCAGGGGCTTCTTAAAGACATCCTCCGGGGGGCTCGTCCCCTCACCGGCAACTTCCTGAAACTTTGTCACTGTTCTATCTTTTTTCTCCTTGCTATGTCTCTTAGGCATTTCTTTTTTGCTACTTGACTTTCCCTGACTGGTGGGTTTCTTTTCCTTGATCTCTTCTTCCTCAGGTGACCCAGGGTCCTGGGGTACATAGACTTCTTGTTGAGTGTTGGGGTCATAGTAAGTTCCTGCCAAGGGGTCATAATAGTAGCCAGTAGCAGAATCATATATGTAGCAGTCAGATGATGACTGTTGTCCTTGTCGATTTGTGTCAGAAGACCAGTCTGAATTTCTGCCACCTCCCCTTCTATCTCGGAAATATATTTTACCCTGGTAGTAATGCATATGGTCAGAATGGTCTCCAGAATCATTTCTTCATTTTCCAGTGGCCAGGTTTATGGCTACCATCTTCCCATCAATGCTAAACGGTGGATCAAGGTTCTGCAAAACCTTCACTACACGAAGAGCTTCCGCATGGGAGTCAAGGTCTATAAAGCCCTAGGTGTGGCCCATGGGGCCAGTTCTGTTCTTGATGATACGAACATTGGCAGTAGTAAGGTGGACAGAGGGCTCCAGCACTTCCACTATCACCTCAGGTGGAGTGGAACGATAGCTGTGTTTTACCATGATTGTTTTGCTCTCTCCATCCTGGCGCATCTCTCCAGACCATGACTCCTTCTCTCAGTCTCTTCGGAAAGCAAGCCCTTCCCTTCGAGAATGAGGCAGATATCTTTCTGCTTCTCTCTTTTGATGTCCCAAGCGTGGTTCTTGTCCTTCTTCCTGTTTTCTAGATTCAGATTCTTTTTCAGCTGGCCTTGAGGACTGGCTGGGTTGTTTTTCCAAAGATGCTGGTATTGATGTTTTCTGAGGCTGAAGGTAGGTTATTAATTCTTTCTTGGCCTCTTCCTTTGGACACTTGCAGAATGAACATGAAGATTGATGCCCACCAGTGCTAGCCGTACATCTTTTGCAGTACCAAAAATCCAGGTTTGGTACATACTCGAGAGTGATTTCTTTGTCATGGATCATTACAGTTCCCGAAAATGTCCTGTTCTGTTACCAGACCGAGAATCCCCCCACATCTCTTTCTAAGCCAAGAGGGCCTCAATAAGTAGATGCTTTTTGTATAAACTTTAGAGCGGTACCGAGGCAGCGCAGTCGCCGCGGCCCGCTCCTCCTTCTCCTCAGCCACCGCCACCGCCACCGACCCAGCGCCTGCCTCGGAGACCGGAACTTCCTCCCAGCGGGCCACTGCTTCCACAAAGGCACCGAACCGCCGCGGCCCTCTGCCCGCCCAGTTCTGCCATTATTGAAGGCAACCGAGGAAATGTTTCCCATGAACCTGCAAATTCCATCTGACAAGTATGAGCAATGTAAAGATGAATGTGTTCTCTCTCTTCCATTTGAAAATCTTGAGGGTACCTATTCTTCCAATAGGAATCTCTAACTCTTTTTTCTTAAATCACCTACATAATTTTTGCTACTGTGACTATTTTTTTCTTGTATCAAATATTTTCTTGTATCAAATTTATATCTTTATTCCTTTGATTTAGCCGGATTTTAGAAATATCCACATTTAGAAATATATTAGCTCTATCAGGGCCATACCATTTCCTCTTCCAAGTAGGAGTAGGAACATAGGATCCTTACCTTCATCATAAAGCCTTTGAGGCCCTTCTGCTTTTTTCCTCCTCATCCTTTAATCATCTTTGTTACTCAATATTGAGTGCCTCCCAGTTTCCCCGACTCCCTTAAATAAAGAGATCAGAGATTGTGTCTGCCTTGTCAAGGTCTGATTTTCAACATCGTATATTAGCGTTGGTTTCGGTTCAGAGATGTATGTACAGCCAATTAACCTCCAAAATAAGTGGAAAATGCTTTTTAAGGAACAGCCTTGCAGCTCTTCCTCCATCTCATTTTAATTTCAACTCACTGACTATTGGTCATTAACTCTTTCAGAAGGAACACCAAGTCAGCACATTCATGCTCAATTATCTTTGATTTTCAATCTAAAAGGAGCCCTTTACTGAACAAATAATGTGGGAAACATTAAAAGCAAAAGCTATTAAAGAATTATAGACTTAAGAAGCCACACAGTACCTGTGCATTTTGCTCTGTAGTCGAGGAACCTATAAAATTGTGCACACATTAGGAGAAAAGTTTTCACCCAGCATGCATTGATTTAATAGCATAACACCCAGTAATGTAAAGTATGAACCTTGATTCTTAGGGTACATTTTGTTGTTATCCTCTCCTTCTTAATAGGACAGGGTTTAAAAATATGCTACTGTGCATACACAATAGCTGCTTTTTACTTATGCTTTTATCTGTACAGAAATTATTCTCTCAGGGAAGAGATTAAAATAAATGGATAACAACTTTTCAGAATTGTTAATCGAAGAAAACTTCTCTGAGAAAATCTAGACTCAGAAAAAGTCATCTCAAAGCTTGATATAAACAATAAACACCAATAAAATTTACTTGCTCCTACAATGGACAATAATGAAAATGAGATAGACATGAATTTTTTTCCTTAGGAAGCCAAGTTCCTGGGAAAAGCTGGTGTGTGTATTATTGCTGTATATGGTACCAAGTAAGGCTGAATTTATGTGCATTTAAAACCAAACAGGGATCAAATCTGCTTGAATTTTGAAGACAAGTGGATAAAAGAATGGAAAGTAAAATGAGTGTAGGCTGATGCTGTGTGAAAAAGGCTTCTGTGAATCCTGTAAGACTGGCATTGGGTACTGCCTCGGCCTTGTGGCCTTGCATAGTTCACTCTTTCATGGAGTGGGTGGGGAGGAAGCACAAGGGGATACTTGGTGCCAGGAATCATGCTAGAAGTTTTATTTGCCTTATCTTATATTGACCTTGAGTTTTTTTTAAAGAGATAGTCTCAAAGAACTTGTGAAATTTTCAGTTTCTTAGCAGAAAGCTATTTGCTTTTTGCAAGGCTGAAATAGCACTTGACTTTTTAAATGGGGTTTTCATTTAATTTGTTGCTCCTGTCCTATTGCTCTCTCCATCTTCTGGTGTCTCCAGGCTTTGACTAATGAAACCACTAGCCAGACTTACAGGTAAGTTGAAGTTCTAAGTAGCCTGGGATTCCTTATATCTGCAGTGTCTTTTCTGTCTCTTCTCTTGCCCCACACTTTCCTTACAACTCTGATTACTCTTCAATTTTTCCTTTCCTTATATCACCTTGTCCTGCTTTTGTTTTAGTATCCTTTCTGATAGTTATGGCTTCACACAAGAAGGAATGCTTTATAATCCTTGTCCTGATGCACCTTGGAAGAATCCACTCTTTATTTAAAAATCATAAAATCAGAAGGTAGAGGAAACCATCAAGGCAGTTTTTAGGTCCATCCCAAAGAGTCACACCGAATGATAAAGCAATTCTAGAATGGAATGTGACCTTAGAGAAGCTGTAGTTAATACTCATTTTACAGTTGCAGAAACAGGTCCTGATTTGCCCAAGATCATAAAGTAACTGAGTAGGAATTGAGACCAGTGCCCAGTTCCTGTGACCTAAACTGCAGCTCTTTCTTTCACAGCAGATAAATTGTTCAAGTGTTAATCTGTATCTTTCTTCTATGGTCCAAAAGTTGTACAACAAACCTTATTGCTTATGTAACCAAAGGAAATAAAAATAATAAATGTTAGAATTTTTTTTCAAACAAAGTACTCCATAGCTCTTGATGGTTGAATCCAATTGTTGGGTAGGCTTATTCAAAAGCCATTAACTGGAACTTATTGTATACTAGTATTATAGCAGCCATCATTTCCTTTCTCTACTGATTTGTTCATTGTATTTCACATTATGTGGTTACTAATGCCATGCTATAATACACCTCACTGTTATTTTAAAATAGTTATTTTGCTTGGTGTCCAAAAAAGAACTTCCCATCAATATATTCAAAAGTGCTCTCCTCTGCTTTCTATTTTTTATATAGAATATAAAAACAGAAGTACAAAGTATCAGATAATAGAAGGTACTTGTGTTTAAGTTGGTAAAAAATAAAATCAGTTGACTACCCCAGATAGACCATAATTATGTCCTTGATGTACAGGCATTTGGGAGGGAGATGATTATTTTCATTATACTACTTCTATTCCCAACCTCAGTTTTAAAGTAGTGTGATTATAATTTGTTAAACCAGATATTAAAGTTCTGATTGTTTGTCATCAGAGAATCTTAAATTTTTGTCTCAACATTTTGTCTAGTACATCACTGTGCTCCATTTAAATAATTTCCAGCAGATGAAAATCCACTCTGTTGAACATCCAACCTGAAGAATTGTTTTTTAGGGCAATTTGTTTCTATTCCACCTATGGGAATTATTTCTTCATGTAAATTGTTTCTTATTCCTCCATTTCAGCTTATTTCTTTCTGGCCTATCCTTATATTCATAGGTAGCAATGGCCAAAATGTACCTTTTAAATAACAAAGTGTATTATTGAATTATCTTCTGAGCTTTCATTCTTCAGGCAGGAAACGTCAGTTTCTAATGTCAGTCTTGGCACATTCTCCTCACCCTTTCACAGTCCTTGGAGCTTGCCTCTGTTGTATCCAGTTCCCAATGGAGAAATAAATGAAGGTACAATGGTGAAGGTGTCTTCTATCTGTCCATGTTCAATGCGGATGTGGCAGAATAACTGTACTTTCTATGGATTAGCAGAGATGGAATAGATGATGGCAGCTTCTTCTTTGTCTCCTTGGAGATGAAATGAGAAGGAATATGATATGGGAGAAAATAAGAAGGAGATTTGAAAGAGATATCTTTGACAGGATAGAAGAGAGGGAAAGAAATCATGTAAGTTATGCAGATAGATTGCCAAGTAAGTTATATATAGCTAAATTATGATTATTGTATATTAATAAATTTGTGCCTTATACACATGTCTATTACCATAATTCTCTGTTCTCCACAGTGGAGGCTTAATTTCTAGGACCAAAAAGTGATGGCATATTTTCAGACAATTTTGCTTGGAGGGGGCTTTTAGTAGTCATCTTTTTTTTTTTTCTGTAAGTTCTTCAATATTGGTCTCCTATGGCCTCTCCTAAATATGTAAGCTCTTTACAAATGGGTGCAAGCATAACTGAATGCAAAGGAGGAAGAAATCTTGTCGCTTGGATAATCAAAGGAAATTTCATGGAGAAAAAGGTATTTGAGTTGGGCTCTAATTGAGTGGGTATGAATTAACTGTTGAATAATAGAGAAGATGATGATTAGTACAAGCAAGTCAATTATATTCTCCATACTGGCCGTGGCCAGCTAATAACCAGTTTCTAATTCAAGTTCTCCCCATTATGGTTATGGAGAGGATACCAGAGTTGGTGTGTGAAGAGTCTCAACTCTATCTTTCCATTTGATTAAACTATCAACTTCTTTTATTTTTTAAATATAACTTTTAGAAAATCTCATTTTATTAACATGAAGAGATACTTTTTAAGCATGGAAACACAATTACACCATTGCATTGGCTTACCTGATGAAATATTACTTTTCTCCTATACTGTTTTCACAAAATCAGATTGTGTTGTTTATACACAAATGAAAATCCCACTAAACACCTTTGAGTCATTAATAAATGAGCAAACTAAGACAGTGTGGAGAAAGCATATGCCCTAGAGAAAAATAGTGAAACAAGGGGTACAAATACAGCTGAAGTTTCCACATGTCAAGAAATGACTGTGACACATCATGTAGTGATGAGGATAAGCACTAACTGCCAATTTTTACTGAAAAAAGCATGAAATTGATTTCAGATAAAGATTGATCTATGAATTTGGAAGGGGCAAAAAAGGATGGGCTTCATGCAGATGCAAGGTGTTCTGGATTACAAATATGACCTGACAGAATTATTTGGTAACTAAATTCTGAGGTTGGCTTTTCTTATTGCCAACAAGAGTTCATGCAGAAAGACCTTACAGAATTTTGCTATCAATTCCAGGATGAATTTGTCAGAAGAGTTCACAAATTGAGGTGGGAGGGAGATGGGGCCTCTCCAATGTGTTTTCTTAAATTCATGAACCTTAAGTTATCTGTTCTATGGTTTCTATTTTTCATTGCAAAACATCATTAGTTTTTTGGGCAACACTGGTGATTTTCAGTGACAGCTAAAAATACGACTGAAAAAAAGTAAATAGGAAAAGTACTTAACGTTTGTGGTAAATCAATGAAACTACCACAATTTCATGTTTTTGAAGGAACAAACACAATGTGCTCTAAACTCAGACAAATGAGTTTATTTAAGGAAAATCACAAGCAAACAGTCAAAGCCTGATATTATTTATTTCTTGTAGACTGAGCAAACTGTTCTCTAGAAACAAGTTAAACTTGCCCTTAATAAGAACTTAGGGAATTTTGGCCACCATTCTTGAGCTTTGAGGTTAACCTTAGATGTCACTCCAAACACCCTTGGTGCCACTGTCAGAGTCAGAATTTGTGGAGAGGTAGATTATTTTTTTCTAATAAAAAAAGGCCGCATGAATTTTTTTTTGATTGAGGGAAATCCAGCAGAGAGTAGTCAAATTTGGAAAGAATAGACATAATTCCATATCTCCATGGTGGTTCTCTTTTCTTCATTTCTCCCTCAGAATGCTGTCAGCAGAATTGCACCACAGCTTCTGAGGTTGCATGTACAACTTACTGAACACCAGATATTTTTGTTCTCCTTTAACAATTCAAGAAAAAGGGTGGGAACCTCCAGAGAGTGCCCATCATCACAATAGGTTTCAATGTCAGTTTATTTCAGTTTTTCAAATTCCTTTAAAAAAAATTTGGTTAATCTGGAGATTTAGCTCGGTGGTTCTGCCGCCTGCCTCGCAAGTGCAAGGTCCAGAGTTCAATCCCTGGTACCAAAAAATAAAAAATAAAATAAATAAATTTGGTTTATGTTTCCTATGCAACACTCTCACAAACTTCTTGTATAGAACTACAGTTGAATTTCCAAACAAGATGGTAAACAGGCCTTGACCAGTGGATTTAAGGCATCCACCATACACAAGACCAATTCCTAGCATACGGGAAGTACTAAAAAACATTTATTAAATGAATGAACAAACTCTAATTTTAAGATACACAAAAATTGCCTTCTAGAAGCCAGACAGTAGACTTCTGAGTCTATATCACATATTATGTACTCTAAAATTCCCATTTCTACTGGAGACTTCCACCCTCCCATTTCTTAAATTACCTTTGCAGATGGCATAAAATTTATCAGAGAAGGAGAAGGAATGCCATTTTGGGCAGTAAACACCAAGTTATTAATGTGCTTCTTCAGGAACCTAGGAAAGAGATTTAACTGATGTTGTTTTAATTAGTCTATGATGTAAATGTTATCAACCAGAATATCATTTTTAGGCTTGTGTTTACTACACATATTCCTTGACAAGATCAATTTATTCACATTTTTGGTTTTTTGTCATTATGTGTTGTTTGTATGGCAGTAAGTTTAAGTTAGAAATGAGCTAAATAATGAAAATAATTGCAAAAGTCCTCAACAAAGTACTTAGCATACTAATTTCAGTAGCACAATAAAGGGATCTTACTACTTGATCAAAAGGGATTCATCACGGTGATGCAAGAATGGTTCCATGCATGATAGCCAATCAGTGTGATACACCAACTTAACAGTATGAAGGATAAAAATCACTTGATCATCTCAGTAGGTATAGAAAAAATGTTTAATAAAAGTCAGTGTTATTTCATATCTAAAACTCCAACAAATTAGGAATAGAGGAATATGACTTTGACATGATAATAAAAATCATATGAAAAGACCAGAACTAACACCATCCTCAGTGGTGAAAAAGTAAAATCTTTTCCTCTAAGATTAGAAGTAAGAAAGGTAAAGATACTCAACCCTACTACTTATAGTTAACATAATGCTAGAAGTCCTGGCCAGAGCAATTAGGTGAGAAAATGAAATAAAAAGCATCCAGAACAGGAAAGAAGAGGTTAAATTGTACTTGTTAGAGGTGGCATGATCTAACATATAGAAAACTCAAAGGATCTCACAAAACAAAACTATTAAAACCAAAAATTGAATTCAATAAAGTAATAGGATACAAAATCAACATATAAGAATCTGTTGTGTTTCTATACAATAGCAACAAACTAACTGAAAAGAAATTAGGAAAAGAATTCCACTTACAGTCACATTAAAATGAAAAAAAATATGAATAAAGAACTGAGGTGAAAAACTTGTGCATTGGAAACTGCAAAACAATGTGAAGAAATTAAAGGAAATATAAACAAATGGAAAGACATCTGAATTTATGGGTTACAAGACTTAATATTGTTATAATGTCCATACTTCCCAAAGTCATCTATAGACTGAAAGAAATTCCTATCAATATACTAGTGATATTTTCTACAGACATAGAAAAAACAATTCTAAAATGCATATGGAACCACAAATGACCCCAAACAGCCAAAACAATTGTGAGAAAGAATAAAGCTGACAGCATCATTCTTCCTGGTATCAAAATATATTACAAAATATCAGTGATTAAAACAGTATATAGTATATTGGTATAAAGATAAACATGTAAATCAATGGAACTAGATAAAGAACCCAGAAATAAAGCCATGGATTTAAATAAACTGATTTGACATAGGTGATGAGAATATATAATGGAAAAAGGACATCTCTTCAACAAATGGTGCTGGGAAAACTGGCTGCTTATATGCATGACAGTGAAATTGGACCATTATGCCATACATAAAAATTAACTAAAAATGGATCAAGAACTTGAAATAGTATGACCTCAAAGTGTAAAATTAGAAGAAAACACAGGAGGAAAATTTCATGACATTGATTATGGCAAAGATTTCCTGGATATCACACCAAACCCAAGGCAATGAAAACAAAAGTGGACTAGTGGGACAATAACAAAATAAAGCTTCTAAAAAGCAAAGTAAAACACAAAATGAAAAGGCAACTTATGAAATGGGAGAAAAATATTTGCAAGCCATGTATTAGGTAAGGGGTTAATCCACGAAGTATAAGGAGTTCCTTATAATTCAGTAGCAAACTCTACCTCTTTAACTCAATAGCAAGGCAACAACAGAACAACCTGACTTAAGAAATGGGCTAAAGCCTTGAATAAACATTTCTCCAAAGAAGATATACAAATGGATATACAAAGAAGATATACAATGATCGAATAATATAATGAATGTTTAAAATTTATTACAGTAAAAGACACATTGCCATCAATCCCCCTCAAAATACTCCCCCTTGCTTCAAATACACTTATTTCATTGTTCTTGCCACTTTCTGAAGCATTTCTAGAAGTTTCTCTTTCACATGTTTAGTTGTATTATTATGGATACCACAGTGTTCTGAATCAGTTCAAATCATTTATGGTATCTTTCATGTTTGTTTTGACTTTGAGGAAGAGCCAAAAGTTACATGGTTCCAGATCTGATGAATAAGGTGGATGAGAACACACCAAAATTTTTTTATGAGCCTGCCTTTCCACTGGATGGCATTTGGCAGCATTCACTGCACTTTTGCCATAGCTTGTGAAGACACTCATGAAAGAGGATCTCCAGAACTGCTTTAGAAAGTGGCAAGAACAATGAGGTAAGTGTGTTCAAAGTGAGAGAGTATTTTGAGGGGGAATAATGGCAATGTCTTTTACTCTAATACATTTTTAAAATTAAACATCCATTATATATTTTGATCATACATCTTACATGAAAAGATGCTCAATACAATGTCACTAATCATCAGGGAAATTCAAATCAAGCAATATCACCTCACCTGCTAGGATGGCTACTATCAAAGAAACAGAAGGCAATATGTGTTACTGACTGGAAAGAATAGAAATTGGAATCCTTGTACACCATTGGTGAGAATAAAAACTGGTATAGCCACTATGGTAAACAGTATGAGGATTCTTCCAAAAATTAAAAATAGTATCATCAGGTGATATAGCAATCCCACATCTGGAAATTTACCCAAATAAATGAAATCAGGATCTTAAAGAGATAATACTTCCAGGTTTGTTGCAGCACTCTTTACTAAGATGTGGAATCAACCTAATTTTCTATTTGCAGGTGAATTGATAAAGAAAATGTAGTATAATAATACAACAGAATATTATTCAGCCTTAAAAAAGAAGAAAATACTGCAATATGTGAAAACATGGATGAATCTGGAGGACAATGCTGTAAGTAAAATAAGCCAGTCACAGAAGGACAAATTCAGCATAGGTCCACTTATATGAGATACCTAAAATAGTTAAGCTCACAGAACAGAGAGCACAATAATGATCATGAAGGATGATGATGAGGAGGAAATAGAGAATTACTAATCAACAAGTATAAAATTTTAGTCATGCAGTATGAATAAATTCTAGAAATCTGCTGTGCAGCATTGTGGCTATAGTTAACACATTTAAAAAATTAAGAGAGTAGATCTCATGTTGTGTTCTTACCAAAGTAAAAGCATTTTTAAACTAAAAAAAAAAAACCCTGACAACAAAACAACAAAAGAAATGGAGTGTGTATAAATGGATAACATTCTGGTTCTAAACTCCTAGGTAAAATGTTGAAATGCAGTGCACGAGGGCTTAACCTTTGAAATTCTAATTCCATCTGAGATATGGTAGAGCCCCTGAATGTGCATATTAACAAACGAGCAAGTGATATAGAAGGTCTCTGAACTGTGCATGAAAGGGCTTTGTAAGACATGTCAAGAGAAAATTTTAAATTGTTACTACACTTTGCTAACACTCATCCACCAGCTTGTAAACCTCGGACTCATGATGTCATTTTCTAATTGAGGAAACTAAATCATAGAATAAATGATAGAGCTAGGACTCAATACAAGGTGGCCTGACCCAACGGCACTCTCCTGACCACCTGTTATCCTGCCACTCTTACTATTAATCTGCTTCCAGTAGAAATTCCAGAAGTCTTAACTTGAGTTATAAGGATCTCCATTATTACTCAGTTTTCAATACAGTTGTAGACGAATGTCTTCAATGAATATGAAACAAAGTTGAGATGTGAGTATTCTTAGGGACAAAAACATCCATGCCCACAACATACTGCATGCTTCTTGGTTGTAGGCAAAGTTTTGGGCAAGCTGAGACATGGGCCTTATTTAGTCTAATACTTTTACAGTCTTTGATTTATATATTGATAAAGTTTTACCCAAGCTGGGGAGGGGAAAAATCACATGAAAATGGCGGGTTCTCATCCAGATTGTGTGGTGTTAGGCGGCTTTGAATGTCGGTGCTGATGAAGTGAACACAGATGAGACATTGGTCGACTGACAGAACTTTCACTGGATTAATCAGACATGTGGACATTATGGAAACATTTTCCTTTAACACTAAATTATCGCCTTTAAATGGGTAAACTAATATGAAAACTTCAAGTGAGACCTTACTAGAGGCTGTGATAGGTAACATAAAAATATGAATGTTATGGTACAAACAAAAATAGTGACTAGTTTACATGCTAAAAAGTATTCTATTATTGCATTTAGAATTTGCTGTTTAATTAGTAAAATTTACCCCAAAAATGAAGTACGTGGATTAAAGGTACTATCTTACTTCTTGATGTATTTCTACTCTTTTCTTTCTCTAAAACTTCTGGCACTTTGATGTAGAAAATAGACCCATTCATCTTATCTCCTAATGAGCTTTTTACAGTATAAGGAAACCTATAGTCTGGAGAGGAGTGTGAATGTTTGATTCTAAGAGCTCCAGCATTTTACTTTTAACTCTATCATCTTTTATCATGCAACAAAAGACATAACCAACAAAACGTACTAGCTATACAAAATACCAGTAATTGTTTTGTTAACCCAAGAATTGACCCTTTTACATGTAATTCCAGGTTTAAAATCAGATCAAAGGCCACAGGCGAGGTTATGTGTGCACTGTGACCTCCTCCACAGTCTTGGAGTTCACTAGAGGAGAAGAGTAGGTCTTTGTCAATGTGGTTTCCTCATGCTGAGCAAGCTGCAGGCAGTGTTTGAAGATGAATTGCTCGTATTATGAGGACAAGGGAAATCTGAGCAACAAGATCTGAGATCAAAAAATGGCACCTTGACACCTGTGCTGTGTGATCTGTTTATGGTCAGTGTGATTTGCTGGGTAGGTTACTAGATGGAGAACCGGGAGATAGAAGTTGTAGCCTTCAGAAGTTCTAAGCACTTTCAGCTAAAGTTTCCTCACAAAGTAAAATATCTGGACTGAACAATGTTCTTCAATCCTCTTCCAGCTGTGTTTTAAAACTTTAAAAAATGTATCCATTATTATTTACTTTAATTTTAAACTTACTGAAAAGTTACATGAATAAAACAAAATTATTCCTGTTTACCTTTCACCCAAATTTATCAACTATAACCTTTTGCCTCATTTACTTTACCATTCTCCCCACCCTCTTCTTCTGAAACATGTTTTTTCTGAAGTATTTGAAACTTAGTAGTAGACATTTTACCTTTTATCACTGTATATTTTAGAATGTATTTCCTAAGTGCAGTGATTTTTCTTACATAAATATGTGGATCAAATTTAAGAACATTAACACTGATTCAATACTATTATCTAATAAAAAGCACATACTATTCTGGTTGTCCTAGAAATTTTTTTAAATGTCAATTTTCCTCTTGCATCAAGACTCAATCCAGGATTACACATTGCATGCAATTGTCATGACTCTTTAGTCTCCTTGAATTTAGAATAGTCCTCAGTTCTTTGTTTCACACAGCTTTAACACTTGGGAAAATTTTAGGCAAATTTGTTGCAGAAAGTCTCTTAATTTGGGTTTGTCTGATGGTTCCTTATGATTAGATTGAGGTTTTCCATTTTTGACATAAATATTACCTCAAGTGATATTGTGTTCTCAGTACATCACCCCAGGAGGTCCATAATATCAGGTGTTAAAATATTTTTTAAAGCAAAACTGAGTGTGGTGGCGCATGCCTGTAGCCCCAGCTCCTTAGGAGGCTAAGGTGGGAGGATCACTTGAGCCCAGCAGTAGTACAAAGTATGGGCAACATAGGGAGACTCCATATAAAAAAATTAACATCTCAGTGCTATGTGGGGGATTTTTTCCATTCTCGGTGGATTTGAGCTCTATGTCCAAGGCTGTAAACAAATGGAAATATTTACCAATAGCCATTTTATAGATTAAACTGACTATATGTTTTAGATTCTAAGGGGATAATTTTATTTGCATGTTGGGTAGCCTAAAAAGAACTATCTCTGTTCAAAAGTACAGAAATCTCAGTAAGTTTGAGACATGTAGGAAGAGAGTGTAGATGACTAAAATACCTTCCCACTCTGGAGCCCACATAACAATGTGATAGATTTTTCCCCCTAAAATAGAGAAGTCCAAAAGATCATCTTCCTAGCATTAAGCCAAGAAAGATGGTGAAGCCTAACCAGAAAACAATTCAAGCAATAACAGAACAAGAACAAGAACACAAACACAGTTCTCCTGACTCTAATACTTTTTCATTACATTGTTGTTCCTATTAATCGCTATTTGGAAGCAAACCTGGCCTTTTTAAAAATGAAGAAGCACTCATAATTCTATACATTTAACACAGTCCATAGTGCCCTCAGAATAGCACTATGGGCCAGTTGTAATGACGATGTCCCCAACAAAAATAGAAATAACCACCTTGAATTCATTGGGCCATTTTGGGGCACTGTAGTGTTACTGCTAAGCAGTAGATGGCACTGTTAATATACATTGATTTTATTATGAAATCTGGAAAAGGGAAGTAGTATTCCAGAGATTTACTATGTGGTTGTTCCACTTAAAATTTAGTGACACTTCACTTATTTGGTCTTTACCGACTATCAACTCTGTGACTGCTATGGTATTATTTTTGTCTTTCCTAACACTATTTAGCTATAGTGGATTTGTTTCAGGGCTTCTTTTCCCTTTATATATAATTAGAGCAACTCATAAACTTAGCCCTAAGGGTTTGGTAGTTCATTTGATATTGGGAAATCACTTATTTATCATACAAGTGATACCAGAGACTGGGGAGGATACACGGTCTCCGTAGTAACCTTTAAAACATTTCATACTTTTGACCTGTTTATATAATGCTTAAATAAAAAAATTAATGCCCTCAGCTTTTCTGACATTTGATTAAAATAATTATATGGTTGATTATTTTACTTCTTATTTTGATAAAAATATCAAGAAGATAAAAATATTTCATATTTCGTGATATCAATTTTTGTTTTTTGGAGTGAGTGGGCAAGATATTTTATAAATTACACACATAAGAAAAAACCTGGAAATAGAAGCATCTCCATAAGCCTTAATGAATTCGGGTCTTGATTATTTGCATTGAATGCAAACCTTTCTGGCTCATCATCACCTTTAAACACCTCATTTAAATTCTGCAGATAAAAATTATATTCTGCCCTTTAATAAAAATCCTTGAAGATATCATTAAAACTATGTTTAACCAAATGCTCCAGATGAGAAAAAGCATAAATAATGAAATTATATTCAAATTTACTTCATTTAAAGAATAAAATAATTTAGTTTTCCACTTCAGGGTGAGAGAAGTTACACCTTCTAGAATCATGACATCATATTGACATCTATTATCAACCCAATTAACTATTTGCTGTTCAAATTGTGGTGAAAGTACATTGAGACTTCTTTTGTACTCTTATCACTGGTTTAATACCAAATTGCCTGGCATCTGTGTACCAAGGCTTTGATCTAATACTCTATCAGTTGTTGGCTCAGGCACAAGAGACTGCAGAGTACACAAAGCTGTCGCTGTAGACTCCAGGGAAAAAGAGGTTGTTGATATACAGCCCTGATTAGCTAAGTCAGTCAATATTTGCATGATGCAAAGATAATACCTTCTTTATGTGAGATTGTTATTTCACTGAAGCAAGTAGGAAACTTCCTTTTCAAGAGCTTGATGTACTTTTTAGAAATTCTCTTTCCCCTCTCAGGTGCATATATAGCACATGTTCTTTCATCTTTCTCCACTTCCCTTCCTGCCTTCGACACTTGACCACACACAAATGCAACACAATAACACACATTCTTGCAGAGTTCACATTATTTTTCAAGATTACATGTAAAGAAATTTTGATCTTGCCTGTAATATATCAAAATCTTAGAATTGCACGGTTCATTTTCATGGGCCTAAATGTAAAAATTCTTATTTTCTATTCTCTAATCTTCAGTTAGTTGATAGGTAAATTCAAAACACTGATGCCTTTTCTTTATGTAGTTTTTCAGGTTGATATATAGTAATTATACTTATTATGGAATGCTGTACAATGAAATACATGTGTACAGTGTCAGAATTCAGAAATTAGCGTTTCTGTCTCCTTAAACAATTGTCATTTCTTTGTGTTGGGAAACCAAATTTCTCTTTCATTCTTTATAAAATATGTAATAAATTGTGATATAAAACATTAGAACTTATTCCTCCTATGTAGCTCTATTTTGGTACTCATTATCCGATTTCCCTGTCTTCCCTCTTCCTACCCTTTTTATCTTCTAGAAAACATTGATGTCTTGCTTCTTCTTAGTAAAGACCTCCAGCTAGTATATCTTTTAACATTACTCAAAAGTTATGAAAAATGAATCTTACAAAATTAATGTTTGAATGAAGCTAGCAGAAGCTTGAGTGCCCATCAAAGGTTAAAAATATTTTCATCATTTTTCTTATTTCACATTATTTTATAATTCTTGGTCTTTGTAATAAGGATTTGATATTTATAAGATTTTCTTTGTAGTCAGAAGACACTTCCAATCACACTCTTTTATCAGAGATGCTTTTTCTCTCTCCAACCCTCTTTCTATTTCTTATCCTTTTAGTATATGGGGAAAAGTTAATGGCAACAAAACCAGCCAGACTGGTATCCCATTTAAAGTCATTTAATCAACATTTATGGAGTAGCCTTATGGGCCAAGCCTGGTGGTATTTGTTGGAGGAGACAAAAACAAACTAAGACACTATCCCTTCTCTCAGAAAGTGTATGAATTAATCTGTAGCCTCAAGCATGTAACATGTGGGAATATAAGGATTATGATGAAGCTCAGAATAATGTATATTCTGGGCACAGAGGAAGAAGGGGTCAATTCTACCTGGGCTGGAAGATCTGACAGGTTTGGGAAACAAAGAAAGCATAAGAAAAGCTGTGTGAAGGGGGCTATCTGGGCAAAACAAGCAATGTGAACAAAGGCAAAGAAGTAGGAAAAAATAGGACATTAGGAGAAACTTAAGCATTAAAAATTTATCATGGGTTGGAGTTGAGGGATGTAACATGAAAAGAATTTTTGATACAGACATCAGCACAAGTTTGCAGGAACAAGAAATATGAGGAGCCTTAGAATTGGTTTGGGCTTTTGTCTTAAAATGGTAAAATTTTGCAGTTTTTTTTAAAACAGAGGGGTATGATTAGGTTATATTTTGGAAAGGCATTATACCAACAGGAGGAAGAACAGGTTAGAAGAGTGAAACTAGAAAAAAAAAAGAATAACTAGGAAACTGTAACAACAATTAGACAAAGCTAATTGTTCTTAACTTTTTGAGGGGCTCTGATTCGTTTTTAAGAATAACATGTGCATGTATTCTTCACATATAATATCAAGCAATTCATAGATCTCTTGAAGTCCGCTCATCAATTCATGAAAATCTATAAATTCCAGGATGGAACCTTCTAAATAGGTGGTAAGGCCATAAAATAATTCATTAACTTTGAGGATTGAAAGTAACATGAGGCTATTAGTGGATAACAAAGAATCTATAGAATTTGTTGATAGACAGAATAGGAGCTGAGGGGTGGAATAGAATGTCAGATGATCCCCAGGATTCTAGTTAGAAGTGGCTAGGTAGACAATGGGACTTTAATCAAAACAAAGAATAGAAAGTAACATGTTATTGAGACTGTTGGGAGACCTGTGGAGTCTTGGTGGAGATGTCAGAAAGGATCCAGAGTTCAGAGTGTCTAGCTTGAAGATACTGTTTATTTTAGAACCTTGAACCTGTAGGTAGAAATTAAAATCATAGGTTGATTTTACTCACTGAGATCACGTAAAGTAGAAAGAAGGGCACTTTGGAGAATAACAGCTTTTAAGGGTTAAAGAAGAGTCAGCAAAAGAAATGAGAGAAAGAATAAAAAGAATGAAGAGTTTTAGAATTCAAAGAAAGAAATAATATTGAGGAAGGCATGGTCCACAGCATCAGATATTTCAAGGACAAATAATACAAGTACTTGAAAGATTTTATCACAAATTACAACTAGGTAGTTATTGATCACTCATACTACAAGTTTCAATGTAATTGGAGATGGGATGTATGTAATAAGTCACACTACTAAAATTCAAAAAGTGAATGGAAGATGAGAAAGTGGGTATAGAATATTCCTTCCAGGACACTGGCTATGATGGTAAGATGAATAAATAGAGCTAAAAGAGTTATCTACGGTATTGCCAACTCAAAATGCATTGTACACTTTCAAAAGGGATAGATAATCATGGTGCTTGACTTAAAATGATTCGACTTGGAAATTTTTAACTTACAATGATGAAAAAAACCATATTCATTCAATAAAAACTGTTCTTTAAATTTTGAATTTTGATCTTTTCCTGGGTTATGCCATATACTTTCATAACAAAGGGGAGGTTTCAGCTCTGCTGTCGTAAGGGTAAATAAGCAACACTCTAGTGTTCTGTGTGCCTAAGCTATGGTGTTCATTAGGATAAGTGTATGAAATGCAGTTTTGACTTATATTTTCTGTTTACAATGGGATTATTGGGATGTAGCTCCATCACAAGTCAAGGATCATCTGTGTATTTTATTGCCTCTTCCCAAAAGGTTATATCTAGTCACTTGTACAGTTGTATATGAGAGGACCCAATTTTTTTATCCTTTGATGACCACCTATTAACATACTTCCCAACTTTTAATAGTCTGCTAGCAAACACTCTTTAATTTGCAGTTTCCTCATTGTTAATGAGGTTGAACACCTTTCCATATATAATTTTCTAGCTATTCATATTTCTTCATTTTTGTCTTGCTTGTTTATAGTCTTGGTAGTTGAGTCTGTTTTATTTATTTGTAAGAACTCTACACTTATTGATACTGATTTTTTCTGCTATGTATGTTGGAAACTTTTTTCCCAAGCTATAGATTATCTTTTATTTTGTTCATGGTGTCTTTATGACAACCAATAGCTAAATGTTTTATAAAATTTAATAAATGTTTTTGTTAATGTTATTCTAATGATTTAAAGATTTTCCTTCTTAAAGGGCATGGCTACTTATTCCATCTGAAATGTATTTGTGTGCCCCCAGTCAGGCGGAACGCACGCCGAGTCAGCCCGCTGCGGACGGGCAGGTCTGTGCACGCCCTGCCGAGGTCCTGAGTCACGCGGAAGACACCGAATCACCCCACTGCAGACAGGCAGCCACCTGATTCCACATTACCAAGGCGCAGAGGACACCAGACCACCAGACCAAGGTACGGAGTCCCACTGTTCCCGGCCCAGAGGTAGGGGCTTCTGAGCTGTCGTCCTACTGCTCCTGGTCCAGAGGAGGGGGCTTCCCGGTCACCATCCCTCCCGCTGCTCCCAGCCCAGAGGAAAGGGCTTTTGGGCCACCTTCTGTCCTGCTGCTCCTGGCCCAGAGGAAGGGGTTTCCCGGCCACCATCCCTCCGGCTGCTCCCAGCCCACAGGAAAGGGCTTTTGGGTCACCATCCCTACCGCTGCTCCCGGCCCCTGTGCCACCTCACCCAGTTCAGAGGAGGTAATCCGTGCAGGCGCTAACAGCCCCCCGCCCCAGTCGAAATGAGAAAACACATAAATAAGTCTCAAAACCAGACTTCCAGATCACCTACAGCAACCCCAAAGGGAAATGAGATGGAACACTCTGATACTCAACTCCCTGGACCCACTGAACTGGCAACAAAAGGGGATCTGGAAAAAATGAAATCAGAAATAATTTCTCAGATAACAGGAGAAATTGTGCCCTTAGTGCAAGACATGATTAATAAATCTAGAGAGGAGCTGAGGAACATGATGGAATCCCAACATAAGAAACAAATGGAATCCATAAAACAGATGCAAATAGATTTCCAGGACATGAAAAACTCCATTGAAAGTCTACACAGCAGAATGAGCCAGTGTGAGGACAGAATTTCAGATATAGAAGATAAGATTGCAATTAGTGACCAAGAAAAGAAAAAATGCTTCAAAATTATAAGGGAACCTGAGAAATCAATCCAGCAGCTGCTATATGATGCAAAGAAGAATAACATAAGACTGATTGGGCTCAATGAAGAAACAGGAGAGAGTGGAGATGACATAAAAAAATCTCTTCACAGAAATAATGGCAGAAAACTTCCCAAGCAGGGGAAAAGAACTTGACATACAGATAAGTGAGGCATATAGGACTCCAAATAGCCTTGATCAAAAAAAAAATCTACACATAGGCATATAATTGTTAAGATTCCAGAAACACAACAGAAGAACAAAGTTCTCCAAGCAGTCAAAGAAACAAATCACATACAAATGAAATGTATTTGTGTGTAAAATAATACAATATATAAGCTCTATTCTTATTAAATTGTTACTTGCCTTTCTAAATATAAAGTATTAAATAATACTCCCTTCTCCTGATGATTTTAAATGCCACTTCTATTATATACCAAATTTGATATAAACAAGTGTCTATTTTCAGATTTCTAAGTATATTTTAAGTATGTTTGTTCTCTAAGTATATTTACCTATTCCTGCACTGTGCAAATACTGTTTTATATAGTAGCACTTCATTATATATTTGTTACTTGAAAGTTAATGTCTTCATTTTCTTCTTCTCAAAACAGAATCAGCAGGGTTTTTCCTGTCCATTTTCTTCTTCAGGTTAATTTTAGAATCAGCTGATCAAGTTCTACTAAACTGTCAGCTATCAAGTTCTTGCACATTTCTTGTATTTATTTCTTTTATAGTTCTTGCTTCTTTTGTTCATTAAATTCTTTTTCCATTGCACTGATTTTTTACATATGTATCTGTTTGGAAAGTGATTGTCCACAAGCAACTGAAAACCAAATTACAGCTTAAAGAAACAGAAGGTTATATTACATAACAAAATGTTCAAGGTAAGCAGGTGCCAGTGTTGTGTAGTAGCTTGATGATGGCAATGGATAGTTTTTGCCTCCAGTGGCATGCGATACCCATGTCAGCATTCTCACAAGAAGGAGAAGGGGAAAGAAACAGTGTGATGTCTATATCAGAAATGCAAAGGTTCCTCAGGACATTTGACCCACTTCTCACCAGCCTGAACTGTGGCACATAGCCACCTCCAGGTGGCAACAAAGGAAAGGGACATAAGAATGGGTATTAGGTCAACCAGTGTCTCCCACCTGGGTTATATAGTAATACTATTGCTTTGTGTTTCTTGATCTTACATCAGCTGCTTTGCTAACCACTGTAATTCATTTTAGTAGCATTTCAGCTGAGTCCTTTACATTGTCTTCATGGACAATTGCATGTCTATAGATAATGACAGTCTGTCTCTTTCAGGTGGATGCATCTCATTTCTTTGTTTTTCTCTCCCTTTTCTATAAAGTGATTTTTCTTTTGATCTTGCTTATTCCTTATTTTGTCATAGGCTTTCCCACTATTTTCTTCTCAAATACAATGATTTTTTGTAAAAAATATCAATAACCAAAGACAGCAATAATAGTATCATCGAAATTAAACTAGTTACAGATACTAATACAAAAGGAACCCTGTAAATCATAATCCAAGGCTTTAAAATATTTTGGTAAAAGAACTGTTCTATAAATTAAATTCTGTGTTGAGCTACAATACGAATATTCTATATGTATCTTTTAAAATCAGTGTATTTAAAGCTCTAATTTATAACATTTACAGTGAGACTAATAAAGGTATTTTGAAAACAAACTTTAAATTATGGATGATTGAGGCAGTCAAATTTGTTTTATTTTGATTGCTTAGTACCAAGAAATACAGATTCACAGAAATTGAAGAGTTTTAAATGATAAATGTTTTGTGCTTTTTGAAAAACAGAATATTAAAGCTATCTAGGTTTTGAAGTGTATGCTTTTAATACATAATTGTTATCTTTGTTTTGAGGAATTGATATATATGTATAAAATTTAAATATATACAATTTCTTGATCATTTTTATCCCTTTAACCCCTCCCTCTCCTCTCCGCACCCCCTTTCCTTGGTCTCCTTCCTCTCTTCTGTCTTACCATCTCTCCTTTATTTTACTCTTTAATTCACTTTTATTTTGGGTTTATAAGAGAAACTACATGATATTTAACTTTCTTTGTCTGACTTATTTTGCTTATGGCCTTAAATATCCATCCATTTCCCTGCAAATGACAAGATTTCATTCTTCTTTATGACTGCATAATATTACATACAGTGAACCCTCGAGTTACGACTACAAACAATTTGGGTTACAACCGGAATTTTAGATTTAACTTACAAACAAAGTCTTGAGTTACCACCTGAATACTGGCTGCTTGTGCTTCCAGATGGTCTCAGATACAGATTTAACCCTTAAAGAGTTCTGGAAGAAATATTACAACATCCTTTCTTGTAGGGGGCTAATTGAGAAACCCTGGGGCAATGTCTCTCTAAGGCTACTGAGATCTGCCTGTGTACAGGAGAGAATTTGAAGGCTGTGTAGAGGAGTCTGAGCCTTCAATTTACCAACTTGAGTTACAACCAGCCCTCATGAACAAATTGAGTTTGTAAAGTCAAGGACCCACTGTACACATATTTTCTTTATCCATTCATTTGTTCGTCATCTAGGCTTTGTTCAGAGTTTAGCTATCATGAATTGTGTTGTTATAAACATAGGTATGGATGCATCAATATAGTATGGTGTTTTTATCTTTTTTGGCCTTGTTACACTAGATGGTATCCTAACTTTTATCTGATGGATGCAAGGGACTCTTAAGTCCTTTTGAAAATGTTAATCAAAATTGATTTTTCAATTTTCTTAAAGTATTTTTGTCATTGTTGCTAATGTTAAGTATTGTTAGTTTTACTTTAGGATCACAAACTTTGGTCATTTTTGGTTGTTCATTTTATATAAATGATGATAGGAAGACTAGTTTCAGTAATATAGCAGTTAATACTGTACATGTCCTCTCTGGAGTGATGTTCACCTGTTTCCCCTACAAACAGGCCTCAACAACTCCCCACTGATCTAATAAGGATGCTACCACTGAAGCTTCTCAGTGTATTAGCCTCCTCTGCTGAAATGCTTACCTGCTATACCTTCCTTGTTCCCTATGTGTTTTAAAATTTACTTAAGTTCTGTCTTCTTCCACTTCCAGGGCCTTCTACCCACACAAGAAACTCACAGGCAGGATATTTCCTGATAGAGCTTTTGTGAGAGTTAGCCAAGAGTTCAAAACACCCCCACCAGCAGCTCGAAATAAGCCAGGGGAAAGGAGACACCTGGCAGCCTTTGCTATTCCAGTGAAAATTCTTTGGTGAATTATTCCACTTACTTCCCACCCACAAGCCCCTCTGGGACTACTCTTAAGAGTGGAACTGCTTTGAATCTGTGTTTCTTTTCTGCTCCCAGCTCAGGCTGTGTCTCTTTCCCTTTGGCTTTGTTTTCTGTCAATACTATCCCCTTTGATTCTCTATCTTCTAAGATTCTTTAGGATTTCTTGTCTGCTGATAAGATTTGTTTTATTTTTTAATGTGTTCATGAACTTAGTCTTTTAAAATATCTGTCTTTTCAAGGGTTGATGCCAGAAGTAGATCCGTGTGTTGGTCTGCCATCTTGATTTTGAGTTCTCCGGAGGGACACTTATAAAATGGTTTACAAATAATTTACATGTGGCTAGTTGATTGTCATTCATAAATCAAACAAAATACAGCTGTGTGGTGATTAATTGGTAAATAATCATCCTGTACTCTGGGAATCTTTTAATAATGCAAACAGTTTATTTGATTATTGTAATGTACTTTGCATGCTTTATTTTAAAGAAATGAATGTTGATTCCCTAAAGTACTGATTCAACATGTCTCATAGGATACTCACCACTTCTACCAACTTAATGATTTTCTGTCTATAGTCTATATGCTTGTCTTACCTTGGGGACAATTTCTTTTAAAACTTAGGCAGTTTCTTATCACATGTTTTCTTTAATGTGTGGCATCTAAAAGAGATGACATGAAAGTAGACTATCATTAGAGGAGAGGAAGGGAATGTGGGGTAGTGGGCGTAAAAGGGGGTAATGGCTCAAAATATATGCATCGAAATCCAATATTTTATAAAATTAATAGGCACTAATAAAATGTATTTTTAAAATAAGACATTTTCTAAGTATTTTGTGTAAATAACATTGATGCTAATGTTCTAACAAAAGTTCAATTTGCTGTATTTTGTTCTTTTCTTGTCTTTTTGGATGAGGAAAGAGGGTAGAAAAACCTGCTTGCTTCAGAAATAAAATTTTCCATTAAACAAAGCTATTATATTGAGGTAACAATACAATTCTTTTTATATTCAATTCACCTGCTTGTCCAGCAGGAGAGCCCTAAAGCTCACACGATGATGAGACTGATAAATTTCACTAAAAAGTTAGCAGTGACTTTGCTGACTGTGGGATGTACAACCTCAGTTGTTGTCACCATAAGCTCACAGCAGAATCTGCAGTTGTCTTTGGAAATGAAAGTGGATAATGGAACATTCCTGTTTTGATTGTGGGCTCTAGTTTCTAATGTTCAAACGTTTGATACTGATTCTATTAAAATACTATAGAACTTGTGCCAAATGAAGGGAAGATTGAGAATTTCTAAACCATGACACACTATAATTAATAAAGTTAAGGGGCCCTTATAATTCAGTTTTTCTAATAGGGTTATATAGGACTGTAAAAAATCAACAAATGGGAATTATTGCATTTATCTATTTTCTTTATTTGGAAGTACAGTAGTATAAAACCTATGGTACAGAGAAGACAGGGTAAACAGTCATGCTAGAAATTATGCCATAGCTCAGTAAAATATAATTAAATAGTAAGTACTGCTTTTATTCTAGGAACTTTCAGCTTACTGACTTAGAGATATGTTATCTTAGTTATAAATTTTTAATGCTAGCTGTTTTTCCTCTTCTTTCTTTTGGTTACCATAATATGCTTCCAAAGAAAGGAAGTTATTAGGTAAATGTGTATAATCCAGTCATCACTGGCCTACTTTGTAAGCTAATAAAGTTTATAGAATGAGTACATTGGACTATTTGCTAAAATGGAATTTTAGGATTATTTAAAAGGAAACAAGAGTTTTATGTATAGTTTTTCACAGTTTAGTCTTTGATTTGGATCTCACATTTATTACTGAGAAGTCAATATGCATACAACTGGGTATCCCTAAGGCCAAGAGAATGGAAAAATCTTTGGACAAACACTCCTGCTGAGCTAGAAATGTTGTTAGAATTTCCACAAAAAACTATCTCAATGTTTGTCTTTATTCTGATTTAAATCACACAGTGATTTGTTAAAGCTTTAAAAGTGTAATTTAATCTTGTTCGGTTTCCAAGGATGGGTGAACATACAATGAAATGAATTAACTAGGCCAATCATAATCAAACAGTGCAGAAAGCCAGGCAGACCCATCATATGCCAAGGGTGTCGCAAACAGATCTCATCCTGCCTGGGAAAATTCGACACTGTGGAGAGGAGGGCAGGTAACAGCAGAGGTAAGATATCCCTCAAGGAGGAAGCACATCTCCTTTCAGGAGATCTGGTCATGCAATTTTCAACATAGCACTACCGAGTTGTCATTGTATTTTATGAGTAGGTAAATTCTTCTGGGATTTATGGGGAAAAAAATTGGAGCTGGTCTGAAGGCAGCCTTTTCTTATTCCTTGTCTTGGCTAAAGATAATACCTTTATTCTCTCTGAGGATAATTGGTCCATGTAATAAAGTGACATTTGACCTAAACTTAAGCTAAGAAATTATACCTGAAGGGGTAACAATATAGCATTAAGAACACAGGGTCTGGAATAAGACCAGATGACCCTATAGGCTGATGTTGATACTGACTACTTATGTGACCTTGGATGAATGACTTCACTTCAGTAAACTTTGGTTTTTCCTCATCTGTAAAATGGGGATGATAACTTTGTGGTATTAAAGTTGGGATTAAGTGAGATAGATAACATAAGTGCTTAGCCCGCCAAATGACACATTGTAAGTTCTTGATAAACATAAAAATTATTAATATTATTATTATTGTTATTATTAAAGCAGTCAGAATACCAAAACTTTTCTTCATGAAACATGTATTTATTGAGCATTTATAGTGCACCAAACCAGGTGAGTACTACAAATGGAAAATATCTTAGAGACCAATGATGGTGATTTCTACTCTTGACCTTACTTCTTTAAAAGCAGAACTTTACAGTGGATCATCCACGTAAGCAGATTAACCCATTGCTCCACATTTTCATTTTTAATATATTTTAGTGATACTTAATGAACAGCTATGGCAACTAACTGCTGTCTCAAATAAAATATGGGGAGTTGGATTGTGATCAGGATTTTAGAAGAAAGGGGTCATAATTCTATGCTACTGTGATCTTTTCACATGGATTATTATTTTTATTTTTGCTTAAATCTGATGTATACTGATTTTCATGTGCCTAACCACTTCTTAGCAGGTGATTTTGCTTCTGTGCGTGCATGTTTGTAGTCATGTTCTCTTGTGTACCTCTAACAGCCAGAGGATGCATCATATCAGACTGTGGGGTGTGAATGTGCCACGCTCTTCATCCCCAAGCAAGTGTGCTCCCAGGCCCACCTTTCTGGAGAATGCTCTTTGGAGGAGGGTGGATGTGGGCCGGGGAATTGTCTGGGCTTTCCATTAATCTCTGAAGATGGGAGGGTGATCCTTCCACAAATATGGGAATGGGGGCTGCTGTGAGGCTGGCAAATAATAAACAATGAGGTTTTTTTTCACCCTGAATTCCTTCAGCTCCGCTCTCTGTAGTCCTCAGCAATAACTTAGCCCTTGTCTTTCTCACTGAAGGATTTAAATGGAATGACCTTAATTCTTGCTTTGTTTGCACTCTATCTTTTAAGGAGCTGCAATGAAGACCAAGACAAACAGTAGATTAACAGTGGTACCTTTTATAAGGCTGATTAGTTCCTAAAATATGCTGAAAGGAAACAAAACCAAAAAGAAAAAAAAGAGTGGAATGGGGGTGAGACAGCAGCTTTGTCGGTGAGTTTGAAACAGCTCCATTTCTTTCAGTAGTTGCAGATATTGACCTTCCAGTGAAATATTTTTTTGTGTGAGAAGGCTTTGCCAGGATTGCATTTATGGCATTAAGCAGGTGCTTGGTAAGTGTTTCTAAACAAATATTACTTCACTGCCTAATTTTGGGTTAAGGGGAGAGTTGTATGGGATGAAGTCAGTTGTACAGGAGTATCAAGTGGCTGACAGTCTCCAAATCAGAATTCTAAAGACGCTGTTCCATGTGGAGTCATTAAGAGGAGCAGAGCCTCTTAGAATCTCCCTCAGCTTCTCTGGATTTGAAGGAATTTACAGAGAAACTTCCAAGACACATCAGCTATATCCAAATGAAAACCAGAGCATTATAGTGTGGCAGAAGTGAAAGTGTGTTTCTGGAAAGAAAAAAATATATATAAAGCTACCCAAAAAACATTTCTGGGTATCAGCCTGTATTTTATGGGATGGGAGGATGTTCCTAAAATTGTTCAATTTAATTTAAAGTTAAATAAAAATGTGAAGGGCTAGAGTGCATTAATAAGATGATCTATCTGCCTATAATAATAGGATAATTCATATGCTCATTGTCAGAACAGAAAGGCTCCCAATAAGATCAATCATTAAACTCAATAAGTTTCATTCTTTGATGCCCTCTCAGATGCTCAGCACCACTTGTCTGCCCTTCTTTTCCACTCTGCCCCTATATTTCAAATTTAGTTCCATTAGGTACATGCTTGCATGATTATGAACCCTGATTCCATCATTTTCAAAGTGCCAAGCCATTTAAATACAGTACAGTCCTTGGCCATATTTAATCCAAACATTTACACACATCCAGCTCCTTCTTATCTTTTTAAGTAGAATGCAGAGCTTATTTTTAAATTATCTCCTCATTCATGTTCCATACAAGCATCAAGAGAAACTGTCCGTGGGATTTAAATTCTGGTCCACAGGTGCTGCTTCTAATTCGTAGTGTGGCCATTAACTCATACCCTCAACATTATTCTTGGCATGATATTGTTGTGTTGAGGCAAAAATAGCCATTTTTTTCTCTTCCAGAAGTTGTACTACCTGAAAGTGCCCTAGAGCTTTTGCTTTTGTTGACCTAATTTAAAGAACATTTAAAAATAAGGGTCCCCAGAAAAGAAACATCAATGGGAAGTTATGATGGTCGAAATGAGACTAGTGCTTACCAAAACTGTGGGGTGTAATTTCCTTCATCACATGTCAAACAGATATACATCAGTTTCAGGGAAGTTTCTACTGATCTGATGATGAGTCTTACCGTGACTTAAGCACTGGCACTAAAAGCAGGGCATCTCAATGGACAAGAATCATCTATGATTCCCTCAGATCCTTGGCATAGTCCAGTCCACAAATTCCCTTTCTATTTCCACAAGCTCACTCACCCATCAGTTTCTGGGCTCAGCCACTGAATTCACTCATGTAACGAGTGCACAGATGTCCCAAAGATTACCTCTCTTTCTACCCTTTCTGTTCAGAGATTGGCATAATATGAAATTTCTCTTCTCAGTTTTAAAGCAGTTGGACCAAATTACCTTTTTGCTTAATTAAACAAACATCTACGCACCCACTTGGTCCCAACCTGCCTTGTCTTATTGTGTACTTAAAAAAAGAATCTCCCAGTGGTGGAGGGGGCCTGCAGTAGAGACTGTGTGAAATCCCCAAATGATCACAACCATGCAATTGTCCTGGGTGCACTTCTTTGATAGGCTGCCATTTGTTCCCACTCACCTAGAGAGCTTGTGGATAGCCTGAGAGGTTTGTGTGCGTGTGTGCGTTTTAACAAATTTTCAAAAGTTGCCATGGGGAGAGAATAGCAAGAAAGCTCTTCAAAAAAGAAAATTATTTTCACAGCATCATCACCAGAAAAACACCCCTGCAATGGATATCTTTGAAGGTCGACTGCAATCTGAACTAATTGGGGAGGGAAGGGGAGAGCTTTCGGTTTTGCTCACCTTTTATAATGGGCCTCAGAGAAGTGATCGGTAGCCAAACGCTTCCTGCAATGAGTGGTTTGGGCACTTTCTAAGCAAAAAGGAATTCTCCTTCAGCTTCTTCTTGTTCATGTCACAGAGAGAGGTCACCACCTGCCCTCTTCTGCTTGCCACTTCTGATTATTGGGTAGATTCTGCTCCAAAAATCATCTTTTGTTGTGAGGACATTAATCTTCTCCCCAGTGTTGAAATGCTTGATAAGAAGGAGGGGTGGAAGCAGGAAAAATGATCTCAAAAGCCTCAAGATCACAGCAAAAGAGTATTATTTATAGGCCTTTACTGAAAATCAACTTCAATCTGTACGAATGTACTACATTAAACCAATAACAGACAACAAGCTTGTGAATATTTGGCGTGATGATGAAATTGGCCGAAGCCCTTGTGCTGTGGGGAGGAAGGAAGCACAATCGGGGAAGTGCTGGTACTCCTCTTTGGAGAGTGTCTGTTGTGATTGCTAGCTGGTTTCCACAGATCCTTGCTGAATATTATGCCATTAAACAGTATGAAAGAAAATCAAAATATATGTTTACTGGGTACTAAATAGTAAGTGCCCTTTCAAATGCTCTTTAATGGCTAGGCTTTAAAGTCATCGTGGAGCACCCTCAGAAAGCTAGAGCAGCGTGTTTCACAGATTTCTGTTGCTATAAACCACTATGAGGGGCTGAATGAATGCACTCTGAGACTTGTGAACACCCCACAGCTCTGGACCCTTAAAGGCATATCTGACACAGAACACAGCCTTCTGCCATGTACATTATAGTTTTAATTGAAAAATAGGTGATGTCTGAGCCATATTTTATGAAAATATATTCATATTTTATGAAAAACTGAATGACAATCAGTGTCTAGTCCCACATAATAAGTATACTTCCTCAGAAATCAGTTTTGGATGATGATGATGATGATGTGATATACATCTATTTAGCAGTGGCTAAATATGACAAAACACTTGTGGTGTGAAAATACAAATATAACCAAGAACATTTATAAACTAAGTACAGTTCTTGCAGTTTCTTGTTCGTAGTGTTTGTACTATGTTAACTGTACTATTACTCCCTGTAGGAACAGACAAGGAATAGAATAGGAAGTCCAGAAATAAACCATAAACATCATAAACTGAGGTATCTGATAAAGGGTGACTCAAAAATCAGTGGTGGTAAAAGAGATATTATTTCATAATTGGTTAAGGAATGACTGGTTAGGTGTCTGGAAAAATCTAAAACTGGATCTGTATCTCATACCTGTTCAAGGATAAACTCCAAATAGTAGTATTAACATTTTAAAAGAAAAACAAAAAAGAAACAACACTAGTGCTATAAAAATGCACAGGAGAAATCTTTATAGTCTTGGAATGAGGAAGGGAGACAAAAACCAGAAGCCATAAAAAAACTGGTATGACCTAAAAATCAGAACTTCTGCATGGACAAAACTGCAGCTTTGTAAAATCAAAGGTCAAATGACAAATTGAGAAAAATATTTGAAACTCATAGCACAATAAAGAGGTACATATCCCAAATATAGAAAGAAAAAAATTAATAACCCAAAATAAATATGGACATAATATTTAAACAGAGAATTAACATGAAATACAATTCGTTCTATAACATAGGAAAAGATATTTGACATCACTAGCAACAGAAATGTAAAAGAAAACTACATAATGGCATCATTTTATTTTTTCTAATTAGATTGGGAGAATTTCAATAGCTTAATATTTGTCAGCAAAGTTTGGCAAAATGGGTACTTTTTTATTCTATTGATGGCAGTGTAAATTGGAATAACCTCTACAGGGGGTGAATTTTACATTTTTTGTTCAAATTGAAATGCACATATATTCTCTAACCTAGAAATTTCACCTCTAGGATTTTATCTTTCACTTTTGCATATAGAAGAAATGACAAATGCATATGGTTATATTTTATAAAAACAGAATATCAAGAAGAGCACCAAAGTCCATCAATATGAATTAATTGTGAATTACAGTGTACCTATACAATGGAGTACTATGCTGTTGTATAAAGAAGAAAGGGGAAAGATCTCTATGTCCTGATATGAAAAGGCATCCAGATAGAGTGTAAAGTGCAGAACGGTGTGAATAATATGCTGGTATTTGTGCATGCAATAGAAAAGCTAAGAATCTCTATTAGCATTTCCTAATATCTGTGTATGAAATTCTGAAAAACAAAACAACATGAAATCCTAACAGTAATAGTTATATGTACAGGAGTAAGCGAGAACTGAAACCAGCTGGGTGTGGTGGCACATGGCTGTAATTCCAGCACCCTGGGAGGCTGAGGCAGGGGGATTACAAGTTCAAGTCCAGCCTGGGAAATTTAGCAAGTCCTTGTTTCAAAATAAAAAATTAAAAAGGGCTGGGGATGTAACTCAGTGTGAGTGTCCTGGGTTCAGTCCTCAGTACTAGGGCAGCGGTGGGGAGGACTAAAACAGATGGGTTTCAGGCATGCAAGAGAAACTTTTTCATAGTGAACCTTTATTCTTTTTAAATTCTCAAATCATATTTTATCAGATGTCATCGACATAAATCTTTGTATCATTTAGATAATTAAAACAGCTCCATAAAAATTAAATTATGCCAAAATTTAAAAAAAGAAAATTTGTAGCAAAAAATAATTACACCAGTACCAACAAAAGTATACATCTACCAAGGTAATGATGGAAGATGATTTAAAGCAGTTTTCATAGGAACAATTATTAATTTTTTCCTTTTCTCTGATGCTCACCTTTCTTTATCATATATCTATGCTATATTCCTCTACTTTCTAGCCAGAAAATCAAGAAAATTGAAAAATAGAAAAATAGAGAAAGAATTATTTTTAGTTAGCTTCAAGAACCTTTTTTTACCATTTGAAATAATTGTAGTCAGTTTCAATCTTGAAGAAAATTATTTGTGCATTCCCAAATTGGAAACTGACCCTAACACTATCTTACCACCAAAAGAAAATTCGCCTAATTCTTAATTCTGCTTCAATCTCAACAACTAACATTATATCTTTAGGTTAAACAGAACATAAGGTTAAAGTAACACAGCCTACAGAATCAAAGAGTTGATGCCACAATTGTATAGTTAAAAACTATATTTACTCCAAATTGCAAAATGGTAGGTATTGTATGTGATGTTTAAGTTGCAGCAATTGTTCTAGTAATAAATGTAATATTCAGCAGCATTTTTCATAGACTACTCAGTTCATCATTAGTGCCATTTTGCCTCTTTATAATAATGTGCACTTTCCTTTAGAAAGAGCTTGGTTATTTCTTTGGTTGGGCCTATTTGCTCCTTTTTTATGAGAGAATTTTCAATACTATGAAATGATGCAGAGCAAAAAAGGTCCATCCACTTCACTTGTGTTGCCTCCTGCATTACCTAAACCACAACAGAACAATGACAGACAACAGAGCCTTTCTCCTCTCTAACAATTCAGTCACCATGACAACCAGCAGAAGAACGTTGGGCCAGAAAAAAGCATTGAGCTTGAGGGACTAGACTAATCAAAAAATGGAATAACATGGCAACAATTACACTGATGAGTGAGAGGGAAGCTACAGATGCATTCAGACACCTATGGCACCGCGGACTCCACACATTCAGCATTTTGTGTTTAGTATCTTGTGTTTTTGAGAGCAGGTAAATAGACAAGATCAAATTGTGTAACAGAATGTCAGTGCTCTAGTTAAATAGAAAATTCCTTTTCTTTGGCAGTGCTACTTCAAGCGCATTGAAGAGGGTTTAGGGGAGATGAGGTTTTGAAGTGAAATGTGTAATAGATACAATATGAGTGCCACAAGGCAACGTTATTTAGTTTTAAAAAAGTAAACTTGGGTATGTACCCCTCCCCCCCTTTTTCAAATATATAGGCACAAATAAAGTGAGACTGCTGCTGGATTCGTAACCAACATGATCTTAAACACAGCTTCATGCCAGGAATATACATGGCTCACTTCAGTTAGCATGTTTCTGGGGTATATTGATTTCCATGACCTTAGGAGGGGCAATTCTAATGTCTGGAGAAAGTTAGGCTGAAAGCTTCGCAGTTCTGTGGTCAGATAACAGGAGTAGAGGGGCATTATCCCCATCTCCTGCCTCTACAACTGCCTTGATTTACCTTCCTCAGAATTTGTCCCCCTTTCTTGAGTTTAGTCCAATGTATACGTATTCGTCTTTTAAGTGGGATTTATAATTGACATTACTTCTTGATTGCAGACATAAGAAGTTGAGTCACAAATAAGTTTAATATACACTGACCTCTACCTGAATCTCTCTGATTACATTTTTCTCACTCTCTAATATGTAATGCTTTATTAATTTGGTGGATGTGTTTAGTGAATCACATGATCTGATTTGGAGTAATAGGCTTTTCCAAGGCAGAGTTTTCTTTCCCTCCCCTAAACAGAAAAATTCTAATTAGAATTATTTTATTAAATCATAAACAACAACTGATAATATCCCCTCAAGAAAAAGTAAAAAATATGAAATACCATGGTTCCTATAGAGAAATTATAGGTGAGGAGAAATGAGACTTAACCTTTTAAATTGTCCAGTTAAAATAATTTGAGTTAGAGTGGGGTCATAAGGCTCCAATTTGCAGATTTTGAGCTAGTGCTACCGTCTTAGTTGTTTTCACTTGTTATTTGTTCTATAAACTAGTATAGCCAGTTTATTATTCTAGTTATTTTTGACTTCCTGTGACTTGGTTTTTATTTTGACTTTCTGTGTCTCAGTTTAGCTATCTATTAAATGGGATGCTTTTTAACTTTATGATATTATAAAAACATGAGGACAGGGCAGCAAAATGTGTCGCTTTCAGACAGCAACATGAGCTTGATTTGAGTCCATAAGTAAATGTTTATTGGTGGTGACTTTTCTGTATGAATGAATGAATGAATTACTCTCTTTATTTTGATCTTAGTGCAAGGCTAAGAGCTTCTAGTTGGGGATCTCTCATTAGGAAAATGACTCTAAGTTGTTTTTCCTGAGTTGATTTTCCTTTTGCTCATGTAAGAGAAAAAGCGTGTTAGAATGAGAGCCACTTTTAAACTGTTTATTCATAGCTCATTTACTTATTTAAAATTTTGAGGCCATGTATAATAGATAAAGTGAAATAGGAAGAAATTGTTCAAAAGGAAAGGGGAACTGGGAAGGGAGGAGGGGGAAAAGAAGGAAGAGAAAAGAAAAAAAATGAGAAAAGAAGGAAAAAATAGAAACAAAGCTTCTATTAAATAAGGAAGGAGGGGGGTTGAACGAGGAGAGGCAATTGGGAGAAAAAGAGGAATCAAGATATACCATGTACAGGTACAAATTCCGTATGATGAACGTAATCGTCATGTGTATTTAAATTGTACAGCTGGGGATTTAGCTCAGTGGTGCCGCCGCTTGCCTTGCAAGCACAAAGTCCTGAGTTTGATCTGGGGTATAAATAAATAAATAGTACCAATAAAATTAATTAAATTTTTCAAAATTAAAAAATTAAAAAGTTTGAAGAAAGTCACAAAAGAAGTGGAGTTCTGATATAACAGACTCATAAGACAATAGACATGAAGTGACAGTTGAAGAAAAATTCATATCAAGAAATTCTGTCAAAAATAATACAATTTCTGATTTGGAGCTTTCCAGCAGTGCAGAGAGAAACCTCATGGATTATAGGGCCCTTTTTGACTAATCACAAAAGTCATGTTGGTTCTTTTAAGAGAAACAACCTTTTTCTGGCCCTCAACTCCTTCCGGAGGAACTTGCCCTGGGAAGTGGTATGAGGGAGGTGGCTTTCAGCACCTTTGGGGACGTACCTGCCTGGAAGCAGAGCTGTCCTCCTCATGTTGGCAAATGTGCATCCGGAGCCAGCTACAGAGGAGTCATCCTTTTCCTCTCTGCCATCAGAGGAAGGATAGGGGCAAAGGAAAGGGAAAAGGACATGCTGTCCTGGGCATAAAAAAGAAATCTCAGTCTTGGAAAGTGAGTTACAGTAGCTTATTTGGAAATCACCATTAAGAGGCAGGCTTGAATTTGGCCAAAGTATTTGTTTATACCAAAGACCTCCTTGATTTAAGGGTAAAGCAGCTGGTAGTTGGGTATGGGGAAGGGGCTCATCATGTGTAGTGGGTCTCCTCCCTGAAGAAAGCCAGAGGAGTTGCCGCAGATTTCATGTCAAATACAAAGAGAAAAAAAGGTTTTTCTATGAGATTATTGTGAAAAGGTGAGAAAACAGCTAAATCAGCTTTGTAGGAGATAAACAGTGATATCTTAAGTAGAACTACACTTTACAAAAGCCAGATAATATTTTAGACAATATAAGTGTGACCATTCTTTCTATACAGACTCTGATATTTTACTTGACTGCAAAGAAAAATCTTCTTATCAGTTTTAACACCCTTTTCTGAGTTGCCAGATAAAAAGCCACAGCAATTGGAATAAATTTATCTTTAAAATATTTCTATTATGCTCAGTGACAGTGCTGTTACCACTAAGGACTTCTCTAGTATGTATTTTTTTCCTATGGATGAAGCAGGAATCAAAAAGGACTTTTCGCTTTGCCTCAGGAGAACAATACGGGGCATGCAAACACTGAGCCTGGCATTGCCTTAAGCTTGAAAATGCTTTAGGGAGCCAGAGGCTCCGTGCACATGCATGAAGGCAAGAGCCTTTATATTCTAGGAAATTCATCACAATATGACAATTTTGTGTGAGGTTCCCACACTGAGTTTGTGTCAGTCTAGTTCTCCCTCTTTCATTTCCCTGAGTGGCCTCACACATTCTGAAATATGTCTGAAGGAGAGAGATTCACTGAAAGTTCAGATTAAGGGAAAATGTCCATTGGTATAGTTCACTTTCTCCCACCCTCGCTTTCTTTGTATGATAATGAGGTCGGCCACTTAGGAGGTATTTTAGCCCCACAAAAATAAGTATTCTTACCTTGCCTGATCTTATGTAAGTTAAGCTGGCATTTTTTGAACACATTATTGGAGGACCTATGCTCTAGGCCGGGAGCCAACTGAAGATGTTGAGTACTAGTGACAAACAAGTAGGCTATGGGTCCCTACACAGAAATAGGAAAAGCCAATCAGCAAAAAAGTTATAAGGCCTGGCCAAAAAAAGATAAAACCAGAATGTGAATCCATTTGTACATACAATTCGGAGGCTCATGTAACTTCCTTTACGTTGTGCGGCCTCTGTTGATGAGAGTTCATCTTATGCTTTGTGAGTTTCCTGGAGTTAAGGGCACTTACCTGGGGATTCAAGGCACAGTTTGCCATAATTTTGCTGGATAATCTTAGGAGAATTAAATTCTCTAGCCTCAAAAATTTTGTCTATATAATGAGAATTCTAATACCAATCTCCTAATTATGCCATGAAGCTTAAACGAGATTGTGTTTTCAAAGCATATAGCACCATGCCCAGCATACAGTAAGTGCTTGGTAAGTGTAAAGGGCATTATCATATTTTTCACTATGGCTATTGTTTTGCCCTGAAAGACCTCTGGGCTGTTTGCTTTCCCCTAGAATTGAAGTCTCTCTGCCTTCTTTCCTGGCTTGTTTTGCCCCTTGGCCTATCAGAGTTTTTGCTCTGACCTGAGGCTATACTTGTCATTATTTTTCTGTTCATACTAGGAGTCTCTGAGAATGAAACAGAGAATTGTCCTTGTGCTCAGGAGCACACATGTGACTTTATATAATAGTCATTAAATAAGCATATTAACATACAGAAAGCAGCATCATTTTCTGGAATGAAAAAATAGACATGACAAAATGTATGAAGGCAATTATAAATATTAAAGCCATTTCCCCGAGGCTATTGTCTGCACCTGCCATAACAGAGAGCAGTAGGGATGGCTGAACTGAGAAAAGTGGACCCAAGGGAAGGACTTGGAAATTTCAGCACCTATGATTTCTGATGCTCACACATCACGCTCCATCTGTAAGTATTCTTTCTCGTTAGACTGGAGATGACATGGACTTACTCATCTATGTCACCGTAGTGTTGGTCATGATGAATGGCATATAACAATGTGTGTTAACTTTTATGGAATGAGTGAATTTATGTAGAGTGAGCCCCAAATTCCATTACTTGTTTGTTGGTTCAGAACTTACACTATATTTCAAAAAGACTAGAACACCATATGCCAAAATGTAATGTAGAGCAGTGGTTATTTTGGAGTTCTGGAATTTGGAAGTGATTTTTTTGTGTGTGTTTTTAGACTTTTGTGGGGTGATAATATTACACAAATTGATTTTATCAAGAGAAGAATTTTATTTGTTGGGTAGAAGACATTGGCATTTCTATGTCAAGGAGCAACATGATGCATGCTGCAGCTTTGGAAAATTCAATGTGATGGTGGTTTGCAGCACTGTCCTTGTCCTATCTTGTAAGTCACTGAAAAGACCATAGTTAATATGCCTTTGTTATTCAAATTACATCATTCTTTCATGGGACTCTGAGAACTTTGTGGCCTTGATTGAATACAGCCTTCCAGTTAGGGGACTGGCATGACCAAGCCTAGTGGACAGGAAATCAGAGAGATTATGCCTTTGATCCAAATTTAAGGTTCTATATTCTGCTCTCCTACAAGCTAGCATGAAATGTCCTAGCTCAGAGTAACTTATTCCCTCCGAGCCCCATGCTAAATGCTCACCGATATAAGCAATCAGCCAGGACGCCTAATTAAGTTTATTTTACAAGCAACATCATTTTTATTGCCTTGAGAAAGTTTCATTCTTTCTCCTTTCTCTTTTTTGGAACTATTCTAGTAACTGGTTGCTTTCAACAATGATGTATATACTTTTTGCAATATTTGAAGTCTCCAAACTACTGCTTCTAACGGTTCTGTGATATTGTTATAAAAATGATGAGGACTGAAAAACAAGTTCAGCAAATACTTCCCTCTGAGACCCCCACAGTTTATTTTGAAAACAATGCATAATAAATCATAGTGCTTTTATATGACTTTGAAGAGGAAGACAACTATGTGTCCTAATGCAAGTTCAATGGCTGGCTGGTTGGTTATTTGGCTTTCTGGCAATCACAGACTTCCTGGGCATTACAAGCACCTTCCACCCCCTCCAAGTCACCAAAAGACTTTTTCTCTGATAAGAACTAATTATTGAGAAGACAACACCTTGGATTAGGAGGAAGTGAATGGGTCATACAGTGTGAGAAATTTGCAAGGTGAGTTAATCTTGACTAGATTATATATAGCTTTTTAAAAATGATTAATGATAGCATAAACTAGATTTCCCCAAATATAGTTTATAATTTAGCACCAAATTAGGTGATTTGGGAAGATAAATCAATCAAATGAATTAATATCCACTGATACATTAGCTAACTAATGCTTCACCTTTCCCAGGCACATGCTTTTTCTTAGTTAGCATGTGTCTATTTCTAAAAGCCCCTCAAAGAATGTAGCTAAAGGTGAGAACCTGGGACCCTGAAGATGTCTTCCACTTTGAGGAAGGAAATGTCATATTCCATCCAGAAGGAACTGCCTAATATAGCTCCTTACCTAATGTCAAAAAATCATCTTTTCAGGCAAGTTTTCAGAAAGTTGAGTCAAGCCCTTCATCACTTTAGACAAATTTTAAATACATTCTAGAAATTCTGGTTTGATCTCTCTCTCTCTCTCTCTCTCTCTCTCTCTCTCTCTCTCTCTCTCCTCCCTCCCTCCCTCTCTCTCATCATGTAGTGTTAGAGGGTTTTAATGGGTTAAATGGTAGTACCCCCAAAGATATGTCCATCCAGAACCTCAGAATGCGACCTTTGCAAATTAAGATATGAATCCTGAGAGGATCTCCTCCTGGATTATTATCCCCCAATCAATGACAAGAGTCCTTATAAAAGACAAAAAAAGTAGAAGATGGAAATACAGAGGAGAACATCATATGAAGAAGACAGAGGAAGGAAAGGGGAGAAGGGAAGGGGAGGAGAGTTTGGACTTATGCTACCATAAGCCAAAGAACACTGTCACAAGAGGCTGGACAGGGCAAAATGGGAGTCAAGTTTTCCCCTAGAAACGTTGGACAGTCAAAGCCCTGCTCATACCCTGAGTTTGGACTTCTGCCCTCTAGAACTGTGAGAGGTTTGTGTTGAGTTAAGCCATATAGTTTGTGGTTATTTTCTACAATGCCTTTAGGAAACAAATACAAGTATGTTCTTTGATGTTTATAGTGCTAAAGGGTGTCACAGTATTTTTGGGAGGTGAGGCATTGTTTCCTAGCATCATTTTTTGAGAGGTCTGGATTTGGCTAGTTTGCCAGGGCTATATTATTTGCTAGCACCTGATGAGGCATCAAGGATGTTAATACTTACCACCATAGGACCTATAGCCTAGTACACAGCTAGTGGGTTTTGGTCAAAATCTGATTGTGAATACAATATATTCATTATGCAATTTCTGAATAAATAATTTTCCCCTTTTCACTGGGCGTTCACCTTTTTCAATGACTTGAGAGAAGGAACACCAAAGGTGTGAACAATAATTAACTTCTGATTGCAAGGTAGAGCCAAAAAATCTGTTTTGTTATCAGTTCTCCAAATCTCTGAGAGATCAAACATTTGATTAAACATATTTCAGCAACAGAAACTACTGAAATGGCTTTTGAACTAGTTTAGTCACACAGCTGTATATTTACCTTCTACCTAATGAAACAGTGTCCTGTGCTCTGCTCATTTGTTTATGTGCTTGAAGGTGTTGGGTCTCCACATGTATTCATTCCACCCTTTCTTAAACATCAAGGAAATGATTCAATTCCAGAAATATTTGGCCAGTGCCTACTATGTGCTCTGTACACTATTCAAGTTGGGTGGGTTAGAGCAAAAAGTATAAGGAACAACTTCAAGTGCTTCTAGGCTAATTGAGGAAGGACAATGACCCAGTAATGCTTGTGACAAAGATACCTTCACCATCCAAGAGACACGCTTGGAGAGCTAACCAGGCAAATGCCACTATTCCCTGCTGCTTTCCTCTTCTCTGAAAGTTCCTGGTGTTCCCTACCTCCTCCCCAGGGCTCTCCCTCCTGTATCAGCCATTAAGTGGAGCAGACCCACAAGATTCTTTTCTTCTTTCCTTCTCTTTTTATCTCTCTCCTTGGACAACAAATTCCATGCTTCTGTTTCTAACAAAGTTTCAAAATTTTCATCTTCTACCCAGAGCATTTCTCTGAACTCTGAACTGCTACTTACAACTACTGGACAAGCTTGGATGTCTTAGAGACACCTCACACCTAGCTGATAAATAAACCTCATGATCTTTGACCACTTGCCTCCAATCTGATCACCTTCAATATTCTATCCCTAAAAACAATGAAGACAGAGACAAGGGAGATTATCTTTGATATATCCTCTCCCACACCGTCATCTTTAAGCCATCATGTAGTCCTGTGAATTTTACCTTGTAGATTTTTCTCAAATTCATTTGCTTGTCTACATTTCCACGACTAACCTCTTGGTCTAGTGTATATTGTAATCTGATCATGGGAGTGAGTTCTCCTCACCTTTACCACGTGTATTCTATTGGTCTAGTGTATATTGTAATCTGATCATGGGAGTGAGTTCTCCTCATTTTTACCACGTGTATTCTATTGGTTAGAAGCAAATCATGGGTTCTGCTCATCCTGAAGGTGAAATGACATTGGCACAAAATGAAGAAGCAACAATTGTGGAGCCTCTGAAAATTCTGCCTCTCATTATTATCAAATTCACCTTACTTCCTCAAGGAAGATTTCCCCAACACAACAATTAGGCCTAATCCCATTTTTCAGGCTCGTATAATACCGTCCGAATCTTTTTCCTGATATTTATCACAATCACAATTTTAAAAAATCAGTTATATGACAGTCTGGTTAATATCTATCTCCCTTACTTGTCATTCCCATGATGGGCTGTTTGGATGGCCCAGAAGGTGCAGAACCTCAAAACTATTTTTTGAATAAATTGCCAGAAAAGCCATGGAAGCTATATTTTATTACTTTGCCTATTCTTTGTTGTATTGGTCTCTCATCTAGAAATCACATAAAGTCTTACTTCTGGGCTACTTAATGGGTCAACTCCCACCTCTACTGCAGGAATTCTGGCTATAAGGATCCAATGGAAATTTTACTGAAAAAAAGGAGAAAATAAGCCTTTATCCATCATCATGCAAATGGACAAATCATGGTTTTTCAAAGTCTTAGCAATAATATGCATTTCACATTGACAATAACTGTTAGAATTTGGGGATAGAATGGTAGCCTTCAAATTTTATTGGTGAATAAAAGTTATGGTAGTTTGTTTATTTTTGTCTTGTTTTCTGGAATACCACGTGGTCAAAGGATCGATGCTAAACCACTGACAAATTAACATCACTGTGTCTCTAATGAGAATTATATCCTCATGTTTGAGCAATTTTAGAAAAAGTTAAACCATTGACAAGTTGGTATGATTGTGTCTCAAATGGGAATGTGTCCTCATGTATGAGGATTTTTAGGAGACAAACAAATTTGTGAAGTCCTTAGGTAAGTTTTCACTTTTCTGAAAACAGCGTGTTCCATTCAGTGGCCTAGTATCATGGAATCTTTTATTCAACTTTGTGAAGGTGGTCACCACCATCACCACCTCTGTCACCGTCGCTGGAAATTCTGGAGTATTTATTTGTGCCAGGCTTGCACCAATCACTTTATATGTGTTATCACCTTGACTTATTACAATCCTTATAACGTTAACCCTATGCCAGTGGTTCTCACTTTAACAAGCAACAGATTCACCTGGACAACTATTAAAACACAGACTGCTAGTTCTCACCCACTTCCAACTCAATAAATTTGGTGTGGGGCCTGAGGATTTGCAAGTCTAACGAGTTCCCAGAAGATAAATATGATGCTGCTGGTTTGGGAACAAATTGTTAAGAATTGCTGCTCTATGAGGTAAACATTCAATATTTAAGTGATATAGAAAGTAAGTGGTATAGCCAGGATTCAAATTCAAGTTAGCTGAATTTGAACCATTAGGTAACCATTAGGTAACATAGCCAGAATTAAAATTCTTGCTTTAGCATCAGCATAAACCAGTCCTTAGACAACTCAAAACATTCTCAGTCACCTTGGTCTATTTCAAGTAACCATTATATACTCATATTTTGAATGACCACTTCATTAAGTTTCAGTATATTAAAATATGGAAAGACTTAAAAGATTTTATTAAGATGATAGTTTGAAAATCTTGATCAAAAAACATAGAGAAATTCAAAAGACATTTGAACAGTTGACTGTAGAAAAAAACCTCAATTTATTGCTCATAGATGAAAACAGATTGGTTAAGGTCTGATCTCAGTTAAATCAAATCCTTTTCTTTGGGGACAATCTGATAAGCAGAGAGGAAAACTCAAAGTCATACCTGGAAATCTGAAGTTTTGATGTAACAGAAATTGGTGTTCACATGTAATTTTCAGGTCTAGCTTAAATAAGACTTGGCCTGTGCTGTTCACATTCTGCAACTAGAAGCTGGACGTGGAAACTCTACCATTGTATGCTCATCTCCATTGCTCCTCTATAGACATCAGCTCTGATACTAACTTTATCCAAGGGCTGGTTTTCCAGCTTGCTTCAATAACCAAGCAAATAGCACATTAATCTTTCTTTAGAGAGTCACATGATTCTCCCCAACTTCAGAAGCATATTCTAGATTTGTCAAGGTATCTTTTCTTTATTTTTCCGCTCTTACTTTTCATTATTCCTTAATAAAACATTTGCTCCAGTGAGCAAATCTGCTCTTCCTGAGTCTTAACTGTTTTTTTCTCCATTTCCTTTCCCTTTCCCAATTATTATAATTCTCTACTTTCGAACTCAATTCAGCACACATTTCCCCCTAGCAATCTTTCATAATTGACTTTATCTGAATTCCGAGGGTGAGGTTAAGGCTAAGTTTCTCCAGGAGATAGAATTAGACTCTGTAACATTCTTTACCAGGGATCCTCTAGGCAAATATTAAATGAAAGAAAGAGTTCATTCTCAGCAGTTTTGTCTAAAGTCAGGGAAGAATCATTGTATTTTCAATACGCAGAAACTACATGAGTAATAAGCAGACTGACTATATAGGAGTAAGCAAAATCAAAGACAGTGTCTGAATTCTTCCAACTTAGCAGTTTGATGATTTTGAGTAGTATCATTATTCCTGAGTCTCTTTCACCTGTAAAAAGTAGTTATTAGAATCAGTACATTAATGAGCCTGTTAATTGATTAAATTAGAAGCCCCTTGACCAACAATAACATATATACAGACATTGACACATTATATGATATTGTCTATTAGAATGGTTACAAAACAATTCAAAGCTCCATTAAAAACTGGTTACACACCTTAAAACTAGCATAAGCTAAGATACAGAAAGTGGAGTGTAGCTGGATTCTACATTTTTGCTCAATCTAAGCAATGTTTACTGTGACTATAAAGGCAAACCAGTGTTATAGTGCTAAGCAATGCTAGACAGTTTCAGCTCCTTTGTTTTCCTATCCTGCTTTCTGCCTGAAGAGTCAGCTCACCCTTCTCCTGAGAGCAGCAGGTGGGTCAGAGTTCCTGGGCATTGGTGAATTTGTCCTGCATGAAGGAGGCAAGCACAGAGGTTACAGCAGGATTTCTTAGGATTCAGAGCCAAGATGTCCTTAGCCCTTAGGAGCAGAAAATTAGCTACTGCAAGAGAACTTTATAAACAGAACTAGGCAATCTCTCTTAAATATTTTCTCAGTATTCATCTTTTTCTTTTTTCTTTTTCTGGTACCAGGGATCAAACTCAGGACCTTGCGCATGTGAGGCAGGTGCGGTGCCACTGAGCTAAATCCCTGGCCCAATTTCTCTTTTTCTTTGTATTCCTTTCTCCTTGCCTACTTTACCTTCTTCACTTTTGTTTCACTATTCCTAAACCATTTCGATGCATACACTTGCACACACTCATGTCTCTGTCCTCATTCCATTCCAGAAGAGGAGCTTTCTCATCATTAACACTTCTCATTACGAGGACCCTCTTATAACCCACCTGAAAGACAGTTTTCCTTGGCTTATGTGGTCAACGCTGAGGGAAGAAAGCAAAAGGCCTGAAGTGACAGAGATGGATGAGCCATCTGAGGGAGGAATGTGCTGAGGGGTATGGACTGTCTCACTTTCCCTTCACAGCCACCAAGCCATGGGGAAACAGCAGTATAAGGTCTCCCAAAAGATCTGTACCATTTGTATAAAATCAAATATACAGAGATTGAGAATAAAATAGTGCAGTCACCGGGATGGGATAGAGGGAGGAAATGTGGAAATGTAGGTCAAAGCCTACAAAGGAGCAGATGTAGATGATGTAGCCTACAATGTAGCTGATATGAAAGTCCAAAGATCTAATATACAATATGAGGACTATAATTAAGAATAGTGGATTGTAGTCAAGATTTTTGCCAAGTAAGTAGATTGACACATACACAAAATAGGTTAATAGGAGAGATGATGGGTACGTTAATGTGCTTCATTATAGTACCCATTTTACCATCTGTATGTATCTCATAACCTCATTCAGGTGCTGTTGTATAAGGTACTGTTGTATACAGTACCTTAAATACAGATGGTGAAATTTGTTGTTTTATTTTATTTCATATTTTTTGGTACTGGGGATTGAACTCAGGACCGTGTGCTTGCGAGGCAGGCATGGTGCCACTGAGCTAAACCCCAGGCATGAAATTTGTTATTTTAAAAGGAGCCATGGTAAATTATTTTTACAAACAAATGCATAAGTAAAGTGAAATATGGAGGCATTTATGTTTCATATATACACTCTTATTTTTACAAGTGTGTACTTGCAATACATAATAGTTATGTTCATTATGAGAAATGCATGTATGTAAGAAATCTCACTTATTTTTTACCCCTGTATTCTTCTCTTCCTATTCCCAATTCCCTCCCCCACCTCCAAAAAGTCTGTCTCATTTCCTATCATTTCTCTTGTTTTATTCATGAATTTATTTATGTTTTAGGTCTCTCATATCAGAGAAACAGTGTGATATTTAATATTTTCTGTCTGACTTATTTCACTTAGTTATGGTCTGAAATTTCATCTGTTTACCTGAAAATGATACAACTTCATTCCTAATGACTGAATAATATTCCATTGTGTGTGTATATATATATATATATATATATGCCACATTTTCTTTATCCATTCATCTGTTGATGATCATTTGGGTTGTTTATGGACTTTAGCATTTGTGAATTGGGCAGCTAGAAACATGGGTATGGATTTGTCACTACACTACCTTTAATTTTTTCAAGAATATACTTGAGAGGTTAAATGGAATTTCTATTTTTTGTATTTTAAGGAATCTCCATAATGATTTCCAGGGTCATTGATTAGTTTACATTCCCACCAATAATCTGGAAGTGTTCCTTTTCCCAATATCCTGACCAGCATTTGTTGTTTTTGTGTTCTTGATGATAGCCATTCTGACTAGGGTAAAATTGAATTGCAGAATTGTTTGGATTTGCATTTCCCTCATGACTAAAAATGATGAATATTTTTAATGTACTTATTGTACTACTTCCCTTTTGAGTTTGTTCAATTCATCCATCCATTTATTGATTGGGCTGTTGAAATTTTGGGGTTCTTTATATGCTCTAGATATTAATCTTCTGTCAAGTGAAACTGGAAAAGATTATGTCTCATTCTGTAGGCTTTCTCTTCACTGTGTTAGTTATTCTCCCTGGTGTTCAGGAAGAATTTGATGTACAGTAGTCATATTTGTTGATTCTTGATATTATTTGCTGTTGCTATTGGAGTTTTATTCAAGAAGTCTTTGCCTGTGCCTATGGTTTCAAGGATTTCTCCTATGTTATCTTCCAGAAGTTTCAAAGTTTCTGTTTTTATATATAGTTCTTTGATCCATTTTGATTTGATTTTATTACAGGGTGAGAGATAGATATGGACCTAGTTTCAATCTTCTTCATGTGAATAACCAGTTTTCCAAGGAGCATCTGTATGATTTTGGCCCCTTTGTCGAAAATCAGTGGGCTGTAGGGGTTGTTTCTATGTCTTCTGTTGTATTCTGCTGGTCTGCATGTCTGTTTCTTTGCTAGTACTACATTGTTTTGTTGCTATAGCTTTGTAGTGTAAGTTGAAATGCTGTATTGTGATGTCTCCCTCTTTGCTCTTTTGCTGAGGATTGCTTTGACTATTCTAGGTCTCTTCAGGTTCCATATGAATTTTAGAATTGATTTTTCTCGTTCTGTGAAGGATGTTATTGGTATTTTAGTACAGATTGCATTAATCCTTTTGATAATATGAACATTTTATGATATTAATTCTGCCTATCCAGGAACAAAGGCTGTATTTCCATTTTATAATGTTCTCTGCAATTTCTTTCTCGGGAGTTCTATAGTTTTCATCACTGAGGTGTTTCATTCCCTTGGTTAGGTTGATTCCTAGGTTTTTTTTTTTTTTAGGACTATAACAAATGGAATTGTTTTCCTAATTTCTTTCTCAGTAGGGTTATTATTGGTATACAATAATGATATTGATTTTTGTATACAAGAATGATTTTTGTGTACAAGAATTGATTTGGTATACAAGAATGATGTTGATTTTATATATATTTTATTTGACAATCTTGGAAAGAATATGTCATTAACTATCAAGCTAACCTTTTGCTTTCCTTAACACATATCAAACAACAAATAAACCAAAATTTAATCTCCTAATTTAAAGAATTCTAAACATGTCACATCATATTTCAAATAGTTTAGTTACTTTATTAGTAATAGGAGATAAATATATAAAATTATGAAAATTATATTAATCTTTTAAAGCCATTGTTGAAAACTAATCTATGGAGGTTAAGGGTAGAGATTAACTAAAGTGATGGAACTTTCTGGAGTAAAGATAATGTTCTCTCTCTTTCTCTTTTTTGTAATGGCGATCGAACTCAGGACCTTGCGCTTGCCAGGTAGGTGCAGTGCCACTGAGCTACATCCTCAGACCCAAGATAATGTTCTATATCTTAATAAGGGTTTGGGTTGAAGAACTGTTTGTATTTGTCAAAGCTGGCACACTTATGCATTTTACTGCACATAAATATTACTTCAAAAGAAAATAAAACAAATAATTAAAATATAGTTAATGATGTGCATCCTTGAGTGGTTAAAAGAAAGTGTATTGATGCCTACAGTTTATTTGAAATGCTTTGAAAGGTAAAGTAATTAGAATGGGTAATAAATTGGTAGATAATAAGGTAAGTGTAGAAATTAATTATGTGAATGGTTAAATGTAAATTGTGAATGAAGGGATGTCTATTATAAAATCCTTTAAACTTTGCTCTAAAACTTTTAATAATAAAATGTAGAAGAAAATCATCATTGAATAATTTTACACTATTTACCAGCTATCTTTGTCATTTTGGAATATCCCAGTTATTCTGGCTATGGAATAAAACCAAAACTATCATAGAGTTCATGGTAGCTTTTGCTATTGTATTTCACAAACATCACCCAACTTTGTATGGTTTCTGTATAAAATAATTTTTATGGAAGTGATGCTTTTCTTTCATTGAGCATATATTAGTAAAGAACACTAGTTTTGAGGTACAGAGAAGCAACATTAAACTTCTTCCATAGCACCAACATTGTCCTGTAATTCCTGCCACATTAATCATAAATTAATTAATCTGTTTCAAATACTGTACTTCTGTGACTTTTAAATTTATATAATGTAAAAATTGCCAAAGATAATGAATAGACCTTGAAGAATAAGATCACTAAGCATCAAAAAGAGAGGAGGAAAATGTCTAGTTTTATCTCATCGCTCAGAGTGCCTAGCAGAGTAAATGCTGGATGAATGTTGGTCCACAGTACAAAAGCTCAAAGGTCAAATTCTTAAACTCACTGGAAAGGAACCAAGTTGATTAGAAATAAACTGTTAGTTTAGTTGGTGATCAAATTTCAGTGTAAGGAATTCTTAGGTGGGGAGAGAACTTGGAGGTTATGCCCTGATTTGTGGCCCTCTTGGGAGAATGAGACACTGTGCCACAAAACTGAATATTGTGGTTTGCTTAAACCTCTAAAATAAATCCATCCAAATAAATCAAAGTGATGTCTCTGGTAGACCTAGGTGTTACATTTCTAAGCAAAATTTTGGATGCCCATTCTTGGAATGGTATTTAAAGCCTACAGCACTTTCTGTTTGCTATTGTCAAAGAATATAGATTTGATATTTAAAACAAGAAATTCATAGAGACCACCCTCATTGAGTGGGACTGGCTTTGGAAAAGAGTTCAGATGTAAACTCACCCTGATGTTATATAAATTTGTTCTCAAAATTCCAAAAGAGGAATTTCAAATACAGTAAAACCTTGGTTTGCAAGATTAATTTGTTCCAGAAACAAACGTAATTCAAAGCACTTGTATATCAAAGAGAATTTCCTCGTAAGAAATAATGGAAACTGGGATGATTCATTCCACAACCTGAAAATATTCAAATTAAATGATTACAATACTGTAATATAATACAAAATAATAAAGAAAATATAAATAAAAATAAACAAATTAACCCAAATTTACCTTTGAAAAACTTTTGTGGCTGGTGTGAGGGAGGCAAGAGAGAGGAGGGTTATTGTGTAGGACAACTTTCATCATCACTAATGGAATTACTGCTATCTATTGCCTCAGTGGAATCTTTTTCTTTTTGTACAGCTTTAACAAGGAACCTATTCAATGACACTTGCTTTTGCCTACTTTTGATGACTTTGTGGAAACATGACATTGCATTGTTAACTAGATTCATTGCTCGCACAGCTATAACCTCATGCAGGTGGTGATTTTCTACAAAATTTTGCAGTTTTTACCACATTTTACACAAGAAGAAGGAGGAGGAGGAGAAGGAGAAGGAGAAGAAGGAGGAGGAGGAGAAGGAGGAGAAGGAGGAGAAGGAGGAGGAGAGGGAACAGTAGGGAGAGGGGAGAGGAGAGAGAACCATTGGTTCACTTGTGATCATGTGATGTTCTGTGTCACATACTACTCATATTCCAAGACATCACTTGTTTATAAAATTAATATTTATTAGAACGGTTACTTGTTTTGTAAGAACAAGTTACTTGCAATCCAAGGTTTTACTGTATATCTTTAATATTATCAGAATACATGCAAATCTACTGCAGTGATTACTTTGAAAGACAAAAGTTGGGGGAAAATATAGTCATACCTAGAAGCATAAGCACAACTCCTAGTGTATTGTGTAAGGAGACTTGAAAGCAAAATGAGGTGTCTGATGAGTCGTGGCCAGTACCTTGAAAATATAAGAGAGTATCAGATAGCGTGGGTGGGAATAGGCAGAACTCATGTTCTGTAACAAGTTGGGTAACAAAAGAATAGGAAAACAGGAGCCTTAAATCTTCATCAGTTTTCTCCTGCTATCGAAGACACTCCATTGTTATGAAACAAAATGTTTCAGAGACTATTTGTTTTATTGTATTGGTACTTATATTTATTCTGACTTTTAGTTTATCCAAGTTTATTCTTTTTCTTTACTGACTGCCTCCAATCTGACTCTTCAGACACAGCAATTTATGCAGTGCCTTTCATTTAAGTGACAACTTAGCACCTTCCATTTTCCATATAAATATTATGCCATCCTAGATACCTTAAAATAGCACCACCTCCTTACATTTACTACCATATTGTCTTACAATTAATAATTTATAAAAGGAATTCTAATCCTCAATATTTTTTTCTTTGAAGGATCAGAATTTAAAGCTCCCACATTTAGAAGAGTTTTAGTGGATGAATCCCAAAATAACTTGCCCTATCCTAGTTGTTCTGTCCCAGGAAATTCTTTTCTTCCTCATTCATTCGCCTCCTTCTTTGAAGATATTGTTCCTTGTACAGAGATCAACACTCAATAAATTCTCAAAACACATGTCCTGAATGAATAAATGAAGAAAGTATCACTCTGTGGCCCAAATCTTTGCAGGATGGTTTAAGCCCCACACTTTCTAGAAGCATGGAGATAAACAACTTCCTAAAGTCCCTTTACTTGCTAGACCTTGAAGGTTTAGAGATATGCATTCAGAGGACTTCCAACAGAGTGAAACTGTAGCCTGCCATTAATGTCATGGGAGTTAAGGTGAGAAGGATGGTATATGTAAATGCATGTCTGTATCCTGCTCACTCCCAACAAACTGGTTTCTCCTATTACTATGATATTTGAGGTAAATTCTTTTAAAATCAAGAAACACAACTCCAAAGTATCCATGTTTCATGAAGAATTGGGTGCTTTATCATAAGTGTAATTGCAATTCATGAACAATTTAAAGTCGTGGATTATTTAATGCTAGAAGAAAGGTGATCTTGTTTTTTTTTGGTACCGGGGATTGAACTCGGGACCTTGCGCTTGCAAGGCAGGTGCCGGAACCACTGAGCTAAATCCCCGGCCCAGAAAGGTGACCTTGAATAGGATCTCAAGTTATGGATAAGGAAACTCAGGCCCAGAAAAATGAAAAATGTGCTCTCAAAACTATGTAGGAGGCCAATGGAAAAGAAGAAACTAGACTCCCAAGTTCCTGCCTCTCATCCAGCCATCTTTGAGCAGTTTGTCAATTATAGGGAAGACAGTCGTGGGAGCAGTCAGTTTGGGGAAGATTTCAGAGTAGATACATCATAGACTGTTTCCTTTCCATAGAAGAGGGGTTAATAACTCAAATGGTTAGGGAAAAAAGAAATCAATAAAGACTATTACCAGAAATATTCTTTCTTTTAAATTGTGAGCCAAAGACAATAGCCATGAGCAATATTTTCGGGGACTACACATACATGGAGTTGTGTGGTGTTTTTTAGATTAAAATTCATTTACTTGGTATGGTTTGGGGTTAATTAAGACCTCTCTTTTATTAAGTACCCTTTGGAAAGGTCTTACATTAAATCCATCTCAGCTATTAGCTTTCCAAGGAACAAGAACATGGATTTAATAAACACATAAGAATTTAGAATACAATTTGGGAAAAAAAACCCTCAACAATATCCATCAGCGTGAGACAAAAAAAGCAAATGATTTCACAGTTGTGAGGTTCCAAAAATGATTTTTTAAAATTGACTTCCATTTTTATGTTTACATTTAAAACTAAATTTTCCTATAGGTAAACAATACTGTTTTCATTTTTATAGCTGTAATAAAATATTATAGCTGACCAGTTGGTGGAGCAATTACATTTCCATAGCTCTTAATTGCTATTTTCCTTAGGTACTGGTAACTTAATTAGAATTGAGAAGGAGACCATTAATATTCTAAAGAATAACCAAACAGATAGCAAACTTTCACATGAACTGACACAGACAAAATCACTGTAACAACATCTAGCCCACTAAAGACAACTTGTAATTAAATTAAAGTGGTAATTCCACTTAGGACAGCAAGAGCCTCTCCTCTTAACTCACCTCCAAGAGGCAGGCCCCATCCTAGGAAAGCCACACTTTGGTGGGATGAGTAAGGGAAAGAAAAAGGTCAGCCCTCGGGCTCTAACTCCCAGATGCATGAAATTAATGTAATTATAAGTATTAATAGCAAACCAGATTCCATTTTATAAGACCATACAGTACAAGTTTCAATGTAATTATTAGTATCTTTGACTAAAGCAGCTGTCCTGGAGAGATATCCTGCAGGAAAACAATTGCTCAATCCATATTTCCTCAAAAAGAATGGTTAGCTGGGTTTCCCAATCCATCTTTAAGTCCCTTAAAATCAATATGGCTACTTCCAAGTACCTAAACAATGTAACTTTCATCCATAATATTTTAAATGAAATATGTAGGAATCAGGGTAGTTATAATTATGTGAAAAAAATAGATCCTTTGAATAGACAAAAGAACATCAAGAATTATAAAATGCTAACAGTGGTTTCACATGAATAGGGAGACTTATTTTTATTTATTTCATATTTTCTTTGATTTTCAATATTTTCTAAAATAAATGTTTATTACTTAAAGTATTTTGGGTTGGTGATGTGGTAGAGTATTGCCTAGTTGAGTGGTAGAGTATTCCCTGGCATGTATGAAGCTCTAGATTTCATTCCCAGCGCTCCAACTGCTCACAAAAAATAAAATAAAATAAACTTTTTTAAAGACCCACACGTACTTCAAGGTGTTATTCAAAAAGTAGGAAATTACTACCGATAAACTCAAAGTAATCAATATAGTATAGATGCATCTAAATATACAAAAATAGTACTATCTTTTTTCTGACTTATAAGACAATGTTTATAAAAATTCAGTGATGCTTTTACATGAATTCATATTTTATCAATTATAATAATACGTGAATAGTTTTATTTATATTGGCAAGGAAGATTGTTTTCAGTCCATATAGGCAATGCATGACATATTTGAGCAAAAGTGTCTTACAATAATTGGAGCTCGACATAGTTCGACCAGGCTTCCAATAAGTGTCTAAATTAAACTACAGTATATTAGTGACAAGAACAATTTAAAAATAGAGAAGAATAATAAAGAATGTCTGGAAAAGAGAGGGGAAAGTTACTTTCTTAAAGGGTGGCCTTAGAAAGCCTCACTGATAAGGTTATATTAAGCCAAGATCTGAAAGTCACGAGGATATCTTGGGCAAGAGTTCCAGGCAGAGGAAACAGCAAGTTCAAAAGCCACAAAACTGAAGCATGCCTGGTATGTCTCAGTATCAGCAAGGAAGCAGGTGTGGCTGAAGCAGAGTGTGGGAGAAGAAAGTTGGGAAATGTGGTTAGTGGCATAATGGATGCCAGACCACGCAGACTTTTTAGGTCATTCAAAGAACCTGGCTTTTACTTTGTGACAGATGGAAAGCCATTGATAAGTAGGATTAGAAGAGTGTCTGATGTGACTTTTAAAGCTCTGCTTGCCTTTTTCCATTTTTTGGTTATACAGATTCTTTGGTTTCATTTTTGTAAATCCTTATATACACATTATCTATTTTGATCATTTTATCTCCCGTCACCCCCTTGCCTTACCCTCCACATCAGTTTCACATTGTTTATATCATCCTCTCCCAATTACCTGCCCTTACACCCCTCTCCTTCTTCTTATTCCCTTCTTTATGCCTAAAAATTGTCTTTCTTCTACTTACTTGTCATGTTTTTTAGATTCCACATTTTATGGAGAATATCCAAGCCAATATTTGTCTTTCTGAGTTTGGTTTATTTCACTCAATCCATTTGTCTTTTGGTGGGCAACTAGGTTGGTTCCTTATCTCAGCTATTGTGAATTGTGCCACAATAAACATGGGTATGCAGGTATCCCTATAGTACACTGATTTTAATTGCTTTGGGTATATAACAAGGAGTGGGTATATACCAAGTGCTAGATCAAATGGTAGCTCTATTTTTAGTTTTTTGAGGAACATTTATAAGATTTCTATAGAGGTTATACTAATTTATATTCCCACAAGAAGTGTAGAAGGATTCCTTTTTCCCCTACATCCATTTTTCCCATAACCATTTTTTAAAGAGGTTGTCTTTTCTCCAATGTATATTTTTGGTAGCATTGTCCAGAATCAGATAGTTGTAGCTGTGTCAGTTCATTGCTGTGTCTTCTGTTCTGTTCCATTGTTCTACGTGACTATTTTTGTGCCAGTACCATGTTGTTTTTATTATTATGGCTCTATAGTATAATTTGAAATTAGGTATTATGATGCCTCCAGCCTTGTTCATTTTTGTTTAGGATTGCTTTGGCTATTCTGGATCTTTTGTGCTTCTATATAAATTTTAGGATTTTTTTTCTAGTTCCATGAAAATTGTCATTGGTGTTCTGATGGGGATGGCATTGAATGTATAGATTGTTTTTGGTAATATTTCCATTTTGGCAATATTATTCCATTAATCCATGAACATGGGAGCTTTTTTATCTTCTGGTGTCTTCTTCAATTTTTTTCTCCAGTGTTCTAAAATTTTCATTGTAGATGTCTTTGACCTCCTTAGTTAGATAAATACTTAGGTATTTACTATCTGATTTTCTTTCAGCATTCTGGTCTTCAGAGCTCTGACTAGAATCTGTCATCAAGTTTGGCTTATAGCATTCTAGGGCTTTTCTAGTGGGCATTTCTCAACCATTCCTAATTCCTCCCATGAACCAGTTCCAAAGGCTTCTAAACTACATGGTCAGATAACAATCATAGCCACAATCCCATTTCTGGTACCAATTTCTTAGTCACTGTCCTCATCACTGGACAAAATACCCAACATCCACAACTTAAAGGAGTACAGGTTTATTTTGGCTCATGTTTTTTAGAATATTTGCCCATAGTTAGCTGGTTCCAAGGCAGGAACAGCATGGTAGAAAGGTCTGGTGGAAGAAAGCTTCTCATGTCATGGTGGTGAGAAAATAGGAAGAGAAGAGGAGCCAGGAACAAGAATGTATCTTTCCAAGCCACAAATCCAGTGGCTCATCTCCAACCATGTCCCATCTCCTAAAAGCAAGTAAGCTATACTATCCCTATGGTCAAAGCACCTTCCAAATATATGAAGCTTTTGAGAGAAATTTTCATACACCCTCTATATTGAGTAGTGTTTGTTTTATGAAATAAGTGCATATACACTTATAATTGTTATAACTTCTTGGTTGATTGTTCCCTTTACCAGTATGTAGTGGCCTTCTTTGTCTCATCTGACCAATTTTTTCTTGTAGTCTGCTTTGTCAGATATATGGATAGCTACTCCTGCAGGTTTCATTTGCATGAAATATTGTCTTCTATCTTTTCACTCTCAGCAAATACACTCAGTCTGTGTATTTGCTGGTGAGGTAATTTTCTTGAAAGCAGCAAATAGTTGGGTCTTGGTTTTTACCCAGTCTGCCAGTATTTGTCTCTTAATCAGAGAATTAAGATCATTTACATTCATAGTTATTATAAAAAAGTATGTACCAATTCCTGTCATTTTGTTGTTTTTTTCTAATGTTTTATTCTTTTCTAATTCTCAATAACTCATCTATTTTTCCTCTTCTCTCTGTAGGATTACTTTATTGTCTATAATGCTGGCTTAGTGGTCATGAATTTCTTTAGTTTATGCTTATATTGGAAGGGCTTTATTTCTCCTTAAATTTTGAAGGACAGGTTTGATACTTTATTGACAATAGATTTTTGAAGGGAGAACATAAGACAGAGATAGGGAGATAATTTAGGAGGCTATTGCCACAATTATGGCAAGAGATAATGGTGGTTTGGACAAGGAAAATGGCAAAGGAGGTGGTGAAAAGGACAGATATCTGAATAAATCTTGAAAGTAAAGCCAAAGTAATTTGTTAACAGATTGAATATGGTACAAGAGAAAGAGAGGAGCCAAGGATGAGTTCAAATTCTTTGAGAATAGAGCTGTTAATCACTGAAATAGAGAAGATCATGGGAGGAATGTATATTGTGAGTTTGAGGGAAGAGACCAAGAGCTTTCTTTTGAACATATGGGTTTTGCTTATTAGATATCCAGGTGGACATGTCAAGAATAAAGTTGGACACAAGTGTCTAACTTGGGACAGGAGTCCAGCAAGTTTTCAATGTCTACATGATATTTGGAACCATATAATTAGAGAGTACTGAGAAAGTAAGTGTAGATAGAGAATTCCAAAACTAAGCCCATGTACTTAGAAATTGAAGAAATGAAAAACAATAACCAAAAAAGACAGAGAGGGTTTGGGGACTACCTCAGTGAGAGAATACATGCTTAGCATACTCAAGGCTGTGGGTTTGATAGAGAGAGAGAGAGAGAGAGAGAGAGAGAGAGAGAGAGAGAGAGAAGAAAAGAAGGAGAGGAGGGGGAGGGAAGGGGGAGATGGGGGAGGATGAGGGGAGGAGAATAAGAATGAAGTAGAATTTAAAAATACAATAATTAAAGAAAAAAATAGATCATGAGACTGTGAATATAGTGTTTCCAGAAGGAAAAACTATGACATATTACTAGTAGGTCAAATAAAATAAGAAGTGGATTTCCCTGGAAGCCATTGGCAACCTTAGCAAATGCAGTTGGTAGAGCAATAAGAACAAAAGCCTGTTTGTAGTAGGTTGAAGAATAAATGAGAGTGACATCAATGTAAATGGTAAGGACATTTAAAATTTTGTTCTTCCACAGAAGCAATTAGAAAATGGGAAAACCATTGTCAAAATCAAGTTTTTCAGAGCTCTGGAAATTAACCAAAGGCTTGAAGTAATTGAAGAGCATTTATTGAAGTAAAATGATGAATCTAAGAACAATGACTTTTGTGGTATTTTAACTTGCTCTATTCCAATCTTCTCCCCAATTTAATAGTATGCTTGAAAACTAAGACCCATATAATCATGGTAAGAACAGCTGCCTAGTAGCCACTAAAGGGGAGAGAACGTGTTTGGAACTTCATTCCCAAAGAACAGAGAACTATCATTATGTAACCTGTCTGGCAGATCTGTGGAAATCCCCATTCACAGGGCTTGTCTTTATTTTACTTGACTTAAATCTTGTTCAGTGCAATCAGCCATATCCCTAGGGACATTTGTGGAAATAATTCATGACAGTTGTTCTACATTGCCTACTGCTTGAATAAAAGCAGTTGCAATAAAAGTTGGAACAAATAAGATGACCAAATATCTCAAAAGGGAAAGTTGAGGAATGAGATGCCCATAGAAATATTTGAAGAGCTCTGACATAGTTCTAGAAATCTAGAAGACCATGTGTATATTCAGGACTGTGCACATGCTGATCTTGTACAAGTAAGAAGTGAAGGCTAAGGCAGAGTTGTAAACTCCCTGCCTGAACACTGAAGGCAGGCCTCAACACAAACAAAAAGAGCCTAGGCAAAGAATGTGATATTTCTTTGTTCATTTAGGGAAACCTGTCCATTCACTACCTAAGTTAATTAAGCAGAGACTAAGTTAATTAAGCAGAGATTTCAGGGGCCACATGTGACAAAGAGCAGAAGCTTTGCAAAATTAGTTCAGGAAAATCACTTGAAATTGTTACATAAATGAGCTAAAGACGGCCTTTGTATCTTTGCCTCTAGGTTGTTTATCTCTTCACTACAGGCTGAGAACCATTAGTTCAAAAGCTCCTGACATCAAACTCAAAATTTCATACACCCAATTATTTTAAGGACATCCCCCCACAAGAGCAAACGTTTAATCACATAAAATCTGCCGGAGTGCACAACCTGCAAAACCTCACCTAATAGTCTTTATCCACTGATAAGATGGAGCCATAGAGTTGTGTGATCAGAGGCTGCTTGTTATTATGTTAAGTGAAATCACCTAGAACTAGACCATCCTTTTGAAGAGTTAACCTCAAAGTGTACTAACAAAATGTGAATAAAAAATTGGAGAAACTATGGCATAAAAGAATTAACACTGAACATCTGAACCATTTCAATGGAGTCAAGTTTAAGTGATAAATGAAAATGTGAATAGACTATAAAATTTTTTTAAAGAAAAATATTTTTTAAATAATTTGTAACATCAATATGGACTGAAAACCACAGAAAATATTAATAGTTAAAGCATATTATACTGTGTGTCAGTTACCAAGTTCTATGTATATACTCCTTCAAAGATGTGTGTAAAACAAAATTGGAGACCTATTAGAGAATGGATTCACATATAAATATTAAAACAAAAACTCTGACTAAAACATCACCAAGTCAAAGCCAACCATGTATTTAAGAATGGTTGAATTGTGTACTGTTTAAGAATATAAGAATGGTATAACATTAGGAAATTGAGCAATGGTATTCATCACATGAGCAGATTAGAGGAGAAAATAAAAGAATCCTGACAAAATTAACTACTTATCCAGAAAGGAAATTATTAGGAATCTAGGAATTACAGATTTTGTAGTTAATATGATAAAAAAATCTCCCCAAACAAAGTCATAAAAAAATTCTAGAAGTATTTTTATCAAAGGTAAGGAGGCAGAAGAATGCCTACTATTAACTCTATTAACCATTTTGGTTGGCTTTAAGTATGACCACAAATTATTTGAAATTCATTTAGAATCAGATTCCCCAGGCCATTTAAGCCTCTGAAAACTTACAGCCCCAGGCAGCTGACATAGTGGTATCAACCTCATGAGAGACCTGGATCAGAACTAGTTATCTAATCTGTCCTTGAGGTCCTGAGCTTCAGAAACAGTTAGTAAATGTTTGCTTTTCTAAGTTGCTACATTTTGAGGTAATACATTACATTAATGTACCTTTGTTCACAAGTTTACATAAAGTTTGGCAGTTTCTCGAAAATTAAGCACATACCCACCTTAAGCCTAGTAATTCTATTTTGAGGGATTTACCCTGAAGAACTTATATTGACAAGATGACTTGTAAAATAATATTCATAGCAGCTTCATTTAAATAGCAAAAAGTGGTGTCCATCAGTAGGAAAGTGGATAAATTGCTAAATTCATAAAGTGGATTACTAACTATAGTAAAAAGAAACAAGCAATCAGTGCAACAAGCTAAATGGATAAATATCAAAAATATGATGAAAGAAAGAAGCTGTGCACAGAGGAGTACATATGGAATGATCGCTGTGATATGAAGTTCAAGACTAGGCAAGCTCAATCTATTGTAAGGAACATAAGCATCTTTCTGTGCCTGATGGTAATGTTATATATCTTGATAAGAAGCTGAGTTATATAAGTATCACATCAAAACTTAGGGGATATACCCTTAAGATTTTTGCAATACACTGTATATAAACTTTGCTTAAAGAGTGTTGATTTTGAACTTGAGTTAAAAATATGAATGCTGATATATTCACAAGAAAACAAACTGATGTATGCGATGTTTGATATGTATGAAAAGATTGATGGATTAATAGATGGCTGGGGGTAGATAGCTGACTAGATATTGATGAAGCAAACACAGGTAAAGTATTAATGGTAGAATCTAGGTGGTATATATATAGTTTTAAACATAAAATTCACTTTACTCTAGGGTTCATTTTTTTAAAAATAATGTGTTTGGAAAATCATGTTTTCAAAGAAATACCTTCAGATTTCTTGACAGACTTTTTATTAAACAGGGTAGAATGTTGCATATATAGTGTAGTTTGGAGATTGTGTGAAAGACAAAAATAGAGAAATGCCATTGGCTATCTTCATTATTATATAATGTATAATATTTTAAATTTTTAAATATTTTTCTTTGTTTCCTAAATTTTCTACAATAAGTGAGACTATTATTACCAGAAAACATTTATTTTTATCCTATAAGATTTAAAAAATAGGGCCAGGGATTTAGCTCAGTGGCATTGCACCTGCCTTGAAAGCGCAAGGTCCTGAGTTCGATCCCCAGTACTGTAAAAAAAAAAAAAAAAAGATTTAAAAACTAGTTTCAAGGAAACACAGAGGAACACTTTCTGATCTTGGAACTAGGTACAGGTAGAATGGACCTCCTAGTGGTAGGTAGGTTTTCCAAGCACCCCTATACAGGTTAGAAGACCACAGGTAAGAATATTTTAGAGAAAGTTTAAACAAAATATAGGGAATTTTAGAGCAGTCTCAAATTCTAAGACTCAGTATGTGAAACAAATTGTCATGGAAATGAAAAGACTTCTTGTGTTTTTAAAATCTATTCCAAATTCTGTACTGCTCCATGAAAATAAATATATTAACCCAACAGTTTCCATACTTGCATATACATAACCTGATTCAATATGTAATAGGAAAGCCATCCTTGACAGCAAATCAGAGTTGTTTTAATATCTTACTGTGCTATACTTATGATGGAGTGATATATGCTCCCTCATATTTTTAACATATTTTAGTAGTACAGCACTTCAACATTCATTATCTCTTCCAATTCTCTGATGACCCTGAGACATGGGAGAATGTCAGGGGCTTTCTTGGATGCTGCAAAATTAAAGGTAGTGAGATTGTCCAGAGCCACCTGGGAACTGACTGCTTTCTTCACCCACGTGTGGTACTGCATTAGTTTGAGAACCAAGGAGCCTGGTGTCTGTAAATATTTCCTTAAAGATATGCATAAAATTAGTTCAAGTGTGTTTTTCCAGCTTTGGTTTCCTTCTCAACCTTCTATCTGGAAGGAGTGTCAGTAGCAGGCACTGTGATGGGCTGCCTTCATCCTTGCTCTGTGGAAGATTCTCCTATCCACAGCTATGTTTCGGTGGGTATGGGCATTTGCAGGTAGGGGTTTTTTCTGCCAATTAGAATTTATCTTCAATGACACACATTAGTACTATTGTCTCTGTTGTTGTTTTAATTTCATGTATTTATTGTAGAGAAGGAAACTAAAGTTTAGATAAACTGGGTAAGAGAACCAGGGCTAGAATGGGTGACACCAGTGATTTTGGTGGAACATAGACAAGAGCAGAATTTTCTAGATTATTTCTCCAATTATTCTTAATCAAATCCAAAGAATCTCTTAAACTTGTCAGTTGGAATATATTTTTTAAAAAACCAAAAAGCTAATTGGCACCTTGAATTATTCAAAGTTATAGAAAATCCTGAATGCTGCAAATATTGTCTTTGGTACTCTGAAAACAGTTTGAGGGTAAGACTTTATGCACTGAAGATTATACATTTGGTGTTTCCAAAACAGCCTCAGAGAACTTGCAGAAAGAGTTCTGGCTTTGGTACTTTTTTTTTTTTAAACAAAAAACTTAATATGAAAATGTGTATGACTCAATGTTTGGTCATAGTGAAACTAGCGCTTTGAAGAGGGGCATGCATTTCTCTGCTGAGCAGCTATTTAAACTCGTTCCAAGGCTTCCAACATGGTGATACTATTTCCTCGTATTACCACCATTCCAATATTGTTCTGCTGCCCATGAGTTGCCATCTCCACACATTCATCTATCACAAGATTCATAAAGGGATCAAACCCTCGCAATATTCCTTGGACATGTCTGCCACCATTTAATTTCAATGATAATTTCTTGTCCATGAAGTTTTTCAGCTTGGGAGGGTGAGCCTTGCTCATCTTGTCTAATCCGTGGGCTCAGAGATCCTTTGAAAGGGAACCTGCAGGGCCTGTCATGCTCCCACGGCAGGTTTAGCGCTTTACATCCTGGCTTTGGTACTTTTGATTGATGCTCCATTTTGACGGGGACTTCTGTCAGAGATAGTCTGCCTACTTGTCTTGTGCATAAAGGGGCTGCATCTAAAATGTGCATCTAAAATGGACCAACCAATAGATTTTAAAATGATGGTATACACCTATGACCACAAATCAAATATCAGTACAACAGATCACACTGCATTTTTGGAAAGCTCCTAATGAAAAACCAAAATATGACGGAGGCAACAAGATATTCCAATAGTACAAAGTCTTTACTTTGAACTGAGATTCTATATCAAAGCTTGAGAACCTTCAGCAAAATCTTTCAAAAGTAGGACCAAGTTAGATGACTTTTAAAATTTCTTGCCTTCAAAATTATAAAAATATAGGAAACAAATCACTTTGCAAAGCACATGAATGCAAAAGCACTAGTATGATAAAAAACATTTCAATGTTTAACTAAGTTTTATTAAGTGGAGAAAATTCCTGTCTTTCCTAAGGCAAGGGCCCCTCCTGTTTCAGCCTCGGAATTAAGAGGCCAAATCTACTGCCTATTCTATAATCAACAGCAATTTAAATGTTAGCTATTTCTGGAACTATTCAGGTTGCTACAGTCTTAGCTGAGTACTTTAAAGAAAAACAAAAACAAACAAACAAAAAAACTTTCATGAGTGTAAGATCATCTCATTTTTCCAAATATTAAAGCCCATTCATTGCCCCAAAATTTGCATTTCCAGACCATCTCTAAAACCCCACAGGCAACTGAAAGCAGACTTCAAGTAAAGCCTGGCTACTGGTGTGGAGATTCCTAGGAAAAGGGCTCCCCACTCTAGAATTTCAGGAACTTCAGACACTTCCGGACTCCTTCGCATTCGCTTCCCTACATACTTCCCTAACTCTAGGGTTGTCTGAAATGATTCAATTAGAGGTTTACTTCTTGAGACTTGCTTCTGTTAAAATGCAGTACCACTGGGGGAGTTAATAGTAATGCTCAATTCAGTGTGAAGATACTTATCAGATTCCCATATGAAGAAGGCTGTAGCAGAGTAGAACACTTGGTGCCTCTTCAGGAAATCAGGAAAGTAATGAGGAAGAAAAAAGACTTCCCAAAAAAGGTAGGTTAGGAATATGGACAACTTTGGATTATACCATTTTCTCCAGCTTGCCTTGATTTTAAGCATTAAAATGTTCTCCATCCCTATCATGATATCTTTATCTTATCTGATAAAGTGTTCTAATCAAAAGCCACATCAAATTTGTATGTGCTCAAAGTTTCCCTATCTTGACCAAACACAGGAAATGAATCACTTTGCAAAGTACATGAAGACCAGCTAAAGCACTCTGTGAATTGTGAAATCCTGTCCCCGTTCTTGGCTGTCCGTGTTCAGCACGACTTCAAGAGAAACCTCCTTCTTGTCTTTCCTTTCAAATGTATACACCCAGATTCCTTTTTAGTAGATGTGGGGACTTTGATTTTGCAATCTCCTATTTGGAAACAAGCAGAGAATAGTTAACACTCCATTTGTTTTATGTGGTTTTTCCCCCGCTTAGGTTGAGACACACTGGAACAGACTTTTAACTGGGAAAATACAGAAGGTCCTATCTTTCCTCATTCTCTCTCTCTTCTTTCATAAAAACCATGTGTGGCCCAGGTAACCCTATTTTAGCACAGGATAAAAAACTCTGAAGTACAGGAGAAAACTACTGTATTTTCCTGAATCATTCAGTGAGCTATTGGCAAAGCCCAGAAATAGACTTGTATTTTAGATACTCAGTTTTATTCTTGTTTACTGAGTTGTACTAACCATGAAGACTCACTATACTTTCTATTTCTGAGGCTGTTTTAAAAGCAAAGTAAGCAGGTATATTATCTTGGCTAAGAGATGGTATGATGTTCTCTCTAACTATACTTATCATTGAATTCAAGTATAGGATCTTTATAAAGTCTCTGTGCCATTTTTAAACTTAACTTCAAAAGCATATGAGGTAGACATGACAGTAAACTGTAAATGGAATTTAAAGGCAAATTCAATTTTCTTCTTAGAGCTGTCATGAACTTCAATTCTACTGGCCATATTTCATTTGTCACAGGATCTGAAATGAGTATATATTGTGTGCAATTGTGTAATGTAGTTGTCCTAAACTTTAATACATTTACTTTTGAGTGCCGTTTAGATTGTTTCTCTAACACGCACAACCTGAGTTATTAAAGTTTAAAAGTGCACAGGGCCCTTATGAAGACTGTTTATGGCTCAAGTACAGAGCGCAGGAATTCTGGTTAAATTACCTTCTTTTGCCGTCAGACCATTCTCTTTCTTTTTAGATAGGCCACAAATCAAGAGAACTGTATGTGGCTTTTCACTGAAAAAGAGAAATTCTTAAACCTTGGTGTTTAGTGAATAACTAGTGCCAAAAGTCATGGCTACATTTTTTTAAGTGGCTTTCTACTTAAACATCATAGATAATGACAAGATCTAATTGGAATGACAAAAGGCATTGGAGAAGAGAAAGAAAAGAAATCAGGCTGACCATCCTAGGTATGTATGTCATTCAGCAGCCACCAATTTAGATTCTTTTATTTCCTTAAGGTCTATGTAAGTATATGCCATGTTTCCTGAAGACTTTTAGTTCACCAAGCTTCAGTCCTTTGTCAAATTCATAAAGTATCTTTAGAGTGAGTCTTAATTCAATGTCTCCTCAGAGATCATCTGGCCTACTTATGGCAAGAGTTGAACCTAGAACTCTGGACTGTGCCAAATTTGTAGTTTGAAGGGAAAATCAAATCTAAGTGGTAGAGAAGGGAAATTCAAAGATGCCTGAAGTTTTAAACCTGCATAGCTTAGAAAATATGGGATGCCCACACTGAAGAAAAGGGAAAGAATTTCATTTTATATAGGTTGAATTTATACTGATAGTAAAATGTCAAATCTATTTGGCCTGGATAGATCAGGATTCTTGGAATGATAAAGGCTAAAAGCTTTGTGAAAAGAGATAGACTCTCAGAATTATGGAGGAAGTAAGTTTTGACCTTGGTATGAAGAAATTTTGGAGCTTGATTCAGCAGTCCAAATAGTGAGGACCCTTGGTTGACATATGAAAATCTGTTAAAGTGATGAAAAAGCATCTCCAATGATTCTCCTTCAGTAGCAACAGTAGCCTTTCCATTTGGAGCTAGTCTATTTGTGAGGCCCATTGTAGAGAATAAGTCAAAGGTCAGTAAACTATAAACTATAGCCTGTGACCAATTCTGATTCACCAACTTTTCTCATATAGCCTGTTAGCTAAGAATGTTTCTTTCATTTTTAAATGGCAAAAAAAATCCAAAAAATGAAACTCTGTAACATATGAAAGTTATATGAAATTCAAGTTTCAGTAGGAACACAGCAACATTCATTCATTTATGTATTGCCCATGGTTTCTTCACACTACAACATCCACATTGAATAGTTGCAGCTGTGATCATATAGCCCAGAAAATCCAAAATATTTACTATGTAGCTCAGAAAAAGTTTGCTGACACTGCCTTAGATCTTTAACGGTTTAGGAAACTTGAGATGGCTTCTGATTTTAGTATCTGTTCATCCATCCATCTATCCATCCATCCATCCATCCATCATCTACCCACCCACCCATCCATGTAAAAAGCCAGCCAGCCATCTAATGTTTATCATGTATGTTCTATATAAAGTTCTAACATGTCCCAAGACCTAATCTTTGTCCTCAATACCAGTCTTATATAACAATGCCATCATCTATAGAAAGAATTTGGCATTAAATTGTAGTACTAAACCATTTCAAAGGGTAGTTGAGCACTGAATTGTTAGTATCCTTCAATTTCTCCTCATCAGAGCTGTATTATTCAGGGTCCAGCCCTCTGTGGGACTGAAAGAGGAACTGGTGTTTGGAGTGAGAGTAGGACTGAAACTCCAGCTATACATCTAGGGGCCTTATTAAGTGAAGGAAGAAGATTGGTGAGTTTGGAAACCAGGCTAAACTTGACCAGCTGCACTTTTGCCTAACTGACTAGGGCTTGTTTAGCCTGCTAGGCCAGGCCCATATTACGGCTTTCATGAGCCTTAGACACTTTCACCTTTGTGGGCATCTTCCTCCACTTAAAAAAATCACAAAAATTAAAACTGTTATGACTACATTGACATTACTATAAATACAAACCAGCATGGACTCATTAGTATATTATTTTCCCTACTTTTAAAAGAAATTAAAATTAACAATTTTGTGATTTCCAACAGTATTATGGACCTTATGCACTGTATCTACTGTGCTTACCAGCTAATTCGGCTGGTAAGGAGGAGCTTGAAATATGGTCTTCTGGTGGAGAGGGACCCCCTGTATCCCACTCTGCCCTGCCAGCCAGGGGACAGCTCAGCAAAGTGGATCCAAAACGTGGGAACTCCGCATAAACCTCTTGCATGAAGTTTTGATTTAAGGGGAGGTTCAGACCTGTGAACTGAATTCGTATTTCCTGCTTTTAGCCTAGGTATCATGTTGACTAGGTTCTTCAATAGAAATTTTGACATTAGAATTTTTTTACCTCTAAAAAATATCTTTATTTGGTAATAGAAGTCATTGATGGAATTCATACTGGATTTCTCATTGATAAAGATGATTCTAGGCATAGCATGCTTATGCAATTTTGGATTTATTTAGAGCAGCACTGCAATAGACTTTTGATCTAAGACTTCCTAGTAGCTTCACATATGAAGGACAACTTGGTTCTGCATTGTGTATTACTCAAGTGGACCATCACCTTGTTTAGGCAGGACAAAGGAGCAGGGAGCTACCTTGGTATGTCTGGAAAACAAGTCTTTCTTGGACTTAGGGGAAGGAATAGCTGTTGTATAAGCCAATCAGAAATGTTAGCCACAAGTGAGAAGAGGCTATTCTCTCTTTTGAGACATTTCAAAGGCTGATTATTATTTTTTTTCATGCAGCTTCCTCAGTCTTGTAGTTAATTTAAAAATAAATCTTCCAAGATGCTGGGAACGAATTGCTCATCTTATCAGTGTGAATTTTTCTTTTCTCTGTCCTTAGGGTTGTTAGGAGTGGATATATCAGAGTATACTACGTAGAAGACATTTGAAATGGAGTTACTTGAGTTTTCAAATTCATTCCTTGTGAGGCAAGAAAGTATTCATGTGAATATAAGTAGGAAATTATTCTTTTTTTTTTTTTTTTTTTTTTGATACCAGGGATTGAACTCAGGACCTTGCGCTTTTGAGGCAGGAGGTGGTACCACTGAGCTAAATCGCTGGCCCACTCTGACTTTTTGAGACAATATAAATTTTACTTTTTTCCGGTATGAATATTTTATTTTGACAATGAATTTTACAAACAAATTTTACATTCTGAAACTCTCAAACTTCCACTTGCTTAAAAAGGTGAGAGATGGGCATCCTAGACTCAATTTCAGGCATTAATAAACTAGTACCAGATTTAAGTTATATATAAGCTAGCTACATTTTTAATACCATAAAAATAATGACATCCATTAGTTTCAAGGATAAGAAGCACATGGACATATTTGTGTAAGATGGCAGTCTTATGTCAATAAACATCTATGTGTTTGACATATATTTCCATTAATGGTTGGCACAACTCTATGAATATCAAATTGCACAAATTACTTTTTATAATTGTGATTGGGAAATTGAAACATACAAAGAATGTGGAAGTAAGTAGCTGAAAATGCTACACTTACTGCACACAAGCACATCATAACAAGGAATGGTATCACGGTTCTCCAGGAATGACTTTGAAAAATTTAAAGTGTTACTTTAACAGAAAAGTTAGAGCCTATAGTGTGAAAAAGGACTCAATCACTAAAGATTTATTTTAGCAAAGTATAGATTTTATGCAATTAGTTACTAACATATACTTTAAGAGATTAATACTGACCAACAGAACATTTAGATGATTCTAAAGTGATGTAAACTTTTTATAGAACCTGACACTACCTAGTCCAATCGTAAAAGAGTATTACAGAAATAAAAGATATACTGTTCACATATTTTGGGAATCTATGAGTTTCTTTCATTTCATCTTATGGATACAATGTCTTAAGAAATCTTGTCGTATGTCCTTATCTGTAAAATGGGAACTGTTTAATTGCTGAATGTTATTTGAATTTGTTAATGTACCTAAAAGTCTGTTTGAGAAGAAAAATACTAGGCATTACAATTAGTTCTACTCTGATAAAAGGTTGAAATTTTTTGTGATTCTCTGTAAATCTTAGCTGATGATGTTGCTAGCTAAATGGCCAGAAGTTTGTTTCAGTATTTTCTCCAGTAGAATGAATCCAGACAATAAAAGTCAAATGAATTTCATTTAGAAATGAGCTAAATTTAGTCACAGAGTTTATTTGACTTGCCAGGTTTGAACATTCAAGCAGCAAGAGTTTGTGACATGTTGATACTACCTTTGGTATATAATTCAATTCACTCTAGGTTAATACTCCTTACCATTTTCACATTATTTCCTACAAATAGCCATTGCTATATGAATGAACTATTCTTCAGCATATGTGGTGGTAGACTTTTCAACTGAAGTCTTCCTCAACATTTGTAACCTACCTCTCTGGTCAATATAGTTCCTTTATTGTGCTTATCATTATATTCTGCAGTGAAATATTCTCTAGAAGTTTCCTGTGAGCAACTTTTCCCTAACTACAGGAAGAAAAGCTACTGCCTTTTATTTTGTTTGGAAAGTCTAGTGAAAAATATTAACATAATAAATAGTATATAGCCCTATATGTTTATATAAATATATGTAAACAAAAACACACATAAACATATCATGTAATAACTTTTCCAAAACATTTTTCACATCTGTCATTTTATTTGGTTTCACTAGGGTTTTATAATTACTGCAAAAAAAAAAATCTGTATTGTATATTTATCTAACTTTTCCTTAACAAATGGAAAAGAAAAACCTACAATCAATTCCTAATTTTAAGATCTTCAGAGAAAGATTAAATTAATATTACTGTCTCTTTCATTTTTGTCCATAAACATAAGGAGAATGCAGTCCGGAGAGGTTGAAGGGTATGTTTAGAGTTATATGCTACTTGGTGAAACTATGGGACCAGGATTGGGAAAGTCATTCTATGTTGGTAGAAATGACCTGAGGTGGATATTCTTCATTGACAGGTCTGCAAGAGCTGAATGGTCCTTTAAGAACACTTTCAAGAACAGGAAGTCATCCTACCAGCAACAACGGAGCACTCCCTAAGCCAAGCACAGTCTCTTTTTCAAGATAACCAAGGCCTATTCCCTATTCTCAAGTGGCTTTATGACTTGTAGGTGCTATGTGCACTTACATAAGTCCCTGAAAATCAATGGAGATTGCCCGTTGGGGAATCAGATCAAGCCATATTCTACTGTGCCTTCAGCTGGGAGATGGCAAAGACTAGGCAAGGGAAAGTAGAAGCGTTAAGTTAAGAAGAGGTGAGAAAATCTTTATAGAAGAGTGATAATATCAATACATGGAAATAAAAAGAGGATACCAAGGGCCGGGGATTTAGCTCAGTGGTTTCGCCGCCTGCTGCGCATGCGCAAGGACCCGAGTTTGATCCCCGGTACAAAAAAAAAAAAGAGGGTACCATAACTTTATGTAAAACTGACTAGCAATTATTTCACTCTATTTTAGTTATTTGCCTATCATTACCACTGAACTCTAAACCATAAGTCATTTTGTAGCAGAGATTGCTAGTTGAACATTAGAATTCATTCATCCCTTCCCCTTCTTTTTCAGCACACAAATCCTGCCTTTATAGCTGAATGAATGAATCAGTAAATTTTTATAACTCCTAGACCTTTTTTGCGGCTAGGAACATAGTTACATCTGGCAAATAAGATGTGAGCAGGACAGTTAAGTGAGAATTCTGGGAACACTCCTTAAGGGAAAGAGGTACATATATATTTTTGTTTTTACGTCCATCTTTCACCCTACTGCCTGAGATAAGATATAGCAGCTGATGTTTCAGCAACAATCTTGGACTATGAAATGACCTTCAGAATAAAAATCAAACTAGGAGAGAAGGAAGGACTCTAGGGTCCCTGATGACTTTTTCAAGCTCCCATTTCTTGTACCAACCTTTGGTCTTATTTTACACAAGTGAAAAAAACTGAGTGAGTTTAAGTCCTAGAGTTAAGTTTTTGTTAATAGCAACTGAAACAAATCCTAACCAATACACATCATATCTCTATATTCCCAGCAGATAGCATGGTGCCAAAACTGGTAATTTCTTAAAATATTTGCAGTTTAAATTTTATTTAATTACTTCTACTTGTCTTATTCCAAAAAAAATTAAAGATGGGTGCTTAGTAAATGCACAGCTGAAAAATTTGAAAATATACCAATGCACCAAAGAAGAGTATAAAGGCCAAATCAGGAAAACAAATATAAGAATAGGAGAGCCAGTCCTTAAAATTTAAAAATCAGAGAAATTTAAAAGCAAATATCACTCTTTTACTAAGAAAGAAAACCTAGCAACATAATTTAAAACATTCCTTATAATATGGATAATGAATTAAAAATTAGAAGTAAATAATTGGCTATGAGTTATTGATATATTAAAGCTCAAAAATTATATTCAAAGTGATAGTTGAAAATTGATCTATATCAAAAATGGGAAAACACAACTAGTGGATCATATTTGAAGCAATACAGTGAACAATCAAAATTATGACAAAAGCTATGTTGGAGAATCATGTGTTAAATAAGTGCTAGGACCTATGTTTTATTTAATGATCACTGACTTAGCAATTCTTCTGTGCCAGACACTGTTGTAAACACTTCACAAAAATCAGCTCAGTGAAGCCACATAACAACCTTATGAGGCTGTTATTGTATTATGCCTATTTTTCAGATGGAGAAACTGAACCCTAATTTTACATGACCAAGACCACACAATAAATGGAGGGCAAGATTTTACCTGAAAGTCAAGGATGAAAAGTGTTAGACATTATCAGCCTTTCTAAAGTGTAATACAGCATACTAGCAGACCAGCCCCTTGGCTCCTCTAAATTTACTTCACATTTTGAAATTGTGGAAAAAGGCATCAAAAGGGACCCAGAAGAAGATGAAAAGAAAAGTCACAGAATGAAAATTGGACCTCTGAAAAAAGCCAGAGTTGCTGCCTGCATTAAATTTAGAGAAGATCCCAATCAGTTTCACCCTCCAATGAATGTGGTCAGATGAAAAAATGAACTGCTTGATTGTGATAGCTATAAAGGAAGATGTGTTGGAATTTCTGATCCTGATAGTCCTTAAAACAAAAATAGACAACTTAAAATATAAATTCTGAAGATTTTAAAAGCCATTGGTATCACTTCTGTATACATACTTCTGATTAATTTTATAATTTACACAAATTTATACAAATTCTGAATGCCCTCTCTGCCTTGCTCTTCTGTGTCTTCCTGGGAACTCTTCCTCGCCCTGCAAATTCTACTCCAATGTCATTCTCCCTCGAATCTCTAACCCTCACTTTGCTCTTTCTCATTGCAATTGACTTAGAGGAAGCTTCAAAATTCATAGCCACCCTATATATTACTGTTCAAACTATTTCCCCACTGTATTTGCAATTGTTTGTTCACAAGCACATGACCCTCAAACAGGCTATGAACTTCCCAGGGCAGGAACTACCCAGCACAGTAACCAGCACATGCTTGGCACTGAAGAAAAACTTACTGAATGAAAAAAATGAAGGACCAACTGATTAGCTGTGTACACTATTCTCCTGGGAACTGGTTTAACTCAGAGAGGGCAATTCAGGTTTGCTGCTTGAAATTGGACCATGATGATGATGAAGACACAGATTCTGCTATCAAAGAAAAATACTAGAAGTGGAAGCCAAAACAAAGTGCCAAAAGAAGTCAGATGGGTTGTTACCAGTTATTTATTCTTAGTCATCAGTCACCTGATGACTTTGCCATCTATAGCCAGAAGATATTGATGATTCTTTGACCTGTGTCCTTTAAAAGGTAAAGAAAACATCCTAGCACACTACCTTAAACAATAGGAAGACAAAAAGGAGTGGGAAATTTGACCTTGCTCTTCAGTTTCCTTGAGAATTTTTAATAGCTTTCTTGTGCAGTTTTACTACTTTGGCTGTGACCTCTGTATACCCCAAGGTCAGGTCAGCTTTGCGTGTAGCTTGTGAATTAAACCCTTCAAATCATCCTAGAGCCTAAGCTTTAACTGGTCTCAAGAACACCCACCCAAACCTGCATATTCTTTTCCTTTGCTTCTTTTTCTTTTGCTTTGCAGGAGATGGGGGCTCCTTTTTAAACCTAAGGTTCAAAAGACAGTAGCTAGAATTTATGCTGAAGTGGAGTAACAGGCTTTGGATCTGAGCAGTGTCCTAATGCAGGTGAAAAGCATGTATTGATTACTTAAAGAAAGTTAAAATAAAAGCAATTTTTCTCCCCATTTCGGCACATTGCAGCTTTTGGCCTATCCACTCATAGCTAAAAAAGCATTCTTTCCTGATAATCAAGCTTCAGCTGTCTGAATTTCAGGCCGAGCCTCTCCTCCTGAGCTCTGCTGAAGAGCTGCTTTAATTAACCATTATACCACAGATGTTATTGATTTTTTTTCAAATCTGGTTGAAACATCATTGTGCTGGATCATGGCCAAAACTAAGGCCTGAATTTGTGTGTGTGTGTGTGTGCGTGCTGCTTTACTCCTTCTGCATACCTTATTAGTCTCTGTGTCTGTTAAGTGCAATCCTTAGTATTAACTCAGAAAATATAGAATTGATTTTTAGCTCAGCAGCCATGATCTAAGGGCTCCTAATTTGAAATCTGAAAACCTCAGTTGCTGAGGAAGTCTTTCCACTGTTACTCTACATTTCCTTCGAGTAAGCTTTTTATTCTTTAATTTAAAAAAGAAATCTCCCTCTGGCTTTTACTTTGTTCTCTCTCTCTCACACACACACACAAACATACATACATACAATACACTTTGGAGGTTTCACAGGATCATGACCCATTCTGTATTTTGAACATGTTTGTCATGAAAGGCCCTCAGAGCCTTATTCTTGTCTATCCTAAATGTTTGACCTGTGATATGGACTCTATGAAATTTTCAAATTGAAGTACCTCAACATTTTCCATAACTTGAAGGACAATTTGGAAGAACTTGAGCAGCATTCACTTGAGGAAATTGCAGGATATCACAAACAACAGGGCATCTGCATTCCTTTTACAATTCACCTTCCAGTGATGACAAACTCAAGGACCCAACAGTCACAGTAGGTTCCTAAATTCTGATAAGGTTTCTGTGAGTTTAGTGATACTTTCTTTAAATGTAATTTGAAGCTTTTAAAATACTGTAATGGCAGCTCTTGACCTTTAAAAAATCACATGGAGCAAGAGGTGGTGAAAAATGTTTATTTACTTTGCATCAGTGCTAAACTCCCAGACCTTCCTAGAACTGGTAGTTCGTTTATACTTGGGAACTCACGCATGTCACCCCCATTCTTCCAATGCTAACCAGACAGGCCCACTTGAGCTAAGGAAACAATGGGCTGTAGTGGGTCCTATGCCTCAGTGAGAAACAACAATGTGGGCCTCTTGACAAATTCTGGCGTCGCGAGTGGGATCTTGCAGTTCAACGTGCCTGCTGAACAAGAAGTTGGAAAAAGAAAAGATCATCTTGTAAACAATTAATTAATGTTTGTCATGAATTATCATTTTTACTTCCTTCTCAAGAGGCTCAAAGGGAATAAAAAGGCATTTTTGCAGGTGGTGGCATTCAAACTAAGGGCAATCAAAGGTTTGAGAGCTGAGGCACAGCACTCTGAGTCTCTAAGGGTGAATGGTGCTAGGATTAGAGCACAGCAGGGGGTTGAGGGCTTCAGGTGTGAAGCTTAATGTTTGTGATCAGCAAAAAAGTCTTGAATTTATCTAAACTGCTCTTCTGCTAACAGTACTTCTAGCACATAAATGTTCTGAAACTGACAAGTGTTCTCATTGATCTTCTAATGCAAACATGATCTGCATGTGAAAGATGCATCCCTTTTGCCTAATTTAGAATGTGCATCACAAAGAGCATTAGATGATGACCCCACAAAGAGATCACTCACACACACACACACACACACACACACGCGCGCGCGCACGCATTCCAGACGTGCATGCTGCATGTGTGTATACACACACGCAAACTTTCTTGCCTGGATGGATCTTCTTTGAAGCTCTAGGCAAGGATCTGCAAAATTGTTTTTCTCTAGATCCCTAAACCAGTTGTTGAGAACTAGGTTACTCAATAGCCATCTGACCAGTGAGTTCCTCTGATATTCCAGGAATAATTCCTTTTCACTTGGCTTGGAAAATTGCCTAGAATTTATTATGCAGCATTTAATTTACAGAGTTCCCCCTGTCCCCACCCCCATCAGTAGCAAAATATTGAAGTGTATCCAAGGTATAAAAAAGTCAACATATATGCAACATAATGATACTAAAATTTCCTAAAGAATTATGAGTAATGTTTGTGACCCTTAGCGCTAACTATTTAGGCAAACATTATTGATATTTTAAAATTTGCTAAAGTCCAGTAAATGCATCTAATCGCTCCATGAATCTTCTCTATAATCTGATGAACTCTAAATATTACTTTTCTCTATATATCATAGATGTCACCTACTGAATGGGCTCTAAAAAGAAAATGCTAAGTTAAAGGTTAATGAGATATCACTTAGTGAAAATGAGTCATAGACAAAACTTGGAAGGACCAAGGTGAATTTGAGACTTTTTTTTTTTTGGTACCTCGGATCAAACTCCGGTCCTTGCCCTTACACAGCAGGTGGTGAAACCACTGAGCTAAATCCCTGGCCTGAATTTGAGGCTTTTGAGTTAACTTCTAATCTAATCTTCTAAAATTCTCCCCTCCCCATGGTGGTGGCTCATTTTCTTTTCTGCATTCATATTTCCTCTTCCCTTGGGTATTCACTGACCATCATCCAATAGAACAGGGTCTTAAGGCATCAAGCCTTGGGGCCTCAGGAGTCCAACATGACAAAAGCACATTTATGCCTTTTGCCTTGACTGCTCTGCAGTTAACAGAACTGAGCACCACTGAGGCTTGTGGCCACAACTGCGAGCACGTCATGGGGTTTCCCTTGAACCCAAGTGTGTAGTACAAACCTGTGGGTTTAAACTTGGGAAAGATCCCAAAAACTGTAGAAGAGTTTGGGTAGAAAAGGCTAAAACAAAATATCAGGCCCAGAACCTGACAGGAGTCTTAGAAAGAGAAAGGGGCTGGGGAGGAAAGAAAGTGAACACAGCCCCTGAGACAAAATAGAAGCTGTGCCTTTCAAGGAGCCCTTTTCTGAAATTTCTGGCTAACTTCTAAAGAGTGGTAGAGTGAATTACCATAAAAGTAAATTAATTTTTCAAAATTAACTTTCTTCAAATGAAGGGGTCTATTCTGTTTCTCCCTTTTTTTAGATATTAAAAGCTTAATGCCAACATATATATATAGAGAGAGAGAGAGACAGAGAGAGAGAGAGAGCAATGATTGTGAGTAAATTGAAAAAGAATAGAGTTCCTGACACCCAGTACCTACAGGAGCATTTCAGACCAGTGAGAGAGTTGTTTCTAAGATGGTTCTTTCTGGTGGCCTACTCCTGGCTATATTGTGTCACTGAACCTACCTACTCTTCCCCTGCCCCTTGCTGAACAACACTCTGCACGTGGCACTAACCCTGCTTGGTGCCAGGCCCCATGTTATGTGCTGCTGTTCATTCTCACTGCTGCACATCCAGCGAACGCGGTTGAGACAGCACTAATTAGAGAGTGAAGGGAAGGGTCTGAAGAAGCTCCCAAAGGGTGAAAAAGTCAAAGTCTGTGTTGCTTTTACTGGTATGGGATCAGGTGGTCTACATCTAACAGAATGTTTTACCATAGGATGAGTTTTTACATAATCAGGAACATTTAGTTTTAAAATAAATGACATTGATTAAAATAAATGACAACCACAAAAAATACATGCAAAAAAAGTACCAGCAAGATGCCCTCCCCTGGCCAGAAAAGACATACCTGTCCTTTGAAAAATACAGTAGATGGAAAATCCTTTTCATTCTTTTTGCAGTGTAAACAATTAGATTCCCCCCAACAAATGTGTTCCGCTACAAGTTGCATTAAACCAAACCAACAAGGAGTAATTTTAAGGAGTATTACTAGGAATCTATCTTCTTCCTCCTATAGCAGAAAAACAGGGTTTTTGGAATAAAGGCATCCTAAACGTGGCTAATGAATGCTCCTCACAACCACCCAAGAATGAGTTGATGATGAAAGAATTAAATTTTTTTTCCACTTGAACAACTCTCCTGGCTGGATCTATCTTTTCCAGAGGGATTGACCTTTCTAAGGACTTGTGTCTGCGTGAGAGGTCCCACCCACCCCGTTACTATTTTAAGGAGATCCCTGAAAGGCTCCTTATTTTGCTTCCCTGCCCCCAACCCCATTATGCCACCACTGTGTGCTAGTGCTTGAAATTAATCAAGGGCCCCTTCTGGGAAAGGGATTCCTCTTTGAGAGAAACGGAACTGGACACTTCTCTGCCTTCCTGCTTCCCTTCGCCCTGTCAGCCCCTGCTCCCCAGTGCGCCCCAGACAAAGCCCCAGGACTCCCTGGAAGCGGCGAGGAGCCGCTGATCTGCCCTTGCCAGACAGCTGCTGTTTGAACCCAGTTCTGACCGTAAAATCAAAAGTGGGTCCGAGGGAAGCGGTAAACACTGTGCAATGAGCCTTTTGAAGGCAGCTGATGCCTCATTTGGGGTGACATGTTGTGGCTGATGAGTGTGGATGATGTGGGGTTTTCGATAAGTGCCTCATCAGTATCCTCATCATGCTCGTGTTGCTCCGCCGCGGCGTGTGCCCTGACTTGATTGTAATTGCCCGAATCTGCTCCCGCTGCTCAGGCGCGCACAGTAATATGCAATAAAACAGCAAGAAGTGAATGTTAACCATCTGAGTTCTGACACGGCGGCTCTGCAGTTCAAGATCTCCATTAAGGACCAGGAAGAGGAGTGTGTGTGTGTGGGGGGGGGAGCCTATAAGAAAAGAAGGATTCGGAAAATTCCCAGGGTCTGCTTCTGTGCTCAAAGGCAAAGTACAGAAATTAAGGAGCTGTTTAGTTTTAGATCCTCCCAGGTATAAACTAACAGGTAGTTTGCTGGTCTTCAGTATAATTAATATTTTCCCATCCCAGGTGTCCCTACGTTTGCTCATTAGCTCTAACAGGAGGCACCGCTGTAGCCCTTCCCGAAGTGTGCCTGGTGGTCACTATCTTCAGGGTAGGCTGGGCCACTCAATTTGTCAGTGCTCCTAGTATGCAGTAGGTTATTTCAGGTACAGAATTTATAGGGTGCAATTTTTCAGAGAACTCAAGGAGGCAAACACCCAAAGCATTGCTTAATCACGTCATTTGCTGGGGACTGGCTTGGTTTTCAACTTCAGTAGCATCCACAGGGTGACCTAAGTTATCTCTTCTATCATTTCCACACACCTATAGAGGCCTCAGTTCAATACTGAAACTTTAAATCTGATGGTGTCAGGACTACCAGGTCCTGGTGAATGAAGTGGCCCCAGGACTGTGCGTTTCCTCTTTAACTGTGAGAACAGAGAGCCTATCTGGGAAAGGAGACCTGAGCTGGGTGGGCCTAGAGCAATCACTTCTTTCTCAGGTGAAATATTGTAAGTAAGGGGAGAGGAGAGCGTTTATAGTGTATTTTTAAAGAAATAAGGTAATTTTCTTAAGTTAGATTTTGTATAGCCTGGATCAGTATAGATCTAATGATAAATATGCACACTGGAGAGAAAATCTAATTTCCATATTATAAACTTGCTTGTCTTACCCCATACCCCTGTTCCCCACCCCCAGAATGAACCATAAGTGCTTATCCTTTGTAGGTGAAAGCTACTATCCAACATATTGTCTACTTAGGAGTATATCATAAAGTATCTCCAAGAAAATACCCTATTCTTTGCAGTTTCCTGTCAATTGAGTCCTTTGGAAGCCAGTGGCAGTGGTAACTTCAAAATGAGATTTTAATTACATATGGAAACCTTTACCGTTATTTTTCATTTTAAAGAAAGTACGGTTTCCTCAAAAAACATTTATTCTCTTTTTTCCCTCCCCATTTCTAATAGCAGTGTCTTTTCAGAACTTTACAAGTACCATTTGTTTGGACCATGGGTTTTCTCCTTGCTCAAAAAAAAAAAGCCTCACATTTGAAACTAATGAATTCAGCCTGCAGTCCCACTTGGAAGCCCCTATACAGATGGAGTTTCATTAACTGTTTGAATGTCTGTATCAGTAACTGCTCAAGAGAAACAATTCCTGCCCACATGGATAATTAATAGAACACTTCACAGAAAAAGACCATCTCTGATAGTAACTACCTGGCTCTTGCGTAACAAATGTGCAGCTATAATTTCTCCGCCTGTGCCAGCCCTTCCTTAAAGCAGCCACAAAGCTTCTCTTTGTATGGACTGAGTGACTGCAACTGCTTCCCTATGATTGCTGCAGCCCACCAGGTTTTGCGTAAGTCCTTGGTAGCTTCAACTTGGGTTGACACAAGAAAAGAATGAAATTAGCCTTGGCTGCCGCACTCAATAATGCTATAGGAAACAGCCTTTCTCTCTGCCCCAAGGACATACTTTTCTTCGATTATAATGGCCTTGTCTATCTTTTATTAAGCAAGGTTTAACTCTGAATGTTTGGACCAAGTTCTCACATGGGGTTATCCCATTCCATCTTTTAAAATTCCTCTCCTGCAAATTCAGGTGGACAAAGTCTTACTGTTTCCTTTTTGCCTTAACCAGGTATGCAGTGCTGGTAGCTTTCACATAGCTGTTGTTTTTTATCCAAGAAGTGGCTGCATTTCTGAAGTGGGTGATTGCAGGACAGAGTTCTGACTCTTCTAGTTAATTTGGTGTTCTATTGAAGTTTGCAAAATGTTTTCTTAACAGGTGATACACCAGGGAAGGCTTTTTACATCTCTAACAGATACATTAAATAAGTACAATTTTATAATAGTTTTTAAAAAGCTAAAAGAATATTACATAGCAGAAAAACGAAAATGGATAAACAATTTCAATGAAAGTGTAAGTACCCTAAATTGGTGCACTGTAGGGATGTATTCTAGAAGGAAAGAAGTTAAACCAGGAAATGTTAGCAAATGCTACTAGGACCCCAACAAATTTCTTCTCTGAAACTGATGAGTGTGTCATTTTTTTCCTCGAAATTGATTATAAAGAATGTGCAAATGAGCAAATAATAATTTCTAAAGTATATTGGTATACAAAATATTTCTAAGTATGTATCAATCTGTTTTTTATATACTGGTCCAGAGAAGTCATAAATTGAAAAGGAAGCTACATAGAACTTTCTACATATCAAACACACATGTTTAAAATTCATATTCAAATGTCCCGTGCACACACACTTTTATAGTGTATGTTCACATAAATCTGAAGTAAAGGTTTTGTAAGAGTTTGCTCCTAAAAATAGTTTGCTGGTGTAGCAATTAAGGAAAAAATAGTGAAAGGCAGAAAATGAATTCTGAAATACAAAAAGCTTTTGTTAAATGGCAGGTTTAATCAGTAAGAATGCAGAAGTCAGCTTTTAGATGGTGTACATTAGCAAACCTGATTGGATTCAGGCTTGCAAGTTCCGGCTGTGAATTCTGCACAAGTTGAGGGATGTGCAAAAACTGCAGCATCAACAGTTTATTTCAAAAAGGTTACCAAAAGATAATACAAACTAAAAACAACATCGTGGTAACATTGCAGCATTGATAGATGGGGTTACCATGGGCACCAGAGAGACGCTCATTATAAGGGCTGCTCCCTTCCATTAGTTAGGGGGATGAACATAAGCAGGGTGCATATGGAGGGCCTGGCGTCATCAACTGAACCGTGGTGTCTTCTTTCCATGGAGTTTCAACAATTGCTCTGCAGTGTTGATCAATGGAGGAGAATGTGTCTATATATGTCTACATACTTATGTATCCTTGTGAAGTGAGAAATAAATGATACCTTAGATTTTATAGAGAAAGACTAGTTCCTTGCCCAGGTCGTATGAGCAGTGTTGGAGAATCAATTGGTGACCCCATGTGGTTGCCAAGGTCCTTGTCATTTTCCCATATGATCTATTGTAGGAAAATGAATGGCCAGCTATCCTTCCATATTATGGGTTTGCTCAAATCAGAATCAATCCCAACCTACAAATATTGACCAGAATTGGATAAGCTTAGGTTGCCTTGGGCCCAAACCAACATAAGAGTCAGGAAAGGACTGGTTCTAGAGCCAAAAATTAAATGTGAGTTTATTCAAGCAAAGGCTTAGGATAGCCTTGGTATCCAGAAATAAACTGCCCCTCCTGGTAGAGGTTCCAACCTCCCTAGCAACCTGGACAGATTTTTGGGTCAGAAATTAAACTTTTTCTCAATTTAGAACCACAACCCTGGGATTTAAAATGCAATTTAAGTTATTATAACTTATTCTATTCTATCCCATGAACACATAGAGATTTGATGATTAATAATAAATTCATAACATAGAGTCTGTTGGTATTACCGTAGTTTCACAAGAAAAGTGAAAGACAATGAAAATAGTGGCTGTTATAGGTGTAGCAGAGAAAATGAGCAAATACCCAAGTGTAGATAAATAAGATAGTCTCATCTTTCCTAAACTTGGAACAAAAGAGTCTAAGCAAAGATCTGATTCCTTTCTTTTACCCTATAGGGAGAATTTTTAAAGAAAAAGAAATGCATGGAATAAACTCAAAGTATGCCTCAAGACAGACAAAGGGAATGCAAAATTAAACCCTTGATATGAAAGGGAAGGTACAATGAAGCCTTCTAGAAGAGATACCTTTGGAGAAAATTTCAATTTCACTGTTTCTTTTCTTTCTTGCTTGCTTATTTTCCCCCCACAGATATGCTTGTTGGAAAGCCTGAAAGTCTTTTTATTATTTCTTCTTTCCTTTTCCTTTTTATTATGTGGTATATATTTTTTGGAAAATTTTCCTTCCAATATCAAAGTGGTTCCTATTTTTCTAGTATTGTTTCTGATACCTAACTGTGACCAATAATACCTTCCATTCAATTCTTTCTTTCATCAGCTCCATTTCTCTCATTTCCTTCAACTCTCTCTCCTTTACCTCCTCTTTACCTCTTATTAACCCTTGCAGTTCCAGGTATGTTGTGATTTCACAAAGATACATTTCTGTCTACTTTTTTAAAAAAAGTCTAACCTACATTTCTATGTAATCTCAAGTTTCTATCCATGATTTTGTCTAACTAAATCAGTGGAATGAGTCTTTTAGCAAACAGGGAACTCATTAATTTATTATATATCATGATTTTGCCTATGTTTTGAGGGTATTTGTAAAATGCTATTTTCATTAAGAGAGTAAATTACTGTATATTTCAGTGCAAGTATAGAATAACACCACTAATAGCTTTATATTATATTGGCTTTAAAAATCACTGATTTCTGAGGATCTCTAATACTGTTTGTTCATGATTTGGACATGGAATGATGTCCTTTGTCATTTTTTCCAAGTATTTCTTCTTATGGAAGAAGAATGTGTTATATATTCTGTTGAGTGGCATTTATGGCATGAAAACAGATCTATAGGGAGCCAAATATGTGAGAGATGAACTAGAATTTATAGTTGCCAGATAATTTCTGTATCTTAAGCTTCCAAACATGATAATGATGTTTGAGTACATTTATAATTTTTTCACCATGAAAATTCCCAATTTATGGATGAGAGCTATCTCATTTATAATGGCCTCCTTATTCTTGAATGTTTCCTTTTTTGGTATATTGTTCTGCATATTTATATTTTAATGCTACATTTCTTTGTATTAGGCTCTGAAACACAAGGGAAAAATAATGTTCTTGAAAACCAGGGATTATGCTTGCTTCTGGGTATGGCGATGTAAAGCATTTCATTAATAATAAAAAAGTTAGAGAAATAAAATTCAAGTGTGCTTATTTACCAGAAAAAAAGTCTTTCTTTATATCTACTCAGAAAGGGATTTTAAGAACTCACTATTTGACTAAACATTCAGAATTTACACTACAATACTCTCTGTACATTAAGAAACTTATTGGAGAATTGATGAATATGGCAAGATACTTTGCATGAATCAATAATGGAATCTTTCACAAACCTGACAACTTGGAAATTTCTTTTTACCACTTTGGAAATAAGGCTTAAGGTAAGCTCTTTTTTTTTCCTCTTTTAAGAAAAAGTTCATTTTTGATACAACCTAGGAATAAATCTAAACTGTTTAAAAATGTATGGAAGTAAAGCCTTGAGCAAATGAAAACTTAAGACTTAGGGGAAAACTTTTTGGATATATCTGAGTGACAAAGTGCTTTTTTGGTAACAATATAATTATTCATTCCCCCCAACTTATTTAAGGCTATTAAGTAGATCAAATTTAAAATAAATGAAATAAATCATCGAGAAAAATACTATTATCAGGATTAAATTGAAATGAGAAATGTCTAAGAAACCTTAGACGGTAGAGTAATATCTTAAAAATATTCTGAAAGTTATTATGTTTTCCAAATTCAGAAAAGGCATTAACTCTACAGGTTGTGCACCCTCTGAAAATCATGGAATATAGAACAGATTTTCACACTCTTTCAAAGTAGCCACAAAAAGAAAAAGAGCCAAAGATCCAAAACATTTGCTCATGCATCCAGATAACTTTTTATTATACATAATGTAAAAAAAGTATGTTCTTCACAAATTTATTAGCAAGATGGTTACAGCAAATGATCTTTTCTGTAGTAAATTATCTTTGTATTAGGAAGTTTCCTTTTTCAATTTTAGTATTCTCTTCCTTTATTTTCATACTTGTCCCTTGTACATAAACTTTCATTTCCACTGGTTGAATTTGAACAATAATATTTTCATTTTCATTGTGTTCTAAAAGAGACCTTTAGTATAAATGAATTACAAAGCCCATAAATTATGAACATAATTTTTATTTTTTTCATGAATGTGGAGGTATTGTATCAGTGAAAGCAGCTTTCGGGATTGCTGAGGAGATCACATTCTTTTAACAGACAACAGTAATTTTCTCTAACTACATTATGTCTCTCAGTGTCAGCATAATAATTATGTGCTATCAGTTTTATGTCATTTCCTCTGGGATTCTCTGTCTACCATGCACCACTTTTAACTGTTTCACTTTATTCAACATGCTCTCTAATTGCCATATCAAAGGTTTACTTGAACTCCTTTTTAAGTATAATGGATTTGACCATAAAATCATGCATTTGCAGTTGAATATGCATTTACATCAAACTTATAGCTTTAAATTTCACTTGGAAGAAAAGCCTCATGTTTTAGTGCAGGTTTTGAATGCAGATTTACTATAAAATAAGTGAATAATAATGCCAGGTTATTTTGGAAAGTGTTCTTTTATGCAATCCCTGCATTTAATACAATCACAAAATGGCTGCCCAACAGGTGGTCTTTTCAGAGTGTTAAGCCACAACAATCAGAACAAAAAGGACACCAGAATCTAATGTTCTTCAGAATTTAAAAAGCTGTTCACTTTCTTTTGTTAATTTTCAGATTTAGCCATGTTCATTATTGTTGAGCCCCAAATGCAAGACATTCTTTTTTGACATTTTGCCCTAAATAGACACTGACCGAGGCTGACTCTCCAACTAGCTGTTTTGTCACATGCAAGCGGAAACTAGTCATGAACAATGAGTATGCATTCTTGGTACTTAAATGGCTAAGGAACAGACCAGTTTTGACCTGCTGCAAATCTGGCAAAGTCTGGGTTAACAAAAGTGTGTTTGACAAAAGATGAAGTTTCTTTTCCTATATTTTCCCCAAAAGTAAGTATTTAATTATGTCTTAACACATTTTCTTCTTTTTTGCCTAGAGGATTATATGTCCTAGTGACAAGCTCATTCACGCTCTGAGGTTACAGTGTGGCATTAGGGACTATACCATTCAAAAGCCTTCTTTGGGCAGAAACTATTCTTTTACCAATAATTATTCACTTTAGAGAAAAGGGTTAAAAATGTGTATATATATATATATATATAATTTCATTATAGTATAACCATTTTACTGTAGCTAGCATTTTATAAGATAAAGTTATTTAAGGAATGTATCAGAAAATTGAAAAAATGTAGCAACATATTTTTCTAAGCAAAAGATCAAACTGCATTAAATATAAGAGGGAAATGCTTCAAGAGGTTTGAATTTATAGATAGACAAATTAATAAAAAAAGGAAATAAAGAAAATAACTTTCATGTTTAAATGTAGAACTTAAAGCATACTTTAAAATAACTTGTTATGTGTACTATCTATCCATCATTATAAAATGTGTAGCCTTTTATTTGGAAGTTTTAAAAATACTAATATGTATAAGGCATGGCATCATTTACATTTCTGTAAAGCTAAATTATGCTTCACTTAGGGAAAGAGTCTAGTAATAGCTGTTTGTGAGAAGGGCATAAGTATAGATTTTATGGTATGAATAAATTGAAGTAATGTATATATAATAAATTTCCATTCATTTTCAATAAATAAATAGGAAAGTTAAAATAGCTGAAGTAGTTTTTGTCAGGGTGATATTGTAGAAAGAGAGAAGTAATAAAAATATCTTGCATTTAAGAGCTTTATTTAAAAATGCAACTTGGGAATGTCACAAGTCCCTCCAGATTCACTATATTACCCTTGCCACGTGCAACAGTGCTACTCAAAGAACACCAGTGTTCAGCGTGGGGAACCTGTGGCCCTGGGAATTGTCTTCACAGTCATCAAAAAAGTTTGTATTATATATAGTAGTTTAAAAAAAACCCTGCATTATTTTTTATTGTATCTAAATCCTTCATACTCCATAATGGGTGTATTAGACATAGGCTTTAGTTTTTAAAATATAGTTTACTGTGATGCTTATAGCCTTTATTAGACGGTTCTAAACAACTTTCATTTTTCAACAATTCCAAAGCTTTCTGGCTTAGAGTGTTTCAGCCTAATCATCAAAACTTTTATTTGATTTTTGAAGTAAACCTGTTTTCCCCATGTAAATTTGGGTAGGCCTCAAATAAAATCTGGTAAGAAGAGATCAGGAAATTATTGTCAGGCCAGGAAATGCCATATATCATGTCTTTTAACATTTCTACCCATATTCTATTGGCCAGAACTCAGTTTCAAGGATCTTAGACTATAAAAGGGTCTGAGAATTGTAGCCTCCCCTTATACTCAAAGAAAGAAAATGGTATTGGGAAGCTTCAAACAAATCTCAGCCAACATGATTGTTAGTAAATGATTAGAGGTCATTTGCTTTTCTTCCCAATTACATAGGCATTCTTACCTTCATGCTCAGCTTGTATGTGCACCTTAAGTGTCTTGGTGACATCTTTGGTCTGCATCCTATCTGAATTGATCACTAGCACTTGGGGAAAAAATTAAATAACTTTCTAGTCTTTCCAAAGCATCTTAACTGATCTGGATTTTAGGGAGTTTTAATTAGCTTATGACGGCATAAAGAAAGCTGTGTACTTGCATTTATCTAATAAACAATGGCCCTTAAACTTGTTTGGATCTATCTAAGTGTCAAATGTAAACTAGAACATTATTTAAATTATTATAATAAATTCCCAGAAAAGAAAACTGAGAGATTCTGCATAGATACCATAGGATTTCAGTGGTGCTAATTATATTTTGAATATGTAATTTATTTTTGTTTTATCTAATTACTAATACAGTTGGCTTTAAAGTGGTTATCCTAGAGATTACTGAAGGAATTCTTGATTTATTACAGTATAATATATGATATTACTTTTTGTATTCATTAAGTTTATTGGTACATTTTAGGTATACAATATGATGACATTCATCATCAGAAATTTGTATCTTTACATGATATATCTTGGTTCTTATTTTTTTCCCTATTCCCCTGCCCTCCCTTCAACCCCTCCACCCCTCCCTATTTACAGAGATTTTGTTTCAATTTTTTCCTTTTCTTATTTTTTTCCTTTCCCTTCTTTCCTTTTCCCTACCCTTCCCACTTCCCCTTCCCCTTCAGTGATGCTAATTATAATTAAAGTAAAACTACAGAGGTATGAAGTTCAACAGAATATATTACTAAAATAATAAAAAGTCTGTTCATTGATAAAGGTCAGAGACAATGTTAACGTTGTCAGTGACCTACTTGAGTAGACTATGCCTCCATGGATTGTCAAATGTATATATTTATTATTTTTTATCACCTTGTTCAAAAGTATGAAGAGTGGTATGTCTTCATTATGAATTTTAATATCAAGTAGCATTGGAGATGACTACTCGTATTATACTCTTGGAGAGTTTGTATTATATTGTGGAACTGGAAAATGATGCCATACTTAATTTGGACAGCTAGTCCAGCCACATGGACAGAAGCAATTCACCTGCACTTATGAAACAGATTGGTAGTGAGAATCTATTTTGCTGCTGAGATCAAATAGATTTTTCATGATATTGTTATGCTAAGTTGAACATCATACCTTTTATGTTCTCTCCATTTGGCCTTGAATAAACATCAGTATAATAATAATCTAAATGGTTTGAAAGTGGTCATGGGCAGTTGCCCATCTGCTTTGGACAGAATTATACAAATCAATTACATGGACATAAAGGGCAAACAAATGTGGGCAAACCAATAACAAAAATGAAATGGATGAACTCTCAAGTTTTGTTCATCATATATAACCCCTTCAGTAACCAAAGATGGGTAAATTACACTCATCAACCATGAAAAATTAGATGATTTGCACATAATAGTTTTGAAACAATGCCTTTCAATCCTGGTTCTGATGAGTATTCTGTAAATGATACAGAATAGCTTTATTGAAAGTCTACAAAGGGTATTGTTTTGATACGGTTTGTTCTTTCCTAGGGAGATTATTTCATGAAATTAGTATTTGCTTTCCACTCTATAATTCTAAATGCAAATTCCAATTGCTCAGCTATGTTTAGGTAAAAGTGAACACTATCATAGGAGTGGAATGAATATAGACTTAATTTTAAGAAATCAGTACTGAAGCTATAGGCAAGGATTTACCTTGAAAGAAACCAAAGGAAACTCTTTTAAGTTTTCCATTGGGCATTTTTTGAAGAAAGTCATATCAAATTCTGTACTACACCTTCAAAAAGTCATCAGTGAAGAAAACTTACATGTTGGGATAAAGGTGAGCAAAGTCTAAAATATGTAGCTTTTTCAGAGTGTGTTCTTCATCTCTGAAGATAAGACTTAATGAGATTACTCTTCTAATCACGAGACTGTTTGGGAGATCATTGCTAAAAATCCCTGATGGACAGGTTTCTGATCCCAGTTGTCTGTTTCTGTTGAGACCCTTTAGTATCACAGTGTATTAGTTGTTCCCTCCCTTACCAAAGAAGCCTCCAATTTGCAGACTCTGGGCTCAAAATCCCAGTAGCCATCTTCTCAGAATGGCTACCAGTTTTCTAAACTGACGAGAGCCCATGTGTGAAGAAGCAGGCTTTACCAAGAGAGTGTTGCATTGGCATAGGAAGAATGAACTGATTACTTGACTGGTTAAACTGGAATAGGCTGTGCACCTTGATAACCACACCTAAGATATCTCATCAGATATCCCCAGCCTGGACAAAAGATTCTTTGAGTCTCTTCCTCCCCTGTTCTGCAAACTTACTATATAAAAACACCAAAAAGTGATTTTATTTCCACTTCTATGTTTTGTCACTGTTTTCCTTTGTTTCATGCTTTTATTGACTGCTCACTCCATGCTAGGCCCTCTGTTAAGAGCTTCCCCACCTTTCTCCCTCCGATACTTTCTTCTAAAGTGGAGATGTGATGTAAATTTACATATTCTAAGCCTTAAATTTTTATCTTGTTCTGACAGTTTGTCTAGGAAATCTTTCTAATTTCTATTCACTATCTGTCAGTGTGTGTGTGTGTGTGTGTGTGTATGTGTGCGCGCGCGTGTGTGTGTATTCTACCAGCACCTGCACAGATCTTGATCTCTTAATCACTCAGTGTTATTGCATACTATTGTTGTGTTTTCAAAGCCCTTCATGCATTAGGATTAATCCAGAGGACTTAAGTTTGGCACTGGGGGAGTTAAAACACTTGAAGGGTAGTGTAAGTTCTTAATTAATACAGAAAGAAGAATCACTTAGAATTTATTTAAAAATATCCAATGCTGATCCAAATAATATTTTGGAATAAATGGGTATGTAGTGAGCAGTCTTCCATGGTTCCTCATTCACTGATTCTTCCTGCTGGTGTGAGGGCTGTTCAAAATAGCACTTCACTTTTTGGTTTATTTATTAAGATCCTGCACTCAACTATAAGAAATTAGCCTCCTAGAGGTGAATCACTTCCTACACTGCAAAGGAGAAATCTATTCCTATAGCAAAGAAGAAAATCCTGCATACATTCCTGAGCTGACAATAAAAAAGATCAAATAGGTTTATTGCACAGCACATTCCAAGTGTGAATAGGGCAGCTGGGTGTTTAAGTAATGTGCACTGAGTGTCTAAAAGGGTGATCTTGTCACTTCCCGTTAGACAAGGGGTATGTCCATGATAGGAGCATGATGGGATTTTGTGAACCTTTAAACTCAAAGCTCTTTGATAATTGAAAAATGGAATAGCTCAAAGAAAGTGTTTTCCCCCATATAAGATATTTTGAACACTAATAGCATAACTGCATGAAAGAGACAATGAGAGAGCTCTAGCCAAGTCCTGCATCAGATATGCTGAAATCACCCTTCTGCAAGTCGACGTCATTGCTTTCATTATCTACAAAAGGCTCTGACAGGAGAAATATTTCTTTTCCCCTGTCTGTTTTCATTTGGTGTACTGGAATCTAGTTTGTTGAATTGGAGTTTTCAAAGAAGTTTGGAATTTTCATTCTTGAATTCCGGAATTTTCATTTCCAGGTAACTAATGCCAGTTAGATATTGAGTCTCCTCACAAAAGTGCATTCTTCATAAAGGCCTCCCCAGGAACAAAGATGTACTGACTTACAGTTCAACTGCCTCCCTGATGTTGCTGTGTGAAGAAGCCAGACAGGGGCTAAGAGAATTACTAAGTTTTGGTCATGCCTCTCTCCCACTCTTTCTGTTCCACCTTTTTCTTTGTTTCCTTGTAAGTATTAAGTAGAGATGTGTGTGCGTGTGTGTGTGCACACACACACAAATCCATTCATACTTAGAAGAAAAAAACTCACGCAGAGCACACATCATGTCCTGTGGAAAGGATATATATAACCTTCACTCTATGACCACTTCACTCAATAAAGCAGTTTTTTGCCAATAACAAATTTGTTAAATAATATCAGCTTGGGGGCTGACTTCTAATTTCTACTTCTCATGACACTTCAACAATTACACAAGAAGCGTTGATTTAACATTGCCTATGCACACAACATTAGTATGATGGAAATGTAGCCCCATCCTCTTTACCTAAATGGATTTGTCTACTTGTCTATTTGTCTATTTGTCTAGCTGGCCCTCTTGGTGAGGTAGGTTACCCTAGGTCAGCATTATCCCCAAATCCTCCCTGTCACAGCTCACTGTTCCCTGGAGTTTAGGGTAGCTGATTGGCCAGTCGAGTGGAGCGAATTATTCAACTATGCATATGGTGAGTGGAATAATGATTCAGCCATCCATAGTAATACAAGGTCTCTATCAGGAGGGAGGGAGGCTGGCTTTAGAAAGATGTTTCTGTGACCAGCAGATCTCCATCTTTGGGTGACCATTGACTGCCTCACTACTCCATTATCTGTATCTTAGGAAGGGCACAGAGACAGAGTAACTGGATCTCCCTCCAAAGAGCCTATATTCTGGAGATTGAGATGCAAACCTGAATGAGAGTTTCTTTGGGGGAGTGGAAATATACTGTTCCCTGTATCAAGAAATGTTACTTTTCCAGGCAGCCAGATGAGCTGGCTTTCAGAGGATGTACAGACTGATGGAATCTTGCCAGCTAATGCCAAATACCAAGGTATGTGAGAGGGGTGTGTTAAATAAATTAATATGTGAACTTTTTTTCTGTAGCATTTCATCTTTCATGTTAGTAGCTTAGCAAGAAGTCCATCTTTTGGTTTTTGTGGTTTAATAGAAACTGTGTTGTAGTTGTGATGTGCTGAAAAATTCAGAGTGGACAATCTCTGTATCTCTTCATTTGAGGAGAAGTCAATTGTGTTTCTGCTCTTCTCGAGAGGGTAAATCCTTATAATTTTATTTTACCAATTAATTCTCCCTTTTGTCTAACTGGTCACTTTATTCTGTATTTATGCAAGGTCACCTCAGCCTTTTCCCTGTCCATCTGCTGCTTAACTTAGCCCTACTACAAATGAATTTGCCATTTATTGTAGAGGCAAGAATATGGACTTCAGAAAGAGCAGTCAGGCCAACCACCTCTGTCTTTTACTGAAGGTGAATGCCTCACCTTTTTGAATCTCAAGTCACTTATCTGTAAGGGATAACAATACAATAACCTCTTTCCTTATTGCAAGGATTAAATGAAATAATGTATAAGAAATATTTCATAATTTGTTGTGGATACTCCAAATTATTAGTACTAGCTGGCTTTTTCTTCCTTTCATCCATTTTCTCCTGCTTACCCATTAATAAAGTCACAGGAATAAAATTGCAAATATTTGCTGTACAGATAGTTATGTTTAAAGAGACATTAATAGAGTATTTAAAAACAGATCCACTGTGGTTTATTGAAAGGCCCACTTTCTGAAATTTTAGCTTTGAGTCTCAGAGATTTAGGGTAAGACCATGTTTGTAGTGATAATGTCTTATTCACACATGTACCAAGTCATAGTAATCTATTTATTCTCCAGATTGTAGCCAGAAACCAGTGACTTTTGTAATTGCAAATCGGATGGGGCCACCCCCTTGTCTTTACACTAAGCCCTTAACCTGATTTGCAAAGCCCTTTGGACCTAGATCCTTCCTCTCTCGCAAGGATTTGTCTCACACTCTTCCCTCTGAGATGTTGCCACAGTGCTCCACACATGGTAGCTAAACCAGGACAATACATTGAGTGAATAATGAGATGGCTACATTTTCTGTAGCTTTTACTAAACTATAGAATTCAAGCAGGTGGCCTTCTGGCTGCTGCAGGAAAAAAATTATTAATATTAAAATCTAATATATATCTGTATTTGGTTGTTAATAAAAATTTGATAAATTCAATTAACATGTTTGGATTTTTTTAAATGTAGTTTTATCTCCCTCATTGGAATTCTCTATTTTGTTGGCTATGTGTATGGTGTACTTTTTGAAAGACACACATCTACAATTTATAGCATATGCTGAGCTTTGAGTGAAAATCAATGAACTTACGTGCATTTGATATGTAAAAATAGAAAAAGTAGAGAGGTAAAAATGCCTACATTTCCTCAAGTATTTTCATAAAAAACATCCAACTCTTCAAAATAGTGTATAAGAAATATGCTGTGAAATAAACTTTAACCACAAATTACATCCTGCTTTTTGCTGGAACTACTCCCAGGGAGATACTTTTCCAGAGGAGGGAGATAGACAGTAAACCTCATGTGTATGTAGTTAGAAGAAGCTGAATATTAGGAGGAAAAAGTAAATAGAGCAGGTGAGAGGAATCTGGAACCTGGGAGTGAGGAGAGAAGGCAGGATATATCTGGGTCTGTGTAGAGCTCATTGTAAGTTTGCTAGATTTAGAAAAAGCAAAGCCCAAATAAAGGACACCCAGTTAGATGTGATTCTCAGATGAATAACAAACACTAAAACACTACTGGTTGCTTATCTGAAATTCACATATACCTAGTGTCCAGTATTTTATCTGGCAACTCTCCACTGAAAGTACAGTTTGAGCCAAAACATGAATGGGAGGTGGAACAGTAATCTAGGCAAGGAGGTGGAAGGATGCTGGGAGTGAGGCCAGCATGGCCGGGTCTGGGAGTGGAGGGAGAGGGTCAGAGAAGTCACGGGACGTGGGCACAGGCAGATCATGTAGGGCCCTATCAGCCTTTGGAAGGACTTTATTTATTTATTTTTTTCTTGAGTAAACTGAGAATCCATTGTAGGATTTTCAGCAAAGAAGTGATGTGAACTGATTTCTGATTGTAAAGAATCACTCTGACTTCTGTGTTCAAAGTAGAGTGAAATGGCAAGGGCAGAAGAGGGGGACCCTAGGTTTTTTATTTATTTATTTTTTGCAGTTATCAAGAGGATTAGTATGACACAGCTCAAACTAGAATGAAAGCAATGAGAACTGATTCGATTTCAAGTATATTTTGAAAGCAGAGGCAACAGCATTTTCTGACAACATTGAATGTGGGGTATAAAAGATAGGAGTTAAAGATGGTCCCAGGGTTTTTTGACCTAAGAGCTTTGGAAAGGAATGGTATTGCCTGTCACTAAGATGTGAAAGGTGACCAGAGCAGGTCATAGGAAAAGATAAAAAATTTAGTTTTGGAAGTGCTGAGATCGATATGACTCAAGACATTTAAGGGAAGATTTGGGGTGGGCTCCTGGATAGTTTTGTCTGAGCAGAAGATATACATTTTTCTTTCTCTATAATCTCTACTTAACTCTATATTATCAAAAGGAAATAGCTGGTCACAATTCTTATAAGGAAATTTTTGCTGCTCACTTCTACTTTAGGGTAGAAAATAGTGCTTTCTTTCAGCCTGTTGCTTTGCTTAAACCACCTATCGTCACTTCTGAAAAATAGGAGTAAAGTGCGATGGATTTAAACATTTCTTTGCTTTTCTTCCTTCAGAAATCCAGGAAAATGGAGTCATTTTTTTTTCTTACACGAGGCCCCTTCTAGTGAGATTTTTCTCCAGTTTGTCTTTAGGGGTCCAGTTCTAGCTAATCTTCTTCTTTTTGACTCTTAGCTCTTTCAGAATCTACTCTTCAAATGAGATTTAAAGTCACACAAGTGTCCAGGCCAGGGTTGGCTGCTGAGTTTAGATGGGGAATTAAATTTCCGTGATTGGTTTAGACTAATATAGCTCAATTAAAATTTCAAGCTCCCACATGCCAAATGTTTTCTATTTATAACTGAATAATAAATATGAATAAATAAAGTAAAGGACAAACATTGTGTAAAACTCGAGAGTAGACAGAATGGGAAAGTAAAATCTTTGTTAAATAAATTGAACAACTGATTTTGTTTTTCATGTTTTCACCTGAATATACTACCAATTGCTAATAGAAGAAGGTTACAGGAAAAACTATAGGACAAGGAATAGAAAAGGGACTGTTTTAAACTCAAAAAGTCTAAATTTCAAAAACCTAAATGGTGGGTCTAGTTTTGAGAAGGTAAAATCTAAAAGAAGACATCATATTCAAACTTCTCTAAGAGTGAGATTCTATTTTTAGTTTTTAAACAATAGGCTTTTATAATGTCAAAAAATTTTTACATTTTGTGAAATTTTGTTAAATTGGATTAGGAGTAAACTAGTTGGATTACTTAAACATTGGATTAAGGATGAAGTAATTTTTAAAAGAATTCTGATTCATTAAATACCTATGAAGCCTTGGGGAAATATTTTAACTTTTGGCATATTTCATTTCTCACATGTAAAAAATGAGGATTCCAGGCAGCTTTAAACCTCTTCCCAGAGTAAGAATGAGACTAGGTGGGAAAGCACTTTGAAAAATGTAAAGTACTTTACAAATTCAAGGGATTATTTTCCTCTTGTCAGTAGTTTCATTTAATCCAAGAATTCCTTCTACTCTAATGATTGACATAAAACATAAAATTAGATTCATTGGCAAAATATGAAAGAAGAAAAGGGCCCATTTCTTGAGGGAAAAGATTATTCTTTCAGTAATGGTGTTTCTGTGATAAATAAGGGTTAGCTATTGATACCTAATTTCTGTTATACTTACCATTTCAAGTTTCAGCTTTGTAATTATTTTGGTGAGAGCAAGAACCTCTCAGAAAGATTTGTGGTTTATGAAGAAATGTATACCTCCCCATGTTAATTTTTCTTATGTATTACATAAAACTAGTATATTCAGGTGGAAACATGAAATACAAAATCAGATGATCAAATTATTTAACAGAGCTTTAAAATTCCCATTCATATCAATGTCTATGTAGCCTTGAGCTTTACAAAATGCTTGTCCTTTCCTTGCTGTATTTGTTTGCATTTATTTTTTTCAGTTATAAGTAGGGAATATTCAGCATGTAGGAGCTTGAAATTTTAACTGAGCAAAATTAATCTAAACCAATCATGGAACTTTAACTCCTCTTGCTAGTGATTGGTTTATAAAATTACATGTGATGCAGTTCTGGCCAGTGATGTCTGATAAATAGACACCTGAAATGATACACTGCTTCTTTTGCTGTCATACAGTCCTTTATTTGTATGTGACACATGGAAGTATAACAGCCATCTTGCTACCATAAAGTAGCCTGAAGTTAACAGAGCAGAAATATAGGAAGAATCTTGGTTCTCAGTGACTATGTTACTGAGTTAGTGAATTGATCAACTTGGAATTCTCTTTATGTGTATTAATAAACCTTCTCACTGTTTAAGTCAATTGAGTAGTTTTCTGTAATTTGCATACAAAAGCTTCATACCAGATATAAAACCCTTATAATGTTTAGCTTTTTGGGTTAATTTTATTTATGTGTTCTCTTGAACATGTAAACTATGGTCCTTGAGCCTTTGCAGATCCTTCTAGCTCTTTTTAAAAGAAGCAACTGGGGCTGTTTTCAGTACCAAGATGGATACATAAACTAGTAAGGCTTAAAAGGGCAGAAGTTTCATGTTTTATGCATTAGTATACAGTAGTCACTTTATCAGAGATTTCACTTTCTGTGCTTTCAGTTAGTCATAGATAATCCCAGCCCAAAACTATTAAATGGAAAATTCCACAAATAAATAATTCTAAGCTTTATGTTACACTCCATTCTGAGTAGGGTTATAAAATACCAAACTGTCTGATCCTGAACTTGAAACATTCCTTTGTCCAGTGTATTACCTACATTGTATGTACTGCCTGCCTCTTGTTTTCCAAATTGACTGTTGTGTTCCAGTCACCCTTACGTGGTAGCTTAACTTTATGTCACAATACCTGTCACTCACTTCACTTTCTATCATCCTGTACATCAACACAAGAAAAGTGGGTATAGTACAGTGAGATATTTTGAGAGACCACATTCACGTTTATTACAATGTAACAGTTCTCTTTTATTACTGTTAATCTCTTGCTATGTCTAATTTATAAATTAAATTTTATCATAGGTAGGTATGTATGGGAAAAACAGTATATAGGGTTTGGTACTACCTAAAGTTTTAGGCATCCACTAGGGGTCTTAGGACTATACCCTGTGGATAAGGGGCATAACTATATTCCTAGCCCCAGCATAGTGCTTGTTGTATTATTCAACATATGTTGAATGAATAAATGAAATTTTCATAATCTCCTTTTAAAAATCATAATAGTACGTGAGGCTTATAGCCTCAGGCAAGAAACTAAGGTTAACAAAATGCTCTTTTAATTCCTTTTTCCCAGATTTTGACTTACACAAGTCAGAAGCCATGACCTTTCAAATATTGTCATATTTTTCTCATCACATTTAGTTAATTGGCATGAGAGTTCATCTACTGCTTAACTTTCTATTGAGGCAGAAAAATTAGATCAGGATTCTGAGAGCAAGGGGGAAAAAAAGCAGTGAATAGCTGCTATTTAATTGTACATTTCATGAAGGTTGGTTTTTTTTTTTTAGCAACATGGTAACTTTCAAAGTATCATTTCCAAACCTAAATAATTAAATCAACTGAGACGATATAGCAAAGAAACAGAATTGAAATAGTTAAAAAAGTGAACATATATCTTATGTTTGTCTATATGTTTTTTTCTATTACTCAATAGGTCTGGTTTTATTTCTAATAAATAATTGTTAATCCAAATCCCTCTTTTCAAATTACATTCTAGTAAATCTCTAGATAGCTTGTTTACCAATGTTAGAATATAAGTGCTTGGAATAAGTGGAAAGCTACACACTCCAGAGTTTACCACATATGAGTACAAATGGGAACAACTTTGTAATAAACTCTGGTTTATCAATAATTTGAAATATTAAATGACAATTAAAATAGATAAAATAGATCTACATAAATCAAAACAGTTAAAAATAAAAAAAGTTCAGTAAAAAGTTGCAAGTTTCAAATATAATTAAAATAACATGTTAAAAACAAAATAATATTGAAAATATTATGAGAATGACACGTGAATTTTAGGATTTTGATTCAGTCGTGCCTGTAGATTTTATCTTTCAGTACTTGCCCTAGTTATTTAACGCTAAAAATGATCCAAATATGGCAAATGTTAACATCTGTTAAATCTGGCAGTGGGGCATGGTAGTTTGATATGATTGTCTGTATGTTTCTCTACATTTAAAATAGTTCATATTTTAAAAATGGGCTCACAATTTCATAATTATAAAATAGCAAACATCTATTAGGCCTATTTATTTATTAGCCCTATTTATTAGCATAAAATCATATCAATATGCAAATTTTAAATTTTAAGATAACATGGAGAAACATTCTATTTTCTAGTGATTTATAGTGGTATAGATAAAGACCATCCTAGAAAGCCCATTTAAAGACAAAAAAGCAGTACTTCTCATAAATTGAATTTTCCAGACAGTGCTGTGCTTACCAAAGCTGTGAGTTTTAAGAATAAGTGAGAACATTTGAAGCATTTTTATCCTAGAAGGTTGGATTGTTTTTGAAAGTGGTCCTACTTGAAATTTAATGTTAGATATATGGATTTTTATAGATCTTCAGATTTGAAAAATATATTTTAACTGTCAATATACCAGAAGTTACCACCATTTACATCTAGTTCTAATGAATCTTAAAATTAAATATGTATCTTATGCCATGTTATGAATAATTTATAGACGTAAGTATACAATTTTTAAAGTATTAGAAATTTTAGTAAGAATTTAAAAATAGTGAACACAATTTTTATTTCATATTTTTTTGGTTTTGAAAGTATGTTTATTCACAATGGGCAATGTTGGTTGAATGTAACTATCTGCTAACTTGTTATTAATAAACCTGGAATATAGCCATTTTGTAAATAGTGATTTCAGATTTCAAATACATTTCTATTAGATTGTAATTTATCATGTCTTCTTGTTCTTATATTCATATTGCCAAAATGTAATACTTTAAAAAACTCTCATGGGAAGGTTTTGTTGAAGGATGGTCATTCCTGCAATACATTTTGATTTTTAGATTTATCAGCACCAATTAGTCACCAATAGTTCCACTGATTTTTTTTCATTTCTACATCATTTAATTCCTTTCATTCACCTTTGTGTACATGGTTGTCTTTAGCATATTTTAGCTTAGAGACTGTATCAAGTAAATTTGGGGAGACATCATAAAAGCTGAAAGAAAACTATCATTTTGCAAAATTAGATAGTCCAGATCCTTGTCATATAATATGGCAGGGTTAAGCCCTTCATGTTGAGTGCTTGGATGAAAATACCATATTTCTTTGTTGTTTTTGGAAATATATAGCCACTCATTCATTCCCAAGTGTGAGAACACTTATCCAGAATATGCATCTGAAGACTCATCGTCTGAGTTTTGTTCAGAGACCATGAGTCTTGCTTACAAGATCAATTCCCAGGTTTCATCATTAGGATGTAGAGTACTGCTCTTTGTCTCTTCGCATTCACCTTTAGATTTCTTTAATTATAGAAGTTCCTGTCTTTCTTCTGTACCTTCCATTAAGAGCAAAAGCCAAAAAATTCTTAACTGTCAACAATTATTCCTTGAAAGCTAAAGGGGAAAAAAAGACTAAAGATACTGTTTGTCCAAAACATTGACACCTTCTTGAAAGATGATGCAACAATACTTTGGGCTACATGAAAACCAAAGGGTGATATACTAATGATAATTTATTTTATTGCATTATCCTTTTAAGAGATTTGATCATTGTTTCATTTCCTTAGGAAAGGAGTCATTGTCTCCTTCCTCTTCTTCCTCCTTCCCCTCCCCTCCCCCTCCCCTCCTCCTTTTGCATATCTGGGAATACCTGGTTAGTAATGATAAATTAATTCCTGGGATAATTACAAGATGTTTCAAAGAATATAAATCACTAAGATTTCATAATATAAGATTTATGAGTCCAAGGAACCCATTAGAAATGACAAGTTTTATTCATTTTTTAAAATGTAAATTTTTAGGCTGGGGCTGTAGCTCAGTAGTACAGTTGCCTAGGTACTTGCCTAGGGGAAATTAGGCCTTGGATTCAATCTCCCTAGCACTAGGAATAAAAAATGTAAATTTTCTCTTTGTCCTTTGAAAGATATCTAAGACTAAAAGTTATAAAATATTAGAACTGCTCAAATAGAAACTCAAAAATAAAATTTCCAATGGGTTTGGATGCTATCCTTAGGATCATAAAACATTTTTAATGTCATTGAAAAAAATTTTTTTAGGGAATTACAAATTTTATGAAGGCCAACTGTATGTTAATCAATCTAAATCACAGAGGTAGGGTTCCCAGCCCATGTTCTTTAAAAAATAAAGGGCTAGGCACATAGGGTATCTGTTTTTTTTTTTTGGTACCGGGGATCGAACTCGGGTCCTTGCACTTGCGAGGCAGGCGGCGGAACCACTGAGCTAAATCCCTGGCCCGGTATCTCTGTTCTTGAATGCCTTACCAGTCAAGCCAGAGGTAACTAACTGTTCTAGGGTGGATGGACAGTTGGCCCAGATTGAGAATATGAATTCTTTCCCCAGATTTTATTTTCCCTCTTTTTTTTTTTTTGGCACTGGGGATCGAACTCGGGACCTTGCGCTTGCAAGGCAGGCACCGCAACCACTGAGCTAAATCCCCGGCCATTCCCCAGATTTTAAATCATGAGAAAAACAATGGACACTAGAGCCAAAGAGGTACACTAGAACTAGCAACTAGAGCCCAAAGTCTAGAGAAGGCCTAAACTGCACAGAAGCCGGAAAGATAATTCATAAAGAGAATCTTTTATGCTGAGACTGCTTCAAGTCCAGGTTGAGATATTATTCATGAGTTTGAAAAACCTCAGGTGCCTAGTGACTGAGAGTATCCAGCAAAAGCCAGAATAGATTGGGAAGTCCAACCTTTTCCACAGGATAAAATGTTGATGCCCAACCCCTTGTGAAACTTTCAGATTGGAATGTAACTTGTGGAGGTGAGGGGTTTGCAGGGACAGTCTAGGGAAGAGGTGCTTTCTTGTCCCTACAATTTAGCCTCTTTTCATCATTTGTCCTTATTTTCTGTTGAAGATAAGGCCATTAGGAAGACATAACGGGGATAAGAAGAGCTGAATAACAAAAATCCTAAAGGAATAGTCATTAGGAAGCCTGGTGATTAAAGGAGCAAATTTATCCCACAAAAATGCCTGTCATTATCTTTCAATCAGTCCTGCACTTGAGAAAGACAATGATTGAAAGCCCACTACAGTTCTGGGGTAGATATCACCAGTGGAACCTTACTCTTGACCAAGTACCTGCACCAACTCAAATCAACATAGTATTGAGTCCTGGCCTCCTCTGCAGACTCCAGACTCAAGTGGTAAAATGATGCTAGCACCAGATAATTCTTAATGGAGAGGACTCCTTCCCATTGTTCCTTAGAAGAGCAGGCTTGAAACAATGGAAAAGGAAATCTAATGAGCAGATCCTAGGACTGTCGGACATGATTGAGGAATTTTTGATATTGCCACAGGAGACAAGAAACTGACTCAGGACATTTAGTGGTCTGGACCAGTGATCTGTACATGAACCTGTTTTCTAGGTTTCTTCCTTACCTCCAAGACAACTTCCTTTTCTAATTGATAATTTTTAATACTGTCTTTCCTGCTATCTTGGTGGTTATGTTGGTAGTGAAATGTGCCAGTAAACTTGGAAGATGTCATTCTGTTAGGATGGTGATCAAATGGACCACATGGAAACTGGAGAGCTGGCATTTGTAGCTGCACATATGTTGGATCATATTAGGTAATATTTTAAAGGATGAGTTTATTCTACAGAGATGAAATATAGTCAAATCAATCTAGCCTATACAAACTTCTTGGGAATGATTCTAAAACTCCCATTCATTTACCTGGTGACAATATTTTCAAAGTTACCACAGTTGGACTACAAGGTTTTGTGTACAGTGCATGTTCATATGAAGATGTCCTGCCCCAGTGTCCTACCCACTAGTTGAGATGCCTCATCAGACTCAGATTTAATGTCTGAAGAATTTGAAGGAAGAGATACAAGGATGGAGGGAAGCAACGGTTACTGTGGTTGCGAGAGTCTAGAGAGTTGGTTTTTGGTCTGCACCAAAGCTGGTCAAAGGCAGAACTGGGGCGATGGAAACAGGAGTAACACATCACCCTATGTGGGGAAGTGGAAATGGACAGAAACCAGTTCAAAGAATTCAGTGTATGCATAGATGATTACCAATAACAGAAAAAGAACAAGGAAGGAGAAACACAGAGGGAAAAAGAGAACAAACAGGGTGAATAGGTAACAGAGACAGACTGCCAGGGAGCAGTCAGAGTGTATACAGGGGTCACTGATGGCGATGTTCTAGCTTCTACAATGTTTAGCTATACTTTCTTCAATTAAGTTCTAGATTTCTAATTCCTTTTTTTAAAAAAAATAATTCCGAGTTTACAAGCAATTTTAGGTACTTTTCTGATTCTCACAATCAAACTATTCTTGACCTAAACAGCTGCTCCATTAACCACTGGACATAACTTTAGTTGCATCTTTTAAATGTTTAATTTCCAACTATGACAATATAATTCTTTGTAACACCTTTACTAATGTCCAAAGACAGGCCAGGTTTCATTTACTAATAACAGGTAACATTTACTGAGCAATTTCTTCGGGACAATTTCAAAACCATCTCACCAATTCTTCAAAACCAATGAAGTAGGTTCTATTATTATCATTCCCCTTTTACCAATTAAGAAATTAGGGCACAAAATAAGATGAAGTAATTTGTTCAAGATCACCTTAAGTAAAGGAATAAAGCTGGATTTATTATTTATTTACATTAACACTGACATCTGAAAAATAAAACTACAAGTTTATATACACATTAAAAATTCATTTCAATCAATAAATTTTTGTTGAATGCCCAGTAAGTACAAAGTACTAATTTAAACTAATAAACTGGTTAGTCAATTTTATAAAGTCCTTTTATATATCAGTATCACAATAATCTTTCTTTCTGTGGTCCACCAAAATAAAGTACATTTTTTTAAATTTCCAAAATGCCTCCTTTAAAACAGAATAGTTTCCAACAATGCTATTTTCAATACATTATTTCAAAACTCACTGGAATACTTGAAGAGTTTTTGCTACCTTGACTTCACATTGATAGCTATCTATCTATCTATATATACATATCCATTTAATTAATTACAGAGTAAGTTACACATGTACATAAAAAAGTAAAATGATGAGGAGAGGAGTTTTTCATGGAAGGTGGTGAGTTGCCATGGATTCTGCTTCTCTTGATTTTCTGAGCAGGGCCTGTTTGAGGGCACTAATTTTCTCATCAAGTTCAGCCAGGGAATAGTTCTGCTATAAACAATAACACAGATTGCTGAATAAGACTCTGAAGTATCTTAATGCAGATAAAGTGCTAAATGAACTATAAATATTTAAAATATTCAACAGCTTGATGAAATATTTTTTCTCATGAGAATAATTTTAAAAACTGACCTATATATAGTGACTATAGTATAAATCAAAAGGTATAAAACAAGACTTAAATATTTCTTTCTTTTGCCTAAGGAAAAACTCTCCTGAATCTTCTGTACTTTGAAAGGCTAGAAAAACTTTAAAAAATATATACTCTTATGATCAATAGTAAGACATTAAACTTTAGGATTAGTTTAACCTTAAAATACTTAGAAGTTTAATTATGAGGGCTCGACTACTTCAGGAAAAAAAAAAGGCTATTCTCAAAATATATACCCGGAATTGTATGACAAATAAATATTAAAAAATAAGCCAAGCATGTGCAGGGCCCTGGGTTTGATCACTAGCATTGCAAAAGAAAAAAAATTTTTTTAATGTTTTCCCCAACTTTAAATTTACATTATCACCATTCAGGGTAGAAAAACCTTACTATTTAAAATTCAACTAATTAATATAGTAGTACTTTCAACAGAGGTTGGGTGAAGTCACCCTCTGACAAATACCCTTTGCTTTGGATTCTGCTAATCCGTAGTGTTCACAAAGGGGTAATGGGAGACTTCAGCACTTTTAAGCACTCTGTAGTTGATATATTCATCTGCTGTTTTAAGCAGGATAAAGATTTTTATATTTAACCCATCTTAGTCATTCAATGTCCTTGAACTGCAATTATGGCTCCAATTTAACTATATTAGTTTATACTGCCCTTTTCTTCAGTCCTAAATCTTACCAGGGTATGACCAAAAGGCAAGCACAGTAGGAACTTTTATTAATAAGATATAAATCTAATCAATCTATTTCAGAAGCCAAAATGAAGATCCAGTAACTTACTTGAGGTGGCTGAACTTTTCTTCTTTTTCCAGAAAAGTTCTTGTTTTAAAAGTAAAAAAAAAAAAAAAGGTAAATAAGTATTTTAAAAATATAAGCATCATTTTCTTTATAGCATACTGAATAAAACATAGACAGCCTTTGGGAGCTCTGACAGAAACAAAGCCTACAAATTTATCAAGTGTTTTGTGTAATTGATACCCACTATCAATTTAAAGTATATAGGATGTGGTAACAGTGAACAACATGCTTTTCTCTAGCAGTACATACTTTCCCACTAATTACCAGCTTCTAATGAGCCTTTGTCACTGCAGAAGGAGGTGTTCTCAGAGTTCTTCTACTTAGTTTCTTTTTTATAACCTTTGTATACTAGGATATTGGACAAGTGAAGTGAAGCAACAATAGAGGAAATTGAAATTTGGTATATTAGGCCAAAGGAAGCGAACCCTCCCCCCTTACTTCACTGACTATTATGGGTACTGTGGCTGTCTATGCAAGCAACCCTTTATCCACTGATTGTCTATGTGACTAAGGGAATGTTGAACCATCCACTGTCCTATCAGTGACTAAAATGAGTATGGACCCAATTCTGGCTCTTGAGTAAGAGGTCTACTGGGGATTAAGAGGCAACCTTATAGAAAAAGCTTCCTCCCTTTTGTTGAGAGAAAGCACTCACAAAAGCCAATTCCTATGGACACTGCAGTATCTGGATAAGAAACCGGAATGTGCTACAGCTGTCCTACCATCTGCCTAAGGAAGAAGCCAACACCAAGCAGAGCTGAGAGGAGAAAGAACTCGGTTCTTTGACAGTCATAACTTAGCCACTGAATCAATGAATGTGTTACCACTGGATGTCCTATTTTATATTTCCATACTGTTTAAGCCAGTTCGAGTTCAAATTTTATGTAAAGATGACAACATTCACATTGATACACTGCCTTTCGAACCTTTATCTAATGAATTCTTTCTATACTTTGCTCTTAGTTTTACAACATCACAAAGTTTTGAATGTCAAATTAGCAAATGAGTCTATTTCATGAAACTGAATGTAGGTTGCAAAATTTTCTCACTAATATTTCTGACCACTGAGATTTACAGGTTATACATATATATTCTTTCCTTTGTGCCAAAAGCTGATCCAAAGAACATCTAGATATACATCTTATCAGTAATAACAACAGGAAAACATTAAGTGTCAGAATTAATAAATATGGAATAACAGAGCTCAGATAAATATGCTCCTTCCTTTACCAAAATAAGCCAGATACCTGTGGTGGGGTCTTGAGGCAAGTAAGAGCTTAATGCTTAATTCCTTTGTTGCTCAGTCTCCTACTTTCCCAAGGGGTAACTTTTATACACTGGATGAAAATACACTTCATCTTGTGGTCATAACAATTTAATCTGTAGACTATCAATACGTTCTATGTCATTAAGCAATCAGATTATTTCTGTATGATGATATCAAAATGAAAAATATCAGAATGAGGAGAATAAGGGTATAAGTGGATCAATGACTTAAAAACATAGGAAAATGAGTCTGTGGGGCTTATTTTAGGCCTGAGCAGAATATTTTCACATTTAGACAGGATTTAAAACTTGTTTTAGAGGGCTGGGGATTTAGCTCAGCGGTTCCAGCACCTACCTTGCAAGCGCAAGGTCCTGAGTTCAATCCCCGGAACCAAAACAAAAAACAATACAAAAAAAACTTGTTTTAGATGTAAGTACAGCTCAATCCAAAAGGTGGCAATTTTAACATGTTTTGATACTTAAGAGAAAATATCTGGGAGCATAGCATACTAAAGAAACAACTGTACAGAGATAATTCTTCATTGTCTCTTCCCTCCCAATATTCTACCATGGCATCAACAATGCCTATAGCCTAATGAAAATGTTATATACATATGTCCAAGGAATGCCTGCTCTAAAGAAACTGAAGGGTAAAGAGGCCTCTTCTCAACCAGTCACCTTCTTTTCTTTTAATCAGTTGTAAAGGATAACTGTTTCTAAAAATAGAGTATCTTAAATGTTTTTTCCCTCCAATTCTACTGTCTTGATTCAAACTTTCATTTCTTTCTAATTTGGATGACATGACTTGCTTTCTAAATTAGTTTCTGTGACACCATTTAGACTTCATAATGCTACCAGATAGGAACCTAAACCACACGTTCATTTCTTGTTTTCTTTCTCAAAAACTTAACTGTACTCTGATTATATTGGAAGTCCAAACTGGATAGTGTAACTGTCAAGGCCTACCAAAATGTGTACACAATCTAATTTTCCAGCTGGATACAACTGTTCACTCATACTTCAGGGCCACCATGAACTTTCATGCATACACGATCTGTGCCCATGTTGACTTGGTCTTCAGCACATTCCTCTCCCAGCATAACCTCTCCCATTTTGGAACCAGGACTTTCTTACATTAGTGACTAAAATTATGTCTGGTTACTGCTTTGTGGCAGTTAACATACCTTCAGAAGTCTAGTAATTAACTATTAGCCGTGTTCTATATATTCATTCATGCATTTACTCAGTGGTACTAGGTTCCACGTGCTCAAAGACAAACAAGACACAGTTCTTGGTTTTGAAAGGTTTAAAATATAGTGTGACTAGACACATAAACACATAATTGTAAGTGATAAGTGCTATAAAATGAACAAAGTGCTGTGAAAATATACTTGTAAAGCATGTTCTACTTGCTGTTTTCAAGTATCATAATTTAAAATCAGTAAGTCAGTCTTTTGAAATACTCATGAGATTCTATCTTTTAAATAGCCTATTAACTCATGCTCTTAAAATTTGAAAATATTAGCACATTAAAACTTTTCCATGTTTTAACATGAAGGGTAAGGATCTTCAACACAATTACATTAAAAGATGCAACAAACATTGTTTTCATAATTCCTGTTTTATATGCATTGTAACTTAGTTTGGAATTTTATGTATTTCATTAAATGAAAAGAACTTCATACAACCTGCTTTAGTTTTATGAATTATATAAAATTTTATAAACCTCATTTTACATTTGAGAGCAGTAAATCTCTAAACTTCTTTTTCCAAATTTTGTCATTTAGGACCTACTGCCCTCCTTCTTTTATTACGTGACCTGCCTTCTTCCTCTGTAAATACTTCTCCTTCTATAATTCACTCAAATATATTCAAAAGATTGCTATTGTACCTAAAATGAATTTTAAATATATTTCACCAGTAATTTATATGATCCATGCTAATATGAGCTATTTTACATAAAAATATATAGTATAATCTTACTTTACATTATTTTAGTTCTAATACAGTACAGCTTTTAAAAAAATCTCAGAAAAGGTATATATAATCACCTCAGAAGACAGAGGGAAAACAATGAGCTCAGAATTGTTGGAAAAAGGCTGATGTGCCAAAGATACTTATCAATCCATATACTTTCTTAGTGTCCATGGAAAAGAGACGAAAGAATGAATGAATGCCAGAACTGAGGAATTACACAAATACAGACTAGTCTTTTTTTTTTTTGTTTGGTACCAGAGATCGAACTCGGATCCTTCCGCTTGCAAGGCAGGCAGTGGAACCACTGAGCTAAATCCCCGGCCAGACAAGTCTTTTTAAAATTCTGTTAGTTAAGAAAAATCTTGAGGTTTATGCTTGTTTAGTATGGACAAATGGTAACTGTCTATGAGCTGAGGGAAATCATTTGAGGGAGAATTACATAGACAGAGGATAACTGACAGAGCAAGGGGCCAGAGGAAGCACTTACAGGACAGCAAGTTCAGAGTTACAACACTGACCATCATCCGAGCTGGTTTCTTATGCCATGAAAATGGCCTAAAGGAGTTTGGAGAATGCATCATAGAAGTATCCCTTTTGAAAAACTTCTAAATTTTTGAAAGAGTCAAGTCAGAATTTTAAAACAACTAGATAACTCCCTAACATAAGACTCTGCTCATTTACCTTTGAATTATTAAAAAGTTTTTTACACATATATCAATGAGTGAACTGTTATACAATGAAAAATCCTAAAATAATACTTTCCTTATTTTTGAACTATATTTATACTTACCACAGATTGAAAATATTCAGGAGAGATGCCTTCCAATTCAAGGATTTTATCTTCAAGTTTTTTAATTCTCTGATAAATGTCTCTTGGAACTGGACCACCTAAATATGTTTTAAAAAGTGAAGCACTACTGAATAGTTTCTTATCATTTTTATTCTTAAAATACCATGCAAACATACTTTGTAAAGAAAGAAGAAATATTTAAACTTAAGAAAATAAAGTAAAATAGAATGAAATCCTTAGCTCATATTTTCATATTATACACTATGGGACAAATTATATTATACCTCCTCTGTCCAAATCCTTATGTTTCCACTATTGCTAGGAGTTTTATGTTAAATTTATAAGATATTGACTAGTTTCAGTGTAGAACAACTTATATTTCTGATGGGTGTTGAAAGTTTCTTGAGAGGGTAAAAATGAAGGGATAAAGGATAATTTAATTCATTGATTGAAGTATGTCATATTATTTTCAATTTATATTTCTCCCTACATGCTATACTTTCTCCTCTGACCTAGAATAATACTAAAAAGAAGTGTTAGCAATAATTATAAACAAATTTTGGGGACGGGGGATAATAAATTAAGGCCATTGGAAGTTTCAGCTTATGAATGTATCTAATTCTTATCATATCCACTGGAACTCTTCTGGTCTAGACTACTACCTTCTCTTCCTGGATTATCACAACCTCCCAACTGGTCTCCCTAATTCTGCCTTGCTTTCAAAGATTATATTCTCAACCCCTCGGCCACTGATCCTTTTAAAATGTAAGTCAGATCATGTCACTTTTCTGTTCAAACCTTCAAGTACTTTAACATTTCATTTAGACTACAACCCAAAGCATTTACAATGATATAGAAGGCCTCACAATGGCCTACATAGCCCTACATTCCCCTTGTACACCTATGGTTTCAGTTTTTCAATTCCTTTTTGTTATTCAAGTAGGCCAGACACCCTGACAGCTTTAGCCACTGTGGTTCCCTCTACCTCCAAAATCCCCTCTTGTCAACGTCAGGTTTTAGCTTCAAAGTGAACATCAGTAAGGGCTTCTCTGATCATTCTTTTAAAAACACTAGTGCTACCACATCCTCCTACCCAGCACTCCCTATCCTCCTTACCTTAATTTCCCTCACACAGTTATTGCTTAACTACATTCTGTTTGACTCCCACTCTGATGTAAGCTCCAAGAGGACTGAGATTTATGTACTTTGTTTACAGCTTGTGCACTGCACAAACCTAGGAAGCATCAATTCATAGTTTACAATGCTTGGCACAGAACAGGTGCCCAATATTTACTCATTGAATGAACACAATGAGACAATCATTATTCAATTAAAGAATACCGGTAAAGGTATTATGTCAAAGGTACCAACTTGTTAAATACAAAAAGTCTAGAATTTTTTTTAGGGGAGGCTGTGTTTTTAATCTTAGGACCTTAGTTGTTCTTACTCTGGTTAAGATAAAATAAATAACTTTTTCTTTTGACTTTGCTCTTTCTTTACCTAAAACATCTCCTTATTCCTGTGCCTTTCAAGAGCCAGTTCAAGGTTCATTGGGTCATGAAGGTTGTCTGAACCTCTTCAAAGGGAGGTTTCTTGTGTTCCCTCCCCCGACTATAACCTTCTTCACTGCATCCTTAAAATTCTACTTCACTATGTATAGTATTTCTTTTACCGAGATTATAAAACCCTTGAAGCCGAGGCCTCTGACTACATTATCTCAGTATTCCTTGTTCTTAAAAATTGTGTTTGGCACATAGTGAGCATTCAACAGAAATTTTCCAAAGAATTAACCTCTTGATACTGTTAGAGATTTCATTAGTCAATCCTTGTATACAATTGCATTTTAAATGCATCTACTTCTGGAAGAGGGGATTTACTCTTAATATTAATGTCTTATTACCCTTTTCTACCTCCATCCAGCAAATACCCCAGCTAGACTGGGTTTGGAAATTTGTGACTCTGTCCTTTCTGGTGGACATCATTCCCTCTTTTTGGAAAGCTTTGCTCCTGCTGTTTCCTCTTTGGGGGATGCTTTGTTCCCTTCAAGGGCTCAAATGTCACTTCATCAGGGATGCCATACCTTGACCTCCCCTGAAAGAGCTTAGCACTTAACTCTGTCCCATGGCACATCCACATATCTGAAAAGGTGAAATGAGCAACTGTTCATTCAGTAAACACTGGAGCACCTGCTTTATGCTGGGTGTTACACTAGGTATAAATGGTGATGAACATGACATAGTTCCACTCTGACAGACCTTACTACCTAACAGGACACATGAACATTTAACAAACACAACTGTAATGACTGCTTTAAAGGATGGCAGGAAGAACCAGGTGCTAGGAAGCTATATAAAAAGGGAGTCCGCACTGATCTGGGATCAGGAAGCAGAGTACAGGTACAAAGGCCATAGAATAGCCAAATGTGTAGGAAATGAAAAGCCCAGATATATGGCTGGAACTAATGCATGCACTATTCTCTTTAAAATTATTCTCCTCAGCCCCAATCTCCTTTCCCTTCTCTTGGTCAAGGTAAGGTGCTTTTATCATTAGCCATTCTCTTTGAGCATACTATATAAATTTATTATTTATACCAGCTGTCTCCTACAAATAGGATTCCTGTTCAGATGTAGCCTCAGTATCTAGAATAGTGGCTTAAACAGGAGCTTAATGCTATTTGTTGAATGAATGGTTAAATAATAAGTTTGGTGTGCATGTAAGGCCTATAGAAAACCATTACAGAATTTTTAGCTGAGTAGATACAACACCATTTTTTCAGCTGTCACTTACTACTTTGGGCACATTGTTTGAGGTCTCTGAAATTCAGTAACTTTATTTGTACAATAATAACAGCAACAACACCTCAAAAATATAGTTAAGTACTAAGTTGACATATGCATACTTTCAGAGTGACTGGCAGTAATGTTTGATGAATGTTTGTTCACTTTCCCTATAGCATTATTTATATGCTTATCCTCACTGAGAGGTCCCAGAGGACTTGAACCACATTTATCAACACTTTGTACCCAGCACAGTGGGTGAAAACTAAGGCACACTCATGTGAGTTCTGAAATTAGTTTTAGGAAAAGACATTAGTTTTTCATCTGTGACTTTAATAAACTAAGGCTATCATGGTCTGTTTGGAACCTGTTCCAATCTATTACACTTTCTCAATTTTAGAGAGTAACAAGAAGTGAAAAAGAGGAAGAGCATACACAATAAAAACTATAAATTTCTTGACAGTAGTTAGTGCTTTATCCATTTTTGTAATAGACAAAACTATACGTGACAAGTACTCAGTAAAACTTTGGTAACTATATGAACTAAAATTTCTTTAACCATTTGCAAAGGTACACCATGGGGCACCAGCTAACACTTTGCTTACCTGACTGCAATCGCAAGTGAGCCTCAATATTTTGGAGTCGTTCTTCTACAGCCTGATTACCACAGTCTCGAAGCATGCTGTTAGATTTATGACCTGACCCTTGAATTCCTTCAGGTCTAGTCTGTGGTCCATATGTATTCACAACTCTAGAAACTAAGTTGAGAAACTTTTACCAAAGTAAATTTACTTTTAAAAATAGAAATTCTTTCTCCCTAACAATACTTTATATTCTTTCCATAAAGATATCTAACCACGATCCAAGGATGAGAAAGGCAGTTATTTTTGTTTTGCTTTTGTTATGGCTTGTAACTAGATGTCCCCCAAAAGTCTCACACAGTCATAGGTGGGCTTTTTGGAGGTAGCTGGATCTAGAGTGTGATGCTGGGAGTAAGGATATAATGCTAGAATTGATTCATGATATGATGCTAGGATTATGGGTGGCCCACCCTGGGTATGTGTGCTACCCACCCTAAGAGAGGGTAGCCTAGATAAAATATAAGGGACAGAAAGAGGCCTGCTGTTACCACTTGTCCTTTGCTACTTCTGCTGCCTTTTGCCTGCCATGAATTGTTTTTCCTCTGTGATGCCACGCTGCACTGGAACCAGCTGATGATGGACTGAAACCTCTACAAACTGAGCTACAATAAACCTTTCCTCCTTTAACATTGGGTGTCGGGTGTTTTGTCTAAGCAACAAGAAAAAGTAACTAAACAAAACAAAATTTAGATAGGTAAGTTATTTCTATTTCATTTTGTTAATAATCTAGAATAAGCTTCTATCAGTAACAATGATATGCAGTTACTTACCCTTTACGTGACTTTTAAATCCGGGGTAAGGTGTAAAAACGGCATCAGTTCTTGCACAACTATTTTCTAATAATTCAGATGAATATAAGTCTTAATATAATCAATTTCAAACAAGAAGATTTTGATAAACTTTCAGTAATTTATATTAACACATTACTTATATGTGAATATAATTTTAAATAGTAATAAATGAACATCACATATAGGATAGAATTGAGTGATATTTATTCTCTACAATGAATCAAAACACCTAATATTATACCTAATGTTCAGATTTATGTACAGAAAAGCCATGAAGTATCATAACAATACAATTTTTAATGAAAACCAATATTTCTAAAAACTATTTGGGCCTTTGGAGAAGATAATTTATATATTATAGCATACCATATTTTAATTCCCCTTCATAGAAATAGAATTCCTTTTTATGAAAATATTCTTTTTTAAAAAATCGAGTATTTTTGATATTGCTGGCCAAATTAGCAAACATCTAATAAAATGAAATTAATTATATTATTTAAAACCTTTAATTTCAGAACGCTACATAAAAGATCTTGAAACCTCAGGTATAATACATACTTTCCCACTCTACCTAGATTTCCAATACACACTTAACACCTTTCCACCAGCCTGAACCACATGTGCCACATGCATGACTGTCTTATCAGGTGGCTTATACCACTGGTGGTATAAACAGATCCAATCACTTTTATTGGTGTTTTTATTAACAAAATTAATAAGAAGCCACCTGATGGGACAGTCATGCACATACCACTAGTACTCAAGCTGCCCCGCAGCAAAACATGAATTACAGCCTGTTGTGAACATGTAAAAACTGCTCATCACAGTCTTCTACTTCATCCTATTCTCCAACTTTCAAAAACTGCAATTACACAACAGATTATGTTTTGAAAATTTGTTTCAATTGACATGTCAATAAATTATAAAGAGAAAACTGGGACAATGTTAACATAATATCTAATACTATTAATATTTTTATATATTACATTACATATTAACATGTGTAACATATTATATGACACTATGTAATAAAAATGTATACTAATGTTTGAAATAACAAGTAAAACCATGCATTGGTAGTAAATTTTCTGCAAGATTCCCTTAAATATTTCATAAAAAATGGATGATAAATGAAATACTAAAAGAAAATTCTTTTTTTTTTTCCTCTGTAGAATTTTTTTTTTTTAATCTTAATCATTTATTTAGGTCAAATTGAGAGGTCTTAAAAGGAACACATTAAAATGTATTTTTTCAGTTTAAGTTTCATTAATAGTTCTGCTGATAAGTTGAATTTTGTGAATAAAATTCCAAATCCACTTATCTTTTACATGAGACTACTCATTTTTTGCGGGGGGAGACACCTTAAAGTATGCTTAAAGGGCGATTACTTCTCCAATCTTTTTCTACCATTTTACGGAACTAAGGGTTAAAAAAAGAAACTATCATCCATTTCAGAGCTATATTCCAAATATATAGATTAACTGACCCATCAGTGAGAAATTCAGCATGGTATAAGACAGTGAATGTATGAGTGCTAGTCACTCTCCACATCAATTCTTGCCAGCACTGTTTTGAGCCAGCAAGGGATTGAATAGGCCAAGGAATCCTGCTGAGCATTTCAATTCTTGTGAATTTCTATCCCTGGTGGTTTATAATAATAGAGTTAGCAGGGAGAACAGAGGAATAACATTAGTGACACATGTGCTTGCTCCCTCAACAGACCCTTTTTCATGGGTCGCTTGCAGTTGGATTGTGCTACCTGAGATTTTGCCTCTGTTTCACCTGTTCTGAAAAGTTAAGAGGAAAATATGCCAAATTTAGAGACAAATATAAATGTTAATATCAGAAAAAGTTGAATTTAGGTCCCAACCAGAGCCTATATTATTTCGTTAAGAGAATCAGTGTATGTATGATATGAGTCACTTTTAGGTTCATCTGACAATTCTTGTTCATAATAATTAGCTAAGAGATACTAGAGGCAACAAGAAAAATGTTCATTCTAATTATGAACTCTTCTTCATAATTTTTCCTAAGAACTACTTGCTCTGATTATTACTAGGATACTTGAATATGATCTATGGCAGTGTTATGCAATGCTGTGTATTCTGCAGCATACCTGCAGATCTGTAAACATATTATAGCATCAAGTGAAGAGGGAAAGAAGAATCTGATGAAAAACAGCAAATGTATGCACTATGAGAGAAAGGAAAAGAGCATAAGGCACCATGGTCTTCATGATAAATTAGTTGTATAGTGACATAAAACATTTCATACAACTCTGGAGTAGTGAGAAAACTGCTCCCTCTTGAGGAATACTATTAACTTTACCAAGTTCATTTTCTATCTTAACATAATTTCACAAGTGTATTTACAAGCTTGAAATTCATATTGCTTAGTTCCTTCATAATAGCGAGACTGAACAACTGCCACCCAACACACTTCATTTTCATTTCCTAGAGGAACTTTAAAATAACCTGTTTTATATCTGTGGTAAAACATTAGTCTTTTAATAATGTCATTTGATTTTTATGTAACCAAAGTAAAAATTTGTTTTGGAATACAGTAGAAGGAAATTCTACTGCCTTACTTACTAAAAACCTGTAAAATAAATTGAATTGTTCTTAATGTTATTCTTTTTTTTTAAAAAAAAGAAAAAGTACAATTATAAAATTGTGCTTAAAATCCTGTGAAAATTAACATCTAGGTAGTTACCTTGATTACAATCAATAACATTGCAAAATTCCCTGACGTTGTTTTCATTGATTTCAGCTTGCTTTCTTTCAATAAACGCAGATATTCTTCTGTCAATCTACAAACAAGTATAATTTAACAATGTAAATGGAGTAAGACTTTTAAAAGTAATGTTGTTCTCCTTTTGCCCTCCCAAAACTTACTTCTGCTTTTCCAGCCTTTATTTGAACTACTTCTGAATCAAAATGAACTTGTATCTTTTTCACATCTCCTAAATCACAATCTTTGTGCTTTTCTTCCTCTTGTCGGTCACCAGGGGGAAATTTGGCATTTAGTTCATTCTTGTTCCTTGTTTCTGTTTTTCCTATCTCTTCAATAGCAGCTGAATTCTCCTCTTTAATCACAGGCTGAAGTTTTGCTAAAAAAGGCTGAGAACACAATTCCATCTGCTGGCGTTCAAACTAACCAAAATTAATTACACATTTAATCTATTTCTATAAATGTCTAAGTGAAATATTTAATATTAATTACTAAATATAAAAAGTTGATATACAAGGATACATTGGTCTGACTACATACAAGTGTCTGCTGTTTTCTGCTACAATGACCATTAACCATTTGCTATAAATGTTTTTGAAAAAGATAAAGAAAGGAAAAGAAAGAAAACCTGAAGAAATATAAAATTTTCTTGGAGAAAATCATTCCATCACTCGTCTTTCATTTTGTGCCAAATCAAAACCTTCAGCCTCTGGCACCAATGTCACCTAATTAACATGTCATTCAGATGCCTCCTCAGAACCCTGAGGCTTAGCATTTTCCCTCCTTCACAGGAGAGCCAGCTTCTCCCTCAGCAAAGCCCCGCATTATCACTACAGCACTGGAGATTCTCCACTTGAAACTGCAGTTGGCCAAAATGAGCGAGAGCGCCTGGACATGACATCTATAGGTGTTATGTTCAGTGAACACTCAGGCTTTTCCTAACATGGCAAGGTATCTTTTTGGGTTATGAAATTAAATTGTACAAGAGAAAATGAACAAGAAAAAAACTACTAAGACCCATAGCTGAAAACAGATGTCCATCACTAAACTAGAGGGGGAAAGCCTTATTGTATAATGTAAATTATATTACCCGTTTACTTCTCCCACCCTGTTCCCTTGCCACAATTAGGTCTCATTTGAGTTCTACAGCTCATTGCTCTGCCCTTTAAAAACAGGGTTAACCATTACTTTTAACATGAGACAGAGTTAAATTTTCCCACAAAGTCACTGAATAGAGGGTTGAAAATTAATGTCTATTTCATTAGTCAAAACACACCAACACTTAACCAATATTCTAATTACTTTTTTTATAGCTACAATTTTGCTTCCATTGTTTGATATACCAAATACTACTCTTCTGAAACCTTGTTAACACCTTAATCACAGTAAAGTGACCAATCCAAACAGTTCTTATCTTTTTGACACTTCATATTTTACATGTTGATTACAGATAAACTGCAACATACATCAATTATAATTGCAGAGATGTTCAATTAGAAACTAGTGAGGTCATAATACTGTTCAGTTACTGAACTGAAATATAAAAAATATAACAATACTATTACAAATAACAATTCAATAATGACTTCTAATACCAAAGCTGAATTATTTCAAACTGTTAAGAAAAGATAAAATAGTGACTGGCTACTTACTAAGATGAGACATTAATGTCACAGAAATTACTTTCTTTTTAAAAACTATGCTGAAACTGTTTAATTGCAATAGACACTCCAGGATGTGTCATGCTGGGATAATGCCACTTCTTGAACCACTGAAAGCACTCCATGAGCCTCCAAACTCACCCAAGGCATGGAATCATTATCATAGCATGACACACACCTGCCGTGTCTTATTGCTTAATTATAACCCACCATAGATAGAACTGTATTGAATTTTCAGTGCAAGTCTAGAATTGAATAGAATTGTACTCATTCAATCTCATACCCACATCAGCTTATTTGGCTATATTGCCATAACTGTCCTGATCACTACTAAAATTAAAGAGTTAGATTCAATCTGGATATAAGTAACCTTTTATTGATAACACTATTAACACAGTGTTAAGATAGAACCGATAAATATACACACAGCTAATTTAACCACAATTGATTTCTGTCTGTGATATCAAGTTAAATTTCTGACATGAAATTTACCTGTAAATATAAAATGTGTTGCTCAAGGGCTCTAAAGAGCAATGCAGGCTGGAATGCCGAGAGGCTCTGGAGCTTGTTCCAATCGATTGTAATTTTCACCACATCATCTTTGAGGTTAAGCTTCAAAGGGGCAAACCAGCAACATCACAAAAATTACATGATTAAGCGGTATATCTGGGATTGTCACAAAAATAAGATTTCTATGGAGTAACAAATGCCTATCAGAGTCATCAAGTTTTTAATGATACATTAAAATGCTCTGCCTAGTTACCATTTTAAAAGGCCAAGAAGATGCAGCACTTCATAAAAAATAAAAAGACATCTCAAATTTAATGGAGTCGTAGGTCTGTGTAATGGGACCATCTTACAGGTGAAACCATCTAAGAAAGATAAAAAAAATGAAGGCACTTCAGCATCTAAACACCTTTGGATAAGGTCCAAAATATGCATGCCCTATTCAGAGTCCTACCACTTCCAGCTCAGGCATTAAACAGAGAAGGTACGACTGTTGTACGAAAGTTCTAATATGTGCATTTTTCTTTGTTAAATATGTACACGAATACCTACCTGAAATATATCATTATACATCATTATTCTGATATCTTCTGAATAATGTTTTTATTGTTTTCAACTTTAACCATTTAAAAAAATAATTTAAACATCCAGGCTATTCATTCAACATTCAGGTTATTCATAAAATCTAGGGACAAGTGACAAAATGTTTATCTACAAATAAAAATTAAACTATTATTTAGTTATGGAAGTCTGAAACTGAAAAAAAGAAAAAACTCCATTCTAGTTAAAAAATTTGGCAGAGAGGATGGAATGTCCAGTATTTTTGCTAAATAGTATTTTCTAGTAAGCTATGAGGTCTCATTACATGTATATTTCTTATCAGTTGAAGATCAGAACAAAAACATATACAGAAAGCTAAGGACCTGAATATAAAATTAACATCAAAATCAGTGAAAAGTTTAGAGAGCCTCCATATGCAGTCACTGAGTAAAAGTGAACCTCCATAAACATTTCTGGAGATGTGTTACAGCGTAAGATAATATTCCATAATGGAATGAAGTTAATTACATTTTATTTTTCAGAAATATTTACTAAAAATGAATCATATTCTACAAAATAAAGACACATGTTATATAAGTTCAAATACAGATCTTATGAGTTACAATTATAATAAAACAAAAATATGAATCAGTGTACTTGGAATTAAGTGATCTCTGATTATAACAGGCAGCATACTGAATAAACACTATGTGTCAGAAATTTACTGCCCTTAGAATATGAAACCAGATGGATTTAAAGTCCATGTCAGATAAGTACAAAGAAATATGAAATTTTAGGTAGGCTGCATAAGTTTAGGTTAATTACGATTTTACATTAAGATAAATGCATTTAATGCAATTGATATTACTTTAAGGCCTACATCATATATTATGTATAAAAGTAACCCATTACCATACTTTTACAGTACTCCAAGAAATCAAAAGTCAATTATGGCAAATTTATGAATATAGTTTGAGGAAAAAGCAAGTAAATACTCCAGCAATGAAAAGTATCCTATTTTCTAGGGAAAACAGCCTATAAATAATAAATCTTAATGTTTGGATCATATTCTCACTTCAATTCAGCAGAATTATGTAAGCCTTCAAGTGTAATTAAGGATCCTTAGTCTTTTAAAGATTAATTTTCAGTAGAAAGTTATTAATACAAAATCCACACTAACAATAAATTAGCTGTGTAAAATAAGCCACCCAGAAGAAAGTAAAAGGTTAAAATTAGTAAATTTTGCAATTTGGAGTAGAAAATACTTTTTAACATTTGATTTTATGCCTCCTATTGAGGCAATTAATACACTGTATCTTCCTATTGAGATAATATTGAAGGGATAATACAATGATACTTAGGATGAACAAGGGCAAATTATTGTACAACATGCACTTTAAAAATCCTTTATACATATTCCAAAAGAAAATACTGACTTTGTGGTGGCAATTTTGTAAGTACTTATTCTGGCTTTCATTTCAGTGCATCTCAAAATATAGAGTATTACCAAAATGGTTAGCATTTACTTGATGAAATAATCTTATTTTTGACACTTTTATAGATGGCCCCTTCATTGTGTCAGTATAAACCCATAGATATTTAAACATTTTTGACAGTTGACGTATGTAAAATTCAATCGCTTCTACGGTTGTACTTTTAAAATACCAGAATGTTTAAAATCTTTTAAGTGAGTTAAATTCAGTATGCAAAATATTTTAAAAGAGACATTTAAATCATAATCATTTCTCAATGTTAATTTTTAAAACTTCTGTAAATAACAAGTGAGCATAAATATTTTTCATACTAACATTAGAATATGAGTAAGCTTTAAAGTTCCAATTGTCCATGTCATAAAAATATTCTTTAACTTTCACATCATCGAAAGGTCTGGGATTTTAAGACTGAAATGTTAATAGCAATCAAAAGTTCCCACATCTCAAAAAAAAATTTTTTAAGTCCTTGGCAAACAGCTGAGTTTGAAAGTTGTCTTTTAAGAGATTCTGTTAACATGTTTCACTACAAAAACAACAAACAAAAAAAGAAAAAAATTAAAACAACTGTTAAAAAGACTGATTCTCCATCCACCTAAAGCTTTTAGTAATAACGGTTACCAATCAGACATATGTTCCATTTTCACAGGAATTTAGCTTTATCTTTGAAATAAATGCTCGCAGGGTCCACTACATGCACTAGTATCAGCTGCAGAACAAACTAGGAAATAGTCCATGTAAGATATAAAAAAAGTATTTTTAAAAGCAGGCAAACATTTTTGTTTCTCATTTAAAAACTGCTTTGATTATTACATCATGAAACGAAATAGTGATTTCATCTAATAGAACGTAACGAGACCAGTTTAAAAAACCCAATTCCACGACATTTCTGCAAAAGCGATTTATCAGCCAGTTAAACTAGCTAATAAACAACAGTTCTAATGCAATCAGAATCAGCCATGGATAACTCGTGCAATTTTACACTAGAGATACAACGGCCAAAAGGAAAATAAACAAAACCAAGTGACTCATAAGAGCAAGTCACCCCAAAAAGGCGAAGAAGGCGCTTTTCCAAAAACCTCAGGCCATACTGACCAAACAATTTCTATGATGTATACGCTGGAGGAAAAAAGACCCTGATCCCAAGGAGCCTCCTAATCCCTCAGAGACGCTTTTGGGCACTCATTCCCTACAAGCGTGCTCCTCTCGGAGCCGGTTTTCTCTTAGGCCCCCCACCTTCCTAGAGAGGAGAGCTGTAAAGTAATCTAGTCAGGAATCCGTACAGAACTAAGTCAGTTCTACCATCCTCACTCCGACCCGAGGCCACCAGGCCTGGGCTCCTCCCCCGGCCTCAGCTACGCGGTAGCCTCCACGGCTGGCCAAGGTGGCCCCCTCCCCGCCCTCCATTGGAGCGATAAAGGGAAGAGGGGCTGGGTGGGCCTCTTACGCCCTAAACCCCACTCACCTGTCCAGCCAAGGTGTGCAGGGAGCGAAAGATTTCGCACAGCACCTCTCGGGAGTGGTTGGGACTGCAGCTTCGCTCTAGGATCCTGTCATTGTTGCTTGGGCGACTAAACTCCGTGGCAGCAGCCATGACACCTTCGCTAGCCGCCCCTAACACCACCGAGGTACAATCACAACTCCACCCCCACCATACTTTTGTCGCTTCGGGATGACGTAACAATCTAGCGTCTCCTTTAGAACAAGGCTTTAAATTCCCACCTTCTCTATGTGACTGACAAGCACGAGCCCCAACCAGGTGCAGCAATAGCGTGGCGCGGAGGAAACGGGTGTATCTTGACTAGCGGAAGGCTGGGCGTTCTAGTCATACCGGTGATTAAACAGTATTGGTGTGGTGAGGGATAGCAAGCATCGTGAAGCCTATCTTGACTGTTAGATGTTACTGTGAGTATTCGTAAGAGAAAACTTATAGTAAGTACTAGGCTTTGAGATTCAAATTAAAAGTTGAAATTTTAACATGGCAGCCTTGCTGGTCAAGGAAGGAGCAGTGCCCATACCTTCCTAAATACTGGAAAACTCTTTCACACAGAATTGTCATAATTGGATAGAACCTTTTCATCCCTACAAGGTTGTTTGACACACATCAATGCTAATTTTTCGTGCCAGGATGGAGAGGATGTAAGAAAAATAAAGGTGCTCTGTTATGCCTCATTAAGGAATGCCAATAATGACTAAAGAGTCTGCAAAACAGTTTATCTCAAGTTTCAAAAGGTTAGAGACACCGAATTGGTTCAGAGTGAAACAACGTTTGTGTGAATCCAACAGGTATTTAAGCCGAGTAATTTCATGTTACCACAATCTTTGAAATTAAAAGGACATAAAACCAAAATTTGACTTTAAGATAACTTTTACTATAAACATATTTAAAGTACTTTGTGACCTTTTAGTCAGATTCATAAACATTAAAACAGTTAACTGAAAAAAAGTTTTAGAACACATTTTAGTGTTGATTGCTTTTCAGAAATACTGAAATAAATTTAGAAGTCAGGGACAAGGGATTTAAAACTCTTCATTCTAATACATTTACAGTAGAGGAAGCAAACGTGGAAACTTGCACAAAGTATATTTAGTTTTAGAGCATCCTGAGTGAAACGCCAAGAATAAGGCATCAAGGAATTGTGATAAGGTCAATAAGGATAAAAACTCCTTTGACCTATCCCTAGAGAGCCTCTTAATTAGCTGTTCATTTCCAAAGGCATAGGGATCACCAGGCTTGACAGGATCTTGAGAAATCTTGTCTGTTCCCTTGTTAGCAGCAAGATTCAAGTACATGGCTGGAAGTACAGCCTACAGATAGAATACTTCAAAATATACAATCCCAAATTGAGCAACTATCTAATTCAAGCTACTCATCCTCCTAATTAATATACATTCACAATCTTTGCAATTTTAGCATATTTTCTTTGCCTCTGGTTCTCTTATTATTGGAGGATAACTGTAACGTGTTAGCTAAAAGTTTTGTTTCTGTACTAAATTAGCCACCAGCTTCAGATCATTTGTTTTTCATCAAACTGTGAAGGACTTTTTCAAATATGCAGGACATTTGTTTGCAACACATTGGGGAATGCTTTTTACATTAAAGTATACCATACTTAATATTTGTAAATATAGTAAATTACTAAGGTACTGCTCATTCCTTTCTTTGCCGCCATTGATTTTGAAATTCCTTTTTGTTACTTGATCCCTGTGGCCCTAAGACACAATTAACTGATATATATGTTCAAATTTATTTCAATGTGTGTCTCCCTATGAGTATTTATATGTGTCATATTGGTGTACTTGAGGCTTAGTGTAACTCCTGGTATAGATTAATTGTTCAGTACAGTTGTTCCCCTTTGTCCAAGACAGATACATTCTAACACCCTAGTGGAAGCCTGAAACCTTAGCATTTGATTTTAGGAAAAATATGTTCAATAGTGAAAAATGGCTAAGCAAACATTTCATTTTTTAAATTAAGTTTATTAGTACATTTTAGGTATACAATACAGTTACATTCATCATTGGGATCTTGTACCTTTACATGATGTATCTTGGTTCTTATTTTTTCCCTATTCCCCTGCCCTCCCTTCACCCCCTCCACCCTTCCCTATATACAAAGACTTTGTTACCATTTTTTCCTTTTCTCATGTTTTTTTTCCCCTTCTTTCCTTTCCCCTACCCCTCCTACTTCTCCTACTCCTTTAGACCTTTTCTTCCTATTTCAGCTATTAATTATACATTTCGATCCTTATTTACACTTTTAGTTTTTCACACTAGAGAAACTATTCTGTATTTACACATTTGTCCTATTTATTTCACTTAAGAGTATGGCCTCAATGTGCATTTATTTAGCTATAAATGTCTCCAGTTTCTCGTTCTTTATGGCTGAGTAGTACTCCATTTTATTAAAAAAAACAAAACAACCCACGTCCTCTTTATCCAGTCTCCCCTTGACGGGCAACTGGGCTGTTTCCAAGTTTTAGCTATTACAAACTGTGCCACTATAAACATGGGTGCCTGTATATCAGTGTGGTATGATGCTTTTAATTCTTTTGAGAAGATACCCAGCAGAGGAATAGCTGGGTCAAATGGGACCTCTAATCCTAGTTTGTTGTTGTTGTTTTTGGTACCAGGGAGGGGCTCAAACTTGGGACCTTGTGCTTGTGAGGCAGGCAGCAGCACCACTGAGCTAAATCCCTGGCCCTAATCGTAGGTTTTGAGGTATCTCCATATCGATTTCCACAGTGGTTACACCAGTTTGCACTCCCACCAACAATGGAAAAGGGTTCCTTTCTCCCCACAACCCCGCCAGCATTTGTTGTTGGTTGATTTCTTGATAGCAGCCATTCTTTCTGGGTGAGGTGGAATATCAGTGTTGTTTTCATCTGCATCTCTTGAATGACCAGTAACATTGAACATTTTTTCATATGTTTATTTGCTATTTCTACTTCTTTGTGTGAGAAATATCTGTTCATTTCAGATGCCCATTTTTGGATTGGGTCTTTATATTTGGGGGATATGATTTTTTTTTGAGTTCTTTATATATTTTAGATAATAGACCTTTATCTGAGGAACAGCTGGTAAAATTTTTTTCCCACACTGTAGGTTGTCTCTTAGCTCTGTTGATAGTTTCTCTTGCAGTGCAGAAGCTTTTTAATATGATGAGATCCCAGTTGTTGATTCTTTGTGCTAGTTCCCGTGCTACTGAGGATTTGTTCATAAAATCTTTTCCTTTGCCAAGGTCTTCAAGAGTTCTACCTAACTTATCTTCCAGCAAGTTTAGTGTTTCTGTTTTAATATTTAGATCTTTAATCCACTTCGACTTTAGTTTAGTGCATGGTGAAAGATAGGGGTCTAGTTTTAATCTTTGGCAGGTTGAAATCCAGTTTTTCCAGCACCATTTATGAAAGAGGCTCTCTTTTCTCCAGTGAGGGTGTTTGGCTCCTTTGTCAAAGATGACGTAGCTGAGTATGTATGGAGTTGTTTCTGCATCTTATAATCTATTCCACTGATCCTCAGGTCTGTTTCTTTGCCAGTACCATGCTGTTTTTATCACAGTGGCTTTGTAGTATAGTTTCAAGTTGGGGATTGTGATACCTCCTACCTTGTCTTTGTTGCCTAGAATTGCTTTTGCTATTCTAGGTCTCTTCTTGTTCCAAATAAATTTTTGGAGTTTTTTCTCTAGTTCTGTGAAATATACTATTGGGATTTCAATTGGGATTGCATTGAATCTGTATAGCAGTTTTGGAAGTATGGCTATTTTCACTGTATTGGTTCTTCCTAACCAGGAACAGGGGATGTCTTTCCATTTTCTTATATCCTTTTCAATGTCTTTTTTTAGAGTGCTGTAGTTTTCAGTGTAGAGGTCATTTGCTTCCTTCATTAGATTGATTCCTAAATATTTCATTTTTTTGGATGCTATTGTGAAGGGAATTGTTTCCCTAATTTCTCTCTCAGTGAGACTGTTATTTGTGTACAAGAAGGCTATTGATTTTTGAGTGTTGACCTTGTATCCAGCTACTCTACTGAATCTGTCAATTAAGTCTAGAAGTCTTTTGGCGGAGTTTTTTGGGTCTTCTATGGTAGAGTATCATATCATCAGCAAATAGTAACAGTTTAACTTTTTCCTTTCCTATCTTTATTCCTTTTCTTTCTTTCTCTTGTCTAAGAGACAGAAAGTTTCTTGAAGTTTTTTCTGCTAAATACTAGTCCCATATACACTGTGGTTCAGTTTTACTACAGATTTTAGCGATCTTAGCATATGATTTTTCCTCTTTCTTTATTGAGAATTTTCATCCTTTCACTTAAAGGAAGTACTTTACATCTTTTCTTTATCACATCCAAATAACTAGTATCACTACTCTTGTACTTTGGCACCACTATTAATTAAAATAAGGGATATTTTAACACATGTGCTGTGATACCATGACAACTCTGACAATTAAGACGGCTACCAAGTGACTAATGGGCACGCATCATAGATACCATGGATATGCTGAACAAAGGATGATTCATGTCCCAGACAGGATGATGTGGGATGACACAAGATTCACTACACAACTCAAAACTGCATGCAATTTAAAAGCTATGAAGTGTTTATTTCTGGAATTTTCCACTTATACTTTCAGATCATGGTTGACCAGAGGTAACTGAAACTGTGGAAAGCAAAACCATGGACAAGAGAGGACTACTATTTTGCTTGTTGAGCTCAATTTATTTGCCTAAAGTGAGCAGAATTTTAAATAGAAAAAAAAAAAGGAAACAAGTTGGTACTGTTGGGGAAAAATTGTGATAGACAGTAGGAATACTATACCTATTTCCCTTAAAATAATGAATTGTGTCTATTACTGTCTTTGGGGTAACAAATTCATAGTGCTCAATTTTTAAAGTTGTATAAATATTGCTAGTCTCAATTACCATTCTCATGAATGATACTCATAGAAATTAATTGTACCTACTAAATGCTAAGCACTCTGGATGACATTGGAGGTACAAAGATGAACCAGATGAAGACACTTACACAAGAAAGCTATCCAATAAAGCTGGTGTTTGTACATTTTTCCTCTGCTACTTTTTTTTCAGTACTGAAGATTAAACCCAGGGCCTTTGCACTGAGCTACATCCCTGGCCGGCAGCCTTCCCTCTTTTCTTGAGACAAGGTCTTGCTAAGTTGCTAAATTCCCTAGACTAGGCTTGAACCTTTGATACTCACCTCAGCCTCCCAAAGTGCTGGCAAAAAGGGCCAATTTTTGTGGATGGCTTTTTGTGGATTTTGGAAAGCTACCAACTGGCTATAGAGAAACCAGTTGCCAAAGTATCACCACTTCAAGGGGTCTTCTAGTCTCACATCACTGCCATCTTGGACATAAAACTCCTCTGTATGGCCACGCAACATGTTTTCTGCATCCTGTTTCATACAGTGTGACACAATGACTATTTTAAAAGTATGTGTGTATAAGGTAATACAACCAATTAGTTCCTTTAGGGGAAAGGGTTGGATTCAGTGTCAGAAACAGTATAAATACTTAAAGTAGTATGAACTTGTTTTAAAGTAGTATGAATGACTCGCAAATGATAAGTGAAAATTCTTAACTTAAAAAATACATGAATAGCAACTTTAATATGCTTGATGTATTTAGGGAAGACATGTTCAATAGTGAAAAATGGCTAAGCAAACATTTGTTGGTGTTTGTTCTGCTAAATACTAGTCCTATAGGATGTTCTTTGTTAAAAGTTTCCATTGTTAAATAAGTTGGTATAATTAAAATAATGATTTGCTGCCTTACCACAGGCCCAAGAGCTATGAGGTCAGTAGATCATGGACAGGAACATCAAAACTGTCAGCCAAAATGAACCTTTTATCTTTATAATTATCACAAGTATTTGATTACAGTGAACATAAAATTAACACAATATACAAATAATCGTATGTTATGAATATCTATAGTATTCAGTAGCATGTTGTACAGGCTTGTAGCCTAGGAGCAGTAGGCTATACGATATAGTATAAATGTGTAGTATTGAGTAAATAGACTCTATAATGTTTATACAGTAATCACCTAACAACACATTTCTTAGAATGCAACTGTGTCATTAAGGGACAAATACCTGTATGTGAAATTGAACTCTAAAAGGAGAATGGGACAAGGAAGTATTTCATGAGATGATGACAAGAATTTCCAAAAACAATGAAGGATATCAAACTACAGATACAAGGTTGGAGAACCTTGTATATTGCTGTGTAAAAAATTATTCCCAAGTTGAATGGCTTTAAATAACAAAATCTCCCTCTCTCCCTGCCTCTCTTTTTTCCTTCCACTTTTTGCAATTTTGAGATTAAATCCAGGGCCTTCACTCTGAGCTACATCCCTCACCCACCCCCTTTTTAAAATGAGATAGGTTCCCAAACCTTTTTATTTTTTATTTTGAGACAGGGTCTTGTCTAATTTGCTGAGTTGCCCACACAGGCTTGAACTTGTGACCTTTCTTCCTCAGACTTCCAGTGTTGGGATTGTAGGTGTTCACTACCATTTCTAACCAACTAACATTTCTTATGCCACAGTTTCTATGGGTCAGAAATTCAGGAGTGGCTTTGCTTGGTGATTGACTCACTCTGAAAAAACCCAGGAAGATATAAGCTATAATACTTTTAGGACTCAGTCTTTCAAATTACTATAATTACTTCTATCTGATTGTATTTATTAAAAAGCAAATTACTATGTCTATCTCACTGAAGGAGAGGAAAATTAGGTTCCCCATCTCTGCTTCAAAAGTGAAGGAGAAATGAAGACTTTTTAAAAGAAAAAATGATTTATTACATATATGTATATGCAAGTCAATAAACAATACATCATGCAACCAATGAAAGATAAACCTCATATGATCATTTCAATAGATGCAGAAAAAACTTTTGATAAAATTCAACATCCCTTCATTATGAAAACTGAACAAATTAAGTATGGAAGGATTGTACTCCAGCAAAAATAAAGGCTATATATCACAAACCCATAGCCAATATCATACGGGCTGGGGAAAAGTTAAAACTATTTCTTCTAAGATGTAGAAGAAAAGAGTGTCAATCTTACCACTGTTATTCAACATAGAACTAGATGTTTTCGAAGAATTATGAGAACTCACAGGTTTCTCCCTTTGGATTTAGGTATATTTTTCATGGTGGTAAGGTGGTGGCATTTTATTAGACATTAGATATGTGGATATCTGCCAGTATTGATGATTTAATTTCAACTGCTTTTATGGTTAGATGGGGGCATATTACTGAGTTTTGACCAATGGACGGTGAGTAGAATTGATGTGCACTATTTCCAGGTTATGTCCCTAAAACCTGCAGGGTCCTCTGTATTCTCTTTCTTCCTTGTCTGCTGACAAGATATGGAGAATTCAAGGCAGGGCTTTGAGGCATAAAGAAAGCCAGAGCTACCAGATTAGGAGTTCCTATTCTGAAATCCACAGACCCCCAAAAGAATTTATGTATGGAAATCAAGGAGCCCATAAACCTGACTATGGAACAAAGAAAATCACATATTTATTCCTATCAAGCTTTATCTGAAATTAGAATTTAGAAATGTGAGAGAATAACCATGTGTTTAGTCTACTATTTTAGCCATCTTTCCATTATTGTAATGAATACCTAAGATTATCAATTTATAAAAAGAAAAGGGTTACCTTGGCTCACAGTGTTAGAGGTCTCAGTCCATGATCAAATGGCACTCTTGCTTTGGGCCTGTGGTGAGGTAGCACGTCATGGCAGATGCATGTAGGAGAGCAAAGCTACTCACCTTACAGCCAAGACAAAAAAAGAGGAAGAGGAAGGGGTCAGGGTCCCACTTGCTCATTGGAAGGAATATTCCCAGTGACCTGAAGAAACTCCCACTGGGCCCCACCTCTAAAAGTTCTACTGCCTCCCAATAGCACTGCTCTGAGGAGCAAGCCTTTAACACATGGACCTTTGTGTGATAGCTATTAATCCCTAACTCTATCTGTATATCTTTTAATATATTAATATATTTGAGGTATGATAAAAATACAATGAATATTTACATTTCCAAAAGTGTATTACTAAAATAATACCCCTAAAATACTTCCTTCTTACTTTGAACATATTTATCCCATTATTCTTGCACTTTCTAAAGCAGTTGCAGAAGTACTCTTTCTGAGTATCTTTAGTTCCTTGGCTGCCTGGATGTCCTGAATCAATGTAAAACATTTACTTTCATGGTTATTTTGACTTGGGGAAGATCTAGAAGTCACCTGGTGTCAGATCTGGTGAGTAAGGTTAATGAGAACACAGTGTATTTTTTGCAAGCCTGCCTTTCTGTTGGATGTCATTCAGCAGCAGCATTCACTGTATATTTGATCAAACCTGCATTTTTTTTTATGAATACGTTTATCGGTCTTTATCTGAAAAATCCTCATAGAAGATTTGGTTTAACTCTTGGCACCCAACTCCTGAACTCTGAGGAACCTTTCCTTCTTTTGTGCTACCCAGTCTTTCTTCTTGGTTAGGGATATTTTGGCATGGTTCCACTTCTTTTTAATGTCTCTCTTTGATTTCTTTTCATAGACTGGATGCTCTCATATAGCAGCATGAGCTTTCTTTTTTTATTTTTATTTTTTTATTCATTGAGTGACTTTATTGGTACACTTTAGGTATACAATATGATGGCATTCATCATTGGGAATTTGTACCTTTACATAATATATCTTGGTTCTTATTTTTTCCCCATTCCTCTGCCCTCCCTATAACCCCTCCCCCCGTCCCTATTTACAAAGACTTTGTATCCATTTTTTCCTTTTTCTCATATTTATTCCTTCCCTTCTTTCCCCTACCTTTCCCACTTCCCCTTCCCCTTTGCCCCTTTTCTTTCTATTTCACATTATCTATTATACATTTTGATCCTTATTTACACTTTCAGTGTCTCATACCAGAGAAACTATTTGGTATTTACACGTGTGTCCTATCTATTTCACTTAAGAGTATGGTCTCAGGGCCAGGGATTTAGCTCAGTGGTTCTGCTGCCTGCCTCGCAAGCACAAGGACCCATGTTCAATCCCCAGTACCAAAAAAAAAAAAGAGTATGGCCTCAGTGTGCATCCATTTAGCTATAAATGTCTCTAGTTTCTCATTCTTTATGGCTGAGTAGTATTCCATTTTATTTTAAAAAACACATTTTCTTTATCCAATCATGAGTTGATGGGCATTTGGGCTGTTTCCAAGTTTTAGCTATTACAAACTGTGCTGCTATAAACATGGGTGCACATATATTGCTGTGGTATGATTCTTTTTAATTCTTTGGGGAAAATACCCAGCAGGGGAATAGCTGGGTCAAATGGGACCTTTAATCCTAGTTTTTTGAGGTATCTCCATACTGATTTCCACAGTGGTTGACCAGTCTACACTCCCACCAACAGTGGAGAAAGGTTCCTTTTCCCTCACAACCCTGCCAGCATTCGTTATTCATTGATTTCTTGATAGCAGCCATCCTTTCTGGGGTGAGGTGGAATCTCAGTATTGTTTTCATTTACATCTCTCCAATGACCAGTGATTTTGTTGTTGTTGTTGTTGTTTTTTTTGTGGTGCTGGGGATCAAACTCCGGTCCTTGTGCTTGCGAGACAGGTGGCGGAACCACTGAGCTAAATCCCTGGCCTGACCAGTGATTTTTTAAAAACATTTTTTCATGTTTATTTGCTGTTTCTACTTCTTTGAGAAATGTCTGTTCATTTCAGATGCCCATTTTTGGATTAGGTCTTTAAATTTGGGAGGTCTGATTTTTTAAGTTCTTTATACATTCTAGGTATATAATTATATATATATCCATATAGACCTTTTTCTGAGGGCAGCTGGTAAAATTTTTTTCCCACATTGTGGGTTGTCTCTTCACTCTATTGGTGGTTTCTCTTGCTGTGCAGAAGCTTTTTAATAAAATGAGATAGCACTTGTTGATACTTTGTACTAGTTCACATGAGACTGAGATTTGTTCATGAAATCTTTTCCTCCACCAGTGTCTTCAAGAGTTCTACCTAACCTCTCTTCCAGCTGGTTTAGTGTTTCTGTTTTAATATTTAGATATTTGATCCATTTCAATTTTAGTTTAGTGCATGCTGAGAGATATAGGTCTAGTTTTAATCTTTGGCAAGTTGAAACCCAGTTGTTCCAGCACCATTTATTAAAGAGCCTATCTTTCCTCCAGTGAGGGCATTTGGCTCCTTTGTCAAAGATGAGGTGGCTGAGTGTGTCTGGAGTTGTTTCTGCATCTTCTAATCTGTTCCACTGATCCTCAGGTCTATTTCTTTGCCAATACTGTGCTGTTTTTATCACAGTAGCTTTGCAGTATAGTTTCAAGTTGGGGATTGTGATACTTCCTACCTTTTCTTTTTTGCCTAGAATTGCTTTTGCTATTCTAGGTGTCCTCTTGTTCCGGTGAATTTTTGGATTGTTTTCAGCATGAGCTTTCTTATACATCTTAAAGTTACATTGTTCTTTATATACTGAGAGAATTGTTTCTTGTAAGCATCTTCATGTTCTTCCATTAGGTAACGCATATCATCTGCAATGTTCTAACCTATGATGTGCTTCTGGTATATTTTGTATTGAACTCCTTGCTTTCAGAATCATAACCACAGAATTGTTTGGCACTGTGAGGGATAGACAAGCCTTCATCCACACCATCCTTTAGGGTTCCAAAAGCCTTATTGCCAGTTGTAGTTCTGGCAAGGCCTGCATCCATATAGCAGGTGAAGGGACCAGGTTGACCATCAATGCTTTCCACACTGTAAGAATCTCCATTTACCTCCACCTGGCCTTCATAGATCTTATCTATGCCAAACCTATTGAGAAGCCTGTGGGCCAGCAGGAGGCCAATACAATATGCTGCAGCATAATTTGTCAGGTCAACTTTCACTTCGTATTTTGGTACTTCAGGTGCATATGCTGTGCAGACTATCATATCCCCTTCAATATGGGTATGTGCAATCTGACAAATGATATCTCTGTTAGTTACATGAGCTATCATCTTATATTTAGGGGTGTTGTACTTATTTTTGTCCTGGATCACCAGGAGTTTTGAGCATAGTGATCAGTTTTGCTCTCTTCTTCTAAACTTCACTTGGTATCTCTTAAAGTAGGCCTTATTCTTGACAACTTTAACAAACCCCATCCTGTGGAATAGAGACCTGCATCTGCTCTGCACAGATCTGCAGGCCCAGCAGTGCTACAGGGGTAAAAGGCCAGGAACTCACACCTGTATTTTTGATCACACTCACCAACTGCCATAGAAAATGGCAAGAACAATGAGATAAATGTTCAAAACAGGAGGGAGTATTTTGAAGGGGATTAATGGCATTGTGTCTTTTACTGTAATACATTTAAACACATTTTGATCAATCCTTGGAAATGACTATATGGAGGAAGAATCTGGGTATCATGTAGCAAAAATGATGTTCGCTCTGCCTTGTATATCTCTCTTGAAGCCATTGGCTAAGGTGTTAACTATATACAGAAGATTACATAGAAGGCTCTTGAGTGACACAGCTTTATGTGAGAATCTAACATTGCCAACAGTACTTTACCCATGTTCACATGTGACCCTGGAAGTAACCTCTTTACCAGCTCAGTTTCAGGCCTAGTACTTCTCTTCCTTAGATGTCTCCTATGGGTAAATGTTACCTTAAGACAGTACCCATTGCCACATACCTTACTATAACCAACATAGCATGTCGTGGATATCTTACTCCTACTGGAAAGATTTTTTTCCTTTTTTTCTTAAATGTAGCCTAGAAACTCAGCATACTTTATCTTTCACCTATAGACCCCACTCCTGCAACTCCTAATGGTGCACATCAGTTTGAGCAGAGCATTGGCACTGAGGCTCTGACTAGCAATTCAATTAAGACATTGTAGGCTGACTTTTCTTTAAATGTGTAGGTTATCTTTGATTTACCTTTGTGTATTTGAATCTACAGACTATTTAAATATATACATTTTAATCTTCACATTTTTATGCAAATCTTTTTGGGACATGAAAATAAATCTATGTTTTAAAAGAGAAACTTGGGAAAACCTTGTGATGAAATGACATTCTGAAATATTTATTTTCAAGTACACTGGCTAAAGTAATCTATGATCTTGGTCTCAAAGGATTTTTTGTGATTAAAATATATCAGCTGCTGTAGACTGGTAATGCCATTAACAAACTATGGATGTCATAAATATAATTTCTCAACTTAGACAAGTGTAGTTTCTAGCATTTTTGACATCAAACACCCTCTTATGCATATATTATCTCAAAATATATTTGCAAGTCCAGTCTTACTTAACTTTCTGTGGTCTCTTAACTTTTAACTGTCTGTGAGGCAAGCTTTCTTGCTGTGTCCTTAAGTCTTAATTGTTCTCCCACTTTTCTTTAGCCACGCAAGATTTGCAGTCCTTTTATAGGTTAGCTCAAGGTCTGTAAATGACAAAAATACTTATTCTTACACGCCTTCCCAATTTACCAGATTCTGGCAGGTGTGGTGGCACAAGCCTGTAATCCCAGCACTTGGGAGGCTAAGGCAGGAGGATCACTATGAGTTCGAGGCCATCCTGGGCCACATAGTGAGTTCAAGACCAGCCTGACTTGCATAGTGTGAGACCCTGTCTCAAAAAAATAAAAAACAAAGACAAAATTAATTTACCAAATACCTTATTTGTATTTTTATTTTATATAAGCATTTTATACAAATATTTATATGTGACTTTGGAAATTTTACTTAGCCCTTTTAAATGACAATGTCCTCCATTTGTTGGTTAGTGCAGTAAGACTTGGCTCATGTGAATGTTTTAAGGATCCAATGGGATGTATGCATAATACTCAGCACAGTGGCAGTCAATGAGAAAATAAATAAATATTATTTATTATTATTTCTTTAAAAGATTGTGGGCTTATAAGATCAGAGGTCATGTCTTTTTAAAAATTATTTTCCCATGGTAACTACCCCCATGTTAGATTTTAAAATATTTGCTCAATGAAGTTATTGAATAAGATCAAACAATTTTCATAGCTGTATATTAAGTGTTGGAAGAGATTTTATTTCTGATTGCTTAATTCATCTTTTTAGGGCTCTCCTGTCTTTCCACTTGATTGCTTTTAATCCAGATATTATAAATTTGTTTATCTCACTTTTTTCTAGCAATCTTTTCTCCTTCTCATCCCAAAGTCAAACTTTTGTATCCCGTGATACATTTGCTGGTCAGTTTTTCCCCAGTGTTGTGGGAGTCATTCTACTATTACCTAAAGTTACTGTAAACATGAAATTCGATAATGTAAAAAAATTTACCTGAACAGTGATTAACACATACAAGCCTTCTTTTTGGGTCACTTTTCTTGTTACTTGACTGTTTCCTTTCTTTGATCCTCATTCATATTTCAATCCTTACCTTTTTTATTTTTAGCTATCTATTACTTTAAAAAGTAAGCAAGCAAAAATGTACTTGATACTCTTGTTTCCTCTCCCAATTATTTTCCTCTCCCATCTTTAATGGTCTTTAAGTATAAATTCTGCAAAATTCCTCAAGGTCAGAAAGTATCTTTGGTATATCTCCTGGTTGTCTAGCAGAAGTTTTTCTTGCTATTTTAAATTTAAGGGGAAAGCTTAACCTACTTCCTGTGTTAAGTTTACTCACTACTCCTAGTTGTTGAGGTAATTAGTGTTTATCTCTTTTCTCAATTATGAACTTTACTAATGCATATAAATATTAGCACACTGTGCACATAACAAGTTCACAGTAAAACTGGATACTATCATTCTTATTGTCATCTTCAGCTATAGTTCTAATGTTCGGATTCTGTTTTTAAAAATTCTTCAATATATAATTTATTATTTACAGTGTTTATTTTCATGTCCATTAATACTTGTTTTGTATAGTTGGGGGCATTCGTATTTGGTGCATATATATTTAGGATTGTCATCTCTTCCTCTTGGATTGTTCCCTTCACAAGGATGTAGTGACCATCTTTGTCTCTCTTAATTAGTTTTGGTTTGAAATCTACTTTGTCTGCAAATAAGATTGCTATGCCTGCTTTATTCTGGGTTCCTGTCGCGTGAAGAACTGTTTTCCATCCTTTTACTTTCAGTCTATGGATTTCCTTTTGAGTTAGGTGTGTTTCTTGTATACAGCATATTGCTGGGTTTTGCTTCTTAATCTATTCTGTCAGTCTATTTCTTTTGATTGCTGAATTGAGGCCATTAACATTGATAGTTATAATTGAGAGATATTGACTCATCCTTGTCATGATGTTTTACTGTTGTTGGCTCTTTTATTTCTTATTTTCCCCCCTTTCCCTTTAGTGCCTTACCTTGTGTGGTATCTTGTCTCTGTTGGGCCTCACGGAGTTGTGACCTTCATTTTGGAAAAACTGTATTTCAATCTGCCAAAGATTAAAACTAGACACATACCTATCACCATGCACTAAACTAAGATCGAAGTGGATTAAAGATCTAAATATTAAGACAGAAACACTAAACTTGCTGGAAGATAAGTTAGGTAGAACTCTTAATGACATTGGCATAGGAAAAGACTTTATGAACAAATCTTCAGTAGCATGGGAGCTAGCACAAAGAATCAACAACTGGGATCTCATCATACTAAAAAGCTTCTGCACTGCAAGAGAAACTACCAACAGAGCTAAGAGACAACCTACAATGTGGGAAGAAATTTTTAGCAGCTGTACCTCAGACAAAGGTCTACTATCGAGAATATATAAAGAACTGAACAAAATGAGATCCCTCAAATTCAAAGACCCAGTTCAAAAATGGGCATCTAAAATGAACAGACATTTCTCAGACAAAGAAGTAAAAGCAGCAAATAAATGTATGAAAAAATGTTCACCATCACTGGTTATTCGAGAGATGCAGATGAAAACAACACTGAGATTCCACCTCACCCCACAAAGAATGGCTGCTATCAAGAAATCAACCAATAACATCCTGGTGGGGGTGTGGTGAGAAAGGAACCCTTCTCCATTGTTGGTGGGAGTGCAGACTGGTGCAACCACTGTGGAAATCAGTATGGAGATACCTCAAAGAACTAGGACTACAGGTCCCATTTGACTCAGCTATTCCCCTGCTGGGTATCTTCCCCAGAGAATTAAAAGAATCATACCACAGTGATATATGTGCACCTATGTTTATAGTGGCACAGTTTGTAATAGCTAAAGCTTGGAAACAGCCCAAGTACCCATCAACTGGAAACTGGATAAAGAAGATGTGGTTTTTATAAAATGGAGTACTACTCAGCCATAAAGAACGAGAAACTAGAGACATTTATAGCTAAATGGATGCATATTGAGGCCATACTCTTAAGTGAAATAAATAGGACACACGTGTGTAAATACCGAATAGTTTCTCTAGTGTGAGAAACTGAGAGTGTAAATAAGGATGAAAATGATTAAAATGAATAATTGATAATTTGAAATAAGAAAAGGTCCAAAGGTGTAGGGGTGGTCAGAGGGGAAGGGGAAAGGAAAGAAGGGAAAGGAAAAATTATGAGACAAGAAAAAAAATGGAAACGAAGTCTATGTAAATAGGGAAGGGTGGAGGGGTGAAGGGCGCACAGGTAATGAGGAAAAAATAAGAACCAAGATACATCATGTTCAAGTACAAGCACCCAATGATAAATGTAAATGTATTGTATACCTAAAATGTACCAATAAAGATATAAATTAAAAAAATAATAAAATGTTTATTTTAAAAATATAAAATATTTATTATAGTTCAAGTATTGTGTTTTTATTATGTCATAAATGATGCAGAAGAGTGTCAAGAAAAGCCACAAAAACAATGGAAAATATGGAGAAATAAGTAAGTAGAATTATTTTGAAAAAACAATGATAATACAAATTCATGATCTTATTTAAATATCTTTGTATAACAACATAGCAAATAGATGTTTTCTTCCTTTATTTGAGATCATAATGAGAAAAATACAAACTGTGATTTGAGGGCTTCTGTCCTTGATATTTAAGAGTGATGGAAGGAAATTTTTCTTCCATTCTTAAAGGAGGTGAAAAAAGGATTATTTTTAAAAACAGTAAGATTTACTGCATAGAGGCAAATCTCTTCTGATCCTGTAATTGACTCAAATATTTTCCAAATGTAGTCTTGTAATTTGTCTCAGAAATATTCAAAAACACATGTAGAAAAAGAAAGAATACAGAGTTCTCCAGTTAAAATAAAAAAGAAACACATACAGAAAGTTTTGGGGGGGCTGAGGATGTAGCTTAATGTTAAAAGTGCTTACCTAGCGTGCTCAAGGCCCTGAGTTTCATCTCCAACACTGAAAAATTAAAGATTTAATGGGCTGGGGATTTAGCTCAGTGGTTCTGGTGCCTGCCTTGCGAGTGCAAGGTCCTGAGTTCGATCCCCGGTACCAAAAAAAAAAAAAAAAAAGAAAAACTAAAGATTTAAGCATAAAGATATCTAAAATATCCAATTATGTATGTTTAAAAACTAGAAATTTCTTATGTAGTTATTCAAATGACATTTAAGGACTCAAACAAAAGAGGAAATAACTTATGTCAAAAATAATAGGTGAAAATTAAAGGGTAAAAATCTGAACCAGGAGGATTGCAAGTTCAAGCTTATCCTGGGCAACTTAGTGACACCCACCCTGTCTCAAAACAAACAAAAATAATAATACAAACAACTGGGGTATAGCTCAGTGTGAAGGTCCTAGGCACAATTCCCAGTACAAAAAAAAAAAAAAGATAAACTACATATCCTGTTAAGTATAGGAATAGTGCATAGAAAAAAGACTAGAAGATTTACCAAAATATTAACTGTGATTGGTTTAGAATGATCTTTTCCTGTATTTTAATTTTCTACAACTATGAACTGTTTGAATAATGAAGGAAATAGAAAAATAATCAATGGTCTAGTATAAACTGCTTACCTTACAAGTTGTTCAAATCCGTTGAAACAGAGTGTGAAAAAGTGTGTTGTAAACTATAAACTGAAATAGTAAGGTAAATTATTGCTATTATCAATAACTGAAAGATAACATAATTCATATTTTGAACTCTCACTTGGAGAGCTCTTTTAGTCAATTTTATGCAATTTATTTTTGTCAATACAAATGGGTTTCCAAAACACTTGGAAAATTTCCATGAAGATAATAAATTGTGTTATCTGCTTTGTTATTGTTTTGAACTGTTCAATGATGATAATAAACAAAACCTTTTAAACTGGTCTTACTTCCTATCTTAAACCCAGGCAACACCAGCATCTCCCTCTAAAGAGAGAAATGAAAAATGACAAAGAAAAAGGAAAAGAAAAATGGAAATTTAAAAGTTTAACATATGCTTACAGCAACTTTCTCTATCAAATGAGTCTGTTAAATGATAGGCAAAAAAAATACTATACCAAAATTTACATGAACAAATGTATACCTATTAAGCAACACATTAACTGCAAGTGATTTCATATGTAAATTACCTATAATTTGAATGCAATTTTCTAAATTTTTTTAATGTGAGTAGTTCCAAAAGTTCTTTGGTGTTTAATAACATGTGGTATTATTAAGACAGTTGTTAAATTGCAGATGTTTTGTTCAGTGCCTGACCCTTTCAACATACTGCTTAGGAGAATGTTGTTATTTAGAATTGAAGCTAACTCTCTTGACTTGTCTAGTGTCCTTCTTCAGCATCAATTATAAGTCTGATGCTCTGATAAGCTATGGAAATTCAGCCATTAACAAGTCAGATATAGATCCGCCCTTGGGTTGTAGAGTAGATCACACTAGTATTTGAGCATCTGGATGGGCTCAATCTTGTCCTTGGAATTTTAAGGTTCCTGTATTAGTTTTTTATCACTATAAGAAAATACCTGACACAGGATACACATAAAAAAGGTTTATTTAACTCACAGTTCTGGAGGTTTACAGGCATGGTATTGGCACCAGCTCAATTCCACTGAGGGCTCTCTCTCTTGGCTATGTCACATTGTGGCAGAGATGCATGTATATGTAAGAGATTACATGACCAAACAGGAAGTCAAAGAGAGAGAACCTGGGGTCCCACATTCTCTCCAAGATCAACATTCCCAGTGATCTGAAGGCCTACCACTAAGGCCACTAACCTTACCCTGGGCACCAAGCCTCCTATCTAAATGGACCCCTAGGGGACACTCAAACCCCACCCAAACCACGGTAGTTCCCAAAGGAAAAAAATAGTTCATCTGTTTGAAGTGCTTTTCTTACTCTCTTGAATGTTACTTTCCGGATGACTATCTAAGAACTGATTTTGCTTACCTTCTTAGCTTTCCAGGACAGAGGAATTGAGAACAACCAGTAAGTAGGCTTCTTTCCATCTTAAACTAGGAATCCATCTCAATTAGGGATAATCCAACTATCAGATAAATTGTTTAAAATAAAAGATACAAATGCTGCCACAAAGAGTTTTAGAATTGTGCTGTACAATCATATCTTTTTAAGATGCCATTTTGCCATAAATTCTTATCAATTCACATAAGCAGATATATGGAGTATGTAAATTCTGGCTAGATGACAAGTAGCATAAACAAATGATAGCTACATTGGTGGAGGCTATTCTTTAATTTGTGCACATTTAATGTCCTCTGAAAGGGTCTCATTCAAAAAAAAGAATTTATGTGGTTTATAGCATGAAATTCCCAAATTCTAATGTTAGAAAGTATATATTACTTTTTTACTTTAATGTTAATTTTTTGATATCTTGCATTTTGATATCTTAACATTTCTATAATTTTATAAAAATTTTAGGAGTTTGTCAAAAAGAAGACACCTCTGTGGACATGATACAAATAAAGCAGTTCTAAAACAGGTTTATTGAAGATATAATCTTTTCAGAAGTCATGTCAGAGTGTGATTTTAGAATAGAACAGTTTAGAATAATTCATATTTTACTGATTAAGAGTATGAAACAAATATCATGTAATACCAAGTTATTTGGAGGAGAGTCAACTTGTCTTTAGTAAAATGTGAAATTCCACTTTATATCTGTCAAACCCCTGTCCTTCCTCCAAGTCAGTTCTCACTTTCAATCACCACCTTACCTCTATGTGTTTCCCCTTATTCTTTTTCTGTGCTACAGTGAGTTTTGTTAAAACAATATTCTTGAAAAATTCATACCACTGTATGTACCCCTGCCCTACTACAAAATCAGTCTATCCTACTCCAACTGGGTTCTCATTGCTGCTTGACAATCTTGATATTGATCTCCCATTTATTTCCTAGCATACTTCCTTTAGCAGGTGCTTCAGATCTGTCTCTGTTCACACATCTAATTCACTACTTGCCTTTTCCATTCTCACCAGATAATAACTGTCTTGCTTTACTGAGAAACTCACGGATAGCCAGTCTGTGCTTTCTCATTCTCCCTTATCTCTATGACAAAGCAGTAAACTTTTTTGATTATCAGTCATGAAACAGGCACTATGCTAGCCAATGGTATGCCAAAAGTGGTACAGTGGATTGATCTTTGTACCCATTAAACCCAACATAGTTCCTTATACATAGTAGGTACTCAATAAATGTTAAAGTGAATGTGCGATGCTTATATATGCAAGGTTCTGAGTTCAGTTCCCCAGACTGAAACACAAAAGGTATGTATTAATGAAAAGATAGGTCTAGAGCATGAGATGCTTCAAGTAGAGGAGAGGGAAAGTAAGACAGATATTGCATGATAGATATTGTGACCAGCTCAGATGTTCTTTCCTACATGCATATATGAGGTATGATAAAAAGATAGAATGTTTTTAAATTTAAAAACATTATTACAATAAAAGACACATTGCCATTAATCTCCCTCCTAATATTCCCCCTCACTCTAAACATACTTATTCCATCATTATTGGCACTTTCTGAAGCAATTCTGGAAGTTTTTTTTTTTCCTTCTAATAAACCTTGATATACCTTTCATGGTCATTTGACTTTGGGGAGGAGCCAGAAGTCACATGGTGCTAGATCCAGTGAATAAAGTGGATTAGGACACACTATAATGTTTTCACCATTTTTAGCAAAACATTAGAAATGTTGATGGTGATATTGCCTCCATTCCCTCTTTCTACTATGAGAGGAAATTAATTTCTTGATTATATGTATTACTAAAGACTCAATTTCTCAAATGAAATGTCAAAGGAATTATAAGGGATCTCTGAATGACTAGTTTTCTAACCAATTCCAAGACAGGTTACTTAAGCCTACAAACGAGTATTTCTGGTTTGCTTCCTGATTGTTCTGATATTGTTCATTTTGTTGTGTTTTTCAGCTGGTACTAGTATAACTATTTTCTCTGAAATAGTTTCCCCATTTCAACTAAGAGTGAAGAGATTTTTGGATAAAGAACTTGTAATAATCAGGTATAATATGAAGTCATAGATCTTGGAATTTGCTAAACAGAAGTGTTGCATCTAAGTGCAATGTAAGTGCAACATCTCAGCCATTTAAAATTATTATCATAAAGTAATCATCATAATTTTTAAAAACTCTAATTGAATCATTATTCCTTCCAAAAGATTGGAATTGTAAGAATACTTCTCAGAAGCTCTCAAACTTAATATGGAGCAGAAAATATTGCAATGAGTTCTCAAGTGTGAGACATAAAAAAAAGTTGTACCATTCTTTCATTGTGTTTTTAATCACTTCATCATTCATAGCTGCATATATAGTACTTACCCATTGAAGAATGTAGTCATAGGGGAATGTATCTGTCAGCATACTGACGTATAAAAAAGAATAAAAGTAAAATCAGTGAGAATACACTGTAGATTATTGTATTTCATATTTGAAACTTTATATATATGTTTTGTGAAGCAAACACAAGAAAACAAAGTATATTTATATTAGAACTAGGTAAAAGGAACTTTATCAATAGATCGATAAAACCAGATCTATGGTTTCTCACCTGGCGATCTGGATATATCAACAGCAAAATATATGTATAAATTTGCAACTATACCTATGAGGGTACACATGATATTTTAATATTCAACCTGCAATATTATATATAGAAGTTATGGAAATACATCAATAGACTTTTGGGTGGTGAAGATTTTAGTGGAGTCTATGATCAGTATAAAAATTTAAATTAATGTGTAGACAGCCGTGGTGGTGCACACTTGCATCTGTAGCACTCAGGAGGCTGGGGCAGTGATATCAAGACTGGCTACACAGTGACACCCTGTCTTAAAAATATGTATATAATAATAATAATTATGTAAAGTTTGAAGGAACAATGAATGCCAAAAGGAGGAAAAAATGAATTTGTGAACAACTCAGCAAGATGTTTGAAGGATCTATCAAACCTGAGTCTTTATGCACCAGTCTAAGAAACAAAATGCCTAATCTATTTCTAGATCATATTTTAAAATGCTTCAATTTAGCCAGTCATTTCTGTTTTCAGTTCTCTCGCATCTTGACACACTGAATCCCATCTTAACATTAGTAAGTTACTATGTCAGGGAGGATAGAATTTGCTACAGTAATAAAACTTAGTAACTTAAAACAAGACAAGACTGATTCTTTATCCTATGTCCATCATGAGTTAGTTGAAGACTTGCTTTACATTTTCCTCATTTAAGGACCCTAACTGAGAAGAGCGCTCTCTCTACCTACATTCTTCTGCAGTTATTGCAGAATGACAGATAGCACCCAAACTATTAAAGCTTTTCCTTAGGAGTGATTGTCATTTTTGATTACATTATTGTCTAATTCAAATTGCATGGCCATGCTAACTTCAAATGGGGTCAGAAGGGTAATCTCATGTATGTAGGAGAAAGGCCAGAAATATTTAGTACACTGATCATTTCCACAGCCTCCTAGAAAAGATTGACAACTCCTCTAACTTGTTCTTCATTCATACAATTGAATGGTGGTGATTTCTTTCCATTCTAGTTGTATAACTAGAAGAATATCAATGGGTAATAACTTTCTTCAAGGGCTAAAAGTGAGAGATCATTAAATGGAGGATCATATCAACTCTTTTACTATTCATCCATTTGTTTATGGGTATGGTCTTTCTTTTGCCTCCCACCCAAAAAGTCTATAATTTGGTGAAAAACATAGGTCTAGCCTCCATGAAACAATTATAATATGAAGCCAGCCATTACACCAATCAGGTAGATGGTAATAGACCACACAATGAATAAATAGTGACAGATGAAATTAAGTGAAAGATCAGTATTGAATGCAGTGGGGAAATATTTTTCAGATTTTATTGGAGAAGATATTAGATGGACATAAAATATTAGGCTTACATTGATAAAAAGAAGGAAAGAGGCTATTTCTAGTAATAAACACAGCAACTAAGAGCCCAGAAATGAGAATGGGTAAGGAAGAAGCCCAGATGAGATTTGCTCAGTTGGGGCAAAAGGTGAGAACATAGTCGAAGTGGCACATCAGTTCAGATCAACTCTTTTTATGAACCTGAACAAGGAAAGAAAAAGTTTAATTTTTAGAAAGTATTAGATGTGGTGGGCAACAATAAAAAACTAGATTCAACCAAATCCTGAATAAAAGAATGCTTTAAATTGTATACGTTTTATAGGATATGCCAATAGAAGAAATTTCCAAAAGGTCACGTTTTATCACACACACAAAAATCTTTAAGAAAGCTGAAGATAGAGTTCCTTTAGATTTCAAGAAAGTTCAATCTGGTTGGGTAGATAGACCACACCTTTGTGGTTATAGTAGTCTTTGAGTGAAATTTTTCAGTATAAATTTGGTCACTGATATAAACTTTCCAAAAAATAGTTAAAAACAAAACCATTTCAACTACATGAAAATGTTTGCTCATTCTACCTGGAAACAAGAGTTTGGTTTAACTTATAATGATAAAAAATATATACATGCATCATAAAATATAAGATGTACACATGCTACCCAATCAGCATGCTTTCAAATCACGAATAAATAAAATTTAGTTTGCATTGTTGATTAAATAAACATGAACTCTACTGTAGTTTTATAACAAAAGGATGGTCTTTAAAAGGAGACAAAGAGTCGGGTTCAGATTCAAGTTCTGCAACTAAATAGAAAAACAGAGGTTAAATCACTCTATATTCAAGAATCTCTATTTCCTATCTGTAAAATTTGATAATAATTGTGTCTGCTTCAGAGAGTTATTACGAGGACTAAATGATAAACATTTTTGAAGTACCCAGCATATAACAGGCATAGAAGCAGTGACAGCAATGATTATGTATAGGCAATTACTAAATACTAATCAAGTTTAAGAAAAAGGTTCTTATTTTTCTATTTATAAGCATTATAAAATTATTAAATCCTACTTTATTACCTATTTATTTACTAAGATCACCCTCATAATTTTATTTTTATTTTATTGAAGAAACAACTAAAAGGAAAAGTAAAGAAGCAAATAAAGTTCAAGTTAGAGAATACAGTGTTCTATTTCTAAAGTGTTTATGATCCTTTATTGGTTTTATTCCACGTACCAGATGTTCCCTGAGAGCAGAAAGTTTCAACAAAGACTACTTCCCAAAATTGTTTATGATGAGGATTACACTCTTGTTTTACAGATGAGTATGCTGTACAGAATAAGTATTATGTATTTTACAAAGATGGGTGAAAAGCAGTATTCTAACTCATGACACTGGTTAAAGTTACTGTTGATTTTGTTGTTCACCAGTAATTTTAATAGTAGCTTGTCCTTTAGATTAAAGGTTATGATTTTGAGTGTGTTTATCTTTAACTTGTACTCCCAGGACCATAGTTTAGCCAATCTAAGGTCCTTGAGGATTTTATCACTTCGCAAAATTGCATTTTTGGTTCTTTCCCCATATCAGCTGTACACCTTGAATGTAGATCTGACAGTATGGTAATAAGTGAAATGAAAACGAAGAAACAAAAATAGAAATGTTTACTTAACCCCAAATTAAATTTAAATTTAATTAAAATTAAATTTTAAATAGAAAATGTCCTAAGAACAGGCATAAACTACGACACATTTTAATACCGTGTGTGTGTGTGTGTCAGTATTGATATATAAGGGAATGGGGTGATTAACTTAATGGATTATTAAGGTCTTACACTTCCCTGACTAGGTAAGTGTCCACAGTGGAAAAAATGTTTAGTCTGAACACCAATTAAAAAATGAAAAGTGATAATAATTTCCCTCAAGTATTTTTTGATAGCTTCTCAAAAGATGGTCCATGGTTTCTGCTTTACTACTCCATCACGACTTTGGTTTTACCAATCACTGATTTTGAAATGGAGGGTGCATGCATGCACACATGTGCACACATATGTGTAGAAAAAATTTCATAAAGTGAGAAAATAATCTCTTTGTGCCTCAGGACTAGCTAATTTCAGCTTTAGTATGAATGGGCTTTTGGGCAAATCCATTTGTTAAGACACTGAGGAAAATATGACCTTTGTTATTATTTAGAACTGAAGCTATACCATACAAACAACAAATTCACTCCCTGGGGGAAAAACAGAAAAGGGAAAGAAAAAAGACCCACAGCTAAATTTACAGGTTTTGTGTTTTGCTGTTTTATGATTTTCTTAGTTGAAATTACAGTTTCCTTTTTCCACTTTTCTACACAGCCCAGAAGATGGACATTTGGCAAGCCATAATAGACTGCTCCTTTCCCAGGTATCTCCTGCTTCTTTCCTTTATCTGTGAATAGGAAATGGCTTAAAGGCACCTGTGTGATGAAGGTCCCAGGGGCAGCTGCCTGACTAGTGAATGCCTGATTATGTGTTAACATGCTTTGTCAGATATTGGCAGAATCTGTTCTCTTCTTTTGCCTTTTCAGCAAGGGTACCATTGACAGCCTGGCTACCCATTTATAGAAATGTTGTCCATCAAACTGTGAGGAAGGACAATAGTGTTTTTCTGTGGCCAGTGACTGTGGGAAACTTTTCTTTGGCTATTCAGGCAATTTTTGTAGCTTGCTCTGAAGAGGAGAGACTGATGAGTGCAAAAAGTACAATTAAGCAAAGCCAGACTTCAATTGAAGGCTGTAGTGTAGTCTGCTGTTCTCATTTTTTTTTAGAGGGGGAAAAAAACCCTATGGGTTTTCACGTTGCTGTGTGGCATTCAGCAGGGGGCTATTACAATCCTAAATTTTTTTTCTAGACCACCTAATTCTAAGTTAAAATTAAATGTAATGAGAGCCACTTGGAGTTCTGAATATTTTAAAGCATAATTCCCACAGAAGGGATTCGACCTAAACTGCAGTGAGCATCAGTTGGCTAATTATAGCTGCATTTTATATTACAGCAGGTGTCAGATGCAGTCATCTCAATAAAGTCCACATAATACTCTGGGAAATAACAAAGACTTTTCTTTGAATGTGGGTACTAATTTCTGCTAGGTGTCATATGAGCCTTGATACTTCTTATTGGCATTAACAAGAGCACTGCAGCACTCAGAAATGCTTTTTGCTTGGGATGAATTGATACTGTAAAGCACTTACCAGTCAGACTTGGCAGATGTCAGTAGTTAATACTAGTGTTGCAGAGGTTGGAATATAATGCAAAGAGTCTTATGTAAATACTCTTAGATGATGGGCTGGTTTTAAGAAGGCGCCTGAGCACTGCACCAACTCACTTAATGAAAGTTAAATAGATAGCAGTGGGGTATCTGCATTTACTTTGGCTCCTGCTTTATTGAAAGTCCTCCAGAAGTGAAGGGCAGATGGTAAAGCAGTAAACTAGGTGAACAAAATACCCTGGACTTGGATAAGGACTTGCTATATTCACTGGGCTTTCCTTGAACTTGTGTGGGTTATTCAAGTTACTGAAATGATAGCCAGTGCAAAAGTATGCCTAAACATAAGGACTCCTGTCTCATTAAAAAATAAATTTAACTTAGAAAATATTTCAGGAGTTGAAACACTACTGAACAATGGGCTAGACATAAAGGATGTCACTTTAAAATCATGATTGTCCTGCACTACTCCATTCTTCCAGGACAGTGACTGCTTATGCAATCTATTGTAGTCCCATTGGATCATAGCAGATGGGAAAAAGGGAAGAACTATTAAAAATCATGTTACAAAATTCCAACTAAGATACGACAAAGGAATTTTTTATACACATTCCACTCTTGGATCAACTATGGATTTTCATTTGTTTGGTTGTGTTTTTTTCTTTTTAAAATCTAGTTCATAGTTAGCAATGCAAAGGCAGTGTCCTTTTGATCCCCCCAAACAGCTTTGAATTCTTATTTTGGCAGATTACAATTTATATATATCTCATAACAGACCCTACAGGGTGCTGTCAGCAATTAGCGCTGACATGGAGGACTTTAACATTCATTCAGCATTGATTCAGTGACAGCACTGGTAGGCACAAAGCACTGTTAAGCCCAGAAGTGAAATCTAAGATGACAAAAGGGCACAGTGCCTGTCCCCAAAGTGCTGACTATCTAGTCACAAAAGAATTATCCCTGCTAGCCTTTTTGAAGATTTTTTTAGATAGGATATATTCACAGATTTTGATAAACTCAAGATTAAATTATAAAATATTGAAAAAAGTCACATAGAGATCACCACAAAGGAGCTCAGGTAATTGACAAATAGCAATTTTTCCTTATAGTACTCTCTCAGTGATATCTGTTTCAAATACCTAAATCCACAACTGTGAATAATTTTTATTTCTTTTTCTTACATAAATATTTGTTTTTTATGAAAAAGTTGAGGAACATAAAAAATACAAAAAGAAAAGAATCCATATTTCTACTACCTAAGTTCAGATATATCATGTTTATTCTTTATCCATTACTGCATATAAAATATATATGTACATTTTAAGTATAAGAATTATATACTATTTTTTAAATTTTTATTTTTTGAAGGAGAACTTATGTTAAGAATATCTTTACTTCTAAAAAAGTATTCTTCCTCAACATCATTTTCAGTGATTATGTAGTACTATAATGTATGGATACACTATAGTTTATTTATGCCACATTTTATAATTCTGTACTATTATGCATGTAGCTCATTTTCAACTTTTTGCTTCTGTAAGTCTAACTGTAATGCATATGTATGTGGTAAATATTTCCCTAACTCCACAATCATTTGCTTATACCTGGTAAGAAAATGCTACATCAAAGGACATGTGTAACTTTATTAAAGCTACGGATTTTTAAGACATTTTTCATGAAGAAGAAAAAAATCTTTATTCTTTCCATTTAGATGTGAGATTTTGGGTTTTGATAGACTTTAAAGTCAAGAGTTTAGTTTATAAAACTAAATTGTGAATAGACAAGACCTTTCAGTTTAACTAGAAAATTGATCTGTTATGAACTGATTAGTAAATAGGTGGCTTCTGTAGCCATGAGATTTTCAGCATAAACAGGATCTATATACTGAATTCCAAATATGCATTGCCTGGCAGGACTGTATGAATATTCACAGTAGTGGGACTGTTATTTAGACCCTTATGTGGAAAGAGTTCTGGTATATATTTAAATATTAAATATTTAAAGAGTTCTGGTGTACATTTAAGTATTATGTATATATTATTTAACTGTACCTTTAATACATGAATTTAAAGAATGAAAAAGCCATTAATCTTGGATTGTTTCAAATTTAAGCCATCCAATTTCAATTGGCCTTTGCTGTGACTTAGAAATCCTTCAGTACATCAATTCTTACCATGCTTCATACAATAATTAATCCAAACCTTCTTCATTTCCCCCAAGCTAATGCAAGAAGACTCTTCAGAACAAGAGGGGGACAAAAGGCATTAATTTCTATGTTTTTCATTGATTGCAAAACAGAAATATTTTGGTTTAATAGAAAATTAGGTATGGTAAGTGATGTTGGAGAGATTGTTGGGCTTTAACTCCTTTCCAAGTAGAGTATTATAACTATAATCATTAAACTTGAAGTGGGAGAGGTTATCTGATCATATTAATCTTGTATCTAACCTTCCCAAAGAGCTGAGATAGTCCTACTTTGGAATACTTCTAGTTAAGCATCTATGTTCTACCCTAGTTACACATTGCATAGTTTAATATAACTTCTTTCCCTAAATCTCTTCAGTTATTTTATACAGTAGACACAAACTGAGAGGGTAGCCTGACACTTGTCATTTCTGCAGCAGCTTGTCTGGGCTGCCTGTCTTCCTGCTTTTGAGGCACCCCCTCATACACACTAGACATTAGTGCAGTTTTAATACCCAAGGGTGGTCACAGAAAAAGTAACTGTAAGCATATGCTGAGGTATATTTCCTGGGAACAACATCAACTGTTAGGGGGAAAAAGGGGATGAAATTCACTAAAATAGGTTAGCCAGTCCCAACAGAAAAGCAAATAATAGTAAGCCCCATAATATATGTCTTATGTGATCCTTCTCCCTTTCATATGTTTGTTCCAAGGATGGGCAAAATACCCAAGCAGGGCCCATGAAAATCTTGAAATGAAAATGGTGGAATATGTTGGGTAGAATTTAAATTTCCCTTCTCTCTTTCTGGGAATATCTGAGGATGTGAATTTAAGGGCTTCTGGCAGCCATGTGTTCTGTCCCTAACCTCTCACTCCACTCCCACCAGTGGAAAAGAACATGGGCAACATACAAGAGAGAACTAGAACAAGAGGTAGTGTGAGGAGCAAGACCAAGGAAGAGAGTGCATGCAAGAAACAGCTGAGCAGACAGACAGACCCATCTGATTCTAGTTATCCCAAAGGCCAGTTTCTTATATTCATACAGAGGTTTTGGCTAATAAATATTCTAAGTTTCTTATTTGTCTATCCTCAGCAAAATCTCTGCAGTGAAAAAGGAGAAATGGATTCCTCTTCCCAGAGCTCTTAGTTGAAAGCCAAAAAGAAACACTGATAGAGTTCACATATGCCAGTCTTAAGAAATATTCTAATTTTTGTTTCAGTGATTATGTAAATCTCACTTTAATCTTACTCTCAGATTAATCTATCTCATTATTCATCCTATAATCATTCACTGGTGTTTTCTATATGCAAGGAATGGTAGTAAGTAATGTAAAAGAGTGAATAAAATAGCTCCTCTATCATGACAGCAAATGCTTACACATCAGGGGATTGTTCTAAAAGCTGAATGCTTTACTCCCTTTAATTCTCTCCATTTTATAGATGAGGAGAACAAGACACAGACTGAGTACCTTGTTCACTGTCCACAGCTGGTCACGGAAGGACTTAAGGGTTAGAATCTGAGCTGGGCTACCACTTTTATTTTCTGATTCTAAAAGGCATACATTTATTTAAAGTATATAAGAATACAGATAAGTGTTTAAATCATTTCTAATTCCACCATCTAAATATATCCGTTGATAATATTTATCATTCAATTCCTGGTATAATCTTAGAATTTTAATTTAAATTAAGTAGGATACTAATACAACAAATTCTATTATTACTTCTCTATGAGAATGTCAATTTTAATTTGTTGCAATTTAGATTGAAAGATGTGCATTTCACTATATTATTGGGTTTATTGATTATTTGCATTGAGATTAGTTGATGCAACATCCAGCTGTGTTAACATAATTCCTAGAAACTAAATGTGTGCACTAATTGTACATTTCACAGCTATTACCCCTCATTTACTTCAGTGCATACTGCTGGATACCTATAAGCAGAGTACATAGGCCACTGCTTATTTGAGATGCATCACTCAAATTCCTTTTTTTTTTTTTTCAGAAAAATCTGAAATATGACCCTAAAAGAAATCTCACATGCCTGATATTTGAAAGCATTTGAGTTTTAAGACTGCACTGTTAAAATGTGAATATTCTAGAATCTTAATAACCCTAACTGGTATTAATCAGTGTACTTTAACATATTAATTGGAATTGAGTTAGTGCTCTGAAAAGAAACAAGTTTCTAAAGATGAGAAGAAAGACAATGAATGGAAGTTTTAATATAATAGTCAAGTCGCGTGGGTTCAAATTCTGCCTCTACCATGGGCTGGATGTATTTGACTTCTTTCTTATCTCAGTTTCCATGTTTGGAGAGTAGGAACATTGTTATTAATTATTATTTTTATTCATTTTTACTGTTAATGATCTTATATTAGTTTTAAATGCGTGAATATATGTTAAAAGCCAAGAATATTATCAAAATGAATTTTAGTGCTAATATGTGCCCACCCTTTAAGTTATTAAAAGCTTTAGTAGTGAACAGAAATTTTTTTTTTAAAGTCTCTGACCAATAATCAAATAAGTAAAATAGTACCATGGGCTAATGAGTGTTGTAGAGGGAGACAAAATAAACAAAATGAGGATAAGGATACCAGTTTGAAAAGGGAGAGTTCATTGTTAAGAGTGGTAACAGAGGCCAGGGATTTAGCTCAGTCGTTCCGCCGCCTGCCTCGCAAGCACAAGGACCCGAGTTCAATCCCCAGTACCAAAAAAAAAAAAAAAAAAAAGAGTGGTAACAAAAAGCCTTGCTAAAAAGATGATTCTTGAACAATTATGTGAAGGGAGAGAGAGAGAGAGAGTAAGCCATGCAAATGCATGGGGAAAGGGAGTGCCAGGCAAGAACAAGTAGTGAAAGACCTTAGAAAGAGGTGCAATTATTTACAAGCAAAAGAACTCTGACAGGCAGAAATTCTGAAATGTGTACGGACTATGGGCCATCCCTGCTCAGAACAATCCAGCTAGTTAAGAAGTTAAAACTTTAATGAGACCAACTTCTGACGTGATGGTCCGAAGAGTTTTCCTGACCCATTCTTTAGTGCAATTGGCCAGAATTTTTTAAAAAAATACATCCATTCAAAATGGATGGAAATAATCTATCATGAGAAAATAACAACTCTGCTTTCAGAATTTAAGAGAGGAGAGTCAGGTCATAAACTACATAGTTCCTAATCTCTTCCCAAAGGAACTGACCTCATTTGCCAGAGAATATGGAAAAGTTTAAGCTTAAAAGTGATTTTTAATAGCCTATATGTCCATCAACAAATACAAAGATATACTACTCTGCAATGAAAAAGGATAAACTTGAGTCATTTGTAGGAAAATGGATACACCTTGAAACCATAATATTAAGTAAAGTAACTCAGACATGCAAGATTAAATATTGCACGGTTTCTCTTATATGAAAAAATAATTTAAAATATGTATTACAAAATAAAAGATAATAGGAAAAAAGAGAAAGGAAAAAAAGGTATTGTAATTCAGTGAAGACAATGTATGTAAAAGTATACCTTGGTTTAGTGACTTAGTACAATTGTCTTACATGTTTTATATGTTCTTTGGCCTATTAGGTTTTCAATCTGTGTATATGATAGTTAACTTTATAATTGTAAGGTTTTAAAAGATAAATTAGTGAATCTGATGCTGGAATAATAATAGGGGTGAAGGGAGGAGAGAGAAAGAAGGAAACCGAAATGTGTTATATACATGTATCAATCCCATACAGTGAATATAGTCATAATGTACTGAAAACATGTCTTAATAAAAGTAAAAAAAAAAGTGATTTCAAGAAGAGTAGAAAAGCAAAGGCAACTGGGAGGAAATTTGTGAATCTAATGAAGATGCAGCAAAACTGTAGAATGGCTAGTTCCACAAAAAGGGGAATAAGACAGCTAGAAGAAGCCTGTTTAGGCTCAGAACAAATATCAAACTCTGATGTTAGAAACTATTTATTCAAAGGAGGCACAATTTGTATTCATTTGAGGAGAATTTGCCCCAGCGTATGGGTGAAATAATAGAGCAATCAGCCAGCAATTAGTAGAGTTTAACAGATTGGTAGAGTCATGTAATATGTTTAAAATATCACATATATATGGACTTTATCTGATCAGAAATTCTAGACCGATGATTTTTTCTGTCTTTGAAGAAGCTGTTGTGAAGCAATTGGCCTTGCTATAGAAGCTTAAACCACAAAGAACTGTGAGCTAAGTCCTAGGAGCTAAGGGTAGCTTCCAGAAAAAAGCTAAAGCCTTAGTCCTAACCCAGCAAGGAAATGAAGTCTGCCAACAACCTGAGGGACTTCAGGAGTGGGTCTTTCCCCAGTCAAGGCTCTGATGAGACTGCAGTACTGGCTGACACATAGATTCCAGCCTGGTGAGACCCTGAAGCCTAACACTTAGTTAAGCTATGCCTGGACTCTTGACCCACAGAAACTTTGAGATAATAAATGTGTATTGTTTTAAGCTGTTAAGTATGTGGCAATTTATTATTATGCAGTATAGAAGAGCAATATAGTTATGAAAGTCAATGGAAGACTGATAAACTGTTCTAGATTAAAATAAAATAATGACAAACAAATGAATTGTAGGGTACTGAACTGTGTCCTTGGGACAGCTTGGGAAACTTGAATGGGGCCTGAGAATTAGATGGCAGCAGTATATCAATGCTCTTTTCCTGATTTTAATGGATATTTTCTTTTATGTAGGGGGAAAATATGATAGTAATGGTAAATACGGTAAAATACCTTAATACTTAAGGTATTCAAAAATGAAAAAAAATAGTGAAAGTGGTTTTTTTTCTTACATGATTGGCCATTTTTCTAATTAATTAAAGAAATATTTTGGTGTCATGTAGACACAGGTAATTAAGCATTGGTTCCCTGTGTTTCTCTCCTCAGATTAGGGAAGGCAGATAATATAGAAGGACTTAACATTTGGTGATCAGTTACTATGTGCTACAGCTGTTTTAGCCACTTTGGAACACATGCTCAAGTATATGCAGTATCACTCTCTCCACCTTATAAATCAAGTGGATTGGATTATCATTTTCAATTCTTCACTGTCTTCCTCTGTCATGTGACTTTTCAGTGCTTCCTGCAAGAGGAGGCAGAATGTTTTCTTCATCCTGTTGATGCTAAGATTGGTCATGCACCTTACTTTGCCCAAAGGTACATGAGCAGAAGTGATGTGAACAAAGAATTTTGTGCACTCATGTGAATTGGCTTTTTTCATGTGCTTCTACTGTTTGCCATTTAAAAAAATTACTAGAATAGCCACTATTCTGAAGAAAAAAGAGAAACATGGAGTAGCCTATACCTAATTCATAGCCTGAAGGCAGTTGACTCTATTCCTAGCTAAGCCCTATCACATTCTACCCAAAGACTTGGTGTATGAGAGATATATGCTTATTCTAAGTCATTGAAATTTTGGAGCCATTTGTTATACAGCATTTTTGCAGCAATAACTGATCTATGCAGTGTTTCAAAATCATAGCTTGTTAACTGGTCTGTCTGATTCTAAAATTTGTCCTTTGTATTACTACAAGACAACAACTAAACCCAAATTAAGAGTCACAAGAAAAAAACAGTGCTGCTTGAAATTTTGTCAATTTTACTTAAACCTTGGTTAACTTATTCACAAATTTATATATTTTACCTATCATCTTTCAATAGTATCATCAGGCACTTATCATAAAATCTAATGCACTTGAGATATCCAAACTGGTAAATTTAGGATTGGATTATCTTGATATAGGCTGTACTGGTTATACTTTTTAAATGGAAAAGAGTCAGAATTAGCCTCTGAGAGATTTATTTAGGATACTGTCAGCGAGTTATGATCCAAAGAATTAACTCCCCAGGGGGCCGCTGGAGATTTAAATATTCTTCAGGTTAAATTCTGCTATATAAGAGGAGCCTCTGGTCTCTTGTGTTGTGTCCTCTCACTTACTATTTCTGATTATAGCCAGAAGCATGAACAGAATACTGCTTTAGGAAAATTAGTCAGATGATGGTTTGTATAAAAGAACAGCAGAGAGATCACTTAAACATCAAGAGATCAGTTGTAAGAAATGTGCAGTACTCTAGAGGTGAAGTGATATGGGCCAAACTAGGGGAGTAATACCAGAAAAGTCAAGACAGATATGAGAGGCATTTCACCTGAATAAGTGAAGAGGATGATGGTATGCTCTTCACCTTGTTCTCAGAAAACAACCTACCTGGTTCACCTCAACACAGCAACTAGTGTGCCAATAACCAGGCATTCATACACAGCTACACAGTACATTTGTATTTATGGTATACTTTTGTGGGGTTTTGTATAAGAAAATTTAAGCTTTATCATTCTGAAGTCCTTTGAAATATGACACTAGAAATACTTTAAAAATGAATTAATAATAGGTATTATCAATTATATACATCTCTTGAGAAATAACTATTACCATTGTTAAACAATCCATGAAGCTGGATTGACCTTGTGAACATTACTGTGGAGTAGCCAGTGAGAACTATTATTATTCTTATTTTACAGATAAGAACATAGTTTCAAAATGAGAATTTTGTAAGCTCTCTTTGCCAAATCCTGCACATCTTTCCAGTCTTATCTCGAATGTCATTTCTTCCCTAAGGAATTTTCAGAGTCTATAAGTAATCTTAATTCTCTGAATACTTAGTTATACTCTTTCATGATATTTAGAGCTTGTATTAGAGTCATCTGTGTACGTTTATCTCATTTATTAGAAGATAAGTTTATTTAAGATAGACACTGTTGTATTTATCTTTGTATTCCACATAGATCACAGTCCTAGTGCCTGACACATAGTAGGGTGCTCAAAAATGTTTGTTGAATTGATTGATGTGTGAAGGTATCTAGAGGATGTTGTGCTTCCCCTGGTTACTCTACTAGGAAATCTTTCTTGTCTAACTAGAAAACATTCTGGGAAAATTCCATAGGAGACTGTAGTATTTTACAATAGGAAAGTTAGAGGCCTTGTAATCCACAGTACCCTATCATCCACTCATTTTTTGTTGTATTCCTCATTCATTTTCGGTTAACTCGCTATTCAGGGGTACAAATAACCCTCGTAGGATCATCTCCCTTATACCACTTAGGCTGGAAACCTGGATGACCTCTCAGGTAGATCCTTTCCATGCCCTGAAAATGCCCTGGCCTGATATTCCTCTGATGCATTTAGGGTTTGCCCCTCCACCACATATTTTATGTCCAATGAGAAGTTCTACGATTACCAGTCCTGAATTTTAAAAACCCACATGTTTTCATGTTTTCCTCACCACTAGCAGTCTAAGAGTCAACCTTATTAAGTTTTTGTTCTAAGTTTGTTTAGTTCTTCGTCTACTTAGATGTATCTGAATCAGTGTTATTTTTATTAGATTATATGTTCTTGAAAGTCAGGGATATACATTTTTTCCATTCCTGCATAGAAAAATTTTGTCCAGCTATATCATAAATGCACAAAAATATAGTGTTGATGCTGGTGGAAATTACAATGGAATTGACTCAACTACTGTACTGTCTTTGTCTTGCTAAAATTCGTCTGGCCCTAAGATGTATTTCCCTGATTCTTTCTCTTTTTAAAAACAAGTTGATGTATAGTTAGTCTTTGTCCTCTGCATTTCTTCAATTTTTAAGAACCACTTCTTCATGTGTGCTAATTTGTCAAGCAAAACTTTAACAAACATCTTCTGGAAATTTAGAATAGAGAATTTTGAGGTATTCATTTGCTTTTCTTGGCATTTACTTCCTTGAAGAAGTCAAAAAATGATCGAAGCATGACTTTTTCATTCCAGAGACTGCATTGGCTATCCTTAATCAAGCTGTGCTTTTTTCAGTGTTCCCCATTTAATCTCCTAAAATACTTCCTAAGACTTTGCCCCCTGCAATGGAATCAAAACTAAATGGTCTGTAATTTCCTCAAGTGTTCCCAGATCCTGTTGTAAATAATGACATTGTGCTGGCCACTTTCCAGCCTGAATGAAATGACCTTGTAAAAATGTCTGCTCACTCTTCTATAATGTCTTTTTCTACTTTCTGTAGTGCTCTTGGATACAGCTTGGCAAACAATACCTATTCCAAGAAACACCATTCTTCACCTCAGTCATGTTATTTCTCTCATATAGGCAGTGCTGTATCCAGAGGTAAAGGACTTTTATTTAAAAGTTAATTAGTATTTTAAAATAAGGAATTATAGGTGCACTGTGGCAGAAGGCCAGAATAGATGACCTATGAATATTTGAATTGACAGAGAGAAAATCTATTGTGATTTTGTAAACTCTGTAAGAAAATGCTGAACTTTCATTTAATCATCAGGTAGCTTTTATTGTAATCGTGTTCAATACCTTTTTTTTTTTTAAGAAAAGAAATCATTCCCTACTTTATAACACAAAACATTTTAAATTAGTTATTCCAAGCTGGCAGTTAGAATAAGAATATTTCACCCTATTGGAAAAGTTGTTCTTTCTAAATAATTATTCTACATTTAAATAAGAAATATGTGATATTCCAGTTGTCCAAGTCCTCTCCCACACCCTGTTCCCACCACTTTTCAAAAAAGAATCAGGACATCTGGCAGGGCCTAGGGAGAAGTAGCTCAACTCACTGAAGTGACAGGGTACTTCTCACACGAAGACAGACTAAAAATATAAAAACCTATTAGTGTGAAATAACAAAAGCTGAAAGGCAAGATATAACTAGGTCTCTGAATCCCCAGTTATTTGGGACCACTAGCTAGACAAACTAATTTAAAAAAGCAACTACCATTTTTTTATGGCCTACATGTACATGCAAATTTTCTAAGTTAGATATAAGTACTGGAACTAACAAGTTAAATAGATGGAAATATTGGTAGTTTTCAACCAGATGGCAATGGTTTTATTACTTTCTTTTAAGAAAAACCAAGGAGTAGTAAGTTTGTGAGAGCATTTTGGACTTCAGAAATCAAACAGGAATTAAAGACATTTTGAAGAGTTGTAAAACCAGCAAATAGACGAGCAAAATCTTTTTTTCATAAGGTAGGAACAAAATAGTAAGTATTTAAAATTGGCTGTTTGGCTCTGATTTCAAGTAGAGCAATTGCTTTTGCTGTGCTTTTAAAACTTTAAACATCGAATGCTTTTGTGGGGGTCCATATGTATTCATTTACTTTCCCTGAGCATCGCTCATCTCCACCAAACACCTACAACACAGTGTGTGCCATTGTAGGAGACTAGCAGCAAGGTCCTATTTAATTAACTAATTAGATGACTTGTCCTACACCTAAATTAGCATTAGTAGGTCTTTTATAATGATTGTTGAAGCACTGTAAATTAATTTTCTTACTGGCTATGACCATCATTTGCTGCTATCACAGTATTAAGAGATAATGCCATGCACAGTGGGGAACCTCTGTGGGCAGAAAATGAACATGGTCATCCTTGGATCACCAATTAGGAAACCTATTGTGTGGCAAAAACATCATTTCTATGCTGTAATATGATCAAATAACCATTAATTACCCTCACTAGTGAGAATTACTTTCTTTGTTGGAGAAGTATTGCATTCCATATTGTAGTTCAGAAATGTCAGAAGAAACCAACAACAAAAAACCTTAATTTCTAAAAATGATATATGTAATCTAAATCATATTAACCTCACATGTTACAGGTCAGGCTAAATTAGCATAAACTTTGTTATAGAACCTGAATAATATAGCTTACCTCTTAGCCTTTACATGTATTGATTAATAGGTCATCTTCACCTGCCTACACATACAAATATAATCAAACTGCACTGTTCTCTAAGGAACTGAATGGCAACAAACATGGTAAGCATCCAATTCCGGTTCACAGTAACCGGAGCATGTTTACTGGTGTAACATGGAGATGACAGAATGAAGATAAGTCCCTGGAGGCTATTCTTGAAGCTGGTGTGTGATTGTGTGCATGTGCACATTCATGTGCACGTCAGTGTGTGTCTGAGTGTAAATAAGCATACTTCCTGTGGACCGAGTCCAGCAGCTTTCGTGAGATTCACAAGGAGATCTGTGACTGACCTGCTCCTCTCCAAAGTGCACTGCCTTCAAAGGTTCATAAAAGCAACCTCTGTGGAACAGGCTGCTTATGCATGATTTCACTGTTCAGCAGCCATGAATGAACATGAGTGCCAATGTGAGGTCTTGATCTTGCTCAGCTTGGCTATTAAAATCTCACTGGGCAGAGGCGTGGTTGATTGTCAGGAGTGGGAGCCCTGCATTAAGTAGCCAGGTTTGGTCCTATGCCCTGGTCCTTTAAGCTGTGCCACCTTAGGCAAGGTATCCTAACTTCCCTGTGGCTCAGCTTTCCTCTTACAATATTACTCAACTTAAAACTATGTTGTATTTATATATATTTATAGGGTTATCTACATACCAGCATCCATAAAATGAAAGACTAATAAATCTGATTACACAAAAACTGAAATCACTGCAGGACTATTGTGATCATAGAAAAATGCCATAAAGTGGTATATTTATTTTATAAATAATCCATCAGGGTAGAGAGAGAAAAGTGGTGTAGGGATGGGTACTAATAAACTAAGTTGTGTAAATATTCATAATGTTAGGTATTTAGACACAGTAATTGATTCTGTTTTTATATGTTTGAAATTTTCTGAAAACTAAAAAACATTAAAATGCTTTAGATAATATCAGAAGAATAATGACAAATCAAGAAAAAAATTTTAAGTTACATAACACTTAAGAGGCTCATTTCCTAATATATAAAGAAGCCATAATAAATCAATTAGAAAACATCAACAAAGAAACATTTTAAAAATAGGAAATGAACACAATTTATAAAAAGAAAACTATATTAAGTAATTCTTAATTTATTTTTATAAAATATATATTTTAAATTTTACTTATTTTAATTAATTTGAATAGATGTATTGATTATGAATTTGTATTTATGTGTTTATGAACTAAACCTCCATTGTATTTATACATCAAGCAATGTTCATTTTATTAGTAACTGGAGAAATAAAGATTAAAACAACAGTGAAAGTCTAGTTTTTACTGATCAAATTGGCAAAGATCAGAATGTTTGATAATATATGGTGGGTAAGAGAAGAAAGTAGTATAACTTCAATGGGGAACAAATTCACAAAAAGTGTAAAAAGATAAAAAATATATTCCTTTTAGCTCATTAATTCCACTTCTAGGAATTAACCTTCACATATACTTACAGAGGATATTTAATATAGCTGATTTTCATAGAAAAAGATTTGCAATATTATCTGAAATGTCTATTTACTAGAAAGGAATTACTTAAATAGATTGTAGCACATTCATATCATGGAATACTAAGAAGCAGTTTTTAAAAATGAGACTGTCCCATAATATCAACACACTGTATAAGCAAATCTCTAATATACTGAAAATGAAAAAAAATCAAGAAATATATCAGTACATTAGTATATGGCCATTTGTTTAAAAATATATACACACATGGTTGCATGCACAGAGAATATGTATCTCTAGAAGGATTTACAAAAAATACAGTAGTGGTTCCCTCAAGAAAAGGGAAATGAGGTAGAGAAAGAAGCATGACAGGGAGTCTAATTTTCCATTATATATGCTTCTGGTCCTTTTATTAAATCATGGGATTGTATTAGCCACTTATAAATGGCTTTGGTTTTTTACACTTAAGTGTTTAGAATCCTGTTGGTATTATTAAATGCTCAATGAATGTTACTTATCACTATTATTTTAACCTCTATTTCAGACTGTCTTCCACTATACCAGTGCACAGTCCTTTTTGAAACATGAAAGTGAACAACAGCCAGATCCTAAATATGCTGTATGCTTTGCTGGTTCTATGTTTGTATTCACATGCTTGTTTCCAATTGAAAGTTTTCTTTTCCATCTTTTGCTTTTGACATTCTTTTCCTTCTAGGCTCAATTCACACACTACCTCCTCCTGAATTATATACCAGTTATGTAATCTTAAAAAGTGTATGTAATTGCTTAAGTTTTAGTTTTCTTGGAGATAAAAACTGAAGGATCAAATATAAGGCAAGTACATCTATTCACACATTTATCCAACTTACATTTCTCAATCATCTGTTCTGTACAGGCATTCTGACAGGAACTAGGACTAGGACCACGGGAAAGTTAACTGTCCCTCTGCCTTCGTGAAGCTCACAGTCTAGAAAGAAAATGTCAATACTGTTGATAAATTCAATGGCAAGAGTGAGCACAGGGTGTGGAAGTACAAAGGAATGGCACCTACCTGAAACAAGGCAAACCTTCGGGAGGAAGCAGTTGGGTTGGAAAGAAAGTCAAAATATCAGATTTTTTTTCTTCAGAAAACTGACCCCAAATAAGCAGCAAGCAGGGAGCAGCACAGAATTTTGTAAGATTGGTCTTGGCACCTCTCATGCCTATGACTATTTTGAGTCATTGGTGTCTAAGCTTCCGATTATCTAAAGGAAACCCACAGAAAAGAGCCAGTCTCCACCTGCGTCTTGCCCTGAAAGTTCTCGAGAGAGAATCTCTTCTGCCACTCTAAGAAACCCAATGTGACTATATCATAGGAAAATACATTCCACCCCCTCCCCCATACTGGGAATTGATCCCAGGGACTTTGCAATGAGCTACATCCCCAGCTCTTTTCTTTTCTTTTCTTTTTTTTCTTTCTATTTTTTGGACAGGTCTCGCTAATTTGCCAGGTTTCTTGAGCTTGAGCTTGAGCTTGAACTTGTGATCCTCCTGCCTCAGTCTCCCAGAGAGCTGGGATTACAGGCCTGTGCCGCCATACCCAGCCAAAAATAAAATTATCAGGCAGATCTCTAAATGGTGTGGCAAAAAGATACAAAATGTTGAATTTAGATGTTCCTTTGTACTAAGCAAGGGACAGAGTCTTCCAGAATGAGGAGTCCAAAGGCTATGCCTCCCTGGCCCTCCAGCCTGTCCACTTCTGCCAGGGGTGCTTCCTGAACTCAGCTCGCTCTCCTCCCTCTGGTATCCCCATCTCAGCCCCCACCAACCTTTCTTCAGGTTCCCCTCTTAGATGACCCACTGTTCTCTTTGGAAACAACCTTACCTCTCCCGTTAATAGGCAGCTTCTTCCTCTGGCTTCTTATATCTGCAAACTCAAGCAGCATTTCAGGATTTCAGGTTGACTGTAGCTTTCAGAGAACAGCTTCCATTTCCTGAAAAACATATTTAATGACAGTAGAATCTCCTTGGTGGTGAGATAGGTGTTGTGCAATCTGTAATACCAGGCATTCACCTAATTAAACAAAGGAAAGAACATGTCTGTTGGCCTGCTTTAGGCCTTGATCTTTAGGGACTATTACCATCAACCCCACCATCATTATGTTGAGAAGTATCTACCTCTTACAACTGAGGACTGGCAGCTTCTACTAAAGCAACCACTTGAGCTAGTTGAAGGAGGTTGCTAGTTGACCTACGGTGGCTCCAAAAGATCTTTTTGAGTCTAGATATCTTCTTGATGGAGTGAAGAGAAAGGTTTGCCAGTTCATGCAGCCATGAATTGAATAATTCCAAGTATTCAGGCTGTTTACCCTTTTGGGGGAGTGGGATTGGAGCGGAAAGCCAAAAACCAAACATCATCCCCCTCCCAAAACAAAACAAGACCTCTTGGGCAAAAATAAAGCTCTGAGGAAGTCTAGGCTTCTGCAACACGCTTAACTGAAAAGAGAAGGCTTCGCCAGTTGTAATTAGGTAGCCTTGGAATTGAGACATGATCTGGTTCAGCATCCTGCACAATCACGTGGCATTCCAGTGGCACTTTCCAGATACAACCCCACTCTCCAGTCTGCTTTTAAACAGAAAAGCACAAAGCCTCTCTGAGCATGTGCAAGGCAACAGATTTATGCTGCCCTCTGCTGGTAAGTAGCTATACTGCAAATTCTTACAAGGGGAACCGGACTGGGTAGGTTGACTACTTCCCCATTCCTAGCCCTACTTCCTACAACCTCAAAGAGAAATAATCCCTTGCGTTTAGAAGTTGAGTTCTGGATGGGGCTAAGGTGACAATAGAGTTGGAGAGAATATAGACCAGAAGCAGCAGACTGACCACAAGTCAAGGATATGTCACTAGTAGAATCTAATATAGCTCACAGGATTCCGTGTATTTGCCTTTTTGGGATGGGAAGAATGTGGATTTTCATTTGAACTCGTGTGACATTTGAGTTACTTAGTACTGAATGCATTCTGTGATATATTCAGAAAATGCATTTCACTAATGTTTCTCTAATTCATGGGGCTGCTATTTTACCAGTCACCATGATCCTTAATCAGTAGAGTTGTATAGCATGTAGATAGTCTGTAAAAGTGCTTAATAAAAATCATTTAATTCTAAATTACATGAGTGCACTTAACCCTAAAGATATTAAAACTGATTGTTTGATGTATTGCCATGAGTAGGTAGAAATTCAAAAATAAAAGCTTCCTGCACTTAAATCAAAGAGCATGGAGCTCATAGCCACTCGGTACAAGCACATGCATCAGTGTCATGATGCTGGGCTATGATAAACGAACCCATTTTGGGCTTTTAAACTGTAAATATGAAGTACTTGAATTTGATCAGTGGTGAGATACATAAGTGAGTTTTTCCTAGCAGAGTACTGTTTGTGACCTGAGAGCCTGTTAAAAGCCTGTGGAGATCACCTCTCACATATCTGTAGACTTGGTGAGGGTGGTAGTGGAGCCAACTGCTGATGCCTGACAGGGTTAATATCAATATCAGTCTGGACATGAGCCTGGAGCCAGGTCTAGTTGCACAAATAGGAAAGAGCACATATTTTCATCGACTGCATTGTCTCCATTGGGTTCTCATTGTAGCTACATTGACTCTCGCTTAACTTGTTCAGTACCAACTCTCAAAGCCGTACCATGCCCAGGAGGGGACTTATGTCAGTTTCAGTGGTGAATCAAAATAAGTTTGGAGGGATATGTCTGATAAATCTGAGAGAATCTCAGTAATGTCAATAGCTTAATGAAGGAAGCAAGAAAGATCATAAAATGCATATATTGTCTTTCTGTGTCTTTCAGTCCTCCTGTTCCAGATAACATATATGCTAATCCACAGTTCAAGATTATCTTTTTAGTTAGGAGATTTACTGTTTATTTATTTGTTTATTTATTATGACTTCCTATATATTTATAGCCTTCTTCTTAGTGGTTACCAGGCAGAAGGGAAGAAAAGAAGTATGCTCTTCTTTCCTACATGTTAGCAATGCTTTATATTTGACTTCTAAAGCTTCTGTGAAGCTGAAGCTTTTAGAGTTATTTGAAGAGAATGGCAATGTCAAGAAATATCAGGGACAGTGAGCATCCCATTGAGAACCAAATGCAGAGTTGGCTAGCTCACTATCAATTATCTATGTAGTACCTATTAAATGCAATATGATAAGGTAGGTGATATAAGGCATGAATAAAGAAATACAAAATAAGACACTGCCTTCTTGGAATATGCAGTTTAGCAGGTCTGATTCTATTAGAAAGCACACACCCTATTAAATTATCATTGCATACTACATAAAGTCAGTTTATCTGGCAACAGACCCTGGATCAGAGATTGCATGCAGGAGGTATATTGGGGAGTGAAAGAAACAAGACTCGGCAGAGAGAGTTGAACTATGATGCAGTTGCAGTGGAAATCTTGGCTTCCAATGGTGAGCTCTGGGCTAAAAGGATGGCCTTTCAGAGTTGTCCCAAATTGAGGTAAGAGGGCCTGGATTTTGTATCCCTTCCTTTAGTGGTCACTGGATGCAGACTGCCCCAAGGAGGAATCATAAAATTGGGTGAGAGACATTTCTCTTTGGCCTGGGGAGATTTCTAGTATTGAGCCTTCAGCAGGTAATATTTCCAGGAGCTGGAAGGAATGAGTGTCTTGGTCCTGAAGGGAAGTATCTGAGTGGTGTGCTGCCATAGCGTCCACCACTGATCAGCCTGTGTGTTTCATGGGTGTACTTGCTTATAGTAAATTCACTCCATGTAGAAACAGTTTCTCCAGGACTCTGGTTGGTGTTGCTTCTTGGGTACACTTAAAAGAGGAAGGTAAAGCCAGGCATGGTGCCATGGGCCTGTAACTCCAGTTAACAAGTTAGTGATACCTTGTCTCAAAAATTAAAAATTAAAAAGGATGCCTGGGGATATAGTTTAGAGCAAAGGCCCTGGGTTCAATCCCTAGTACTGCAAAGGAAAAAAGAAGAGGAAAGCTAAGTAGAAATAAATGACTGTTCCTCATGCAGCAAGCGGTCTCTGTGATCAAACTTGATACTCAATGTCTTATTCCTTTATTACCCATTTTAAATCCCTTCACCTTTGGCTAGCATTTCTTTTGATCTAGGTAGCTAGTGGAAGGCATAATCTAGATTCACATCTCTGAGGGGTATAAATCCCTGATCACCATTCACTTCTCACGCCATACTTACTCCATACGTCCTTTTGTTGTCAAAAATGGGGCAGTAGAGTACAAGAATCTCTTGTATAAGGAGAGTACAAGTCATCTTTCATGACTTTAAGGATGACACTAATCTTTTTCATTTTCCTCAAGATAGGATAATGCTGTTGATTAGTAACTTGGAGGATGAGGAAACAGTTCAAAAGGTCCCTCTTGGTCTTCACAATTATGATAGCTCTTACTTCACAGAAAAATGAACCAAAGTAAGGATTCTTCTGTCTACCAAATATGTTCACTACAAATAAACATTCAGAGACTGGAAAAACGAGCACTGGCTGGGTCTCAGTCTCAGTGTTCCCAAAGTGAGCTGGTCAGGACTTTATTGCTTATCTGGCCCCAGCATATTTCCAATGAACAAGAGGACCATGTAACACTGCAGGTCTCCAGGTCTGAGTGTCAGCTCAAACCCTCTATACAACTGTCATCAAAATCTTTGCATATTTTCATTATCCACTCTACAGTTACTTTAGTATATTTGTGCGGTCATAGGTCCCTTTGGAGAAAGATTGGCGGAATCACTATAAACAAGCTATGATATTACAGGATCAAAGGCTCTCATTTAACAAACAGACTCAGAACTGAGAACTGGCTCGCATCCAGAAACTAGGCAGGGCATCATGGTTTTGTATTGCTATGGCTTCCCTCAGCTTCTTGATTTTTTTCTTAGTATAAATTAAATAATACCTTTGTAGCTGCTAATCTATCCTGACCCCTGGGAACACTATGTTCTGTTAACTGTCTCTATAGCTGTCTGAATGTTAGCCCATTCTGGCTATAACACCAATGTAACTACCCATTACAAGAACTGGGTTTATCTTGCTTTTGACAGTTAGGTGCTACAGCCAAGCTGTCTGAGTCAATTTCTCATTATAGAGGCACAATTCCCAACACCCACAATCTAAGGGAGGAAAGGTTTATTTTGGCTCACACTTTGTAGAGGTTTTGGTCAATAGTTGGCTGGCTCTAAGGCAGGATGGCATGGCAGAGGGCATCACAGAAGAGAAACAGATTATGGCTTGGTGGTGGGAAGCAAAGAGAGAGAGAGAGAGAGAGAGAGACAGAGTCAAAGGCGAGGGTGGGTATACCCTTCCAGGCCACACCCCAGTCTTCACCTCCCATCATCAATTTAGCTCTTAACTCATCAGTGCACTAATCCACTGATGAGTATCACTCCCCTCAAAACCCCACTTATGAGTGCAGGAGGCTTTGGGGAGGTCATCTTGTTATAAATCATAACATTACCTTCCACATTTTCAGGATATTATCAGCCTCATTCCCATCATGAGTCATGGCCTACTGAAGACAGCCATCACTGAGCTTCTCAGCTACACTACTGGCCCCTACCTACCACATTTCTTGTCACTTTGATAAATCAAATGCCCTGCAGGTCCTCCTGGAACACATTGTCATTTGATACTTATTTTGGTCTTATGTAGTATATCTTTGCTGATATGCCTTTTTCCCTGTGCTTTTTAAATCTCTTCTCTACCATCTGTCATGGACTTCTCATTTAGTGTGGCTTTTTGCTTCTGCCAGCCATCCTGCAGCATGCTAGCACTGTCTTCTGAGGCCTTTCCTAGGAAATAAATCCTGTGTCCCAGGTCAGTGCTCCTATACTGAAAAACTCTCCTTTATCCACCTTTCATTCCTTCCCACTTTATCCAGATTCTTCATGATCCAACCCATAAAACTATCCTAGTTTCTGACAAAACATTTTCGCTAGGTCCCAAAGACTTTTAGGATATACTCTGTTTCCTCTCTTATAGGCCTAGCACTGACCTGGTTGGTTTATGCTGTGACTTTATCCTAGTTATTGGCCCCATGGCCAGGAGGGAAGGTGGGGTAGATCCTTAGCAGGACTTGTGAGGCCACATAATCTTCAGTGAGGGGTGAGAGACACTAGCAAATAGTAGAAAAAGGAGTGGTCTCCTTTTCTAGGCCTAGTCAATTCAGACTGATCTGTATCTTCAACGTTCTTGAGAAAAATTATGTAGGTGTTCCCAGATCCCAATATGCTACTTCTCAATCAAGGCCCTGATCTCAGTATAGGAGTCTTGTTGAGGTTGAGCAGTCAGTCTTCTCTGGGACTCTTCCACCCATGAAACTGAGTCTTCATCCTGATCCTCAGTATTTTCTATTGTTATCCCTTGTATCTAGATGTCCCCCCAAAGCCTCATGTGCTTATAGTTGGGGCTTTTTGGAAGTGGCTGGATCTAGCATGTGTGATACTGGGATTAAGGGTGTATGGTAACTAAATGGGTTTAGCATAGTGCTGGCTGTGGATAATAGAAGCCTCATCCTTGATGTGGTGGCCTCAATCAATAGGTTTATATCCTGGATGGAAAATAAACGGAGAGAGAGAAGGCCGGCATCATTGCTCTGCTTGCTGCCTTCTGCCTGCTTATGGACTGTTTCTCCTCTGTGTTGCCCTCCACCATGCCTCCCTGTCTTGGAGCCAGCCAACTTTGGACTGAAACCTCTACAAACTGTGAGCTGAAATAAAGCTTTTCTCCTTTTACTTGTAGGTGTCAGGTATTTTGTTTCAGCAATGAGCAAAGTAACTAAGACATCTACTATTCAGGTGTACAAAATGAGAAACCATCCATGGCCAAGGAGGCCCTCTGGCTTTCACACTTTGTCTTTATTTGATGGTTAATTATTCCTCTGGCTTTCATTGTCTTTCTTAAATATACTGATAATAAGCCAACAATAGCCTATCAATTCTGTAGTCTTTATAAGTAAACACCTGAAATTTCACCCAGTCAGTACCTTTCTCTTCCACAGGCATCTCATCCAGTTTATTCCCTATAAATTGGAATGATATCAGGGTCTATCAGTTCTTTACTTACCACTAGTTATGGCATTTTAATTGCCAGTTGGACAGTACATAAGCCAACCTCAGAATCCTATTTTACAAGTGTCTATGTAGGACTGTTCCTGGTGCCCACTGTCTTAGGTCTGTTTTCCAGGAAACAGACTCTGAGATAGAATTGCTTGCATCATATGTATTGCGAGTTTTACTGAAACAACACCTGTGAGAAAGTGAGAGCAGTAAGATTGGGCAAAAGGAAAAGTTGAATGGCAAAGTAGTTGCAATGGAGACTTTACCAATCCCTTAAGAAGTGCTGGTGCTGGGATGGCCCTTCTCAGTTATCCCCATTTGAGGCAAGGAGGGCAGGCTTTTGTATAATTGTACTAGATGTGGACTAACTCTGGGAAGGGGGTTTAAATTGGGCAAGCCAGCTTCCTTTCACTAAATTAGAATTACTCCATAATATCATTGACATTTTGAACCACATAATTCCTTGTTAGGGGAGGGGAGGCTGCCCTGTTCATTCTAGGATATTTGGCATTATCAGTGACCTGTACCTACTAAATTCCCCAGTGGCATTATAGTCCTTGTGACAATCAAAATGTCTTCAGATATTCCCAGATGTCTCCTGGGGGCATAATTGCCCCCAGCTGAGAGCCATTTGAGCTGAGGGCATGGCACAAAAAGAAATGCAGCTGTGAGCCATTAGTTAATACCTCAGGAAGCTGGAGGAACAGTGCCTGGTCCTAAAGGAGGAATGTGTGGGCAGTAAAACACAGCCTCCATTACCTAGAGAGAGAGAGAGAGAGAGAGGAGAGAGAGAGAGAGGAGAGAGAGAGGAAATCTAGTCAAATATGTGCAGCTTTAAACTTTAATATTTAAAGCTTTAATTCATTTGAAATTCATTTTGGGTGCAATGTGAATTAAAGTAGTTCATCATTTTAAAAAATGACAGTTGTCTAATACTTTTTGTTTTGTTTTGTTTTTGGTACCGGGGATCGAACTTGGGTCCTTGCACTTGCACAGCAGGCGGTGAAACCACTGAGCTAAATCCCCAGCCCAGTTGTCTAATACTTTTAATTGAATGGACCATCATTTCTTTTCCAATAACTTTTTAGCATACTGCAATTTCCAGTATACATATGAAGCTAATTTTGAACTTCCCCCTGAGCTCTAAAGGTCCACCTATCTATTTTATTATTGGTATCTGCTCTTTTGAAATTATGAAATTATTTCCCTCTCTCAATGTAAGTATTGCTCTTCTTTGGAATCTCTTGACTGTTATCAGCCATTTATCCTTCTAGTTAAAACTTAACACTGGGCTGGGGATGGTAGTTTGCCAAGAGGATCACTTGAGCCCAGGAGCTTGAAGCCAGCTTGGGCAACATAGCAAGACTTTGCCTCAAAAACAAACCAAAAAACCAAAACAAAACCAAACCCCCACAAAGTACCTACTACCATTGCAGATAGGTAAGTTAATTAGATATCTTGTAGGCAGTTAGGGCCAGCCCAGGGGGAGCCAACATGGAGGACACTGAAGATACATGCACTGAAGCCAAAATTGTAAAAGAAGAGAAACTACCACACCCATGTAGAGTGAATAACAGTAGTTGATATTCTAAATAGGTATCAATCACCTGGGGGTGGGGCAAGGTCTTAACCCAGCCTTTCCAGGAAATATTCCTGGCCCACCTTTACTGAAAATCCTTGCATGCTTGCTACCTGACTTGCTGCCCCGTTTGACCCCCATTTAATCAGTATTACCTGGGTGACTGTACTTGTAATCTTATTGGTTGGTCATGGTTTTGTCCCACCTCATGCCCACCTTGTAAATTTCCATTGGATCTTATAGTTTTGTCCCACGTACCTACCTCACCACATGGCCTTGCTGTATAAAACACCTTTGAAAAGTGGGGTGAGCGGGCAACAACCCACTTTCCCGTCCCCCTTCTGTCTCGCTTAGACAGAAGCTTTCTTTCTCCCAATAATTTTTTCCTACTCTTAACCTCCATTGTTCCTAGAATTCATTCTTCAATTTCAGAGAACACGAACTCAGGTTTTGGATATCTAGTAGATTTGGGAGTTACATCTCTTTCCCCTATATCACTACCACCATAATAATCATAAACAACAACAACAACTTTTAAATCAATTAATAAATTTCATAATCTTTAAAAAATTATGACTTGTGTTTTCATTAGAATTGCATTGGATTTATGGACTAGTTCAGAGTTTCTAATTTCTTTACAATATAGAGTTTTTCCATCTAGAAATTTGGTACTTCTTTATACTTACTCAATTTTTCTTTTTTGTAACTTAGTAAAGTTTTATACTGTTTTTCAATACAGATGATGGACTTTTTTGTTGCTACTGTGCATGAGTTTTTTTCTTGTATTTTTTAGCTAACATTTCAAAAAATGTTAATTTTGTTTTTATCCTTTGTTTCTCTTACTGAATATTATTTAATTTCTTTTAGACCGTTCTTTTATACTAAATATATTGTTGTCTTTCCATTTCCAAACATGTTTCTTATGCATTGCCTAGAACCTTCTCTTCAGAAGTGAAAGCCTTGTTTTCATCCTCACTTTAACATGTTAATGATTTTTTTTTTTTTTTTTCTGGTACTGGGGATAAAACTCAGGACCACTTGCCAGGCAGGTGCTGTGCTGCTGAGCTACATCCCTGGCCCTAACATGCTAATGCTTTTTACAGTTAAGTTTGATGTCTGTGTTTTCTTTCTGATAAATTCTCTTTACCATTTTTATTAACATTTTCTTTTCTTTCCTGTTTATTAGGGGTCTAAGAATAAATATTGAATTCATCTTTTTCCATTGAAATAATTTATAAATTCTTAATTTAAAAAGTGATTGGTAGAAAGCTATTCATCTGAGGAGGAAGGATAGAGAGCAGTACCTTGGAAAAGTAATTCCCTTTTCGTTTTCCTCAAATAGCTATCAGATATAAATCCTTAACTGTGAAAGCATAAATACTCCGACCTGAACACTAGCAACAGCATGCACTTGGAAAGGATAGAGAAACCCAGTGTGCAACCACAGCCATGTTTAAGGACAAAGGAACTCAAGAGAAAACGACAGCAATGGCAGCAGCTGAAGATGAAGAAAAGGAGCCAAATTGCAAGAATACTCTTTTATAACTAAACTGGGTGCCTGGGCCTGAGAAAGGACCAAGAGATTGTAGGAGAAAGACCCAGATGCATTTATCATTGTGTCATTTGCAGCAGTTACATGTAGTGTAACTCCCCAAACAACTGTAAGCCTCAAAATTCCAGCTCTCCTCCTTAGTTTTAGCCCATTGCTTAGAAAAGAAGGATCTTAGAAATTGAGGATGAAGACAACCCTCTCAGGAATATAGCAAAACTAGACTTTGTATGAAAAAAGAGAAAAGTGTGTTTGTGTACACATTTACATACATGTGTATGTGTGCATATGTATTAGGTAGAAGTTTAGAGGGAAGAGATAAATTGATCTGAAACTACTGAGAGGACTGTCCAGGATTATATAGGAGGTCACAGTTTGAAACACCTTTATCTTGATTTAGATCTGAGATATGGCATCTTGTATTTTTTCTTAAAAATGTCATGTCTTAATCTGTGAGCTGTCAGGAAATGATGTTTGTATGGTGAAGAGTCAGGGCAGACAAGAGGCTCCAAAAAGGTGAGGATGCCTCTAGTTTGGCTCTCTCTGTTTTAGACAGCTAAGATCAGGAAGATAAAAGGGAATTCAGAGAAAATGTCAGAAAGCAAGGTTTACTTAAGATCCCTAATATTACTTTTGTAATAGGAAGGATTCTCTTAGGAACTAAACTCTTTATCAACTTTGCTTTGGGAGATCTCACAAAGGCTTTTTTTTCTTTTTTTGAAAGAGCAAAAAGCCAAAAGAAACATGTTTTATTGAATTGACAAAGCACAAAATATTTGTCATTGCCATAAAAATTACACTATGTGATATAATTACTAATGGTTTGAAGAGAAATAAACAGTATAAACAAATATGGCCCAAACTATGAAAATGTAAAGCATATAAATCAAAATCATAAAACAATTATTCAATTCTCAGAGGCCTACTTAATATATACATATGAAATTTCTTATACACATATACAATAAAATCTCACAAAAACCATCACTATGAAGCCAACCAGTGTACAAATATAAAAATAAATCTTTATCTTTAACCTCAATTTTATATTCAGCGGGGGAGCTATGTGACTTAGATTTATGCAAATAACATCTAGTATTAAATAATCAAATGTCACATAGATTGTATAAAGCAGCAAGTGGAAAACACAGGGCTTAAAGTTAACAGTGAAAAATGCCTCCTTATCTGACATTATGTTCTATAATCAATTTAAAATATTATCAAATGTCTCAGGATACATAAAAAAAGAGTGTAGCATAATTGTGATTTTGAAAGTTTTCAGAGGAAAAAAACGCGGTAAGTTACTGCTATAGGAACATGTAAATATATATAATTATGTCAAATTAAGTAAATATATCAAATTAAGTCTAAGTTAAAAACATTAAATATTTTTGTCTTTACTGAAAATACATCCTAAATTTGACAACACCTTCATAAGATCAAATTGTGGATAAATAATCATGATCTCCCAGCATGACAGCTAAAGGAGTTTTAGGTAGCTTTTCTCTACACAATATTGCTATCCAGACCTATAAATCTCTAATTTGGCAAAGCGTTTGTCCACACTTAGTTTAAAATGATCAGTTTGTCTGCCAAAGGTGCATAGGTGATCGCCCTGTCAATTTGGTGTGCTGACAATCCAGAGGCAAGGAGCGAGCTAATACTTCTGCATTAAAGGTACTCTCTTATTTACAAATTGTGAGACAAATATAACAAGACACTTTGGAGAAATAAATAAAAGTTACACAATAACATGCATACTAACACAGTTTTGTGCAACAGAACCCAAACGTGTGTTTTATTTATCAACATACATATATTAGGTCCCACATCACCTGGGCTCAAGATACACCACTGAGGCAAATAACAAACACAAAGGTTTGGTTTCAACATACCACATGTCACAAAAAGAATAATCACTTCCACCCCACATTTATTTTGACAATTTCCCTCAAGCAAGGCATGCTTTTTTGGCTTGGAATGTAATTATTTATTTTTTTTTTTTGCAGGGAACAAAAACCATAAAATACAAAACTACAATTCATGGTAGAGTTACTGAGGATTCAATTTTCCAGTTAAAATACTAAATGTCTTTGATAGGAAGAAAACATGCTTTGAAAAGCTAAATGATGTTGTGGCTCTTTATCTCATGAAGACTTTTGTGCTCTACAGTGTTTGGGGAAAGATGAACAACACAGCCAGGACCTAGGTGTGATATAGGAGCAAGAAGAAAGAGTTCAAGAACAAAGATCAAGTCGGTCAACAAGGGCAGACAATTTTTACTAAACATCCTTGATATTTACCCCTTCTTTCCCTTTGAAATTCCATTACCCTCCCTCAAACCCTGCTGTTGACTGAAGGCTATGTCCTCCTCTCCTCCCTAAATTCACATGTCAAAGTCCTAACCTTAGAAGTCATGGTATTTGGAATTTGGAAGTAATCAGGTAATGAGGGTGAAGCCCATAAGAATGGATTAGCGCCCTTATAAGCAGAAGGATGAGCAATATGATCTCCTCCCTCCATGTGAAGAAACAGTAAGAAAGGACCCTCTGAAAGTCAGGGAAGTCCCAGTGAGTGAGCAAATTACCTGTCACCTTGATCTTGGGCTTCTCAGCTGTCAGAACTGTGATAAATTGCTCTTGTTTAACCACTCAGGCTATAATATAGATTAAGACAAACTAAGACAGCCCTTTCACTTTGGTAACCAAAGTGAAATAGCTGACATCCTCAAGTAATCTCAAGAGACCACATTGAACTCATCTCCCCATATTTCCAGAATACTGTATCTTCTTTAAATGTGAGCATGATCATACCATGCCTTAACTAAACATTCCTTGCCTGTAGCATTGTTCTCTGAAGTGGAATCTGCAGCTAGGACTCTGATTAAACTGCTGATTTTACGTTTATCTCACCAGCATCAAAGTCTCTGGATGTATGATATTTAAAAAATCCCCAACTAATTCTTCTACACATTTCCGTTAGACAGCCCATGATCCAGTCTAAGTGCAAACTCCTTCCCATGGCATAAAAGTCCTCTCAGATTCTGGAAACTTGGCCTGTCTTCTCAGCTTCATTTCCACCACTAGTTCCCCCATTTGAACTAAGAACTGTAGCCAGCTGAATGACTTGTGTTTTGCTGAAACGTGGGCAGGTAGGCATAGCTCCACATCTGTGTCCCTTTTTCTTCTTACTGCTAAAACCTCCATGTGTCCTAAAACTCACCTCCTGGAAGCACACCCTCACCGCCCTCTACCACTATCTTTCTTTCCTCGGTTCTCCCTCAACGCTCACCCTGGTACTCTGTGTGCTATTCTCTGCCAGCATTCAGAATTCTCAGCAGTACTCAGGGAACTGCTCTGGAACTATAGATTGGGAGCTGTCTCAGCACAGGTGGGGTGGTATTTATTCCACCACATTGAGCACTCATTAGGCATCAGCTGAGGGAATAAATGAGCATATGATGCCCACTTGAGACCAGCACTATCCAATCAAAGTATAATGTGAGCCACTGTGCACAATTTTCAATTTTCTAATAGCCATGTTAAAAATAGTAAAAAGGAACAAGTGAAATTCATCTTCATTGTATCTATAACCCAATCTATCAAAAATATTATCAGTTCAATATGTAATCCTCACAAATAAGTATTGATAATTAAATTTTACATTATTTTTTCATGAAGTCTTTAGAATGCCATCATGTATTTTATTTTTTTCTTATTTGTACATTTTTTGCTGTTCATAGAGTTTACAATCCTCTTGGGGAATGGTTGGTTACATATACATAATTACAGAATGTTTCTTTTTTTTTTTTAAATCGTCTTCCCCTTCCCTCCTCCTCTAGTTCCCCTATCACATTTTTCATTCTTGTTGATATTATTTGTCTTACCTCATGTTATGGCCTATAATGTTCAGATTAATTGTGGTTACTAGGTTCCTATATATGGCATATTTTTATTCTTCTTATTTCCCCTTCGCCTCCTCCTCATCCCTCATCCTTCTTCCCTTGGACCACTTCCCTATTGCAAGAGATCCATGCCATTGTCCCTTTCTATCCATCTTTTATCATTTTCTTTATTTGTACTTTGCCTCACTCAAATGAGAGATACTATATGATATTTAAGCTTGTGTGTCTGGTTTATTTCACTCAAGATTATATTTCCCAGGAGCATCCATTTTCCTATAGATGTGTCAAATTTGTCATTCTTTATAGCCAAGTGGTATTCCATTGTATATAGATACCATGTTTTCTTTATCTAATCGTCTATTTTCCATTATGTGTTTTAAACTGAAGAGTTATATGGCACATCTCCAGTGCTCAGTAGTCACATGTGGGTAGTGGTACCATACTGGGCAGTGTGTTCTAGACTAGAGAGGATGTGAGAACTTTTTCCTATGAAGGAGGCAAGAGTCTAGATCATGGTTCATACATAGTCATTACATGGCACTTTAATGATATTTTATCAAGACTGTGTAAGCCTTGGTCTCCTTTTTGGACTGCACAGAAAGGTCAGTGCTGGTTTGACCATGAGCATCCTGTGTGTGAGCTGTGAATGGGCAACAGAAAGCAACAGGACTGTCAACAGCTAACAAGCCAACTGCTCAGCCAGGCCTTTGGAGCAGAGATCCACAAATAAGCTACCTCTCTAGGGAAGATTAAAGGCAGTAAGTAGGAAGGCTACATTCTTAGGTGTGCAAAGCCACACCTTCCAATACCATCATCACTGAAGTTTTACTCACCCACAGAAAAAGCCACAGAAATGTAAATATGTTCATGTGTAGATGCCTTGGTAGGGGCGAGCTCCAGGTATCCACACCCTCTAAGGACATCATTCCATTTGAGGGAGGAGATAAAAAAGAACTTTCTTAAGCAGGAAATTTAGAACCATTCCAAGATGTGAGCTGTTTGTCTTGCTCAGACTTGTCTGCTGGCTCCATCTAACTCAGACAGCAATGAGTGTTTGCTGGGCCCAACCTCTGCTCTGCTGGGCTCAGAACTAAAAAAAGAAAGTGATTCTCCATCTCCCAGTCCCAAACTTGGGTGACCTCAATCGAGAAGCCTGGTGCCAACTGGCACTGAGCAGAGGGTGGAACTGAGAGTTAACTTGGCGCTCCCAGCCTGGCACCCTCTTGGTGGGCAGTAACCCAAAGCAGGCTGTCATGCTTCTCATTCCCTAGAACAACAGGCACCATTTTCAATGAAAACAAGTCAGGTACACAAATTAGCATCAGAACCAAAATGGTGTCCTGGGAAACTAATTTCAAAAATTTCAGTTTTAAAACATTTTCTTTGCAACCTAGAGAGTGAAGCCATGCCTTTCACAAGGACAAAAGCCCTGTGCCAAAGAACTTCATCTGATATAAAGAAGTGTCACTGACCAAAGACTGTGGGAGAGATGGCTTTCAGGACATGTTTAATGTATTTTCCCATACCTTCTTCCCATATAATTCTTGCTCATTCACTCATGCCTAGCATTTTTTATAGAAGTGAAACAATTCTCCTTTAGTTTCTTTTCATAGCAGTCTTTCTTCCTGCAAGAAGTTGGACTTCATTGCATTTAGAATGCAAGCAGCTAAAGGACAGTCTGAAATTTTTGCCATTATTAGGTAGAGAAGATCCAGAACAGCACACCTCCACCCATCAAAACTTACTCCTTGGAAATTATATGAAAAAAAAAAAACAACTTTGCAGCCCAATGATAATAAGATGAGTTTTTAGAAGGGTTCATAGTTTTAAAAAATGCGTCCATATATATTTCCTCAATTCAACTTCTCAGTAATCAGAGTAGAAACAGTAGGTCCAGTCTTTAAGTGATGTTTCTCCTAGAAGTGTTCATTTAATTGACAAACTTATACTAACAGCCTTCTGTGTTCTGGGCCTGAGAAATGCACCAGAGAACAGGGCGCCAAGACATAATTCCTCTTAGGAGGAGCTGAGTCCTATGAAAATAGAAAACAATGAAATTCATATAAACCCCTCTGACAGTGTATTCATCATGTTCTGGGAACACAGAAGAGCAGCCTTCAATGCAGTATTTAAATATTGAATAGTCCCTTAACCTGAAAAAATTAAACTCCTTAATGATGGAATTTCAGGTGTCTCAATAAGCTAGTAAGAGAGCTATAGGCAGGAAGTCCTCCCCAAGGATCTCTAATCACACAGCACTGACAGGACTTTGCCTGGGAGGTGTAACTATGGTATGTATACAGTATTTATGAACTGTTTGTAGAGTTACACAGTGCAAAACTGGAGTATGTGTAGTAGTTGTAACTTTATGTACAGCATTTATAAACTAAGAGTCCTGGCTTCTTTCCTTATATACTAGGAAACATACATTCTCCACATGAGTTTTAGCCTACAATGTAGAACAAGTACTTCTGAATATCAGTTAATATATTTTATAATTCTCTTTTCTTGGTACTTTGTTCAGAATTTAAGCATAGTCTTTCCTTTCTTTTTCTCTTGTTTTCTAAATGCAAAAATAGAATGTGTACCTATTGTAAACAATTCATTGTTATACAAATATACAATTTTAAATCTGTACAGTTATCACCTCCCAAAACACTGTTAGCAGTACAGGGTATATCCTTTCAGGGCTTTAAAAATGTATGTGTTTATATATTATCCATAGTGTCTTACAACTTCCTTAGAATAGCTCCTTCAGATAGACTATCTTTCTGTGTTCATAAAGACATAGCATCTTTAGAATCCTTGCTCAATTGTTTCTATAATTTTTTAGTCTTATGAATAATGTTAAGATTAATATCCTTCTACCTACTCATTGGTACATTGGTTTGAGTATTTCTAGAAAATGAATTTCTAGAAGTTGAATTGTTAACAGAATCAATGGGGCAAAGCTTTAACACTTAAAATAAGTTAAAAGTACTTTTGGTGGGGCTGGAGATTTAGCTCAGTGGTTCTGCCGCCTGCCTCACAAGCACAAGGACCCAAGTTCGATCCCCGGTACCAAAAAAAAAGTACTTTTGGTGAAAATAAATGGAGAGGAAAGAGATTTACTGAGCAGCTATGATTTACCAGTCATAGTGCTAGACATTTGCATTATCTCATTACTCCTGGAAATTCTGAAAATTTTGACATCATTCCCATTTTAGAGATGAAGAAATTGAGGCACAAAAATAAGGCTTTCCAAGGTTACACAGGTAGCAAATGGCAAAGCCAAAATTGGAAGGTAGGATTATCTGGTTGTTTCTACCATACTGTATGCCTGTCAATATATAATATAATGCTACTGGTTTCCTGGTTTTCCAACTGTCTATAAAGAAAACTTCAGAAGTTTTTGTTTTGATTCATTTTCAAAATGCTCAAATAAATTTATATCATCTTGAACTTACATATCGAAGACATTCACATGAACTATATAAATTATACTGCTTATTATAAAATGTCTCATTAAATACTTCATCCCTTTGTTCATACTGAATAACAATGCTGTATATAAAAGTACTACACCCCAAAACATACATTTCTTTATTCTGAAATTCTGCTCTGGGTTTATATAATTCTATTAAAATGTATAGTAAAGAAGCAGTTCGTTATGAAGCCAATTTGTCTACATGCTACTCTGTATTTGGATAGAGCTAACCTGTTATCTAAGTCTTTTTTTGTTTTTTTGCTTAAATTCTTTTATTGGTACATTTTAGGTATACAATATGTTTACATTTATCATTGGGTGCTTGTCCCTGTTCATGATGCATCTTGGTTCTTATTTTTCCCCATTACTTGTGTGCCCTTCATCCCCTCCAGCCTTCCATATTTACATAGACTTCATTTCCATTTTTTTCTTTTCTCACGATTTTTCCTTTCCCTTCTTTCCTTTCCCCTCCCCCTCCCACCTCCCCTACCCCTCTGGAACTTTTCTTCCTATTTCAATGCATATTGAGGCCATACTCTTAAGTGAAATAAACAGGACACACATATAAATACCAAATAGTTTCTCTAGTGTGAGAAAATGAAAGTGTAAATAAGGATTAAAATGATTAAAACAAGTAAGTCTTCTTTGCTTATTATTTGCTTAATAATTAATTATTTCTTTCCATTTCGCCTCCTTTTGAAAATCCACTAGTTCTTTAGTAATTTTCAGGGTTACTCACTGAGGGCAGACTCCTCTGGAAACAAAATACCTATACATTTACCATGAGATGAGATGGGAAGAAAAGAAGAGAAAAAAGACAAGACAAAATCAGGAAGCCATAAGAACAATGTTCAAATACTTCTACTTCTCAGGATGGTTGTATCTTAATTTTTGCATCTTACATGATCAACTCACAAGGTAATATATACTAATGTTTTTCAATGAAATGTTTGATCATAATATGCTTATCAACATGGTGTTTCTCTTTTGTTTTAGGTGTTCCCTGGAATCTTATGTGTTCTCATAGCACTTTTTCCATGTCTCCAGAACATCTCTTATCACAGTTTTTCTTCCATCTTCCTCATTGGACTAAGAGTTTCTAGACAACATACAGCATGTCCCTGATATCACTGGATCCCTGCTTCACTCATTTTATATTTTGCTTGAAGGAATAGCCTTTAGAGCATTTCTTCCTCTTAACCTCCTACCCAATGCAAATTCACTTAAAAAACCAGATTCGGGAAGTAGCCTAACTTAGGGATAAATGTATATGTACAACATGATAGGGAATTAGAGGACAATGAACTACTGTAAGGCCTGAGCAGACATTTGTTCCCTGAGTTCCTTTTCCCCCATTGTGCATTAACCTCACATGCTTCCTCCCTCTACTACTTAGTACATAGTAATTAACCCTTTCTCAGTCTCTTTCTTCAAACTCGCATGCCTACAACTATCAGAGCATACAGTAGACACAAGAGTTTAGAAGTAGCAGATGAACAGCAGAATTTGCAGTTATGAGACTTTCCAAATAGCTTTCAGCAATCTAGTATAAGACAAGCATCCCTCTTCCAGACATGCCATTTTTAAAGTCACCCTCTAAGAGTGACTCCAGTCCAAGGAGGGAACCTGTCATTCTTGCTAGTGACTTCCATCTCATGTGTCAAGTAAGGTCCTTCCTGCCTGGTCCTTGGGCAGAGCTCACCTCCATTGTTTCTTGGTGCTTCGTGGCCCCAAGTCCTGGGGAAGACAGCTTCCTCACCCAAGGCCCTAGTTCACCATTCCAGGCAAGGCAGACTTGTCTCACCTTAGAGCTGGTGTCCCCCTTTCTGGCCTCCAGGAAATCTTCTTTCTTATTAACTTAATAATTATAATCCAAATGCATTGATCTACTACTTTATCTTAGGCACTGTACCTAGCACTTTTTATATATTACTTCATTTAAATTCTAGAGCAATCTATTGATGGTTATTATTCCCATTTCATAGACTTTTAAAAAAACTTAGGGTGGGAAAATTCAAAGTCTGTGTGTGCTTTGATCCTTCTCTTCTGAATATAAATGCAGAATTACATCATTTTTACTGGTATATGAAGGTTCCCTTCCACTTTGCTGTCTTTGTTGATCTAAGGCTCCTGCATACTGAGAGACCATAATCTTTTCTTTGCCTGTGACCACTGATCTCCTCATCAACTATCTCACTCTTAACTCATTCTGGGTCTCACACCAGGGTGTGGCTTTCGCCTTAGCCACTGCCAGCTCTCAACTCTGCTCCTTTTGTTAAACACTTAGCTTTAACTGAGTTGCTCTCATCCTTTTTCCTTATCTTCAGTATGTCTACCAGTTACCGAATCCCCATGAACAAAGTTTTCTAGCTCCATTCATATCTGCTCCAACCATAAGAAACCAATTAGTTTTCCTTTATTGTACCATCTTGGAAAGTTCTCAGCAGTTCTTAGAGGTTTCTCAGTTCTTGTAATAATTCTTAAGAATGATTTTTATTAAAACTTAAACTAAGAAAAGATCTCTTAAGATATATTAAAAATTGGGCAAAAAAGGGAAAATCAGAAATGAATGCAACATGTTACCAAATATGTGAAAAGGGTAGAAAAATGACCAGGTTTTGGTAGTTTTGGGGTGAGACAATGATTTTTACTGGGAAGAGGAGAATTGGGCAGGAGGGAGATTACACTTCATAATTTTTCATCTTTAAATTTTACGAATATATTGCCAATTTAAAAAATAGGCAAGGGGTTTCCCGCCTTAAAAACACACACAGACACATAGCTATTATAATCCAGCATAGACAGTGTATCTAAAAGTGTGTCTTGATTCAGTATAATTGTCTTATGTGTTTTATATGTTTTTTTGCCTATTAGCATGATTGTTAATCTGTATATATGAAAGTAACTTTATAAGGACTTAAAAGATAAATGAATCTGATGGTGCAAAAATATAAGGGGAGGGTGGAGGTAAGGGGAATAAAAAAGAATTGAGCTAAGCTTTGTTTGTTTACCAATTCCCTGCAATGAATGTAATCATTAGGTACTGTACTGTAAACATATACTAATAAAAATTAAAAACAAAAAATGGAAAAAATCCTAAATAACTTTCCTGATACGGATAGAGAACATTTTGCTACAGATAGCATGTAAATAATAATAAAAACAATGCATAAGTAAATACTTTCTGCAGCCCTGAAGATTAAACCTGGGGCATTACACATGCTAGGCAAGTGATCTTCCACTGAACTATATGCCCAGCCCTAAATAAATAGTTTTGAGAAGGAACACAAAGATAAAGAACTTGTTCCAGAATGTCCAGGTCAGTGAGTATTTCACATATATCTGCTAATCCAATACCCAGCATTATGGGCAATTTGAGCAATGGTCCTAAAGCAATCCACTGGTGTGAGAAAGTACTGATACATCTATATGAGTCTCATTTCTTACACTGTACAGATGCAGGGGTCAGGAGTTTTCTCTTTCATACAGCTAGAACTCAATAAATGTTTGGTAATAATAGGGGAAGATTGCCATATGGAATGGCTTCAACACTAAGAGGAACAAGAAGCCATTTCAGTGTGATTTGTTGCATCCCATAAAAAACACAATAGAACCTTTTGGGGCATAGTCAAGTTGATATCAACTCAGTCTGTACTTAATCACATAAAATAGAAGGCAGTCAACTACGCAACTATGCCCTCATTCATTCCTAACCCTAGTCTTGGAGAATGGATAACCCTGTTCAATCCCAGTTCCACATAGCTCTTGACACAAGTGACTTAAGGAAGTTAAGATCAGTTCTCAGGAAATTGAGAATTTTACTAGTTTTAATTTATTATGTTTGAAAACACTTGACTTTATCCGTGTATAGAATAAATCTCTGTCCTTAGTTTTCTTTATCTTAAGATGGCCATGGGTTGACTCCCAACCTGAGATTGCAATGGATTGAATACAACTCCAAGTAGATCCATCTCCCTGGCATCCTGGTACAGGACGATTCACAGCCCACTTCTGAACTCTTGGGGCAGATGGAATTTCCTCCAGATACTATTTTTTTGCTAAGCTTAGGGCAAAGGGGAAAAATCCCTATTTCTCTTATTTGCATATCATAAGTACAATTTATATAAAACCGGAAAAACAAAAGGAAACTTTAGCCTTTTTTATCTTTTCTAAAAATGTATTTAATTGACAGAAGTTGCATATAGTTATCATATACAACATGTGTTGAAATATATACAAATTCTGGAATGACTAGATCAAGCAAAATTAGCATATACAGTGCCTCACAAATCTATTCTTGGAAATTTTCAAGAATATAATACATTATTATTAACTGTAGTTACCATGTTATATATCAGATCTCTTGAATTTATTGCTTTAATTTAACTGAAATTATATATATAACTTGACCAACATCAATAGGAGTTGTTTGGAAGATAGCATTTCAAGTCTTATTTTAGAAATATGGGGGGCTGGAGATGTAGTTCAGTGGAACAGTGCCTGCCTGGCAAGCACAAGGTCCTGAGTTAGTTCGATCCCCCATACCAAAAATAAATAAATAAATAAATAAATAAATATATGGAAGTGACTAAGAACAACAAGAGCAATGGGAATAGGGAGTTGACTTTCAGCTTTCCCTAATCCTAAGAGTTTTAGACAAAGTCTAATGAATTTTGTGAGTCCCAAGTCATTGTAGACTAGAATCACATGGGAACCTAGCAATGGATAGATAGCTGGATTCTCTCACTCTAGGAAACTAGATCTGAGACAGTCATTGAAATCTGATCACAATCTGAATTTTAATGTTTTTTTTTTAAAAAGAAGACTTTAGATATAAAATAATTCTTCTGCATCTATATTAGGTTGCATGCTGATAGTTTATTGGGGAAATGCTGTCAGTAATAATAAGGTAGTAAAGGAGGCAGGATTTGATAAAAGGAGAAACTGAATCATAATTCAGTCACAAGAGAGATTTCAGTTGATTCCCTGAGAGGCTCTAAAACGGGGGCCACTGCAGGAAGTGGGGTATGAGCTTATGTAAGGAGCTCATGTAGGATGAACAAAATTCCTGGAGAGGAGCTCACCTAGAGATCTTTAGAGGGCTACACTCCTGACAGTTGGGTAAGTTCCTTGGTCCTCAAAGGAAATCTGGATAGTTCACAACAGCACCTACTGCACCAAACACCAAAATGGGTATCAAAGGCATCCCAGTTCTTAAAGCAGCATACAGCTAGCCCAGAGAAATTCAACAGCGCCATGCCCTGGATGAATACATTTGGAAAGTTCATGAAACCATAACTGTCTGTGTATGATTACTTCTGACTCTGAAATTGTCAGTTCAGAAAGTGAAAGGAGGTTGATTAAAAGTCCCATCTATCTATTCTAAAACTCTCAGAGACAGGGCCTCTCAGGGCCAATTCAAAAGGAGTATTCTTCCTACAGATTCTTTCATATTTTTTCCATTTTTATGTATTTCATGAGCAGGTGGCCACTACCTGTGGCTGATAATTACAGGCATTATGTATTCTGCACTATGTGAAAGGAACTTGCCTGTGGTCAGAGCTGACAAGGGAGTATGCAGCATATGTTTGACCCTATAAGAGGAGGAAAATTCTCCTTTTGTTATGATTGTGGGGTTTTCAAGGCTGCTTTCCATGGCAAACGTTTGCCACGTTCAAGGGCCAAGGGCCAATCATACAACCTTTTAAGAGCTCATCAGCACAAGGTCCGTTCGTGGAAAGCCCTGCCTGTGCCACACAATTGGCAGGTAATCACAGCCGTATTATGTGTCCATCTTCTTTTTAGTAGCACATGTCTGCAGCATATAATGTTTACATTCCTTGTGTGGAGTTGGCACATCTACTCAACCCATCTTAATTCCTTTTTTCATCCCCTTCCCCTCCTGTCCCTCCCCCTCCATCCATCCCTTGATCACCTTCCCATTTGAGAAGGATCTATCTATTTCTTATTATCTATTTTTATTTTGCTCTTTATTTGTAATCTGGATTTTTTTATATAAGAGAAACCACATGATATTTAAGCTTGTGAGTCTGATTGATTTCACTTAACATGATGGTCTCAAGGTGCATCCATTTTCCTACCCAGGACTCATCTTTATAAAAAGGCAGAAGTTCTATAGCTTCCACCTCTGAAAATATTTACTATTATACCTTTTAATATTTAATATTAACAATAACAATAAAGAAGATGCTGCCATGGACTTCCTAGAGAAAAAATGAAGGATTTGACCTTTGGTGAAACATTTTCTCTTTGGGAATATAGCAAGGCACCCATTTTGAAAATACCCAAGAAAATTACACAAAGGTTCTGGGGAGGAATGTTGCAAAAACACCATAGGAGCTGCAGTTAAAACAATTGAAAAAAAGGACTGGCCCCAACCTGAGTAATTATGCCCTCACTTCTCACCTTATTCCCAATTTACATCTAAAAATAACTGCCTAGCTGATGTTTATTCAATTATCAAGGGTATTGAACAATATTGCATTACTATTATTAAAACATTTATTTAATATTAATAAGCAGATTTTTTTCAGTTTTTTGTTTTTTGTTTTTTGGGTACCAGGGGATCGAACCCAGGATCTCATGCTTGCGAGGCAGGTGGCAGAACCACTGAGCTAAATCCCCAGCCCTCAAAGCTTTTATTTTTTGTTAGTACCTGTTTGCAGTACATAATGATTACATTCCTTGTGGGGAATTGATACATGTACACAACACCTCTCAATTCCTTTGTATCCCTTCCCTTTCTCTTCCCCCCGCCTCCATCTTTTGATCCCTTTCCTCTATGGGAAAGATCTATCTTCCTACTTCTTATCATCTATCTTTTATTTTGTTCTTTATATTTTGAATTTCTCATGTAAGAGAAACCATGTGATAGTTAAGTAGAAAATTTATTGTAAGATGTTAAAATTGGGTCACAAAGTGATAATTGAAAAAAGTGAAATGAATTTCCACCATGACAACATTGATTTTATTTTTACTTTGTTTGTTTGTTTATCAAACGATAGCTTGAGAACATGCTGGGGGGGGGAAGCACATTTTCAATCATATAAATATTTTGGGATTAAAAACAAAATTATGAACTTACAGAATCAGAAATTACCTTTAAGTTTACTGGGTCATCAATCTTTTACAACTAAAGAAAAAGAGGTTGAATTGCCCAAGGCCCTACATTCAGGACAATGATATAGGCTTCCTAGTTCTCAGCAGTCTTCTTTCAACTAGAAGAAATACAATGGACCCTTGTCTTACCATCTCAATTCATTTCCAAGGGCTGGTTGTAACTGAAGTTGATCAATTGAAGGCTCAGACTCCTCTACACAGCCTTCAAAGTCTCTGTCCTGTACACAGGCAGATCTCAGTGTCCTTAGAGAGACATTGGCCTAGGATTTCTCAATTAACCCCACACAGGAAAGGATGTTGTAATGTTCTTTCCAGAACTCTTTAAGGGTTAAATCTGTATCTGAGATCGTCTGGAAGCACAAGTGGCCAGAATCCAGGACATAACTCAAGACTTTGGTCATAAGTTAAAACTAAAATTCTGGTCAAAACCCAAGTTGTTCATATGCCAGGCTGGTTGTAACTTGAGGCCCACTCTATGGTCTGTTTAATAATATTATGTGTATGTTACTGAAAATTTTTTATTGGATAAAAGAAAAGGAATGCCTCAATACTTTTGACTAAAGTAGTTTTGGCTTTCTTTCTGGATTGAACACAGGGTTTCATATACTGAACTATATCTCGCTTCTTCCTTCCTTTCTTTCCTCCATGCCTTCTCTCTCTCTTGCTCTCTCTCTCTCCATCTCTTTCTGAGAGAAAGGTCTTATAAATTTGCTAAAGCTGGATTGGAACTTGCAATCCTCCTGCCTCAGCCTCATAGAGTACTGGGATTATAGCTGTGTAGCACCATGACCAGTTTGGGATTATTTCTTATATTCTAGAGAAAACAAGATTTGAGACGTTGTAAACCCCAACTTGTTTTGATCCTTAGGCACAACTCATGGCTTAACCTTGACTTTAATGAAGATTGTTGACATGTGATCACATAGGCTTGGAGTTTCAGCATTTCTGGCATTCACCTTCCTGTGCTCAGGATTCTTGGAGACCTTAGTGGATTGTTATGACAATAGCACCTGATGAGACTTCTGAAACTCCTAATAGATACCAATATATTTATAGACTTTAGTGTCTCATTTTGTTCAAAGTCCTACATAGTGGCAGATAGTCACAACTGATGACTTGGGTACATTCTTCCGACAAGAAACTACCATACCACTGTTACTATATTCTGCTATGCTTAACCCTACAGGTCTGGCTCTACATACTCCAATGCCCTAAAATAGTAGAAAAGAAAACTAGAAAGGTTAGCATGCAAGTGCCTTGTATGAAAAAGAGCCCATCTTTTTTAGTTTTATTTATTTATTTATTTAGTTAGTTAGTTAGTTTTATTTATTTTTGAGGCAGGGTCTCACTGTGTTGACCAGGCTGGTCTTACATTTTGGGAGTCAAATGACTTTCCCACCTCAGCCTCCCAAGTAGCTGGGGCTACAGAATTGTGCCTCTTTGCACCCCTCTTTAAAGTATAACCTTGCAAGTGCTATAGAGACCTTTAAGACACCAACCTTAAGAATACATTTATTTTATTTTATAGGGCTTTTCTATAAATGCTAAATTCCCAGTTCTCCACATGTCTTGCAAAACCCAGTTTGGGAGGTAGAGGTGGCCATGGGACCAAGCATCTCCTGCAGAATGACAAGAAATCTACTCCAGCTAGCCCACCTGCTCTGCAACTCGGGATGCTGATCCATGCTGATTTGTAAAAATTTATTTACTTTTAAAAATGAGATTGTTGCGTATTTGAGTTGTCGGGGTAAGTTTTTGCACACCTACCAGCTGGTGGCTAGAGCAATACCAGTGGAGTTCATATTAAGCCCACAAATATTGCCTTAATGCCCATCTATCTTCTGATGGGCTTTACAAATTCTCTTTCTCTCCTTTCCCTTCTTGCTTGTTTCAGGATTTCTACCAAAAGAAAAAGGAATCTCTGCAAGAGCTTTATGACTTGTGGGTATGAACTACATTCTAGGATCTTTCAGCCATACCTGACTGGCATGGAGTTGAGATCTTAAACTTGCAATAGTTTGCCGTGGCTGCTGTCACAAGAACCACTAATGGGGTGGCTAAAAACAAGAAACGTATTGTTTCACAGTTCTGGGGAGTAGGGTGGCTAAAGGTCCAAAATCAAGGTTCCTTAGCGTTAGTTCTTCTGAAAGCTGTGTGAGAGAAATTATTCCTTACCTCTCTCCTAGCTTCTGGTAGTTTGCTGGCAATTTTTGTCGTTGTCCTCTACATAAATGATCTCAATTTCTGCCTAACTCTTCACATGGCCTTCTCCCTGTGTGTACCTATCTCTATGTCCAAATTCTCTTTTTTATAATGACATAGTCATATTGGATTAGGCCCACTTCAGTTACTTCATTTGAACTTGATCATATGCAAAGACCCTATTACAGATAAGGTTACATTCACACGCACTGGGAGCTAGAATTTAACATCTTTGTCGGGGCACATAATTCAAGCCATGACAGAGCTTCTAACGTGGGTTAAACAAAACAAAACAAACAAAACTGAGGCTGGGGATTTAGCTCAGTGGTGCCACACCAGCCTGGCAAGTGCAAGGTCCTGAGTTTGGTCCCCAGTTCTACAAAACAAACAAACAAACAAACAAAAAAGGATATAAAAATAAAACCTAATAAAGGTCATTGGATTGGGCAGGTAAAACTTTAGTCTCTCTCCTTTCTTACCCTGCCAGGTGCTTACTCATTCTCTTGCCCTGTCCTGCTATCCTACGGATGAGCTTTCCCAAAGGAAGCCCCATGTTGGTTTAAATGCAAGGAAGCTTACTTATGTCTTCTAAGCCCTTGGACCTATTGCCCAGTTTCTAGACCTGGGCTCTGAGTCCTCTAATACCCAGCATCTACCTGGACTTCTGATTCCCAGTGGTATAGATGAATTATCTGTGCCCCTCGTCTATTACACCTACATTTATACATGAAGCAGTATAATGTAACACTAAAACCGTAGGTTCTGCAGCCAGACTCTTTGCTCTGAAAATTCCTGGACATGTGGTCTTATACAATTCACTTGTTTGTCCTATTTCCTCCTCTGTAAACCCATTGCCTCAAAGAGTTGTTGAGATGATAAAAACTCACATTAAGCAGTTAGAACAGTACCTGGAACATAGTATGCACTCACTAAAGTTAGGTGGCATTAGCACCAGATTTTCCCTGGCCTAATGAGTTAATACTGTTTCTTGGAGAGATAGGTAGTGTAAGGTTGACAAGGTAGATGAGCAGTGAAGGAAACAAGCTCTGGTGGGATCACATCTACAGTGGGGATGAAACAAAGCCTGGTCTCAGCAGTGGAGAAGTAGAGGAGAGGGCAGCGGGGATTACAGACCATGTGGACAGTGGATTCCTGGAAGTAGCCAAGGAAAGAATTTGGGGAAGTTATTAGGACTGCTTATCTGCTTTCTCACTGAGAGCAGAATGACCTCAGTGTATAAGCAAGCTTGAGCCTCGGCAGGCACACAAGGAGGTAGACCAATAGTACAAGGGTGTGTGTTTGTGTGTATGTGTGTGTGTTCAAAAGTCACCAGGAAGTTCTTTGCCCTATTGCTCTGTTACTTAAAGTACTGTCCTATTTCCTCTATTTGCAGTTTAAGAAGACTTTGGGAACTGTCTTCACCCTTTGAGCTTTCCCTCCACTCCAAGAGTGAAGCCCATGACTTTCATCCACAGCAACTGCCACCCTGAACTGCTGCTGCCAGCAGAGGTATTCTTGTTTGCAAAATTCTGTTTGGTTGTCACTGTTTGGCTATTACCCCACTGCAAAGGAATAACTCAACAAATGAGTTTAAACTATTCACTTTTCAAATATTAGGTTAAGGCTATCTGAAGTTTGATCAAGATATGGTGGATAAGAAATCCTGCCCCTCCTAAAAATTTAGGTTATGATTCAAGTGCTCTTTTAAGAAGCATTTCAGAATGTTGACTGTATGCATTATCCCAGTGCCCAGCAACCATGGCATAGCTACATTTAATCAGTCTTTTGTGATGAGAGATGCATGTAGGTAAAGGCATTTGGTCATTAAAAATAGCACCAACCTTCCCCTGACCCTGCCATTCCCTTCAGGTACCACCCTAACTAATGCTGTCCTTCTACTCCCCAAATTGTCAAGAAGCTAGTCCATACTTGCTGTTCTTACTGCCTTACTATCCACAATCCCATTCAACTGTATAAACCTTAACTCTGCGTCATCCTCACCCAACTAAAATTGCTCTTCAGAGGTTATCATTACCTATCACATCACAAATCCGGTGGCTGCCTAACAATCTTTAATCTTCCTGACTTCTCTGTAACATCAGATGTCTGTAAAACTTCTCTCTGCTCAAGGCTTCAATGGCCCCCACCCACCATGGGCTTCGTGTACTATGACAGCTCCTCTTCTAGATCCTTTTTGGCTGTTCGTCCTCTTTCCCCCTACATGAAGGTATGTCCACATGTTCTCCCATTTTCTACCTTCTTACCAAGTTACCTGGCTTATTGGATATAGAGGAGCCCCCAGACAGGGAGCTGGTGGAAATACAGAATATCCAAGGCCAGAAATATTTAGCCATTCATCTTTGTGTAATTTCCTATCAGGAAATGAGAGCAGGCATTGGCCCAAGCACCAAAGCAGAAGAAACCAACATAGCAATGCAACACTGGGATGCTATGCTGCATGCAGTTTAGGGCAGAGGATGGGCACCAAGGTTCTTGCTCATGGGATAAAAGAGGAGATCAAAATAGTCGGTAAACCAGTGTGCTTGAAGATTATTTCTGATGGTTGCACATAGTACCTTTAACAAAATCCCTCAATCTCTAGGCAAGGGGTAAATTTCCCTCTTGTACTTTTCCATCAAGTTCCTTATCACACTGAATATAGTATATTGTATACTTACTAGACCATATCCACCTCTAGAGTATAAGATTCAGAGAACAATGATACTTTATATCTTTTTTTATCATCATATTTCCAACATGTACCCCAATGCTTGTCCCCTAGAAGGTGCTAAATAAATATTCATTGAAAAAGTAAATCAACGGGATTTTAAAATTTGAAAATCAAGTAAGTGAAAAGGATGGGAAAGAAATCATACATAAGCTAAGATAAAATTTGTACAAACTTTATACCATATCATCATGTAGTATTGTTAGAGATGGACTGCAGTTTTTATTCTGAAATGCCTACCAGTCAAAGCAAAGAAAAAAACCAATGACAAAATTTATGTCTGTAGGAATTAAGAAAAATAAGTGCTCAGATGAAGCACAGCTATCATCATATTATTGACTTCAATGTCTCTGTGGATCCTCACAAAGAGTTACTGGATGGGACACAATATCTACCAAGCTACCCTTATAACTAGATACAATAGTAAATGCTATAGAACTTATTTTTGATGATGTCCACCTGGAAAATATGAGGCATAAGGTTGACTGTTGCATCCACTACAAATGTGTGTTTGAGCACTGTTGCTTGAAATTTTTGTTTTCATACCTTCAAATTCTAAGAAAAGTTGGGGCTTGAGGGTATAGCTCAGTGGTAGAGCACTTGCCTAGCGTGCATGAACCCCTGGGTTCAACCTCGAGCACCACAAAAAAATAGAAATAAAATAAATTTTAAAATCTAAGAAAAGACAATGATTGAATTAAAGATTGGAAAATATCAGGCTTTTGGCTTGAGAGTCTTTTTTTTTTAATGACTTATTATGTAATGTCAAAGTAATACTCATAAAGGAATTGATGTGTAATCAGATAATTTGATAAAGGTAAATTATAAAGTGAAATATCATCTTCCATTCTAGCCTCAAAGATTTGTGTTTCTAGGAGATGTAATCATCTCTGACTTTAATAAAATTGTGCATCAGAAATCACCTGTATACACAAATTTTTTGACAAAACTAATAATAAAAATATTTACCATAAAGTAATTCTATGTCAAGGAGACCAAAGTAATGTAACCAACTCCTTAGAATTCTGAACACATGGCTTGTTCCAAATATAAAATTTAGAATATCTAGAACAAGGTTCATCCTAAGACATATGAGTATGCCATATATTACGATCTAAAGCAGAGTTTTGTGGTCAAGAACATTTGAGAAATATCACATCCTTAGAATCTTCTGTTTTGGAATTTTTATATTTACATTAACACATACTAAATGTTTTAAGAAGTCCTTCAGTAAAGAAACTATCCCTTATCAAATAATACCTGTTTACATTTCAAGGAATTGTATAGAGATGGTTGGTCCCCCAAAGATTCATGTACTAGAAGCTTGGCACCTAGTATGGTGGTATTGAGGTGATAGATGCTAAGAGATGAATGAGGTAGAAGGAGATTAGGTCATAGGAGCTCCACCCTCATGAATGGATTAATCCTGTCTTTCAGGAGTAGGTCAACTCTTGTGGGACTGGATTATTTCCTGCAAGAGTGGGTTATTTTGAAAGAGTGTGCCTGGTCCCTCCCCAGTCTCTTGCTTTCTCTCTTCTGCCCATGCTCCTACCACTCTTGCATGTACTCCTGACGTGTGATAATATCCACCATGAGGCCCTCACCAGAAGCTGGTGCTGATACCACGCTCCTAGACCTCACTATTGTGAGCCAAATAAACCTCTTTTCTTTATACATACCCAGTGTTAAACATTCTGTTATAGCAACACCAGATGGACTAAAATAGTGCATACTAGCCCCTCTGGATGTGGTCAGAAATACTATTGTTACTGTTATTGAAATATGGTATATGCTATTGTTATTGAAAGTAACAATTGATTATCTTAACCAATGACTATTCTTTGTAGGTTAATGTGTCATTAATTCAAGCTGCTTGGTTTTCTCCACTAAAACTGAAGATTTAAATCACTAGATAATAAAAAATCATACTATGAATTGCCCCTCCTATCTGGGCAAGCATATGAAAATATAATTTCCATGATAAAGGGAAGGAGAAATGAAGTTTATGTCCTGGATATTCCTATTACTAATCATTGGAAGGCTTTCCCCTGTAGTATGTCAGAAAACAATCACCCAAATGAGGAACTAGAGACACACACAGTTTAAATAATCTGAATGAAATTGGAGAAAGCCCTTATGAAAGAAGAGAAATCTGCAACTTTTATTTCTCTTTTTTGTTAATAATCTTCACGAAATCTCTAAAATACTTTTCGGTCTTACTACGCCTTATAGAATCAACAAAGATAAAGCAGCATATAAAAATGTCAGATAAATCAGCTAAAACATTTTACTTTCATTTTGGAGTTCATTATATTTTTGGCAGCAAATTTATCTTGCTAATGATGTTTTACTAATGTTGAAATTAATTTTAATTGATATTTCCTGTGAATGCACTGAGTAGGAAGCAGAAATGCCTGCCTGAGGTTAAAAATTGACTTTGGGTAATCCAAAATTCAGACTCACCCCTGAATGGTCTCATGTATACCTAATATTTCACCTACCCCTGATGTGCTAATGTCCAAATGAACATCTCACCTCCAACCCATCTCTGGAGACATGGAGTGCCAAGCAACTTCACCTATATGTTGATGTGTGCAGTGTGAACTCATTATCTTTCTAGCCATTTTTTACCTCTGTTCCCCTCTCTCCATGATCTCAACCTCAATGATTGGATCCATCTCCTAGCTAACTCCCCACACCAAAATCTGGGAGCTATTCTAGACTCCTCATTCTCACTTTCTACCTCTCTTGGGACTAAAATCCAAATTCTTTGGAATGATATTGAAAGACATTCACAGTCTATCTCAGGGTTTCCCAATGAAGGCCTTATGGGCAATGGGGGCAGAATTTTGTTCTGTGCAGGAATATCCTCATTTCTAATCCCACCCACAAAATGCCACTAATGGTCTCTCATCACCATGACAACCAGGAAATGAAAAATGATCTTTGAAGATGCTAAGACCAGCTCACAATTGATATACAAGGAGTGGAGCCTATAGCAAGAGTAGCCCAACTATAAACCAATGATCTATGATGTGTCCTCAGCTTTCAAAGAAAAACTAGGCCCAGCAGATTCTCTCATTTTGGTAAGAAACACTAATGGAATGAGCTATTAAGAATTGTTAGTGTTGAAGGGTCAAGGAGTGGAGGAAAAGATACTGATTCAGACTCTACATGGGCCATGAGAGGTGGAGAGGCCAGTAGTCACACAGATAGCACGTGGTCTGGACTCCTCTCCACTATTTTCCCACCAGTCCCCAGTAATATCGATAGCAGTCCTGAGTACTGCAAGGAGAAGAATAGAGAGAAAGCAGGGTACCGGGAGAATTAAACAGCAGAATAACACCCATGGGTGCAGTACTCATTTCTGATCTGCCTCTGAAGAGACTCCCAAGACCAAATATACAGCTTTTTTCTTAAATTATAATGACCCACAGAAGAACAGACTGAAGAAGAAAGTTATTTCCTAGCTCTACCCCCTCTGATTACAATCCCCGTAGCTTTAAGCACAAGTTTTTGAGTACTTTTTCTTATCTATATAGTGGAGCTTTGTCTTCGTCAGCTTTCCATAACAAGTACCTGAGATTAGATACAGAGAAAAGGTTTATTTGGGCTCACAGTTTTGGAAGTTCCAGCTGTGATGGACTGCCATGTTGCTTTTGGGTGTATGGTGAGGCAGTACATCATGTCAGGGAGCATGTGGTGGAGCAAAACTACTCACCTCACGGCCAGGATATGAAAAAGAAGATGAAATGGGCAGCTGGGGTCCTACTATCTCCTTCAATGACACACTTCCCTTTACTTGAACTCTCAGAGTTCTCACACATCCTAAGTGCACCAAGTTGGGACCAAGCCCATAATGAATACATGGGCTGTCGCGGGGGGGGGGGGGCGGGATTCCAGATCCAATCTATAGCAAGGGTTTAATATCTTTCCTGCCTGAAGTCTTGCTCAGTGATTCACTGTATGACATTAGATAAGCCACTTTGCCGGTTCCTACAGTTTTTTTTTTCTTAAATTCTTTTGTTGGTATATTTTAGGTATACAAAAAATTTATATTTATCATTGGGTACTTGTACCAGTAGATGATGTATCTTGGTTCTTATTTTTTTCTCCATTACCTGTGTGCCCTTCACCCCTCCACCCTTCCCTATTTACATAGACTTTGTTTCCATTTTTTTCTTTTCTCATAATTTTTCCATTCCCTTCTTTCCTTTCCTCTTCCTCTTCCACCACCCCTACCCCTTTGCACCTTTTCTTCCTATTTCAAATTAACAATTATTCATTTTAATCATTTTAACCCTTATTTACACTTTCAGTTTCTAACACTAGAGAAACTATTTGGTATTTACACATGTGTGTCCTATTTATTTCACTTAAGAGTATGGCCTCAATATGCATCCATTTAGCTATAAATGACTCTAGTTTCTCATTTTTAAGAACACTTTATTTTATTGGTACATTTTAAATATACGATATGACATTCATCATTAGAAATTTGCACCTTTATATAATCTCCCTTGGTTCTTATTTCCCCCCCCCCGCCCTCCCTTCAACCCCTCCATTCCTCCCTATTTACAAAGATTTTGTTCCTATTTTTCCATTTTCTCATATTAATTCCATTCCCTTCTTTACTTTCCCCTACCCCTCCCACTTCTCCTTCCCCTTTGCCCCTTTTCTTCCTATTTCACATTACCTATTATACATTTTAGTCCTTATTTACACTTTCAGTTTCTCACACTACAGAAACTATTCAGTATTTACATGTGTGCCCTATTTATTTTACTTAAGAGTATCGCCTCAATATGCAAACATTTAGCAATAAATGTCTCCAATTTCTCATTTTTGATGGCTGAGTAGTACTCTATTTTATAAAAGAACCACATTTTCTTTATCCAGTCTCCAGTTGATGGGGATTTGGGCTGTTTCCAAGTTTTAGCTATTACAAACTGTATTGTTATGAACATGGGTGCACATATATCACTGTGGTATAATTCTTTTAATTCTTTGGGGAAGATCCTCAGCAGGGGAATAGCTGGGTCAAATGGGACTTCCAGGCCTAGTTCTTTGAGGTATCTCCATCCTGATTTCCACAGTGGTTGCACCAGTCTACACTCCCACCAGCAGTGGAGCAGGGTTCCTCTTTCCCCACAGCCCCGCCAGCATTTGTTATTGGTTGATTTCATGATAGCAGCCATTCTTTCTGGGATGAGGTGGAATCTCAGCATTGTTTTCATTTGAATCTCTCAAATGACCAGTGATGTTGAACATTTTTTCCTATGTTTATTTCCCATTTCTACTTCATTGTGTGAGAAATGTCTGTTCATTTCAGATGCCTATTTTTGGATTGGGTCTTTAAATTTGGGAGGTCTGATTTTTTTAAGTTCTTTATAGATCCTAGATAGTAGACATTTGTCTGAGGGGCCACTGGTGCGAATTTTTTCCCACATTGTGGGTTGTCTCTTCACACTGCTGGTGGTTTCTCTTGCTGTGCAGAAGCCTTTTAATAAGAAGAGATCCCACTTGTTGATTGTTTGTGCTAGTTACAGCCAAATGAAGTTTTGTTCATAAAATCTTTTCCTACACCAATGTCTTCAAGAGTTCTACCTAACCTCTGTTCCAGCCGGTTCAGTGTTTCTATTTTAATATTTAGATCTTTAATCCATTTTGATTTTAGTTTAGTGCATGGCGAGAGATATAGATCTAGTTTTAATCTTTGCCAAGTTGAAACCCAATTTCTCTAGCATCATTTATTAAAGAGGCTGTCTTTCCTTCAGCAAGGGTGTTTGGCTCCTTTGTCGAAGATGAGGTGTCTGAGTGTGTCTGGAGTTGTTTCTGCATCTTCTAATGTGTTCCACTGGTCCTCAGGTCTGTTTCTTTGTCAGTACCATGCTGTTTTTATCACAGTAGCTTTGTAATATAGTTTCAAGTTGGGGATTGTGATACCCCCTGCCCTGTCTCTGTTACCTAGAATTGCTTTTGCTATTCTGGGTCTCTTCTTCTTCCAAATGAATTTTTGGATTGTTTTCTCAAGGTCCATGAAGTATGCTACTGGGATTTCAACTGGGATTGCATTGAATCTATATAGCAGTTTTGGAAGTATGGCCATTTTCACTATGTTGATCCTTCCTACCCAGGAGCAGGGGATGTCTTTCCATTTTCTGATATCATCTTCAATCTCTCTTTTCAGAGTGCTATAGTTTTCAGAGAAGAAGTCTTTGATTTATTTTGTTAGGTTGATTCCTAGGTATTTCAGTTTTTTGGATGCTATTGTGAAAAGAATTGTTTGCCCTATTTCTGTCTCAGTGAGGCTATTGTTTGTGTAAAGGAAAGGTATTGATTTTTGTGTGTTCACTTTGTGTACAGCTACTCTACTAAATTTTGTTACTAAGTCTAGAAGACTTTTGGTGGAGTCCTTGGGGTCTTCTTCATAGAGTATCATGTCATCTGCAAATAATGGCAATTTGACTTCTTCATTTCCTATCTTTATTTCTTTTACTTCTTTCTCTTGTCTAATTGCTGTGGCTAATGTTTCCAAAACTATATTGAACAGGAGTGGTGATAGTGGACATCCTTGTCTTGTTCCTGATTTTAGTGGGAAGGATTTCAGTTTTTGACGATTTAGTATGATATTGGCTGTTGGTTTTTCATAGATGGCTTTTATCCGTTTGAGGTAGAGACCATCTATTCCAATTTTTTGTAGGGTTTTTATCATAAATGCATGTTAGATTTTGTCAAATGCTTTTTCTGCATCTATTGAGATAATCATATGGTTTTTGTCCTTGGCTCTATTGATATAGTGTATTAAATTTATTAATTTGTGTATGTTGAACCATCCCTGCATCCCTGGGATGAATCCCACTTGGTCAGCATGTATGATCTTCTTGATGATCTTCTGCACTCTATTTGCCAGTATCTGATTAAGGATTTTTGCATCTCTGTTCATTAGTGAGATTGGCCTATAGTTCTCTTTTTTGGTTGGCTCTTTCTCTGCTTTGGTGATCAAGGTAATGCTTGCTTCCAGGAATGAATTCAGGAGTATTGCTTCCCTTTCAATCTCATTGAACAATTTAAGCAGTGGTGGCAGTATTTCCTCTCTAAGTGTCTTATAGAATTCAGCAGTGAAGGCTTCAGGACCTGGGCTTTTCTTAGTTGGTAAGTTTTTAATTATGTTTTCAATTTCATTGATTGATATAAGGTTGTTTAGAATTTTTAGGTCTTCTTCATTCAACTTTGGTAATTCATACTTGTCTAGGAATCTGTCCATTTCTTCTGTGTTTTCCATCTTATTGGTGTATAGGTTCTTGAATTAGGTATTGATGATCCTCTGTATTTCTGCTGGGTCTGTTGTAATTTCACCCTTTTCATTCCTAATTGCATGGATTTGAGCCTTTTCTTTCCTTTTTCTGATAAGGTTGGCTAAGGGTTTGTCAACTTTGTTTATTCTTTCAAAAAACCAACTCTTGGCTTCATTGATGTTTTTTATCATTTCTTACTCTCCACTGCACTGATTTCTGCCCTGATCTTTATAATTTCCTCCCTTGTATGAGCTTTGGGGTTATCCTGCTCTTCTTTTTCTAGAAGCTTAAGGTTCAGGATCAGGTTGTTTAATTGGGCTCGCTCTGTTTTCCTAATGTGAGTATTCACTGCTATGAATTTCCCTCATAAGACCACTTTCATTGTGTCCCATAGATTCCTATATTTTGTATTGTCATTGTCATTTAATTGAAGGAACTGTCTGATTTCTTCTTTAATTTCCTTTGTGACCCATTGGTTATTCAGAAGTTTGGTCTTTAATTTCCATGTGTTTATGAAATTTTTGCATTTCCTTTTGTTATTGATCTCCAATTTCATCACACTATGGTCTGATAATATACAGGGGATAACTTCAGTTCCTTTGTACTTACTTAAACATGTTCTATGAGTGAGTATGTGGTCTATTTTGGAGAATGAGCCATGTGCAGCTTAAAAGAATGTGTATTCTGATATTTTGGGGTAGAACACTCTGTAAACATCTGTTAAGTTCATTTGTTCAAGAGTTTGATTGAATTCTAGTATTTCATTACTTATTTTTTGTCTAGCTGATCTATTTGTGACAGTGGGGTATTAAGGTCCCCCACTACTATTGTATTAGTGCATATATGACTTTTCATGTCCATTAGTAATTGTTTTATATAGTTGGGTGCCTTAGCATTTGGTGCATAGATATTTATGATCATCATCTCTTCCTGTTGTTGTCTTTACAAGGATGTAGTGTCCTTCTTTGTCTCTCTTAATCAGCGTTGGTTTGAAATCCACTTGATCTGCAAAGAGGACAGTGACTCCTGCTTTTTTTCAGGTTCCTGTCACATGGAATATTGTTTTCCACCCTTTAACTTTCAGTCTATGAGGTTCTTTTTGAGTTGTGTTTCTTGAATGCAGCATATTGTTGGATCTTGCTTCTTGACCCATTCTGCCAGTCCATTTCTATTGATTGGTGAATTGAGACCATTAACATTGATGGCTATAACTGATACATATTGACTTATCATTGTCATGACTTTTTATTTTTGTTGAATTCTCCCCCTTTGCATTTAATTTCTTTTTGTACCTGATGGATTCTTGCTGCTGTGCTTCCTGGGATTTTGATCCTCATTGTCTTTTCCTAGGATATTGTCTAAAACTTTTTGGAGTGCTGTTTTGGTATTCATGAAGTTTCTAAGGTGCTCTTTGTCATGAAAGTATCTTATTTCTCCATCAATTTTGAAAGATAGTTTTGCAGGGTACATCAATCTGGGTTGGAGGCTGTTTTCCTTTAGGACTTGCAATACATCACTCCAAGTTCTTCTTGCCTTGAGGGTTTATGTTGAGAAGTCTGCTGTGATTCTTATGGTCTTTCCTTTATATGTGATTTGTTTCTTTTCTCTAACTGCTTGTAGAACTTTGTTCTTCTGTTGTGTTTGTGGAATCTCAACAATTATATGCCTTTGTGTAGATTTTTTTTATCAAGTCTAGTTGGAGTCCTATATATCTCACTTATCTGTACGTCAAGTTCTTTTCCCCTCCTTGAGAAGTTTTCTGCCATCACTTCTGTGAACAGTTTTCTGATGTCATCTGCACTCTCTCCTTTTTCTTCATTGACTCCAATCAGTCTTATGTTATTCTTCTTTGCATCGTCTAGCAGCTGCTGGATTGTTTTCTTGTGGTCCCTTACAATTTTAAAGCAATTTTTCTTTTCCTGGTCACTAATTGCAATCTTATCTTCTATATCTGAAATTCTGTCCTCACATTGGGTCATTCTGCTGTGTAGACTTTCAGTGGAGTTTTTAGTCTCCTGGAAATCTGTTTGCATGTGTTTTATGGACTCCGTTTGTTTCCTATGTTGGGATTCCATCATGTTCCTGAGCTCCTCCCTAGATTTATTAATTATGTCTTTCACTGTGAGCACAATCTCTGCTAATATTTGAGAAATTATTTCTGATTTCATTTTTTCGAGATTCTCTTTTGTTGCCATTTCAGGGAGTCCAGGTGGTTGGGGATCAGAGTGTTCCATCTCTTTTCCCTTTGGGGTTGCTGTAGGTGATCTGGAAGTCTGGTTTTGTGACTTGTTTATGTGTCTTGTCATTTCTACAGGTGTGTGTGTGTGTGTGTGTGTGTGTGTGTGCTGCTGGTACCCATGCAGCTCACCTCCTCTGCACTGGGAGTGGTGGTACGGTGGTCCAGAAGTCTCCTCTGTATTGGGAGCAGTGGTATGGTGGCCCAGAAGCCTCCTCTGCCCTTATGTTATTCTTCTTTGCATCATCTAGCAGCTGCTGGATTGATTTCTCATGGTCCTTTACTATTTTTAAGAAATCTCTGTTTTCATGGACCTTAATTGCAATCCTGTCTTCTATATTTGATATTCTATCTTCAGATTCCCTTAATCTGCTGTGCATACTTTCAGTTGAGTTTTTAATCTCCTGAATATCTGCTTGAATCTGTTTCATGGATTCCATTTCTTTCTTATGTTGTGCGATCATGGTTTCCATTTCTTTCTTATGCTGGGCATTCATGGCTTCTAGCATGTTTCTGTGTTTATCTTTTTTTTTTTTTTTTTATCTGTTTCTGTTCTAGAGTCTCTAATCATGTCTTTCATGCTGCTTACCATCTCTGTAGTTATCTGGGAGATTCTTTCTGCTTTGACTTTTTCTAGAGCCTCATTCATCTGTTTTATTACTTCCTGTGCTATCAGTTCAGGGTGTTCAGGTGGTTGATTATCAGACTTTTCCACCTCATTTCCCCCAGAATTTACCCTTGGTGGGGTGGAAGTCTGAATTTGTGCCTTGCTTAAATGTCTTCTCAGTTTTGTTTTTGGTACTGTCTTTGGTTTAATTCCTGGGTTGATACTTCAAAATTACTTATTGTAAGTATCTTTGCTGCTATTTAGAACCCTTATGGAATGATTGCTTCTCAGAGGTGTCTTCCAGATATAGGTGGTCTTTAAGTTTTGAGACTTTAATGACTCTGAGACTAACTCATTTTCATTATATCAACAAGGACCACTGACTAGATCAATCACAACACCTTAGCCCAAGTGATACAATCAGCAACACTATAGCATCAAGTACATCTTAAAAAATGACAATTTGTGAAAGTTATTAATCTATCACCTTTAACTGTGTGACTTAAATCAAAATCGAGGACCTACCCAACATATGTTTATAGTGAATAAACTCTTCAATATAGCAACTTTTCCCTTCAGGATGGGGAGTTAGAAGGAGTTGGGGAGGGAAGGACAGATAGGTAGGTGGATAGGGGAAGGTTAGCAGTGGGGCCAGAGGACCCAGCTGAGAGAATGAAAAAGAGAATAAAAGAAAAATAAAAGAAGAAATCCAAATTAGGGCCAGAACAGGAACAAAAAGGGAGATGAAGAACAATTGTGGGACAGCAAGAGAGTGAGTGTGTGAGAGAGAAAGGAAAGAGAAAAGAAAGAAAAAAAGAAGAGAAAAGAAAAATTTGAAAAGAGTAGGAAAAAAATTTAAAATAAGAGCAAAAAACCCCCAATAATAATAATTTTGGAAGTAAAAAATAAAAATGAAAATGAAGGGCCTCCTTCAGGGTATGTCTCTCCTGTCACAATAGACAACGTGGCCAGCAGTGTGCAGATAAAAGTCAGTGAGTCTCAGCAAGCCAGTTGCAGACCCGTGAGATTCAGGCAGATTTCTGGCTGTAAGTCCCAAGTTGAGCTCCCTGTCCTCCTGCAGGGTTGAACTCTGTAAGGTTGAACTGCAGGTTCCAGCTGCCCTTCCCCTGAAGACAGTCCAGGTTCCGATGGGAGGTGATGATCTCTCCAACTTACCCAGTAAGGTGATCTGGTGTCCCCTGTGTCTCTGTAGTGTGGAACCAAGTAGCGGTACAGTCAAGAGGCCAGAGGAGCAGGGGGTGGTGGGGGTGGGGGTGGGGTGTTTTCCTAAGTGGATTGCTGCCGTGGGCGTGGCCAGTGGCGAGGGGTCCTCACCTTCTGGCTGGTCCCTGCCGATGTGCTGGTGTGGGCTGGATGGGGCGGGGCTTCCAGTGACTTGGTACCTCTCTCTCCAGCACCCCACCAGTGTGCTTGGTGCAGGCTCCAGTTCCTACAGTTTTAAAATTTAATCAAATCCACTGAACAAAGAGGACACAAAAATCAAAATATGTAATATATTTAGGAAATGCTTTGTAAACTTATTAGTGACAGTTACTGCATATCTATTATATAAGGGCTACTCAATTCTATTTTGTATTATTTAAACTACCTTTTACACTATTTGGAAACTGAGGAATTCTTTTAGTAATATCAATCACTTAAGGGATTGCTATACTTCTAAAAACTATTCATCACTTGCTTGCAGATATGAGTCAGTGGAGTTTTTGTTTTTTCTACTAAACACTGTTTAACTATTAACAATACCTTTAAAACCCTTATATGGCTGTGGAACAATTTTTCTAAGACCGTTATATGATTTTCATTAGAAACTATTAGTATTTTTTTTCAAATCCCTTTGGACATTTAGAACTCTGAGAGTCCCTAAAACTTGGGGACTTGGCCTCTCTCCCACCACCCAATCAGTGATTGAGACTTGTTTTGCCTATCTTATCTTATCTCTAGAAGTAGTTCACTCTTGTTATCCTAGCCCAGGCCACCAGCATCCCTCCGTGAACGCTGGCACCATCCGGATGGCTCCCTGTGCTCAGTCTCTCATGAAGGTGCTGTACCCACATCAGGGAATGTATGGGCTTCCAGTACCACAGAGCTTTTTTTTTTTTTTTTTTTTACACAATTGGAAGAAAGATATTTAAAAGACTCATCAAGAAGTCCTCAATTTTCAAATTGTAATAAATGCTATATAAGAAAATACAGGTGGACAAGACATGTTTTAATCATGAGGTGATCAGAGAGGACCTCTCTGAGGATGGGACTTTAAAACTGAGACTGGAAGGAAAAGAATGAGTCAGCCAAGAGAAGAGAAAGAGCCCTCTAAGAACATGCAAAGGACCCAGGGGGAAAGGGGCATTTTTGCTAATCTAAGAGCATATCAATATAGTTGAGTCATTCTCCATGTCTGTGGGTAGGTTTAGCATACTCCCTCCCCTCAGCACATATAACAAATATATGGAGATGAGAATAAAGGGGCTGGGTGTGTCGCTCAGTGGTAGAGTGCTTGCCTAGCATGTGTGAGGCTTGGGGTTCAATCCCCAGCACAACAAAAGCAAAAAAAGAAAAGGAATCAGATACCCTATCTAGGAGGATGAATGCTTTTTGTACAGTATAAATGTGATTAAATCACTTAAAGAGCTTCGTGATTTCCCCTTAAATGTTCAAATATTTTAATTTAATTTAGAAGAACCCTCACACTCAAGCTCTCACTCACTCCCTCAGCCTTACCTGTTCTTACTCTCTTCATTTCGCATAGGCTTTCTTTTCATTCCTTGAATGTACCACACTTTCTTGTCCAAGACTTCTCTCTTCTTCCTGCTGACTCGAACACCCTTTTCCTCGCTTTTGCTTGATTGATCCTCCCTCATGTTAAAGACTCAAGCATCACTTCGGAAAAAGCCTTAAAACCATGTGTCTAGGGACTCTCATATCATTCACACAGACCCTGAGCTACTGTGTATCTAATTCCAGTTATGCATTCACTTCAGATTTCTAGAAAGGAAATTCATGGTGCCTTATTATGGCTACTCCTGGTGTGGTCCACATGTGTACCAACAATACTTTGGCCTGCTATCTCAAATGGCTCTGTAACAGACGAAGTACGCTGTACCTTGACACTTCCACATTCAGAACAGCAACTCGACAGTCTCTTAATCATAAGTGGTTAAAGTTGTACCAGAAGAACAGCTTCCTTACCTAGACCCCATGACAGAGTAATGGTTTGGCTAGAGTACTGTAACATTAGCAAAGTCTGTTTGGAGGTCACAAGAAACAGAAGGAAGAGAAGTAAATCCACTTTCTTAGATCACATTCCCAAGATAAGTACAGGAGAAAAGAAGCCTGACATTCACATTTGGGCGATAGTGCTGGGGATTGAATCCAGGGCCTCAAGCATGCCAAGGATTCACTACACCACTAAGCTACACCCCTAGCCCTTGGCTTCACCTTTGTTAACAACATTCCATATATAGAATCCAAAAGCTGGGAAGATGGATTTAAGATGTTTAAAATCCTACCACAGTGAAATAATGCTTTATATTAATTTCCTTTCAGTAAAATTTGTATATAACCAACCCATCATAAAAACAAATTATTCTCAAAAATATGACAATATATCCATATGCCTGCATCTTTTTATTTTAACTTACATGGCTTCAGACTGCTTGGGAGAAACATTAAAGTACTAGCAGTGTTAATGGTTGTGAGCAGAAATGCCATGAAGTGATGCAAATGCCACTTAATGACTTATTAGTCAATAAATACCTCATGCCTGACACTTTGTTCTCTCTATATACAGAAGAAACAAAAGTATGTTGCAGCTGTCTCGGGTTATTTATCTGATTTGAGAAGCTTACTTCCCTCCACTCAGGTAGGAAACCACATTAATGTTAAGTTCCAGAGATGCTTTCAAAGGAGATTTTCAAACTGAAGTGTCAAGCTTCTTACACTGGTTCCAAAGTAACCAATAGTGGGAATCCTATTTATTTTATGTGCACCTTATCTTTTATAAGAAAGAATTTGAGATGATATATATGTGTATATGCAACAAGATTAAAAAATAATATAAAATAGTAGAGGTAAGGTGCTAAAAACAGGTAGAAAAATAAGATGCAACTGGGAGTGACGTATCACCATGTTTTGGAAAATTAGTTTTTATGTGTGTTAGAGAGATTTATTATTTCCACACAATGGACACCCTTTAACAAAACACAAATTATAAAAAGTCTTCTAGAATTTATCAGAATCCTTTCCCTAATTGTGTTTGTCACTAACTCAAAATGACACTAGCTGAATCTATTATCAGCATTTGATTCATTTAAAGTAAAATCTTTTAAATTCTTCCATATTTAATAAATATACTTAATGAATTTAACTTTGATAATATTCAGATGGCATACTTGATCACTTAGATGCCATTCTTGTTAAGGGTAAAAGAAATGTGACTCTGTTAGTCAAATAGTTTGATTCTCCATACAAAATCTTAATTGTAAAGCTCACAATTCCTAACAGGAAGGCATCAGCCCCCTGCAGAACAAACACTTTTGGAGTTGTATCAGTGCTATATTTCCCAACAAGCAAAAGCTCAAACTTATGATTAGGTTTAAAGACACCCTAATGGCAATTTCCTAGAAAGCAACTAGGTTGAAAAGATTTTTTTTCTTCTTGTTCAAAGACTTTTGTTCTCTTGACCAAAACCATTTCCTCCTGCTTACAAGAATTTAAATGATTTGTTCTGACTTTTTTGTCCTTGCATTTTCCAGATGCCTCTATTCTATTACAGTGAGATTCTTCCTTTATAAGGAGTACATTGGCACCTTCTCACCAATTACACTGAAAGAGGAAGAATATTTGAAATGAAAAGTGATAATTATTGAACTCTACTTCTCATGTCCTGAGCTATGTTCAGCATGGTCTGTTGGGTTAAAGACCACCAGTCAGGTTACACACGAATCAGGGATGTGGAATCGTCATGAGCATGGAACCTGGTGCCTCTGGAAGCAATGGAAGATTGCTTAAGAGTATTAAAAGTGTATTCAGAACCCTGACTGATGTGAATAGTTTTAAATAGAAATATGAAAACAAAACAAGGGGAAATGATAAAAGCAGTTCTCTTAAGTACAAGCAAAGAGGAAAGAAAGATGTTTTCCTTCCCTGCCTGTGTCAGAAGCGTTTAGGTATAAGGGTAGCTGCCTTGGAGTGCATGGTTTGGTTCGGTGAGCTAAGGGGGCCTTAAAAGGTTCTGGGAACTTCATATGCAGGATTTAATTCTTAGTCTAGAGAAACTTTGTCTAACTGGCTCAGAATATGGGCATTTTTAAAAGCCAAGTTCTGCCCTCTATCCTTACTTTGTGTATTAGTAGTGGTCAGCCTGTACATTTACAAAAACAATGAGAAGAAACATTAGTGGAGAGTGGTAGAGGGAGGATGTCAAGGTTGAGACATGTTCAGATCAAAGATTTCTGCAAACTGTTGAAAGCCATTGATAAATTTCTTAAAAATCCACAGCCTCCCAATTTACCCATTTGACTTGATCTGAAATGGCTTAAGATGAAAAATTAACTGATGTGACCTGGCTACCCTGGTTATCCTGGTTACCCAAGCCCACCAGAATGATTTGGAGCTAGGATTTATCAGGAAGTCTAATAAAGCAAAAGCCATTGCCAAACCCTTGCTGAAGCAGAGAGGCTTGAATCCTTCAGCTTCAAACTCAATGTGTCAAGTCAAATGAGCTTGGATGCAGGTCTGTGGCCCACTTTATTGCATGTCCCTATGGCAAACAAAAAGCAATCTCCTTTTCTTTCTCCTTTCAACTATTATAAGCAAATTTGGCTAAGTAACAAGGGGCTGCGAACGAGTAGGTGAAGGAAGCCAGTGGGTGGGAGCTTCCTCAGAAGTGAGGCAGGTGGAGGCACGGAGCTAGAGGTGTGCTGCTGTGCCCTGTCTGACTCTGCTTCACTTCAGAGCAGAGTTGAGGGTCCTTACAGTCTCACAGCCCCCAGGCGCATCTAAAAGCTGGCTGCTCTTCATCCCAATCTGGGCTGCAGGCTACTTCCCTCATAAAGCATCAGCTATTTTGGCCTTTAAAAAACAAAAACAAAAACAAAATTTAGAAGGATACAAAAGTAGCATAACACAAAATATTTGCCCTGTGGAAGTCACAGTCCAGTTGGCCATGTGAAATCTGGCACAGATGGCAATCTGGAGCCACATGAGTTAATAAAGACAATGTAGACAGGCTTGTCCATACTTTCAATGGGAAATGAAACTAATCATAGCAAGATTTCCTTGAAGGTTTGACTTTTGAGTCATGGAGGACTCAGATCAAAGTAGGAGATTTACTAAGGGCAAGATGGACATTTCCAAGGTCAAAGAGAGGGAAGCCCAGGGTGGGGGCCCATCTTGCTGTGGGACAGAGCTACTGTTTTTTGGATGGGCTCTGGAACTACAGCTCCATCTCTGCAGGCCTCAGCCACTCAATTTCAAGGCAAAAGTGGGAAGGGGATCAAAGTCTAAGCAAGGTAGGCATGGTCCAGTCTTAATTATGAATATTGCTGTCCTGGTTGGGGTAAGGGAGAAGTCTACACTGAGGAGGAATAAAAATGGCAAACTTGGGGTTAGAAAGCTGGTCTGGCTAGATGAGATTAGGTTTGAAATGACTGATACTAGGAAGCCCGTAGAAGTTCTTGAGAGAGAAATGATATCGTGCAAAGGATTTTAAAGAAGTCTATTCCAATAACTGTGTCCAATAGGTTGAAGAGAAAAAAGACTATATGTATATGAGGGTTGGAGGTAGAGACAAGTTCAGGAGGCATCTCTGTAACTTAAAAGCACTATTGTCTATTTGCCTGACCTTTAAGTGTTTAATGATTTGAGACAAAACCTCACGAGTAAACTTCCTAGTCTATTGCAGTAGGCATCAAGTTTTCAAGTTTAAAAAAATGATGCAGTCTGTTATCTCTTGACTCAAGAAGTTGTAGCCAGTTTAAAGAAACTGGAATTGTGACTACTCATTGTCATCTATTACATCAAATAAAATGTTTTTACAGGGCCTTAGTTTGCTAAGCATGACTGCTAGTACTCTGTAACCCTGCAAAAGCAAGACATTTATCCAGAGAAGGTAAAATGACTTCACAAAAAGGTCAATGAATTAAGATAGTTCTACTTCTGCCGGAGTTAGTTGTATTTTGGGCAAAAGTAGCATTATTTTAGAAATAAGCCCCAAACAGTGAGTTTACAGACCCAAGAAAGTGATGACTATATTCCATATGTGCAATCAACCGGTCTGTCCTCTTGTCACTACACTGTGGCATGTGGCTGATTGACACTCAGCAGGGCACAAAACCGCAAGTGGAGCCAGTGATGTTATAATGAGGGCCTCCACTCCCTGTTATTCCTTGCCCTAGTGATCCTTTGCTTAGGTTGGGCATCCTATTTTCCTGGGGAGCTTTTCAAAGATAGGGAATATGAGACTTTACCAAAAATCTGAATCTCCAAAGGTGGAACCTAATTTTGTCTCTGTTTGTGTCATCTTTTTAGGTCTCCCAGATGACTCAGGCACACAATTCGAGTTGTGAGCTGATGGTTTAGATGATGTTATGGCTTATGTCTAGATGTCCCCTCAAAGCCTCATGCAGTCATGGGGGGGGCACTTTTCAGAGGTGGCTGCATCTAGAGAGTGTGGTGTTAGGACTAAGGGTGTGTGATTACTAAATCACACACTGAATGGTTTGGCATAATTCTGACTAGGATTCAGGGTATGAATGCTACACTTGCTCTAGGACAGGTAGCCTGCATAAAATATAAAGGACAGAAAGAGGACTAATGTGCTCTTGCCTGCCTGCTTGCCCTGGACTATTTCTCCTCTGCGATGCCCCTCTGCCATGCCACCCTGCCTTGGAGTCAGCCAACTATGAACTGAAACCTCTGCAAATGATAGACTAAATAAACCTTTCTTCCTTTGACTTTGGGTGTTGGGTATTTTGTCTCAGCAACGAAAAAAGTAACTAAGACAGATGGTGAAGATGGCATGCTCTCAAAAGTGCACATGCATCCATAAACATATACATTCCTGAGATAGCCAGGCAAGCCTACCCATTTTTTCCTTACTATTAAAAAGTGCTCGCTAATATTCTGGGAATATCATGATTGCAGAACCTCTAAATTCTTTAACCCACAATAAAACTAGCCCCCCACAGTTTCTTAATCCTGAGCATTATTGCAGTAAAGTACTTTCCCCAAATATCATGCCACTCTTAAAAACCATTTTCCAAAGCACAGATGAGTTCTTACTCTCAGCCCAATAGGATAACTGGAAGCTCTTTTCCTCATTCTCTTTATTTTAAAGACAGCCCTTCATTTACATTCCATCCTCCACCCAGCAGTATTCTCTGGAATCCACATTCCTTGTTGATCCCTCTTCCAAGAAATAAGAAGAGGGGGAGGGGAATAGTCTCTAGTGGGGTAGGAACAAAGTCACAGAGGAGCTGCTGAATTCCCAGAGGTAATCTCCATTGAATCAAAACACAATTAGGGAGGCTAATTCAATTAGCAAGTGATGCCAGTCTCCTAGAATAAACTTCTTGGGCTAGTTAGCTGGGGGAGGAGAGAGGATGACTGGTGCCTCACTGCATACAGAGAAAATACTAGAAAAGCTTGGAGCCTACCACCAATGGTGCAGTGGGTATTCACTTTAATATTCTTTATTGAAAAATTTCCAATGCATTAAGCTCTTTGGGACATAGAGCTGTGTTCACAAGATAAAGTACACAGATAAGACATAGAGAGATAAAAATATTCTTTGGGAAAATAGGGGCCTGCAGTACAAAGGTTAAGAGCTTTAGGGGAACATTTCACATTCTGGCTTTTAAGTGAATTGAAAACACAATTCCTGAAAGAAATGCATCTTGAGAGGGTACTCAGGGAAGAGCAAGGAGTTCTTACAAGACAATGTTTGCCGGGGGCGGGGTGGGGTGGGGTGGTGGTGGTGGTGGTGGTGGTGGTTAGACAGTGCCCAACTTAGTGTCTTGCATGTAATGGAAGCCAAGAAATATTTTTTGAATGGAAAATTATTACAGTATAATAACTGGGCCATGTCATGTCATTTTATAATTTGATATAGATTCTCAAAATGTTAGCGCTGAAAAGGATCTTGCTGTTGTCAAACATCTCCAAGGGCCCAGTGCTCACTTTATTCAGATGGGGTGGACATCTTACCAGGATTCAGGTTCTGCTTGCAGGGTTTTTCCTCTGCAGTGGCTCCTGAGCAATCTTGAAGAAACCCAAGGGCTTGGGAGAACATGGTTTGGAAAGCTCTAGTCTAGTACCTGTTTTTATAGATGAAATAATTAAAATTCAAAGGGTGCAGAAGTCAAACCAAGCACTCTTTCCAGCATATGAATGTGAGGTCCTACAAGAGGAATTCCTGTCCATTTTTCCCCATGGACTTGGGAGGCAGCAGGGTGCCATGGGCTTGGGGTTCAGTCAAACCTGGGTCTGAATGCTGGCTTTGTATTTATTTGTCCTGTATTCTGAAGTTATTTATGGATTTACTTGTTTTTATTTGATAGCAATTTTTTCTGTCTTTTAAAATTTTTATTGAGATATAATTGATAGACAAAAATTGGCCATATATATTTGATATATGCATATATCCATGGTACCTTCACCACAACCAAGGTATACACTTATCCGTCACCTCCAAAATTGTCTTTGTGTTCGTGTGTGCATGTGCACATGTGTGTGTGTGTGTGTGGCTTGTATATGTTTGTTAAGAACACTTAAAATGAGATCAGTCCTAACATTGTTTAATGTACACAATACCATATTGTTAACTAAAGGCACTAGCCAATATCTGGAATGTATTCCTCTTGTATAACGAAGACTTTGTAATTTGGATGAAGTATTTAATCTCAAAGAGCCTCCACTTCATTTATTGAGTGGGTATAGTATTCTCATTCTCAGTCTTGATGTGTGAGCAGTACATGGCATGTGTTTTGGGGCTCTGCATATGTTAGTGCCCTCTTCCAGGGACATAAGTGAATATTTGAATGTGGAGAAAAAAGAGACAGAAGCACTGTCATAATGACAGTATGGGACATGGTGCTTACTCTGCACTAGGTTCTATTCTTGACACTTCAAGTGTTAACCCATTTAATCTTCAGAACAACTCCATGCAGTAGGTACTAGGTATTTATTTTTAAATCCCCTAACTCTGAAGCACAGACTGATGAAGTAAATTGCCTAAGGTTGCAGAGCTAACAAGTAGAGAAGTTGAAATGTAAATCCTGAAGATGTGGCTCAGAATTATGCTCTTTATCAACATACCTTTCCTGAAAAGGTACAGAGAGGAGACAAGGAAGTGATAAAGGAGAAATATAACTCCTGACCTGTTAGATGTCAAATGTACTAAGTTTGTGGAATGAAGTCACACAACATCGAGGAATGAAGTCTTGAAGAAAAGGAAGAAGTTAGGAGAGTTTTATTGGAATGAAGGAGAGAACAGCTCCTGGATATCCAGGAGGGGTCCCAAGAGGGTTGTCCCCAAGACACTTTGTCAGGAGTAATTTATACAGCAAAGTCACAATGTGGTTACGACGTGGATCAAACTGCAATCAACCTATAGCATTACAAGTCTAGCTGCTTAGCTAATATTGATCCAATAGGGAAATGAGTCACGTTGCAGGGGAACATGGAAAGAACAAAGGCATTTTGGGGAAGGGATGGGTCCAGATGCTCTGGTCACCCACCTGGGTTACTGATACCTATCTGGACTTACTGAACCAGATAGTCCTAGTTACAATATAATCTCAAGTCGTTTATCCCTTAGGGAGGCATGTAGGCCTGGCCATTGTATCTTTATTTTGAGGCCTTCTTCAGATGTGCCTCCAGCCACAATTCTGATGTATGTATGTATGTATGTATGTATGTTTGTATTTAGAGCTGACTTCCTTGAAGACCTGGTCCCTCGCTGACTGTATATTAATATCTATCTAATTTACCTGCCTATAATAGAAGGGGCAAAGTTAGGGGGAGATCAGGGTGGTGCTTGTTTGATTTGGGTGAGAGGAACATGCAGATAGACCTGTTATTGTATTTTTATACAAAGGGGGTTCTATTCCTGACACTTCACGTGGTAACTCATTTAATCTTGAGAATAACTCCATGCAGTAGGTACTAGGTATTTTTAAATCTCAATTTTATTTTTAATTCAGAGAAAACTGAAATTCTCTTTCTCTCTGAAATACAAACGTATATATATATATGTATGTATTTCAATATCTTAAATATTGTCTGTATAAATGTGTGTCTCAGACTACCAAAAAATTGAGTGCTTGCTGTATGTCAGTACCTTTATGTATTACATCTTTAATAGTCACAACAGAATCACATGAAATAGGGCTGTTATTCAGAACCTAAGGTAAATTGACTTATCCCAGCCGCACACTGAATGGTGATGCTCAAATTTGAAATAGCTGGTGAATCTTTATGGCTGCATATGGATTTCTGGGTATTCTTTCCTAGAGTAGTCACAAAACTCCTTTTCATAACACTTCTTTACTTCTGAATTATCTTTACCTACTAGCACTAAAATCATTAGTAGATCCCAATGGTTACATAATTCTTCACTTGTGACCTCTCAGGCCCCTTCTCTAAGTTCACAAATGATGTTTTAGTGTTTTCCTTTGCTGGGGAGAGCCTCTCCGAGTGGACCATAGTCACAAGTCTCTTTAAACATCTGACCCCTGCTCTGTCGTCACTCTTTTCACTCTTTCCTGGAGCACCACAGTGGGTCAAATCATCTCCCCTGGTCATAAACAACTGCACTTGTGAAGTAGAAATGACTGGTAAAAAGAGTGGTGGGGGCCTCCCGTGGGGGCCTCTAATAGGCTCAGCCAGGGACCAGGGAACATCACTACCACATCTGTGTGTGTCCTCTTACTGGGGTCAGCCTCATGGAAACAGGCACAATAATAGCTTCAGACAAAAGCCAGGGTGATATTGAACGGACTTTCCCAGGAGAAGCCTTTCTCAGAAGGCCATCACATTCTTGATTAGGCCAGTGAGCCCCAAAGGAGGAACAAGTTTGAGGTTTTCTATTTTCCATTTTCAAAGCTGATGAAATTAATTTGTATATGCTCCCTCGTGATTTTTTTTTTAAATTGAGCCTTTACTTTGGAAGTTTAAAATGAGGGGTTTATTATCACCCACAAAACCTGCTCATATTACAACCAAGATGATAGCAAGAAGTATGTGATTATTGTTCTCTATTGTCTAAGCAAGGCAGGCAAAACTAACAGCTTTGAAACATCAGCTACATTGCTCACCTTCATTCTCATAACACAGTTACAGTTACATGGTTCTTACTTGATTGATCAGAGGCCAGGCTTACAATAAGTTTTTAAGTATAAAGTAAGTTTTTTTTCCCACCTGGTTAAAAAGACCATTGTTTTAAACTTAAAATGTTAATGATGAAAAATAGAAACCCCAGGGTCATCTCCATTTCTGTGGAACACACAAAGCAATTCTGCAAGGGCATTTCCTATTGAATCCTGTTTTCAGCTGCAATGCATGTAATTTTAGTTGTGTGTCAAAGTTTATACTCCTGTTTTAAAGTATCTCTTCAACTTTAACAGCATCAGTGAAATCACCCCAGTGTATGGCCTCACTGGTAATATGGCTTTTAAAATATTTAAGCCCTTCTCTTTTATACCCCTTGTCATTAACTGGTAAATTACTAATTTATTTCCTATTAGAATTTATATAGTTTGAAGCAATTAAGAAGAAAGGCATAATTGCTGACAAACCCAGGGCACTATTTAAATCACTTCCTTGTTGACAACATATTTCTCTTTCCACAAACTGAATGTCACTGAAATCTGATTTGTGCAGAACCCTTATGGACGAGCATGCTGCACCTGTCACCTGGGCGCTAGCATTCTGCTAAGGATCAATTTACATAACCTCATTTAATGGTTCATAAATCATACCCATTAAGCCCGGCTAACAGGAACCAAGGGTTCTAATTTATGCTGCCTTTCATAGCAGAAAATTGGGAGGCTGGAGCCTGTGGATAAAGAACCCAGGTCTCGCCTTTGATTGTTGATTGTGATGGTAAATGTATGGATGATGAGAACAGATTTTCACTTTATTGATTTCCTGCCAAAGCACAGCATGCTTTATTGTGAAAGGGCGCCTTTTGGCAGCAATGCTAAAAGTGGCAGTTGTTTAGGAGCCCTTTGCCAAGATGAGGTCTAAGACAATACATAGTGGTAAATACTAAAATAATATCAAGCTGAAATGTTGTTCTTTAAAAGGAAAAAAAAGACTTATAACCTTTCGGGAATCAGTAACCTTTTCTTCTGAGCACCCCTCCCCGTCAAAGCGTGGGAAGCCAAGGATCAGAACAAGATGGTTTTAAGAAATGCAAAAACAATATTTCCACACTCTGCCTAAGTCACTTGCTGATGGTAGCTCATGCAAAATAATGCAGATGTCTAGAATCCTTCAGATAATGACATTTCAGCCAGCATGCTCTACTGGGCCAAGTTTACACCCTCCATTCTCTCCTACCATGCACTACTTTTTTGGTTGAAAACCCAGAAATACCATTTTTCTTTCTATTTCATTTTCCCCTGTTAGATCAAGATATTGTATCCAACTATATATAGTTCTCTGCAAAATGTAATATATAAAAGGTCATCTTTTCACAAGTGCTTGGGCTGGATTTCAAAATAGCAAAAGTGGTCCTAAGATCATTTTCCAGATGAAAAACATCTCTTAAGTATTGCTGAGGCATATTGATTCTGTTCTCTCACCTCAGTGCTGCCCTGTAATGGACAGTGTAGATTCTCATTTCAGCTTGTTCTCAAAATCTTTGTTAAACATGGTGATTTTTTCTGATAAAATCCAGTGCCTTCCCCTTTACCCCCTCCCCAGTGTCTCTCCTCAAGGCAGGCTTCTGTGAAATAACTTCAACTTTATTCCAGGTGTGGATATTGCTGCAGATACTTGTTTGATGTGGATTCTTAACCAAGTAGACTCCTTCCCACCCCTCACCCCATCTTTAAATTCTGAATCTGCCATATAGAGTACTGGTCGGAGCTAAGCAAGAGAATCTCAGCAAGCTTGGCAATCACTTCCGTCTGCTTTTCCATTCAAAGTGAAATGTCTCCTGCTTTGTTGCTAGTCCTTCTTCATAGGGGAAAATCAATGATATCTATTTATTTTCTCTTATCAGAGAGGTTTTAACTACAGACAGTTGCATAATGTAGCTAATAGAATGTGAGCAGACGTATGGAGTTTTAGTGTCTTGTACTCCTTACCTCTACTGTCTTCTTACAGAACATCCTTTCCCAAGGAAGTCCATTCAATATGAAGAAGATAAAGTTGGTACAGTTCCCTAGCTCCATCCAAAGGAATAAACCAAGCCTGGCCAGTAAGAGGGTATCCATGCTTTTGGCTACAGTGATTGGTTCAGGAATGGGCACTGGACAGGCCCCCGGGTATTGCCTGACACTGTTATCAGCTTTGTTCTCTGGGGTTATTCATCTGACAATGGATAGAATCTATCCAAGAGTGACAGAGCTTCAACAGCATCATTTGAGTCCCTGGACCTCTAGACCTTCTGGCTTCATGAACAGATTCTTTATGGCCCTTTTTAAAAATTAAGGTAGATCAAGCTGGATTTCTGTCACTTGAAATACTAAAAGTATTTCATATACAAAAGACCTCAATATGCAAAATTGTATAAATGTGGAAAATTGACCTTTCTCTTTTACAAGAAACAAGAAGTTCTGTTCTCCAGTTCTGACATTGCTGCACAACCTTACTAGGTATCTGTTTTCTTTTTTAAAAAAGGAGGGGGACAATACTGGTTGGTCTGCAAAGCCCTCCCAATTCTACAGTAATTCATTCACCAGTTTAACAAATATTTATTGAGCACCTATTGACTAGCTCTATAATAGGTACTGGAGGCAATAAAGTGAACAAAATAGGAAAAAAAGTCCTGTCCTTATAGAGCTTATTTTCTAATTAGTTGGATATAAATAATTAAAGGAGTATCTGGGAAGGGTTGAAATGTTCAGTGCTTCTATTATCTGATACTATATAACAAGCCTCCTTAAATGTAGTGGCATAAAACAAAAAGCATCAGCTATTTTTCACAATTCTGTGGGTCAATAATTAGGACTGAGATCATCAGGAGGCTCTTTTGTTGATCTTGCCTGGAGCCCCTCAGATAGACATGTTTGAGGTCTTGATGCAGACAGTCTGCCAGGCCTCTCCCTTGATGTGGGCTCTCACCCATCCTTCACCATCTGTTGCAGGCTTCTTTACGCTGCCAAGGAACATCCCAAAAGAGTAAGGTAGAGGCTACAAAATCTCATGAGCCCTAGGCTCTGAAACCCACAATCGTCGCTTCCATCACATTCTCTGTCCAATTCCGTGAGAAGAGAAAAAGACTCCTTCTGTGCATGAGAAGAACTGCAAAATATCATGGCCACTTTTTTTCAATGTACCATAGGTAGAATGGCTAGAGAGGGGCTTGTTCAAAAGATAAAATTTGTGTAAAGACCTGAGCCATGCTTGTATCTGGAAGAACATTCCAAGCTGAGGAAATAAGCACGAACATCCTGAAGTGGAAACAGGAGGAATTGCAGGAAGCAAAGGAAGGACTCTAGTGTGGCTGGTGGGAAGAGCAAAGTGGAGAGTAGGAGGGATGAATTCCTACTCTAAAGGGGAGCTGGGCCTTGTGGAGGGGTTTAAGGCCGCTTACTTTGAGCCAAAGGAGGAACCCATGGGCAGGGATGGTGAGGACGGGTGAGGTGGAGGTTGAGCAAAGGAACAACATAATTTTACCTTCATACTAGAAAAGGATCACTCACACTGCTGTCTGAATAGACTGACTGGGTCAAGAGCAGAAGGGGATAAGTTAAGAGACTATCACTGGGATGGGGAAAAGGAAAGAAGATGGTGGCTTGACCTAGGTAGAGATGATAAGAAGTGGTTTGACTGTGGATGTATATCTGCCCATAGAATTAATAGAATTAACTGATAAGGACTGTGAAAGACAAAGTTGAGAATGAATCTAAGGCTTGTAGTGCAAACACAAAGAATAAAATTATTGTTCATTTCAGTGGTGAAGATAAAGAAGGAGCAGGTTTGGGAGAGAAGAGCAGGAACTTCGTTTCACACACATTATATTGAGATGTCTGTTAGCTGCACAAGTTGCAAGGTCAAGTAAGCTGTGTCCTTTTCTAAGATTGTTGTGAGTGTTCAGTAAAGTAACTTTGAAAAGTATAACGATCTAGGCAAATATAATTTGTTTTTGTTTTTTCATTATAGTTCCATAAACACAGTAGAGCTTGTGACTCGTGTTTTACTGAAGGGAATATGCAGCTATTATACATTCCAGGTAAGTCTCAGAAGCTTTCAAAAATTATATATATATATATATATATATTTATATATGTGTGTATATATATATATATATGTATTTAAATTTAAAGTCTTTTTGTTGATGTATTTCAGAACTAACCTTATTTTGGAAAGGAGAAACAAGTAAAGCATTGTATTACAGAAAACAAACCCTATGGTAACGATTTGGTAATGTGGTCTGTAGTTTTTGAATGCTTATTCTGTGCCAGAGTCTTGGTGGAACTGTGGTACTGTGGATATGGAAGTTAATAAAGCAGTACCTCATTGTGACAGTAAGTCTTGTGTTGATTTGATTAGCTTGGGAGCCACCCAGGAGATGAAAGCACACTTCTGAGTGTGTCTGGTGGGTCAGGAATTGTGACGTTGGGTTCTCTATCTGAACTTTCACCCCTTCCTCTTTGGCACTCTTCCTTTGCTCTGCTTCTCCCCACTATGAACTGTGCTGCTTTGCTCTACCATGCCCTTCTGCTTTGATGTTTTTGCCTTAGTGCCAGCTGACCATAAACTGAATACCCTGAAACCATAAGCCCAAACTAAAACTCTCTTTCTTTAAATTGTTGCTGTCATGTATTGTGTCTCAGTGACAGGGAAGTTGACTAATACACTCATCTAGAGAGTTCATATTTTATTAAAGACAGGGTTAGATAGATGATGATACCATCTGAAAATTATTACAGCAGTGGTAGAAATATGAAGGACACCTTGTGAAGCCTGTTGAGGAAGTTTTCCAAGAATTTCAGTGTCTAGACTGAGAAAGGATGAAAGGAAATTGGCCAAGGAAGAGGACATTCCAAACAATGGAGACAATTCAATCAAAAGCCCAGTGGCAAAAAAATAACCTGATGGGGTTAGGAATTGATAGCTAAATTCAGCTGAACCACAAAGTTTGAGACAACTAGTAGCAAGAGCAGGAAGTTCATTATGAATTACTTTCTTCTATGCCTTGGGAAGACCTTGGCTTTTATTCTGGAGGTGATAAGGAAACACTGAAGGTTGAAAGGAAAGCAATAAAATAGCAAGATTTGTACTTGGGAAAGATCGTTGTGATGGTTGAATCAGGGGACAGTGACCATAGATATGAAATAGAAAAGTGAATAGGGCTGCTGCACTGGCCCTAATAAGTGTGTATGTATGTGTGTGTGTGTGTGGGGGGGTAATATAGGGAACAGGAAAGAAGGGAAAGATCCAAAAAATATTTAGGGTGCAAAATTAATAGGGCCAAATGATCAATGGAGGAGGGACTGAAGAAGAGAGCTTCAGTGGATATCAGTACCACAAATACAAAGAATTCAGGAAGAGGAATTCATTCAGGAAATAGGAAATAATCTCAGGTGGAGGCTGAAGTAAGCTGGGACATTGATGTGTTATCTCGATTGTATCTGTATAAGCACCCTAAATTTGAGGAATAAAGTGGTGAATAGATTTTCCTCTGGTTACCCAGCACCAGGACTACCCAGAATCAATATAATAGATGAGCTAGGTAGAAGTATTATAGGCAGTCAGATAGGGCTAAGTCCTCGAGAGGGCCAGGACAAATGTGAAACACACCACAGCTGTACATCAGCTGAAAACCAGGCCTCAAGATGGAGACAAGATGACCAGACCCACATACTTCTTCAACGAACTGGGCTTAGTGAAGTATAGATAGGCATCGACCACCCTGGAGGTGACCAGAGACCTCTGGACCCACCACCCCCTAGGAGAATCCTTGTTTTTCCATCCACACTTGCTATGTGACTCGCTTCCCAAGTGGACCACCATTACCGAAGTGACTATACTTGTAACCTTATTGGATGTTCATAGCTGTGGCCCACGTTGTACCCACGTGGTTTTCACCCTATAAAACTCCTCTGTAAAGTAGGGTCCTTGGGCTACCCACTTGGGCCCCCTCCTGCCCCTCAGGAGCTTTCCTATCAATAAATATCTTCCTACTCTTAACCTCCGCTGTTCCTAGGACTTATTCTCCAATTTCTAGAGAACAAGAACTCGGCGTATCTATAGTTAACAGGATGGGAGATGTAATATTTCATATTTCATATTTCTCGCAACACCAAGATTATCAACTCAGCACTTCTTGATGCCAGTCATTACCACCACCCCATTACCTAAACACACCAGTATATGTGACACCTTGAAGGGTTTTTCAGAGATATAATAATTAATAATATCACAATATATCAAATACTTACCCAGCCCATAAAAATCTCAAGTTTCTCTAGTGCCCCAAAGATGAATCAAAAACATACATACTAGAGTTCACAATATATTAGAGATACACAATGTTCAGATACATTTTGATGATACAATAGAAAAGAGAAGTATAGAAAAGGTGCTTCTATAAAAGTTAGAAGAAAATGTTATCTTTATCCAAAAATATTTGGCATTAGCACCTAGTGCTAATTCTTTCTATGCCAAAGCACTTGTGAGCCGCATAATGGTAGGTACTAAGTACTATTATTTGGTTATCTAAATATACAACACTTAAAATACTTACCCTTGATGGTTACTTACCTTAAACTTATGGGAATGGTGGAGGGTTTTTAAAAACTAGTGGAATTGGGATACAGTTGCAGAATGCAGATGGGGAATGAAGCATTCTGGATTAATGAAACCCATGAATAAAAGGATGCAAGTAGGGGGGCCAGGGATTTAGCTCAGTGGTTCCGCCGCCTGCCTTGCAAGCAGAAAGTCCTGAGTTCGATCCCCAGTACAAAAAAAAAAAAAAAAAAAAGATGCAAGTAGGGATACATGTCAATGGCTTTGGGTAGGTGTAGATGCAGGCATTCCAGGCAGCTTGATTTGGCTGGCACAGAAAGTACATTGAAGGAAAAGAGTGAAGAAATGAGCTCAAATGGTAGTAGAGAGCCAGTCAGTTTGCAGATCTAGGATGCCAAGAAGTGGTTTTGCATAGTCAGTGGGTTCCTGGGACCTAAGATTCTACAGAGGAAGCAAAAGAGGACAGGAAGTGGGGACAAGTTTCAGTCTGTGGCCTGTATTTACTATTCCAGAAAGTTTAAAACATTAAAGTCTTTTGCTTTGGGTTAGAGTTACACATGGCCTTTTCCTTAGTGAAACTAGTAAGATCATATTGAAAAGGAATGTGGCTTAACTGTTGTTGCCATACAGGCATTTCTGGGATGGGATTGGGATACTACAGGCCAGGCTGTCACTACACAGCCTTTCATAAGCATTCACTTCACTGCTTATAATATCCTTGTGCAGCCTCGATAACTATTAATTATTGATGAAGACTTAGCTCTGTATTGAAGTGAAAATTGTGCCAATGCTTACTAAATGCTATTTATTTTGGTACCTAGAAGCTTTCAAAACAGATGTCCATAAGCAGTGTGTAAGTTAGTGAGGGACTCTCTGTAAAGAGGTCCTTAGTGGAAAAAGATTAAATGACACTAGTATATGCCCTTTCATGAAGAAAACTTTAAACTTGGGTTACTTTTGGCTGAAAAGTCATAATGAAAAATAAAGACTTTCTATAATTCTTTTTCGATCTGGATAGGGAATGAATTATAAATAGCATTGTTTAATATTCCTGATTTTCTTTTTTTTTTCTTAAATTCTTTTATTGGTGCATTTTAGCTATACAATATGTTTACATTTATCATTGGGTGCTTGTACCTGTACATGATGCATCTTGGCTCTTATTTTTTTCCCCATTACCTGTGCATCCTTTACCCCCTCCACCCTTCCCTATCTGATTTTCTTTCCTGTATTGTTTTGAGTATCTTAGGATAGAAAAGAAGGAGAAAATGGTTTTCCTGCTTTTAATTTAAATTTTTTACAGTATTTCTTAGAGTCATTACCCGATGGAATTATTTTTCAAAGGTCATAAAAGATTAATTGATGTATTATGGAATATGTATAACTGCAATGCTATATATCAAATAAACTAATGTAAATGTTCATTAAGAAAATAATTTTGAACAGCAAAACTACAGACATGATATAACAGTTTTTAAAGTGTGTGTATGAGAGACAGAGAAAGAGAAGAGAGCAAGGGAGAGAGAGATTATGCACATAGATGCTCAGGAAAAAAACTAGAGAACAGACAAAAATTTTAACAATAGTTATTTCAAGGTGATGACATAAGAGACTTTATGTTAAATGTGTGTCTATATTTTACATTATTTTTGTATAATGAGAATGTGCTGCTTGTATAATGTTTACTACTTAACATGAATTAAAGAAGATATAGTACAGTTACTTTTTATATCAGACATTGTAACTTTGATTCACAAGGCAACATAGGTTTAAGCAAAAGGCAGCCTGAGTCCATCCCGGGTGAGTTCTTCAACTATGTGTCTGATGGTTCTGAGCAGTGCCTTGGTCATCTCGGGTATCACAATGAACACTTTTTCAGGGAACACTTTTAACATTATCAAGGACTGAGGTTCCAAGCAATCTGATCTGTAAAACCTGATCTAGACAAAATTATAAATCACAACTACAAGAGCCTTCTGGAAAGTACTTTCTCACAAGACTGATTAAGTCCATTGTAGTAGGGAGGGAACGATGGACAGAAGGCAAAAAATCGTTGATGTAAATTGTAATCGAACAACCCTAGAAGTAGAATCCCTTCTTTTTAATTTTGTATCTCTTTGTTTGTTTGTTTGTTTTTGGTACCGGTGATCAAACTCAGGACCTTATGCTTGCAAGGCAGACGTCAGAACCACTGAGCTAAATCCCTGGCCCTTAATTTTGTATCTTTATAAACCAGTGCAGCAACACATCAATAAAAGAGATTTCATTGTATCTGTAGATCAAACCATTAAAACCTTTGGGCTGGGGATTTAAATCAGTGGTTCCACCGCCTGCCTCACAAGTGCAAGGTCCTGAGTTAGATCCCTGGTACCAAAAAAAAAAAAAAAAAAAAAAACCCAAAACCTCCTATTATTTAGAAGGGAGTATAATAATAAGAATTAACTTCCCCTTCCCTTTGCAATAGAAACACATTTTCAGATTTAATGATGGTACTCTTTATTCATGACCATATTCTCTTGCTCTCTGACAAATTTAGAGAGTATAGTTATGGGTCCCTCTGTGTGAAGAGGCTGAAGAGCACCTGTAGGTCTCAGGAGTTGAGTGACAATTCAGGAACAACTCAGAAATGAGTTTCCTAAGCTTCAACCTTTCTCTCATGGCTTGCACTTAAGGCATTAGCTCTATGCTTGATAACAGCAAATAAATAGCATTCTATGCCAGTACAGGTATTATTTTATTAATGTTGCTATTCCTTGATCATGAAAAATGCATTCTTTCTCTTTAGGGAAAGATTTTTTTGGTTAGCTGATCTAGTGAGAATGGAGAGGTTTGAGAAAAATGGTGCCTGTGTTTCTTCTTTTAAATCAAAGTAGCCGTGGTATCATTTAGCAACTGGATTATATGAAAAATCCCAACACAGCATAGCTCTTCTATTGAAATTGGATTGATTTCTTTAGAGACCATCTGATCTCAACAGCAGTCTGAAAAAAATCCTCTGGACCTTGAAGGAAACTAAAATTAATGGATTTTTGAAAAAATCTTAGCTCTGAGTTTCTCAAGCATGAACAAGATCCCTCCTTCCAGTAATTTGCATCTAAAAACAAAAGTGAAAATGTGCGTGTCTGTACATACAAAAAACCTAGTACTCCACTCTTTCATTGTGCTAAACTTTTTTATTTCTTTCTTTATAAAGACAATTGCCATACTTTTGAACATACTAAAATTATCTTTGAAATACTTCACTAGCCCATAAACCAAAAGTTCTGTGAACTGCACGAACTTTTTACAAATATGAAGTACATACTTTACAAAAGGAATTATAATGTGCCTTTCACACTTACAATATGAAAGAACTCCTCATCAACTCTATATAGGGTTCCAAACTGGAATGCATATGGCCTTCTCTTGAAACAACTTGAAGCCAAAACATGAAATTTTCTATAAAGAGTGACTATACTATTGTGAAGATTCAGTGAGAAGGTCCATCACAGAGATTTTAAAATTAGTTGCCTGTTTCAAAAGTTTTAAGGCAATTTACCTTGACAATGTTTTGTATTTCTTAGAAATACATATATTGTGTAGAGCAACATTTCTCAAACATGCTTTTTGCATACCACGTTATTGCCATATCTGCACATCGGTTGTTCATTATTTACATTATGATTTTCTGTAAAAAAAACCACTTTAAACCAAGTCACTTTTGAAATTGTTTTTGAGTCAGGCTTATCCTAAGAAATAATGTGCTATGTCAATCATTAATTTTTCTGCTACAAAATAAAACAAAGTTCTAACCATTAAAATAAATATTTTTTTGTGCATGTGCACTCAAAAACCAGCGGTACACATACCCTAGTTTGGGAAACACTGGCATTAACAAGGTATTTCTGTATCTCCTTGCCTTTTTAAGGGTCAAATGAGTCTCCTTGCTTGCAGGTGACATGTGTGGGGAAGCCCTGCCCCACATCTTCCTCTGTAGGACAGAGTGGTTGCCATTTGTCTGCATCCTCCTGGGCTAAAGCCCCAGACTGAGATCTGGGAATCAAAGACTATTTCCTGGCATTGCCAGGCTTGTGTCTGCACACCACCAGCAGCTCACCCCATCTGCATTGTCTCCCTGCTCAGGATAAGGCTTTCCAGTCCCTTGAGCAAGTATCTTCCTCAGAGTGATCTTAGGTCTAATATAAATCTAATATAAATCTTCCTGGCTTTTTGAGGCTTCTGTAACTACTTGTATTTCTTTTAACATAGATCTAAACCAACTCAGCAATATGTACTGTATTAAAAAACATAAAAATGCACGTGTCTTTTGACCTAACAGTTCCCCTTGTAAGACTTTATTCTAGGAACTAATCAGGGATCTGGGCAAATATTAATTTACAAATATGTTGATTGCAGTATTGTTGAAATAATAATGAACATAAAGAATGTGAAGATAATCAATCTGGACTATAGGAGATTGTTTAAAGGGTTGTACTTAAATGTGATAGAATATTATTACATTTTAAAAATCAAGTCAGAGGAATGGGGAAAAAATAAGGACCAAGATACATCATGTAAAGGTACAAGATCACAATGATGAATGTAACTGTATTGCATACCTAAAATGTACCAATTCAATTCAATTCAGTTTGAATGAATAAAAAGATCAAGTCACATGACTTGACCAGACTCTTTATAACAGAATAAGTAAATCAAAAATACCAATGAGGAAATGGAAACTCTGTACTTTCCACTTATTTTTATATAAAGTTAAAATAGCTCTAAACCATAATATTTCTTTTTTTAAAAACAATAGTATTTCTTAATTTTTTTTTTTGGTACCAGGGATCAAACTCAGAACCTTTCATTTCTTAATTTCTGAAAAAATATTATGTGAACTCTAAATAAATAAATGCCGGGGATTTAGCTCAGTGGTTCCCTCGCCTGCCTCACAAGTGCAAGGACACAAGTTCGATCCCCATTACCAGAAAAAAAAAAAGAAAGAAAAAAAATCAGAAGAAGAAATCTAAACAAGCAGTAAATATCATTTACAAAATGACCTAGAGTGGGGGCAGGTGTGGAGAGGTGAAAGCCCCAGATGGCTCAAAGCCAGCCCAGCCTGGATAGAGAAAACTTAGGACTGAGTGAGCCCTGCCCAGAACGCAGTGAAATTTATTGAGGTGGGAAAATAATCTTTGGAAAGACAGGTTTTAATTACTAGAGGAATTTTCCAAATGGCAGATTACCTTAAAGACCTCGACTCGGTGCCAACTCATGCCTCTGGAGCACCTTCACACCTTCCTGTCCTGCAGCAACCTCTCTGAAGACCTGGTGTGTCTTAAAGGATTCGTCTTGGACAGCAAGGATGGTCTGGAAAGCCAGGAGCCCCGGGGCAGCAGATAGATTCTAAAGGCCTCACTCTGGGCTTAAAGGACAGGCTGTACTTTCTCTCACAACAAAAACAACAGAAAGGGTTCTACTTCCCTTTCCATTAACCTGGATATGGAAATAACAGATCAGAAACCTTCAAAGTTTGAGTATTAGGAAGTTGTTAATCATGAACCCTGGGAGCTGTTTCATTTTATGAACAGGGAAACTGAATCTAAAACATTAGTTTAGTCTGTGGGAGAAGTTAGCTGTGTGCACACAGATGTGACATTTGTATGTTATCTACTCACACAAAGATACATCTCAGAATGCTTTCCCATGAATCAGTCAACTTAATTTATACTCAATTTCCTTTAAAACATCGTAAACTCATTCTCATTACTAAAATGAGTCATGAGCACCAGGCTTCTCTGTCCATTTATTAATTTTTTTTTTTTGGGGGGGTACAGGGATCGAACTTGGGTCCTTGTGTTTTCGAGGCAGGCAGCGGAACCACTGAGCTAAATCCCCGGCCCCTGTCCATTTATTATTTTGAAGCAATTGCCAAACACTGTGAAAATGGTTTCATTTACCCCCAGAATTTGCCAAAAAAAAAAAAAAAAATCCAATGATGACTGAAACCAGTAATGACTATTTTCCATTTTCTTTTCCCTAAGTAATTGACCATTAATTATAATATCAATAGGCAGTGGGTAAGGAAAGCAGACCCATGTAAGGACTACATTTCATTTGTAACTGTTTTGTATATATCATAAATCTCTAATATTGGGCTATTGTCACCCATGATGAATTATTGTAAGCATGTCAGCACATGGTGGAAGTCAAGTACATTCAAATACTACTCAGTCAGAATTGAATTTGGCATGATAGTCTCATAAAAGGGGGCTCAATTGAGAGTTTCCACTTGCCTGCTCTAAACTTGTCACTTGTAGGTGCTAAAGAGCTTGTTGTGTTGGTTTAATTAGTCAACAAATCGGTCCTTACTTGATTGCGTGGTCGTATCACATATGTTAACACTTCAGTGTTTGATGGAGATATTAACAAGTGACAAGAGTCTCTTGGTCTGTGGACTTTAAAGAAGAGAAGCTCTTCTATATTATTTCATTTGGCCCTGCCAATATTTATTAGATCATGCAGCCTGCAGGCTGCCAGTTAAAGAAAGACAACACAAACATTTTTCAGGGTTATGCTCATCTGTATCCCAAAGAAGGGTCACAGAACAATCGATGGGAGAAGAGCATAAGTAAGATAAGTGTTTTCTTCCACCGCTTAGAAATTCATTATTTGATACAGTTTGCTGCAGACCTCCTTTGAGCTTTTTTCACTTAAAGATAATTTATGACAAGAACAGAGAGGTTCTTGAAAATGCTTAGCAACTGAAACTGAATGATACCACTCTGGTGCAAGAAGCGGAGTCACCAGAGGCTGGTAAATAGGAAGTTTGCATTTGTATGAAGAACTGTATTAGTTAAGTATTCACCCATGGTGGATAAAATACTCATACTAATAGTCAATAAAAGATGAAAGAGAAAAAAAAAATCCAACAACCAAAATGATTATTCCCGGGGGTGGGGGTAGGATATGAAAGTTGGTACCCTGAAAGTTTGCAAAAGACCCGCCTATTCACATTTTTCTATAGTAGAACAAACAAAAGGGCAGTGCTTACTTTGAAGAACAGGCTTCATTTGTTCTGTCACCATTTTGTTATGGCTTTTATCTGTGCATTAGCAAGAATCAGATCTCCACATCATGTAAAGAGGGATGGGAAGTATATGAACCAGAGCCATCAGACAGCTCCTTTTGGTAGGACACAGCTCCACACAAAACGTTGAAGTGACTACTTACAATTCTAAATTTGCCAGTGGTGACCTGACTAGTGAATATAGCAGGATAGAAAATTTTGAGTGAAGAGGTTCTTTGTCAAGACTCCCCAGTGGAAACTTTATAAAGTCGATATATTTATCTTTCTTTATTTATCTTGCAAACCAAAGATCCTTGTCCCCTTGCCTCAAAGAGTTTGGAATTTGCCATGCCTCTTCTTCGAAGAGCTCACATTGTTTTATTCAGTCTTTAACTATCTGGTGATCAACATGTTGTCCACAGGAGATCAACCCTTATCTCTTCTTAACTATCATGTTGTGAGCTTCTCCACGTCTGGCCTACAAGTTCCCCTAGCAGTTAGCTGATAATTATCTTGTAGATGTGACAAAGCAATGGGAGGAGGTGAACAGAACAGATGGGACTATCAGGTCTTTAAACAAATGCCTACTCATAGAAATCTGAAGAGCATACACAGCAATAGGCTAAGAAAGAATGTTATCTAGCTATTAAAGTCTTTAGATAGTTATAGACTCTTCCCAAGGCCTTTCTGTTTTTTGACCAAGTCCTAGAATAGCAGCTTCCATGACAAAGCTACGTTCTACTCTCTCAACTAAGAGTGGAAAGGAGGGCTGCATTCTTTCCTTCTTACCTTCATCTCAGCTTCTGCTTAATCTAAGCTGCAAACCAAATCATCTTCAAAAAGTGCTTAAACTTCCCGCCTTCCTCGCCCCCCCCATCATCACAAATGCTGCTCATTATAGCTAAAAATCAACTCCCAGAACCAGCCCATGAGGGGGAAGCAGGCCCTCAAGGAATGTTCACTGACTGAGCAGAGCAAAACATGAGTGTTAGTCAGACTAATGGAAACAAGAAAATAATTCGATGGAGTGACAGTGTGAACAGTGAAAGGTTAAAGAGAACAGGATGGGGTGTAGTGTGAGGTGGTGAAAATTTATTTGAAGAGCTTTGGAGTAATATTTTCTTTTGAGAAGGAGGATATGGGAAATGGGTTGATTGGCCTGCAAAAGATATGGGTACCCTCAGTGCAAGAATTTTTCTGCACTGAGCTCTAAAGAAAAAAAGAAGAAAGGCAAAGGATACAGAGAATGAAAAGCTATTTGATGTGAGGTGAAGAGGGAGGATTAGGGGGAGGGGAAGGGGAGAAAAAGTGGTTAGGAGGGAAGCAAAGACGGAAGGGAAGCAAGCACATATGTGGTTTAATTTAAGGCTCAAACTCCTAGCGCTCCCATTTCTTTTTTTTTTTTTGCTATTACTAAAATGTTATAAAGAATATCCTTACACATGTATCTTTTAGTACTTTTGAATATTACTGCAGGAGTGGAACTGTAAAGAACTTTCTTACTATACTTTATAATTCTATTATATTGGTGTTTCATATAATCAAAATGTGTTGCTTTTATAGTCAAAAAAATAACTCAAAAAATTAAATTTCAAGAAACCCTTGGAGCTGTGAAGATCCTCAAAGAGTAACACACAATGAGATTTAGTGATATAAAACAAGTTGTGCTATTAACATTTTTTTCTCAGTTCATTTAGGAATATTTACTCCAGCTTCTGGAAATGGTTTAACCTCTTGAAGCATTATCTACTTTCAAAAAGTTTCCTTCAGTTCTTTGTTTGCCTCCTCAAACAAGGACAAACCCATTTTCCCCAATCTGACGCCAAAACCTTATTTCAATTATGTTTCCAGTCCTACACTTCCACAGGAAAGTGTTCTTAAAAGTAAAGTGGGCTGACAGAGCAGATCTCTAGCTGTGTGGGGCCAGGGGCTGGGCAGACTGTGAGGGGGCTTCATGGGGGACCCGGGACCTTACTGGGGGTGATTTGCCAAAATTCACCAAATGTCCATTTAAAATGGGTGAATTTAACACTGCATAAATCATACTTCAATCAAATGATCTTTAAATAGCTTTAATAATAAAGTGAATTAGTACATTCTTTCGTTGATCAAATAAATATTCCAAGTTCTTATAAAAGCCAGGAAGATTCTCTTTTTAAAAGTCCTAAAACTATTCCCACGAAGTGTGTTTTGAAGAGCCGAAGGGACTTTACATATTTAAATGCCATTTTTATCTATTTGAAGCATAGAAAGAAAAAAAAAATTTAATTACTGATTTTTATTCAGTAAATCTTTAGTTCTTTTTTCTTTTAATTTCCTGACTAGGGAGACAGGAAACCCTCACTCCTGTATTGATATTTTGATTAAAACAAATATCCACCCATTCATTAAAAGTTTCTCTCATATAAAGGAATTCAATTTTTTTTGATTGGTCCTAGACTCACAGACAGACAGAAATAAGCTGCCATTCTTCCATTTGATAGCCAGACGCTGCCAGTTGTAGCCAGGGCAGTCATGCTGTTAAATTAGGTCTAATGAAGGAGTAATTGCTTTAGATATAGTGAACCATTTCAAAGAAAACAAGGATTCTAATTGATTTGCAATTTGTTTGGCACATTGCATTGTCTGTGGCTATTGATTAGTCTTCTGGATTTCACACTGCATGTGTTTCCCTTTATTAAGGGAATAACAGGTTACTGATTACTTTCTTTCTGGGTTTAATGTAGCGGTTAATGTCTACTTTGTTCTTGTGTCATGTCACAGGCGAGGAAGGAATAATAGGCAAGTGGGTGGCCCTTTGCTAAGCAACTTCCCTGCTGCTCTGAGCTGTGTTCTCTGAGACAGGCTGAAAAGCAGATCAAGAGAAAGGGTTAGAATAGCAGGACTCGCAAGTTAAGGCCTGAGTCAGGCTAGACCCAGCTCGAAACTTGGCTTTCCCTCCCAGTCAAAGCAAAGCCTGGGATGAAGCAGCTGGTGGTAGATTTGTTCTTGTATCATTTGATTATTTGTAGACAGGATATGAATCTATGCCCATTGTTTTGTTTAATAGGTATGCATACTAAATGTGTGCAGAAAAAGAATATTTGAGGTGGAGGCCTTTTGGTTCATTTAACCCTTTGGGAAGTGACATTTTGTTGGCACCTGGGAAGCACTTGTTGCTGAGGTGTCGATATGATCATCAAAATGGCTCTTATGTTTATACCAACTGCAGGGGAGGGAGAAAAAGTTCTCAGGGCTGCAGTCATTTCATTGCCCTCAAAGCACAGCAGGAATTATTAGCTTACCCTGGCGTGCCCCTTTGTTTTCCTAGGGCTTTGCCCCTCCAGCAGATACTCATTTAAGGCGAATCCACTGCTTTCTGAAATGTGTTTTGCAATGGTGCACAGAACAGGCACTCACTTAGCGGATCTAATCCTTTCACAGCTCAGCTTGTTAATGTAGCAAACTGCTGAAAATGGGAAATGGATTCTTTAATGAGACCGGTCCCTTCGTGGCTTTTATTCTGCTGGTCCAACCCTTAGGCATTCATTCAAGCACCCCCCCACACACACCTTCCCAAGCCAAGATCAGGCACCCCCACTTCCCACCCAGCAAGTGACCCATTTTCCAGCACGGAAACCCCCCATCTCTAGGCCCCTAGCCTCCCCACGACCTTCCCCGGGGCCTTGGAAGCTCACACATAACAAAGAGGTGTGGGCAGTAAAAGATTCTCTTTCTCTGCATCAGTTACCTCCTTCCTAAACTGGGGTTATCTTTTCCTGAGCTCCCAACCTCACCTAAAGGGCTGTAGAAGGGAGCTTTTTCCTGCTAAGTTCCAAAGTAGCAAGTACTCAGTGGTTGCTTCAAAAGCCCCACAACTTTGCTATATTACCCAAATTATTTACACATTTAATACTAGTCTTTAGAGTGGCTTTTGTGTTATGTTGGATTTTATAGTGACACTGATTGCCAGGGGTTGGAAAACAGAGCTAGCAGTGAAAGTAAACTTGGACTGGTTTTAGTCCTTTTTCTTTTATCAATTTTACTCCTGTGGGTCTTTCCAAAGCCTCTGTACTTCTCCTCTAGAAATCCACTCCCCCTCAAAAAATTTCTAAGCAGGTAAAACTTAAGTTAAGAGGAATATTAAAGACAACATAGAAATCATAACAGTACAGCCTGCAGTTTTAAGTATCCACTTAGGAAAGGAAGATAGTTTATGCCCATTTTGTTCTGGAAATAGTTGGTTTGGGAAAGTAAATTATGTATACATGAACTCAAGTTGTTTTTGGTGCAAGTTCTTAACTTTGTGTGTGTGTGTGTTTGTGTGTGTGTGTGAGGGGTGTGTGCTGCGGATTGAACCCAGGTCTCTTGCATGCTAAATACATTGCTCTACCATTAAGCTCATTATGAGCCCTCAGAATAATATTATTAAGTGCAGAAAATAAAATAAGCAATATTACAAAAAAACCTGATATTAAAATAAAGTTATAAAAACAAATTTATATTTAGCAAGTTCTTTACTATTGTTAATTTACTGCTTAAATAATCTATGGATGGGTGTAGCAGCTCCTAAAATTTTTGATTAATAACAAGCAACTAAATTTTGGATATATATAACTTTAATATGTAATTTTAAAAATCTCTGATTTCTCTGAGTAGCATAGTCATAAGTATTGATAACAAATGTTTTTGATTCCTGCATCCATAAATGAAGGAGGTTATGAAAATAAAATGATGATTTTCTGCATCCAAATACATGGGTCCCCTGAATTGTATCCATAAAACAATAGGCCCCTGGTTCCTGCAGTAATAGACTTCCAATAATTCATCAGTTGACCAACAGCCTGTCATCATAGCCCTAGGAAAGAGAAAGAGAGGAGAAATGAGCATGGAAAGTGCCCAGTTGGTGGTGTTCTGGATCTGGCTTCACTGTACATAATTATCCACGATTTCAGAGTATGGAAATCCTATAAACCTTTTCAAGACTGTCTCCTCTTCTAGAAGACTCCTGAAAATATAAGTCAAGGCCATATACCATGACACATGGAGAAAGGAGACCATGGCAAAAGCAAAATGGAACAAGCAATAAATTATGCTTCTTTGCATATAGGAGTCTGATTACTAGAATCACACAAATTTATAAGAAGACATACAATTGAATAAATAAAATTTTTCTGGGGACTGATAAAAATGTGAAAATGACAAAGTAAAGAGAATTTAGTTCATATTTAGTTAACTAGAGTTGCCAGATTTAGAAAATCAGAACACAAAAGTTGCATGGCAATACTTGTATTAAACATTAAAATCTATAATGTGAAATAGGAAGAAAAGGTGTAAAGGGGAAGGGGAAATGGGAGGGGTAGGGGAAATGAAAGAAGGGAATGGAATTAATATGAGAAAAAGAAAAAATGGAAACAAAGTCTTTGTAGATAGGGAGGGATGGAGGGGTTGAAGGGAGGGCAGGGGAATGGGGAAAAATAAGAACCAAGAGAGATTATGTAAAGGTGAAAATTTCCAATGATGAATGTCATACTTTATACCTTAAATGTACCAATATAATTAATAAAAAAATAAAAACAAAACAAAAAAACATTAAAATCTAGATTTAACTAGTTGCTCTGTATTTTATCTGGAAAGCCTATAAAGCAAATCCAAGTATAAATTACAATTAAATTATAATTAAGTAACATGAGAGAACTTTTTTTACTGGTCAAGTAGTTTGAACTAAACTCAGAAATAGCAAGTAAAAACTGTGCATATGTGCACCCATGTTCATAGCAGCACAATTTGTAACAGCTAAAACTTGGAAGCAGCCCAAATGCCCATCAACTGGACACTGGATAAAGAAAATGTGTTTTTTTAATAAAATGGAGTAGTACTCAGCCATCAAAAATGAGAAATTAGAGACATTTATAGCTAAATGGATGCACATTGAGGAGATACTCTTAAGTGAAATAAACAGGACACACATGTGTAAATACTGAATAGTTTCTCTAGTGTGAGAAACTGAAAGTGTAAATAAGGACTAAAAAGTATAATAGATAATGTGAACTAGGAAGAAAAGGGGCAAAGGGGGGGGGGAAGTGGGAGGAGTAGGGGAAAGGAAAGAAGGGAATGGGATTAATATGAGAAAATGAAAAACTGGAAACAAAGTCTTTGTAAATAGGGAGGAATGAAGGGGTTGAAGGGAGGGCAGGGGAATGGGGAAAAATAAGAACCAAAAAGTATGTAAAGGTGCATATCTCCAATGATGAATGTCACTATATTATACACCTAAAATGTACCAATAAAAGGATATACAAAAAAATTAAAAAAAAATCAAAACTGTGCATGTTAAAACAAAGGTAATTTGTTTTAAGAGTGGGGAGGACTTGAAGATTGAAAGGGAGCTATGAGATAAGAGGGAGTTAAGAGACGATGAGGAGGAAGGAAGTAGTCAAAGGCAGGAAGGAGGAGAGCTGGAAAGAAGCACACAAAGGTCCGAACTGAGCAGCCATCGCAGTCTGTGTCTGGTAGGACCATACTCACTGACTTCTCTCTTAGCCTCTCTGCTTGCTTCTTTTGAGATAGATGAAGCTATGCGCTTGCTTGGGCTTCTGCTTGATCCTCACAAGAGATAAAGGAATCAAGGCTCAGGGAGATTAAACAATTTGCCTGAAGTTGCCCAGTGGAAAGTTGCAGGGCTGGGATTTAAACCCAGAGCAAACATGTTTGCCACCACACCTTCCTCTCTGCAGCAATTGATGCCCCAGCGTCTACTCTCCCTGCCACTTCTGTTGCTTCTTCTTCTGTTAATCCTAGAGGATTGAAACTGTCAGGTCCAGTAGGTCTGAGCTATGTGTATCAAAAACTATGGCTGTCACACTCTCTGGACACCTTTCCATTATCCAAGATAGAGCAATTAAATTCACCAGCTGGAAAACTTACTTCCTGGCTAGGAAAAGACAGGTTCACTCTAGTTCTTCATTAAGAAGAAGAACAACAAATGCAAGCCACACCATGTCTGTATATCCCAGCTTCTCAGGTGGCTTGGTCTTGGAGGTGAATTCAGTCTTGGATTCTTAAAATGCAGGGGGGCAGCTCAGATCTCAATAGCGGCTACAAGCCTACGTACCCTGAAGTAGCTTGTGTCTTCCACACTGCTTGTCCCCCTGCAGAGATGTCCAGAGCACCACATTGTAGCAGGCAAGATGAAGGTCCCTTAGAGCAAAGGAAAGTGTTTTTGTTGTTGTTGTTATTGTTGTTGTTGTTGTTATTGCTATCTGTGCCCCAGAGCACAGGAGCAAAGGCAACCATAAGCAAACTTAGGGTGCTCTGTGGCACACCTGAGATGCTGCTGCTGCATCAGCCCAGCCAGCCTCTCACAAGTAGCACACCTGTGTGGAAGGCCCATCCCAGGAAAGCTTCCTGGTGAAGTCCCAGCCATCAGGCCTCATCAGAGCCCTGGATCCCATCACCCCATATTGATATTCAGATAGCCCCCCACATTGCTGAAGAGGCATTTTCTCTTGCTTTATCACAAGGGGTATCAATAGGCTATTTATATTTTGAACTCCATTGAAAAGAGGATTATACTAGGGCATTTAATTTTAGTTAAGAAAATATAGAAATTACTCCCATGTATGAAAAACAGTGCTTTAAAATGAAAGAAAATAGTTCACTTCTTGCTGTCACAGCAGTAGCACTGGTAAGTACTTCTAAATTGCTCTACTTTGCTATTGTCTGAGGTCCTTGATAAGCATTCTGCCTTTTAAAGCTTTATCTATTTCTCATCATTAAAAAGCTCATTAGTTAGTCAGCATACTGGTACTTCCTTTATAGTTCATAAATTCAGATTATAACCTTGTGTCCTATGAACAGTACCACTCATTTAATCTTTCAAAACACTAGTATGAAGACATTTAATGGAAAGATTTAAAATTAGATTTCTATGTTTAGAAGTCTCAATAAAACACACTGACTTCCTAAAGCTTTAAAAGAGAGATGTAAAACCAGTAGCATTTTGTTGTCTGGCAGGACTCGGAGCTTTTCGCTGAGCCATATGACAAATGATTAAAATATCCTGTGATCAACACTTGGAAAGAAAGCATATAGAATTAGTTCATCTATGATTAAATTTCTAATGTCAAGTTCTATTCCTGAGCTACTACCATCATAGTATTTCCTGTTTCCACACCAGCCAAATTTCACCATAGTGCCTCTTCCAGTACGGCTCCTTGCAAAGTGAAAGTGTCCTCATTCAAACCCAGGACTCTTTACGCTACCTGGGTAGTCTCTATACTAGAAAAGGCTCACCAGGCACAGACTGACAAACCATGAGGCGGAGAAGAACCCAGTGACCTCACTAACCCTGCCTTTCACCCACATGACCTCAAGATGCAAACAGAGTGTGATAATTATTAGAATAAAAATATCTTACGAGTTTTGAAAATAGAGGTTATTTTTATATACTCTTTTGAGCAATGATCCGATATGTTCAAACATTTAAAGAATTAGTTTATACTGTAATTATTGCATTTGGTTTCTCACAAATTTCTTTTGGTTACAGGCTTTCCAGAAGGGGGTGTTGAAGAAGCCAAAAATGAAGTGAGCTACGTGGCTCAGAGTAGCAGTGGTGCTCTGGCTCTCAGCACTAGCATCTCCATGCTTCTGCAGCCCTCTCTTCTCTTCAAACACACTTATTCACTTCCACTTTTTAGAAATAAATGTTCATCTAAGAAGAACATCAAAAATATTTGTTATTGGGGGAAAAGATTCAGAGGACCTTCCTAACGGTATGGCACAGTGCTGGATATCTTATTCTGACAGCAATATTTGGGAGGAATGGAGAAAAACAGCAGCGTGTCTTGGAAAAGTGGAATACATGGACAAACTTTGATCTGTCATTCTGGTTTAATCCAAGGAACAAATGCAGCCTTACCAATCTAGGTGCTAGATGAAAGCAGAGGAAACTGAGCTGCAATAAAAACTGAGATTAACACCAAATGAACAAGAAACAAGAGAGCAAGCATTTTGGAGGGCTCTGAAAATGCACACACACACACCCATATTCTTATTCTCTTGATTTGACATTTTACCCTGGACTGGATACTACTGATCTGAAATGGATCGCAATGCATTTACTGCCATCTTTCCCACGAGTGACCTGTCCAGTACCACACCATGCATTCTAGGGTAAACCAGCTTCTCACATGGGGGTGACAGAATGAGGCTGAGGGATAATGGTAGAGCAGCTTGGAGATGGGCCAGAGGTGGGAGTGGTTCTGGGGCAGGGCATTGCCCAACAAATTACTCTTGGCCATGTACAAAATTTTTAACCTTGGAAACTTTAGTAATTAAGGCAAGTTAAACATTGATAAATTTGACTCTTTTTATTGTTCTTTTTTTTTTAAAACAAAAACTAACTAGAATAAGTATAGTGTCCTAATTCTTCTGTTTCCTTCCCCCATCCCTTCTGAATAGACCCCTCTATAAAATTTTTAATTAATATTGATAAATAACAATTTGATATATTAATGACATACAACTGTATAATAACTTTTGGCAATTTCTCTCCCCTCAGCCACTCCTGACCACGAGATGGCATTTAGTGGATGGTTTAATCATTTTCATCTCACAGAGCCTGGTTTTTAAGAATCTATGATGCCCAAGACCTGAGGTGGTGTTGCTTCTTACTACACAAGGAGCACACATAGAAAACTGTTTCCCAAATTATGCCAGCCCCTCTATCTCAGCTCTCACTCCCCTACTTTTTATGCCCATACTTCTACCAACATTTTCCCTCCCTGCACCCGCATATTGTGACCATGTAACCCAGAGAGACCACTTTCAGAGTACAATTTTGGAATTTTAGGTTCTATTCCCAACTGTACCAGGCCTGCCTCTGGGAACCTAAAGTATCCTATAATCTAGTGTGCCTTGGTGTCTCCATCTGTCAATCAAAACAATAACCTAGAGTACTGGTGAGATGTCCCCAGTGAAGACACTGCTGGGTCTGCAGAATAAAAATGGCTACATGTATGCTCTAAGCCAAAGTAGTTCCTCAGTGTACGCCATAGTTGTTATGTGAGACAATCAAAACCCTCTGGCAAGACATCTTTATATCAGAATAGAGTTTCCCTTCGGCATGTTGCCCAGCTTGAGTACCAACATCTTAGCCAGCCTCTTGAGTTGAAGCACACACCTTGAGATTTTAGCAAAGTATTTTTAAGATGTAGCACCATTCTTCCCAAAAGTTCTCAGTCCACTGTTTTTCAGGAACCTTAGGTTATGTGGCTGGCTTACTTTACAGAGCAGTTGTGTTTTGGGGGTGGGTGGTACTGTTGTGGGAGGAGTACTGGGTATTTAACCTAGGGTCTTCGCACTGAGCAGCATCTCCAGTCTCTTTTATTTTTCATTTTGAGACAGGGTTTTGCTAAGTCACTAAGTTGCCCAGGGTGGGCTCAAAATTGCTATCCTCCTACTTCAGCCTTCCAGAGTGCTGGGATTACAGGCATGTACCAGTATACCTGGCTGGACAAAACATTTTTGGTGGATAGAATTTTATTTTAAATGTATAACAGGAACTCACCATATCAACACTTTATTTGATGGTTTATTTTATAAAGCAGGAATCTAACACATTTCTATTTCTTAAAACCTGACATACCACAAACCCCCTTCCTTCTTGCCGTTTGGCAAGGAACATCTGAGACCGCGTGGTTTCACCTTATTTACACTCAGCAGTACCCAGCTCTCAGGATGTTTGGCTCCTGCCTACTTGACTCTTCTGGGCAGCCTCTGCTCATTCCAGTTTCCTCCCACTTAAGCAAATAGAGCATGTTGCTATGTTCTATCACTATGAGCCTGGTCCCAACCTCTGTCATAGTTCACTTCCCTGGCCTCCTTCTAAGCCAGGCCCTGCTCAGCCTCTGCAGCCTGCAGCTGGTCCTGAGGCCCAAATTCTCCAGGCTTATCCTAATATCTACCTTGGCCTTACTGGAAGTCAGCTCACACTGAGACATAGACAGGGTCACAGCATTCCCCAGACATCCAGTCCTTTGCCTCTCTATCATTGCTTTTTAGAAGTCAGAGCTGCAGCAGGCTGTGTTTCATCAAGTTGTTCTGAGTTCTTGTGGACAGTGGCTACTCATTCGCACAGTCAGAGAGCATACTGCAGCCCACACTGCTGTGCAGCACAGTTCACAGGCTAGCCCTTAGCCAGGCCATGCCCACACTCTGAAAGGTGACATTCTCATCAAGAGGGTGAAAGATTCTCCAGACTCAGGAGCCTGGGAGGCACATGACAAAGCATGGTCAGCTGTGGCTCCAAGCATTAGTGAAGGGACCTGGCATAGAAGGGCCATAAGAATTCTTGTCTATGGAAACATGGAAACTACCGTCCCAGCCCTAACTCCACTCTCACCACTCCCAAGTCATCTAATTCTCTGACATCAAATGTGCAATGATTCACAACTGTAGAGAAGCTCAGGATTACCATATGTATATTTTTTTCTGGTTTGTGTGATAGAATAATTGCTTTCCAAAAATGTCCATGTCCTAATCCCTGTAGCCTATGAATATGTTATTTTACATGGTCAAAGAGACATTGTAGATAGGATTCAATGAAGGATGTTGCACCTGGGTTGTTCAGGTGCCTTCAGTGTAAACACACAGGCCCTTAGGATTGAAGAGTGTTTCCCAGCTTGGTCAGAGGAAACCTGACTACAGGAACATGGGGCAGGGGGCGTGCAACATTGCTGGCTTCAGAAGAGGGGCCACAAGCGAAGGAGTGTGGGTGGCCTCCAGAGGGTAGAAAAGGCAAAGAGCTAGCTTCTCCCCTACAGCCTCCAGGAAGGAATGCAGCCCTGGGGACATCTTGATTTTAGCCCTGGGAAAACCATTTTGGACTTCTGACCCCCAGAACGCTAAGATAATAAATTTGCATTGTTTATGACATGAAATCTGTGCTAATTTGTTGGCTGCTATAGGAAACTAATACAATTTAGAGTCGCAGTTGGCTAAATTTGTTGTGGCCGTTTATCTTCCTTGAATGCTTTGAGAGCTTTCATTAACGTTTTTTTCTTCTGTGGGTTTTCTGGATACAAATTACTCCCTTGCTTTTTAATTTCTTTATTTCTTTCATGTATAAGCTGAGGCCTTATTCCCTTCACTAAAATACTATAGCAATATTATCTCAGCCTATAGCCCTGACAAGAACAATCCATAAAGGATGCTACATTTTCTCCCTGAGTAAGTGGGGTGGAGGGGCCTTGTGCGGGGCCAGTGAATGCATTAACCAAAGACACACTCCAGGGAAGATGAATGAAAAGAAGATGTTTTGACCAGCTTGACTGTGGCACTTCATCCCTGGAGTTGTTCCCTAGAGTCTAAATTGCCGCTGACCTGGCAGTTTGCCTTCTAAAAGCTTCAGGATGCCTGTACGAGCTGCCCTGAGGGGAAGGCTCCAGGGCAAAGACAATAGCTGTCAAAGAATCTTAGATCTCACCCTGACCACTCCCCTCCCCAACAATGAAAAGTTCAGAAAACAACCAAATGTGCGCCTCTGAAATATGCCTAGTCAAGCAGTTGTTTCACTTCTGCCTGTTGAACATTTGGGTCGCCCAATGCAAATGTTAAAGCTGTGTTCAAACCAGAAAAAATAAAAATAATAAGCTGTCAGAGTAATTACTAAGAACATGCAAGGATTATACAAAGTAAACTGCAGCCCGCAAAAAAGAGAATTGCATGTTAGCTAATTGTTAATTTTAGCAATCGCAGCGGCTAATTACCACGGCACACATTGACTATTAGCTTGATGCCCCAGCACCTGCTTTCTCCAATGAACAGATTTCTTCATCGCTAGCACAGGAGCAAAATGTGTAATTATTGGCCATCATTGGGGCGATTTTTCAGTGATTCTTTTGTGCAATGTGAATAAAGCATAATGACATATTTTATTAGAGGGCAAATAGCTGTTTGTTAATGGAAATGATTTGAAATCCAAAAAACTAGAAGCTAGGAGCATGTTTTCAGTATCAGCGTGAATTCAAATGTATTTTCTTTTAACTCTTTATAAAAGGAGCATAGAAATCAAATCTAAACGGAGTATAATATATTTAATGATATGTACAAACACAGCATTGATTAATTACCTCAAATGCTTTCAATGGTAGACCATTTATTTTGTTTCAGTCATGTGTTAAATTTTAGTATTTCATATTTAAATTCTTATTTCTTGGTCCGAGAGTCTTGGTAAGCTGGCCTGCGTCATAACCTCATTTCCTGCACAACTCTCTTTTTATTGGTATACGTGGTGCTGGCAGGGAGTGCACCAAAAACCCAGCCTGCTCTGCTTCCAGAACAGCCTGCTCTGCTTCTGTCTCCCTGAGGAGAGAAGCATGAATTAGGTTCTCAACACCCAACTGTCAGCCCCCCACCCCGGAGGCACACTCTACATTGCAAGTAAGGTGCCCTGAGTGTAAGACTAGAATTCTTGCAGGCTTGGAAATTATATTCTTTCCTGTTTCATGACCAAATTAATAGATCACTGCCACAGGAGCCTATCAAAGAATAAAAGCAATGTCTATCTTCATCTCAAGCATATGAATATGAGTGTGTGTGTGTGTGTGTGTGTGTGTGTGTGTGTGTGTGTGTGATGAATGTTATCTCCCTGGAAAACATGCAACATAGGAAATAGGATTTTGTTTTTGTTTTTTCTGTTGCTGACCTAGTTCTTATACCTCCCTCTGCCTCCATTTTCTTCCCCTCCCGTTTATATTTTTATAATGGAATAATAGCTCTATATGCAGTGCTATGGAGCTCAACTCTAAAGTCCTCTGGAACTCTCAAATTAAAAAAAAATCTGAGAATGAATTAATGAAGAAATAATTCTAGTGTGATTGAAAGATCACCATTATTTTGATGGTACTTGGGGGGAAAAAACTGGTCTGAAGCGAATGTTTAATTCCACCCATATTTATACCTTGTTTATATTTCTAACTGAACGCTCTGTGCTGAATTCCTCCCAAACCATGACACAAGAAAATACGCTCTTGTTCTCCACGAGGAAGATGAAAGGCTGTGCTTGAAACTCGTGTTTGCAGAGCGTTTGTCACTCCCTTCCACTCTTGGATCTGGTTATGAAAGTTGTGTATTTTCAAAGGTCACCCAAAGGCAACCACCTCTGTTTCCTGAGCTTGAAGAATTCACTCCTAATTGCCGGGCTTATTGTTTTATTGCCACTGTTTACAAACAAGGAGAAACTCCCTCGGAAAGGGCATTTTGCCTTCTTGCCACAGGCTTCCAGGCTATTTCAAGATGTAGATAAGTTCAGTATTCAGGTTCACTGTTTGACCCATTAAACTGGTATTGAGGTATAATTTGTGTGTTTTCCCAGTACCATTGCACATAGAATGGGGTTCATTTCCACACGTTTGAATAAATTTATCCAGTTCAGTGAACCTGTTGTGAAGCTCAGCAAAACTCAGTAGGTGGCTTTAAAGTCCTGTAATTAGCCCATTACAGAAAATCTGTACTTTAGATTTTTGCACATTGGTTAATAAGCATAACATGCTTCATATATAAATAACATTACATTAAATGATGCAATATAAAGGAATTAAAGGCCAGTAGAGTTAAACAAAATACTTGAAAGAGACCTCAAATTAACATGTTTAATTCCAACTCACTGCACAGGAAAAGCCTCTTGTGCTTACTGTAAGGGTTCCACAGAGCTCATGAGAACGTGAGCCGTGCCCAAGGTGCCAGCTCTCACCTCCCATACCCTGCCTGCCTTCTGTCCACTTTGGCTTAGATGGACTCACCTCCACCTCATTTCCTTTTATTTCTGATCATCCACAAGGAGGTGAATTGAAGAGGCAGAAGAAAAAAAGAAAAGAAAAAGGCCTTCAGCCTGCTGTGGCTTCCTGGGGTGATCTTTGCCTGAGCACTTCCTTCCTGATTCACGGGGTCGAGTGGGCTGCCAGGCTCTTCCTTCTGCTCTGCTTGCTTCTTTCTCTCAAGTCTGTTTGACAATCACTTCAACACAGAGTGCAATGGGAATGTCACATACACTAGAATTTATCTTCAGAGTTTCAAGCATTTTATTAGAAATGTGACTGTCAAACAACCCTGTGTAGTATGGCCTCACTCTGGCCTACTTGAAAAAGTGTTTTTATCTCTCTGTAGAATGAAGTAAGATTTTCACCTAAATGGCTCCCAAATATGGTGTAACAGTAAAGTTCACCTGTTCCCATGAATCTAAGAATGAGTACAAGAATGAGTACAAGAATGAGAAGTTGCATTATGGTTATATAATTAGGAACAGAAAATAGTTGGGCTATATAACTCACCTACACTAGAATATGGGCTCCACGAAGCCATGAAGTCTGGCAGTCTTGTTTCTTCTTGTAATGCCCTCAGCCAGAACAATTTATCCATCCATCCATCCATTTCCTGAGTACCTACTGCACCAGGCACTGCAGTAGACTTTGGACATATAATGGTGAATTTAGTGGTCTTTCCAAATAAAAGAAATTATCCGGTTGGCTATATGTCAATGTCATAAAATCAATTCATCAAATAATCAATTTACTGAATCACAGATCTGTCAAATTTATCAAATGCTATGACTTACAAAAATATGGTTCTTCTAACTTCTTATAAACTTATAATTATTTCTATGGGATTTTCTTTGGTTGACCAGTTTTCTTTTGTTATTTATAGCAGCATTTTGAGGAAAAGTTAATGCTTTAAAGCATTGTTTCCTCTTCTTATGAATAAATTTTCTTTTATTGTTAATTGACAAATAATATTTATATATATTTGTGGTACAATGTAATGTTTTGATATATTTTATGTTTTAGAATAAATAACACATCCATCACCTCACATACTTACTTTTTGTGGTAGGAACTCTTAAAATCTAATCTTTAATCAATCTTGAAATATACAATGCATAATTTATTAAATCACCATGCTATGCAATTGATCACTAACACTTATTCCCTCTTCCAGTTGAAACTTTCTACCCTTTGATCAACATCTATTCTTTCCCCATTTCTCCCTCTACTGCCTCGAGTCTCTGATAACCATCATTTTCTTCTCTGCTTCTAGAAGCTGAATAAATTTTATATTCATAAATTATTTCATTTTTGTCCAAAATTAATTGTTTTTCATAAAAATATTTAGCCTTACACAGATTTCTTTTTAAAGTCATTTACAACTTTGTCAGCTACTTAGCACTTATAGGATTGTTTTTACTAACTTTAATTAAAATTTTAATTTCTGTGAGGACTCTTGGCCAAGTTAGCTTGTGATGTTGTTGCTTTACTATCTCCTAGTTTATTTCCTAGTCTGCCTGACTTTTAGCATTTTTAAGATTTTTGATCAACCTTTTAAATCCTTTTCTTTTTTTTTGCAAGTTTAGAGTTATGGTAATATAAAAATCAAAATTGAAGTTGTATTATTCACTTCATCATGCCAGTCCCTCTGATTCTTGTCATTTCTTTTCTGCATCTTTGAATGTTTCCCCTTTCATTTCAGATCTTTTGATGCACTACAGCTAGGGAAAGCTACCACGATTTCTCCTTGTTGGAAAATTTGGCCATTTTATATTCAACTACTTCTAACTTCAGTCATTGTCTAATTTTTCCCAATTATATTCTTCTTATAATTACTCAGTGGCATGGTGGACATAATTTTTGTCTCTAGCAATTAAAAATTTCTTTTTTTTTTGATACCAGGGATCAAACTCAGGACCTTGTGTTTGTGAGGCAGGTGGCAGAACCACTGAGCTAAATCCCTGGCCCTAGCAATTAAAATTTTAAATTTCAACATTATACATAAGATGAGATTCTTCCAATTGACTTAGAGTTTTTCCCCATCTTTCTGAATATCATTTAGAATTTCTTTCATCATGGGCCGGGGATTTAGCCCAGTGGTTCCTGCACTTGCCTCGTAAGCGCAAGGTCCTGAGTTTGATCCCTGGTACCAAAAAAAAAAGAAAGAATTTCTTTCATCTTTAAGCATTTTTGCATTCCTTCACTGATACCTCCAATGGCACATCAACTGTCATTTTATATGACTAGTAATTAATATCCAAATATCTCTGCAATTCATGTTGATTTAGTTGCCCTGAATCCTTCTTTAGCAATTTCATACTTAAGGGAATAAATGTCAGAATTGGAATACTAATCTTAAGTAAAGATTTGTTTGTTTTTGTGGTACTGGGGCTGGAACCCAGGACCTTGCATGTGCTAGGCAAGTTCTTTATCACCAAGCCACATCCTTCGTTAGGGTTACTTGGTTACTGACTTTTAGATACCCTTTCCTGAATTGTTAATATAGACTCTAAAATGTAAAACCATCCTATGACCCTTAGCTTTTAACAACCAAACATTGTTAAACTGGCATTATGAAGACAAAATAAACGAATCAGCTGAACTTCCCAGAAACCACCAAAACCTGTTAAAATATTTTATCCAGTACAACTTACTGTATAAACAGAAAAATAATCCTCTCTAGAAAACTTGTTAAATGTGGCAAATGTGCAATTTCAGAAAATTAGTTTTAAGATCTTTAGGGCTAAAAACCAACCAACCAAACAAAAAAGCCATATCAAAACCACAAAACTCCTGCTGCTAAGGAGCTTACACATGGGGTGACAGGCAGTAATCCAGGACTCACATCTGTGAGCGCCATGATTCCAGGAGGGGATACCCGAGGTGAGCAGGCCTCATTAGGGATCCCAGGTCTGGGAGAGCACAGTTAACTAAGCAATGCAGGGCAGAGGGGCCTCCCAAGAAGAGAGAAGCATGAGCAAAGCCGAAAACACAGTGCGTACCTAAGGCATCCTCTATAACTGTAGAATTAATGAATGATTCGTTGTTAGAGACTGAGGCCACTCGGTGCATTTTGTCCAAGACAGTCATCCTTCAAGTTGAGAGGTAAGTAGAGGGTATCCAGGAAGGTCTGCCCAGCTAAGATCATTAGGGGACACACTGCACTGCCATCTCATTCACCAGCAGTCCTGCCTCACAGTTTTCTTACACATACATGTAAACAGAGTACATAGCCACAGGCATTGCCATTGCCAACTGTCACCAACTGTCCGAAAATGAGCATTCCTAAAGAATAATATTACTAGGCTTTACCCTAAATAATCCCACAGAATATCAGGTCTTCATGCATTTGCTTCAGCCTAGGGTTATTTTCATAGACTTGAATTCTCTGATGAGGGACATGAGAATCTTTTTTGAGTGCTATGTAAAATATGGAATCTAGGAACCCACCCTAAACCCACAACAATGTGATTGTAGAGTACAGAATCTAGGTACATGCATTTTAATAACCTCCTCAGGTTATTTTGCACCCTAAATGTTGAGAACCACTAGTATAAATACTAAGCAAATAAAACTTGAAAGGAATAGTATGGCAGGTTTTACCAGGTAGGATCTGACCTGTTTCTTTGAGTGAGTTGTTTAGTCTTACTCTCTCCTTCACGCTGGGAATTTTGTGTTGGGACTAGGGATATTGCTGTCTCCTCCCTTCCTTATGTCCTATTACCGCCACGGAGAAATCCACTCCAGGAGCCACATACCAGACTCTGTGGGTTAGCTTGAACTCACTTTAGAGATGCCAAGTCTTGGGGTTTCCTGGGCCTCACAGATCTAGAGCTGCAGGTCCCAGGGGGGTTCAGGCGCCATCTCATTTGTTCACACCTGGGTGCACTTCTCAGCTGAAAGCCCGTTTCTTGCTCATCTGTGTGAGTGTGTCCTCCTTCAGGCAAAAAGAGACATCCTCATGCCACCCCTGCTTGTAGGACACTGAACCATCACCTCCCTCCTCACCTCAGCTTTCTTTTCTTCTCAAACTGCCCCTCCCACACACTTCACAGAATTAAGTAAAGATGAAATTGCAGTTATTTTTGGTTGAAAATAGTATGTTTTCCTGGTCACCCCACAGCCCCATTGAGCCCGATTTCTCCCCATAAGAGATTTCCATAAAGGTGCAAATATATCCCCTCCATCCCAGGTTGAATTATTTTGTAGAAAGTTTACTGAGGAGAAAGGGTAAGGGAACTACGGAGCTGGGGAGAAGGAAGAGTAAGGAGTGAGAACTCTGATTCTGTTCTTAGAATTGTACTGTAACTTGGGAAAGCTGTCCAAGCTATGAGCTCAGCTTCCTCACCAGGTCACACAGGGATAATAATCATCTCTCCTTTGTGAGACTGTTGTGAAGCCCAAAGAAGCCCAAAGTCCTCAGGCCAGTCCCTGCCACAAAACCCTCAAAAAATATTAGTTAGCTTTTACTATTTTTTAATAACAAATTCACTTTTTCTGCCAGATGATCAGAATGGCAAGTAAGCATCCTTGGAAGAGGCTGGGTAGGGTTAAGGCTTATGTGCCTTCAACAAGACATGAAGATTCAGTGAGAAACCCTGTGATGTCACACTATATCGGACACCATAGGAGGAGGGTACTGCTGGAACCTGGCCCTTCCTCAGGGAAAGAGGGACGACAGAAGCACTGGGGACTTTCTGTGCACCTTGAAGCTTTCAAACTTGAAACAATGTCAAGATGCATGTTCAAGAGAGTATAAACAGAAGGAATGAATCCTCCAGATGTTCAAATTTATATGGTGATTCTTTGATATATGAAGGAAATTTTTAATAGGAGGGTAGAGGAAGGGAAAATAAAAAGAATTAAATGTACTATGTAATGTACCAACTCCCTGTGAGGAATGTAATCATTATGTCCTTCAATCATGTACTAATAAAAAAAAGTAAAAAAATATGTTGAGGAAAGGAAAAATCAAATATAGAAAGCTGTTCAGAAGCAAGTTTAAAGCTTGGAAAACTGGTCCAAATGAGGAGACCATTTGGTGTTTTGGCTCTACATACCTCCACAACCTTCATTCTTGTGCCAAAGTCCTGCTCTGATCTCTTTTCAGGAATCTCACTCCAAGGAAGTGGCCAGAAAGCCAAAAGAGAGATAATTATCATTGTCTCTCTAGGACAAGGAGATAGCAAGCATCCACCATTTGGGACACCATGCAGAATTTCCTTTTTTATCTTAGAGATTCACAGTCCTTGGTAGCAACCTGTAGTTGTTTGACAAGCACTGTTTAAAAATAATTCTTCAATCACACTGATGTCTACCCTGGGAAAGAGAAGATTGAGTTTCATCAATCATGCCATCTTTCAATAATCTGAGGTTAAAACAGTAATTGATTTCACGATTATATGTGAATGAGCTCTCACTTTATGTGGGTGTGTTTTTTTCCCCCAACACTACATGTCAATTTGCTACTTCTTGGGTGTGTTGAGAAGAAACAAGTAGCTAAAGTGTGGTGAAGATGAATACTTAACTCTTCATTTACTAAGCCAGCTTTTATTGAGCACTTACTATATGCCATACTCTCAATAAGCATGGGGATACAGAGAGATTGGATCTTGGTCTCTACTCTCCTGCTGTACAAAGGCTAGTAATAAAGCCAGAAGTGTTTTCAGATCATTAGAATACAATGAGATATGAGTTGACAAAAGTAGGCTAATTCCTCAGAACTTAGGCCACAGGAATAGTGCCAGAACCTTCTCAGACAGCTGAAGATAAGAAGGTTCTACTTTCATAGTAATTACCACCGAGATCCTGAGCCATCCTGCACAGTTGTGGAGGATGAAAGGCTATCACTTTCTAAGGGTACACCATTCTCTTTATAGATTTGCCTATTTATTAGGGTCCTCTCCTGACAGACGGGAAAGGGGCGTCTTTTTTAATAAGCATGTTAGAAATATGTCTTGTCAGCCCTGCTTGCGATAGCAACATTTTCCTACGCATGTAGGCACTTTCATCTCTCACCCTTAAAACAACCACGTGAGACAGGCATCATTGTCCTCAATTTACAGATGGGAAAAACAAGGCTCAGTAAGATCACACAGCTTGTTCAAGGTCACAAAAGCCCAACCACGGACTGTGTGTTGAAAGATGGTTTTGTTACTGATTTATATTTTTAATTGTGTAGCACAGTAGCCCTGGTGGGAACAAAAGATCCCAGCTGAGGTGCCAGCTAGTTCATCTTTGATCTGGACAAATCCACAGTGCTGGAAATTGCCTACTATCTGGAAAGTGAAAACATCAGAAAAGGTCAACACTGGGAGTGGGGATATGGCTCGCTTGCTTCACGTGTATGAGGCCCTGGGTTAAATCGCTAACACTGGGGAAAAATTTTTAAAACTCTGTGTTCTTTGAAGTAGAGGCATTCCTCAAATGTTTGTATTTCATGGCTGTGTGGAACGCCTCACTGTATGTAATAATCACTAGAGAAAAGGTTTTTTCACAAATAACTTTTACCAATTTACTCATTCAATAAATGGATAAAATATTTGTTCAAAAAGTATTTATTATATGCTCACAATATATAAGGCATTGGAATTTGCTCAGACATAGATCCCTCTCACAGGAAACCTACAGTCAAGCAGGGATGGTAAAATATACACAATTACAAGAAGTGGGAGCCAGGCGTAGTGACCCATACCTGTAATTTCAGTATTCCGGGGGGCGGAGGCAGGATGATTGCAAACTCAAGCCCAGCCTGACCAACTTAATGACTTAATGAGATCCTGTCTCAAAATTAAAAATATAAAAAGGGATAGGGATGTAGCTCAGTGCAAGGGCCTTGGGTTCAATCTCTAATACCAACTTTACAAAGTAAATCACTCGTGGGGTTTAGAAGAGGGAGGGATGCCTTCCAACTAGGACAGCAGGGAAACTTCATGGAGAGGGATGTAGGTCTTGAAAGAGGTGAAGAAATGGGGCACACCAAGTGGAAGTGTGGAGGAGACTCCCAGAAAGGAGGCCTATCCTGTAAACACAGCGCAGGCAGCAAGGGCACTGGAGAGGGCTAAGGCAGCTTGTGTGGGTGAACCACAGTGAAGCCTTCACCTGGAGTTTCCTTGGGACAGAAGAAGAAAGGTTTTCTTCTGAAATGCACACACAACACTGGACACATCCTCTATCTAGGATTTATGCTCAGTGTTTGAAAGAAGAAGGTTATACCCTGGTAAATATTTCAGTTGAGAATATTGGAGAATACTATGGCAATGATATAGAACTTCCGATGATACTGAGATGAACAGTTTAGCACACAACAGATTTTCATTATTTGTGTCTTTTTTCTTTTTGGTGGCACTGTGGATAGAACCCAGAGCCTCTCCCATGCTAGGCAAGTGCTCCATCACACTTCTGACCCCATGTCCTCTTTTCTTTTATGAACCATCCTTAATGCTACTTCTTTGCTTCTCAGGGATGAGGCGATTTTTTAGATAATTACAATGCCCCATAATGCCCTGCCTGGGGCATTATGCTTAGTAACAAAATGAAAACACAGACATTTCTGTGTGTTTTAACATACCAATATCTTCATTTGTGCAGCTACTTATATAGAAACTATGTGTGTCCTACAAATGTGAAGGAAATTTTGCCCTTCATTCACCACATTCTTCTCCTTCCAAAAGCTTCAAAAGAAATATTTTAAAAAAGAACAATTAGAAAAATGTTATAACTTGCATTCTTTCATTTCATATATGTAATTTAAAAGCTTAATGTTTATTCTTAAGGTCAGCTATCTGGGTCTACGCTAAACCATTTCAAATATTGGACCATGATTATGCTTTATTACTTGCCCCACTGGAAAACAATCATGAGGAATTAAAGTGGGACACAGATCATGTGAGGTCCTTTCTGGCTAGTTAGTGGCTCTGCAATTTGTTGGAGACCTTGAGGAGGATCTCTTTTTCCTCAGGGAAAAATAGTAATGCAGGAACCCTGCACCGACCCAGGGGCTTGTAGTGAAGGGCTATGGCTGACAATCATTGTTTTTAGAGTGATGAGGATTGTTATGTGAGAACATCACTTTATTGAAATTAGATTAACAGTAACTAATTGGGAATAGTCCCGATTTTATGGTAACGTAGGTTGGATGTAATAGGCGAGCTGTATCATCTGATAATTGGTGCTGTCATAGCATTTGGCAGAATTTTGGGCATCATTCAATGATAGAAAGAAAACTAGTTTCAGTAGAAAGTTGTAAAGTGAGCAGGGCATGGTGGTGCACACCTGTAATCTCAGTACAGTACTTGGGAGGCTGAAGCAGTAGCATCATTTTGAATTCAAGGCCAATCTGGACTACATAGCCAGTCTCTGTCTCATAACACTACAAACAAAGAAGTAGTATGTGCATAGATCTTAGGTAAAATGAAAACTAGAGCTGACTACTCTTTAATTGTGTGAAAAAATAATTCAAAAAGCATAAATTTAAAGATAAAAATATATTCTTGAGGACTGGGGATGTAGCTCAGCGGTGCCCTACCTGCCTGGTAAGCACAAGGTTCTGAGTACAATCCCCAGTACCAGGGTGGGGGTGGGGATATATATTCATTTATTCTTGGGCTGGAAAAGTTGCATAAGGAAAAACTTTCTAATCTCTTGCAGCTTTGGATATTATATAGGATGTATGTGAGTAAAATTTGCAGAGGACTAGAATAAGAAGAAAGGACTTAAAAGGTGGAAAAAGAAAAAGGAACTAGCTAAAGTGGGTACATCTGGTAGAAGAACTTGTTACTAGTGGTCAGTGAGTGAAAGAACCTTTTCTTTTTAGTTGTTTGAATAGTTAACTTTTAATTGACTATATATTATCTTGAAATATTTTAAAATTTAAAAATAATATGTGAAGGTATTAATCAAATATTCTTAGTATTTGTAGTGTTTGCTTTTTTAGCTCATTCACCATGTATTTGTCTCAAATAAAGTTTTGGAAGTTGTTGGTTTACAAATCATTGAATAAATAAATATCAAAACCCCTGTGAGAAAGCAGTTGAGGTGAGCTGGGTGAGAGGAATGAAAATATTTCTCCACTTTGACTTTTTTACTCATTCCTTTTTTATATTCCACATTCTAAACCTCACAGAATATCTCTGCAGATTTCATAATTTCAGTTTTATCCAACTCACCCACCTTATAATTACGAATATATGGACATAATTAACTGAATCACTTTGAGAAAGAGAGAGAGATAGAAAAAATACCCTACTTATGGCTAATTAGATGAATCATGAATGCCTGGAAGAATGCATTTCAATAAGGTAAAAAACTTTGGATAAAATTTAATGAAGTTCCCCATTGCATTTGATCGCAGAGAATATTGATAAGCATTCACACAGATGATTAAATTGTATCGATTTAGGATCCCAGGCTCTACACACTGCCATTGCCTCCACAGGGGACCTGATTGCACTTACATGTCACATTCATAAAAAAACATGGTGCACTAATTGGGAGTCTCCCGCCATCTGCACACTTGCTTCCAGGCGTACATGAAATGATCAATGGGAAGGCAGGGTCAGTCCAGGCAGACTGTGAGTGAAATTAAAATAATAAAATGTCTAAACATTTAACTGCAAATAGGAAATCTTTATACCCACCCACACCCTATTCTGTAGCATAAAGCTAAGGCACAATTATTCATATACCTCAAGTAATTTGCAGGCTCCATACAAAATCTCATTTAAAATAAGAAATTGCTATTTCTGCACATTTATTCTACCAAATGCCAGCTAATTGCTGCAATAGCCATTATAAAGAATAATTTTCGCTTAGTGGAAAAAAAAAAGGAATGAAGAGAACATTTTCTGGTTTTGTTCCACCACGAAGGCTCTATTCAGTGAATACTGAATGCACAGCGTTTCACTGCTACATTTATTATGCTGAGAGGTCAAGTATTACACAGCATCTTGTATTACGCTTTGCATGCTAAGTATTTCACTTCACAAATTGACCCTCCGGTGTACTTACTACATAATGCTTTAAAAACCCAGCTAAAACGCAGGACAATTAGCAATACTTTCACTCCCAGTTAACAATGGGAACACCAATGTAGGTGATTGCATTTACAGTGTAGCTTTCTTCACAAAACATTTTTGACACATTAAGGTACTTCGGAATTGTGCAGTACCAGTCATCTCTTGTGAATGGCTTTCCAGCATTTGCAGAGAGAAACAGTTACTGTACGTTAGAGCTTAATTGAAAAGAATTCAGCCACTGCCCATGAAGGACCAATTAGAGTGATATTATATCATAAAAAGCTGTAATATCCATTTTCAGACTTGTGCATCAGCCAATACAAAGTAGGACACAATTAAAAAGGTATGCAGTTTAAACTCTTGAAACTGTTAAATTTAATTAGGAGTTCAGTATGAGAAAAAAAGTAGGTGAGTGGGGGGCGGTGGCAGAGAAAAGGAAGTTCTTGGCAGGGCTGGAAGAACAGCAGGCACTGGCAACCCGGGAGGACCACATAAGGTGGTCCTTCCTTAAACTGCTGTGAGGTGAGGTAAGTGTGGGTGTTTGCTTTTCCCAGCAACTAGTTTGTGAGGTCAGATGAATATCCACACTGGTGCTTTCTAGTAATTCCTGTGTCTGCTGGCATCTGACAGGGAAGAGGGAGTAGCAGAACCTGCTCATGGTATTGGATGTTCTCTTGCACACACAGTTCAAACACAATTAAAGGGGAGTTAACTGCATTGCTTCTCACACAGAAAGACACAGATAATTGTGGAATAAAATGAACCTGGCCAGATTGGTAGAAGTGTCTTTGCAGACTTGGCTCTGAATGCAATATTTAAATACTGGAACCTGCATGAAATCCCACTTTGAGGTGACAGCCGGCAGGTAATTATTAGTAAAACAACATTATCAAAGTTCTCGTGCATAGCGTGTTTGACTGACTGGAGTGCTTCTTACAAATCCCACTAATATCCATTTCAATCTGCTTTAATATGTTCACAAGTTGGGGCTTATTTTGAATTCCACTGGGTAAATGAGGACAGCACACTTTGAATTTGCATACTATACACATTCCTTTCATCTATAGAGGGTTTCCAGTGTATTTTTTAAAAGAAACTAACCCAGAATCCAAAAATAATGCCTTCCCTATAACTAGAATGAAAATAAAAGGAAACTCATTTATCTACTGTATTTATTCCATTTGATGTTAAACAACAGATCTATGAAAATGATCTTTGTTATATTTGAAAAAGAATAAGTTATTTTAGTAATTTATCCATGACAATGTCACTAAGGGGATTAAAAAATTCAGGTGGAAAGTCCCTATTTCTGATCTGAAGAGGTCTCTCATTTCCTTCTTTCTCAGCCAGCTCTTCATGATCTTGGAGCCATCAGCAACAACAACAAAAAAGAAAGAAACACACAAACAAAACAACAGCAGCTCACTGCAGACCCTGGGATGCCCCACTCTACAACCTATCAGTGCCAGATAATTCTGAAGATATCCTTTTCACTTTGGAGCAGAATCTGATACTCACTCATGGTTCCCAAGCCTTGAATTAAATGAGAACTTTAATGAAATAGTGATCAAGTACCATGGAAATCTGGAGTAAGGTCACACTAAACTATAAAGGCTGTTTTTGTTTCCCTGGTTGAATGTGTAACAAGAGGCATATTTGTAATGGGAGATTGTGCCTTGAAATCTGGGTCAATTAACAGACCCTAAGGTGGTAGTGGTGTGAAGATGTTTTCTCTTTTAATGAAAATGGAGCCAAAATGATGAATGTGATTAACGTAAGAGGGATTTCAAGGGATATGAATGTGAAGGGTTTTAGATAATGCTCAAGCAATTGCATAGGAATTATACACTGAGCAATCTAGATTCTAGACCTTTCTATCCAATTTTTGTTCTGTTATAATCCCCTTTCCTAAATGAACAAGATGGGAGAGATTCCATTTGCAGATTTTAATGACAGTTCAGAAGCTTGTTGTATTAAGATTCTTCCTAGATAACAAGAGATTTTGCAAATGTTTCCTTAAATTCATTTTTCTAACTAATGGCATTTCTGGAATTCTCATCCTATGAGAGGGCTGTGAGAATTAATTAGTCTGTGTGGTCTATAACTGATTTGATGATGAAAATTGCACCTTAGGTATCAAAGATCTATTTTTATCCTTTTCTGCGGGAGAGAAATGTCTCTTTCTACATCAGTGTTGGTATCAGCATCTCAGTTTTCCCTCCATTATACTGTTTTATCTTTTTTTTTGTACACAGAGATCACCCTACTGCTGAAGAAATAATCAAATTTTCCTTCCCTTCACTATAAATACCCAGGAGTCATATGTTCCTATGCAGGTGTGGAGCAGTAGGAAATGGAAAGGGGTCAGTAGACAGGTTGTAAATCCCAAGGGTTGGGGATGGATGGGTGGTGAACTGGCTTATGCAGTTTCTTGGTTCCAGAGAAGCTTTGGAAGTTCTAAGAACTTCTAGCTTTTTAAAGAGAAGGCAGAAATGTGTGTGTGTGTGTGTGTGTGTGTGTGACTCTCTGATTAAAAAAAATTTTTTTTTGATCCTCTGATTTTTTAAACACTGTGATTAAAATAAAACACATCTATTTTTCAAGTTTGATCCATGGGGTACCAGTTTACAAACTTTGATAAAAATCACCTTCTTCAAATGTGCTTTTTCTTCTTTATATTAATGGATTCTCATCAATGTGAAATAGTTTGCATTTTTACAGGCATGAACACTAATTTTCAACTACTGAATGGGACAATGGTAAGGAAACAAGGGAGATATTTCTTTCAGATCCTGTATTTTCTTAACCATCTGAAATTAAACCATATGACCAGAAGGTACCACCTGTCTCTTCACTATTGTGATTCACTAACTAGCTTGATGTCTTGACTAGTACATATTAGTCTATAACTTGGTTCCTGACTTGTGATGTGTGTTTCTATGTATTAGGTAACTTAAGCTGCAACAGTGTTACCAGAGGGAACACATCAGGTGATACTGCTGTTACAATCACCCCACAGCCTCTGTGACTCAGACAACCCAAGTTTATTTCTCACTTGTTCTGTGAGTCTAACATGGGTACCCAGGGTGGCTTTGCCCATCATTGTCACTTATAAATCTAAGCCAAAAGAAGTGTTCACTAAGTGCTTCTGCCATCGCCACAGTAGGAGAAGAGAATAAGGCAGATCACATACTGGGTTCTAAGACTCCTGTCCAGGAGAGATACATGTAACTTCTGTTTACACTTGTTGACCTCAGAGTTTACTTAAAGAAATGCTTGAAATTAACTTTTATATAGAAGGGGGAAATAAGGATTAAGAACATGTTTTATCATATATCAGAAGACACCATAAGAATTCTAAAAGGAAATCGGGTATTGGCAAAGGAATAGAAAAATCAATGGATCAGGATGTAAAACCCAGAAATAGGTCCGGATATAAATGAGAATTGAATAGATGATAATCAAATTCAGTGGGAAGTATCAATTGTTTTTAAATAGTATAGAAAAATCAAGTTAAATTACAAAATGCAAAAATGAGACAAACATCCAAAAATAATACAAAAATAAATTCAGGAGGATTAAAAACTTATAAAAGTATGGCTGGGGGGGGCACGAGGATTTAGCTCAGTGGTTTCACTGCCTGCTGTGCAAGCGCAAAGTCCTGAGTTTGATCCCTGGTACCAAAACAAACAAACAAACAAAAATCATAAAAATAAAATAATTGGGCTGAAGGTATAGCTCAGTGGCAGAGCATGTGCTTAGCACATATAACGCCCTGGGTTCAATCCTCTGGACCAAAAAAGAAGAAAACAAAGACATTCTTCAAGAATGGGAACATATGGGGAAATCTCTATAATTGAGACAGTAAATCTAGAAACTAAAAGAAAAGATGCGCCAGCTACAGTGGCACATGTCTATATCCCAGTACTTTAGGAGACTGAGGTAAAAGGATCACAACTTCCAGGCCCACCTAGGCAACTTAGTGAGACCCTGTCTCCATAAATAAAAATGAGCTCAGAATGTAGCTCAGTGATAAAGCACCCCTGCGTTGAATCCCTGGTGTAGAAAAAAATGATGGACAGTAGTACTTCTGTTCATAAACTTAATTCATTCCATGATTCTGGAAAAGATAGACATGTTAATGTTCATGCAGGAAAGATAGCCACAGTTGTGTTCATCACCCGATGCAGTGTTTGCCAACAAAAACAAAATTTTTCCAAACTTTTCACAAACAAAAGCACTCATGAACCGAGGTACCACTGTATATTTAGCTACGTTACAATATATGTATTTCAAATAATAACAAAAATGAGAGATTTTACAAAAACTATTTTAATACAAAATTAAAATACAGAATTAATTTATAAATTCTTCCAACATACAACTGAAAGGGAAAATAATCAACTTGCTGAGGAACAAAACAAAATGGCCTATAAATTTACAAAAAATTTTTTAATTCACTAGTAGTTAGGAAAATGGAAACTACAGTAAGAATGAAGTTTAAGCCCTTCAGTCTGGCAAGAATAAAAGAGTAATATTGTTCATTTTGGTATGGATCCAGGGAAAAATGGTGCCATCACTATTGCTGGTGGAAATGAGAATTGAATGTGTTTTGGAAGACTACCTAAAACAGTTATTAAAATTAAATATTCATATCTCTTTGACTTAAAATTCATATTTTAAGAAATGTACTTATAAAAATAAACACCCAGTACACACAAGGACACATGTCTAAGGTTAGTCACAGCATTGCCCAATATATCAGAAAACTGAAAACATAGCGAATCATGGTATATCCACACCATAGAAAAAGCAGCAAATGAAGAACTATTTCATTCCAATTGAAGGGATTTTCCTGAGGTATTTCCTAGTGATGAGGAAAATCGGGGAGAAAGGTTATATAATATGATTCTGTTTTTCATGAATATGGCTCAGAAGCCCTATGTCTAGGACTACCCACCATGGATAGAATATATATATATATATATATATATATATATAGAGAGAGAGAGAGAGAGAGAGAGAGAGAGAGAGAGAGAGCGATACATGCCAATTTGATAGCATGCATTAGGATGGGGTGGAGGGAGAAGGAAAGGAGATGGGATGGGAGGAGGCTTAAAAGAAAAAATAGTCACACAAAAAACCAGCATGTGTGCTGTAAATCCATCTATTCATCAATGCAAAGATGTACAAAGAGAGTATATGTATAAGTAATCTCTAACTATAATGAAAATGCAAACTTGAGCATATAAAACAAAGGGCACATTCAAAACTATACCTCTTGACTATGATTTAGGCTTTAGATTGAAAGAGGCCCATCACTTAATCCCATCAAACACCAGAGAGGACTTAAACTTTCACCACCTGCTGGCAGGTGCTTCCCAGAGGATGGCATCCATGAGGCAAAGCTTCTCAGTGTTTGTGAGAAGATACGAATTTGGTTGCATGTCTGTTGGAACTCCAAAGTATACAGATCTGCCATCAACCAGACTCACTCTATTCCTACTCTTCAGGCTCTTGTTGGAGAAAATAACTTCAAACTTCCTGTTCTCCACACGTATTGGAGCTCTCCTCATTGGCTGAGCATTCAAATAGGAGAATGGCTTCATTATAATTGCTGTTAAGTAATAATTCTATTAATGATGGTTTAACCTGGGATTTTCTCCCTAATTGGTAGGACTGGCAAATCTGTGAAAAGATTTGTAATTAAAATTAATGTACATTTGGGCCTCTTTCACACCAAACCAGACCCAAAGAAGTTACTGAACTTGGTTGCAACCAGAAAGTTTTCAACAATGAGTAATCTTCCTGTAGCGACTGAGGAACTGCTTTTCTTTAATCATGCACTTTGTTACCTGAAAAACCATTTCATCCTTTAGTTAACCACATTGTAATCAAGAAGAGGAGCTTTGTAGATTTTAGATCCTCATCACTTAGTCCTTACTATGACCTAGACTTCTCCAGCCCAGCTGCTAAGATTGAGAAAACATTTGACTGAGTCTATGGCCAGTCCCACCGTGCATGCCCAATGACTCCAGGCAAGTCACTTCCACTTGAGGGGCCCCATGTGCACATGTATATCCTCTAACACATGATCTCAGAGAACATGTTCTTTTTGCTTAGTAGGACAAGACCTGTAACTGTAAGCTGATGTGTACAGTTATTTTTCTAATTATCTAACTCTTCCACAAAATTATAATCTCTGTGTGGACAGAGGCAATATACTGTAGACCTAACATCTAGCATGGGGACTGGGCACATCCAGATTCTTTAACAGTATATGATTCTCTAAATGAATGAAGGTTTTGATTTTTTAAATTAGGCTATAGTTCTATCTCTTTGCCCAAATATATCTAGTAGATTAAGTGCCTGAATGAGGGCAGCTGTGTTCTAGAGTTATGGTGAAAAGAAATTAGACCTATTAATCACAGTCCCGTATATCCAAAGAGGTCTGCTAAATGTCATTTCATCTATAGCTTTGCCTCTCAGCAGAACTATAGTGTATACAAGGTAGATATTTGATGTATATGCCACTATCTTCCTATTTTCACTCGGATCTTGAAGTTCAAACAGTAATTGAAATATGGAGGGAAAAGGACTTGGAATTGTCTAGTCTACTTATTTTCAAGATAAATCTTATATAGAAGCTCAATATTTCCATGCCTAAGTTTATATCTATATAACTAGACACAGATGTAGATGGAAGGAAGGAATGAACAAATGAAAGGAAGAATGAAGGAAAGAAGGAAGAAATAAGATTTGCCCTGCATAAGTGAGAAAAGGAACTAGAGAGCCCTCCCTGTTAGGCTTCACCTTAACCTCTCTGTGCTGAGCCCTGGCTCCACTATGCCCCTGCCCACCCAGCTTATTGTGCCCCCCTGCCCCCCTCAAGCACTGAGACCAGTAGCAGTCTGTGAAGGGGTTGAATGATGATCTCCTTCCAACAGACAGAGAAACAGGGACTTGGAAATTGTGTCGTATTCTGCTTTTGTATTCCAAATCCTTTCTACCAAAAGTAAATCTCTTCATTTCTTGTTAGCAGATTATTCTGTAAAGCCTTCTCCCAAAATAATCTAATATAAATCATCTTATCATTGTTCAGAATTCTTCTCTTAGTGAAATGACCATAATTTAATTTTTCTCATATAGTTTTATTTCAACAAAATGATTTTTGAACATGTAAAAATTGCACAAGCACTATTCTCCAGTTAAAAGAAACAGATAATTCAATTAAAGAATACAGATAATATTGACCTTTATAATTACATCTCAAATTTCATGTTTGATGTGAAGACACAGAAGTGAATAAAAGAGGATATCATTACACACCATCATATGAAACAAAGATCTCCTCCAAATGGAGAGTACGTAGATGTAGTTACTTAATATAAAGCAAAAGCTATGTCTACCAAAGAGCAGACATGCAGTTATTGATCTGAAATTGGCATGATGAAAAGCTGCTCTGCAATTCTTCCTCTTCCCAATTAAGGTGTCTCTCTTGAACTGATTGAAAGCTGTTTGATAAGTGTACTTTTTTCAAGATGGTGTGCTCAGTTGGGGGTCTTTTTATTAAACTGAAATTCCATCATTAGCTTTGACTAGCACCAGCTGCTGTATAAATTCTGTGTTGATGTAGACCTCCACTGGTATTCCAAATATTGCAGGTGAGTCTCTGACTCCAAAATCCTCAATCATTCAGTATGAATAATTAACATTTGATAAATGCAGAATAGAAAACACTCTCATTAGAAGACAGTGGGGTCACAATCCCATCTCAGCCTCTCAGAACACTGTACCAAATAGGACGTTTTTCTTGTAAAAATGAAGAAAATGTTTCTAAATCTCTTTGCTTTGTAGTTCTTCTCCGTGCCTAATCAGAAGTAAGGGAGTTAAAACATTGATAAAATCTTTTAGTCTTACAGGACTAAAGTTAAAGACAGAATCCAAGTGCCTGCACATTTTAGTATTTACCTGAAGGTTTTAATTCCAGATAACTTCCCAAGCATGTGGGGCCCATGGCTTTCGTGATTATACTCCCTTCTGAACAGTTCACATCTATCACTTTTAACACAAAAGAGAAATATTCTATGTATGTGTCCAATATTATTTCTAAGAGATATATAGTAAAAAATATAGTATAAAAATTATGAGAAACTGTTATAGGAAAGTTCTTCATAATGTTGAATTTATGAAAATAATGACCCTTGTGTGTATTTGCTATAAGAGATTTATTTTAAACCACTTGAAACGATAAAATAATGAAATTCATTAAAATAAAACACGTTATGATAGGGCAGTGGTAAAAAGCAGAATGTTCTGGAGATCAATTCCTGAGCCTCAGTTTCTTTATCTGTAAGACGGAGATAGTATCAGGTTAAAGGAGTTACTGCAAACACAATTACAATGTGTGTGCAAAATCTAGTATAGGACAGTATATTTGTTTTTCATTTCTGCAGAACAAATTACCACATACTTAGAGGCTTAAACAACAATCACTTATTGTCTCACACTTCCTGTAGGTCAGGGCACATCTTAGATGTGTCCTCTGTATCACAAGGCTGCAGTCAAGGTGTTTTTTACGTGCCCTGTGTTTTTACCTGGAGGTTTGACTGGGGAAGGAATCTCTCCAAGCTCACTCAAGTTCTCAGCAAAATCCATTTCCTGTGGCTGTAAGGATGAAGACCCAGGCTTCTCCTGGATACTGGCTGAAGCCAGCTGGAGAGTCTTCATGATGTAGGCTTCCACAACAGGACCATTTACTTCAAGGCAACAAGGGCTCTCTAGGGTGAGTCTGCTAGCAAACCAGTCTTACGCTGTGCAGCGCAAACACAGAAATCACTGTAAAAATAATGCGTTGAAGAGCTATGGGCTCTGGGCTTTGGCATTCAGAGAGTAACAGAGTAAGTTCTCAGGGGTGGTGGGGAATGGAATGCTAAAGGATGAATAGGCTTTTTAATCCCACTTTAAAGTGGTGATTTTCCTACAGTTGGAGCCATAGGATAAATTCAAAATAGTTAAGCAAACTTTTAAGTTCTAAGCAGTTAAAAATAACTAACAATAAAAATGAAAAAAATCACTGTAAGTGGAAAATAGAGTTATCACTAAGCCTATGAAAATGTAGTGAAATATGTATATAACCCCAATGGATAAATGGGCAAAGAAAATTATTATGTGATTCACACACAGGAAAGATGAGTGGGAAAATAATTTTTTAAAGTTTAAATCTAATATAAATAGTACAGCAGCCTTAGAAACAAAAAATGTAAGTACCAATCCATAATTTTTATTTTACTAGCTGATTACCTTAAAATGAAAGAGTGAAATACATTGCATTAGTATTATTCACCAAACACCTGGCATAACTTGTAATTTGCCCAGGGCAGATGGATATTTGATGATAATTAACTCTCAGGTAGTCTGCAGTAAGAGGTAGAATGAATGACTGCAGTCTGAAAATAATCAAAAAACTTCTTTCCAGATCATACGTTCATATTAAGCTATGAAGCTAACATATGGGAGAAAAAGCTATTTAGAATCTTTCAAATTTACTTCTACTTTTCCAGTGGCTATTGTTCCATAGTAAAACAGTCTAAGAACAAACTTGGGGAGAACAAAAAAACTAGACAAATGGGTGGGATACTCCACAGGAGGAGATTCTGCCCTCTCCTGTAGGTTGTGTGGAATAGACTGGATATTCGTTTTTATGCAGATGATAACATAGCCCAATTTGTTTGTCTACATGAGCCATCAAATCTCTTCAAGAAGTAAACTGAGCATGTCTTGTGTCGTGGCTTAAAAAGTAAAGGCCAACAATTACATGAATAATAGTAAACTCGGTGTTTGTTGTCATTAATGTTACCTTTATCTTTATCGGGAATGAAGCACACAAGGGTGAGTTTGTTACTGGACTCTAGTTGGGCTGTTTTTCAGAGCCAAGGAGAGCAGGCACTCACGAGACAGCTGCAGCATGGGGTGACAGGAGGAGACCCAGCCAGAGGGGTGCAGTATCTGAAGATGGCAATGACAGACAGACAGCAGATGGTGTCCTGGGCTCTGACATAGCCATGGGCAGGGCCTGTAGTTTCCAAACACATCTCCAGGCTGATCAGCTACAAGAGATCCAGTAAGCTCTTCAAACCAGTGTCACCCATCACCCTTGCTGATTATGGGCAGGATTAGTCTGGAACCTGCAGCAGTGCTGGGAAAGAGTAGCAAGATGATATGGCAAAGGTGAGTCAAGAGGGAAATGGGAAAGGAAGTTAGAGAGGCAAGCAACTGATGGTAACAGTGTCTTTCTGAGAGCTGTTACTGGTTATTATGCTCTGGAACAGGGGAGGAAATAGATTACAACAGAGATCCTCATGGAGAACAAGCAGCAAACACATTTGTTCTTCACAATTGAAGTAATTTTAATAATTCTTGTCTGCACTTGGTGAATCTTCAGCATGCGTGCCCGCATCATTGTGTCTTCCTTGGACTGTGAACTTTTAGACTGCAGAGATGAAATCTATGTAGTTCTCTTTGAGCAGTGCATAACAAACACTGTAAACAATTAGAGGGTTAACTTTTAAGATGAAGGAGACAATACTACTCACAAAATATAAAACCAGAATGAGACTCATAAACCCATTCTTTTTTGTCATATCAACAGGACTTAAAAAGTTAGTACCCTGTTGGGAAAAAAATAATATCACTTTCAATTCTTAATGTGAAGTGGCTTTCTTGTTCCTTTTAAAATGTTTTCCTCTGCAATTCTGCTTCTGAAAGCCTAGGGACAGAAAACAATCAGACATGTGAACAAAGACTTATGTGTAAACTGATGAGCACCTACGTGTCTAACTGTGGGAAAATGGCCAAGTGAGACTTGAAAACCTCTGAGAGATGGACTCCTAGCATTTATCAAAAATCACAGTCAATAACTTTAATGAAACTGCTTACATTAAAATAGCAATTGAAAAAAGAACCCATAGTATATTTTCAAATATATTTTTCTAGAGCATAGAAATAAATAGTAAGAAATAGGAAGAAAAGGTCCAAAGGGGTAGGGAAAGTGGGAGGGGAAGGGAAAAGGAAAGAAGGGAAAGGAAAAATTATGAGAATAGAAAAAAATGGAAACAAAGTCTATGTAAATAGCGAAGGGTGAAGGGGGTGAAGGTGGTGGAGGGCGCACAGGTTATGGGGAAAAAATAAGAACCAAGATACATCATGTACAGGTACAAGCACCCAATGATAAATGTAAATGTATGGTATACCTAAAATGTACCAATAAAAGAATTTAAGCAAAAAAAAAAAAAAAGGAAGAAGAGGAGGAGGAGGAGGAGGAGGAAAAAGAAATACAATAAAATGCCAAATGCAGATGGTAGAGGGTATCTTAAATGCTGGCAGAGAAATGACTTAGAGAAGAGCAATGAAGAAACCGGATGTTAATGAAACTAAAGGAAATTATTGTTTTGTGAATGCACTGCTGTGTGCAAGCATTGGGCATAGTATCTGACCCCATTAATAATTGTTTTTAAGAATTATAGATAATTATTGGAACAAGCCTATGGAAAGAAAGCCTCTACTATGAGCAGCAATTTGCCATCTTGGCTTAGTGAAGGAAACGAAAGCTAAGAAAGATATTTGACGAAGATGCGTGAGCACATGAGATGACTCAGGTGTATTTGGGAGCCTGTCACTGGTGCTGCATAGCTGGATATGCCTGAAGAAGAAAGTAAGGATTTGTGAAATGGGACCCAGTGGCATTGTGGAGTTATTTCAGAAGAGGAGATGAGCCAATCTCTCCTAGTTTCTAGACCTAAATACTCATCTGGAGTTACATAGATAACGTTTAAAACTACAGGCATTTAGCCAAGAAAGTACACACCAAACGCACTCATCTCAGCTGGTAGGTAAGAGCAAAATGAGACAAAGTAGAGGATGGACAGTGCCTGGTGAATGGAAGGAGGCCACGTTCATGCCTGGTGTTTGGTGCCATGTGTGACCTTACTCATGTGCCCATCACACCAGCAGCCCATAACAAGTGTGGGTGTCCATCTAACATCGGACTTAATACTTCTCTTGTGTGCATTTGCAAATTTGAGCTTTCTATTGATGCTTCTCAGCAACATTAAATGTTCTTTAGCCCTTCCTCTCTTTCCAGCTACCACATTCCCCAGTCTGTGCCCCCTTTCCTCCCAGTTCTCTGAGTCCCCGCACAGGAGTATTTCCTGCCATACTCTCTTCAACCCCTGCCTCCCACTGAGCTCTGTCCTAAAACTGCTGCCACCAGTCCTCCTGAGGACAGAGCTCTTTAGCCGCTAAGACTGAGTTTTAGAGTTACATGTCTAGCCACTTAAAGACCATCCCATTGCTTCTTTAAAATCAAATTGTATGTAGGGCCGGGGATTTAGCTCAGTAGTCTGCTGCCTGCCTCGCAAGTGCAAGGTCCCAAGTTCGATCCCCGGTACCAAAAAAACCAAAAAACAACAACAACAAAAACCCTGCACGTGTTTCAAGCTGAATTCATCTTCCCACCAAACATACTCTTGTCCCATGTTCTGTATTTCAGTAATGTAAAAAAACATAAATGGGAAATGCTAAAAATATCTCTTGTATTATAGGTATATAGCTGTACATGGAAAAATCTTTAAAAACCTTAGCCGATTCTGTACTGAGATTTGCAGGTAATAAATTCTTGGTTCATTTAAAGAAAATGAGAAGTAAAATATATATTATAGATTTGGTACCAGGAAGATAACCTGGGACTTCAACTATTAGATATAAACCTAAAGAAAAAGTCTTTAGCCCTACATCAAAAGACTGGCAAAATAATGCATATTTATACTTTTTACTGAGGTAAAACTCACATAACACACAATTAACCATTTGAAGGAATGCAATCCAATGTTATTCAGTACACTTACAATATTACACAACTATCAGCTCTCTCCAGTTTCAAATTTCTTCACCCCAGAAGATGTTCACTCCTGTGTAATCATTCCTCATTCCTTTTCCCTGTTTCCTGGTAACCCCTAATGTGCTTTAAATTGAAACCGACCATTGAAGGCATATAGACAATGTTTTATTATTCCCCACTTTACTGACTCTTGATTAATGTATTAACAATTGGCCCAACTCAAGTTGGACAAGTGAGCATCTCATATCCTTACAGCTCTGTTCTTCAGTCACTTATTTAGTTGCCCGTCCCTCACCTCCCAGATGTTAAGTGTTTTACAGGCAGGGCCACATTTTAGCTGCTCATCCCTGGGCCTGCAGCACCTGTCACAATGCCTGGCACATAGTGTGCTCCATATTTGTGTGATTAACTCAAATTACCAAGAAGTTAAGTAATTTGTCCAAGGACGTGCAGCTAATAAATGGTGAGTCACAACTGAAGCCTAAATCTCTCTCATGGCACATGAAGCAGCAAATGAGGCCCATTTGAGAGGTGAATTTAACATAAATCATATTAGAGTTAATATAGAAATACAGGAGAGAGCTTGTTGTGTGCTCAACATTGTTCTAAGCTCTTAACTAGTATTACATTGTTTAATCCTCCTAATGTCTTTACAAAATAAAAATTATTAGTAGCCCAGAAACTCTGGGGTGGGAGGTAGAGATGCCTAAGTCTAATACAAGTATTATGGGAAATAAGAGAAAAGTTGGTCAGGAGTCATTCAGTCAAATAGATTAGAAAGGACCATATTTTTATCACTTTAGTAACAAGTTTTAAGAATAGTTTTAGAAAAGAGGGAGGGAGGTGAGATATCTGAAATGAAGTCCCTCTCTAGAGTTTGCCCTCCACACACACACACACACACACACACACACACACACATACACACACTTCCCGAAAGTTATATGTCACAAGTACTTGGTTATAATCATGAAAGATGCCATTTTTATGCTTCTTGGCTCTGTTGAATACAGTTGTGTCCTGCAAATATAACCATATCTGTTATAAACTGGGACACTGCCAGGTTCTCCTGCACTTCAGGACTCCACCAGACCTGTGGCTCTTGGGAACTGCTGCACAGGCACCAGGCATCTGCCTCTCAGCTGGGCACAGCCACTGAAAGCCTGGAGCACAGACACCCAACACTGCTCAGGGCTTTTTGAGAGTGGGGGAGAATGCCTCTTTCCACTCGCTGTCTTCATCAGATGTTGCCAAAGCAATATTAGTTTTATGAGGTGTGATCAAAACATACAATGAATGTTTAAATTTTTAAAATTATTAGAGTAGGGCCGGGGATTTAGCTCAGTGGTGCTGCCGCCCGCCTCACAAGCACGAGGTCCCAAGTTTGATCCCCGGTACCAAAAAAAAAAAAAAAAAAATTATTAGAGTAAAAGACACATTACCATTAATCCATTAATCTCCCTCCAAATACTCCCCCTCACTTCTTATCCCATCATTCTTGCCACTTACTGAAGCAGTTCTGGAAGTCTTCTTTCGTTTCTTTATGAGGTGTGATCAAAGATATGATGAGTACTGCTGACAAGAGTCATCCAATGGAAAGGCAGGCTTGCTTGTAAAAACATAGCAATGTGTTGTCATTCACCAGATCTGGCACTATGGGACTTCTGGCTCTTTCCCAAAGTCAAAATGACCATGACAGCTAAAGTTTTTAATCAATTCAGAACATCACAACCACAACAATACAGATACTCATGAAAGAGGACTTTCAGAACTGCTTCCAAAAATGGCAAGGAGAGATCAGATGGCAGAGCAGTGAGCACCAGCAGCTTGGCTTCTGGAGGACCGAGTGTCTGGAGTCTGGAGACAGTGGCTTGAAGAGGAACTGAAGTGAGGGGAGGGCACACGGGGACCATGAGGGAACTGAGAGAGGAGAAGAAAATAGAATTAAGTGATACAGAAGAGGTGGCCCATGCCGCAGAGGAGAAACCTTGAGCCAGAAGGCAAAGTGAAACTAATAACTTCTCTGCTCATGGAGAACTGCATCAGAACCAGGAGAACGCCAGACACTGCTTCCTGAGAGGCAACAATTGGTGAGTGACTGTGGTACCCCACGGAGCATGAGCTGGCTGGAATGTGTTTGAACATGAGTCCCAGAACAGCCCTTTGGCTGCTTCACACTGCCAACTTCCCTGATTGGATGAGGGAAGGACAATCATGGGAGACAGCCAGCAGTTGGAGAGCAGATTTGGAGAAGTCACGTTAAGAGGCAGGGACTGGTGATCACAGACCCAGTTCTTGCAGTCAATGCCAGTTTCAGCCTCAGTTACACAGGGCTGGAAGCTCGCATTGGCACCATGTTCTCACTGCAGACCCAAAACGGTCTTATGGTATGGGAGCACTCAGACTCTCTGGCAAAGACACTACTTGGGAATCACATATGCAATGTCTCATTGGAATATCTTATCTGTGTTACCAGTGAATATCTTATTGGTTCAAGTTTTTGTATGTTTCTTGAGTTATTTAGTAACATAGAGTTATGTTATTTTCTTTTATGGATTCTTGTGTATATTAGGTGGTTACACATACATTTGTTCTTTCATTGACTCTGATTTAACAGGTGTCTAGGTTCTCTCTGTCGTCTCAGCTCTTTATCTAGTTTCTTCCCCTCAAACCCCTGAGACAATACTATTAACATATATCTTTATTCTTTTCCCAAGTAAACTGCTTCTCCCAGGTTTTTAAATTCACTATACTTAGGCCTCTCACAATCACTCCTGTCTTCTTCACTAGTAAAATTCTTTGATCCTCCCCATTCTAAGCCTTTGTCTTTCATATTCTGACTAGCTAGTTGTTCTCCCCATAAGAAAATTCTGATAACTGCATAGCTTTCCTCAATCACAAAGTGAACTCCCTTTCTCCTACATTTTGCCCTTGGCCCGGCAAACCATCCTCTGAAAACTCTCAATACTAAAACTTCAACTCAACTAAAAGTACTCCAGTAAAATCAGACTCCACATCAATCTTTTCTTCTAATCTACCACTAGTCTCCCTTTCAATCCTCTTCCTTAGTGCCTAACACTATTCATCCAAACACCCCCATTCTCCTCACCCCATCTCACCTACCTCACTGCAGAGCAACCACAAATAACAGTCATAGTGTGCACAGAGAATAGACAAAGTGGGGAAGAGAAACTGCAAGGACTATCACATACAAGTGTTGTAAGATTGAATCTGTAGATACTGTTATAAATAGAAGGAATTCTTTCAGCAAAATATAGGGACAGAGTCAAAAATCACTTAAAGTAAATAACAGAAGGAGTAAATACTATCACAGGACATACAAAGCTGAAAATTATTTCATAGGAGGCAACATTCTACTAAAACATCTCTATATAAGCCACAAACTCTCCTAACTTCTCTAGCCCCCAACCTGCAATAACCATATATATGTATATAAACACAGATACAAGTGAGAGAATGAAACAGAAGATCTCTGAACTGCCCCAACTTCCCCGAGGCAGAGCAATGGGTCACAAAGGGAAAAGAAAACAAACCAGGTAGCAGAAATCCATGAAAAGCTCTTAGAAGGGATGAAAAAAATAGATGAACTCAAAGAGGAAATGAACCAAAAGTTTACAGAAATTACACTCAATATTCTCACGGTGAATTTCAGGAAAATAGGTGACAAAATTGGACGAGCTAACCAAAACAGTGCAAAATTTGAACGACAGATTCAACAAGGATACGGAATCCTCAAAAAGATGTCAAACAGAAATATCTGAAATAAAAAACAGTATAGAATTCATACAGCCCAGAAATGACCAATGTGAAGACAGTGTCTGATATTGAGGGCAAAATAGTGAATTATAATGAAGAGCTCAAAGTAACCAAAAAGATAATAAGAGAACAAGAGAAGAGTATCCAAGGGCAGGGGATTTAGCTCAGTGGCACCACACCTGCCTCACAATCACAAGGTCCTGAGTTCGAGCCTCAGTACCAGAAAAGAGAGAGAGAGAGAGAGAGAGAGAGAGAGAGAGAGAGAGAGGACTATCCAGCAGCTACTAGATGACAACAAGGAGACCAACCTAAGGTTACTCAGAGTTAGAGAAAATCTAGAAGATAGCTCAGATGGATTCACTAACATACTCATAGAAATTATGGAAGACAATTTCCCAAATATAAGAGTTTAAAATACAAATAAGTGATGCTTATAGAACACTAAGTAATTGTGATGAAAGGAGAAATTCTCCAAGGCATATTTTCATTAAATCCACAGATATCCAGCAAAAAATAAAATTTTAAAGGCAGGCAGAAAAAAAAAATTCATGTATAAAAATAAACCAAGGGGCCAGGGATTTAGCTCAGTGGTTCTGCCACCTGCCTCGCAAGCGCAAGGTCCTGAGTTCAATCTCTGGTACCGAAAAAAAAAAAGAAAAGATAAACTAATTAGAATCACAGCAGACTTCTCAGCACAAACCATCAAGGCCAGAAGAGCTTGGAATGAAGGATTTCAAGCCCTAAGAGCAAATAACTTCCAACCCAGATTAACATACCCAAAATAGACAGAGAAATAAGGTATCTCCATGAAAAAGACCAGCTCAGAAGATATATGAATGCTAAACTAGCTGTAGTGAAAATACTCAAGAATATTCTTGACAGAAGCAGTGAATTGGACACAACTAAAAACACAGAGGAAACTAGTGAGGTCAATGGATAAACAGCAACAAAAAACATCAGGAAAAGAAAAACAAACAATACACCAACTAAAAAAGAAGGCAATGACAATAGATAACCAACACATCTCAGTAATATCTCTCAGTGTTAATAGCCTCAACTATCCAATCAAAAGACACAGACTTGCAGACCAGATCAAAAAACAGAATCGAACAATCTACTGCATTAAAGAAACTCATCTAATCCCAAAAGATATTCATAGCCTAAATATTAAAGGATAGAAAACATTTCATACACCAGAACCCTGCAAACAAGCAGGGGTAGCAATTCTAATATTGGACATGGTAAAATTCAAATTAAAACTGAGTAGAAGGAAACAAAGAAGGTCACTACACACTAGTTAAAGGAACAATCCAACACGAAGAGATAACATTGATAAACATATATGCACTGAATACTGGAGCACCTATCTTCATAAAACAAATTGCTAAAATTAAAAGATTAAATAAACACTAACATAATCATAGCAGGGGATTTTAACACCCTACTTTCACAAAGCAACAGATCAAATAAACAAAAAACCAATAAAAATTTTCAGAGGTGAACCACACCCTTAAACATATGGACTAAATGGGTATATACATCCCTCCACAACAGAGTATACATTCTTTTTATCAGCACATGGTAGTTTTTCCAAAATTAATCACATACTAGTCCACAAGGCCTGCTTAGGTAAATATAAAAGAATTGAAATCACCCCATGCATACTATTAGACCACTGTGCAATGAAAATAGAAATCAACAACAGAAGAAATTTTGGGAAAGGCAAAATCTCCTGGAAAATTAACAACATACTTCTAAACAATCAAAGAAGAAATTTCTGGAAGTTAATGACAATAACAGTACAACGCACTGAAACCTCTGGGACACCATGAAAGCAGTTCTCAGGAAAATTCATCACCCTATCAATGCTCAAATTAGGAAAACAGAGCAAACACAAATAAATAATCTTCTGAAAAATCTTAAGATATTTGAGAAACAAGAACAAACCAGCCCCAAACCAAAATTCAGGAGGGAAATTGTAAAGATGAGAGCAGAAATCAATGAAATTGAGACTAAAAAACCTTTTTTAAAAAATCAATGAATCAAAGAACTGGCTCCTCAAACAAACAAATAAAATAGGTAAGCCCTTAGCAAGACTCTTCAAGACAAAGAGACAAAAGACTTGTATCAGTGCAATTAGAAATGAAAAAGGTGAAATCACAACAATGTTGAAATCCAGAAGATAGTAACTACCTCAAAAAATTATATTCCAAAAAATTAGCAAATTTTGAAGAAATGGGCAGATTCCTAGACACATACAAACTACCAAAACCAACCCAAGAAGACATAAATATGCTTAACAACCCACTAACAACCAAAAAAATTGACTCAGTAATAAAGAATCTACCAACTGAAAAAAGCCCAGGACCTGATGCATTCACTGCTGAGTTCTACAAAACACTTAAAGATGTTATACCACCAATACTCCTTAAGCTCTTCAAAGAAATTGAAAGGGATAAAGTGCTCCCAAATTCCTTTATGGAAGCTAGTATGACCCTGATCCCCAAACCGGATAAAGACTCAACTAAAAAAGAGAACCATGGGTCAGTCTCTCTCTTTTTTTTTTTTTGTATTAAATTCTTTTATTGGTACATTGTAGGTATACAACACAATTACATTTCTCATTGGGAATTGTACCTTTACATAATGCATCTTGGTTCTTATTTTTTCCCCATTCCTAGCCCTCCCTTCACGCCCTCCACCCTTCCCTATTTACAAAGACTTTATTTCCATTTTTTCCATTTCTCATCATTTTTCCTTTCCCTTCTTTCCTTTCCCCTGCCCCTCCCACTACCCCTACCCCTTTGGACCTTTTCTTCCTATTTTACATTATTGATCATTCATTCTAATCAATGGTACATTTTAGGTATACAATATAATGACATTCATCATTGGAAATTTGCACCTTTTCATAGTCTCCCTTGGTTCTTATTTTTCACCCTTGCCCAGCCCTCCCTTCAACCCCTCCACCCTTCCCTATTTACAAAGATTTTGTTCCTATTTTTCCATTTTCTCATATTAATCCCACTCCCTTCTATCCTTTCCCCTAGTCCTCCCACTTCCTTCCCCTTTGCCCCTTTTCTTCCTATTTCACATTATCTATTATACATTTAGTCCTTATTTACACTTTCAGTTTCTCACACCAGGGAAACTATTCGGTATTTACACGTGTGTCCTATTTATTTCACTTAAGAGTATCGCCTCAATGTGCATCCACTTAGCTATAAATGTCTCTAATTTCTCATTCTTTATGGCTCAGTAGTACTTCATTTTATAAAAAAACCACATTTTCTTTATCCAGTCTCCAGTTGATGGGCATTTGGGCTGTTTCCAAGTTTTAGCTATTACAAACTGCACTTCTATGAACATGGGTGCACATATATCACTGTGGCATGATTCTTTCAATTCTTTGGGGAAGATCCCCAGCAGTGGAATAGTGGGGTCAAATGGGACTTTCAGTCCTAGTTCTTTGAGGTATCTCCATACTGATTTCCACAGTGGTTGCACCAGTCTACACTCCCACCAGCAGTTCAGCAGGGTTCCTCTTTCCCCACAGCCCCGCCAGCATTGGTTATTGGTTGATTTCATGATAGCAGCCATTCTTTCTGGAGTGAAGTTGAATCTCAGCGTTGTTTTCATTTGCATCTCTCGAATGACCAGTGATGTTGAACACTTTTTCATGTATTTATTTGCTATTTCTACTTCTTTGTCTGAGAAATGTCTGTTCATTTCAGATGCCCATTTTTGGATTGGGTCTTTAAATTTGGGAGGTCTGATCTTTTTAAGTTCTTTATAGATTCGAGATAGTAGACCTTTGTCTGAGGAAGAGCAGGTGAAGATTTTTTCCCACATTGTGGGTTGTCTCTTCACACTGCTGGTGGTTTCTCTTGCTGTGCAGAAGCTTTTTAATAAGAAGAGATCCCATTTGTTGATTGTTTGTGCTAGTTCATGGGAAACTGAGGTTTTGTTTATAAAATCTTTTCCTACACTGATGTCTTCAAGGGTTCTACCTAACCTCTGTTCCAACTGGTTCAGAGTTTCTATTTTAATATTTAGATCTTTAATCCATTTTGATTTTAGTTTAGTGCATGGTGAGAGATATAGGTCTAGTTTTAACCTTTGGCAAGTTGAAGCCCAATTTTTCCAGCACCATTTATTAAAGAGGCTATCTTTCCTCCAGTGAGGGTGTTTGGCTCCTTTATCGAAGATGAGATGGCTGAGTGTGTCTGGCGTTGTTTCTGCATCTTCTAATCTGTTCCAGTGGTCCTCAAATCTGTTTCTTTGCCAGTACCATGCTGTTTTTATCACAGTAGCTTTGTAGTAGAGTTGCAGGTTGGGGATTGTGAGACCCCCTGCCATGTCTCTGTTACCTAGAATTGCTTTTGCTATTCTGGGTCTCTTCTTGTTCCAAATGAATTTTTGGATTGTTTTCTCAAGGTCTATGAAGTATGCTGCTGGGATCTCAATTGGAATTGCATTAAATCTATATAGCAGTTTTGGAAGTATGGCCATTTTCACTATATTAATCCTTCCTACCCAGGAGCAGGGGATGTCTGTCCATTTTCTGATATCATCTTCAATCTCTCTTTTCACAGTGCCATAGTTTTCAGAGAAGAAGTCTTTGATTCCTTTCGTTAGGTTGATTCCTAGGTATTTCAGTTTTTTGGATGCTATTGTGAAAGGAATTATTTGCCCTATTTCTCTCTCAGTGAGTGTGTCATTGGTGTAGAGGAAAGCTATTGATTTTTGTGTGTTGACTTTGTAACCAGCTACTTGACTGAATTTGGTTATTAAGTCTAGAAGACTTTTGGTCGAGTTCTTGGGGTCTTCCATATAGAGTATCATGTCATCTGCAAATAATGACAATTTGACTTCTTCATTACCTATCTTTATTCCTTTTATTCCTTTCTCTTGTCTAATTGCCATGGCTAATGTTTCCAGAACTATATTGAACAAGAGTGGTGATAGTGGACATCCTTGTCTTGTTCCTGATTTTAGTGGGAAGGATTTCAGTTTTTGAGCATGTAGTATGATATTGGCTGTTGGTCTTTCATAGATGGCTTCTATCAGTTTGAGGTAGAGACCATCTATTCCAATTTTTTATAGGGTTTTTATCATAAATGCATGTTAGATTATGTCAAATGCTTTTTCTGCACCTATGGAGATAATCATATGGTTTTTGTCCTTGGCTCTATTGATATAGTGTATTACATTAATTGATTTTTGTATATTGAACCATCCCTGCATCCCTGGGATGAATCCCACTTGATCAGGGTGTATGATCTTCTTGATAATCTTCTGCATTCTGTTTGCCAGTATCTTATTAAGGATTTTTGCATCTATGTTCATTAGTGAGATTGGCCTATAGTTCTCTTTTTCAGTTGGGTCTTTCTCTGCTTTGGGGATCAAGGTGATGCTTGCTTCCAGGAATGAATTTGGGAGGATTGCTTCCCTTTCAATTTCACTGAAGAGTTTAAACAGTAGTGGCAGCAGTTCCTCTCTAAATGTCTTGTAGAATTCAGCAGTGAAGCCATCAGGGCCCAGGCTTTTCTTAGTTGATAAGTTTTTAATTACATTTTCAATTTCATTGGTTGATATTGAGTTGTTCAGAATTTTTAGGTCTTCTTCGTTCAACTTTGGTAATTCATATGTATCTAGGAATCTGTCCATTTCTTCTGTGTTGTCCATCTTATTGGCATATAGGTTCTGGAAGTAGGTATTGATGATCATCTGGATTTCGGCTGGGTCTGTTGTAATTTCACCTTTTTCCTTCCTAATTGCATGGATTTAGGCCTTTTCTTTCCTTTTTCTGACAAGGTTGGCTAAAGGTTTGTCAATTTTGTTGATTTTTTCGAAGAACCAACTCTTGGCTTCATTGATTTTTTTGTATCATTCTGTTCGTCTCCATTGCATTGATTTCTCCTCTGATCTTTATAATTTCCTCCCTTGTATGAGCTTTGGGGTTGTCCTGCTCTTCTTTTTCTAGAAGCTTGAGGTTCAGCATCAGGTTGGTTAATTGGTCTTATTCTGTTTTCCTAATATGAGTATTCACTGTTTTGAATTTCCCTCATAAGACTGCTTTCATTGTGTCCCATAGATTCTGATATGTTGTATTGTCATTGTCATTTAATTGAAGGAACTGTCTGATTTCTTCTTTAATTTCCTGTGTGACCCATGGGTTATTCAGAAGTGTGTTGTTCAATTTCCACATGTTTATGAAATTTTTTGAGTTTCTTTTGCTATGGATCTCCAATTTCATTGCACTATGGTCTGATAATATACAGGGGATAACTTCAATTCCTTTGCACTTACTTCAACATGTTCTATGTGTGAGTATGTGGTCTATTTTTGAGAATGACCCATGTGCAGCTGAGAAGAATGTGTATTCTGATTTTGTGGGGTGGAAGACTCTGTAAACATCTGTTAAATTTATTTGTTCAAGAGTGAGATTGAGTTCTAGTATTTCATTACTTATTTTTTGTCTAGTTGATCTATCTATTTGTGACAGTGAGGTGTTGAGGTCCCCCACTACAATTGTATTAATGCATATATGACTTTTCATGTCCGTTATTATTTGTTTTATATAGTTGGGTGCACTAGTGTTTGGTGCATAGATATTTATGATTGTCATCTCTTCCTCTTGGATTGTTCCCTTTACAAGGATGTAGTGTCCTTCTTCATCTCTCTTAATCAGCGTTGGTTTGAAATCTACTTGATCTGCAAAGAGGAGAGCTACTCCTGCTTTTTTTCGGGTTCCTGTCCCATGGAGTATTGTTTTTCACCCTTTAACTTTCAGTCTATGAGTTTCCTTTTGAATGAAGTGTGTTTCTTATATGCAGCATATTGTTGGATTTTGCTTCTTGACACATTCTGCCAGTCTATTTCTTTTGATTGGTGAATTGAGACCATTAACCTTGATGGTTATAACTGAAACGTATTGACTTGTCATTGCCATGACTTTTTCTTTTTGTTGCATTCTCCCCCTTTACATTTAATTTCTTGTCATGCCAGATGGGTTCATTCTGCTTTGCTTCCTGGGGTTGTGATCCTCAATGTCTGTTCCTAGGATATTGTGTAAAATTGTTTGGAGTGCTGGTTTGGTATTCACGAAGTTCCTAAGGTGCTCTTTGTCATGAAAGTATCTTATTTCTCCATCCATTTTGAAAGATAGTTTTGCAGGGTACATCAATCTGGGTTGGAGGCTGTTTTCTTTTAGGGCTTGGAATATATCAGTCCAAGCTCTTCTTGCCTTGATGGTTTGTGTTGAGAAGTCTGCTGTGATTCTGATGGGCTTTCCTTTGTATGTGATTTGTTTCTTTTCTCTGACTGCTTGGAGAACTTTGTTCTTCTGTTGTGTTTCTGGAATCTTAACAATTATGTGCCTATGTGTAGGTTTTTTTTGATCAAGGCTATTTGAAGTCCTATATGCCTCACTTATCCATATGTCAAGCTCTTTTCCCCTGCTTGGGAAGTTTTCTGCCATTATTTCTGTGAAGAGATTTTTTTATGTCATCTCCACTCTCTCCTGTTTCTTCATTGAGCCCAATCAGTCTTATGTTATTCTTCTTTGCATCATCTAGCAGCTGCTGGATTGATTTCTCAGGTTCCCTTATAATTTTGAAGCAATTTTTCTTTTCCTGGTCACTAATTGCAATCTTATCTTCTATATCTGAAATTCTGTCCTCACATTGGCTCATTCTGCTGTGTAGACTTTCAATGGAGTTTTTCATCTCCTGGAAATCTATTTGCATCTGTTTTATGGATTCCATTTGTTTCTTATGTTGAGATCCCATCATTTTCCTGAGCTAGTCTCTAGATTTATTAATCATGTCTTGCACTAGGGGCACAATTTCTCCTGTTATCTGAGAAATTATTTCTGATTTCATTTTTTCCAGATCCCCTTTTTCTGCCAGTTCAGTGGGTCTAGGTGGTTGAGTATCAGAGTGTTCCATCTCATTTCCTTTTGGGGTTGCTGTAGGTGACCTGGAAGTCTGGTTTTGAGACTTATTTACGTGTTTTCTCATTTCAACTGGGGTGGGGGGCTGTTAGCGCCTGCACGGATTACCTCCTCTGAGCTGGGTGAGGTGGGCCAGGGGCTGCGAGCAGTGGTAGAGATGGTGACCCAAAAGCCCTTTCCTGTGGGCTGGAAGCAGCCGGAGGGATGGTGGCCAGGAAATCCCTTCCTCTGGACCAGGAGCAGTGGGATGGTGGCTCAGAAGCCCCTCCCTCTGGGCCGGGAGTGGTGGGAGGGATGGTGGCCCGGAAGCCCCTTCCTCTGGGCCAGGAGCAGTGGGACGATGGCTCAGAAGCCCCTACCTCTGGGCCGGGAACAGTGGGACTCAGTACCTTGGTCTGGTGGTCTGGTGTCCTCTGCGTCTTTGTAGTGTGGAATCAGGTGGCTGCCTGTCTGCAGCGGGGTGATTCAGCCTGTCTGGGTCAGTCTCTTTAATGAACATAGAAGTAAAAATCCTCAACAAAATTTTGGCAAGTAGAATGCAGTACATTATTAAGAAGATGACATAGGCCAGGGACGTAGCTCAGTGGCACAGTGCCTGCCTGGCAAGTGCAAGGTCCTGAGTTTGATCCCTGGTACAAAAGAAAAAAAGAAAAGATGACACATCATGATCAAGTAAGTTTCATCTCAGAGATGAAGGGTGGTTCAACATATGTAAGTCAATAAATATAATACATCGCTTAAACAAGAGCAAGGTAAAAAAAAACCTACATGATTATATCAATAGATGCAGAAAAGGCTTTCAATAAAATCCAACACCCCTTCATGATTAAAAACCCCAAAGAAAACAGGTATAGAAAGACCATACCTGAGTATGATAAAGGCTATGTATCAGAAACCAATAGCCAGCATTATACTAAATGGAGAACAACTAGAAGCATTCACCTTAAAATTAGGAAAAAGACAAGGATGTCCACTATCACCTCTTCTACTCAACATAGTACTTGAAACATTAGCTGGAGCAATTAGGCAAGAGAAAGAAATAAAAAGGATACATATAGGAAAGGAAGAACTCAAATTATCATTATTTGCAGATGACATGATACTCTACATAGAAGACCCAAAGAACTCTACCAAAAATTCTTAGAATTAATAACCAACTTCACCAAAGTAGCAGGACAAAAGATCAACACACAAAATTCATTAGCACTAGTGTACACTGACAATGAATGGGATGAGAAGGAAATTATGAAAACACCATTCACAGTTGCTTCAATAAAAATGAAATAAATAGGAATTTACCTACCCAAGAAAAGAAAAGACATCTACAAAAAAAATATACAGTATTCTAATGAAGGAGATTGAAGAGTACTATGGAAAATGGAAAGATGTTCCTTGCTCCTGGATAGGCAGAACCAATATTGTCAAAATGGGCATACTTCTAAAACCGTTATACAGATTCAGTGCAATCCCAATCAAAATAGCAGCACTATACTTTACAGTTCTAGAGAAAACAATCATAAAATTCATATGGAACCAGAAGAGACCCAGAATAGCAAAAGTAGTTTTGGGCAATACGAGCAAAGGAGATGCCATAGCAATACCTGACTTCAAGGTATACTACAAAGCAATAGCAATAAAATGGTGGGGTACTGGAACAGCAACAAAAAAGGCATGGGTCAATGGAACAAACTTGAGGATATAGAATCCTCCTTAGACAAATTCAACTATTTCATCGTTGATAAATGGTCCAAAAGCACATTTGGAAGAAAAGTAGCTTATTCAACAAGTGGTATTGGGAAAACTGGTTATTTGTTTGTAGAAGAATGAAACTGGACCCTTATCTCTCACCATATACTAAATTAAAATCAAAATGGATCAAAGAGACTTTCAGGAAGTGATGGAATGGCGAGCAGCAGAGGAACAGCCTCTCTGATATTTGGAATCCAGTTGCTGGAATATAGCAATTTGAGGAAGAAAAAGAGGAGGGAAGCGTGTCTCCAAGACCAAGCAAGGATCTGAAGTGAAAATTAGAGCTGATCAGGAGAGCAAAGAGAGGGACCAAAACATGGAGGAGAGAGGTGGCAAGTGATGCTTTCTCCCTGAGCCCTGGCTCATGGCATGAAAGTGGTAGCTCAAACCTGCAGAGGTATGATGACTACTAGTGACCCAGAGGCCTCCATGGAGACACACACCAGTAGAACAGAGCAGTGGATGCTGTGGACTGCAGTGGCTAGTGAGTTATTCAGGTTCAGACACCTTCCAGGAGAGGTGATTGGCCTGTAGGAATTTTGGAAAGGGGCCAACAGAAATCAGAACTCAGAGCAGCTCCAGGTTGGCTCCATCTAGTGGCTCAAAGTGTCAGGATGAAGCATAACTGAGTTCAAGCCAGCAGGAGGTCAGGGAGCCAAGTTCAAACCAGCAGTGAGCCAAGTTCAAATTGGCAGGAGACATTTGGAGTGTTGTGGGCTGAAAAATCTCAGGTCCAAGCCTCACAGTCTCACGATCAGAAGAAGCCTGAAATTCAGTGGAACTGAAGGGCCAGGTTTGCTGGGATAATCCACCATCATAATTCTACTGCTGGCTTGCTGGAATCAATCAACATGGATCTGGACTCTGTCTGCTGCCTCTGTCTACCTGTGATAGCAGAGACACACCCTGAAGTAGACATTTTTTTCTCTGCTTCTCTTCTTTTCTTTGCTATTTTATGTATTTAAATTTGTTTAATTTTTAAATTTTCTATTTTTTTCTATTTCATTATTCTTGTTTCTATGAGCGAGAACATTGTATCTAGATTTTTTATTTGTTTGGTTCTTATTTCTGTTTCTTCCTTCTTTCTTTTCCTCCTGTCTTCTTTACCAGTTCCCAAGTTTGTCCTCAAGCCTTACTTCTAATCCCTTTCTCTTGTTTTATTTCTCCATTTTTTCCCTACTCTCCATTTTTCCCTCAAGCCTTACTTCTAATCCCTTTCTCTTGTTTTATTTCTCCATGTTTTCCCTTTTAAATTTTCTCTCCTGAGGGTAAAATTGCCATAATAAGGGGATATTTACTGTACACAATTTTCTGATTTGTTTTAAATTTGGTTATAAAAAAAATTTTGGTTATAAAGCTACAAATCAAATCTTGTTCATAGGTTAAAGATGGCAAATTAATAGTCACCACAGTTTGTCATTTTCTAGGGTGTATTTGATGTTATTGTTATTTCCAATTGTGCAACTTTAGTCAAGGTGACATAATTGTTCTAATCAGTTGTTCTTCCTTGTATGCCAAAACTGAGATTGCCTGAGGGTCATAAACAATATTATAGACCAGTGCCAAAAAACCAGAGGTTGGGCCAAATAGAAATCAATTTCTCATGCCCAATAAATTGAAGAGGTAGGAACTTGCAACAGACTCAAAACTCAAAACCCAACTATACCTGGAAGGCATCTCTGATAAGTAGTCATTTCCTAAGGGTTCTTGATACTAGCTATAAAGATACCTACCACAACAATTTACAAGCATCAACACAAGAATTAAACTAAAAACACAAATAGAAATGAGTGACCTGTCTTGCAAGTGCAAGGTCCCGGTACCAAAAAACAAAAAAACAAAATAGAAATGAGAAGATATGGAAGCAAGATACAACCCCAGACTTCCAGCTCACCAAAGGCAAACACGGGGGCAATGAGGTAGAACAATTTGAAAGCCACTCAACTGGACTCTCTGAAGTGGTAACAGTGGAAATAAGAAAGCAGATGAGTGAGGCTCTAGAAAAAATCAAATCAGAAATAATTTCTTGGATAACTTCAGAGATAATGGCCATAATGAAGGGCATGATTAGTGAATCTAGAGAAGATACAGATTAAAAAATAGAAGAGCTTAGTAAAATGATGGAAACCATGAATACCCTACATAGGAAAGAAATGGAATCCCTGAAACAGATTCAATCAGATATCTAAGAGATTAAAAATTCTTTTGAAATTATGGCAGAATGAACCAGTGTGAGGACAGAATATCAGATCTAGAATACAGAATGGCAGATAGAAATCATGAAAAGAAAGATTTCTTAAAAATAACAAGGGACCACAAAAAAATCAATCCAACAGCTGCTAAATGATGCAAAGAAGGAAAACATAAGATTAATTGGAGTCAATGAAAAAGCAGGAGATAGCACAAACAACATAAAAAACTGTTCACAGAAGTAATGACAGAAAACATTCCAAGCATGGAAGAATTTGACATATAGATAAGTGAGGTATATAGATCTCCAATTAGCCAGGGTCAAAAAAACAATCTACCCCAAGGCATATATAATAGTCAGGATTCCAGAAATTCAACATAAAAACAGAATATTAAAAGCTGTTAGAGGGCCAGGGATTTAGCTCAGTGGTTCCACCCCCTGACTTGCAAGCACAAGGACCTGAGTTCGATCCCTGGTACCAAAAAAAAAAAAAAAAGCTGTTAGAGAAAAGAAACAAATCACTTATAAAGGAAAGCCCATCGGAATTATAGCAGACTTCTCAACACAAATCCTTAAGTCAAGGAAAGCCCTGGAAACCTCCAGGGATTTAGCTCAGTGGTTCTGCCGCCTGCCTCACAAGCCCAAGGACCCAAGTTAGATCCCTAGTACCCAAAAAACCCCCCTCCAACACAGATTGATGTACCCTGTAAAACTATCTTTCAAAATTGATGGAGAAGTAAGATACTTCCATGACAAAGAACACCTGGAGAAATTCATGACCACCAAACCAGTACTCCAAAATATTCTGAAGGACATTCTAGAAAGAGATAATAAAGATTACAACTCCATGAACCCCAACAAAATGAACCCACCAGACAAGGCAAATAATTAAACAAAGGAGGAAGAAAGGGAACCAACAACAGGAAAACAACATGATTAGGATAAGTCAATAAATATCAATTATAACCATCAGTGTAAATTCTCAATTCACCAATCAAAAGGAAAAGACTGGCAGAATGCATCAAGAAACAAGATCTGACAATAGGTTGCATACAAGAAACACATTTAACTCAAAAGGAAAGAAAAAAGTTCAACACCCATTCATGATAAAAAAGAAAACCCTACAGAAAATTGAAATAGATGGTCTTTATTTCAATCTGATAAAAGCCATCCATGACAAACCAACAGCCAACATCATATTAAATGGTCAAAAAGTGAAAGCTTTCACTCTAAAATCAGGAATAAAACATGGATGTCCACTGTTACCACTCTTATCCAATATAGTTCTGGAAACATTATCCGGAGCTATGTTAGACAAGAGAAAGAAATAAAAGGAAAGGAAGAAATTAAATTATTATTTGCAGATGACATGATACTCTACATAGAAGACTCCAAAAACTTCACCAAAAGACTTCTAGATTTACTAACCAAATTCAGTAGTGTAGCTGGATACAAATTCAACACTCAAAAATCAATAGCATTCAACACAAACAAACTCACTGAGAGAGAAACTAGAGAAACCATACCTTTCACAATAGCATCCCCAAAAATGAAGTACTTAGAAATCAATCTGATGAAGGAAGTAAAAGACTTTTACATTGAATGGTACAGTGCTCTGAAAAAGAAGATCAAAGAGGATATCAGAAAATGGAAATACATCCCTTGTTCTTGGGTATGATGAATGAGTATAGTGAAAATTGCCACATTCTCAAAATTATTTTACAATTTTGTTTGTTTTAATGCAATCCTGATCAAAATACCAACAGCATACCTCACAGAATAAGAGAAAACAATCCTAAAATTCATTTGGAACCAGAAGAGACCTAGAATAGCAAAAGCAATTCTGAGCAACAAAAGCAAAGCAGAGGGCATCACATACTTGACTTGAAATTATACTATGAAGCTACAGTGATAAAAACAGCATGGTACTTGCAAAAATAACAGACTGGAGGATCAATGGAACAGACTAGAAGATACAGAGACAACTCCAAACTCTCAGCTACCTTATCTTTGAAAAAGGGGCCAAACACCTTCACTGGAAGAAAGATAGACTCTAATATATGGTTCTGGAAAAACTGGCTTTCCACTAGTCGAAAGACTAATACTAGATCCGTATCTCTCACCATGCATTAAACTGAAATCAAAATGGATCAAAGATCTAAATATTAATACAGAAACACTAAATTTGCTGAAGACAGAATAGGTAGAACTCTTGTAGGCAAAGTCTTTATGAACAAAACCCCAGGCACATGAGAAATATCACAAAGAATCAACAACTGTGATCTCATTTTTATTAAAAAGCTTTTGCGTGGGCTGGGGATTTAGCTCAGTGGTTCCACTGCCTGCCTTGCAAGTGCAAGGTCCCGAGTTCAATCCCCAGTACCAAAAAAAGAAAAAAAAAAAAAGCTTTTGCATAGTAGATGTAACCACCAACAGAGTGAAGAGACACCTCACAGAGTGGGGAAAATTTTTTGCCAACTGTTCCTCAAAGGATTAGTATCTAGAATATATAAAGTACTCAAAAAAATCAAACCCCTCAAATTTAAAGACCCAATCCAAAAATGGGCATCTGAAATAGACACTTCTCAGATAAATATATGAAAAAATATTCAACATCATTGGTCATTTGAGAGATGCAAATTAAAACAACACTAAGATTCCATCTCACTCCTGAACATGGCTATCATCAAGAAATCAACCAGTAACAAATACTGGAGGGGCTGTGGGAAAAAGGAATCTTTATCCACTGTTGGTGTGAATGTAGACTGGTAGAACCACTGTGGAAATTAGAGTGGAAATTCCTCAAAGAATTAAACTAGAGGTTTGATTTGACCCAGATATTCCTCTTCTTTGTATCTTCCCAAATGAATTAAAAGTGTCATATCACAGCAATGTATGCACACCCATATTCATAGCAACACAGTTTGTAATAGCTAAAACTTGGAAACAGCCCAAATGCCCATCAACCAATGAATGGATAAAAAAGATGTAGTTTTTTTATACAGTAGAGTACTGCTCAGCCATAAAGAAGGATAAACTTGAGACATTTCTAGGATAATAGATATACTCTGAGACCATACTAGTAAGTGCAATACATCAGACACATATGTTCAAATATTGCATGGTTTCTCTGGTGTGAGAAACTAAAAGTGTAAATAAGGACTAAAATGTATAATAGATATTGTGAAATAGGAAGAAAATATTCAAATGGGAAGGGGAGATAGGGAACAAGGTAAGGAAAGGAAGGAAGGGAAAAGGAAAAAAGAGAATAGAAGAAAAATGGAAACAAAGCTTTTGTAAATAAGGAGGGGAAGAGGAGTTGAAGGGAGAAGAGGAAGGGAAAGGGGAAAAAAAGAAGAATCAAGATATATCCTGTATAGGTACAAATTCCATATGATGAATGTTATTATGTATATCTAAAATGTACTATAAAATTAATTTTTAAAAATGGATCAAAGATATAAACATTAAAACAGAAACATTAAACCTACTGGAAGATAAAATAAAGTAAAACAGTGGAAGATGTAAGTGTAGCAAATGATTTTTTTTTTTTTTTTTTTTTTTTTGGAGTACCAGGGATCAAACTCAGAACCTTGCACTTGCAAGGCAGGAGTGGCACCACTGAGCTAAATGCTCAGCCCCCTTTAAATGATTTTCTAAATAGAATTTCAATCACACAAGAAATAGCAGCAAGGACATTGAGGCCATACTCTTAAGTGAAATAAATAGGACACATGTGTAAATACCGATTAGTTTCTCTAGTGTAAGAAACTGAAAGTAGGGCCAGGGATTTAGCTCAGTGGTTTCGTCGCCTGCTGCGCAAGCACAAGGACCCAAGTTCGATCCCCCATACCAAAACAACAACAACAACAACAAAACCTGAAACTGAAAGTGTAAATAAGGGCTAAAAGGTATAATAGATAATGTGAAAAGGAAGAAAAGGGGCAAAGGGGAAGGGGAAGTGGGAGGGGTAGGGGAAAGGAAAGAAGGGAATGGAATTAACATGAGAAAATGAAAAATGGAAACAAAGTCTTTGTAAAATAGGGAGTGATGGAGGGGTTGAAGGGAGGGCAGGGGAATGGGGGGAAAAAATAAGAACCAAGATAGATTATGTAAAGGAGCAAATTTCCAATGATGAATGTCATTATATTGTATACCTAAAATATACCAATAAAATTAATTTTAAAAATAAAAATAAAAAAGAATCAACAAATGGTGTTATATTAGACTGAAAAGCTTCTGTACAGCAAAAAGATCAATCAGTAGAGTGAAGAGACAACCTACAAAATGGGCAAAAAATTTTGCCAGCTACTCCTCAGACAGAGAACTAATATCTAGACTAGTCAAAGAACTCAAAAAAAATTAAACCCCTTAAAATGAAAGACCCAGTTAAGAAATGGGCAATAGAAATGAACAATACTTCATGGAAGAAGAAATACAAATGGTCAACAAATATATGAAAAAAATGTTTACCACCTCTGGCCATTAGAGAAAAGCAAATTAAAACAATACAAAGATTCCCTTGTACTCTGGAAAGAATGGCAATCATTAGGAAATCAAACAATAACAAATGCTGGCACGGTTGTAGTGAAAGAGGAACCCTCCTGGATTGTTAGTGGGAATCCAAACTAGTACAGCCATTATAGAAATCACTATGGAGATTTCTCAAAGAACTGAAATTAGAAATACCATACAACCCAGCTATCCCCCAGAAGTATCTTCCCCAAAGAGCTAAGTCATCATGCTACAGTGACACATATTTATACCAATGTTAATAGCAGCAAAATTTGTAATAGCTAAACTCTGGAAGCAGCTTGTATACCCATCAACAGACAACTGGATAAAGAAAATGTGGTATTTATATATAATAGAATACTACTCAGCTATAAAGAATGACATAATTGAGGCATTTTTAGGAATATGAATGCACCTGGAAAATATAATTTTTTTTTTGTACCAGGGATTGAACTCAGGACCTTGTGCTTGCAAGGCAGGCGGTGGAACCACTGAGCTAAATCCCCAGCCCCCTGGAAAATATAATGTTGAGTGAAATAAACTAGACATACAAGCCTAAATACCATATGGTATCTCTCATTTGAGTGTGCCAGAGTACAAACAAAGAAAAAATGATAAAGGATGGGACAGAAAGGGGACAGATCTCTTGCAATAGGGAAGTGGTCCAAGGGAACAAGGGTGAGGGGTGAAGAGGAAGGGAAAGGGAAATGAGATGAATAAAGATATGCCATTACAATAACCTAATAACCTCAATTAATGTAAATACTGTATATCATAACATGAGCTAAGACAAATAATATTAACAAGTATGAAAAAGAGGGTAGGAGAACCGGGGGGGGGGGGAAAGGGATTTTTAAAAAAAGAAACAAACTGTAATGTGCAACCACTTCCCAAGATGATAGTAAACTGCTTGAACTGCAAATATGTACTAATAAAAAGACCAAAAAAAAGGCAAGAATGATGGCAAGAATGTTCAAAACAAGGGGAAGTTTTTTTCGGGCAAGGGGGGTACCAGTGATCGAACTCGGGTCCTTGCGCTTGCACAGCAGGCGGCAAAACCACTGAGCTAAATCCCCAGCCCAAGGGGAAGTATTTTAAGAGGGAGTAATAGCAATGTGTCTTTCACCAAAATAAATTTTTAAATATTCATAATATTTTTCAATCACCACCTTGTATAGTGAAAAATTGAAGTAAAATTAGCACACCTCAGTGGCATATGCCTATGATCCCAGGTACTCAGGAGGCTGAGGATCACCAAGCTTGAGCCCAGCCTGGGAAAATTAATAAGACCCTGTCTCAAAAAAAAGAAAGAGGGCTGGAAATATAACTTAGTGTAGAGTGTTTCCCTACCATGTTTGAAGCCCTGGGTTCAATCCTCAGCACTACAAAAATAAACAAAGTATAATTGGACATGGATACTTTTCAGTCAGAGTTGGCACCCAGCAGCCCTTCTGCAAGCTTTCATCAGAGCTGGCCCAGGAGCTACCTGTGCCCTTCTCCATTAGCATAGGACACAAGTACTAAAAAGGAACCAGAGGAAATCTGGCCCAACCTCTTTCTTTGCTCTCCCTCTGTTTTATTAGTGAGCAAAGGGATACACAAAAGATCTCATCAAAGCCTTTCTATGCATGAAAGCTCCAAACTGTTATGTTAATAATAATAATAATGATAATGATAAATGTATTGAGAAGACTTTGCTAATATTCTACAGGCTGGATGTTGAGTGAATATTGATTCAAAAATAAAAGGCTTTCAAATGAAATGTTTCTCAATGTCCCTCTCTGCTGTCCGTTTTTCAATGCCATCCTAAATAAATAAAATATTCTACTCCAAACATTTCATTTTTAAACACAAGATCTTTTAGCAGGCTAGGGTCTTTTAAAAAAAACAAATACATACATACAGAATTAGGTTTGTTTTCAGTGCCTTTCTTTTCTCAACCCATATAATAACAGTATTCTCATGTATATAGTTCATATGAACCAAGTAGGTAGGAAGGATTTTAAAGTCTAGGTTAAAATATATCTTTAATAAGTGATTTCTTGTAATGTTTATGTCTTGGCTGTGATCATCATTATCACCATCACTACAAATGTCTGAACTGGACTTAAAGTTTACAAATTATTTCTAAATGTAGTATCTTTCTTCATAGTTGCCTTACTATGCCATTTTGTTGAGAAGAAAACTGAGGGTCATGAAGACTAAACAATTTGCCTAGGATCTTGCTGCCAGTTCAGATATAGAGCCAGGGCTCAATCTCAAATCTGCCAACTCTGCATTGTTTATTGTCTCTTCCAACATAAGTGCTGTTCTGTTTCTTTTGTTGCTGGGCTTTGGAAGTAGTGACTTTTGGCTTGACTTAGAAAATCCAGGTTTAATTTGAAACTAAACTATTGAGTTTCCCAAAGCTTCAACAGATCAAGCTGGGGGTGCAAACTCAGCTAGGGCACTCTCCAATCTCATTTCCCAGTTGTATGCCTTTTTAAAGTTGGTCACTGAACCTTAAGAACATCCTTTCGAAAAATCAAAATTGGCATTCAAGTTCAAGGAGACAGAGACAGGGAGAATATAGATCTTAGGATTTCCTCTGTATTACAATTAGTGACATGGAAGCCAATGTCTCTTTCTGATCACTAAATGTTTAAAAATTCTTTGAAAATATGAACAACATCCTCAGTTGGGAGAAAACAAGCCTAAGTAACAGAGGGCAAGCCTGGATGTTACTCCATTTCTGTTACTATAACAAAATACCCAAGACTGGTAACTTTATAAAGAAAAGAAGCTTATTTAGCTCACAGTTGTGAAGGTTCAAGGGCTTAACACTGGTATCTGCTCAGCTCATGGTGGATGGCTCTACAACAGTGGGAGCACTTTTGGGAAGAAGAGATCATATCCTGACACAAGAAGCCAGAGAGCAATTTAGGGGTTTGAGGCTGGGCTTGCTCTTATAACAACTTGCTCTCTCTAGAACTCAGGGTCCGTGAGAATTACCTTAATCCCATCCAATGGTGGTGCCTTCAATGACCTAATGACCTCCCGCTGGGTCCCACTCCTTCAAGATCCGACCCCCTCTACTCTACCACACTGAGGAACAGGCCTCCAACATGAGTTCTTGGGAAACAAAGTGCATCCAACTCAAAGCAGGAAGTATCTAATAAAAAACTCAGAACACCGAGCTGGATTCAAATTCTGCATTCTGGGGTTTTAAACCTATAAGGTATTGTGTTTCAGACAGTAAGCACATAAGCAGGGGGCAAATATCTGCATGGTTAAAAGATCCCAAGTTCAGTCACAGAGGGCAGGAAAAGGAGGTATGTGGGTATTTTTCAGTACCCCTGGGGCAGGGCTGTTAGATTTAGAAAATTTAAAAGTACAAGTGGGTGTGGTGGCACACACCTGTAATCCCAGCACTCTGAGATGGTGAGGTAGTCTAGTTCAAGTTCAAGCCTAGCAGGGATTTAGCTCAGTGGTTCCGCTGCTGCCTGCCTCGCAAGTTCAAGGTCCCAAGTTCATCCCTGGTACAAAAAAAAAAAAAAAGAACAAGCCTAGCATGGGCAACTTAGCCTATCAGTGAGACCTTATCTAAAAATTAAAAAATAAGGGCTGGAGATGTAGCTCAGCATGAGGGCCCTGGCTTCAATTCACACACAGCACTGCAATAAAATAAATAAACAAATAAGATACTTGATATTTGAATTGCTAATGAACAACTATTTTGTAGTACAGTATGAAGCATGCAATATTTGGTACATTTTTATACTAAAAAAAAGTATTGTTTATCTGAAATTAGATTTAACTTGGCACCCTGTATTTTATCTGGCTGCCATCTGCCCTGGAGGCTAATCTCCAGGGAAGCCCTGAGCCAGGTTCAGAGGATACTTGTTTGGGAACATGATGACAAGCCCAAAACTAGCACTGAGCTAATATAAGCAAGTCTGAATTAAGTTGTATACATGCATCTTTTTCATGTATTTCATCATTGCTTGGGCCTTTGTCTTTGATTAAAAGTCTCTATAAACTATGCCTGAATACCATGGTGTTAATCACAAACCTCCTGAAGTATTTTCATATTGTGTGTAATAAATGCCCATATACTTAGTATTTAAAGTGAGAACTACTCACCACAATATTTAGTTAAAATTACAAAGGGAGTACAAATTAAGCCATCATTTTGTTAAGGTGTATATTATAAGTCTTATTTAATTTCCCTGTGTTCTCATATGCGTGTGGGTATAACTGTTGTGTCAAGACTTTTCACTGATAAAGTATTTCAATTAGCTACTAAAAGAAATACACTTAAGGAGTTACAACTGATGTACATTTGGGCTAAATACCTATAATCAGAGTTGTTTCTCACCTGAGTCCCTTTTGCTGATGTTATGTAACAAATGGCCCTGATTGCTGGCAAAAACTCACTTAACAGGTTCACATTTGGGTGGTAATCTCATAAAAATAAAATAATGATTCACATGTACTTCCAAAAAGAAACTGACACTGAATAAAGGCTAGATAAGTTGCACGGTCACTTTGTTACATTTGAAAGTTTCATTTCAAAATCAGGTTTTTCTCAGGCCCTTTCCACAGGACTGATTTGAGACCAGCTGAGGGATTTAAATGACATTGGTGGGTGCTGGTAGAGGGAGTGGTTTTAAAAAAACTTGGTGCCACTTACCTTCATCTTCACCTACCTCCATGCTCCCAGCTTCCAGAGTAAGCAGGGCTTATCTCCCAGCCAGAGCCTCATGGACATAAATGACTAAGAGGAGCTGAAAGGCAGCGCAGTCATACTAGCAGTGAGGAGATCCCTGCAGAGGTATCCAGGGGAGTAAAGCACCCTTCATCCATCAGCAGCCTTTTCTGTCCTTGTGTGACTTGTGTGATGATTATCACTCTTCAACAACCTCCTAACACTGTCATTTATAATCATGAAATATCAACCTTTTCCTCATAACTTATTAATCCTCTACTACCTTCTTGCAAAATGTCCTAATTTCAGTTCATGGAAGTGACCAGAGAATTCTCAAGATCTAATTCTATCCAATACCTTTCCCCAAGTGACCTTAATATGATGTTCTGCAGAATTTATGGAGCACATCCTTGTTAAAGAAAAGTAGCATTTTTTACAACAAGGCAGCTAATTTCTATTATTTATAACTCAGCAAAAGATCTTTATTTAAAGCATAAAGTAAAATTTTGCATTGTTCATCTTCATGACTTCAGCAGGTCAACTCATGGTGTGGACAAATCATGGATTTACTACCAAGTCACCATGGAAAATCTGAGGTGGTCACTCTGAACAACCTTGCCAATAGGAAGTTTAAAGAATAAAATATACTCCTAAAATCATTCTCATGTCTTATTTTTAAGTACCAGGGTTTGTGCTGAGTTACATTCCCAGTCTTTTTTGTATTTTGAGACAGGATCTCACTAAATTGCCCTGGCTGGAACTTGTGAACTTCCCGTTTCAGCCTCCCTGAATGCTGAGATTACAGGTGTGCACTACCATGCCTGGCTTGTTCCCATGCCTTACATACGTCCTTTTTACAAGAATTTCCATTTCTGAGAACTTTGTAGTGCTCCACCTAAGTCCTGGTCAAAACCATTTCCATGAGACAGTGGTCTATGCATGTGGTACCAAAATCTAGTGGTCACAGAGGTTTCCTTTTCCTGTTCAGAGCACCCTTGTCTAGCCCTAGGTGATTTTCTTTATCCTAAGTAAATGTAGTGAAGCACTTCTGAACACCTCAGAAAATGCAAAGTTTGGGGAGGAAGAAGTTTACTTTAAAATTTAAACCAGACACACCTATAATCCCAGCTACTTGGGAGGCTGAGGGAGGAAGATCACAAATTTGAGGTCACCCTGTGCAACTTATGAGATCCTGTCTCAAAATAAAATAAAAAGGGATGGGATGTAGTTCAGTGGTAGAGTGCTTGCCTACCATGTGGGAAGCCCAGGATTCAACTCCCAGTATTGCAAAAAACAAAAGCAAAAAATCGCCCAGAAATTTAAAATTATGTGGTAAGTTTTTAAATAATCATTCACATGACTCAAAAAGTAAAATTGTATTTTACCCCTTTTTTTTTATTCATTCCCCCAATCCCTGATGCCCCCTACAGGTTAGTGCTTGCATTGGTCTCTTTCACTGTCTTCCAGTGTCTTTAGGTACATCACTTAACAACAAGGACACATTCTGAGAAATGTGTCATTAGGCGATTTTGTCAGTGTGGGAACATAAAGGATGCTTACACAGACTTAGATGGCACATAGGCTAATGACTCGACATGACCCCTTGATGCAATCAAGAGCTGCCTAGAGGAGGCATATGCAGCTGCTGGTGCCACATGGCACAGTGTCTTACAGTAAGCTCTTTTTTTAAACATAATAGTACACTCTGGAATAACTACAAAAATATAGTAGAGTAAATACATGAGCCAGTAACAGTCATTTATCATCATTATCAATTACTGCACTTTTTGTATAGCTGCATGTCCTGTGCTATCATTGGACTAGCAGCACAGTGGGGTTGTTGACAAAGCATAACCTTAAATGTGTGAGCAGTGTGTTGATGCTCCAATGTTGCAATGGCCATGATGTCACTGGGCATTAGGAATTTTTCAACTCCATTGTAATCTTTGACACCACCATTGTCTATGTGATCCCTCATTGACTGAATCATCATTATTCTGCACATGACTGTATATACAAATAAAGATTAATATATATTCTTAGTTCCTAGATTTGTTACACAAAAGACAATATATACTATGCACATTCTGTAGCTTGTGGTTTTCTTATAAAATATATCCTGGAGATCACTCATGTTAGTACACAGAGAACACTTATTAAATGACATAGAGCATCCTTTCTTAATCCTCATCATCACATACAAGGCTGTGGTGAACTTGCCTATAAATCCTTTTGTATATGCACAGATGTATCTGTAGGGTAAATTTCTAGAACTGGGATTTCACAGAATTTTGATTAAATATCTCTGATTTAACACATATCAAAGAGTGGCCTGTAGATGGTTAGTGTTATCTCACTGTTTTCTCACTATTTTATGAGCTTTTGGAAGGTACAAAATGTGTTTCATTTATCTTTGCTTTTATAGCCCTACTATGGGGCCTAGCATTTTAATGCTGAATACAAACTAAACTTCCTAGTGTAACTATAACCTTGAGAATGTTAAAGAAACCTCTTAATTTAAAGGCTGAGATGTAGGTGTAGATTGAGACATTCCCAAGTTTCTATTTCAGGATGAAAAGGGGACTCATAAAACTAAAAGTATTGAATGAAGAGTAGAGGTTTCAAGGATGAGGCTGTCTCTTCAAAGCCAGGGACTGGGTCAATGTCAGATAAATTTCCTGGTTAATCCCAATAGAGAGGTGAGATGGCAGAATGGAGAGGAAGCTTCGAGAGAACTCCTACCCATGAAGATCAGCTGTGGTTTCTGAGAATAGCGCTTCCCAAGAACCCAGGAAAAGATAGGTTAAAAAAAAAGTCTCTGTATTTTCAGAGCCAAATCAATGCAGAGATAGAGATTGTGTGTGTGTGTGTGTGTGTGTGTGTGTGTGTGTGTGTGTGTGAGAGAGAGAGAGAGAGAGAGAGGGAGGAAGGAGGGGAGAGTGAATGGTTCTAGGTAACAAGCTTCTTCTTTGTAACAAGAGCCTGTGTGAAAGGCTCCTGGTTTTACTCTGCAGCCTTCACACCCTTTAGGAGAGCCACTAGCAAAGGGCCTAGAGGAAACTCAGACCTGGTCTTAAGTTGGTGACAGCCATACTTCCCCAGCTATTTCCCTCCCCATCCCAGCGTGGCCTCCAGCACGGATCTACCCTGGCAGGTAGGCACAGGAGTATTCTCTCCCTCCTCCGTGCCACCACTAACAGTGGCAGCTGCCACTGGACTATGTTCAGCCAAGTGTGGAGAGATGAATGGTAAGTCGATGGGTCACACACAGAACTCATGGTAGCCCTTGTCAAAATCCTTGCCTCCCAAAATTATTATGGAAAAGTAAATTGGTACATCTTTGGTTCTATCAATAATGTAGCAATATTATCTCAAAACTGTAAATGTGTTTTTATGTAGAAATTCCACTTCAAGGAATTAATTCTTCAACTGCACTTATAAAAGTACATAAAGGTATGCATGTTTGCTGAAACATTATTTTGAAAAGCAAAGATTAAATAAAAATAACTTAAATATTCATCAGCGTGGTAATGGCTTTATCCATAACATCCATTATGCAATACTCCTTGAAGCTGCTGGGAGAATGAAACAAACCCATGTATAGAGCAGGTAGAAAGAGCCAACACAGACTGAATAAAAGCAAGCTTAAAATAGTAAACATATTATATAATTTTATTTGTGATTTAAAAGCAGATATGCTTTTATATGAATAAAAAAATCTGTTAAAAATATGACTACTAGGGGGCCGGGGATTTAGCTCAGTGGTTCCGCCGCCTGCCTCGAAAGCGCAAGGACCCGAGTTTGACCCCCGTACCAAAAAAAAAAAAAAAAAAAAAGAGCTACTAGTAATGGTCACTATTGTAGACAGGATTGAAAGGACAAGGGAAAGGGAAAAGACTTTTTAAAAACTCTATGTGCTTTCTTGTGTTGCTTTTATAACTACAAGTTCACTTGTAACCAGGCTATTATTTCTGTATAAGTACCGCGCACTAACCAATTGCGCCACTGGAGCTCCTACCAGACTACTATTTCTTCTGTTTCTGTGCTAAATAGGTTATATAGAATTCGGTGATCATTTTTAACTCAGAATAACCATCACTTTAAAACTCTTAAAAGTGTGTTCTTTATGACTCAATAAACAGCTATGGCTGACCTTTTTTGAGGCTCACCAAACCGATTTCAGCTTTGAGGCATATATTCAAAATCGAATTCATGCAGAAAACTCAGTAAAATTTTCGGTGATTACAAAATCAATGTGTTGAGCTCTCAGACTGTTGACGATATTGTTAATAATTTTACTATCACCTTTGAGTCCCACAAACTTCCATTTGTCACTTTCCTGAACACATCTTTTAAGGAATACTTTTTAGTTTTATGTTGTGTTTCCTGCTAGATCTCCTATGCTATGGACTTAGAAATCATGAAAAAAAAAGTCTTGGGCCAGGGATTTAGCTCAGTGGTTCCACCGCTTGCCTCACAAGTGCAAGGACCCGAGTTCGACCCCTGGTACCAAAAAAAAAAAAAAAAAGTCTTATCATATTTTACAAGGTCAGGGAGAAGTGAAGAAGAAAAGATGATCTCATGTCATGCAAGTGTCCTGTTGCTAAAGAAGAGACTGCTTGGTACAGACTTACACAAAGTGGCAGATTCTGATTTAGATTTTCACATTCTGATAATTGGAGCCATTCAGTCAGTCTCTGTGCCTGATCTTGAAGAATGAGAACCTGAGACAAGAAGCAAGAAGATGAGAATATGTCAAGGCAAGAGAAACACTTGGCAGGTACAGTTGGCGATAGCCTCAAGGTACATTCTCTTGTGGCAAGGCTTTAATCAAGAAGCTCAAATGCAGCAGAATATCATTTAGAACATCAATTTCCAGGTCACCTACCTTTTCCAAGACTGCCTGTTGCTAAGATGATGATGTCTTTGGTGACTGATTTAGCAAAATTTTCTGATGTCCAAAAGTGTTAGCAATTTGTCTTTCTGCAATGCAGGAAAAAAAAGCTGTGGAATGTACACATTTATTTAATTGCCTTATTGCATTTTTCCTATCCTCTGTGGGAGAGTACTCTGTGTTTGCAAATGTAAAGAAGCCTATATTTGGGGGGGGGATAGTAAGGTGACAGGTCCATTGTCTAAGCCAATTGATAGACATATCAAGCAAGTAGATAATTTATCTTACTGTAATTATAACTGGTCTAGTTTATGGAAGTGAGCCAAACCTGAAATTTATAAATAATCTTACAAAATTTTCAGGACCAACGCATACTTTTGAGGTTAGCCCAGAAAGCTTTGAGAGTTTCTACTTTATAGCTCAACGCTAATGCACAGTAATCCCTCAAGTAAGGCAAAGGGGGAATTAAAAGATCAGCAAATAAAGGGGAAACAACAGAAATTAAGTGAAAAATAAAGCTGTAATATAGCAATAATGAGACCCTGGTTTCCCCAGTTTACTTATTACCCCAATGTTCATCTTTCACAAACATAAAAATGAATATAGCTTTCTAAGAAAAGTTCCTTCTTCAAAATAAATAGATTGTAAACATGTTTGGTAATTTAATTTCAAATGTATACGTTGGTGTGATTTGGGGTTTTAAAACACTGATCCTAATATTTAGATTTTCATTCTTAAAAATAAATTATTTTGACAACTACTTTGAAGTCCAAATGTACTTTGACCCCAATTATTTGAATGGTGTTGATGAAAGTACATTTTTAAAATTCTACTCTCCAGATAACTTACACATTAATATACTGAAGTCTACAGGATGGAGATATCTCTTCAAATATATTTTACTACAAACTGTTTTCTCCTTCAAGTCACTGATCAACTTTATTATGTGCCAGTTCCACAATGCAAGTCTAGTTGTGCCAATGTCTTAGCATCAGAGTACCCTCTCATCAGAATATTGGTTAGGCTCCCTAATGCGAATCACTTATCCTGTTGCTCGCCTGATTATTCACATGTTTTTGAGATTTGTGCAGATAAACAGGTTTATGCTGTGTACAGCTTGGAGAGCAGCCAATGTCTGTCTGCCTAAACAGTATATTTACTCTCCTTCCTCAAATCTCTCTCCCATACACAGAAACTGTATTTTAAAACTAAAATCAGTGTAGAATGCAATCCAGTAATGTCACTGCAGAAAACAGCAGGTGCTCATCCACTCATTTGCAGTGATTCTGGCAGTGAAGAAAGTGAATCAATGATTCACCCAATGGACAAAGAAACGTCACAGCGAACACTGGGAAAAATCAAATGCGGGAAAGGAACATTCTCCTTTAAAGGTGTGCTCTAATTTTAGAAAGCAGAACCTCCCATAAGAAAAGCAGGAATTTCGTTGAAGTGTTCTGGCTATACCTGCTGTAGGCAATGGCATGTTCTCTCTCTCCCTGCTTCTACTGTTTTATTGCTTTTGTGTTGCACTCCTAAAATAAATATCAATAAATCATTGCAGTTAGATACTCTAATATAGACAGAAATGTACTTGACTCCCTACAGTCATTACAATTGGAGGGGACTCTGATTAGGATGCTTTACTTAATTAAGTGATATCGTCTAAAGAGAGTTCTTCCCTCCATTTTCTGTTTAACAGTCTTATAAAACACCAACAGAGGAAATTCATTCTGTTGTTTGCTTTCCTTATCGTAAATGGTTTCTTCTCATTCATATTTTACAGAAGATGTTGAGTTAATGAAATGGCTAATAAGGCAAAGACTGTGGTTCAGCTGTTCACAGAGTCTTGTTTAAATCAGCCCAAGCTAGTTAAGCTGGACACATTTCTCCCCTCACAGTTGCAGAAATGCATTTCTTCAGTTCATTTTTTGTTTTATCATGTGTAACCAAAAAACTAAGATGATTTAAAAGAAATGCATTTTCTGAAAAAAATCACACTTCATCTAGTTTATGTATGGCTCAGTAGACCTTTAAAATCTGTTTCTTTGAGAAAACAGGAAAAAAATGGGCAAAGAATAAGCAATCCTTAATGCATTAGATGTTATTTGTGAGGCACTTTGATTTTGCTGAAAGAAGTCATTAAATTTGGATTGCCAATACAAATATGATTATATATGTTTTCTAAATAAAATGTTATTATGTTGCAACTAAACTCATCCATTTATTGTTTGTTTACCTAATGCTCAAATGCATGTTTTATTCATAGATGTCTGGGAGAAAAAAAATTTTGCTTGATAATCACACTAAGCATATTTAACAAAAGGGATTCTCCTTTTATTAGTGAACAAGTTTAAGCAGAATGATTTCATTTTTTTCCCCATTTAGTTAATTCAGACTAGCAGGATCCTTAGCTTACAGCTTTTGTTTCCCCCCCTGCTGCCTTTTATGCCTTTAATATATGCATGCCTATCCACTGATGGGAAAATATCATTTCCTGAATCTCTTCCTTTTTCCTTCTTGGCTATTCTCTCAGTTGATTTTTAGTTTTGGTTAGTTTTCACTAGTTAGTTCTGTCAAATCACTTTATGCACTGGATAGATAAATCAAAGCCAAGTAAATAGTTCATTGTCTTGCTGAAGATTTTAAACTCTCTTTCATTACAGGGAACTTAAATTCTAAGTGTATTTACTCATTTCTTTAAAAATAAACAACATAGCTATATTTTTAAAGAACTTAAAAATTGTATAGGAAAGAAAATACTCAAGAAAGTAAAGATTTATTAGTATCTATGAAATTGTTTTCAATGCCAAATAAAACATTTTAGCAAAATGTTTGCAATCTTAGAAATTTAACAAGTCTTGCATTGAATTTAGCAACTTTATTTCTAGCTATTGAAAAGTAGCATTAAATGTAAAAACTCTGAAATTAACACAAACAACTTATAATCTATTTTTTTACTTTAACACACTATTCAGCCAAAAGCATTTGATCTATAAAATTTAAATGCCTATAAGTCTCAAGATGCAAAACTGAATATTAAAGAATCACATTCAAGGAGTTCTTAATTAATCACTAAACCATTAAAAGAACATTTAATGATATAGCTAAGAACCTGAATTGTCTTCATAACCAAAATGTATAGTTTGGTCATTTACCATGCCAAATAGTAATAGTAGTAATAACAATGTATAATTGCTAAATTGGTTAATTTTTTATTATAATCTTTTGTTTAATTACATACCATCCAGCTTAAGACTACTGCCTGAAAAATTCTAAACTTACATAATTTTCTTTATCTCCCAAGTTAAGAAAATACAAGAAAAACAGTAAAACAACATGCCCCACACATGTTACGCAAAGTGAATCCAGAAGTTGCTTATAATTACTTTTGTTTTTTAAATGCTGCTTATTAAAGACTAGTTTTCCATTAGTTCTAAAGTTAATGAAATTTTAGTTTCTGTCCAAATGCTGTAATCTAAATTTTTTTTTACAACCAAGAGCTTAGCCTAACTTTTGTTAAGCAAACTTCTTTATGGATTTTCTTTAAGCTCTTCATTTTAAAAGGTGCCTTTGTCCTGCAACTAAACATATGACATTCCTATCCCCTAAGAAAAATTTTTAAGGAACTGAATAACAAGTAAATCTGATAGAGTTTTATTCCATTCCTCCCCACATTTGTCTATATCTTTAAAAATAACTTCTAAAAATAGCCAATGTGGGGTTTTTTTTTTCCTTAAGACTTTAAGATGAATGAGAACTGCATCTAATGAAGTACCACTGGAATTAGAGTAGACGCTGAATCATTATCTGGCAGAAGAATGTTAGTTCTATTTTGCCTGTACTAATTATTTCTATCAAATGACTTTTCTAATTAAATTGTTTGCTTTAAGAAACACTGATTTTAGAGAAAAGCAGAGTCATTGTAACATACATTTTAGACCATTATTATTTCAATTTCTATAAATTAAACTGCATGCAACAGAGCCAATTTCAGGGTACTATTTCTTGAAACTGCTTTTCATGAGAGCAATTAACATATATAGCTAATGCTGCAGTCCTGACATGCAAATATATCTGATATTAAAATTTTAAACACAAGTATGATAGTGTCATTAGTAGGATCTTTAGAAGAAAATACTCTACATCCTAGCATACCTTTTTTGGATTTGAAAAAAAAAAGAATGTTCTAAATAAAGTTTTTGTCATCAAAGCTGTTTGTCTTGGTAAAGCAGTAAGAAATGTAAATTTTCTAGAGAGAACATAGCTAAAAGATACTATCTGCAATAAATTAGTTCAAATCTATGTGAAGAACAGGCCAAAGAAAAAGTTTAGTTCCACAGATGAGATAGTTCCTTGAAACTAATTTTTCTTTCTACAGAAACATGAATATCAAGAAAGAAAATATTTAGCAATAAGATTTTTTTAAAGGGTGTAGGAATAAAAAAACAAAAAGTCTTGTGTGACGTGGGAGGAGAAAAAATACAGAGCAGATCAAAATAAATGACCAAAAGGAAAACAGTCAAAACCAGACTATTTTTTGTTTTCTTCTAAAGCATATTTCCTTTCACCAACAGATGATGGCAGAGTCTGGAGAACAAATTCTTCCTGTTGACGAGTTGTACTTTATAAATACTGGAGACTGGATCATCAGCTCATTTGGAAGACAGCTCTCTCATTATTAGTGCCAATTTTTTCTGCAGGAGAATATCTGCTAGTCATCCACAAATTTGATTTTATGAGGGAGCAAAACTTGACAATTAAGTACTGTCAAAATGTAAGTATTTCTGATTCAAGTTAAACAAACCAATAACTAACCAGCCTGCAAATATTTTGAGGCATCTTCGTGGCCCAGAGGGAGCTCTACCTTTAATGTGAGAGAGGACAAGGTAACAAGGAACCCATTTTTTAAAAAAAGTAAGACCCAGGAAAGGAAAAAAGTGTTGCTTACATTGAACAGACTTTGAACTTCATGAAACTATGACAAAAGCAACTTTAGAACAATGTAGAATAATTCTTGAATATAATAAAACCAGAGATAAACTTTTCTGACTAGAATCAGGCATTGAATGAATTGTAAAAACAGAAGTGTTAAGCACTGCATATTCTTTTAAGACATATATTATGTGAGTGTTGCTGTAGTTCACTTAGTATATAGTATTGTGCTAATATATGAGAATATCTATAATGTAGCATGTCATTGTAGTATATTAATTAATCATTCATAATATTCCTGGGTTCCATAGCCCACGAAAAGTATAATACTCATACCTCAAGTATATAACTCATTTGTATGTTCTTAATTTTATTTTTAAAATCAATATTTTTCCCTATGTTCAAATACGTATAAAACTAAAACAAAAATTATAACTCAGATGATCCCAAATCACAAATAGAATGACATTTGGAGATTTTCAAGATCTTATTTTCATAACAATGACTTAAAATAATTAAAAGAGAGCATTTAAAATGCACCATCTATTTTAACGATTCAAATATTTCTTTCCAGCCCTTATATTGCATGAAGACTGTGGGAAGTTTGTATTATGAAGATCAGATGTTGCACTGATGTGAGAAATATTGCAGAGCATCCTGTTGATTTGCTCTAATTAACTACAATGCTCTTGTGTTCTTGGTTTTAGCCAGCACACACTACACAATGCCTTTTATTTGGCTTTGAATGGATTTTTACTTAAAAACAGTTGATCTCAATAGCATTTTGGCTTTTTAAATTTTTCCTGAAATTTTCCTGCAATATTTTCTTTTCAATTTTAAAAGATAAATTTGAAAATATTTCTAAACCATCAAGTATAGTCAATTAAATTAACAGCATTTCTGTGATCCCTTACATGTATTTTGCATGTTTTATAATACATAACCACATTTTCTAACCACATTTCCATTTCTTTTTTAAAGTTATATGTCTGGATAATGGTTTAAGCAGGAAATTCTGAAAAGCAATCTAGAGCGTGCTACTAATTTTTACTTATTTTTATATTTATAATCAGAATGCTAAATTGAACAGAACTCCAAAACATGGGATAAAGCACAAGGGATGGGAAGGACTCCATATTTAAAACCATTAAATAAGATTCTTTGCACTCACCTTCTGTGATGATTTAAACTCAAGAAGTCCTGACAGAGAAGAGTCATGAATTTTCATTAACTTGACACATGTCATACATTTAAAAACATTTTGATTTGCCCTGGGACCCCTGCATGTCTCTGAAGCACAGTAGCAGAGCTGTGTTATGTTGTAGGTACAAACCCTATAAACTCCCAGAGCTCTAGAAGATATATTACTAATGTAAACAGGCCTTTAGAGTGGGGGAAAAAGAATTAAATAACAGGAAGTTTCCAAAGAAATACACAATTTAAAAATAAAGAAGCTATTATTAGAAGCAGCACACTTTCTATAATTTTAAGGGCCACAGTTTTATCCACACACTAGCCTTCTGAGATAATGCAATTATTTGGTCTGAGAAATAGAAATAATTTTGGACAAGAAAATCTATAACCCCAAAATTAGGGCTAAATCACCCGTTTAGTCTAGCAGACTTTGATAGTAATTATATAGCCCTCTTTTTGTTCAGATGAGGATAAAATGTGACTTGTGTGAGCAGAAAGTCCGTGGTTTCAAAATGACCACCAACATTCATACCTTTGCTACAAATAAAGCTAAATGTAGTAAGTATGGGTCAATCAAAGCAGAATTTTACCCTATAAAACACATTTAAGGGTTATCTTCCAGATATTTCAGTTCTTTTTAAAATTGTGTAAAACCATTAAGATAGAGTAAAAATAAACATTAGGAGACATTATTAAATGCAAAGTTGAAAATCACAGAAAGATAAAAATAAAGTGGAATTACAAATCACTTATACTGTGCCCCTCATTTTACTATGGAGGAAACTGGGGCTCAAAGAGACAAACTGACTTTCTCAAAGTCTTTCAAAGACTAAGACGTAAAGCCAAACTATGGGCAAGACCCTTGGCTCCTGGCAGCACTCTTCTGCAGCTCTACAATCTATCAACACAGTAACAGAAAGGTGTGCGCCAATCATACAATGAAGTAAAATAATGTGTAGTGTGTCGAAGGTATGTGCAGAATATGTCAAATTAATCAGCCATCTTTACACAGTGTGAACAGTCATTTTCCTTAAAAAGATACTTCTCTGGGAAATATCTTTATGCCTTCATCCTTGGCAGGCTCTGAGGATTTGTAACCTCAGAGTATTTCTTTTTAAACACTCGTACCCCAAGCAGGTAGGTGAAAACAACCACTATATTGACTCACTGTGACTAGTTTGCTCCCACTTGCAATCCTTTCTCCACTTTGCTGACAGCATCACTTTTCTAAAATGCAGGTCTGATTATGTTTGAAGTTTTTTGCCCCTGCAGTTTTACTTCTAACACTCTCCACAGGTGCTCTAGCAATGCAAACTAGGCCTGATTCCAACATGATAAGCTTACCATTGCCTCTGGGCCCTTGTTCCTGATGCTTCCCCTACCTGGAATGCCTGATGGAAGCCTGCTCCTCCTTCATGAGTGAGATCAAGCATCACCTTTTCTCCTCCTGCCAAATTTCTTCCTTTGGGATTTCCCTGTCTCTTGCATAGACTTCACATCACTCCATGCATTGTGCTGAAGTGAGGTGGAATTGTCCATCTATATGCTTCTCTTCCCTCATATATTGCCCTTAAGGTCAGTGACCCATCTTTCTCTTCATGCTTAGTACTTTGTCTGGGGCAAGCATTTAGTGAATGTTTGCTGACTGAATAAATGAATCAATAAATAGAACATAGTTTTTCTTAGCAAAAAAATCTTGGGGCCGGGGATTTAGCTCAGTGGTTCTGGCGCCTACCTTGCAAGTGAAAGGTCCCAAGTTCGATCCCCGGTACAAAAAAAAAATCTTTATGGCCCTGGATTTAGCTCAGTGGTTCCGCTGCCTGCCTCGCAAGTGCAAGGACCCAAGTTTGATCCCTGCTACCCAAAATAAAATAAAATAAAACAAATAAAAGTTGATCTACCTTAAAAAAAAATCTTTGAGTCTTGGAATGATATCCTCTAGCTCTTCTCAATAATGTCTAAGCTGGATTTTTACATTGACAACAGAATATCTGTGACAACCTGTTTTTTTTGTTGTTTAAATTCTTTTATTGGTACATCTTAGGTATACAATACATTTACATTTATCATTGGGTACTTGTACCTGTACATGATGTATCTTGGTTCTTACTTTTTCCCCATTCCCTGTGCTCCCTTCACCCCCTCCAACAACATGTTTTTTTTAATTCCACCAACAACTTTTTAAATCATTTTCTCATGATAGTGAATTGACTTTGATAGCAAAGTTGGCAGTGAAATACAAAGTCCTATCTTCATTTAAATAAACATATCAGTGAAGGTGCAATCCATGTAGACTGGAAATATATATTTGGATGTAAACAGAAAATGCCATCAGTATCTTCATACCAAATAAGTGCTTTAAAGGAGAATTTTCCATTTTAAACAAATGAAATCTAGAGTTAAAGTTTAGCTTGTATTAGGTTCTACTGCCATGTGATTCCTTCCCATCTTCCTCATCTTGCTGAGCAAAAACTTCCCAGATGCAAATGTCTTCTCAGAACCCTGCTCAACTGAAACCAGGGTGTCTAGGTTCATCAGCTCACACATTTTCTACTTGAAATGATACCCTTGTATTCATTGATAAAAGGATCCACATTCAACAATGCAAATTTGCTAGTATATTCTTCCCTTGACATGTAAATAATCTTGTGCCAGGCTCCCAGATGGGTGAAGAAATGTTCTAGTAGCTGTCTAGACTAATAGAAGGCACAAGCTATCCCAAGCCTGAGGTCACTTCTAATATGAATCCCCACCTTGACTTTATACCAATGGCTCCATTGTGCCCTGGGCACAGACCCTACTTAAATGTGAGAAAGCCTCACTAAGAATAGGAGTTAAGAGCACAGTAATAGTAGACTTTTGCCTGTGTAATGGATTCCCTTTGGTCATTGGACCACCCTCCACAGAGCAGCCCTATGTAGAATTGTCATTAACAATTAACATTCACTTTTAAATCCTTTTCTGCTTGATGAGGCCATACTGGTCAGTCCTCACCTCTTCCCTTAAAGAGTAATGGATTTAGATCTTAATTTAGAGTCCTCATCACTTCAGAAAATGGTCACCATGTAGGATGATAAAGATCTTGAATGGTAGGTATCCTATAGAAGGTTTAAATCTAGAATGTAATATGAGATCAACTCGAAGGCTTTTCCAAGTTATTGATTCTTTAAAATAATTTTATATTGGATCTGGGATTTTGTTTGCTTTAAACATTACAATGTCACCTCACAGTTTTAATTTGAATAGACAAGGAAATGAAAGAAACTCTTTTCTTGCTAATTAGCAAGGAATGAGGACATTTCTTTTTTGAATCAAATATATCTAGAATTTTAAAATTTTTTGTTGACATAAAAAGAAGAAAAATACCAATAATACTTCTTTACTTCACATTTTGCATATCAGAAAAGATCATAGGGAAATAATGAAAATGTTTCACAAAATGAATCAGAAAATATTTATTGAGCACATATTATGTGCCAGGCATTATATGAGGTACTAACAGCAGATATACGGAGGAGAAAAAAGAGAGAAAGAATATGGTTATTTACAGATCTAAATTTAAGAATATGAAATGTGGCCACCTATCAAATCATATTGACTTGGAATTTCCTTTTGTCCGCTTGCTGACTGTTCTCTTGAAAGAAGAAACCTTCCTGACAACTTCTAATTTAACAAGCAAGAAAAAAATACATCAATGTCTTCAACTTGGTTGAGGCCATTTGAAAGTTCTTTGTAAACTTATGAAAAGACATGGGCTTTGGTTTTTTTAAGAGTATGAAATGACTCCATTACATTAAAATGACAGGAGCAAGAACAAGTAATGATTTGCATTATAAACTAATGAGATGGGGGAGTAGGCATATTTGTACAATAAGGTCTTTTTTATTCACTTTTACAGACATTCTCTCTCATTTCTGCCTAGATGAACTTGGAAGATTGTTCACCATTCAGTATTATTTAAATTATAAATCTGTCATCTGGTTTTAAAATATTTTTCTTCTTTGGTAATGTAGATGACTAATGTCTATCTCCATTCTTTAAGAATACACTAATGTGATAATATAATTTTGGGAAAAAATTAAATTAGTTTTTTTATGTCTCACATCTAGAGACTCCTTAGAACATTTGAAGATATTATAGACTTCAAAAATACATTTTACTAGCCTTCCTGAATACTCACACTTTGGTGAATTGTACTTTTCTGTTCAAAAAGTGCTGTAAGTCCTCTCACTCAAGCAAGTCACTGGAGAAACTTCACTGATGAAGTGTGTGTACTTTTTCACAGAACCTAGTAGTAAAAGTTATGGCTTCACCTTCAGTGGTGACAGCTCACTTTAGATGCCCAAACCACTTCCAACATACAAATAAGAGAAAATGACCTATCCTCCCAACAAAGGGATCCCAGGAAGTGTTGCTTCACCCTTAGGATTCTTTTATGTTACATCTAGATTTTCAGCCTTAAGATCAGAACACTCATATTTGAGAGAGATATATTTTGTTTTTGTAATGTCTATGTATGGCAAATGCCTACCTGTTTCAATCTGATGTAGGAAGAAATATCTTTATATAACCTCAAATTCACATCTCTCTGAAAGCTGAGTGGCTAAATATAATGGATTTGGAAACAATTTCTCTATGAAAGCAAATACTAAAAGCCAGGAGTTCACTCACAAGAAGTGATACTCTTCCAAGTTTCATTTTTCCCTACCACTATACCATGAGGGACACGTCCTGATTTTTGTTCCCTATTAGTAATGAGAATTCTGCTACCATCTATATTGTTTTCAGAACAGACACAGTCAAGTAAGGCACTCAACTGGCTTACCAAGGAACTCCTGTACCTAAGTCACTTCTGATCATTTCTGTCCTTATCCTTCCAGGAGTGAATTCCCAGTGACTTAGTCCACAGGAAAGGTGGAAGGTGTAGAAACAGGGCTGATTGGTGGACCTGCCCTCCACCACTTAAGTTTTCCTGGTACCTTCTAGATGCTACCCAGGATTACAAGAGTGATTCACTTCTCTCCTGGTCTCCTGGCAGCTAAATGGGAACACTGGAGAGCTGCCAGAAGGGTAGGTAGCCAACCTGCTTGCCCTTGATTGTGCCTGCCAGCTTTTTAATAACAGAAGTAGGGTCAAGTAAGTGAAATCACGAACTGAGGAGAGTATTCTGAGAATGCAAAGGCAGTTAATGTCCTTCCAAGCCTCAGATGGCTGGCAACCCTTGGCAGAGTAATCTATGATTTGTGGCACCTGACCCTTCCTCTGTGACTGCTATCTGTGTATTCACTAGAAACATATTTACAGAATCTCTCCATTAGCAAAGATGCCTTGTGTGTGATTACCCAATTGTCATGGTCACACTAGGGTTTTGATACAGTTCCTATTCACAAATGAAAAACCGCACTAAACCACACACAGAATCAGTTGAAAGCAGAGATCCTCAATCAGTAGATCAAGGTTTCTCCTGGTAGATCTCAAAGAGATTATTACCACAGCCTTGCTCCCCTCCCTCCCTTCCCCACGAACTGTATTCCACCTCCCCCATCCAAACACAAGACAGAAACTTTCATTTCTTTGAATCTTTAAAAGTTATTGTTAATAATAACTAGGGATAAGAATTATCCAACGAGGTTGGCCTATTTTACGTAGACTTTGCCTCAGACAATATTGGACGAGAGCTTTACTATATTAGTGTTGTTCCTCATTTATATAGTACTTAGCATCAGCAAAATATTCCCTCTTAAAATCTTTTTAGTTACAAACACAAACAGAACTTGGGTGCAGGCTGGCTTTCTCACTTCAAATGGAATCAAATACAAAGAAAAAATTAAAAAACATCCTCTTGGAACAAGTGACCATGATGAGAGTACTCTTTAAAAGTTTATCGGTTAGTTTAAAAGGTAGTATTTCCCTCTTATCTCCCCCAAAATAAATGACAGCGAAGTCCTCCGTGTCAGAAATTTCCTCTTGTTTACATTCTACGTTGGCAGGCCCTTCAGCATAACTGAGAGTGACGAAGTCTTGATTTAGGGAACCGAATGCAACTCAGTGGGAGCAAAGAAATGGCCATGAATCAAAATGGAAAAAACCCTAACTCAGTCATTGTCTCCGGACGAAGAGATGCCCTGAGCAAGGTAAATAAAGGTGGCCAAGTCACGCCACATTAACGGAGGCAGTAAACTTGCACCAATCAAGAAATACCAAGGTGATTTAACTTGACGGTAAATGCAGGCGACCCTCGGGAACTGCATGGGGTTAAATGGCCAAGACCCTAAAGACGTGGGTAACTGGCCCTTCTCAGTCTGACAGGAGGCAGGACCTAGAGGCCTGGGCTTTGGGCCTCTGAGCCTGGTGGAGGGGCTCCAGCCCTGGAGGATCGGCGGCGACTCCAAGACCCCGGAGCCCAGACGCCCGCCAGGTCTGCACTGGTGCAGAGGAAGACTCCGCGGAGCTCAGCACTCTCTCCCTCCACCTCTGGGTGCCCGCATTGCGAGGCAGGGCCTCTGACACAAAGCTAAGTCCAAGTCGAGGCCACTGGGGAACTCTGGGGGCAGCTCTGCTAGGCCGGCGGGGGCCTCCTGGGGCGCTTGAGAAGGTCAGGCTGACCACTTCACCTGTGCAATCGCTGTGCAGCGGGACTGGCGCCAGGTGCCTTACAGGCAGCCACTCGGGTGCAGGAAGACAGAGCCGGACAGATGCCCGCGGCCCCGAGCCCACGCAGGGATCTGCCTGGGGCGCGCCGGAGTGGACTAGCTCGTCCGCGTGCCGGACGCAGCCGCCCTGTTGGCGACTTGGGGGGAGCTCCGGGACTGGGGGCACCCCTGGCAGCTGAGAGTCATCTCCACGCAGTTCGTCTCTGGCTACCCGAATTCAACCCCTGCGAAGATGACGGGGCATTAGCGAGCAACAGGGGAAGAAAGAAGAGTTATTTGAATGGGGGAGGGGGATGGGCCTGAGGACTAGCAGGAAACCACACAAGAAAAGAAATCCCCATCACTACCAAAACCGTTTCTAAGAAGTCCTGAGGTTTTATGCCTGGAGATTTCATTTTAAAAGCTGAAAAAATTATTCCACTGCTTTTAATTGAAGTAAACAAAGTGCAACAAATCCTAACTCAAATATGATTGCAGTGAGATTAGGGTCTAATTGCTTAGGGTTCAGGTGGAATCTCGGGCTAAATCCTACAGGGCCAATCTGAATTTCACAATCATTCTGTCAAAAGGAGAGCGATGAGAGCCCACACGCTTCCTAACAAGTCATTTCTAACAGTTACAAGCTTCGCACAAAGACCACACACGGCGTCTAAGAGATGCAAATCTAATCCCTGGTCATTCTACAGACCTTCAACAAAGATGTGCTAAACCCTAATAGAAAAGAAATCAGTTCTCTGTCACCAGCCCCTGGTAAAATCTATTAGAGAAGGGACAGAGCCGCATCTACAGCAGTTGCTGCAAAGGTTAAGGACAAGTACAAATAAGAGGGACCCAGTTTTGTTTTCCGTGTGAAATATCGGGAGAAGCTAACCCCAAGTGAGTGACGGGATTCGATCCGTGGTTTCGCATTCATTTGAATGCTAGAATAAAAAATAATAAACACACCCATGAAGACTTGTGAAGACTCCGTTTTTGAATTTAGGCGAGATAAAACAACCCCCGCCCCCAAGATGGAAATCTTTGCCTCCTAAATTATCAGAGAATTACGAAGGGAAGGGAGCGCGCAGGGCGCTCAGTGCCGGGCGCCTCATTGTCCGAGGGCAGAGCCCGGGCTGCAAAGCCGCCGCCGGACGGGACTCGGGACTCCCTCGCCGCCGCTGGGGCCGAGCGCAGGGCGCCGACGGCCGAGTGGGGCGTCGCCGCTCCTAGCCAGGAACGGGCCGAACCGCGGCCCCTCCGCGACCTCCCGCGCCTGCCCTGGCCAAGTGCAGACCGAGCCTCGGCCTCGCAGCCCGGGAAGCTTCGCAAACGAGCTCTGCGGCGGCACCAACCCGAGGCAGGCAGTGTCATGCTGGAGTACAAGGGTGGTGATGCAGCTAAAATACATTACAGCGTGTGCGAGCCCTTAAAAAGGACAGGCTCGGGACGCCAGGCTCCGGGATGAGGGGGGCCTCCTTCCTCTACGGAGCGCGGAGCCCCCAGCAACCCCGCGAGCCCCGGCCTCCTCCTGCTCCGCAGTAGCGGGGCTCCGAGGCTGCAGACAAGGTCGGGGCAGGGGGGCACCTGCAGAAACACATACGGCCCAGCCCGGTCCCGGTTAGAGGTTCGCCCTCTAGGGACCCGCTTTCCACACCGGAAAGTTACTTAGAGCTCTAAAGTGAGGGCCGGGCCTGGGGTCTGTTCCTAGTCGCAGCGGAGTCACCCCACTGTGTTCCCAAGCAGCTGGGGAGCCCTACAGTGACGCCTGCTTCCAGGCAGTGCTCGCAGGGTCTAAAGGGGGCGCTGTCCCACGGCCAGGGTCCGGAAAACTAGAAAGCTTTCCCTAAACGCCTTTCTCCCGACTGCAGGGACATGTGTCCGAAAGAAATTTTGTCTGTTTCTAGGAAAGTTTCCAGGTACTATTTTTTTTTCTTCCTGTGACTGTGTCCTTGACCTCCAGGCCCCCTTGAAATTATAAGTTCCCAGGGTCCAAGCTGAAGGAGCAGGGTGGATCAGGGGAGATGAACTTCAGCCCCCAAAACCCTCAGCTCCACAGCGGTTTAATTTGCTCTGGCAAAATAGTCCCTATTCTTAAGGTCTGGCAGAGGGAAGGCAGGGTTTGCCCTTCAGCTCCGAAAGGGACTACTACATACACACTGTAGACACGTATCTGCTTCCTCTTCATAACACTCCCTGCTTGTCCATCCTAGGTGTATGCCTTACGCGAGGGCTGCCCTCCTTCCTCCTCATACACCGACATTAATTGAATTTCTCCAGACTGAGGCTTCTCTTTGCTTCTATCATTTTTCTTGCTGGCCCTCTGATAGGCTGACCTTGGCCATTCTTTGATTTTCTTATTCCCCAACTGGCCTTCCATATGGACCTTGCTGGCTTTCATTATTTATAGCTTAGCTATTCACTTTATCTGCTTTTCCTTTTAGTTCTGACATTAGGAAAATGATACCAAATTGCCTACAAAGTGAGGCTGTGAGACTACAGCTACATGGGTGGAATTAGACAAGAAAGCAAATAAAACACAGGCATTGAAAGGAAGAAATGGAAAATGAGGGAGGCTAAGGAAACAAATGAAAAGTAGATAATCAAGTTACATCAAGCTATAAATACATGAATTAAGATGCTCTTGCAGAGACTCTTTGAGTCCTAATGGGGGGTCCCATAACTCATTGGCAAGCAGGGCAGAAGGCTCCCCAGGGAAGGTGGGCTGAAGCTTTGTCTCTTTCATGGAACTGCATCTGAAGACATGGGCTAGCGGTTCTGATCCCGTGTATCCGAAGTGTGTGGAAGGCTAAGTACAAATCAACGGTAACTTCTAGAAACAGATATGTAGTCACCATGGTCTTGGTGAAGCCGTTAGGTGACTCAAACTTTCTGCCCTGGGAGCCTGCTCTGACTTTCTGTGGCACTAGGGTGCCACATTCCTGTGCACCTGCTTCTATCCACCCAGCCACGCCTAGAGCCCTGTTCTGTGCCCAAGCAGATTGACTTCTGCTGGTCCCAGCATTAACCTTGGCTTCTTCCAGTTGTAGGAGTTCTGTTCTCCCTATTGGCAGAACTAGGGAGCCTAGAGGTTTCCTGCTAGGGAAGGCCTTACCTCCACCCCAACCTTTCTCTCTGAGCACAGTGCCTTTGGACAACTCTCCCTTATTATGGAACAGGTTCTAGAGAGAAAAATATTTTAGAGGGCCTGGGGGGATGGTAAGGGAAGTGTAGGAAGAAAGGATCCTTTTAAATCCATGTGTTCCCTATTTGATTTCTGCAGTCCCTATTTGTCCCTATTTGATATTGGGGTTCTTAGGAGGTTTTGCAGAAAATTGAGCAAACCAGGTTAGGGACTGTACAGAATCCAACACAATCTCAAACCCACCCCCCATTCCATTTATTGGGTCACCTGAGATCTTCCAGCGGCCAGATGCTTTCCAAGAACGTCTAAAAACACAGCATTTGCCTGAGAGGCATCAACCTGGGGTTAATAAAGGAGCCCTGTTTGAAGTAAAAGTGCAATCAACATTAAGCACATCCTACTACTGGACTGAGTTTCTACTAGGTAGTTCCTCAGACATTGTTATCTGAGCAGAGGAACCTCAATTTTCCTTAAGAAAACTTGCTAGGGAAACAGCAGTAGCTTGCTGACTTTGGTTTATTATTATTATTATTATTATTATTATTATTATTATTTTAAAAACCAACGGTCTTCAAGATCTTTTTGTAAAAGTTCGCTTTTTCAGGTTAGAGTTTGCATCACTGTCTTAAGTGAGCGGATTTAATATCCTTATGTTCGCTGGAATAAACAGATCACAGTGCACGGGAAGCTTCTACTCTCCCACACACCAGACAACTGACGGGTCTGTGTGCTTCCAGGAGGCTTGGTGGCCCTGTCGGCAGGCGGCGCGCGGCAGAGGCTGCTTCTACTGTAGGAGCGGATGGAGTCACCGGCTGGGGTGGGGCGGGGTGGGGGGCAAAGTGGGACCGAGTGAGAGGAGAGACTGGGGCTGTAGGCTGGGCGTTGGTGGAGAAGCAGTGGGCAGGCGGGGTGCGGCCTCAGGAAGGGGGGGGGGGCTAGGGTTGGAGGAGGAAGAGGACTCCGGGCAGGAAGGGGGAGGCCGCCAACAGCTGCTTCTCTTAGTCCTAGAAACCAGTCTCCACGAGAGACCATAAAACCGCTCATGATTTCAAGTGTCCACACTTCTCACAGAGACCCTGACGACCAATTTGGAACCGCCAGGCTGCGAAGGGTCCCCAAGACTTTGGTCCGGAGCTGGGGGCCGTGGGGTTGCTCCTTGGGCTTTCTTCCAGGCTCTGCAGCTCTGCCTGGCACCCCCACCCCTGCTAGTCCCCCACATCAGGTAAGGGCTGCGGGGCTCCAGTCAGCAAACTTTAGCCCCAGGCAACGCCTCTGGAGGTCTTTCTTTTTAAAATAAATTCGAATTTTTAATCAAATCTTTTTTACCCAATGCATTCTTCATTACATGACTGTTAGGCAGCATGGAGGAGAAGCACAAATACTGTTTCTCTGTCGCCTTTCTGGACGTTTTTCCTCCCAACCATGCAGTCTTGATTTTCTAAGCAATTAAGTTATATATTCAACAGGAATATTCCATTTAAAATACATTTTGACTAAAGACACACAAGGTCTGAGGCTTGAAGAAAATATTTAGTGCTTGCCTACAGATTCTGTCACCCATCATCTGCTCGGAATGCGCTCTGTATCTTTCAGCGTGTCCGGCTCTTATGATTGCAAATGGCCCTGTTTTCAAATGGAAATAAGACTTGCAAACTGATTATGTGTATTGAATCAGAATCACTTGCTAGATCCTCTTGTTTAAAATGTATTGAAAAAAGGATGATGGCTGCAGTCCTCTGTAACCGGCTCCCTCTCTTCTCGGGGAGGTCGATCTATTTTGCAACTTTTTGCCATCTGAGCATGTTTCAGCCAGATAATTACGTGGCCATTGTGTTACCAGCCTAAAGCTCAGACGTGGTACGCACACTGCCTCCCCGCCGTCTCCCAGGCCCTCTCCACTAGCCTACCCTTTAAGCACTACATACACACACCACACACTCACCCACTCCACCCCTACACTTTGGCCCAGCTACAACCAGCACCACACAACCACCAATGGAAACTCCACACACTTTTTACAAGCACATTTTTCCTGTCTTTTCCAGTCCTCTTCCTCTCTTCTGTCTTTCCAATGAGTAGTACCACCTACATGAAAATCTCCAGCCTTCAGAGACATACAACTAACAGACCTAAGTATTTAGCCATATCAAGATTTTTTCAACAGCTAGTTTTGTGTTAATGTGACATTGCAATTGTTCTAAAATGGTTCATACAGAAAGGCTAATGTCAGGGTGCTTGTATACTAATAGGTCTCAAAGGTTTTCTCTATCCTCATGCAGTGCTAGGTTATGGGCAATGAGTGGGGTTGGAGTTTTTTGTTACTTACTTTCCAAAGGCTCTCCTGTTTGACTTCAATGTAAAACCAATCGTCTATATGGATGTGTAGAAAGGTATGTGAGTTTTACCTGTTTTATGAGCTGTAGGTATGACACAATGCAGTACTTCCAAGATTTGCTGCTCCTAGGCCTCTTAGCCTCAGTAGAGCTGCCAGGGAGCAGAAATCAATACTCCAGTTAAGACTTCAGGTCGGTGGATAGTAATGAACCAGCTACAGCTTTGTCTGACCTGGCTAGAGGTGGAAACATGTGCTCTGGGCACACCTGTGAAGTGAGGAGCTGTAATTCTTTCTGGAACTGAGTCAGAGGGAAGCCAAAAACTGTGGCAGCTCAGCAATACCCAACACCCCCCCCCCCACCGCCCATCTCCACCCAGGCCTGCAGACCTTGAGGCACCTTCGAGTGGCTGGGCAGGGAGAGGTTTAATCCTCTGAGGTTTGAGTCTCCTCTGAAAAAGCCTGTCGCTGCAAGTCTATTTAGGGACTTGGTTCTCAGGAAGCATTTGTAGAGTTCATGCTACACATAGGCATGGTCAGTCATTAAACATTGTCCTGGTGTTCTGAGTTAGGGCAAAGCAAGCAGCCAGCTCAGTGGAACCAGCTCGGTCCTCTTAATTCCTAGGTTTACATCTGTGTGCTCACACTCAGCCGAGTCTGTGCCAGGAGATCAGGTAAATTGGTAGCACTCGGGCCAAATAAATTCTTGTTTTCCTAGACCTCTGGACCCTTTAGAGCAGCATCATTGGGAGGGAGAATGTGAGGCAAAGCAGAGACTGCCTGGCTCTGGGTGATTTTTCCACAGAATGACTGCAGGGCACAGTGACCGGGGAAAGGTGTCTGAGGACACTTTTTCATGGTTTGACATCTCTGATTTTGTAGAAATGAAATCATCAACAATCACCAAAAAAATTGCAATGTTTAACACATTCAGTAATAACCTGCTGTTACTGACAACTGCCATCTACAAACCAAAGACAGGATTTCCCTAAACATGTGAAATCGTGCATATGTGTGTGTGTATGTGTGTCTGTCTGTCTCTCTGTCTTTTTTCTTGTGTGATAGCACTCAGACCTGCCCTCTTATTTCTGCTGCTACCAAGATAAAGAGGACATTTGTTAAAAATGAGGAGCAAATACATTTCCTTTTTTGTTTGTTTAATTTTTATTAGCTGGGCAGTAGTATTCATATGAACAATGTCTATTAGTGGATAAGATCAGGATGGGAGAACAATTTTTGTTGTAAATTGTTTCAGAAAGTCTCATCCATACTTGTGTCTCAGGCACCAACTTCAGATTCTTTAAGAACAAATTTTAATATTCCCCAGCTGTAATTAGCTCTCTAGAATCTCACATGACAATAAGTACATATTCCAACTTGAAGTGGGCAAAACTAAAGTTTGTTTGATTTTTAAGGGAAACCCAACTCCAGGTTATATTGTAATTGAGGTAATAAATGCATTCATCTTTCTTTTATCTAATAGGTTCTGTAAAATCCAATTCTATATTAATTTTTGTAGAATATCTTAAAATATATAAGATACATTATTCACATGAGAATAAGATAGAGATGAATATGTATATATTTCTATACATAGACAAACATTTATATGCAACCACTTATACCTACACACAGAGTGAACAGGATCAGAGTATGTCAGAGTAAAGAGTTCTCTTTACTAAGTCCTAGCAACCACAACATTTATTTATTTATTTATTTATTTATTTATTTATTTATTTATTTATTTATTTTTGGTACCGGGGATCTAACTCGGGTTCTCGCGCTTGCGCAGCAGGCGGCGAAACCACTGAGCTAAATCCCCAGCCCAGCATTTATGTTTTATTTATCTTTCAGGCAAAGTAATACAGTGATCAATTTATATTGCAGTGTTCTGAAAGCAAAAAAAGAAAAAGAAATAAAACAGGAAAATATTTGGAAACCTCACACTTTCCAAAACTTTGCCATGAGACATAATAACAAATGTAATAAATGTTTAGGAAGCAGAGATGACATCAGAAGCACTATAAAGTACACCCTCCAAGCTGGGTAACAGGTCACTGGCAGAGAGAAATGCAGCCTGCCACTTACAGTGCTGCCAAGTTCCCCCCCCCCCCCCGTTTTTTTTGAGACAGGGTCCACTATGTAGTTCAGGCTGGCCTCAAACTCACTATGTAGCTCAGGCTGACCTCAAACTCAGGCGATCCTCCTGCCTCAGCCTCCTAAGTGCTGGGATCACAGGCGTGCACCACCACACCCGGCCGCCCAAATTTCTGAGTCTGTTCTTCCTCCATTCCCTTAACACTCCACAAACAAAGTTCAGAAACACAACTATATGGGGTAAGTGAAGGCTCATGCCACCCCTTCAATGAAACATACACTGTACTCCCATTTATACCAATTCCTCCATCCACAAGCTTTCGGAAAGGGTGACTGGAGACAGGTCGCTCCTTCCGAAGTCACTAACTAAGGAGACACCAGAAAAGTTTCTATGCTCCAAGTTGAGGCAGATTGTCAAGCTATTCTCACAGAGGGTGGCCTGAAGCCCTAGGAACACAACTGCACAAGGAAACAAACGCCAACCAGCCAGGAGGGCAAGACAGCATCCCAAATCTCCTAACTGAGAACTGGTGAGCAGGAAAACTTCACGCCTCATCCTTCCCAATACCCATGTGTCACTTTGTTCCATTTATTAAGAAAGCAGTGTTTGAAACAAACAAGCCAGCAAACACTCTACGAATTATATCATCTCAGATTCACATTTCCCAATGGGCTTCCCAGTTCTTCACAAATAAAATCGCCTGCTCACTCTGCTTCCTCGGTCTAATAATTGGAGGGTGGGGGTTGGGAGGGGGAGCTGTATCTAGAGAGACTGTAGACATCCGATCAGAATTCAAGACAGCTTCTCACAACTCTTCTTGTTTGTAGAAAATGAATGTCTGCCTGGCTTGCTTTCGTTCGGGAAAGGGGGTCAGTCTTTATCAGCACGGTTCACACAGATCCTGGATTTTTTTTTCCCTTATCTTAAATTGACCCACTTTTAAGATAAAGACATAATAGAAAAAGCATCGACCTTACCTGGTCCCTAATGAGGTGGAAGTCAGAAAACCTCGCTCTCATTTCCTCTCATCTCGGATCGCCCGAGTCTGAGAAGAGATTCGCGCTACCGCGCGTGCTCTTGCGCCTGGAGAGCCCCTCACGGACGCCCGGACGCGGCGGAGCGCGCTCGGAGCGTGTGCGGCCTCCAAAGTCTGAGAAGTCTTCCGAGAGAGACTACGGTGCCAGATCCCAGCCCTGCCACTGCAGCTCCCTGGCCTCAGCCCAGGAGGATCTAAAGTCCCTCGGAAGGCTCCCAGCAAGCCTTTCCCTGTCAAGGGCCAAGCCCTAAGCAGTGGGGGAAAGCTGCCTCCTGCGAGGGGCTGGGACTGGAGCGCGGGCCTCGCTGGTCCCCAGGATTAGGTGCCCAAGAGCTTCTGGAGAAGCGGGCTCCGGCCTGGCTTGGATTTCACTCGCGGTCTCCAGATTACAGCCCCTATCCTGAGCCACGGCCTGGGCTGCTAAGGATTCCTGCCCTCAGCAGCCTCCCAGCCTTGAGGATCCCAGCTTGTGCCCCTATGGCGGCGGCAGCAACCAAGGGTCCCTCCCTTCCCTGCGCAGGGCACCTCAGTCCGGCTCTTCTCGCCTCCCCTGAGCCTAGCCCAGTCCAGGGCCCTGCCAGCTGAGAGGGCTGCTTTCCTTCCTCCCTGGCCCACAGCTCGGGGTTCCCAGGCTGGGGCGGGGGTGGGGAGCCGCTTTGGGATGCTAAACATCAAACAAGCCAAGCCTGGGGTTTCAGGCCCCGGAGCCACTAGAGCGGCTCTCCAGGGCTCTCGAGAAAGTCCTCGTGTTTACATGGCAGTGTGGGGGTGGGGTGGGGGAGGGGGGATGCTGTCTGCAAAATCTCCCTTACTCCGGGAGTCCTCGGCGGCCAGCGTGGGGTGGGATACTTTGGAGGGGGCAAAGTTTCTCAGGGATCTCAGGATGATTGTTCTGCCCCCTCACGTGAGGACGTTTTCCGCTCTCCCAGCCTCTCAGCTCCAGGAACATCCAGAATGCTGATTTCTCCTCCTGAGAAGCCAGAATTGAGCAGGGCCGGGGTTGCTGGAGATCTAAGATAGGGGACTCCCTGAAAGGACAGCGTCGGCTTCCCAGAGGCTGGTGGGCCCCTGCGGGCAGAGGGTGTCGCCAAGCTGCAAACCCTCTTGCGCCGAGATGAGCACGCCCGCATTTGGCTAAAGAGAGCTTCAGACCGTGGCCCACGGCTGCTCCCTCCAGCTGCGACAAGTCCCCCAGCCAGGAGCCAGAGTGAGTGGACCCTAAGTGATTGATAGAAGAGGCCAAGGCGCTGTTTATCTCGGTCCCATCCACAGACCGGGCCGAATTCACCTTTTCCCGGGACAAGTAAACAGACTTCAAACTGAGCCGGCGGCGGGAAGAGGAATGTGTTTGATAGAAAGTCCACCCAGCAGGGGGGTGACAAGGGTGAGAGTACCACTCAGCACACTGAAATTGCGACTCGCAGGGGCGGCGGCAGAGGGGGTGGTAAAATGCGGGAAAGGGCAGCCCTGCTCCGCCTGCCCCACAGCGTCCAGGCTTGTGCTGGCCTGTGGACGGTTCGAGCTAATCTCCTACCTCACAGAATTGGGGTCCTAGAGCCAAACAGCAGCTGCAGCACCCGCCCTAGGCCACCTGCACTCCTTGCCCCAGAACGACCAATTGCTACCCATTCTAACACACCTGTTCCAACTTTCTGGGTTTTGTGCATTTCTCAATCAGCACACACACTAGTCCCAGCCAACCATCCTTTTAGAATTTCCAGGTCCCTTCAGGATATTGGAAATGATCTCGGTAGCTAGGGCTGGTTTCTGAGGAGAGAAAATCCTTCCTCACCTCTAGTCCTAAGTCCTCACTGGAGAGGAGACCCCTGGAAGTCCAGGAAGAGGACTGCTAGGTGTGGCCAAGGATGTGGCCAATCTATTTCCCATGGTGGTGGTGGAGGAGTTAGAAACAGAATGAAATGGAAAGGAGAGGAAGAGGAAGCCACACAAGAAAGAAAAAAGAAAGTTGAAAGTCTAGGTGAGAAGTGAGCACAAGCCAAACAAGAATCAATGCTCCAAGCCTTCCAGGTCTAAAGGAAAGTGCTGGGAGGAGCGCCTGTCTGCAGCCCACTAGGCCGCCTGCACTTTGTAGGTTTATCAGGTGTAGCAGGCAAAGGCCCATCAGAAGGACTGATTTTTCTTTCTGTCCACAGCCACTCCTTCCACCGCTGCCACCCTTCACCCCTTGAAGCAGCCTTAGTGGTTCTCCAATACATATATCTGAGAGCCGAGACCAGGAAAGTAGAAATTATAAGAAAGGAGGTAAAATGGATTTTTGCTGGGGATGGAAACCATTGGAACAAAATGTGAAACATCAGTCCTAAGCCCTATGGAAGGCATTTCTCAGACCAGCCACTGAGCCCAACGCTGACAGACCCATGCCACAGCCGCTGGGGGCTGGAGGCCGGATACCTGAGCATGGTTTGCTGTTTTCAAAATAGAACTACCAAGACTTCAATTTGAAAAATAGCCACCCACCAAATTCTAACTGTGAAGGAGCTTGGTTTTAGATTAGAAATAACGGGTTTCATGTTCAAGCCTACAGAAGGAACTCATGTACTAAGAATGATAACTCCTTCAGTGTCACCTCAAACAGATGTCCTAGCTCACTGCTTTTAAATGATGCCTCAGCTGCTGGCTTCTGTATAAGATCACAGTAGGTAGTTCCCAGGTTTCTAAAAACAGAACCTGACTCTGAAAAAGTGTCCTGAGGTCTCTTTTTCTTCCTCTCCTCCCTGGCTCCTGCTATAAGTAGTTTAGCTTTGCTCTTCTCTAGTGCCCAGTCTCAGAACTGCTCACAATTTGGTTCCACTCAGTCCCAAAGCAGAAAATTCCCTTTGCCCGTGGGACAGAAACTCTGGGCCTGGACTCCTTATCTGGTTCAGAATCCTTTGAGCTCAGCCCCAAATAATTCAGATCCCATTAGCCCAAAGATGAATCCCCCAAAAAGCCACTTAAAGTCAAATCAAAATCAAACAAAAAGATGTTTTTAATCAGAAAAAGAACCTTTTAAATTTGTATAATTTATTAGAAGCTTCTTAGGAACTATATTTAAGCCAAATATCTACATAAGTTACAACAGAAAAAGACTGACGTGGCAAATACCAAAACTGCCAAATAATATACACAGATTTGTCAATGCCCATTTTAAAAAATGTGAGGGGCTGGGGATAGGGAATGCTTTTTTTCTTTTTTACAACAAAATGTACAGGTTACTAAAAACTAGGCATTTAATCCAACTTTTGACAGCATTTTACAGCTACAAGTTCACATCAAACAAAACAATTTTCTATGGGGGGGGGATGGCTGGGCGGAACCTAAACTGCCAGCAGGCACCTGGGAAGGGGCACTTCCTTTGTGTCTTTGACAAGTGGGTTATGTCAAGGAATCTTCCCTCTCTCCAACTCCCTTCCTCCCTTCTTAAAAAGAGAGAGAGAGAGAGAGAGAGAGAGAGAGAGAGAGAGAGAGAGCAAAAGAAAAAATCCTGGTATTTACAAGTGAGTCCTCTTTGCTGGAAAAGTGTACAGAGTGAAGTTTGAGGTCTTTGGAGTCCAGAGCCACGGCAGTGTGGAGCCCTCTCCAAACTGTGCCCCAGAGTGGGAAACCTCTTTGAGTCACCGAAAAGACACCCCCAAAGCTGTTCTTTCTATGTCTTTCTATGTTTAGAGGCTCCATAAGGAACTGAACTGGCTTGGCTGGTTTTATTTTTTTCTTTTAAAAAAAAATCCACAAATTTTAGAAAGGAAAAAAAATAAAAGAAAGAAAGACGTCCAGCAGTTTGGCCTTTGTGAAGTATTCCTTGGTCTAAACGCGGACAGGTTCTTAAGAAAAGTCAAAGCTCGTGGAGCAGCGGGTGGACTGGTCTTCGGGGCGGGCCGAGGGGAGGTGGTGAGGCAGCGTGCTGGGCTAGGGCCGGCCTCAAGTCCTCTCACCAGGTCCGACCATATAGCAAGGTGGAGCAGGACATGGTGCCGTAGTCCGAGCCCGAGGAGTTCAGGTGGGACAGGCTGGAGACCTGGCCCTGCAGCGCTGCGGGGCTGGCGGCGTGGTGCGCCAGGTCCGGAGACTGGCCGGCGCTGCCAGGCTGGTGGCCCGGGTGTGCGCCCAGGCCGGCGCCCCCGCTGCCCACCGAGATAGCCGCTGCCGCTGCCTGGGCGGCCTGCGCCTGCTGCTGCGCTTGCTGCTGTGCGTGGCCTTGTAAGCTGGCTGCGCCCGGCGCGGAGGCGCCCGCCTGGCACGGTTTGCCGTCTTTCACTAGGACCGGCACAGCCACGCGGCGCGGCGACTGCTGCTGAGCCTGCTGCTGTTGGGGGCATCCGGCGCCCCCGCCCCCGCCGCCGCCGCCGCCCCCGCCGCTGTCCTGCTGCAACTGTTGCTGAGCCGCCTTGTCCTTGGCCTGGCGCTTCATTTTGTAGCGGTGGTTCTGGAACCAGATTTTGACCTGGGTGGGTGTCAGGTGGATCATGCTGGCCAGGTGCTCGCGCTCTGGAGCCGACAGGTACTTCTGTTGCTTGAAGCGTCGCTCCAGCTCGTACACCTGAGCCTGGGAGAAGAGCACCCGGCGCTTCCTGCGCGGCGCGCTTGGCAGCGGGGCCATGTTCTTGCTCACGTCTCCCAGCGAGCCCAGGCCGCCCATGCCGCTCATATTCATGCCGCTCGCCGGGCCCATGAAGCGGGAGACTGTAAGCGACAAACGCATAGTGTCGGCTGGAGCCGGGGCCGGGCCAGGCCAACCCTGCCTTCGGCGCCCGCGGCCCGCCCGGCCCGCCCCGACGGCGCCCTCCGCACCTCGGCCGCCTGGTGCGGGCCGGGGAGGCCCAGCCGCTTGAGATCGCTAGCGCCGCCCGGGGCGGTGGAGTCGGAGAGTGTGCCGGAGCGCATCCCAATCAACCCTGGCTACCCTCCCTCGGTCTCAGCACCCTCTTGCGACCCCCAAAGCGCAGAGGGGTGCGAAGTGAGAGCCTGCTCCTGCTCCTTTTTGCCCTCGCCCTATTGGGGTTAGCTGGCCACAGGCGGCGAACTGAACTCAGGCAGGGACTTGGGATCCGACGGTAAACCCCCAGCTCTGGAAGGTTAGGAGAGGAGGGTGCTCTCTTCCGAAGGCTCGAGCCCTTAGACGCTTTGCCTCTTCACTTCTCTGCCGTAGGCACCAGTGAGGGCGCCTGCTCGGCCCATTTAGAGCCCCCTCCGGAGCCGCGCGTCCTCCCACCTGTCCAGACTTCGCTGGAGAGGCGCCGGGCCGAGCGCACCAAAGCGTCCCCGCCGCCGAGCGGCCTCCCTCCCGACCAGGTCCTGCCTCGCCACGCTCTGCGCGCCCTCCATCCCTCGGCTCGGGGTGCCTCCCTCGGCCCTCGGAGGTCTTCCCGCGGAGCAGAGCGCCTACTTGGCAGCGCCTGGAAGTGCAGAGTACCAGCACCTGTCCACAGGACCCCAGAGCAACCAAGTGTCTCTCCTGGGACCCCCACCCCCGCAGCCCAGCAGGAGGAAGACTCCCCGGCTCCCACACCCAACTCCCTGGCGCCGCTGCCCGGCTGCCCGCCCGGTGTCCAGCGCGCAGCCCGCAGGCGCCGCGCCCTCCGGTGCCCAGCCCGCGGCCCCGCGGCGGGGCGGCCTCACTTACTGGCCGGGAAGCGCGGGTCTGGGTTGGCGCCGTACCATCCGGGGCCCGAAGCGCTGTTCCGCATGGTGTCCTGGTAGGGCGGCAGCTCACTCATGTTGCCCAGGTTGCCGTTGCAGTAGCCCCCCACGGCGGAGTGCGAGAGCTGGGGCACCCCCGCCGCCGTCATGTGGTAGGCGGCGGTGACGGCTCCGTGGTGCCCCACGGCGTGCTGCTGCATGGCCGCGGCCGGCGGTGCCGCCTGGCCCTGCCTGTACGCCGCCAGCGGAGCCCCGAGGCCGCCGCCCTCCATGCCCACTTTCTTGTAGCTTTCCTCCAGGGGACTCAAGATGTCAGACACTGAGAACGGAGTCGTGTGCTTTGGACTCATCGACATGATTCGGCGGCGGCTGGAGGAGGAAGGAAGAGGAGGAAAAAAAAGGGAGAGGGGGAAGGCGAAGCCTCGCTACTTTTTTTTTTTTTCTCCCTTTGCCAAATATTCTGGTGTTACCTTAACGCCGATCTTGTTGGATGTACACGTAACGGAGTGGACCGAGTCCGCCTTAATTGGCTTGAGTGGAGGCTCGGGGGCTGCCTCCCGTTTGTTTTAGCCCGGCGCCAGGTTTTAGGCAGCCACCAGAGGCGGGGCATAAGCGCTAAAGCAACAAGACAATAGAAGCCTACATCTTGCCCGAGATAATTAGCTTACATGCTGATGACAAGGTAAACACCTTTAAGTTTCACTTGTCAGGATTTTTAGATCACAGAGAGAGAGAGAAAGAGAGAGAGAGAGAGAGAGAGAGAGAGAGAGAGAGAGAGAGAGAGAGAGAGAGAGAGAGAGAGCGCCAAAGCATTTCTTCCCCCTCCCCGCACACCCCCATCCCCATTTTTTGTGGGGTGCAGGCGCGCGCGGGGAGGAGGCGAGGGAGGAGGGGAAGGAGGAGGGAACGGAGAGCGGGGAGGGCAGGAGGTGGGGTGGAGAGGCGCCCAGGAGGAGGGATGGTGGGGAAGAAGGAAGGTGACTGCTGCTTTGCAACCAACTTGAAGAGTTACAAAGTGGAACCACTTTCCGAAGTGGTCGGGTTCCCCGGGCAGGGACGGGTCGTAGAAGGAGGGGGCCGAGGGATGGGGTTGGGGTTCACCTGAGCCTGCCGGGGCTGCTCCTCCCTCCCGCCGCGGCCTCCCAGCCCCGCGCCTTCCCATCGCCTCCGGACCACATCGGGCTTCGCTGAGCCGGCCCCAGGCGCCGTCAAACGAGCAAGAGCGTCTGGGGACGAGCCCTGGGGCCGCACAGTCGGTCTACGTGTCTGTCAGTCCGTCCGCCTCTTCTGCCGCCGTCCGAGGGACACCTCTGCTCCCCGCCCCCTTTCCCCTTACCGCAGAGATTCCCCGCGGCGGGCGGAGGGGGAGCCGAGTAAGGGAGCGACTGCCGCCGCCGGGAGGTTGTCGCGGATCCCCGCACCCCCCGCCCACCCCACCCCCCGGCTCTCGCTTCTCGGCGGGCCAGGCCCCCGCCCCACACCCCACACCGCGCTCCGCTGCCCCCTCCCAGCCGCGGCGCGCACAGCAGGGGCCTCCTGGGCCGCGGGCGAGCGAGCGTGGGGGCGGCGCGAAGGTGCGGCCCCGCCGCTGAAGTTGTCCCACCGGGAACAAACCTGCTGTCCCAGACCCTGGCCCATTGCCTGAACTCGCGGGGCTCTGGGGCTGAAGCTGACTTTTTGAGGACCTCACAGTCCCGGCCCCCGAGCCCAGCCCCGGCTCTTTTCCCCTTCCGGGAGGACGCCGGCCCGAGGGCGGCGGGAGTGCCTGCGGGTCTGCTGCCCCGGGGGCCTGAGCCCCAACCCGGAGGGCCCGCGGGCCCCGGAGGGGGCGAGTACCCCGGCGCGGGCCGCCCAGCCGAGGCGGGAGGGTGAGCTGCGGCTCGCCTCGCCTCCGCCCGGAGCTCAGCCATGCAAAAGTGCACTTGCTTCCCCGGGAATAACCAAATATCTTTGTTTAAAGTGGCGGCGTAAATGGCCAGTCGCTTTGTGGCCACGCTGGATATTAGCAGATGAGGATCATTCTGCTTCAATTGGGCGCCTCTCATCCGGCAAGCAAGAAACTGCTTAGGAGGAAGTGGGCTTCCTGTCTGCGCGTTCTCAGGCTTCAAGTGTGAGCCCCGCGCCTGGAGGGTCCTCGGGCGCCCGGCGAGGGGGAGCAGTGGGCTGCGCTCCCCAGCGGGACCGGGGGCGTCGGGCGCGTTGCTGGGCCCGGCCAGGTCCCCCAGGCGAGTGGGCCACGGCTGAGCCCTGTCTGGCGCGGATTTTGAGACCAATTCCGCCTTTCCCCCTCGGATTTTAAGCATTTTCGCTGTTGTTTGTTTTTGTTTTCCTTTCTCTTTGGCTCTTTGAGCTTTCCCAGCGCGTTGGGGGCTGAGAGGGCGGGGCGCTTCCTACCCGGGCAGGTGCCTCCTAGACACTTCGGAGGCCGGTCAAGCAGCCTTCTCGAATTTGGGTTTTGTTTTCACATTTTCTTCCCCTCCTTGTAGTGAGGGAGCTCCGGATAATGAAAAGGCAGTTTTGAACTATTTAATCCAGCAGGCTAGGCTCCGTTTTCATTGATAGCAATTTGTAGCAGGGAAAGTTGTTCTGCTTATTTGCTTTTTAAGATTTCAAACCTCTCCTTGAAGCATGCTCTGTACTCCCTCGATACAAAGCCAACTTCTATACTAACATTTGCTTTCCTCCCCTCCTACCTCCCTGACCAGGGGTTGAGAAAGCTCAGGACACCCTGAAACTCCTATGTGGGCCCACGTTTTCCAGAAGGTCCCTGCAGCAGCTTTGGGGCAGACGACCCTACATTTTCTTTTCTTTCTCATGGTGCTGGCCTGCAGCTTGCATTGCTGAAGACAGGTACCAACCCGGCCTCTGCGCCCTTCTCTTCCAGGAGCCGGTGTGTGTGTGTGTGGGGGGGCGCTCTCAGTAAGAACTTAGAGCCTAACAACAGTGCTTTGGTCAATGTGGTGTTCAGGGAGCATCGAGGGAGGCCATTCTGGGCTCCAGTGAATGACAGAAAAGAGCGGGCAAAGCAGAACATGGACGTTGTCTGAAGACACAGCCCAGACAGGCCTGCGTCCTGCATGGGCTCTTTCGAAGGCGAGGTGGGTTTCCTGTTCTCTCTCTCTCTCTCTCTCTCTCTCTCTCTCTCTCTCTCTCTCTCTCTCTCTCTCTCTTTCTCTCTCAACTGTAACAGATGCCAATTATAGGAAGACTCCTACAAACCTCCCAGTCATGAAGCCATTTAGAAATGGAGATAATTCTCCAAAAGATTTTTGTGAGAGTCAAATGAGATCGTGCACGTCAAAGTGCTTGCAGAGCTTTGAAACTGTTTCAAGTTCATTGCCAGAACTGGAGGTTTCTGTAGTTTCTCATAAGTACACCCTCCCCATCTTTATGGCTCTGGATAGAGTGAAGAGTTTAGGGAGCCGTCCACAGTCTCTGGGTCCGCCCTGGTGGCAGCTCTCCAGCCCTGGGCAGGACCTGGGGCACACGTAGTCTCCGCAGCGGAGAACTCCGAGGGGAACCAGGAAGCAGGTGGTGGGTGGGTGCCGGGGATCCAGGCCTAGGGTGGGCTTCTCTTCTGAAACTAGGACTGTGTTCTACCCTCCTCGGGCTGGCTCACTTCTCGAGCACACACAGCCCCATCCGCTCGAGCTTAGACCTAGGCTGGGCTTCTGGGGCGCCGCACACTGGCCCTAGGGGCCTCTCCGACCTCTGCCCTTTCACACCCACCCACCGCTCTGTCTTCTTTGCCAGGCACACTGCACTGCCTGGAATAAGTCTGTAGACTCCCGCCTGGTGAGGAAAAGGCTGATATCTGCATCTCCAAGCTTGTCCAAGCAAAAGCTTTGGGAGTCCGTCCTTTGGTCCCAGCGCCTACTTCTCACTGAAGAGCAGCATCCTTTCTATCCAGCACCTCCCTGATTCATCCTGAATAGGGCAGCCCTGGGTCAAATCAGTGACTTTTCCGTGGTTTCAATTATGCTGGAAAATGTAGTCCACCCCTTGAGACATCGTCCTTTAACCCGAAACTTGCTTCGGGTGGAGTGGGTGCAGCTGGAAGCAGGCACAGTGCTGGCCCCTCATGGAGCTGTCCCCAAGTGGCCCTGTTCAGTTGCCTCAACCTCAAGCACACTCTGCTGGGTTGGCTGCCACTCGGCCCAGAATCAAGAATCTTCCCAGAAGCAAGAATCTTTGGACGGGCAGGTGCAAGCTCAGCCCCAGGCGAGTGGACTCAACAGCAGCCTTTGCTCACACTATGTGGCCGATGGGAAGCGCTTTTCTTTCCCTCTCGTGTCATTTAGAAGGACAGGCAGAAAATAGGACAGTACGCCAAGGAAGAGACGACGCTTCTCTCATCAGTCCCTACAACTCCCTGGCCTTTCCTGGCCCTTTAGTGCCCCAGGGCACCAAATGTGTTGCCTGGCAGTGTTATTTTGCTTTAAGCTTTATCAAAATTCATGACTCATCTAACAACTATTTCAGGAAGGCTATCCCAGGTACAGTGCTTGGTCTGAAAAGTCAACTTTCAACAATCGAGATGCATCTCCTCCCCACACAGAGTTTACATTATTAATAGTAAGTCACCCCAGTAACGTGGAGTGACTCAGTGACCCAAGGCACTCCATTTGCAGAGACAAATATTGCTGCAGGCCCCAAAAGAGACAGAGAGGATTGTAATGAAGTTCTGTGAGTTCATTTCTGCACCTGTCTTGCAATCCTGGGTAGTGAGATGAACACTTTCGTAGAGTCTGAGCCCTGGCTTTACCACTTCCAGCTGTGTAATATAACCCCCCCCCCAAGGATCATAGGAGCAACTACTATCACAGCCAGAGTAAACTAGCGATTTCCTGGCTCCCCTCTGAAGCCCCAGTTAACTCGAGTTAAATTAAGAAAACAAAGCCTTTGAGCACGTATTTCCTGAGCTGCAAGAATGGTCATAACCTGATCTGTATACCTTCCTGGATTGTTGTGCTAGGGATTCAGATAACTCAGGATGAGATCATATGCCCGTGTGTAGTTCTTTAAAGTCGCTGGCAAACAGGAGATAGAGTTTCTGATTCTGTATAGGGATGCTCGTCAGGAGCACTTGGGTCCCGCCCACGGTCCGGAGGGTCCAGCCAGGTGTGTAGGGTCTGGCGAGCTGGTGCTGCCGAGGAGGCCACCCCTCCCAGGGGGCGGAAGACAAAAATGAAGCCGGGCGCTGGGGGTCGCTGCTTCCCAATCCTGAGATCCAAGGACGGCCTTTAAGGGTGCCTTACTAGTTTCCCTCCGTAAAGGTCTCCAAGGCTCCCTCAATTGCTTTCCCAGGGAGAGCGCGCACGTACGAACGAGCCCGATGTGCTGTGGGCCACTTCGGCAGAGGCGGGGGAGGCAGGCACCTGTGAGACCGACACCCTCGGAAAGGAGACCCCGCCCTGGGCCTGACGGCAGGGGTGGGTCTTTCGTCGAGTCAAGCCCTCCTAAAGGTTGACACTTGCGGTCCCGAAAGCTGCCTATTTTTATGTCACAGTTCAAGCCTTGACCCAACCTGTCTCAAGTTAGGTGTTCAGAGCCCTTTCTCTCTCCACCGACTCCAGGGACGCCCCCTGGTGGGAAGGAATTTGGGGTAGGAGCCAAATGGGGAGTGGGTTACAAAGCAGAGAGAGGTGGGGGCTCAGCGCTAGAAACACCCTTTGAAATGAGGGGAACCAGAACAGGTAAGAGGGGCGGGCGAAGACCTGAAGCCCCCCGCAGACTCAGCGCTGACAGCCGCACGGGAGAGAGAAGCACGGGGCCGAGTTCTAGCTCCACAGGGAACTGGATTTCTGCTTTTCCTCGCAGTTCCTCATTGCTGTTAATCAAGAGCCTCTAAGGTGGAGAAAGAGCGGACGGCGGCGGTTCTGGGGTACTCTGCGTGGACACAAAGCCCCCATCCTAAGGGGGCTGTGGGGTCCATGTCGCAAAAGTAAAGTTTTCTGGGTGCTCCTAGACCTAAATGATGGATCCTACAAGGTAAGGGCGCGAGTTTTGGCCCAGGATGTGTGCAGCCCCGTTCACATTTAGATGGCCGGAACCTGCAGCCCTGTCTGCTTCGCGTCCCCCACAGAAGCGCAGCGCCGAGGGCGCGCGCCCGCCGCCTGGAGGGTTTGAGCTTCCCGCGGAGTCGCAGCAGCGCTGTGGTCCCCTTCTCCGGTTCTCCCCTCCCTTCCCCTCTCCTCTCCTCTCCTCTCCCCTCCCCTCCAACCTTGCCCTCATCCTCGCCAACACTTGGCTAGGGGAAATTTCAGGTGGCCGCAGTACAGACCCCAGGCCAGCTCCGGCATCTGACAGCCTCAGGTTTTGGAACACTACGCGGACTGGTTCGCTTTTGCCGCCCAGGATTGAGGTCTGACAATCGCCGACCCAGGCGAGCCACAGCTCCCTCTACCGGCCATCCGGAGAACGGCAACTTTAGGCTCGGAAGCTTTAAAGCTTCTAGGTGAAATACCGAAAGACAGGTAGTTTTCAGAGCCTGGTAGTGGTTAATCAGCCACGCATTCACTCACCCTAACTACTCACCATATTGTCTGCCCTATCACATATTAGCTTTCCAGAGGCCCACCCAGTGCCACCACAATATAAGTTATGATTAACTTCGGATCCGTCACCAAGAGCTTGTGTGTAGATCGGGGCCATAGGAACTACTGTGATACCTTCTCACCTAATTATTTTTGACCTAGGGATTTTATTATGATAATTCCTTCTCCAAGCCTGAGGGCAATTGGACACATATTTGGTGACCAATGTAGTAACTTGCCCTAGCTGCATTGCCAAAGTTTGGAGAAATCAGCAGTTCTTGTTTCAAAGCCTGCACATGAGGCCTGGCCTTGTGTCCCTTGCAGGAACATAGCCCCTACAAAATATTGGAGCAAGAACATCTCTCAAAGTAGCTATCCTGGGGCAGGTGCTTTCTAGAGTTCCAACTTCCCCACACAGGTTTTCCCCACCTGCCCCTGCTCTTTGAATCCTCGCTGTCTTCCCCGCTCCACACCGCATGGTATGCCTATGTTACTCTGATCTTTTCCACTTGGGCAGAACATCATTCCTCCCACCCTCATAACCAAGACGTACCTTTCTTTTTTTTTTTTTTTGGTACCAGGGATCGAACTCGGGTCCTTGCGCTTGTGAGGTAGGTGGCGGAACCACTGAGCTAAATCCCCTGCCCTAAGAAGTACATTTCTTTCTAAAAAGCTCAATTTCTCTTTCCATAACTAAGTATCTAACACTCAGGCACTGAATGTATATTTGTGGAATAGACAAATCTCCATTACATGTCCATGTATATTAATAAGTCAAATCATTTTAATTAATGATTTACTAATTTTCTCGAGGGTTCTTTTTTTTTTTTTGGTACCGGGGATTGAACTCCGGTCCTTGCGCTTGCGAGGCATGCACCAGAACCACTGAGCTAAATCCCCAGCTTCAGGTGTTCTTTTCAGGTAGATTGTAAGCTCTTTGATTTTCAGGGTTATTTCAAAACACTGAGATGTCTTCCTCAAAAGGTACCCAGTTTTCTGAAGTATTTGATCCTATTAATCATTTCTTCTCAAAATTCTCTCATTGTTTTGGGACTCCATCTCACACTGTATACCAGTGATGGCGAACTTCAGAGCTTTCAATGATAACAAACAGCCCACTGTGGCACACATGCCATTGGTTTACCATCTTTGCTGTATACCTATTTTTGTGGCTTTTCAGCTGCCACCTATTTGCTGATGGTTCCCAAATTCGTATCTCCAGTCAACCTCTCTCCAGAGCTTCTGACCTATATTTCCAGTTGGCCTCTTCATGTGAATGCTGTCTAAACCGAATATATCCCAATCTGAATTCCCCATCTGTCTCAGTGCTTGTTTCTTGTCTTTTAACTGCTGTGGTACAGGGGAATGAACCCAGGGCTTCACACATGCCGGGTAAGCTCTACCGCTGAGTTACATCCCCAGCTCTTTTTACTTTTAGTTCGAGACAGTCTTGCTAAGTTGCCCAGGCTGGCCTTGAAATTTTGATCCTCCTGCCTCATCCTCTCAAGTAGCTGGGATTGCAGATGTGTAGCACCACACCCAGATGTACTTCTGGTTTTTCTAAATCTAACAATGCTACACCAGGGTGGTAGTATTAAGAGGCAGGGTCTTTAAGAGCTTATAAGGCCATGACGGCTTGTCCCTGCTTAAAGGATTAAGCTTGTAAATAAGTCTCCGTGGAGCATTTGGCCAGCCTGCCCTTGTACCCTTCTGCCATGCCAGGACACAGCATCCTGCCTTCTGGGTGATGCAGCAAAAAGACCTTCATCAGATGCAGCACCTGATCTTGGACTTCATAAGCTCTACAACTGTGAGAAATGGGTTTCTGTTGTTTTTAAACTACCCAGAATCATGTGTTCTGTTCCATTATTGCAAATACACTAAGACACCTCCTAAAGAGTCTATCTCCAAATACAGTCACATTGGGGGTTAGGGCTTCATCCTATGAATTGTAGGAGGATACAATTCAACCCACAGCAGCTCCCAAGTCAGATACTTTTCCTCTTTCTCATTGAACTGGTCACAAAGCATTTTAATACCACATGATAACCAGTTTGTCTCTGCTTTCACTACCTTAATCACGGTCATCCATGATCTATTGTCTTCTCTTTTAGCTCTTGTTTCTACTGTACAAGTCTCCCCAGACTAATCCAGGATCCCATCCACAGGACAGAGTCCAACTTATTTCTCCAAAGTCATATTTCCCTACATCCCTACCTATCCCTTCACAACTTCTCTCCAGTGCTATGACTATCTCATGTCTTTCATTTTGTACTCATTTATGACATGCATTAAACTGCACTTTTTTGTGATACTAGGGATTGAATCCAGGGCCTTCACATACAGCTACAACCTCAGCCCTTTTTGAATTTTTATTTCAAGCCAGAGTTTCACTAAGTTGCTTGTCCAGGTTGGGCTTGAACGTGAGATTCTCCTGCCTCAGCTCCTAGAGTACTGGGATCACAGGCATGGACCACCATGTCCATTCTAAACCACACATATTTACAGAATAAAACTTGGTAAGTTTTGACCTATGTGTACACTCATGAAATTATGACAATTAAGATATTACACATGGACATCTATGACCCCAGACATTTCCTGTGTTCTTTTGTAAGCCCTCTCTTCTGCTGTTTTCCACTTCTATCTCATCATTAGATAATTACTGACATGCTTTTGTTCACTATAGATTAGTTATCATCTCATAGAATTTTCCATAAATGGATTCAAACAGTATTATTCTTTTGTTTGACTTTTTTTCACTTGAGAATGACTTGAGATTTGCCAATATCTTGTTGAAGGTATAAATATTACTGAGTAGTATTTAATTGTGTAGATATACCAAAATGTGTTTGTCCATTTACTTGTAAAGGGACATTTGGATTATTTCTGTTTGGACCTATTACAAATAAAACTATTAACATTTATATCTTTATATGGAACATATGCTTTCATTTGTCTTGGGTAAACACCTAGGAGTGGAATGGCTGGGTCATATGTTACCGCATAATTTACAAAGTATTTCTTTCTTTTTTTTTTTTTTTTTGGTACCAGGGATTGAACTCGGGTCCTTGCACTTGTGAGGCAGGCGCTGGAACCACTGAGCCAAATCCCTGGCCCCAAGTATTTCATCCTTTGTCATTAAGTATGATATTAGCTGCACATTTTATGTAGATCCCCTTTATCAGTTTGAAGAAGTTCTTTCTATTCCTAGTTTGCTGAGAGTTTATATAAAAAAATGGATGTTTGCTTTTTTATTTTTTGTACCGGGTATTGAACTCAGGTCCTTGTGCTTGTGCAGCAGGTGGCAAAACCACTGAGCTAAATCCCCAGTCCTGGATGTTTGCTTTTGTTGAATGCTTTTGCTGCATCTTTTGAGATGAACACATGATTTTTTTAAAAAACGTTTTTTTAAAAAACGTATAGCTATGATTTATATTATGTTATTGTAGTAGTTACTGTGAGATCTAACTTACACAGTCTGCCTTGAAATAATATTATACCATGTAATGTAGTATAAGGACCTTACATAGTTCTATTTTCCCTTTTGGTTTTTATGCTGTTGTCATCAGACATTAGCTTCAAAATATACTATAAACTCTGCAATAAGTGGTTATTGCCTTTATTTCACACAGCCAGTTATCTTTTAAAGAAATTAAATACTAAGGAAAAGTCTCTTATAATTCACACAAAGTTACTATTTCTGTTGCTCTTTATTCTTTTGTGTAGATCCATATTTCCATCTGATATTATTTTCCTTCTGCCAAAAGAATTTCTTTTAAGCATTTCTTGTAATGCAGGTCAGGTGGTTATAAATTATTTCAGCTTTTGCGTATCTGAAAACGTCTTTATTTCATCTTCCTTTTTCAAAGACATTTTCTTTAGGGGTAGAATCATAGGTTAACAGTATTGCTTGTTTTCTTTCAGCACCTTAAAGATCCTCCACTGTGTTCTGGTTTATGCTATTTCCCGGGACAGCACAAGGGCAAAGAGCACTGGAGAGCTTCACCTTTCCCTCAAGTCTCCACAAATTCCCTTCACTCTCTGAAATGGAAAGTTTACTTTTATTAGCTTGTATAAGTACAGGTCTATAGCCATAGCCTAGCCTTCCATTTGCCAAAATTGTTTTTCATCACTATCTTTATTTTATATAGAGATTATAGAACTTTCATTGATTTCTTCCAGAGTAGCAGCCAGTATATTTCTGTATGGAAATATCACAGTTAGATATTCTATATAGTCCCTATTTTAAAATTTTAACAGGATGTAATTACCATTATCATGATTATTCTTACCTAAGATTCTTATAAATTATCTATCAACGTGTACTCTTGGGAAAGTGTGGAAGGAATTATAGTATAAGTTTTCAAAAGATTATCTTGTGCTTAAATTGAAGTGGTTCATGGAAGCCTTGCCCCTTTTACTAACAAAGTATTAGGAGAATGTAGATTAAGCTAAAAACTAATCATAATCAGTGTATTTGTCTGGGCTTTTTGAGAATAAAGTTTGAGTAATACCCATAAGGGGGAAACCCTAGATCTTTCCTTTCAGGAAAAGTTCCAGGAATTTTGGCATTCACATGAGAAGAGAGAGGTAATATTTTCTCAGTTTTTATAGATGAGAAAACCAAGACTCAGAAAATTTAAGTAAGTTGCTGAATATTAAACAGCAAGTAAGTAATAGAGTAAGTTTTGCTTGTCAATATGTCTTTCAAAACACAAGAGGAGTCATAGTTTAAATAAACAGAAATTTAAAGAAGTTTTCTATCTACTTGGCATTGACATCTTAGAATTTTACAGTTATTCTAACAGGAAGATAATTTGACTATCCACATCTGCCTTGAGAATTTCTTTGTATTACTCTAGCTCGCTTCTCAAACTTTAATGTGTGTAAAAATTGCTCTACCAATTATACATGTAAAATTTGTTCCCATTTTATGGGTTCTTCAAGAGCAATTTTGGTCTTATTATATTTTTACTTTATGCATTATCACATTTAAAAACCTAAGTAGTATGGGACCACATTGTATTATTTCCACTCTATTTCACTGTTTCTCTGATTTTTTCAACAAATAGTTCTGTCTCTTTGGGAAAGCATAGTAGTAAGGAACACACAATAACAAAGAGTAGAATTACCCTGTTCATAGGACTTTACTTTCAGCTTTAGAGAAGTGTAACTAATGTGCCTGAAGAGTTTAAATTCCTCTTTGCAAAAAGGAAGATGACTTCTTGAAAGATAAAGTTAAACATAGAAGTTTATAAAAGACAGTAGCCTTCAAAATTCAGAGTGCCTAAGAATCACCTTAAAAGCTTTTTTAAGTGTATATTTTCAAATGGGAGTTCTGATAATAGTAATAGAAAATAACTTTCATCAGACTATGCCTTTTCCAGATAACAATTATAAACCCTAGACAACACACACACACACACACACACACACACACACACTCATATACATTTATTTGAAGTACCCAGAAAGTGGACAAAAGTAGGTAAAAACTGAAGGAAGTTCTAGGCTTTAATGGAGCCACTCACTGAATGAGACTCAAATCCACAAGACTACTCCACTGAGGGCACCACTCACACCATATAGGACAGGGCACACAGAAGCAGAGAGGTCCATTGTTTTTGACTCGCAGTATGTAAGGTCAGAGTTAGAGGCTGAGATAATATCTGAAAGATTTAGGTAGGAAAATCCTAGAACAGAGGAATGTAGACACCCTAAAATATATTTGTAATAATGGGAAAATTATAATGAAAAAATTCCTAGACATATGCAGACATAGGAGATACTTCCTCAGGTCAAGAGAATGCAGTCAATAGAAACAGACCTCTAGATGACCAAGGTTTAGAATTAGCAGAAAAGTGTATTAAAGAGGTACATATGTTCAAAGGCAAATTAAAATATTGTAACAATAACTGAACAAATGGAGGAAATACCAAGGAAATTGAAGGCATTTTTAAAAATTAAATGAAAATTATGGAATTAAAGAGCTATAACATCTGAAATGAAAAAGTCCTTGGATGAGCTGAAGAGAAAATTGGGACCAACAGAAGAAAGAGAAAACTTGAAACAGATCAGTTGAAGTAATCCAATCTGAGAAGAAGATTGAAAAACTATTAAAAATAAAAATAGAGCCTTAGTCACCTATGAGACTATGTCAAGTGATCAAAATATAAAGCAAAACTTTTCATGCTTTATTACATCATTAGAAGCACAGATATGAATTTTCCATTTATAAATTGTTTCTGTCATCCTGTGAAAATTATTATTGTTGTCACAACCATCAGAATTTTTACTTGTAAAGGCATTTCTTATCATTGATTGGTTACAGCATCCAAGAGGTCCAATCACTCCACAAATGATGTCACAAACACTGCCAGCATGATCAGTCTATTTACTTATGCATGCATTGATTAAGCTTGCAGAGCAAAACTTAACACTCTTAGATCGTACATCTCAACAGAGCTTCTACTTCTCCACTAGCTAACCAAACATAGGTCTTTTGTGAATGGCTTCATTTCTCCTTTCATCTGAAAATTTATTAAACCCTCTGTTATAGAGAGGCTGTATTTTCTATTTTCCTCAGGGTAAGTTTTATTGAAGGAAGTCCTATCACCTTGCTTTTCTACTCCCTTGACTTGACCTCATGTTGATGAAATTTATGAAATGCCTCTTCACTAATTTGCATAGATCTGCCTTTTGTCTTAGAAGTCCCCCTGAGGACTATTTCCCTAGTACAATGGATATAGCTATTAGTAACTCCTCAATGATTTGTCTGTCCTCTGGCTACTTTGACAAGGAAAGAGAATTTTATTTAATAGATGATATCTGACATGTTGGTTGCTATGACACTTGATTCTCAGGAACCATGACACCATCAGGTTTTTTCTCCAGAATCTGCTGTACTTGTGCATAGAACCTAATAGAAGACCTATTAAAAGACTCATCAACATCTTCCATTTCGTGAGGCTGGAGAGTATCCAACAGAAATTAAACAAACTTCACTGCACAGTGAGTTGTGACTTGGATCTTATCATCCTGGTGCATACAACATTAGAGAATATTCAAAGATTTTATAGCTGAGCTCATGGGTCCTTCCCTTGTCATCAGTATGTGTGTAAGCAAGGGTTAAAGCCCCAGCCCCAGAAGCATAGGATCTTGGTGTTTTGGTCATCATTACATGTTTTAGTGGGAGACAGGACTACAGGTGGATTTGGAAACAGCAACCACATTGAGTTGACAATTTTGTAATAATGATCCACTTTATCTCATAGAGTTTATCAGGTCTTGAAAGATTAAAGATTGCATAAGCTGACATAGGCTTTTAAATCTTATAGGAAGAGTACATAACTGCATCAGGTGAGTTGGTAATTTCAAATTGTCTATTCTCATCATAGCATCACAAGCTAAACTTAATGGCTGACCTGGGCACACTGTTTCAGAACCTTTCAGCTCAGTTTGGCCATCAGTCCTACCATCCCTACCATTGCACCCAGGCTTTTGCCTTGATATTTAGCACTTATCTATAGATTCTGTTCATTCCTTTATTATAAACATATTTTCTTTTATAATCTTGTACATGGTTATAACAGCTGCTTTAAAGTTTTTGTCTGGTGATTTGGACATCTGGGTCCTACTGAGGTTGTCTTTTGTGTGTGGGTATCATTTTCCATTTTTCTTCATATTTCTAGTAATGTTGAATTACACCCTGGCCATGGTGAACCATTCGTTGTGGAGGCTCTGGGACTTGGCCATGTATGACACCTCCTTAAGAAAAAAGCCAGAAATGTCTCCAATGCTGTTCTTTTCATCCAAATTTTGACTCCCTTATAGTTTCTACCAGATTTTGGTTATTCTCTGGAGCTTTTAGGTAGTCTTTTTCCATTTGTCTATAATTTATAGTTATCTAAGAAAGATTTAGATAAGTAGGAGCTAACAAAAGCAGGGCCCCATCTTTTTATTTTTTGCTCTCTTTGTCTTTATTGTTTTCTTGCAGACAGCATATAGTTGAAGCTTGCTTTTTAAGTCCAGACCAATGAGTTCTGCATTTTAATTGAGAGGTTTACACCATGTATATTTAAAGTAATTGAAAATGTAATTGGTTTAATTCTATTGTACTTCTATTTGTAATATTTGTTCTCTTTGTTTCTTGTTCTTTTGGCATTCTTCTGGTAGTTGAGAATCTTAAGTATTCTATTAACATTGTCACTGACTTAATTGTTATAATTCTTTTTATAAATGGCTTCTAGTGTTTACATTGTTTACATATAATGTAAATACCTTATAAAAGTATAATTTGTTTCACATTATTTCTGGGGTTTTTTTTTGGTACCAGGCATCAAACTCAGGGTCTCGCACTTGCCAGGCAGAAGCTGTGCCACTGAATTATATCCCTGGCCCTTTTCACATTATTCCTGTTACCATACATCTTTGATGTATAGCAGTCTGTTATTTTTTAGTTTGGGGTTTTTTTTTTGAAACAAAGTCTCACTATGTAGTTCAGACTGGCCTTGAACTCAATTACGTAGCCCAGGCTGGCCTTGAACTTGTGGCAATTCTCCTGCCTCAGGTTCCCAAGTGCTGGAATTACAGGTGTGCACTACCATGCCTAGAAATGTCTTATTTTTTAAAACAAGCAAAAAAAAAAAAAAGTTTAAGAACCACAGAAATTGTCTCTTCTACTCATATGTTTCCCATTTCTGGTACTCTTCATTCTTTTTACATATATTGTATTTTTCACTTGGTATTATTTTCTTTCAGTATGAAGCACTTCTTTAATGTTTTTTAAAGTACAAGTCTGTGGGCAATAAAGTCTGTCACTTTTTGTTACTATGAAAATGTTTTATTTTTCCTTCCAATGTAAATCATATTTTTGTTAGATATGAAATTCTAGATTGCTATAGATTGTCTTCTTCCTTTAGTGTTTTTTATGAGAATTCTCTTGTCATTCTATCTTTAGGTTTTTGGGCTGTTTTTAATATTTTTTCCTTGTCACTGTTTTTATCATTTCAATTATGTGCCTTGGTGTGATTATCATACTTGAAATTTGTTGAATTTATTGGATATGTGATCTTACACTTTTCATCAAATTTGAAGAGTTTCTTTGTGCACCTATGAACCTGCCAAAATTAGTCTGTATAACCAATATTCACTAATAAAAAGATATAAAAAGTTGGAAGGTTTTCGGCCATTATTTATTTAAATAATTTTTCTCTTGTTTTTTAGGGGGGGCTCCAATTGTAATCTAGTCTACTTAAAATTTTCCTATAGATCATCTAGTATTTGTACACTTTTATTATGGTGCTTTTGTTTGGGTGAATTCTATTGTCACGTACTTAAACTTAATGCCATTTTCTCCTATTCCATCTAACCTTTTTAAACTCATCCAGTGAATTTTTATTTTCTGTGTTTAGAAGTTCCCCTTTTTGGTGGTTTCACATCTTCCATTTCTCTACTCATCATGCTTGTGTTTTCCTTTACATCCTTAGAGGTATTTATAATACCTGTTTTAAAGTCCAGCTGCTAATCCAATCACCTACATCACCTGTGGGTTTTTTCCTATTGTCTGATTTTCCTTCTAGTTCAGGGTTACATTTTCCTGCTTCTTTACATGCCTAATCATTTTACTTTTGGGTTAGGTATTTATCCCAAAGCTTTGTATATGCCAAGCATGTGCTCTACAACTGAACTATATCCTCTAATAACTAGTCATTTTTTAATTGAGTGCTAGCTACAGTTTTGAGTGTCTACATCTTATTACTTTCTTCAGTGACTGTTGATTCCATCTTTTGATCAACTTGATCATTTTTAGGGCTTTCACTTAAGCTTTTAGAACAAAGCTATAGTAGACTTATTCCAAGGTTAACTTATCTCTACTACTTAGGTGTGAAATTTCTAGGATCTCTACTGAATGCAACAAGTGTGAACAAATATTCTATTCTGTCTTGCTAAAACTCAAACACTCCCCAGCCCAGTGTAAGGTCTGGGTAATTTCAGTTTACAGATCCATTCATTGCCTGGAATCTCATTCTATTTATGTGATGCTTATACTCAAAGACTCAAGGGGACATTATGTGCATTTGTGGAGCTCTTTGTTGGCTCCCTCTTCCCTAGTGCTCTGTCTCACACATTCTAGCCACCTCATCTTCTTCAAACATTGATCTTTGTGTCTCAACACCACTATCATATAATGGTCAGGATCCTTTTCTTATCTATATCACTTGTCCAGATCGTATTTGTGGGCAGAAAGCTCAAAGTAGGGAAGGCCATAGAGCTCTCCTCATTACTTCACTTTTTTCAGGGAATCATAGTCATAACTATTTGTCATCTGATGTCTAAAATGTTGTTTCATATGTTTTGTCTAGTTTTATACTTGCATACAGTAAATGACACTACTTAGTTCGGGCTGGAAGTGGAACAAGTGACCTATTTTTTTTATTCCCAGCAAGCTTTTCCAATGAAGAGCTAGAATTAATTGAGTCATATTTGTATAAGGATGGAACAGACAAAATTAGACTTGAGTTGGCTGTCTTTTCCCTCCCAGCAAGCAGCTGGAGAAAATGGTTGTGTAAGCCCTAGTGCCTAAATCCTTCAGGACTCAATCATTACTTCTTTTTTTTTTATACCGGGGATTGAACTCAGGTCCTCAGCTTGCGAGGCAGGCGCCAGAACCACTGAGCTAAATCCCCAGCCCTCAATCATTACTTCCAATAATGATAGTTGAAGATAATATTATGTGACAGAAAAGCAAGGAAATTCCTGCTAAATAAAATGCATATTCAACAGAAGGAAGTCACTGAGTGCTGAAGCGAGGGTTTCCTCTCACTGAAGTGAGAAACAATTGAAGTGAGAAACAATAACATAAGCATAGATTTAAACTGAAGATAACTTTGTGAAAAACCAAAGTGGATCATAGATCATATGAAGAGTTTAATTAAAGAAGCAAGATCACTAGGAAACACACATAGGTAGATAGTTATAAAGATAGATATATTGAGAGATATATCTCATATATTTACATTATACACAGAGAACACTGTTGCAAGGATTTGACTTTAATTATGAAAACTGGACTAAAAGTCTCTGTAAGGATGTTACTTTCATGTTTGATAATACTTCTTGGAGTTCACAGCACAGGCCCTTGGGAAGAGAATACAGGCGTAAAATGTAGGAGAAAAAGAACAAGCTAGAATCTATAAAGCATGATGTGAAACCCTCAAACACGAACCAAAAGCATGATGTGAAACCCTCAAACATGAACCAAAATCGGTGTCAATTCTTACTGACTCTGATCTTGACAGTGTGAGTGTCCTTCAGGGAAAACTGGTGCCCTGAGCCATGACGCAAAACACACAGCTGGCCTAGAAGTTGAAGAAGTGGAAGGAGGATCCAGGGCAAGTTGGAACTGCTGGAAACCAATAGGTGAGCCAGCAAGTAACTGGCAAAGTATATGCTATTTTAAAAACTGTTAAAAATCACTGCTTCTTCATTTTTGCCATTTAAATCACACAAAAAGATCACCTCTTGTGGCCCACTTTGGCTGGAAACATCCAGGAAAGAGAATTCTGGGAATTCAGGTTAGCCTAGTCAGTCATCACGTTACAAAGCCACCACAGAGTGCCTGTTTCCATGGAACCCACTTGGGTTCCATTTTGCCAGTGCAAATCAGCAATTATTAGAAGAAGGGTCCATGGGAAACCTCCGAGTACAGAGCTGGTCAAGTGGCAGGCTCCCGAGACCCACAAAACTGGCAGCAGAATCAAGGAGATTTTGCAAAACACTTGTATTTAACATGAATAACTGGCCAAATAGAAACAGAATATTAGCTTTCTGGTGCAGAACTTTAGCTTCCAAAATAGCAGCTTCATTAGTCACAGTGGAGAGATGGAGAGAGACAGGATTCCTCTGCTTGGAGTTTTCAGCATTTCAGTATCCTTCTCACATGCCCTAGAACTCTGGATTACTGAAATATTATATCAACTAGGCTTCTGACTGAAAGGAGCAACAACCTGGAGAGCAATGAGGAAACCAAGTAGAAGATACCTACCTTGTTTGTGGAGAAAGTCAGGCCTGCTCTTTCAAGAGTGATGCATGGAAATAAAGGGAACTACCAGGGTTAGTATGAAAAGATTCTGAAAAATGTAAAATGGAGAAGATAACTTCAAGATGGGTAAGAAGAACATGCTTATGGAAAAGATTTTCTGCAAGAATACATCTGTTTTATGTATTGGAAAAAAACCTTTAAATATAGATAAAACAGCAGACTGAAGTGGAAAGATATTATTAAAAGGCAGACAGAAATAGAAAAGGAGTAAGATGGCATAAGGAAAGCATAGTTAATAAAATAGCATATATTAAATATTTATTAAAAGTAATACAATTCAGAACCTTTTTAAAATTTTGATACTCATGTTTTGCCATGTGTAAAAGTCAAATACTGTGGACCCTTGGCTTATGAACTCAATCGGTTTCCGAGGTCTGGTAGTAACTCAAGTTGGTTGTAAGTCAGTACAGCTGAGATCTGGATGTTTACCTGGGTACATGCTATAGATAACAAGAGGTGGATGAATCTTCCATTAACCTAATTAACCCTAGTTGTTTGTATGTCAGGCTGGTTGTAACTTGAGGGTCCAAATTTATATTATTATTAATATAATCCATTTGCTCACTACCCAATTTAGATAATTGCATACAATTTTTGAATCATTTTTAAAGGGTGTATCTTCCCCATTTCCTGGGAACTAGAATATTTTAAAGCATATCCTAAAAATAACATAATTTCACCAGAAAATACTACAGTAAATAATCTTTGACAATTAAGTCCTCTCTTCTTTTCTTTTTCTTTAAAATATGTAACCACATGTGAGAAACCGAAAGTGTAAATAAGGACTAAATGTATAATAGGCAATGTGAAATAGAAAGAAAAGGGGCAAAGGGAAAGGAAGTGGGAGGGCTAGGGGAAAGGATAGAAGGGAATGGGATTAATATGAGAAAATGGAAAAAGAGGAACAAAATCTTTGTAAATAGGGAGGACTGGAGGGGTTGAAGGGAGGGCTGGGCAAGGGTGAAAAATAAGAACCAAGAGAGACTATGTAAAGGTGCAAATTTCCAATGATGAATGTCATTATATTGTATACCTAAAATGTACCAATGATTAGAATGAATAATCGATAATGTAAAATAGGAAGAAAAGGTCCGAAGGGGTAGGGGTAGTGGGAGGGGCAGGGGAAAGGAAAGAAGGGAAAGGAAAAAATGATGAGAAATGGAAAAAATGGAAATAAAGTCTTTGTAAATAGGGAAGGGTGGAGGGCGTGAAGGGAGGGCTAGGAATGGGGAAAAAATAAGAACCAAGATGCATTATATAAAAGTACAATTCCCAATGAGAAATGTAATTGTGTTGTATACCTACAATGTACCAATAAAAGAATTTAATGCAAAAAAAAAATGTAACCACAATTTCATCATCTTACCTAAGATTCATAATACTTCTTAGTAAGACATCTAATACTTAGACCATGCTCAGATTCCTCAGTTGTCTCAACAACTATTTTTTTAAATTATATTGACTTGTCTAATAAGAATCCATACCAGGTGTACACATTGTCTTTAAGTGACAAGTATATGAGTTGAATCGACACTCTAGAAGACCATTTCAGTAATAACGGGGAGAATATTTGAGAAGCCTGCTGAAGTTACAAAAGGAAAGGTTATAGAAAAAAATGGCAAGCAGAAGCTAGAGGTCGAGGAAAAAGAACCCAGAGAGCCAAAGGATGGTTGAGGTTTATAAAGATAAATCATGAATACTTTGAACAGAAGAAATAATCTAAGATATAGTAATAACAAATAACTTTAATAAACTAAATACAGAACTGTATCTACAAATGGAAAGGTTTAACTAAAAATTAATGAAAATATGACAATACTTGAACCAGGGGTTCAGTTTTCTATGGATGTATTTTAGAGTATTAATAAAATTTTAAAATTAGAACTAAAAATTTGTGGCCATGTTTAATCTACCGACTTGACATTAAAATATTTTTATTGAGAGTACAGATTCTTCATTTTTTTTTTAAGTCTTACATCCTATAAGGGGAAAACTTGCAATTAAAGTTATTGATCTCTTCCCCAGGAAAATGCACAAGTATTTATTATTTACCAGATATCACATGGTTATAACAGCATCCCAGTTCCAGGTACCAGTTTCTCTTTCATTTCAATAATCTTGATAATTACAAGTATTTTATGAATCATTTCAGTTAGAGAATTGCATAATAAAATAGACAAAACTTTATGGATTAAAAGAACAGCAATTAGCTATTTCTTATGACTTTGTGGGCTGATTGGTAGGTTCCTCAGCTAATGTCACATGGCTTAGGTCAGTAAGAAAGTGGCTGGACTGAAGGAGAAGGGATTATTTCACTCTTAAACAGGCAGTTGCTGTATCCTGTTCACTACAGTGCTCACTCATCCTCTAGTTCAGGAGTTAGGAAAGTATGGTCACAGGCTAAAATCAGTCACTGCCTGTTTTCGTAAACACTTGATTGGTTGCAACTCAACTATGTTCTATCTATGGTTGCTTTCACACTACAATGGCAGCACTGAGGACTTAAACAGACTGCAAGATCCACAAGCGAAAATTACAAGTTACTATGGGGCTCTATACAGAAACAAATTTATGGACCTTGTTTTAGTTCATTGATCTTTAGATCAAAGTTGCCACATTGAGAGGAGCTTTATCCATATATGAAGCAACACAAATAATGAGATATTGAATCAGGTATTACAGATGTATCAAACTTTTGGAAGTCTTGGAAAGAGGTGTCTTATGCGTGTGAGAATAATGTAAATACTGCTAGAATGTGAAATAGTAAGAAAGGGGACAAATGGAAAGGGGAAGTGGGAGGGGTAGGGGAAAGGAAAGAAGGGAATGGAATTAATATGAGAAAATAAAAAAACGGAAACAAAGTCTTTGTAAATAGGGAGGGGCAGAGGGGTTGAAGGGAGGGCAGGGGAATGGGGAAAAAAATAAGAACCAAGATAGAGTATGGAAAGGTGCAAACTCCCAAAGATGTATGCCATTATACTGTATACCTAAAATGTACCAATAAAATTAATATTAAAAAATTTTAACTGGTAAATAATTACTGCTAGAAGATGGTTGGTAGTAGAGTTAACATAGACACAGATTCTTGGCAGTATTTCCTGTTGAGATATTGAGAGCTGTTGCCCCGGCCCATGGACCTGGTTATGGACATCTGCTATGTCCAATAGACTGGAAAGGAAGCCATGCTCTTTGAGCTGTGGATTTTAGGCCTTAAGAGACCTTGTAGTTTCCATCTTCCTTTCTGGGAACATTTCCATAAAAAGAACCCAGTGTAACAGAAAGATGAGAGGTCACATGGAAAAAACTAAGTCCTCATAACTGATAGCCAGGACCAACTACCAGACACATGGGTTGAAGTCACCATATATCTTTCAGCCCAGCTAAAGGCAGTGGCATGGATAGACCATGTGAAATAAGCCAAGAAATTGTCTGGCTTACCCACAGAATTGGAAAAGAAGAATGATAAATTATAAATCATTGTTTTTGGGCCACTACATCTTGAAGTGTTTCACTTTCTTTTTTTTTTTTGGTACTGGGGATCGAACTCGGGTCCTTCTGCTTGGGAGGCAGGGGGCAGAACCACTGAGCTAGATTCCCAGCCCTGAAGTGTTTTGCTAAATATAAAACAATGAAAAATTTCCAGAAGCAAAAGACCTACACTGTCTGCAAAGAAATGAAAATCATATTATTCCCAGATACACAATGTTAAATATCAGGGCTGAGGATGTAACCCAGTGGTACAGCACTTGTCTAGTGTGCATGAAACCCTGGGTTGAAATCCCAGCATTGCAAACACACACACATTCATACTTCTATAAAAACACATACATCTATAAAATGTCAAGTGACAATAGAGTGATTGCTACAAAATTTAGAGGGAAATAGTGCACAGTGCTTATTAAAGGTAAACATTTAAAATATACGTTGGACTTAGTGAAATACACGAAGTCTAGGGGATGTATCCAGGCATCTATGGCAATCTCAGATTGAGCATGTAAAGAGTTTCTTCCTGGGATCTTGTTATTCTTCATGACATTCTTATTGTCAAAGAAGAACACACAACACACAGGGATGTGCAAGATTTTTTAAAAAGTATTATTTAAGGATGGTGAACAACTTCAAAGAAGTGTTGTACATTTTGGCAAAGTTGAAAGTTAAAGTAAAAGAAAGTTTTATTGTAAAAATATTTCCCTTTTGGGCTCATCAAAGAAATACTAATGTAAGTGATAAAGTAATGTGAAAATTATCAAAGTTTAAAAACTTGTTTTTACTAATGTAAATCTATTTGTAAACATGCTGCATTCTTAAAGGAACATTGTAAAGAAGACATAGAAAAATTTAATTCGCTTAATTGTTTTGAAATAAATTACTCAATTATCTTTCCACATTTTTTTGAAATAGGATCTTGCTCTTTATTTCAGGCTGGCCTTGAACTCACTATGTAGCCCAGGCTAGCCTGAAACTCACAGTGATCCTCTTGCCTCAGCCTCCTCAGTGCTGGGATTACAGGCATGAGCCACCACACCTAGCTCTATATTCCTACTTTAACAGAACTTTATTAAGGTAGTTCTGGACAGTTTATTTTTAGATCATCTTAAACACAGTGCTGTATTTTGAGAAAAAAATTTTTTTGGTACTGGGGATTGAACTCAGGACCTTATGCTTGTGAGGCAGGTGGTGGAACCACTGAGCTAAATCCCTGGCCTGAGAAATTTTATATTGTATTGACTTACAACTCAGTGCAAACAGTTCTTATTTAACCAGAAATACAAGCCATCAATTCTGATTCTTAGCCTGCCAAAACATCAAAACCATAAAAATTATACAAAACAAAACAAAACAAAAACATTGTATTAGTCAGAATAGATTATACAGTGGTACTAAATAATGCTCAAAACTCTGTACCTTAAAACAACATGTCCATGATGACCCAAACTGAGGGTAGGGAGGGGCAGGTCCCCTTCTATGTTTCCACAGCAGACATTTCTCTAACTGTGCCCATCTCCAAGCCAGAGGGAAAGAAGTCCTAGGCCTGGAAGTGGCACATTTCACTTCTCACAATTCACAGGCTTGAACTAAACACATGGCCTCAGCAAACCATAAAAGGGTAGAATGGCTCTTCCGAACATGTTCCCAGAAAAGTAGGAAGATTTGGTGAATGATATTAGTAACTACAACAAACACTCTTTCCATGGGATTTGGAGCAGAAGCTCAGTTTAAACATAGCTCTGTCATTTCATTTGGATCAACTCTCACTCCTCTGGGGTCAGGTCTGTACTACAGGGACTGGCAGAACCCCGGGAGAGTTGTCTGAAAGATTGTAGTGGAAAGTAAAAAACACTGCCAAACAGACCAAACACTGCCACAAATCTTACCTTTCATTTGGCTCTTACTTTTCTCATGCAATAAAAGCTGTAAAAAATTTTAAATTCATAAGAGATAAACTCTGAAACCTCTGATCTAGTTGTTTGTTATTCACCAGATTTATGAACCAGAGACCTGGCTCCTCTATGGCAAGCAAACAGAAGGCTTAGCAGAACGCGTAAGACAAAGCACTGAGAGATTTTCCTTATAGCTCATTATCACATTGAGTCCTCCTCCCTCAGGACTATTACCCTCTGCTCTGCCCTCCTGACTCACTCATAGTTGTCCATCTTTGCCTCCTCGACCTCCAGAGAATTTGGGGCTCCTTGACTCTTCTCCCAGACGTACCCGTCAAAACTCCCATCCATGAAGCCAGAAGGCAGCCAGACTGCAGAATATGATGGTGGCAACACAATCACTCAGCAGCAGCAAGGAGGACAGTCAGTACTGGCCAGAGATTCTGAGTTCACTCTTAGCCCACATGGCACTGGGAATAATTCTGAGTCAATTGCCTGTGCTCATGTAAGGTGGGCTTTAGTTAAAAACAGGGATCTCTGAGTTCACACCTACTGGGTTACTTAATCATGATTAGCCTCTGTTCACTTATGTGTAAAATGTAATAGTAGTGTCCTGGTTTGAAAAATTGGTGTGAAGGTAAAGTAAGATAACATGTGCAAAACTTCCTATTCTCAGCTCCTTCTAGCATTATTGGGAGAATTCAATGAAATACTACCTTTCCTTTCTTCTTTTCCCAGAGGGAAAGTGCTGATGCTGCATGACCTGGTCACCACTATTTCTAAAAGCATAGTAGATCCTAACAGGAAGGAGCCGCCACCAATATGACTTCCAGTTAGGCACTTCAACCCACTGAAATTGTTATTTTTCAGGATCACCTCGTGAGAATCATAATTCACCAAAACTTCATCCACCTGTTTGTTAATGCTTGAAATATCTTTAACAAGCTACCTTTCTGTTTTACGAACAGGACTGCCAAAGGTAGACGATATGGAGCCAGAAATACTCTATACTGAAACTAATGACAGGCTGATGAACCTAGGCCAGGGATGGTGAACCTTTTAGAGATGAGTGCCCAAACTGGAACCCAAAACCCACTTACTTATTGCAAAGTGCCAACACTGCAGTTAAACCTGAATCCTGAGGTTTTAGTTTAGGAAAAAAACCTCACACATGAACATCTCTTGTCTTAAAAGAAAAACAATGCGAGTTATGGTTTGCCACCATATGAAAATCTTTTTACAGATAGTCAAGTGCAGATAGACTATTCTTTGTGGCACACAGTTTTATTTTGACAAAGCATAGCGATAGCCATCACCAGTGTAGTTTTGTCATTCACAAAATTTCCCCAGACAGTTAACCCTTCACCTCCTCCCTAGCCCTGGGAACCATGGAAATATTTTCTGTCATATTATTTTGGCCTTTCCAAAATGTCATCTAAACAGTATCATAGAGTAGATAGACTTTGAGAATAATTGTGTTTGTTTTAGCCCAATGTCTTTGAGATTCATATGCTATTGCCTGTATCCAGAGTTCATTGTTTATTGCTGAGGGGTGTTCCATTGTATGGAAGTATCATAGTTTGTTGAAGAACATTTGGGTTGTTTCAATTTTTGTTTTTATTAGGAATAAAGCTACTAGAAGCACGTAATACATATTCCCGTGTAAACATCAAGTGTTCACTTTTCTTAAGTAAATCTCTAGGCATGGAGTTGTATGCTGATCATATGATAAGTTTATGTTCAACTTTGTAAGAAGTTGCCAGTTGTCTCCCATAGTGACAGTACCATCTTGCATTCTCACCAGCAACATGTCAGTGTTCCATTTGCTCTTCAACCTTGTCAATGACTTTTCAAGCCTAAATTTTCTGATTTTGCAATGGGAAGATTAAGTGAAGGAACAGAGTGACAATAAAATGAAGAGTTAAAAAATTGAGTAGCTATTAAATGCTTTGAAAACCCTATTTAATGTGTATTACTTTTAAGCAATTAGGTGAAACAGATTTGGGAAACCTTAAATTCATAGAAAATATAATTGGCTTCCCAAAATCTAAAAATGTTTATGATGGGTTCATACAATCACAGACATGTACGTACACTGGTGAATTAGCACCTATATATTTAATTTTTTCTTAAGTTAACAATTAGAACCCAAAAAGTTAAGTTATAACCCAAAAAGTTAAGTTATAACCCAAAAAGTTAAAAGAAGTTAACAAAAGACAAAAATCATTTATAATTCTACCACTCAAATTCAAATATTGATAGCATTTAGGAGTCTTTTATTTTTATATGTATTATTACTTGATAGTAATTATAACAGTGTTTTATGTTTTCATTTTATATGAAATCATAAGTATTTCACATGTTATTACAAAATTTTAAAAATAACAATTGAGTTTTACGTATTTTATCTTCTGGCAGGTTAAGTGTTTCTGTTTTAACATTTAGCTCTTTTATCCATTTTAATTTTAGTTTAGTATATGGTGAGAGATAGGGTCTAGATTCTACTGTATATGGATAGCCAGCACCATTTATTAGAGGCTATTTTTCCTCCTGTGTGATTTTTTTTTGCACCTTTGTAAAAAATGAAATAGTTGAATGTGCTTGGGGTTGTTTCTGCATCCTCCATTCTGAAAAACTCTTGAAGTCATTGGTGTAGCCAAGGACTTTATGAACAGAACCCTGGTTGCACAGGAAAGAGCATCAAGAATCAACAAATAGAATCATAGCAAATTAAAAAGCTCTGCACAGCAAAAGAAACAACCAACAGAATGAAAAGACAACCTTGAAAAAGGGAAAAAAAATTGCCAGGTATTCATCAGACAGAATGGCTAATATCTAGAATATATAACGAATTCAAAAAATTAGATCCCCCACAATAAAAGGCCCAATCAAAACACAGGAAAATGAAATGAATAGAAACTTAACAAAAGAAGTACAAATGGCCAATAAATACATGAGGATATCTTCAGCACAGCTGACCATTTAAGACATGCAAACAAAAAACACTGCTGAGATTCCATCTTACCCCAAAATGAATGGCCATCATCAGGAGTTCAAATAATAACAAATGCTGGTGAACCTTTGGGGAAAAAGGAATTCTTCTAAATTGTTTCTGGGGATATAACTTAATAAAATTACTATGGAAATCAGTATGGAGATTCCTCAAAAAGTTAAAACTAGAAATTCCATTCAACCCAGCTATTCCTCTTCTAGGTAGCTAACCAAAACAGTTAAAGAAATTATATTACAGTGACACATGCACACCCCTGTTTATAGCAACACAGTTCATAATAGCTAAATCTTGGAAGCAGCCTATGTGTCTATCAACAGATGAATGGATAAAGAAGGTGTAATATTTACACACAATGGAGTACTACTCTGCCGTAAAGTAGGACAAAACTGGGTCATTTGTAGAAATTGAATGCACCCTAAGACCATAATGTTAAGTGGAGTAAATCAGACACATAAGCTTAAATAGTGCATGGTTTATCTTATATAAGAAACCCGAAAATATAAATAAAGAGCAAAATATAAGATCAATAACAAGAAGTAGGAAGATAGATCTTTCTTAAAGTGAAGGGGATCAAGTCTTTCTGGACTTTGTAGGGATACTCATATCTATTTAATGTACATGAGAGACTTTTAAACCAAAAAAAATTCAGTGACCCCAAAATATTCTTGTTGTTATATGTAGTTATTGTGATTTATCCTAATAATGACTGATTTGAGTAAATCTTTTGTTTGTTTTTCAGCTAATTTGGAAGAACCAAGAAAAACCCTATAGATTTTAACAAATATTATGTGTAATTCTTAAAGAACCTTAAATTATTTGGAAAGTAAATTGAAACCAGACTATGAACGTTACTTATTTTAAAGTTTTGAGTTTCCTATACTTGAGGATTTATTGCAGTTACTTCCTGTATAATCCAATTCAATTGCACAGATTCTAATGGCCTCATAGCATCCTAGATTTAGCAGAGTTAAGTGTTACTGGTTTATTTTTGTAACCACAAATCCCTGGTAGTTGGAATGAAAGACAGTCTATCTTCAAATCATATTCCTGAGTTCAGAAGCTCGTTTCATTTTCTGATCTTTTAATTTTTTGTAACAGTGTTTAAATTTAACCAATTGATTTATTTTGAATTTAATTACAGAGCCAAAATGCCACATATAATTATGGATATAAGTGGCCGTTAATTCTTTACCCTGATGGCTTGAGAAAAGCTACAAAGTGTAGCATAGTCTTTCCACATGATCTCCTATGAGCTTTCTCTCCCTGCCATTGAATCAGTGCTGATGAATAAAGTACAAGAATAGCAACTAATACGAGGTCACGCTTTCGGGCCAAACCCACCCTTCACTCCACATTCATGTTGATGCTAATGTGGTATCATTTAACACGGTTCAGGAAAACTCATAAAATCAGCCTGATTGGGAAGAGCCTTTGATCAAAGATAGATAAATCACAGCACTCCTGGGTTTCAAATATGTAGTAATGTTATATATTTCCTTTTGTTATAAGTTAAGACTCTAAAGTACATTTTAAACTCTGAGGGAAAATAATGTTCTTGGAAAAAAACAAACATTAAATATTAATTACATTAAAAAACCCCCACTAACCCCATAATGGATAACACTAATCTGAATTCTATTTACCAGGCAAGTAGGTTCCAAAATAAAACTCCAATTCACACCTATTCTCTGGGATTTAGGCTGCACAAGTAATTTTCTGGGGTTCTTCCCTGAATTAGAGGTCTTATATCTTCTTAACATATATGCGTGTGTGTTACATAACATTTTATACCATTAATGAAATACAAATCTTATAAACAGTGCATACATAAAGATCATCTTTCTAGCTGTGAGGCCTTGGGCAGTTTATTTAACTTCTCTGAGCCTCAGTATTTTCATCTTAGTGATGCTAATAATACCCATAGGACTATTATGTGGATTAACTGAATGTGTCTATAGCAATTCATACACTTCCTAGTGTACAGTAATGGCCACTGATATTATTATTTATATATATTTTATTATATTATTGTATTTAATAATATATGGTACTATTAATCTATATTTTATTTTTACATTTATTTATATTTTATTACTTACTTAGATTTTTTTTTTTTTACTTCAGTTCCCATAGCCAGACAAATGCTATGTATTTAGGAACTGCTTGTGTATCAAAGGTTTTAGCACTGGGAGTACACCCTGGGCTACTCAGGCTTTGCTGACCCTAGCAGCCCTGTTTTGGGTCAGCTTCTCTCTCTCTTCCTGTGTTATAGTTTAAACATGTCCCCCGAAATTCATGTGCTGGAAACTCAGTCCCCAGCATGAGAGTGTTAAGAGGTAGGACCCTTGAGAGGTGATGAGGCCAGGGGGCTCTGGATTAATGCTGGATTAATTAATGCATGGATTAATGTTGTTGGCACAGGAGTGTGAGTTCGCATGGGTTAGCGAGTCCCTCATAAAAGGATGAGGTCAGTCTCCTGCCCTTTCTCTCTCTCTCTCTCTCTCTCTCTCTCTCTCAAGCGTGCCTCCTTGCCCTTTGGCCTTCTACCATGGGATAATGTGGCTTGGAGGTCTGGCCTTGAACTTCCTAGCCACTAGCATGATAAGATACAACTTCTCTTCTCTGGAAATTATAAAATCTCAGCTGTAATAGCCCAAAATGGACTAAAACATCCTGCTTGGTTGCTTTCCATACAAGTACTGTATACTTTCACAAGAGTTTAAATAAACATTTCATACATGCAGACATACCTAAGGTTTATTTGGGCAAATCACCAATTTAAAGGAATTAAGGAAGATTTCATAAAACAAATTATGAAGTCATACTTTTGGAATTGTCTCCTACTTTCTTAGCTTTCTGTTTTTTTCATTTGTTTGATGCATTTTAAAAAGAAATTTGGGGTGTTCTCAGTTCTAAAGTGACAAGATGAGCCCTAGAAGTCTACTCTAAATGAAATAAAAAGTAACAAAAATGAAGAGAAAGGAGAGTTGAAGAGTAAAAAGAGCTGACATTGTCCAACGGAGGGTAATCTCTTTTGGTATTATTTTTAATCACTTTATTTAGATAATTTACACTCCAAAAAAATGTACCTATTGTAAAGATATCATTCAATGGCTTTAGTATTTTTACAGAGTTGTGCAGCCATTACGATTGAATTTTTAAAATATTTCCATCACCTCAAAAGCAAATCTCATGTATTGTAATAGTTACATATCATCGCCTACAGTCAGCCCTAATCAACCACTAATCTATGTAGACTCACATATTTTTGTCTATATAGAATCACATATTCTGGGCATTTCCTATAAATGGAATTATGCAGTATGTGGTCTTTTGTGTCTGGCTTCTTTCATTTAGCACAATATTTCTGAGGTTCACCTATGTTGAGTCGTGTATTCTTTCCTCTGTGATTGATTTGGTGCTAGGGATTGAATCTTTGGCCTTGTACATACTAAGCATGTGCTGTATCATCAAGTTATACCCCCAGTACCCACTGGTTTTTAAGAGAAGATTTTATATTTTATTTTGACTCTCAGGTGAAAATGTCTGTTTTTAAGTCTCTGCTGAGAAATTTAAAACATGCAACATAGTGCTTTATAAAAGTAACATAAAATCTGCATATACCAATGCATTTCAATCAATATCTAGTGACCTGAATAAAAAGAGGAAATAGCTTCAGGCAGACAAAATGGGCCATTACAGAGCTAAAGGCTTGTTTGATACTAATCTTAGGTGAGAAAAATTCCTTGAATAAAGAAATTAGAAAAGGTAGAGGAGAGGGTGTCTTTCCTTGGATGACTACAGCCAAGCTCAGAGTACTAGGTTTTGAAATCCAGTTCTGAAAATTTCCACAGATTCTTAGAAAGAAATGTGATGAATCAATAACTAATAAAAGGCATAGTCACAATGTAGCCAAGGAAGAAGGATGTACAAAGTTTTCTAGGATACAGCCCCATCTCCCATTTTTCCTTTCTGCATGCTAGTTTTCTGCTCTTCTTTTAAATAATTAATATTAATGGAGTTCAGCGTGACATTACCATACATTGATACAGCGTGCACTTACCAAATCCAACCTTCTTCTTTCACCCTTCTCAATCTCTAGAAATCGCTGTTTTACTTTCAGGTCAACTCTTTAGCCTCCATTTGTAAGACAGACATGCATCCTTCTAAGTCTGGCTTGTTTCATTTAACATAATGTTTTCCAGTTCCATCTATTTTGTTGCAAATGACAGGATTACATTCTTCTTTAAGTATTCCATTATGCGTATATATCATATTTTCTTTATCCATTCATCTGTTGATGGACACCTAAGCTGATTCTATATCTGAGCTACTGGAAATAGTGCTACAATAAACATGGTGCTCTGCTCTTCCTTAGCTTGCTGTTTCTTCTTTTAGCTTCTCTGCCCTTTTTTAGCCTGTCTTTCATAGATTTTGTTTACCCTTTCCTTTGGGAAAATGGATTTGATTAGCCAACTATCACTTAGATGTTAAATGAATGACTATATTTCTCTATATACATAGAAATGAATATTTTTAATATCTGTGAAATAAAATATTTAATTCTAAGAAATAATTGTTGATTTGGAATTTCTAGGCACAATAAAGTAGAGTTAAGAGAGATAATTGTCATAGGTAAGGATTTTTCTGAATCCATTTTATGTGTATATAACTGTTTTTGATATAACTTCAAAATATTTTATTCTAGGGCTGGGGATTTAGCTCAGTGGTTCCGCCGCCTGCCTCGCAAGTGGAAGGTCCTGAGTTCCATCCCCGGTACCAAAAAAAAAAAAATTTTATTCTAAATTATGTACAGACTAACTTAACTAGTTCCCAAAACAACCCATCTATTTCTGGGACAAACATTTGACTCAACTTGAGATTTAAAACGATAAAATGATTGTATATGACATCACTGTTTAACAATTGTGCAAACTACAAAATGAGTTATAGGAGTAGCCATTTTTTTAAAGAAAAGGAATAACCTAATCACTCACTATGACAGAAGTGGCCAGTGCTTTCTCAGTGGTCATCCCTGGGACCTTGGCAACAATTGATGGGAGCTGTATTAGTTAGGGTTCTCTAGAGGAACAGAATCAATAGAAAATATGCATATAATTATGCAAAAGGGTTCATCACATAGGTGTGTAGGGTCAGAGATGGGAGAGTCTACAATGACCATCTGTGTGCTGAGAGCCAGAGGCTCCAGTAGCTGCTGGGCCCATGAAGATGAAAGTCACAGAACAAGAGGGATCAAGGACACCGCATCAGCCCAAAGTCAAAGGTCTAAAGCTCAGTGTAGAGTCGCCAGTGTGAGCCTGTGTTGGAAGGCTAAAGAAGCTGGAGTCTGATGTCCAGAGATGATGGTGAAGACTAAGACTCTTCTATCCAGCCAGGGTGGTTCTTTTTCCTTAGTTTGCTGACTGACATGTCAATCATCCCCAGACACACCCAGAACTGCTTTACTAATCTGCTCAACATTTCTCAATCCATTCAATTTGACAAGTCATGATTAGCTAATGGTCACAGGAGCAAAATTCATTTGTGTACTTGGAAGAAGAAATTATATTCCATAAGTACCAAGTCAGTGGAGACAGAAGTATGGACAGGTCCGAGTAGACAGCCTGGCTGAAGCTAGAGCTGACACCCTTATTGGAATGATTGAGCCAGTTCAGCAAAAGTGTATGTCTACAGAAGGGTCCTTTGGAAATGAGAGGAGTCAAAGCTTCTCTATATAAAGGGTTGGTGGTAGATGTTTTCAAACACTCCATTGTTAAGTGTTACAAAGATTCATCACATGGATTAAACCATTCATTAATGGAAGGACGATATATTTAGAACTTCAGTAATGAAGGCAGATAGTAAAAGATGTGGTAAGTATCTATGGTCTATTACAAGTGCAGTTTGCTTGCTGACTCATTTGTAGTGGCAGTTGCAACCTTGGCATTATGAAAGTAATTGAGGGCCTGAGTGTGTCTGAATAAAAACAACTCTGAACTTGGTGAATTTGTTTATGCTTTTCTTTATCTTGGAAACAAACTGTAGTGAAAATCTTCAGCTACTCCAGCATTGATGCTGTCTTGTGAATCCAAGTCTTGTACTTTAAAGCCATCTATGAATTGTCCACGGTCTTAGAAAAGCAAGTAGCAAACAACAGAGTCAGGATGACAGACTAAAGTCACTTAGAAGTACTTCACTTTCTAGAGCTCGTGAGACGATGAAAAACTAGCACAGGGGTCACATTTTGGGCTAACTTGCCAGGGCAGGTTTTGAGAACTTGCTGCCAGCTTGGTCCCACAGGCTCAGAAGGGCCCAGTCTTGGCATTTCATGTTCTGTGACCTTGTCTTGAAATTCTTAACAATTTTACCTTTGATTTGTGTTTTTTTAGTGAATTCTGATGGAACAATGGAGCATGTGGTGGACGCTGTGGGCTGTGCTCACATGTGCTCCTGATACAGGAGAATTTATACTCACACCTCTTAGAGCCCTGGGGTGAGGGTCTCATCCTTGATTTTCTTGGTCATGAAGAGATCATCCTTTTAGCTCTAATTCTACCATGGCATAAATGACATGGAAAAAGCGACGCTACAAACTGCATTTTTCTTCCCTGTTACTGCCATCATAATTATGTGTCACCTAAAATGTGGTGAGTATATTGTATCAACCTAACGCCTTTAAATTTATAGAACAGTTGAAGATTATGCAGATATCTTGCCACATGTTGATATTTCTAAATATTTAAAACCGTATTTAACCTAAAAGGAAACAAGCCTCTGCCACTATTATTTTCAACTCCTTTCTGGTTTCTCTTCACATTATTGGTTAGTGACCTTAACTCATTTTCATGTCCAAATGGTCAATTGATGAGTCTCAAAGTGGTGTAGAAAGCTATGCCCTGCAGGCCAACTTCTGCTGTCTGTTTTTATTTAGAAAAAAATTTTGGTGGTTGTTGTAACACAGTTATATCTATTCATCTATCAGTTCCCCTGTCTGCTTTTACAACTCAACAGCATAGTTGACTAATGGAGACAAGAGATCATATATCTTACAGAGTCAAAAACTTTGCTAGCCCCTGGTTTGTTGCTAACCAGATTATGTATCACTTGCTCTGTCTAAAAAGAGACAAAACATGTCTAGTGTCAGAAGAAAAATAATGTGAAGTAAACACCATATGACAGTTTTGTCCATTTACTGTTGTCATTTATCCATTGAAGTAAGTATACTCTTGTCATCCTTTTAGTGCCAGACAAATGGAAAGAGAAAAACATTGCACAAAATGATTCAACTTAATATCACTTTTTAAGCTGAAAGGTCTTCTCATGATAAAAGTAATTTTCAACCTTAAACTGTTGAGGCAAATCAGAAATAAAACCTCTTGTTGCCAATCAGTGTTTTCCTTATGTTTCTTTAAAATTGTAAAGCAAGGGTTTGGGACTTGAAACTTTAGTGTACTCTGGCATAGAATGACCTATCACTCATCTAGCTAGCTTCTAGCAATTTCACATGAATATACACAGAGACAGGAAAAATAATTACCAAATTCAACTAAGCTTGGTTATTTATAAATAATTACCACTTATTTGTTTTCTACCTACACTTGTCACATACTCTTGCCATTTAAGGTTACAGATAGATAGATGCTAGATTATCTCCACAAGGACTTGTACTCAATATTTTCACATAGTGCTGCTCATAGTTAAAACCATTAGACATTCCTTGAACTGCTAATAATTCTTCACATTAGAAGCCCAACAACACTGTGGTCTAGTGATTTTACCATTGTTCTCCTACCACTCTTACAGTTTGCCTTAGGTTGTAACAAAGAAAATCTTTTGTAGAAATGACCCATCCTCCAGAAGAGAGCGTGTCTGAGATGTGTGGGGCTTTCAGTGCTAAACCAAGAATATAGAGAAATTTCAAATAATAGGCACTGCGTAACTGAGTAGTGAACAAGCTCTAGGGCTCTAATTTTATTTTGCCTCAAATTATTGATGTTATTTCAGACAAGACAATTCAATATTTTATCTGAAGGTAAGAATATCCATCTTACATATACCTTTTTATGGGAGAGATGGAGTTTCAACTAGTAACCTTGTATTCAGAGGATTCCCCTAACTCTGGCTTCTCTTATTTGATGTCCTTTTTTTTTTTTTTTTTTTTGGTACCAGGGATCAAACTTGGGCCCTTGTGCTTGCTAGGCAGGCAACAGAACCACTGAACTAAATTCCCGGCCCTATTTGACGTACTATTACATTAAAAAAAAACACCCAAAAACTGAAATTAGAAGTTTCCCATGGTTTATTGTGAATATAAACCCTAAACAAATTTTAGAATTTTCTGCAGGATATGAGATAGAGACCATTTTGCCAGGATTATATATTAAACTACTCTTTTTCACTGAATTGAAATAGTACATTTATCATGACTTGGATCTCATATCACTGAACCTCATAATGTATACTTTGTCTATTTTAGCTATGTCCCACTATCATATATATATTTTTTTCTTCTTGCAGTCCTTGAGATTGAATCCAGGAATGCCATTGAGCTACATCCCCAGCACTTTTTCTATTTTATTTTGTGACAGAATCTAAGTTGTTCGGGCTGGTCTTGAACTTGCCATCCCTCTGTCTCAGCCTCCCGAGTAGCAAGGATGACAGTCAGGCAGTCAGGCACCACCACACCTGGCTTATCATATTGTTTTGGTCACTGTCGCTTTGTAATAGGTTTTATATCTGGAACGCATTTTTCCCTTTTTCAAAAATCTTTTTTTGTAATTCTGCCATAATTAGCATTCCACATGAAATATATATACATTCTGAGATATATATAGTTCTGAGAAAACCCTGTTGGAATTTTGAGTGGAACTGAATTAGATTTGGAGAGGAGGTGTTAGTAGCAATTACACCCAGGGCTTCACACTGATCTACTTTTCTAGCCTTTCTAATTTTTCATATGAAGATAGGCTTGCACTAAGTTGACAGGCTAGGCTTGAACTTCTGATCTCCCACCTCACAGCCTTCAGAGTGCTGGGATTACAGGTACAAGATCATACCCAGATAGATGCATATTTTAATTTGGAAGAAAGTAACTTTTTAAAATCATGTCATCTTCTCATCCAAGACATTATAACATAGTACACCTTTACACTTATTCATATTTGTTTATGGATGCTAATAAAATGTCATACTTTTTACCTATAAGTTCTTTTAGTTCAAGTTGTGTGTGAGTATATTTTAGCTCATTGCCATTATCTGGATCTAACTCTTCCATGAGATATGCTAGAGCTATGTTATTCAATACAATAGCCACTAGCCATGTGTGGCTTTCTAAATTTAAATTAGCTAAGATTAAACTAATTGAGTTCCAGTTTTAACTGGTTATTACTATATATTTTTAAAAAATTTATATCTGCTACTTTCCAAATTTAATCCTCATCATTTAAAATAGAATTTTACTGATTTTCTAGGTATGTGACCAAATCAATCACAATAGGTATTGGGGAAGATATTTGGTTAACTTTAAAGTAGAATTTACATAAGTCAGAAATTCAAAAGTCACAAATGATGGCTATAGCAACATAAGATTCTTAAATTCTCACATAATAATAACAAGTACACCCTCAGAATTAGTTTAAGAAGTTTACCTTTAGAAAATGCTCAGGATGTGCTAACTAAAAATTGATTTTATTACTTTTGGCAACTATTTGATTCTGCTGACTGTCTCTGTCATATGCACTTTGGGAATTTTCAGTCATGGAATGGACTCTTAGGCTTGAAGCCAACCAAACATAGGATTCAAGAAGAAGTAAGAATGGCCTGCAAAGAGAAAAGGAGGCTTCACATCCAAGGGGAAGTGAAGGTGTGAGGACTGAGGTTTGAGTAATTAGGCAGTTGGTGGCTACAGAGGACAGTACAAATAATACAGATAGTGGTGGAGTCAGAAGGGAACCAAACATATCACTGAACTTCATTTTAGAGAGCACAGGAGTACGCCTCTTCTGCCACTTGTATCTATAGGAGAGTACACCTCTTCTATCAAATCTGAGAACACCCGAGTACATCATCTCCAGGAAGACAGTTGTGTGTCAGCGAGGAATGGAAACAGCACCTTGTTTCTTTACTAGGCAGGTGAGACAGCCTTAGTCTTGAATTTAGTACAGACTCCAGCCCAACCCACATCAGTACTGGAATGCAACCTAAGGAGACTATCTCCCATCCTGAAGAACGCTTCTTGATCTGCATGGTGACTTAGGATATTCTACTGCTCATGCCAGAGAACTGAAATGCAATGGTTTAAACAAATTTTAACTGTCTCTCTAGTGTTCTGTTAATAAGCCTACCACAGTGAACATGAATTAGCATAATTTGTCCCTGCTTTCCTAATTACTCCATTCCTTGCCATCTAGAGAATTTTCATGTCACATTCAGTGGTGGTGTTAGTATCAAAATATATGAGCAATTCTGAAATATTTCCATTTAAAAAAAAAAAACAACCAACTTGAAAGTTGTGCTCTGTGTCTTGCAGGTAACAGTCCCCTCCACCAGAGGTCTCTAGCTCACTGACATTCTATGAAAGTAACTCTTCCATGGCAAATGCTAAATCTGTGCTGTTCCCTACGCTAGCCACTAGCTCCGCATACCTATTTAAATCCAAGTTAGTGAAGATTAAATGAAATTAAAAATTCAGTTCCTCAGTCACCTTAATTACATTTTAAATGTTCAATAGCCACATGTAGCTAGTGGTTCCCAAGTTAGAAAATATGGACAGCTAATATTTCCATCACTGGAATGAGGCCTAGTGGGCATGCACTAAGTCCTGTAAGTTTAATTCATAACTTTAGAAATCGTAGTTCAGGGTCACACTGTTCAAATGACAAAGAGGCAGAACCTCTCCAGTACCATGTTTGAATCCTCCTTTATCCCAGTGATATCTGGAGACAGATAACAATGTTCTTTGTGGTCGTCTTCAACTTACTCTGTCCTGAGACAGCTTGTTATATCACTTTGTTCTAATAATTCACTGATATCATGTCATTTTTTTCTCTTATGGAGAAAATCGTGGCTGGCAAATTGTAAGAAAAAGGTCTGGAAAAAATTGAGATCTTAAATTTATCCTCAACTGGCAGGAACTTCTCTAAGATGTTCTCTAAGATCTGGAACTGGAACCCAAACCTAAAGTGCAGATGTTTAGTGAACCCTCCTTATATTTAAAACTGAACTCTGATCCATGGACGAGATTCCAATACTCCTAAAACATGCTGGCAGCTCTGCCTCATGTCAAGATGACCTCAAAATGATTGTGGCAAACAGAAGTGGCTAGTTGTGTAGACCATTTTAGATTGATCTTTTAAATATAAACATCAGTGCCCATTTTATTTGATTGTCATAAGCATAAAATTCATTCTATTCTTTATTGTTAATATGTGACAGCTAGTATATCACTTCACTGAGAATAGTTCAAAACAACACTGTGACTTCAATTATAGACAACCTAATTTAAAGATCATTAAAAAACAAAACAACCACCACCTCCCTGAATTGTTCCTTTCTGTAAGATATCATTCCTTGGAACAGATATCACTCTTTTTTATAAATATAAAGACATGGACTCTATCTTATGTTCTAGTCATTCATAGTTTGGACAGCTGGGGTTTAAAAATCATTATTCTGAAGAAAAAGATGAGGTTATTTTCTGCTGTATATTCCAGCTTTCTCAAGCTGTAGATAAGAATAGTTTTGTACCTGACACTTCTCTTGCCAGTAGCATTCATCTTTCAGTGACTGGGCCAAATTCTTACCCATTTGAGTAGAGTTCATTGCTTATCATTTAATAATTCATAGTAAGTCAACCTTGGGAAAATAAAATTATAAAATGGAGCTTAAAGAGAGGAAATTGTGGGGAAGAGGAAGCAGGTGATTAAAATGAAAACTGTGGTCAGAAGCTTCAGTTGTTTTCCCAGGTGATTTGTTGACAGAAATTTTAAAAAAAACTTTTCTATCAAACCCCACCTGAATTCTTTCAACTACAATGATGCAAAGAAAATACACGCTAATTATGAGTAGGAACATTATCTATTAATATGTTAATGAAGCAGGTTTGCTAATGGTAAAAGACCTGAATTTTAATAAAATTTTAAGAGCTTCTTGATTACGTGTTTGTTAGTCGATATGATCATTTAAAATTATCTCTAGGTGGCTTTACATGGAATAAAACCTGCATTAGAACTGTATTCTAAACAGGCCTTAATGAAGCAGGTGAGGGTACCATCTGTGACATAAACACCGTCAGCCAGAAATTCACTTCAAAAGAAATGTAAACTAGTTAACAGGAAACATGTTATCATATCTGCCAGTAACAGCTTTCAATGTAGGTAATTTATTTATGCATTTACTTGCTAATTTTTTCAAACATATTTGCTTATGAAAATAATGTACGATTGAATTAATGGATACTGCCTTTCAATATTGGAAGGGTTATTTTTCATTTTAAAAAATCCTCTAGTGTCCTGTTTTGACAACATCCCATATATAGATGAAAACTGTTTTATCCATCCAAACCCAGATATCTCAGATTTATTTTGAGAAGACAGAAGAATCACCAAAAAAATCCAAAATTCGACCTGAATTAGTATAGAAACCTCAATAAGTCTCTGTGAATAGAGGAAATTGTGTCACTTTTTCTCCAAGATGATTTTGGCATCAAAGTCCCCGGTAATCCCCATCTGCCTCTCTAGCACGTGGGTGAAGACGCTCGACACCCTTCATTTCGCACATTAGAACCATGAGGCTCTGATTAGCGTTTGAGCCTAAGCTGCAGTCCGGGACTACTGAAGAAAGCATCCTCTGAGGAGGCAGAAGGGAACTCAGGTGCGAGACACCAGCACCTTGAGCACAGGGACCTGAGAGAGGAAGAGCTCTGGGCTTTGTGGTATCATTGGGGGATTTGTGGTCTGGGAGTGGTGAGGCCTGTATCTTCTCCATTACGTATGAGGCAGTGAAAAAGGTGTTAGTGAGGGAACCGGAAGCTAATCCTGGGAACGAGGACCAAGAGTCCATGCTCAGGTGCCTTAACACCTATCCTTGACGGGCCAGGAATGAAGGGAGGTGGAGCTAGGTTGGTGGGAGAAGGGACCCTTATAGCTCTTGTCCTCTGAGGTTTGAAGAGAATCTAGAGGACAGAGAGTATGACAGGAAGTCCTCTTCGAAGGAGCAGCCCACCTGAGAAACCATCTGCTGCTTCTTGCACAGAGTTCCTTCCGACAGGTTGATACCCATTCACCAGATTTCTTCTTTTCTGGGCTATTTAATACTCTTCATTTGATAGTTTCGATAAAACAGCACTGTGGTGGTCATTAGAAATTAGGTAACACTTTTAAATTCTTGATGGTGTGTCTAATGAGATTTCCGATGGCCTTGCTTAACTGGATTTGAAGCACAGATTGGGCATTTCAGGGGATTCTCATTGGGCCCGGTGAGTTTCTTTGAGGGCATGCTGCCCTCTAGGGGTTGAAGCAAACAGCGAAGCGGAGGATTCCAGAGCTAAGAGCCTCACTCCTTGGAGGGAAAGGAAGCACCTTTCTAGGGAGGCTTGTTTTTTCATAAAAATGGCTCAATCTTTTCATCCAATTGCATTTCCGCTCTAGAAAAATATTATTTAATAGACAATATCAACTATTCTAAAGCCCTTCAATAGGCAATATAAGATCAATACATTCTTTTTTCCTTTTTCTCTTTTTTAAGTTTCTCTTTTTGAGGTCTGCCATGAGATGGAGTAGGGGTAGAAAGAAAATGTACGAGCATTTATAAACCCATAATATTCCAATTTCTGATTGTTCAGCGCAACAGTCTCTTAAATCTTACTTTCATAGGTTCTTCCCCATGGTTGGCACATTCAACTTTTGCAACTGTACTGAGATGTTAAAGGCCACCAAGGAGGAAACTACAGAATTTATATTTTGAGCCCAAGCTTCCTTATTCCAGAACAGGTACATTTTTTATTTTGCCACCAGAAAAGCACAACTATCACTTACCTTTATAAATGACCGGCTATTCTGCTTTGTATGCCTCTGACTTTCTACAATAATCATAACTTTTTTAATAAATGAAGGGATTTATAGATAAGTAAATATATAATAGCCATAGATTTTATCATTTGGCAATGCATTTACCTAAAACTTCAATTTTTCTAATATAGCCCAGGAAGAAAACCAAATATCCGAATTGGTTTGTGTGTAGCCCAAAGACTAGAGAGAAATTCAAATCCTAAAGACTGAGAGTAAAATAGAAAAGCTTACAACAACAACACAATATATAATAATAGAAAATAAAACTGGGGACACTGAGTAGACTGAGACAAATAACATAAAATAGTTAAACGGTGAGCTAGTGACCTCCTGTAGTTGGTTGCTTCGTACATCACATGAAGACAGATCAGGGAGTCTTGGTCCTTTCTAGGTAGGACCCATGTTCTGTGTGGGTTGGTTGCAGCTAGGACACTGTCCTTTCCCCTGCCTCCCTGCCCCTAGCCCACACCAAACAACACTGGCAACAAAAAGGTAGAGACAGGGTGTAAAATCTTCTTGCTGCTGCAGATGCTCTTAGTGGAGAGAGTTTGTGGAACTCCATCCCAGCGAGGAGAAGTCATTCTCAGAATAGTAAACAGCCACAGCTGGCACTTTTCACCCACTGTGCCCTACACGCGCGCGCGTGCGCACACACACACACACACACACGCACACCAGAATCTTAGATTTGAAAAGGACTTTACCAACTGGTTTTGTAATTCAGTTATCTAAAATGTACACATCATTGAGATTCCCCAGCAATCCTCTAACTTTTCGTAAGTCCTTGCCTGAATTGCATTCACTTAAATCTGCCCTTATCTTGACATCCATTAGTTTTAGCTCTGGAGGGTGCTGGTGGATTTGAAAGCAAATACTTACAGTTGAAATTATCTTTCCTAAATTCTGGTTCATTAGCACAATAACAAGGAAGAACCCAGCACTTTTGGTGACTAGCCCCTCGTCTACTCCTACCACACTGTCCAGAGTGCACGCATACCAATAGGATTGCTTTTCTGATGATGGGTTTGATGTTATAAGTGATTTTCACAAGTTCTGAAATGTCTCCTTGATGTGGAAAAAACAGCTAGTAAAGCTCTAAACAGGAGAAATCAAAAAGTGTAGGGCTCCCTTCTTTTGCAAAAAGAACTGTTAGAGGAAGGAAAAAACCTGCCATTTAATACTTGAAGTTGCCTTGGAAAGTGTTTTGGTACATCTTCTCTTAGAGCAGAGCTTCTGCTTTTTAAAATAAGCTATATATAAATTGATCTGTTAATGCATGTCTGAGAGAGAGAGAGACAGAGAGACAGAGACAGAGACAGTGACAGAGACAGTGACAGAGACAGAGAGTTGAGTTGAGCCACTTGTTACCATGACCACTTTTTTTTTTTTTTTTTGGTACCAGGGATCGAACTCTGGTCCTTGCGCTTGCACAGCAGGCGGCGAAACTACTGAGCTAAATCCCCGGCCACCATGACCACTTTCCCTATCCTTTTATTGGTACATTTAGGTATACAATATAATGAGATTCATCATTGGAAATTTGCATCTTTACATAGTCTCTCGTGGTTCTTATATTTTCCCCCTTCCTCTGCCCTCCCTTCAACCCCTCCACCAGTCCCTATTTACAAAGACTTTGTTTCCTTTTTTTCATTTTCTCATATTAATTCCATTCTCTTCTTTCCTTTCCCCTACCCCTTCCCCTTTGCCCCTTTTCTTCATATTTCACATTATCTATTATACCTTTTAGTCCTTATTTAAACTTTCAGATTCTCACACCAGAGAAACTATTTGGTATTTACACATGTGTGTCCTATTTATTTCACTTAAGAGTATCACCTCAATGTGTATCCATTTAGCAATAAATGTCTCTAATTTCTCTTTTTCTTTGCTGAGTACTACTCCATTTTATTTTAAAAATCCCCACATTTTCTTTATTCAGTCTCCAGTTGATGGGCATTTGGGGTGTTTCCAAGTGTTAGCTATTACAAACTGTGCTGGTATGAACATGGGCGCACATATATCACTGTGGTATGATTCTTTTAATTCTTTGGGGAAAATACCCAGCAGTGGAATAGCGGGGTCAAGTGGGATTTCCAGTCCTAGTTCTTTGAGGTGTCTCCATACTGATTTCCACAGTGCTTGCACCAGTTTACACTCCCACCAGCAGTGGAGCAGGGTTCCTCTTTCCCCACAGCCCCGCCAGCATTTGTTATTGGTTGATTTCATGATAGCAGCCATTCTTTCTGGGATGAGGTGGAATCTCAGCATTGTTTTCATTTGAATCTCTCAAATGACCAGTGATGTTGAACATTTTTTCCTATGTTTATTTCCCATTTCTACTTCATTGTATGAGAAATGTCTGTTCATTTCAGATGCCTATTTTTGGATTGGGTCTTTAAATTTGGGAGGTCTGATTTTTTTAAGTTCTTTATAGATCCTAGATAGTAGACATTTGTCTGAGGGGCCACTGGTGCAAATTTTTTCCCACATTGTAGGTTGTCTCTTCACACTGTTGGTGGTTTCTCTTGCTGTGCAGAAGCTTTTTAGTAAGAAGAGATCCCACTTGTTGATTGTTTGTGCTAGTTCATGGGCAACTGAGGTTTTGTTCATAAAATCTTTTCCTACACCAATGTCTTCAAGAATTCTACCTAACCTCTGTTCCAGCTGGTTCATCATTTCTATTTTAATATTTAGATCCTTAATCCATTTTGATTTTACTTTAATGCATGGTGAGAGATATAGGTCTAGTTTTAGTCTTTAGCAAGTTGAAACCCAATTTCTCTAGCACCATTTATTAAAGAGGCTATCTTTCCTCCAGTGAGGGTGTTTGGCTCCTTTGTCAAAGATGAGGTGGGTGAGTGTGTCTGGAGTTGTTTCGGCATCTTCTAATCTGTTCCACTGGTCCTCAGGTCTGTTTCTTTGCCAGTACCATGCTGTTTTTATCACAGTAGCTTTGTAATACAGTTTCAAGTTGGGGGTTGTGATACCCCCTGCCCTGTCTCTGTTACCTAGAATTGCTTTTGCTATTCTGAGTCTCTTCTTGTTCCAAATGAATTTTTGGATTGTTTTCTCAAGGTCCGTGAAGTATGTTGCTGGGATTTCAATTAGGATTGCATTGAATCTATATAGCAGTTTTGGAAGTATGGCCATTTTCACTATGTAGATCTTTCCTACTCAGGAGCAGGGGATGTCTTTCCATTTTCTGATATCATCTTCAATCTCTCTTTTCAGAGTGCTATAATTTTCAGAGACGAGGTCTTTGATTTCTTTTGTCAGGTTGATTCCTAGGTATTTCAGTTTTTTGGATGCTATTGTGAAAGGAATTGTTTGCCCTATTTCTGTCTCAGTGAGTCTATTGTTCGTGTAGAGGAAAGGTATTGATTTTTTTGTGTTGATCTTGTATCCAGCTACTCTACTGAATTTGGTTACTAAGTCTAGAAGACTTTTGGTGGGGTTCGTGGGGTCTTCTTCATAGAGTATCATGTCATCTGCAAATAATAGCAATTTAACTTCTTCATTTCCTATCTTTGTTCCTTTTACTTCTTTCTCTTGTCTAATTGCTGTGGCTAATGTTTCCAAAACTATATTGAACAGGAATGGTGATAGTGGACATCCTTAATATGAAGGATTTCAGTTTTTGACCATTTAGTATGATATTAGCTTTTGGCTTTTCATAGATGGCTTTTATCTGTTTGAGGTAGAGACCATCTATTCCAATTTTTTGTAGGGATTTTATCATAAATGCATGTTGGAATTTGCCAAATGCTTTTTCTGCATCTATTGAGATGATCCTATGATTTTTGTTCTTGGCTCTATTGATATAGTGTATTACATTTATTGATTTGCATATGTTGAACCATCCTTGCATCCCTGAGATGAATCCCACTTGGTCAGGGTGTATGATCTTCTTGATGATCTTCTGCATTCTGTTTGCCAGTATCTTATTAAGCATTTTTGCATCTATGTTCATTAGTGAGATTGGCCTATAGTTATCTTTTTCGGTTGGGTCTTTCTCTGCTTTGGGGATCAAGGTGATGCTTGCTTCCAGGAATGAATTTGGGAGTATTGGTTCCCTTTCAATTTCATTGAAGAGTTTAAACAGTAGTGGCAGTAGTTCCTCTCTAAATGTCCTGTAAATTTGGTGGTGAAGCCATCAGGGCCCAGGCTTTTCTTATGTGCTGAATTTCATTGGTTGATATTGGGTTGTTTAGAATTTTCAGGTCCTCTTCGTTCAACTTTGGTAATTCATTTGTATCCAGGAATCTGCCCATTTCTTCTGTGTTTTCCATCTTATTGGAGTATAGGTTCTGGAAGTAGGTATTGATGATTCTCTGGATTTCTGCTGGGCCCATTGTAATTTCATCCTTTTTATTCCTAGTTGCATGGCCTTAGGCCTTTTCTTTCCTTTTTCTGATAAGGTTGGCTAAGGGCTTGTCAATTTTGTTTATTCTTTCGAAGAACCAACTCTTGGCTTCATTGATTTTTGGTATTATTGTCTTAGTCTTCTTTGCATTGATTTCTGCCCTGATCTTTATAATTCCTCCTTTCTATGGGCTTTGAGTTTGTCCTGCTCTTCTTTTTCTAGAAGCTTGAAGTTCAGCATCAGGTTGTTTAATTGGGCTCGCTCTGTTTTCCTAATATGAGTATTCACTGTTTTGAATTTCCCTCTTAAGGCTGCTTTCATTGTGTCCCATAGATTCTGATATGTTGTTTTGTCATTGTCATTTAATTGAAGGAACTGCCTGATTTCTTCTTTAATTTCCTCTGTGACCCATTGGTTATTCTGAAGTGGGTTGTTTAGTTTCCATGTGTTTATGAAATTATTGCAGTTTCTTTTGCTGTTGATCTCCAATTTCATTTCTCTATGGTCTGATAATATATAGGGAATAACTTCAATTACTTTGCATTTACTTAAACATGTTCTATGAGTGAATATGTGGTCTATTTTGGAGAATGACCCATGTGCAGCTGAGAAGAATGTGTATTCTGATTTTGTGGGGTGGAAGACTCTGTAAACATCTGTTAAGTTCATTTGTTCAAGAATTTGATTGAGTTCTAATATTTCATTGTTCTAATATTTCATTTTTTGTCTAGTTGATCTATCTATTTGTGACAGTGGGTTTATTGAGGTCCCCTGCTACAATTGTATTAGTGCTTATTTGATTTTCCATGTCTGTTAGTATTTGTTTTATATAGTTGAGTGCACTAGTGTTTGGTGCATATTTTTGATTGTCTTTTCTTCCTGTTGGATTGTTCCCTTTACAAGGATGTAGTGTCCTTCTTGTCTCTCTTAATCAGCGTGGGTTTGAAATCCACTTGGTCTGCAAAAAGGATAGCTAATCTTGCTTTTTTTCTAGTTCCTGTGGCATGGAGTATTGTTTTCTACCCTTTAACTTTCAGTCTATGAGTTTCTTTTTGAATTAAGTGTGTTTCTTGAATGCAGCATATTGCCAGATCTTGCTTCTTGACCCAATCTTCTAGTCTATTTCCTTTGGTTGGTGAGTTGAGACCATCAACGTTGATGGTTATAACTGATACATATTGAGTTATCATTGTCATGACTTTTTCTTTTTGTTGGATTCTCCCCCTTTGCTTTTAATTTCTTGTCATAGCCAGTGGATTCATTCTGCTGTGCTTGCTGGGGATGTGATCCTCAATGTCTCTTCCTAGGATTTTGTCTAAAATTCTTTGGAGTGCTGGTTTGGTATTCATGAAGTTTCTAAGGTGCTCTCTGTCATGAAAGTGTCTTATTTCTCCATCAATTATGAAAAATAGTTTTGCAGGGTACAGCAATCTGGGTTGGAGGCTGTTTTCCTTTAGGGCTTGAAATACATCACTCCAACCTCTTCTTGCCTTGAGCATTTGTGTTGAGAAGTCTTCTGTGATTCTGATGGGCTTTCCTTTGTATGTGATTTGTTTCTTTTCTCTAACTGCTTGTAGAATTTTGTTCTTCTGTTGAGTTTCTGGAATCTTGACAATTATATTCCTATGTGTAGATTTTTTTTGATCAAGGCTAGTTGGAGTCCTATATGCCTCACTTATCTATATGTCAAGTTTTTTTCCCCTACTTGGGAAGTTTTCTGCCATCACTTCTGTGAACAGTTTTTTTTATGTCAGCTACACTCTTTCCTGTTTCTTCATTGACTCCAATGAGTCTTATATTATTCTTCTTTGCATCATCTAGCAGCTGCTGGATTGATTTCTCATGATCCCTTACAATTTTACAGCAATTTTTCTTTTCCTGGTCACTAATTGCAATCTTATCTTCTATGTCTGAAATTCTGTCCTCACATTGGCTCATTCTGCTGTGTAGACTTTCAGTGGAGTTTTTAATCTCCTGGAAATCTGCATGTGTTTTATGGATTCCATTTGTTTCCTATGTTGGGATTCCATTATGTTCCTCAGCTCCTCTATTTTTTTATCTGTGTCTTCTCTAGATTTATTAATCATGTCTTGCACTATGGCCACAATCTCTGCTGTTATGTGAGAAATTATTTCTGATTTCATTTTTTCCAGATCCTCTTTTGTTGCTGGTTCAGGGAGTCCAGGTGGTTGAGTATCAGAGTGTTCCTTCTCGTTTTCCTTTGGGGTTGCTGTAGGTGATGTGGAAGTCTGGTTCTGAGGCTTGTTTACCTGTCTTCTCATTTTGATGGGGTGGTGGGGCGCTTTGCTGCTGGCACCTGCACAGCTCACCTCCTCTGTGCTGGGAGCAGTGGTAGGTTGGCCTGGAAGCCTCCTACTCTGTGCTGGGAGCCATGGCTCTTTTGTTCCTCTTTAAATGTTTGAAGAATCTCCTTTCCTATAGAGAGGCTTCTTTAGTTTTTGGAGGTTTCCTTCTCAAATCTTTTATTAAACTTTTCTCTTTCTTTGGAAAACATAGCTTAAGTTATAGGTTTAGGAAAATGGCAACATCACATTTGTCACCTTTAAAGTTGAAAATAAAGAGAACCATCACACACTTTATAAAGTGTTAGTTGTAAGGCACATTAGAATTTTTATTGTTTTTTGACCACACTGGATTTCTTATGACTCATCTGTCAAGTGCAGTCATCACTGTCCTTGTTTTAAATCAACTCAAGATTGGAGCACTCACCAGTAATGATGGGTATATTAACTTGTTTGGGCACAAAGAATGAATGACCCAGAGTGAACTTAATGAGAAGAAAATTTCCAAGAAAATACTGCTTTATCTCTCTTCCCCTGGAGTGTAGTTTGGTCCTGATTCAAGGCCAAGAATGATTGGTGACCTCCCCAACCCAGGCCCAACTCCAGTCTCTCAACTGAAAAAGTATTAGAAGTCTGAAGCACTCCTCAAACCAGCGTCCCTGCTCAGGTCTTTCATGGCAAAGCCTAGTCTTAGAGCATCACTGTTTCACTCACTTGCAAGCATTTTAGATTTATTTCCTAAAAGACTGCTATGTGTCAAGCATTGTACCAGGTGCTGGTGATACAGAGATGGACACAATTTACATGGTGCCTATCCTTAGGTCAAATGAGAGAAGTAAATAGGCAATTATAGAAATGATAGGAAAGCAGAGAATGAGTATGGAGGAGATTCAGTGAATCCCTGAAGTTGGCCTGGATTGGGGAACAGTTGGCAAAAATCTCTAAGGAGAATATATGTTTGCATCTAGGTCTAAAGGATCCTTTGAAGTTGGAACAAGAGAAAACAAGTATGAAGCTCTTCTAGAAAGAAGACCTTGATTTTTTTTTTAATGGGAAATTCACTACAGCTCACTGTACTGTGTGTGTAATGGGGGAAAGGATTTGATGAGTACTGTATAGGTCATTGTGAGAGACTTATTTCAAGAAATGGGACTAATAGCTATATCTTACGTTAAGAAGTCTGGACTTGATTCTACAAATAGTGGATAGCCACTGTAGGGTGTTAAGCACATGAGCCACAGGATGAGACATACGTATGAACATTACCATGACTGCAGAGAAGGAAAGGAAAACTAAAAGCAAAGAGAAGACTGCAGCAACCCAGCCGAGACAAGACAGTGGTCCATTTGCTGCAGTGGCCCTGGTGCCACTAAATCCTCCACCCTCAGGATTGGACCAAACTCTCCAGCACCTTCATATTGCCCCCTTCTCATTCCCTGAAGAAGGCAAATCTCCATGAGGCAGGCCAGCTTGTTGTAGTTATGTATTAATTGTGTTTAAATCTTTTTGTATTTTATGAAGTTTTGAGACCTGCCCCTGGCAAGGCTAGTTGATTCCTAGAGTTAACAACTTGTCTGCAAGCATACCTCTTACATGCAAGCTAACCAGTGCAGTAACCTACTCCAAACTTCCTCTTCTATCTGTATTTTACACTCCAGGAAGCAATTTGTTTATCAGTTCATCAACTAATAGATATTTGAGTCACTATCAGTTTTTGTCTATGTGAGTAAAGTTGCTACGAACATTCATAAACAAGTGTTTGTATGTATGTATGCTTCCATTTCTCCTGGATAAATGCTTACAAATGCAATTGGTGGATCATGTATTAAGTATAAATTTAGCTTAAAAGGAACTCGCAGTTATTTTTCATATTAGCTGTACCATTTTATACTTTCAGTACAAATAAAAACTAGAATGAGAGTTCTAGTTGCTCTGCATTCTCAACACAGTGGAATTGGAAGTCTTTAAAAATTGTAGTCTTTCTAGTGAGTTGTAGAGATATCTCATAATGCTTTTAATTTGCATTCTTCTGATGACTAATGATGTTGAGCATCTTTTTGTGTGCTCATTTGCTATTATACAGCCTTTTTGGTGAAAAGTCTCTTCAAATCCTTTGACCATTTAAACCAACCAGTGTGGGAATGTAGCTCAGTGGCATAGTACCAGCCTGGCAAGTGCAAGGTCCTGAGTTGGATCCCTGGTACCAAAAAAAAACCTTGCATTTTTAATTTTCTAGGTAATGTCTTTTAAAGAATGTTTTAATTTTGATGAAGTCTGATTTATTGATAAATTCTTTTTAATTCAAGCTTACTTTGCTCTTAAAAAATCTTTATGAACCCAAGATTGAAGTTTCTTTCTGAAAGCTTTACATATTTAGCTCATATGTTTCAGTGTGTGATTCATTTAGGTTTATTTTTGGGGGAAATAAGAGTTGAGGTTCTTTTTTTCCATCTACATATCCAAATGTCTTATCAATATGTTTCCTTATACTTTGCATTTCCAACTTTTATCATAGATGAACAGCACATTATTAAAAACTATTCTCTCCTTTTGCATTATCTCAGTACCTTTCTCAAACATCAACTGATTATGTATGTTGGTCTATTGCTGAACCCTCTATTCTGTTCCAGTGATCTGTATGTTTATATTTGGATTCACACTACACTTTTTTGATGACTATAGTTTTATAGTAATTTATGAAATCGGGTAATATAATCCTAAAATTTTGCTTTATTTCCTCAAAATTAATTTGGCTGTTCTGAACAATGTTCATTTTCAAATACATTTTAGAATATGCTTGTCAATTTGTATTTTAAAAAACCCTATTAGGATTTTAAATGAGATAACTTTGAATTTATAGACCAACATAGGAAGACTTTAGTATCATAATAATACTAAAAATTTCAATATATTTGTTTCTATTTCTTGGCTATTTTGAACAATGTTGCAACAAACATGACAGGTGCAGATAATTTCTTCAAGATAGTGGATTGATTTTATTTGGATATATCTATACCCATGGAATTTCTGTACTAAATGATAATTCTGTTTTTAAATTTTTGAGGAACCTCCACTATATACTGTTTCCAGAATGGTACCACTTACACTCCCACCACCAGTCTCCAAGGATTCAGTTTTCTCCACTTGTTATCTCTTGTCCTGTTTGACAATAGCCATTCTAACAGCTATGAGGTAATATCTCATTGTGGTTTTGACTTGCCTTTTCCTGATGAATTTATTTCCACCATGAATTTATTAGCTATACTTGTTTTGTTTTGCAAAAACTAATGGTTGCTCTAGGGTTTATAGTATAAATCTTTAACTTATCTTAGTCTACTTTAAAAAATATTATATTTGTTCATATGTAGTTTAAGAACTTTACAACAGTATGTTTCCAAATTTCCCTCCTTTGTTTCTGCTATTGTTCTCAAATACTTTGCTTCCTTGTATGCTATAAGCCATATAATTCAATGTTGCTAGCTTTGCTTTAAGGTCAATTATCTTTTAAACCAACTTTCTAAATGAGAGAAAAACTTTCATATTTATACACATAGTACCATTTTTCTCTTTGTTCCTTTGTGTAAATCCAAGTAATTTTTTTTTCTATTATACAGGACTACTGGTAATAACCTTTCTCAGCTTTTCTTCTTTTTAAAAATTGTGGTTAAAAACACTTAACATAACACCTGCTCCCTTAACATAAATTTTTACATGTTCAATACAGTATTGTTAACTATAAACACAATGCTACACAACAGATCTCTATAATGTAATCATCTTGCATAACTGGAATTTTATATTCTTTGAATTAGCAATTCTCACTTCCATCACACCCCTTGTTGGTTTAAGTGTTTTTATTTCATCTTTATTTTTGAAATATTATTTTCATGGGTGTAGAATTCTAGGTTGACAGAGTTATTTTTTCTTTCTTTCTGAATTTTAAAGATATTCAGTTGTCTTTTGACCTGTGCGGTTTCTGATAAATCAGCTGCCATTCTTTATTTTTACTTCTCTTTATATCATTACCCATAGATTTCATCTGTTGGATTATGATTTTCCTAGAGTATTTTGATTTATATTTATTCTGGTTGAGGTTCTTGGATCTATGGCCCCCCCACCTCTACCCAAAAAGCTTGAATGTTTTTGGTCTTTATTTCTTCAATTGTATTTTATAACCCCTTTCTCTTATCCTTATATCTTCTCCTGGAACTCTAGTTAAGTATATTTCAGACACTTTGATTTGTCCCAAAACTCATTAAGGTTTTATGTGTGTGTTCATATGCACACATGTGCACCTTTGTGTTTCATATAGTTTCAATTGTAGTATCTTCAAGTTCAGTTATCTTTTCTGGTATTGTATATTTTACCTGCAGAAGTTCTATTTGTTTTTTTTTTAAGGTCTCTCATTACTCTCCTCATTAATCTTATGTTTCTCTTAACACTTTCAATTGTATTTATAGGATACTCACTATTTTAAGATCCTTGTCTATGAATTCCATGATCTCTATCTTTTCTGGGTCTTTTTAAATTGGTTGATTTTATTCTGATCATGATAATACTTCTCTGCTTCTTTGAAGGCTCACTAGTTTTTAAAATTAGAATTATGAATTTTGCCTTCTTTACTGTTAGCTTTTATTGTATTTCTTTAAAGATTGTTGAGGCTCCCCCCTCTGACATCCAGTTCTGGTATTTGTGGAGATTGTTATCCTTTTGAGGCTTGATTTTAATGCTTGTTAGGGTGGGTCCTGACCAGTCTTTATTTTAGGACTCAGTTCCATCTCTAAGGGATGACCCTTTTGAGGATTTGAGCTAGTGTATCATGGGGTCTCTCCATTTGGGTTGGTGGGAATATAAATTCCTTTGAGCACTGCATGACTGCCAGAAATTGCTCTGGCAGCCTTTCCCCAATTTATTCAAATCAGAACTCAGCCAGATTCAGAAGCATTCTTCTTCAGATCTTCAGAGTTTATTCCATAAGTATCATCCTTTCTGGTACATTGCCTTAGAAATGCTAACCATCTTGATATCCTCAAACTTTGATCTTGATCTTCTCAATTTGTTAGGAATGCCAAGTTTTGGGGGCTCTCCCTCTCTGAAAACACTGTGGCCTGAAAATTTTACTGTGGCCATAAAAACTACCTCTAAACAGTAAGAAAGAATCCTAAAGCTTCTTTCATTTAGTTTCCTTCTCACAGTAACCAATTCTATATGCCTTCTTGTCAAATGGCTGAAAATCATTTTTTCATCTATTTTATCAAGTCTTGGAGTTGTTTATAATTGAAGAGAAATTCCTGCTGGTTGGTCACCGAAACCCTGCCATCTTCTGTGAATGTACTAGAGCCAGAATTTATCCCACCATTCTGCTGGAATACTACATGAAGGCTACTCAAGAGCTCCAGATTGCTAACCCAATACTATCTGTGTTTAAGATTCATGAAAGATTACCTTTGCTCCAGTACTCATAAACTACTATCAATGTCATAAGTAAGATGACATGTAGGGGCACTAAGTAAATATCTTTAGTACTTTAGGTCTAAAGAGAATTAGTCATGAGTTCTCAAGACTTTCTTATTATGGGACTCACCTATGTGAAATAAAATTTGTTTGAAAATGTACCTAGGATTTTTAAAAATTTTATATATTGAGGCCAACAGGTTGCTGTTGAAAAGACAGTATATTTTTAATTGACTTTATTGGGACATTTTAGGTATACATTATGATTACATTCATCACTGGGAATTTGTACATGTACATGATGTATCTTAGTTCTTGTTTTTTCTCATTCCTCTTCCCTCCCTCCACCCCTCTACACTCCCTATTTACAAAAGCTTTGTTTCCATTTTTTTTCCTTCTTTTCTCATATTTATTCCTTCCCTTCTTTCCTTTCCCTCACACCCCTACTTCCCCTTTCCCTTTGGACCTTTTCTTCCTATTTCATAATATCTATTATACATTTTGGTCCTCATTTACACTTGCATTTTCTCAAACCAGAGAGACAATTTGGTATTTACACATGTGTGTCCTATTTATTTCACTTAAGAATATGGCCTCGATATGCATCCATTTAATTATAAATGTCTCTAGTTTATCATTATTTATGTCTGAAGAGTGCTCCATTTTATTTAAAAAACCACATCTTCTTTATCCAGTCACCAGATGATGGGCATTTGGATTGTTTCCAAGATTTACCTATTACAAACTGCTTCTATAAACATGGGTGTGCATATATCACTGTGGTATGATCCTGTTACTTCTTTTAGAAAGATACCCAGCAAGGGAATAACTGGGTCAAATGGGACCTCTAATCCTAGTTTTTTGAGAAATATCCACACTGATTTCCACAGTGGTTGCACCTGTCTACACTCCCACCAACAGTGGAAAAGGGTTCCTTTTTTCCCACAGCCCTGCCAGCATTTGCTATTCGTAGATTCTTTCTTTCTTTCTTTCTTTCTTTCTTTCTTTCTTTCTTTCTTTCTTTCTTTCTTTCTTTCTTTCTTTCTCTTCATACAGGGGATTGAACTCAGGACTTTGGACTTGTGAGGCAGGCACAGTGCCACTGAGCTAAATCCCCAGCCCTATTGGTTGATTTCTTGGTAGCAGCCGTTCTTTCTGGAGTGAGGTGAAATTTCAGCATTGTTTTCATTTGCATCTGTTGAATGACCAGTGATTTTGAACACTTTTTCATGTTTATTTGCTGTTTCTACCTCTTCGTCTGAGAAATGTCTGTTCATTTCAAATGCCCACTTTTGGATTGGGTCTTTAAATTTGGAGGGTCTGATTTTTAAAAGTTCTTTATATATTCTCGACAGTAGACCTTTGTCTGAGGAACAGCTGGTAAAAAAATTTTTCCATACTGCGGTTTGTCTCTTCACTCTGTTGGTGGTTTCTCTTGCTGTGCAGAAGCTTTTTAATAAAATGAGATCCTAGCTGTTGATTCTTTGTGCTAGTTCCCATGTGACTGAGGTTTTGTTCATAAAATCTTTTCCTATGCCAATATCTTCAAGAGTTCTACCTGAACCTGTCTTCTAGCAGGTTCAGTGTTTCTGTTTTAATATTTAGATCTTTGATCCATTTTAATTTTAGTTTAGTGCATGGTGAGAAACATGGGTCTACTTTTATTTTCTGGTACGTTGAAACCCAGTTATTCCAGCATCATTTATTAAAGAGGCTATCTTGTCTCCAGTGAGAGTATTTGGCTCCTTTGTCAAAGATGAGGTGGCTGAGTGTGTCTGGAGTTCTTTCTGCATCTTCTAATCTGTTCCATTGATCCTCCAGTCTGTTTATTTGCCAGTACCATGATATTTTTATCACAGTAGCTTTGTAGTATGGTTTCAAGTTGGGGATTGTTATACCCTGTCATGTCTTTGTTGCCTAGAATTGCTTTTGCTATTCTAGGTCTCTTCTGGTTCCAAATGAATTTTTGGATTGTTTTCTGTAGTTCTGTGAAATAAGCTGCTGGAATTTCAATCAAGATTGCATTGAATCTGTATAGCAGTTTTGGAAGTCTGGCCGTTTTCACTATATTGTTTTTTTCCACCCAAGAACAAAGGATGACTTTCCACTTTCTTATATCCTTTTCAATCTCCTTTTTCAGAGTGCTGTAGTTTTCAAGGTAGAGGTCTTTTTTTTTTTTGGTTCCGGGGATCAAACTCGGGTCCCTGTGCTTTCGAGACAGGTGGCATTACCACTGAGTTAAATCCTCGGCCCAAGGTAGAGGTCTTTTACTTCCTTCATTAGATTGATTCCTAGATATTTCTGTTTTGGGGGGATGCTATTGTGAAAGGAATTGTTTCCCCCATTTCTCTCCCGGTGAGCTCATTATTTGTGTACAAGAAGGCTATTGATTTTTGAGGGTTGATATTGTATAGAGCTACTCTATTGAATTGGGTTATTAAGTCTAGAATTCCTTTGGTGGAGTTTTTGGGGTCTTTTATATAGAGTGTCATGTCATCCTCAAATAATGACAGTTTAACTTCTTCATTTCCTATCTTTATTCCTTTTATTTCTTTCTCTGTCTAATTCCTGTGGCTAATGTTTCCAGAACTATATTGAACAACAGTAGTGATAGTGGACATCCTTCTCTTGTTCCTGATTTTAGCATGAAAGATTTCAGTTTTTGATCATTTACTATGATGTTGAGTATCGGTTTTTTGTAGGTGGCTTTTATCAGTTTGAAATAAAGACCATATATTACAATTTTTTTGTAGGGTTTTTCTCATGAATGGCTGTTGAATTTTGTCAAACACTTTTTTTGCATTGATTGAGATGATCATATTGTTTTTGTTCTTGACTCTGTTAATATAGTGTATTACATTTCTTGACTTACATATATTAAACCATCCTTGCATCCCTGGGATGAATCCCACTTGGTCAGGGTGTATCATCTTCTGCATTGTGTTTGCAAGTATCTTATTAAGGATTTCTGCAACTATGTTCGTTAGGGAGATTGGCCTGTAGTTCTCTTTTCTGGTTGGGTCTTTCTCAGCTTTTGGAATCAAGGTAATGGTTGCTTCTAGGAATGAATTTGAGAGTATTGCTTCTATTTAAATTTCATTAAAGAGTTTGAGCATTAGTGGCATTAGCTCTTCTCTAAATTTCTTGTAGAATTCATCAGTGAAGCCATCAGGACCTGGGCTTTTATTTGTTGGTAAGGTTTTAATGATGTTTTCAATTTCATTGATTGATACTGGGTTGTTTAGAATTTTTAACCTTAGACTTCTAGAAAAAGAAGAGCAAGACAGACCCAAACCTCATACAAGGGAGGAAATTATAAAGGTCAGAGCAGAAATTGGTGCAATGGAGTCTAAGAGAATGATACAAAAAAAACACACCAAATCAAAGAGTTGGTTCTTTGAAAGAATAAATAAAATTGACAAACCCTTAGCCTTATCAAAAAGGGAAAGAAAAGTCTCAAATCCATGCAATTAGGAATGAAAGGGTGAAATTACAATAGATACAGCAGAAATCCAGAGGATCATCAATACCTACTTTGATAAGATGGAAAACACAGAAGAAATGGACAGATTCCTAGATACATATGAATTACCAAAGTGGAAGTAAGAAAAGACAGTATATTACTCATAGTTCCCAAGAGGAGGAGGCACATTATTCCACATGGGGCCAAGTGGGAAGGCACAAGTCAGTCAGGAGACAGGAAGAAAGAGGGGAAAAGAATGAGCAAGAGCCTCCTTTATAGTTTTAACAGTTAGGAAGGATTATTACTAACTACAGACAGATCAGTGATTGCCCATGAAGGCTTGGGGTGAGGAGAAGGAATTGATTACAAACACGCATATGGGAACTTTTTGGGAGTGTTGCAAACGTGTTATACTGTAACTGTGGTGGTTGTTACTTATCTGTTTACATTTGTAAAACTCATCAAATTGGTACATTTTATTATGTGGAGATTCTCACTCAGCGATGATTATAATGAGAATGAGTGGAAGAAGAGAAACTGAAAATTGTGAATACACATACACATTAAGAGGTTTGCTAAAAAGGAACACTAGTGGGCAAGAGGAACATAAGAGAAAATACTTTTATTTTTTAAGCTGGGAAAATAGCATGTGTGTATGTGGGTAGGAAAATGCAGCAGAGAAAATGGTAATGTAGAAGCAACAGAACAAAGTACCTAGAGTTATAACATCAGAAGAAATAGGAGCAAAAACTGACTGTTCATCCTTGGTGTTGGGAAGATAGAGTATAACAGAACACTTGCTGTTAAAACAGTAATGTGGTGGTAGAGTCTATGGATATTCTCTTTTCTGATTGCTTTAATTTCCACAGTGAATACAAACATGACAGTAATGATGGATGAGGAGTCATTTGAGAAGGAACAAAATGGTGTAAAATAGTCTAGGAGGATAGTGAGAGAATGAACAGTCTAGTGATGCCATAACATGATGGCTTGGCATCAGTAAGGGGTCCTTTGAAGTCTTTAATCTATGGACATCAGTCAGCATGGTTGTGTGTTTTTCCCTAGCCATGTTGTGCTGGCTGGGTGCAAGTACAGAGTAGCTGGAAGAGGTGGATTTAACAAGAGTTATAATTTTGCCACAAGCACAATAAAATGAGAGTGGGTAAGGTAATGAAGGGTATTCACAAGGGAGTTATTATGATGCCTTGTTGCGGAACTTGGGTGAGGAAGGGCATCAAAAAACATGGAGATAGTGAAAGATGGAAGAAACAATGGATTGAAACCAAAAGCTTTTTTGATATACCTACACTTCAGCCAACAATCCATATTTAGGAATTTTTCCTTGAGAAATATATATATATATTTTTTTGTACTGGGGATCGAACTCAGGTCCTTGTGCTTGCGAGGCAGGTGGCGGAACCACTGAGCTAAATCCCTGGCCCCCTTTCCTTGAGAAATATTGATGCAGATACACAATACCTATGAGAATTTCATTTCAGTATCTTATACAACAGTAAAAATTATATAATACAATTAGAGAAATTTTATTACATATAATACAATTTTTATATTATAAAATTGTACTATATATAATATAGCTGAGACTTGGTTAAATTGTGGTTCTAAATTTAAAACAGGCTCTTGTGGTTGTGTATTATCTATTGGGTAATATATAAAACTATGCTGTGGATTTATTTGGGAGTTTTACTGACAAATTTATCTCTTGGTATTTCCCATTACTCTTGTTTTTCCTTGCATTGTTCTGATATCAGTAGTTTAATACAAGTAGAATCCCTAGAATGATAAAAAATAACACAAATGAGAGTGTAATTGAGTCCTTGCCATGATTTTTACTATTCTACAGATGAGGCATGGCAAAATTGTCTCCACAAGAACAGCCCTCAAATGAAGTAGGTGAACACAGTGCCCTTTCTCATTCCAGATGATCATTACTCATGGTGTGCTCTGATGTCATTCTATCTGCCCATAAAGCTGGGTGATGACAATTTTCCCAATTAATACCAAGACCTTGTAGTATAGTTGCTGTGCAAAGTAATGCTTGAAGGCATGGTGCCCCCATTCTTCCTGGAGACTAAAATATATTGTATATATATCAACTAGTATATGCAGTATATATTTTAGAGTATGAAGTAACAGATTGTGCTATTTTTTTCTAGAAGTTTAAAGGAAAAATTAACATTGAAAACATGCATGATATTTGGCTATAAACACTTAAGTACACAAATGTCATAGGTTATACATATTATTATTCAAAATCTCTACTATTCCTCCAAGCACATTAACATCAAGCTTGATCATGTGGCTATATTTTAGCCAATGTAAATGTGCTAAATGATGCATACCTGATTGAATCAGAAATTTAACAGCTGTCTTATGGTTCTGTCATGTTCCCTTTCCCATCTGTCATAGATCAAAGTACCTTATACAGGGGATTAATCTTTGTGCCTGAGTCCCCAAATGAAAACAAAATGGATAAATAAGAAACAAACCTGTGTAGTTAACCCACTAAAAGATTGGGAGTTGTGTTTCTGGAAAACAGTTTCAGCTCACTGCTCTAATAAAGTAAAAAAATTGGACATTGTATTGGCTATATGTGAAAGATTTAAGCCCATTCTGTAGAATGGAGAAGGGGCTATATTTATTCAGTGCCAACTAACAGACACTATCCATGCATTTAATATTCATAGTAACTGTATTTAATAGCTGGCATTATTTCTAGATAAAGGTCAAAAGTTCTGCAGCTAGGGCTGGGGATTTAGCTCAGTGGTTCCGCTGCCTGCCTTGCAAGTGCAAGGACCCAAGTTCGATCCCTGGTACCAAAAAACAAACAAACAAACAAAAAAGTTCTGCAGCTAAAAGCAATTTTACACACTGAGTGTAACAACAAGCATTCAATTTTTTTCTTTCAAAATCAAAGCTGATGATCCCCAAGTCCATGCTTCCTTCACTCCATCACATTGCCTTGTGAGTGGAGTTCCGTGTTTAGCTGCAGCTTTAGATGGGATGAACCTATCAAAATTCTTTACTTCTCTCTGTTGATCCAGAATGTTATGTGGACAAAGTAGGAGCTCTGAAACCAAAATCATTTGAAGAAGGCAAACGAGTTGGGTTACTTTCTGGGGCCTTATCTAGCAAAACATAGAGTCTAAAACAATGTTCCAGGACAGGAATGTGATGGCTGGATGATGAAAGCATAAGAGACTTCCTTGAGATGATCTGAGGGTTTCAGGATTCAGCATTGTCATAGCAACATTACCACCTTTCTGTCATTGTAATTAAATGCTATAGAAAAACGTGAAAAGGAGGAAATATTTATTTTGAGTCACAGTTTCAAAGGATTCAGCCATGGTTACTTGTTTCCATCATTTCAAGCCTTTGTGTGCGGCAGAACATCATGGCAGAGAGTGTAGGGTAGAGGACAGCTCCTCATGGCATGGTGGTGTGGAAGAAGAGAGTGAGAGATTAAGACAGAGTGAGAGAGAGGAGGAAGAGGAGGAGGAGAAGGAGGAGAAGAGGAGAGGAGAGGAGGGAAGGAGAGAAGAAAAGAGAGAGGAGCCAGGGTCACAATATATACTATTCAATGATCTACTCATTCCAACTAAGTCTCAGTTTCTGAACTTTCTGCCACCTTTCAATAGTGCCATTAGCTTGGAGACACTTAAAACTCAAACAATAACAAGCATGTAAAGAAATGTAGGAAACAGAGGATGAAGTTAAGTGCATGCTAAGCATGTCCTCTACCACAATAGCATCCCTAAGGGGAGGTTTGAACAAGAGCCGTGCAAGTTGAGAAAGTACAGTCTGCTTAAAATAAGCATAGGTAGTATTCATAGGGTTGAGGTTAAACTGAAAATTAATTTGGATTTTTTGGGGTAGATATTCTGGCCTTTATGTTCCTTATTTGCAAGATGAGCTGTTAAAATGTTTAACTGACAAATAAAGATTGTATATTATCAAGGTATAGCATGTGATGATTAAATGTGTACACTGTGTGATGATTATCACAAATTAACACACCCATCACTACTCATGGTGCACATTACTCAGAAATTATTCACTTGTAACTTAAAGTTTGTACATTTTGACCAACATTTCCTCATTGTACTCACCTCCTTGCTCTTACCAACCATCATTCTACTCTGTTTCTATGAATTTGACATTTTTAGATCCCATATATGAATGAGATCGTATTATATCTGCCTTTCTCTACCAGGCTTCTTTCACTTAGCGTATTGTTCTCCAGGCTCATCCATGTTGTCTCACATAGCAGGATTTCTCTTTCTTATAACTGAATAGTATTCCTCTTTATGTGTGTATATGTATATCACATGTTCTTTATTCGTTCATCTGTTGATGTACACTTAGGTTATTTCTACTGTTCATTATTGGAAATAATGCTGCAATGAACATGAATAATGCTGCAGGTATCTGTTCTACATACTGATTTCATTTGCTTTGTAATAATTTCTGGATCATACAGTAGTTCTATTTTTAAGTTTTTGAGGACTATCCATATTATTTCCCATAATAGGTGTATTAATTTATATTTCCACCAACAGTGTGCAATTGTTCTCTATCCCCATGCCCTGACCATATATTTTTAATTATTATTAATTTTATTGGTTCATTTTAAGTATGCAATATAATGACATTCATCATTGGAAATTTGCACCTTTACATAATCTCCCTTGGTTCTTATTTTTTTCTCCATTCCCCTGCCCTCCTTTCAACCTCTCCATCCCTCCCTATTTACAAAGACTTTCTTTCATTTTTTCCTTTTCTTGTGTTAATTCCATTCCCCTTTCCTTTCCCATATCTCTCCCACTTCCCCTTCCCCTTTGCCCCTTTTCTTCCTATTTCTCATTATCTATTATACCTTTTAGTCCTTATTTACACTTTCAGTTTCTCACAGCATAGAAACTATAGGTTATCTACACACATGTGTCCAATTTATTTCACTTAAGAGTATGTGCATCCTCAATGTGCATCCATTTAGCTATAAATGTCTCTAATTTCTCATTCTTTCATTTTAGTTTTTTAATTTGTTTTGTACTGGAGATTGAACTTGGGACTTTGCTCTTGCGAGGCAGGCGGCAGCACCACTGAGCTAAATCACCAGCCCTTATTGTCTTTGAAAATAGCCACTTTAACAGACATAAGATGATGTCTCATTGTGGTTTTGATTTGAATTTCTCTGATGATTAGTGATTGATTAGTGATAATAAGCAAGTTTTCATATTTTTATTGCCATTTTTTAAGAACTGTCCACTCAAGTTCTTTATTCAATTGTTGTTGTTGTTGTTGCTATTGTTGTTGTGTATATGTGTGTGTGGTGCAGGGGATCAAACTCAGGGTATGTGCATTCTAGGCAAGTGCTCTTCCACTGAGCTACATCCTCGGTTCTTTTACTCATTTCATATATTTTTTCTATTGAGATGTGTGAATTCCTTATACATTTAGAACATTAATCCCTTATTACATATATAGCTTCCAAATGTTTTCTCCCATTCTGTAGAATGCCTTTCATTTTGTTAACTGCTTCTTTTGATGTACAAATGAACTTTTGTCATAGCTTTTTGCCCTCTTTCACATTTCCATGAGAAAGATCAGAGATTGTTTATCTCCCAGTGGTCCCAAGGCATTATTATTACTTGCTAAGATGGGGTTTTTGCCCTTCTCTGAGCTCAAATACCCACATACACTCCTAGGTTCCTCAGCTTAGACAACTTTTTCAGCCTCCCTCTGTAATATGAAAATCAGATGGCTGAGACATCATATGGTGGCAATGATGAAAGATTATTAATGTTACACAAACTGCAATGATGTTTTTCAGAAGGAACAAAAAACATATTCTAAGAACAGTTTAGAATTAATCATTTGCCTGTGTTCTGAGGCTTTGCAGAAATGGGCTTGGGTAGTAGAAGTGGAGCTTTCAGAGAAGTCCATGATTTATCTATCTATCAGCAGCTGGTGAGGCAGAGCTTCCCTGGAAACCTTATAGCCCTGTTCAAACTTATCCAGGTCAGTAAGGAACAGGCAGCCAGCTGCTTCTATCTATATGCTTTTGTTCTTCTTCCTAGTTTGGTTTTTACCTTGCTAATAGCAGAATCCATTGTTGTGGTTCCCAATGAGTGACTCTCGATGGATGGGAAATATCTGAGGCTACAGGGAAGAGGAAACTGAAGAATAAAAGGGAATTGTTCTTTCCAATCCAATATGATCTCTTTGTGGTGATACTTTACAATAGTACACATGAAACCCGCACCCCTCACTGCACTGTAATAGCTTACCTGCATTTTCTATTCATTACACCAGTATTCTATTAATGAGAAAACAAATGTCATTATGAAAACAACCAGGTTTAGGAACACAGTTTATTTACACATTTCTGTGCTTTCCATATTATCTTATGAAAAAATATGGCATTTTTAGAACGAGAAAAATGGAATAGCTATCCAATATGGGTCTGACAAGTAGGATTATAAATCAATTTTCCCTTTCTCTTTAAGAAAAAGAAGGGCCGGGGGTTTAGCTCAGTGGTTCTGGCGCCTGCCTCACAAGCGCAAGGTCCCAAGTTCAATCTCCTGAACTCCGGTACCCCCCCAAAAAACAAAAAAAACAAGAAAAAGAACATTTTCAAGAACTCTTTCATACTCACTAAAATTTGTATTCTCTGCATTATTTTATATTTATATAATTAAAATTTAATTGTGGGTGAGGTTGTTCAGTTGTCAGGCATACCCAAAGTATTTGAGACTATGTTCACTTTGTCAAAATCAGTGACAAGTTCAGTAAAGACAAAGAGGATTCTTGTAGTTTCTCCTGGACAACAGAATTCTAGGAGCTCTGTTTTATTTTGTTCATCTTCTCTGCTCCTACATAGCCCCAAGTTGATATCATGATAGGCTTTATTTTAAGACGTTTCACCCACAAACAAGAGCAGTAAAAAAGTCTATTGTGCCTCTGTGTTTTAGGTTGAGTTAAATGTGAATCGTTCACAGTAGAGAATTAGGAGCACATTTAACATTGGGTCAGACAGATAATTGAATCCATCAGTGTGATTAGTAAAACCAGTTCCCCAGAAAATCAGTTCATTCTCTACTCACCGCTTTAGGGGTTTTTGGTCTTTTCTTGGTATTTTGTATCTCTTATTCTGCGTTTCAATTTTGTTGTAAAAAAGGTTTTCTGTCATTGCACTGATGTTTATGTGACTATCAGATCCTTAAGAGGTGATGGTGATTCGGGATTGCCTCTAGTTGAGAATTTATCTCCCAAGAGGTAATTTAAACCTAAACTGATAGCTTCTTTGGGGCTGGAGAAACTGCTCCTTGACACACTGTTCTTCAGTAAAGCTGGAGGAGAAAAGCATAATAGGAAGAAGACATCATGGAGGAGAGAATCAAGGGCCTTTTAAAAATGGATTTTCTTCACACTTTTATCCACAGTTTAATGTGCAAACAGGGTCTATTCATTCTCCTTCCTAATGAATTGTGACAAAAGCCCTACCCAGTTCCTAGAAAGGGGAGGGGAGATGGAGGGAGGAAACAAGGAAGGAGAGAGGGAAAGACCGAGAGAGGGAGGGAGGAACTGTCATTAGAGGAAAGAAAAGACACAGTACAATTCAGAGAGTTCTGCTAGGGAAAAGCATGTGAAATCCTGTTGATTCATAAAGGACCACCCAGCCAGAATGCAAGAGGAAGTTAAGCATGACCCAAGTCTCCTCAGATGTTCTTTCAATCATGCCCTACTCGCAGACAGGGAAACCATAGCAGCTTTTGAAATAACATGACTTCAATGAAGACCTAGAGGTTTTTATTGGTCCATAAGACAAATTACTGAAGAAGAATGATCTTTTGCCTCAATTGCTATTTACTTATTTAAATTTACTTAATTTTTTTTTTTGGTTTTTTGAAACAGGGTCTCACTTTGTAATTCAGGCTGGCCTTGAACTCACTATGTAGCCCAGGCTGGCCTTGAACTTGCTGAGATCCTCCTGCCTCAGCCTCCCGAGTGGAGTGCTAACAGATATGTGCCACCATGCCCAGCTAATTTTTTTGAGATGGTCTATGTTGCCCAGGCTGGGCTTGAACTTTGAACCTGAGATGTTCCCACTTCAGCCTCTCCAGTAGCTCGGATTATAGACATGCACCACCAGACTGGCTAACATGTGGAGGAGTGCACAGGATTCCCCACCCTCATACCAAGGGTTGAACTCATGGCCTCATGTATGTTAAGCAAGGACTGTATCACTGAGTTATACTCCCAGGCCCTCCACCTCTAATTTGTGATGATGCTACTTTTCTGGATAAACATTAAAACTTCTCTACTGGACATGGTTGGAAAAAATAAGAATTCCTGTGCTTGAATATTTGGGGTAGATAAGGAAAGGAGTTGGAGCAGTCTAAGCAATTCTTTCTAGTCTCCCTCCAAAGTTAAATCATTAATCAATGGCTCTGTTTTTTTTTTTGTTTTTTTTTTTTGGTACTGGGGATTGAACTCGGGTCCTTGTGCTTGTGAGGTAAGCAGCAGAACCACTAAGCTAGATCCCCGGCCCCTAATGGCTCTGAATTAAAGAGAATATTGTTCAATTTGTTGGTGACCTCATAGACTGAGTGACATGAGTGGTGAGTACACAGGAGAAAGACGGGGACCAAAGAGGACAAGTACCAAACTGGAATTCTGAAAATCATTAAGGAACCATTTGGTAAATCCCTGCCCACTGTATGGCTTAGAAAAATGAGTGACCTGGAGGTATACGTTTTCTCATTCAGATTTTGAGTACTAAATGGTAGAATCACACTGGTAGAAACTGTCATGCTTTGAGGTAGAGACAATACTTCCTCATCATTTAGCTATCTGCTTTTCACATTTACAGATAACCTGCCTAGGATACTTAACTGGAACACCAAGAATAGATAAACAGAGTTAACAAAGGAGTTAACCATGTCAAGCCTGTAACTAGCCTGCCTGGGTATCTTTTTCATAAATCAAAAGTATTTTAAAGGCAGTGAAGTGTTCGTTGGAGAGGGAGGAAAAGGCAAATTAATTATGTCAACAAAACAAGAGAATAATAAACATCTAACACCATTGTTAGAAGGGAAGGTATAGGTTAACCTGGGCTCAAATAACTTCCTTCTCACCCATCAGTAGAACATTAGCTAAGATACTGAAGTGCTAAATTCATCAGATAAGAGATGTACTAAGATGTAAGATCCTCTGAACAATGAGGAAAGAAAATTGAAGTGAAAATTGCAGTCTCCACCTGCAAGAGACTTAAGTGAGATAAAGTGAAAATGTTTACAATGGAAGGAGAGAGAAAATGTGAAGAGGATGATATTTAATAATAAAGATAAAGCTGGAGACCTAGGAAGGGAAAAAGATGACAGGGCTAGGAATCTGGGCCTGGGGGTTGGGCAAAGCTTAGAGGAGCTTATCAGAGTCAGCAGGGACCCTGCTGAACACTGAGTCGACAATTGGTGTCAAGGCGGCAGCAGCAGATGTTTTACTGGAAGAAGAATGGTGGAATGATAGTCACAGGAGAGAGAACATTGTGACCTGCAGACAAGAGCTGTGTTTCATTGACAGCTGGACAAGAACACACACAAACAAGCCTAGGGAAAACACAGAGAGCTGTGTTCAAAAGCTGGTGGAGGGTAAGGGGTTGGGGAGGAGCAAAGACAGATGCTAAAGAACAGGTCTTTAGAGAAGGATTTGTGAGGAAGGTAACTAAGACTGTGAACTGAGAGCAATAAAACATAAAAGAACGGGAAATAATTCCCACCTGGTCAAAGGTGTGAGATCTGGGGCTTGAGTGCTTGGGTTCAAAACCTATTATACCCTAGCTGTATGATCCCAGATCAGTTACTGATCACCTCTTCCACCTTCAGTTTCCTCATTTCTAAACGGGGACAGTAGTACTGCCTTCTGGAGTTGAGTGAGTTAGGATATTGCCTGGTGCAAGTGTTAGCAACTGTTGTGCTATGTGACCAGCCTCTGCAAGTGGCTCTGAACTGTGCAGAGTGCTTTGCACGTGCTTTCAAATCCTTCAACACCATCCAAAAGATAGTTTATGATGGTTGCAACATTGTATATATATATACATATATATGCATATATGTAGCATGGTTGTGGTTGAATCTTTTGTTAACTCTGTTTATTTGTTTTTGATGTTTCATTTAAGCATCCTAGGCAGGTTATTTGTAAATGTGAAAAACAGATAGTTAAATATCTGCCATATATATGGCAGCTGTCCTCCTTAAGGGCAGCATGCAAAGTGGTTAAGTAGAGGACAGTGGCAAGTCTTTCATGTTCATAATTACTTTGGGCAAATCATTTGCCTAGCCCATACACTGAGCCTATTTCTTACCTATAAAACAGGAGATATATAGGTAGATAGATAAGTAGCAAGATTTCTGTGAGAATAACCTCAAAAATGCCTGGAACACAGTAAGTTTCAATAAAAGGTTTCTGTGTGAATATGCCTTGTGATGCTGACAATGGGAGACAGGTCTAAAATACTTTCATCTGGGAAGGGAGACCCTAAGTGTTTTCACAGCTGCTAGTAGAGAGGCCTTGGATTAAGCTTTCAGCAGAACCTGGGAGAACAGAACTTTTAGATCACAAAGGAAATTGACATTTATCTTTTCCAGCTTATCACAGGTATGGACAGGAAGAAATATGACCACTTGAGTCTCTAACATGGATTGGTGGGATGGGGTACATTTTGCACTCTATCCTGTGGCTTTTCCTCCCTAAAGGAAGGATCTTACCAGCCTAAATGAAAGAGTCAAAAGGAAGAGGGTATCAGTATATAATTCTGGCTCCTGGTGCTACTGCCCTGGGACATTGCTATTTCTCTTCTATCCCAGGACACAGCTGGCTCTCTGGGTGGGCATTTGCTGCAGCTCTAACCACCTTGCTGGGAAGCAACCAATGCCTTATTGGTTAGACATCTAGCTCACCATTTAGGGCCATGATGAATTTGATGGAGGATACACTTTCCCCAAAAGCCTCCTGGTAAACATCTTCTCTCCATAACAGTTCTACAGGCCCTCCAAGATCTACTTTGTCTACAGCTCTAGCAAAAGAAAAGGTGAGGAACTAGACAATGTTTTTTTTCACTCCCTCCTCAAGAATACTCAGGTCTTTGTCAGTAGCAATGGCATTAAACAAGCTGCAAGTCTTTGACTCCATTCTTGGAGGAAGAGCATGAAAAACACCAAGCACCCAGCCAGCTGACCACAAGCACAAGTCCAGATCCAGGACCTCTTCAGAAATCGTTTCCTCCTTTTCTTTCCCATCTGCTCTGCTAGGGCCAACTGAGAAGTCGCTGGCAAATCTCAGAAATGTCAAACAATATTCAGGCTCCCTCCCCAGCAATTATTTATTAGAAAGGGGTTTTATGATACAAATTTGATAATCTCCCATGCACACTGGCACTGTTCTAATTGAAGTTGTAAACCCATAAAATTCAAGTCTTTTGTCTTCCTGAAGGCCACAAGGTTTAAAAAGATACTATTGTCCTCCCTAACACCCACTACATTGTCACCAGGGACTGATTAAACAGAGTCCTGAATCAAAACAGTGCGGATTTTGTCTAGGTCCTTTTCAGGCCTGACAATGCCCTTTTCAGTTCCCAAGACAAAAGGGGGTTTAAGCACCGAGATTCTTCTAAGATAATGGCATCCATATGGAAGGCAAGGTGGCTAGCAGCTGAGACCCAAGCACCCCACTCTTCCCCTTCTGCTGCCCCCCAAATCCCAGGTGATAACACTGCCTCCTCCTCTCCCTCCTCCTTGGACAGGAAACCCGAGGCCCATAACAGGCCCCTCACAGAGCTCTTCCGGGTCCCTGTTCCTATCGCTGGACACAGACCCTGGGAACTACTCTCCTCTGGCGCATCTTCCTGTAGCCGGTGCCAGGGAACGAGGCTTTTCCTTCTCCCCAGTGAATGCCTACATTGGAGATCCCATGGCTCCACATATAGACTTGAAGAACAACAGTTGCAAACCCCGAGTCCAGAGTGTCCTAGGAGCATGCGTGAAAGGAGGCGACTAGTGGATCCAGCCCGGCTGTCGGGTCACCAAGGCCATCATTCCTCATCAAGCTCCACAGGACGCCCCAAGGCAGAGCCCAACTCCACAGTTCACTGCCACCTTTCAATTTCCTCTTTAGGCTGTCCCCACCCCACCCTAGCCTGTCGAGGTGCTGTGTCGAGGAGACAGGAGGAGACGGGAAATCACAGCAAAGCCCGCTTAACTCAGGGTCCCAAGCTTCCTGGCTCTTCCGCCCCAGAGCGCTAGCTCCGCCGCACCCAGCTTCGCTAGCGCTCTCCTGGGGAGAAGTTAGTCTCTCTCTCTCTCTCTCGTCGTTGCAGCCGACCGGGTTGACTTTTGGTGTTTCCAACGCCCGCTGCTCCGGGAGCCGGAGCCGTCGGGGACCCAGGGTCACTCTGAGGTCAGAGTGGCTACTCGCTGGCCAGGGTCCCAGAGATTGCCTCAGCTCCCTCCCCTCACCCCTGTATCCTCCTGGCCCGAGCTCTGCCCTTCACCCCAACCGGAGCTCAACCCTAATTGGGCACTGGAGCGGGGGTGGGGGTGGGGGACTCAGAACTCCAGTCTAGGGAGCTCGGCGCCCACCTACTTCCCCGCAGGAGCGCAGGGGATCCAAACCTACACGCTTTATTCTCGCACAACAAAAAAAGAAAAAATACTCTATTTCTTTTAAAATATGCTTCCCATACAAACTGCTATTTAAAAAAATATACAGATAAGGCTCAAGCAATAAAATCTAGCTCTGGGGTTCGCAGTCCAGGGAAGGGGAGAGGGGGGATCTTGGGAAAGTTTCCCTGCGAGTGCTTCCGAGAGATAGCAGATAAGGGGGCCAGGGAACCCCGAAGGTGGGGCCTGCGAGAAGGGGTCTGGCTGCGGGGCACCCGGAGGGCTCCAGGTCTTTGGCTGCAACCGTACTGCAGCCGCACAAGCGAGCTCCAAAGTCAGGGTAACCCAGCACCCCCAGGTGGCCTCACCAGTTCCAGGAGACCAGGGTGGGGGGCGCTAAGTGCTGGTAGGTCGGGAAGATGCCGAGCGCCGAGCCCGGCCCGAAGGCGGCATAGCCTGGCAGAGGGCAGGCGGCGGTCGGGGGAGCGCTGCCCTTGCCCCGGGCCGCCGCGGGGCCCGACTCCTTGGCACCGCCGCACGGCTGGCCTTCGTGCACCAGCACGGGCACCACCACGCGGCGCAGCAGGCCGGGCGCGGGCCTCAGCTCGGCGGCCGCGCTCAGGTCCGAGGACTCAGTGGCCGGCGGCGCGCGCGCGCGCTTCAGCTTGTAGCGGTGGTTCTGGAACCAGATCTTGACCTGCGTGGGCGTGAGGCGCAGCAGGCGCGCCAGCTGCTCCCGCTCCGGCGCCGACAGGTACCGCTGCTGCCGGAAGCGGCGCTCCAACTCCAGCGTCTGCGCCTTGGAGAACAGCACCCGCCGCTTCTTCCTCTTCTCGGCGTCCGAGCCCGGAGACGCGGGCCGAGAGGACGCCCGCTGCGACGACTCTGGTGGGGTGGTCTCCAGGCTGCTCTCGTCCGAGGCTAGGAAGGGCAGAGGGGACGCAGCCTGGTGAGATGCCAACCCCTAAGGCGTGGGGGTCCAACAGGGCGGGCGCTGAGCCGCCAGCCGGAGGGCGCCGCCACTCGCACGCGGGTTTCAGAGGGAGGCCACTTCCTTCTTTGGGTTCACAACTGGGCACCCACCTCTCCGAATTCAGTGACCTCATTCTCAACCACAGCAGTAATCACCAGGCCTGAAATCGTACCCCACCAGAACCTACCCCAGGGGCTTCTCAAACTAGCCGCACTGGTAGCAGTGCTGGCTGCCCAGTTACTACCACAAGCTGGGCCACTTCCAGGTCGACTGCACCAGTTTGCCGGGATTTCGAAGCCCCGAATGGGAACATATAAGGGAAATGTTTTAACTATTCTGATCCTCAGCAATCCCCAGACGCGGAAACCCAAGCGCCTAGCACTAGTGCCAGGTGCAGGGAGCTACTCTCGGGATGCGCTGGCCTGGACGCGTGGCGTAGGGTTTTGAGGAGGACAGAACCTCCGTTCCCAGGCCAAAGAAATCCAGACTCTAGGCTGGGATCTCGCCTTTCCAGCCCCGCACGGGCCCGGTGCTGGGTTCTGCTCTCCCTCCACTCCCACCGCTGTCCTCCGTTCACTCACAGGGGTAATGGCCGGGCTCCGACTCCAGCCAGGCTGCGCAAGGGTCGGCCCGGGGCGCGCGTGACTGTGGCTCCCGCCTCGGCCGGTGCTGCGCGTCCTGCTCGGGTAAATTCAGGAGGCTGCGCACGGTGAAGCTGAGACGTCCAGAGGTGGCCATGGCCGAGAGGAGGGGAAGGAGGCGGGGGCAGGGCAGGCCGGGAACGGGGGGCGGCGGGGGACGCTGCTCCTACGGATGGACGTGAGAGGCGCTCGCAGTGAGCTGGCTGGAGGGATATTAGCGCATTTACAGCGCAGTCCCTGTTTATATAAACAGATCTTCCCACCCGGGCCGCTTTGAAAGTCGGGTCTCCAGGGTGTTAAGTACCTGAATGAGTGCCGGACCAAAGCCTGGATGAGCTCGGAAGGTGCCACCTCCGCCCCCGCCACGCCCAGTTCCCCGCCCCTCGGTGCCCCGTTACCTCCCAGAGGCTGCAGGAAGCAGCCTTAGGCATTAGCGATTGTCTGATTAGCCTAAAGTGCGGACAGATAATGGGGATTGTTGCCAGTGAATAACATCTTGGGTGGCAAGCTGTGGCCACCACCCTCTCCACCGAGACTCTGCTTCCTCCTCCTCCTCCTGGGCTGACGTGGGGCCTGGCCCCGCAGGAACGCTGGGAAGGGTGGGGGCAGCTTGGGTGTGTTTATGAGCACCCTGGAATTTATTCCCTGTTTGCTCTATTCCTCTAGCTTGTTTACTGGAGTGGAGTTTCCCGCAATTATCTGGAGAGTGATTTACAAAGCAGAGTTAGAACTCTGGAGCGCTCCCTTTCTGTTTTGGGTAAGGCCCCCAAGGACGACAAGTTCCTGGTACGCACAGAGAGGCCTGGCCCTGCCAACATATGGGCCGAGGGGTTCTAAGACCACTGGGACCCTCCACTGGGAGGCTCCAGGCACTGCCCCTACCCACTTCCCTACCTCCTTGCAACCTCAGGGGTGCTATGAAAGGAATGAGAGCCTAAGGAGAGCCTCAGATCCTCGCCTGTCTCCCCAGGCCGGCAAGACAGAGGTGACAAAGCCAAGCTATTCAGGTCCAAAGTGCCCAGCCCCACCTGGCCGCTGTGGTCGCGGTACCGGGGCTCAGCATCCAGACTCCGCAAAGCTGGACTCAGACCCATCCTAGGAGCCATGCCTAGATGGCAACGTTTCTCAGGGCGGGAGGCTACGAGGGCTTTGAGGCTTCTTTGGCGTCCTTAGATACTCTGGCGCCCTCTGTGCGCCTCAGCCCCATAGCCTTAACCTCAGTCCCAGGGCCTGGGATGTGGCCACAGCGGGTCACAGCAGCTGGCTCGTGGTCTGCATCCCTGCTCCCAGCTTTGCAGACCCCAGCGGAGCTGCCTGGCTCTATCGACCAATGGGGAGAATTAGTACGGGACCCACCCTGCAGAAAATAGGGCTCTCTGGGAGTTTCTCCTGGATCTTCTAGTCCCCATAGCCCCACCAAGAAAATGTTCAATGTAGGAGGCACAAAAAGCCAACCGACGTGGATACATTTTCTTGGCCCATAGCTTTGCCTTGGCAGAGGTTCAGCCTAGTGCCCTAGCAAGCGCTGTCTCAGAGACCTCTCGTTCCGCCACTAGTGGTTTGGGTATTTGGTTGCTTTATTTTAACGTTGGGTGCTGCACTTGGGTGACTGCACCTGAAATCCTGGCTGCTCCAAGGCTGAATGCGAACCTGACTCGAGGTGGCGGGCGTGGCCCACCTAGCCCACAGCACCCTTCCCGGGAGCTTCCCTACCTAGCGTGCCCGAGGTGCCCAGGGCTGCGCTGCGCACTGGGTGGTCGGGGGAGGCAACCCCAATACAGCCCAACTGCTAGGCTGCAGACAAAAGGGAAATGGAGCTCGACGCCCCGGACCTGTTGGAAGCATTTGTTCCAGTCAAGATTTTGCATTTGTTCAGTCCGGAATAATGCGTGATTGACGCTTGCTCACAATGAGCTTTAGCACGCTGGGATAAATCGGAGCTTGTCCGGTGTTGTCATGGTTTTCAACAGGGTTCAATGGGATTGGGAGCACGATCGACTCTGCTGGCCGTCTTTCCGCGGCCCTGGCAATAGATTTATTAGTTATGTCTTTTTAAATAAGATTAAATTGAAATGACTGTGCTGTCCTCTCTGCAGACAAAACAGGGCTGGAGCTGGCGATGGAGAGGGGACGGGTGAGTCTTGGAGAAGCCCTAGGATAGAAGCCCAACTTCAAGCCTGAATGTAGTCAGGGAGAGGCCTGTGAATGGGTTTGCATCCCAGTTCCGCCTCCAGCTACAGCTGATCACCTCATTACTCTGGCCCTTTGTTTCCTCCTTGATCAAAACTAGGTTTGGTAATTTCTATGAGTGCTACTAGTTTTAGGATCTCATTTCTCTGGATTTTTAAAAAAACCTATCTTCCTGGTGATGTTTACCTGAGGAGCCTTGAACTCCTTCCTGCATTTCTTCATTTCTCGCTCCCAGGACCCCGGCTTCAGCTTCTCTGGGATGTCCTCCTAGGAGAGCATGTGGCATCTGTTCAGTTTGCCAAGGACTCTTCGCGGGAGTGGTGTGGGGTGGATAACAGTTTTGGAGAAAGAACCAAGTCAGGAGAAGCAACAGAGAAGTCTTCCCTGGAGTGACTGACCTCTCTTAGCCTTTTAATCTATTTAACATCCTAAGACCACACTGACATGTAGAAATAAGTAAATGGCACTCTTCAGTTCTTAAGGGCCCTTCAGCATCAAATATTTGCTTTTACTCTTAGTGTTTGGCTCCAAAGCAGAGAGATTCATCCTCCATCTAGCAGTTGTGCCCTGGGGGAAGACTTGGGTCTAGTGTAAGCTCCAAATTTCACATTCCTTGGCTTGGGAACAGTGTTCCTGGGCACCAGGATATCCCAGGGATATTTCGTATTTCTTGGTTCTAGAAAATGCTGCAATTTTTCTGTGTCATCTTAGATTATATCCTCCTAAAGCATTTTTGCCATAGCCCAGTGTTCATTCTAGTTCTGTTTTGGAACATCATCTAAATTATCTCCAACAACCACAAGGGCTTGGGGCTGGGGATTTAGCTCAGTGGTTCTGCTGCCTGCCTTGCAAGTGGAAGGATCCGAGTTCGATCCCAGGTACCCAAATAAATAAATAAATAATCTCCAACATCTGGAGCCTGGGGGCTCCAGGCAGTTGTTCCATATAAACCTTCTGGGGAAATGGAGGGAAGGAGGGATAATGCCAGAATCACTAAGGAAAGGTGGCCTGTTCCTTGCTTTTCCACATCCAATAAAGTCAAAGACTTTGAAGTAGGAAAGTATTTTGATATTGGGTCAGTAGAAAAAGAGAGTGGAGCTGTTCATGAGTTTTTACATATTGGATACAACCTGTTCACAGAGTTTCTTAGATTCTTAGAATGATAAGCAAACATCTAACTAGATATTCCCAATTTCCACATGTTTGGTATTTCAGGCCCTTGAACTTATTTTGCAACTCAACATAGCTTGTAAATATTGTTACTTAATTAGGTAAGTATTTGTTTCACTATAGTTGGGTACAGTGTATTTCAGTGCCAGTAAGTGTCTTTAAGTTTAAGAGATCTATAATATGGTGAATATATTAAGCTGTCCACACTAATCATCAATTCAGAAGTCTTATCCAGAGATGATCATCTCTGCTGCATGCTTAAGAATTTAAGACTAGAAAATCCCGAAATGAAACTAAAGTATCTTGATTTTTTTGGAAGAAAAAAAAAGATTGTGTCCATATCTTGCATTCTGTTTTTAAATCCTTCCATTTTGGTTAAGTGCTTCACCAAATCCTGCAAATCTATATGGTATTGAAGAGAGGTAACATTGCAAATTCCCCTTGATAGATGGAGGGCCCTCAACTGCCCAGACATTTTTCTTTGCCTCATAGCAACTGCTGTCCCCTCTTTATCAGTATCCTGATTAAAATAGGGAAAGGAAAATAAAAATGGGCTTTTGGCACTTCCAAGGAGAAGTAGATCACTTTGCTTGGTCATAGATGGGAAGAAGAGACAGGATTTAAAATCAGACCTCTGCTTTTCTTTCTGAAAACTAGTTGCCATGATTAAATAAACATTTCCCTTTGTATGGCTAATAACTAATTGCTTAATGGTAGTCCAGGCCTGGCTGCAATTATTTCTTAGTTATATTAATAATGTATACATATAAAACAAGGAACAGCAATTACTTTCAGACTGGAAATTTAGTCCATCTTTGAAATGGGCTTTAGATTTTATTATTTGATGTCAAGTGATAAGGTTTAAACTATGCCACTGAAGTCTTACTATTGTGACTTACTATTGACTTACTATTGACCTTGTTATTGTTCCTGATCTATATGATGAAAATTTTTCTTTCCTAATGTGTTGTCTAGTTTTTTAAATAGACAGTACTTCAAAAAATATATAGAGGGCAAAATGACTTCTTGAATTAAAAAATAAATGTATTGAATTAAAGAGCCACAACTTCCATTTCCCAAAAAGCCAGTAAATAATTTTTAAAATTTTTAACTAGTTTATTATTTTACTAAATATTTCTGATCTTTCCTATGCCTTCCAATGGTATAATAAGGGTACTTATTATTATTATAGGCTTGTAAATTATAGGCTTGTACTTGTAAATTCAAACTAAAAATAAGGCAACTTGAGAGAGCAAGTTATCAAATCATATTTGTCTAGAACTGAATTTCTTATTTTTGTCTGATTTTTTTTTTTTTTTTTTTTTTTTTTTGGTACTGGGGATTGAACTCGGGTCCTTGAGCTTGCGCAGCAGGCAGCGAAACCACTGAACTAAATCCCCGGCCCTGTCTGATCTTTTTGTAAAGTACACAATTTATACGCCTTTGCTTGACGGAGGTAAAGATAGTTTCTAAAGCAGAATCCTTATTGGTGTTTACATCATAGTGGGCTAGGCCTGCAGACAGAACTCAGAGGTAGAACGGTAGAACTCCAGCCTGCAATACACTTAGTGTTAACCACAGACACTAACAAGACAGGTGGACCCAGGAGCACCTGTGACTGACACTGCTCCAGAACCTCATATAGGCCTCTTACAATGCATGCTCACAACCAAACACAAACACTTCAGTTCAAGCCAATTACTATTTTTTCTTAAATGACCCATGCATTATAATGGGCCTCTTAAAAACTATATTTACTTTGGAGATCAACTTAGGAAATGTATTACACATTGTTGAGGTGAAATATTATCTCCATCTTATTTTACACCAATTTAAACTAAATGCTAGAACCAATCATTTTGGAGAAATATTTGTTAATATTTTGCGAAGAGAGTCTTCTTTTTTTTGGGGGGGGCTGGCACTTGAACCCAGAGCCTCATGTATGCTAGGCAAGTGCTCTAACTCTGAGCTACATCCCCAGCCCTGAAGTTAGCCTTTAAAGAACTAGAGAATCAAATATTCAATTTTCTTATTGGTGATGATGATAATGGTAATAAAAATATCACTTTACATTTTACACATTTGAGAATGCTTTCAATGTGTGCTCACACTTCGCCTGTTGTCCTGAATCCAGACAGATTATGTAGAAGAGGCAAAGCTTAAGGGTAGCCTCAAAGACAAATCGGCTATGATGTCCCTAGAATTGAAGAAATTAATTGGGAGGATAAAGAGGAGCTGAAGAAGAGAAATCTATTCGATAGAAGGTATTAGGAAAGAATGATTAAAAAAAAGAAAGGGTAAGAGTTGGACCAGCTCAGAGCTGCAGGCAGAAAAACTCAGAAGAAAAAAGCATGAATGGGAACTTTTCTGTTGATAGTGGGTTTTATATTTGTTCCTGAATTCTTTGTATTTCTTAGAAAAACAATGACAGAAAACCTTAACTTTTAAAGTACTTCGAGTTTTACTATTTAGGGTACTCTTAAATTTTCCTTTGGAAAAATATTTTTCCTTCTTGCAGGGAGAGGCAAACATTTTACAACAGAAGCACAGAAATGACAACCTGCAGGAATTTCCCCACAACAAAAATAAAAGAGCTATATCCGTTTACTGCAGTCTCTGGAAATCCCTTAGCCAGCAAAGGTGGCTGTCTTTGTATTCTTGATTAAATGGGTATTTGCACTGAAGTCACATACCACACAAAGGAAACAAAACAAAATAAAAATGTCCTTCGTGTTCTGTTTTTCAATCATTTGTGTAAAGGAGGTTCTGGGCCTTTATCACTGTCAGTGAAAAGTTCCTCATTGGTAGGAGACATTCCACTCACCCTGCTTCGTGTGCACAGGGAGCTTACCATGGAAACTACCTCTGGAGCCATCAGGGAAATATATGAATGACAAAGCTCGACCCTGGGCATTTTAGGTTTAGCTTTATTTCAATGACAGGGTATGAAGAAGGGTATTTAGAACTTCTTGAGAAATTTATTGTTCTATTTGTCTTGCCCTGAATCTAAAAACCCATACCTTGGACTTATTCAAGTTAGGAAACAACTAAGAAATCTTGATATTATCCAAGGATATTATCGCTGGTGCAAAAATACGTGTGGTGTATTTAATGTAATTTATGTATATTAACACTATACATTTTATAGAAGATTTTTAAATGATAGCTCCATTTTTTCCAAGATAAGAAATTCTTCTTTAATATATGTTAGGTATGACCTTTGATTAAGTGAAGCAAAAAACTGAAAGCCCCACAATTTCTTCTACTGATTGTTTTTCCTGCTAACGAGCTTCATAGTAAACTGTCATTGGCTTATCCTTAAACTATATCATCTTTCTTCATCTTTTGCCTCACAAAACTTTCATTGTATTTTTGATTCTACCTGCTTGTCCAGCTATCATTTAATTTCTAACCAGCCTGGGTTTGTGAGTCAGGGTTTCCAGCCTCCCTGTCTCTATAGTCCACACAAACCACCCATGTTGGCCATGTGTCTGACTCATACTCCTATGAGAGGTACCAGATCCTCATATGGAGTCTTTCTCTCAACCTGATGGCTGTGTCACCAGAATGCACACATTTTGGATGCATAACCCAAACCTAGTTTTTTTCTTGGTCACTGGAAGTATGAGTACATCTAGGTGGTTTTTTATGTGAGAAAGAGACAGCTGCACATTGCATGTAGGTGAGGTTTTGGGCTTGGCTACTTAAAAACAAAATCAAGACTTTCTTTTTATTTTTTTAAACACTACAAAATATCTACAGTGTGATTACGTACAGAAGACAAATGAGACCAGACTTCTGATCCTCTTGAAAGTCATGTTCAGCTATGCAGTATCACTAGACAGTACAGGAAAGATATCTCTAAAGTCTTGCTCCACTATATTTTGTTTAATCCAGAAGAGTTTGGCTTTTTGTTTTTTCCCCTGCTGAAGAGCAGCCTTCTTTCACCTTAGTCATTTCCAATTTCAGGGTTGGTGATTCCATAAGAACTCAGGTGATATTTAGAGAGTTAAAAAAAATAGGGTAACAGTAGAGGGTTTTTTTTTTATTTAGTATTATCAGGCAGTTTACTTAGTAATTGATATTTTCCATAAATAGTCATGTTTTGAAAACTATTCTTTTTAAATTTTATCTTTATCAGCTAAGACTTTTTTTTTTTTGGTCCTGGGGATCAAACTCAGGACCTTGCGCTTGCAAGGCAGGCACAGCACCGCTGAGCTAAATCCCCTGGCCCAGCTGAGACTTTTTGAGATATATAAAACTATCATAAAATGCCTCTGCACCAGGAATTCTGTTGCAGTTTTTTTTTTTTTTTTTTGGTACCAGGGATCGAACTCGGGTCCTTGCCCTTGCGCAACAGGCGGCAAAACCACTGAGCTTAATCCCTGGCCATGTTGCGGTTGTTTTAACCAGTGGGACATAGTAGAGAGTGACTGATTAGAATCAAACATTTCTTTAAAATAAATTCTTTAAATAAATTCACTTTATACCCCTGATTGGGGGGAAGAGCTTTTTTCTGCTCAGGCTAATAGATTAAACTATAAAACAAACTTAGAAGGGGAAATTAAAAAATATAATATGTGTGCCTAAAGTCATATATTTTGTCTCATATATTAACATAATCTTATTATGAAGAACTTTGTAAAAACTCAGATGCTAGAAGCAAGAAGTTGTAAAGTATCATTAGCATGTCCTTCCTGGTCAATTTAGTCTTCTGTTTTTTTATGATAAGAATAAAATATAAACTCACCCAAGTTCTATGAGTCATCATTTTGATAATTTATTTTATAGAAAGAAAATATGTGATTATCTTGTCTCATGAATCATACTCTGCTTTTCTGTTATTGAGGTTTTTTTTGTTTCTCAAGTCCTGGGAAGTCAGGGTGAGATCCTGATTCTTCATCAGCGGGTTGATCACAAGAACTAAGGGGCTGCTGGGGATGGGGTGAGGGTGACTGCTTTGCAGTGTGAATGGAGGTGGAAGTGACTGAGTGAAGGGAGGGATGGGAGGAGGAGGAGAAAGTGAGAGAGCGAATATTGTCTCAGCTTGTTGAACACTCATCATCAGCCAGACTGGGCTTTTACCAGCTGGAAGGTGACAACAGGAAGGTGAGTGGCAGGGAGTCAGTTTTATCACCTCTGGACTCACAGCCACCAGGAAGGGTGGGGAGAAAGGGCTTGGTGGTTTTGTTCAGATGCCAATCAAGGCATCTGAAGGCCCGCAAATTTTGAAATGCCATGTAGTGAACAGAAGCTAATATCTAGGAATCCTGTAGTGATTCTTGAAAGCATCTCTGGGGCCAGAAGACTGTGATTTCACGTGATTAAAGTTGTTTGTTTCCAAACAGCTTAGTCTCTTACAATGCTAATTGGGCAGCCCAGAAACCTTTCAGAAGTTGCAGTTTTAAAAAGTTAAATCTCCCCAGCAATGAACATAGATTGAAAATTGGTTAAGACCCAGTGAGAACAAATGTGTCTTAAATCGAGGCTGAAACAAAGGGAAGGTGGGGGCACACCCCCTAATGTCAATAGGCAGAGATCTGCACGTGCACAATGGGCTTGGGAGCGACCACCCAAGGTGATTGGAGTCAATTCTGGAGACAGACGGAGAGAGACCTGGAGCCTGGGGCCGGGCCAGCCACCCAGAGGCAAGGATGGAGAATTGTCTTATTCCTGCTCTGTGCTATGTTGTATCCACAGCCAGTTTTCTTCTTCCAAGTACAACCGAAATATCAATAGGCCTGAGCTCTCTGGGTGCTGTGGCCAGCTGTCACATTCCTGGTGGATCCTGAAGGCTGTTAATGAGAATGACTGAGCACTAACTAGACAAGCAAGCGGGAGTCAATTGAATTACACAAATATACAACCCTCCTCCACCCCCACCACAGAGCCGCCCACCCACATAGCTTTATTATCAGTCACATGCAGGTCCCTCATGGATGAAGCAGAACCAGAAAATTGTAAAGCATAGATATATGGTCAGCAGCTCAGGAGCACCAGGTATGGACCCAGTGCTGAGGCTGATCTAGTCAAGCATAAGGAATAGCCCAGAATAAGCAACGTGATTTTTATTTCCAACATGCAGTACATCTTGGGATCACACAGACAGAATCAGATCCAGCTGAATGTCTGGCTTTCTCAAAAAACGTCTGAATGACCTCAGTCAAGTTTTAAAATGTCATCAAGCCAGTTTATTCACACATAAAATGGAAATAATAATTTATACAGGTGTTGTGAGGATTAATGAGATATTCTGTGTGAAGTACAGGCACAGCGTTTGGCCACATTTAGTAGATACTCAATCAGACAATTTTTGCTATTAAACCAATGGATTGTGGGAAGGTGCGATATGTATGGAGAAGCTAATTTTCACCCTGTGTAGCCAACTGGGAGTTGTACCATGATAAGTTTAAGATCACCAGCCGCGGAGCTGAAGAAAACTTTATCAAGTTCAATCCTCCCTTTCCAGAAGGAGAAACTGAGGCACAGAAAGAGGCTGGATGTCTTGCCCAGCATTTCACAGCCCAAATTGGAGCCCAAATTTCCCTAATCTGTGATTCTTTCTACTTTTGCACTGCCTGTATTACTAGTTTTAAAGTAGATTTTCCTCTCCTAACAGAGTAAGAAAAAGCTGCATATAGATTTCCTTGAACTCAGTGGCATTACCCAGCACCTCCAGGTTCAGATATTTGGCCTCAGGCCTACTTGCTTCTCTGGCTCTCAAATCTGCTAGCAATGCATGGGCTCTCATTATGCGCAATGGAAGGAGAGAGGCTCCTGAAGCCTGATGTTTTCATTTCTGGGTAGCTCCATAGCTGCTTCCGTTTTTTTCCCAGTCTCTATGCTTCAGGATTTATTCTTTCTAGTGAACGAAGCCTCAAGTAGCATTTAAATCCTCTCAATTCAGCCAGAACACCTTGTAGTAAAAGTCTTCTCTCTTTAGCACATATGAAACACTACATAAGAATGGAATCAAATAAATTAAAAGCAAATGCATTTATCCGGAAAGGACCAGAAACAGGCAAATGTTGACTATTTTAGAAAACCAAAGGGAAATGCATTAAGATGAAAAAATAAAAAATTAAAAGTAGGATGCTCTGTCTACCAGAAAAAAAAAATTGAGGAAAGAGAATGGTGCTTCACAGGAAGGCTGTGTCACTAATATCAGACCCCTGGGTTTCCCTGGAAGACTTGGTGTGAATGTAGTGGGGAAAGTGTTTCTACATTCCTCACTTGTGCCTGCCCTCCAGGGGCTGGAGAATCCCCATTAGCAAGGAGAAGGGAGTCAGCTCCTAGAGTCTGTCCTCAAAACCAAGGCCACACAACCTACTTTTTTTTTTTGTTTTCTAAGCTCCTTTTAGCTCTTACCATCCAAACCATTTTACTCTTAATTGCTCCCTGAACATTTCAAATGTGCTAATTCCATCTTCTACATTAGACTGTAAGCCTCTCCAAGACTGTATTTATTCTCTAAAGAGATACTTATTGATTTTTTGATTGGCATAAAAATAATGCTAAATATAAAAAATGGATTTGGTATAAAAACACTTTATTAGAAAGAACTGTTTTTCTTCATTGCTATACCGTATATAATTAGATAAGATTATGAGTTCAGATTAATTTCCCGCCCAACAAAATTGATATAAAAACATTTTCTGCTTGAAGTATTGTGGAATGCCACAGGCAAGGGAGTACATTGAGAGAGGTTACCGTTTGAAAGAAATAATAATCCTTCTGATCTCAAAGCAAGTTCAATGGGATTTTGCTGTTTGTGCTCAAAAGTTCTTTCCCTTTGCCCTGTGGAAGACACAATAGATGATAACAGCTAATTCAGAATAGTTACAGTCTAGTGTATAAATATGTAAATATGGGTAAGCATGTATTTAGACAATTTAAAAGTGTGTCTCATTTACCCAATTATAAACAGCTGTCTGAGAGCAATTACGATTTATCATGTAAATGCTTATTTGCATAATTCAAAATATGAATATTATTTGCTTGATAAAGACTGTAAATAAATGGCGACCCGAACTTTCTCATGCTTATAGTTTCATGCTAAGTTTCTATGGTGCAGAAAAAAGAGCATTTTATTTGAACTGATGCATAATTTTGGTAGTTCTGGCAGGTCCAAATAATCACTAATTTAAAAAGAAACCAGCAAAAGTTTTCAAATAAGAGTGGCTGGATGAGAAGTAGTAATAAAAGAGGTTATTCTACACTGCTAGTTTTACTCCTAGAAATTTTTTATGCAAGGATAATGAATTGCCTTAAACTGGTTTCAATGACTGTAAGTATTTAATGATGAACTATTTCAGTATAATTAGCATATTATTTTATGTTCTAAAATTTGAGATACAGATAATTTTTCAATAATGTATCATTTTTAAGTGTAGGAATATTGAATAAGTATACTTTCAAGGGTACTAAGGAACATTTTTTCCTGTAAAATAGAACTATTCTGTTTTTATAAAAACAAAGTAATGAACAATGGACTTAAAAATTCTACTCAGGTGCTATGGATGTATTAGCTTCCTCAGGCTGCCATAATGAATGACTACAAATTTAGTGGCTTAAAACAACAGAAATTGATTCTTCTACAGTTCTAAGTGCTGGAAGTCTAAAATCAAGATGTCAGCAAGATCATGCACGTTAGGAGCTCTAGGGAAGAATCTTTCCTTGTTTTTTTCTAATTCCAGTGGTTGTTGCCAATCGGTGTTCCTTAGCATGTAGCTGCATGCATCAATACAACCTCTGTCTTGATTGTCACATGGCCTCCTCTCTGTCTGTGTGGTCTCTCCTCTTCTTAGAGGAACACCAGTCACTGGATTTAGGGCTGACCTTAATTTATCTGATTTCATTTTAAGTATTTACACCACTGTTAGCTTTCTGTTACTATTACAAAATACCTGAGATAAGCAGGTATTATCTTTATAAAAAGAAACTGTTTGTTTTGGTTCACAGTTTCAGAGATCTCAGTCCATGATCATTTGGCTGCATTGCTTTGGGATCTGTAGAGAGGCAGTATGGCATTGCATAGGCATGTGGCAGTGACAAACTGCTCATCTAATGACTTAGAAGAAAAGAAAAGAAAAGAGAGAAAGGGAATGGGCTCCTACTTTCAATGTCGTATCTCCTGTGACCTAAAGACCTAGGCACCCCTCTTAAAGTGTGCCACTACCTCCCAGGAGCACCTTCCTGGAAACCAAGCCTTTACCACATGGTCCTTGGGGGGATATTCTAGACCAAACTATAGTGAACCCTACTTCCTTCACAGGTACTAAAGCTTAGGAATTGGTATCTTCTTGAGGAACACAATTCAACCCACTACACCTAGTGAAAACTAATATGTAAAGTAATGTCCCGAGTAAAGGACATATCTAAATTTCCTTTCTCCCAAGAGTACTTTGCATACTGCAGTTTTAGCATTATAGACAGAATACCATAATACAACATTGAGAAACTGAGAATTTACATGTGTTATATACCACACTTTTGTATGGCATATTCAAGAAACATTCTGTTTCCACTAGGTGAAAACAATGTGACAAGAACCCTTTTAACCAGACTATCAATTTAACCAAAACATCTCATTCTTGCATTGCTTTGACAAGCAAAACTTCATGATTTTTCCTTGATATTACTTCTTCTCCTCACAGACCTCATTTTTTTTAGTGCCACCAACTGTGGACCAGTCTTCCCCAAGGGACTAAATCTCTCACTGTAGCTTTCCATTGAGTTCAGGGCTCAGCCACTGTCCTTTTATATCCTTCTTTCCATTCTTCTAGAAAAGAAATGACTGAATACCAAGCACATTGACAAACATTTTATAAAAGGTATTTTATGTTTTATGATATTCCCACTTTATAGTTAAACATACTGAAACTTGGATAAAGTCTGAGCTCCATATATTTGGAAGAGACCACATAGTGCCTGGCTGTGTGCTGTCACTTCCTTGGCCATTTCATGCACCTAGGCCTGTCCAGAAATGTTGTCTGTGCTGCTTCAGCTCTGCTCTTTTTGCCATGTTGCTTCACCTCTACTAAATGTCTTCTGGTTCCAAGGAAGACATATGGCCCATGTGACTAGGCTAAGAACTTGGAAACTTGAATTGATCAGGAAGGAGCAGAATTCATTTCCTCAAAGACCTTTAGTAATGGGCCTTCCAGAAAATCAAGTCAAAGAAATAAAGGCAGTACAGTGGTTCAGAAAAGAGTTTGATCAGAGACACCAGAGTTGTTTATAAATTTCTATAAATGAGTCCAGAAATTTGAATGAGTTCATCAGAACTTCGATGAAGTAGCAGGACAGGGGCCTGCCTTATGCTAGGAGGTGTCTGAGGATACTGATGAAGTAGGAAAGAAATACTGAAAAATCTCATGCAAGTCTTATGGCCCCAAAGTATGGCATCCACCCTTCTTTGGACAAGATTTGATTTCTCTACCTTCGTTATGTCACTTTTTTGCTTCTCAGTAGTTTTCTGAGTGAACGGTTGTCATTTCCACATCTTGACATGACCTGGCTTCTTGTATAAGTGTCCTGTCAGTCTAGCTAGTCAGCAAGCTGACTGAGGAAAGGGTCTTCCTCTCTTACTATCATTGCATCAACAGCACTCGTAGAGCTCCATGACTTTTTCCAATACCAGCACCTGGTGTTCAGGGTGGGCCATGCCTGACTAGCATAAATAAATGGAAAATTCAGTCACTGACAAACTAGAAATAGTTTTAATTTTTCCTCATTAAAAATTTTACCCCTAAAACAAAAATCATGCTTTGCTCACACCCAGCATCATAGTCAATGAAAGATACTGCAGCCTTTATAATTTATGTGAGACTCAGATGCCACAAAAATGCCATAAAGACTGTTTTATCACCAATTCCAGTGTTAGGAAAAATATGCAGAATTGGTATTTAGTGCCACTAAGATTCCTACCTTTGTCAGGATCTCTCTCTCCTTATGAAAAATTGAATCTGATGTAGAATTCATACTTCTGTGATTCCAAAAATCATATATTCTACAAATAAACTCACTTCAGTGCTTTGTTTTCTGATTGCACTTTTTCAACTAGGAGAAGGAAACATAAATTAGTACTTTATGACACCTATTAGTGAAGGACCAGTTAAGTCACAAAAGTGCACTGGGGAGAGAAATTTTCACACTGGCCCAACAGTGAACTTCCTTGGGTCTTACGATCCCAAGTGAAGCAAGAATCAAGAAATCCAACTTGCATCAGCATCCTGGCTCAGCACTGCCTAAAGATTCTGACCTTTACCAGAACACCAGGTAGAGCAGGTCCTGCTCCTGTCAGTCCTGGGGTTATAGAGAGGGCTGCCTTATGGAGACTGTCACTTGTGTCAGCTTTAGCCATGCTTCGGCTGCATTTACCACTTGCACTAATGTTTTTCAATTACTTCTCTTGTCTTTGTAACAGACCTATGAAAGAGGCTTATTTTGCTATCTCATCTATAGATAGATAAAAGTTTTGGCCACTAATTATAGCATTCTAACTTTAGGAGAATCTATTATTTTCCTACTTAGGGCTGCTCATTTGTCATTAGTAGTTTCTTTATCTGTTCAATCAACAAGGATTAATGGCATGTTTACTGCATGACAGTTGCGGTATAAAATTCTAGAAAATGACATTTGCATGATGTTTTGTAATTTCCAGAAAGTAAAATAACACTTTGTTTTCTTTGCAGTCCTACTGAGCAGTTATTCTCACCTACATTTTACAGATGTAAAAACTGCGCTCCAGATTCCTGAGGCTTTATAAGGGTAGGACCGTCATCCATGATTAAACTGGTAAGTATATGTGTCAAATGCATATTGGTGCCATAGTGTAGACTCAAAAGTAAAATGTGACCCAGCCCCTGGCTTTGTGGAGTTAAATGTTTAATGTCTATATGATGATAGGTCTGCATATAATTTGTTATCCAAATAGGAGACTTTTGAAAGGGAAAGAAGCCAGACAACTGGTGCAGACTGGGATGGATTTTTCTTATCTTTGAGCTGGTCTTGAGAGACACATTTGCCTTCACAGAAGCTGAACATAGCTGAGGAATTTGAAGGAAAGGACAGACAGACTGAGGTAGAGAGACAAGAATGGGGAGGGAACAGTATCTAGCTGACTCATGTGCCAACCAGCTAGTCAAAGATGAACCTAGATGGGTTGACTGGGCCTGCCTATAGATGCCGGAAGCTAAACTGTGGCTCTTTCCCTCCTGTTTTATTTTATTTATTTTATTCAAGAGAAAAGAGAAAAATCAGGAAAATATTCTTCAGACAAGATCAGTCCCATCTGGTTTCACATCCTTTTCAGTAAAACCAAGGTCTCCAATGGGCAGAAATTCCCAAGATCTTTTTCAGATCAGTTTTTAAAAATTTAATTTAATTTAATTTTTTGACTGGAAGTCATTTTTATACACTCCCTTCAACTGGAGATTTTTTCCCATAACTAAATAGTTTAATATTATTAAAAGAATTATTTCCACTGGGTGACTGTTGACCATTAAAAATTCTAGAGGTCAGGGAAGATATCTCTCTTTGGTTATTGACACAGAGCTAAGTGGAAGGAGTCACGTTAAGACTGTGTGCCCAAGATTGAAACTGAGTTTGTTTGCTCTCAAGTGGGAATCATGTCTCCGAGCTGGAAGGAATTTGAGGAGATTATCGGTTCAGCCTTCTGCTTCTAGACAGTTAACTCCAAACATACTTCTAAGGGACTTACGGATGTCAAGGTGAAGTACATTATACAGGGTCTTCCGGAACTGACTTTGGCTCCTGCCAATCACTACCTCCCTACTTCCTTATTTGAACTCAGTGTTTCAGCTGTGATGATGATGATGATGATGATGATGATGGTGATATTATCTAACACCTTTGGGGCTCTTAGGATGTACCAAGCAGTTACCTCCGCACTTTACCTGTATTATCTCAGTTAGTCTTCACAACCCTGTGAATGAGGTTGTATTAGTATTTTTATAGGAATCTGAGGTAAGAGAGGTTGAGTGGATTTTTCCATGATCACATGTCTCTGAAGCTAGCCGGTATAGTTGCTTCAGGATAATCTTCTGTGAAGACCACTGGCATCTCATTTCTCTATCTGACATACTTTTCACCTCTGAAAAAGCGTAAGTGTTCAAAAACTGCCTATGCCTAGTGGGAGCCAGCTCAGTGAGCCAGGTCTGGTGTCCACAGCGTGCCCATCCATTTGATTTACCTGTGTGGTGCTATGGGAGGGGGCTTGTGTAAGCCATATAGACACTAGAAATCTAAAGAAACACAGGACAGAGGTGATTTAGGTGTGTCTGAAATTTTAATTTAGGTGTGATGTTTGGCTGAATCAATTGTTTAAAAAGGAGTTACTGTTCTCAAAAACTACCTAGGAAGCACTATGAAGCCTCTACCTAGGTGTGTCAATTGACATCATCTTCCTGGAAAACAATTTGGAAAGATATATCAAGAGCCTTAAAAATATAAATAGCTTTTGACCCATTGACCTCTAGGATTTCAGGACTGTAGAAAATTGCACACCATTGCAATGTTGCTTAAAAATGGAAAAAAGGAAGCAATTTAAACCTCCAAGGTTAAGGCACAGTTAAGATAACTATGCTACCATCAAATAATTAACTGTGTAGCTATTTATGTCATATGTGCAAGGAATTTGTAATGACACAGGAAAAGCTTGAAACAAAGCCCTAGAATATAAAATTATATAAACAACATTATTTCAACAATGTAGAAAGTATATAAAAATTAGAAGGAAATATGCTAAAATGTTAACAGTGATTATCTCTAATTGGTGAAATATTTATGTATACCAATTTTTTATAGATTCCTTTATAGGTTATATAGATTCCTATGAAGAATTCTTTATATTTATATTCCTTTACTTCCCAGATTTTATATATTAAGCACTTTAATGTGTAAAATATATTAATATATAAAGTACTTTAAAAGTACTTTACTATTTAGGAAAAATTAAGTTTTTAAAATACTATATGAGACGTAAAATATTACAAATGAATAAAGCTGAGAGATAATATGCAATTTCTTAAATGAAAAAGAGCCATTATCTAAGATTTATAGATAAATGTTATTAAAAAATATCATAAAAAGTTATAATAATAAATAGACTCTAGATAGATAGATGAGAGAGGAGAAAAATTGCAGTGGATGTCCTAAAAGCTGGTTAATAATATTTCTGTCAGTAATTATACAGCCCAAGGGAGGCATTTAACCTCTTTTTGTTTATGTTCCTTTATTTGAAAACATGAATTGGTGAAGTCAGATGATCTTCAAATTTCCTCCTGGCTTTTATCCATTGATTCATTCACTATTTATCTTATATGTATAAAAATCCATATTTTATAGGTAATTGACCTTGGTGGCATGAGGTGCTGAGTTCAAATTCATGAAACTTGCCATGTCACTTTCCAGAAAGTGACTAATTCCTGAAGTTAGAATTAGGGCAATTGTAAGGAAGGGGGCATAGAAAGGAAGCAAACATGTTAAAGAAAGCACAGAGCTGTGGGAGAGGGCAGATGGGTTGGGGAGGAAGATTGCTGTCTTGATAGAATCAGCTAGCAGCATGGTGGGCAGCAGTGCTCAGGGGTTGATTGATCAATGATTGAGGGGCTGCCTGACATCTTTGCAAAGGAAGAGCAGGGGCTGGAGAGAAGGATGACCTTTAACCCTTGGGCTCCCAGCACCAATTCCCTGAGACCCAGGGTCTTATCAACCGTGGAGTCAGAAGTGAATGACTGAAAACAGAATTCTACTCAGGACATGGCCAAAGGGTAGGTTTTTGACTTATGGTTAAAAAACAAATGAAGGAAATGCTTTTTATCAGAAAGCAAGCAAGAAAGCTTTTGGCCCAAAATGTTTAAAAAGGTGGGGGGGGGGCGTGTTAAAGAGAAAAGAGGAATAGTGTGGAATTCAAAAAGCCCTATGTCCTAATCCTGGCTTTGCTGTGGTCTTGCTGGGTGGCCAGCAAGCTATTCACACTTTTGAGCCTCACTTTCCTCTCAGTAAAATGGAGACAGGCAGTTCCTGTTCCTTACACCACAGAGGGGTTAGGAGAATCGCAGATGCCATGAGTAATTGTGCTGTGTCTGAAGTCCTATTTTTCTCCCTCCTTGGTCCAGGTGAATCTGGTGACTGGAGTAGGGGTTGGGAATTGCAGGTAGGGGAGGTGGGGCTGGAAGGAAAGAGAGAGAGAGAAAGAGAAAGAGATTTCTGTTCAGCTATGGTACCTGCCCTTCTAACCACCCTCTCAAAGATAGTGGATGTTACACAGCAAAAATCAACCTGAATTGAACCTCAGACTCTCTAAATGCTTCTGGGTCAAAGAGCATTTTTAAGAGAGACTTTGAATACTTGGAATATCCACATTACTTTTTCCTGTGGCAAATAGGAACACTATTTATTTCCTTCTCAATGTTATTTTGAACTGCAGGTACCATTAGTCACTGTTGTATTTTATTTTGCCTGTAAAGTCTTCTAGTTTAGTGTTTTAAATGTTGCTGTAGTGCAGCGATATTTGATTAATGTCAAGGGCAAAGATTACATCTTCTGCTCTCCTAGTAGTCTTAGAAAAGGAAAACAGAGGCTCCAGTTTATGTCTCACTTAAAACCCAGCACATCTTTCCTGTGACTGCTACTCCCTCTTTTGTATTTAGCTGTGTCCCCTTCAGGTACAGCAGGTCTGTTCGTAAGCTCCTGATGACCCAGGTGAAGGTGTTAGGGTATCATTTGAGGGGAAATCATGACAGCTTATTTCTATTTATAGATTTAATTGATTCTAATTTAGAAGACTCCGAGATCGCAACAATCCTACACCAAGTACCTCCCATGAAGGATGACAGTTTGAAGACCCCTGTCAATCACTCAGCAGAGGTGATGAGTACTCAGATATTTCTGATTTTAAGGAGCCCCTCTAATCCAATCAGTTGCCAAGAGTCTCACTTCCCCTGAACCATGCATGGATTAATTCTATAAGAGCACATTTTCTATTAAAGAAACTGATTGCAGACTTCCCTTCTAATTGTGAAATGTTCACCTGCTCACAGTAAACAGATCTGGAAAGATGCCCTTGTCTTGCCTCAGTTATTTGGGTGAGGAGAACATAGTTTGAACAGAAGTTTAAAAAGTTAAAATTCAACACTTCTCCACACTCATAAACAGTGCAATTTGCATCTGAAGTGGATGTAAAAACTTTAAAATGACCTTGATTCCAACAGCTGCTCCAAAAGGACTGCATGTTTTGTTTAGTGTCCCTAAGTAAGGAGGCAATGGGAAAGGGATATTCAACAAGTCACTGAGCCCATTATTAAAAGGAATAATTATCAAAAATTGGCAGCAATCTATACAAGAATGAACGATTTATTAAATCAAGTATTAAGTTGAATTTAATAATGTAATAATTATTTAGTTGAATTTAGTATAATTATATGCTGGAATATTATGCAATCATGAAAATTAATTTTTTCTAAAGAGTATATAATGAAATGGGAGAATACTTTTTGCGAATTTATCATTCTAAAGAAAAGACTGCTTTGGAGAAGTGCAAAGGAATGAATGGACCTGAATGGATTCATATAAGAAGCTCTCTAAAACCTGACACTGCATCATGAAAATATATTTCAAAACAATGTCCAGTATAGCACAATTCTACTTGGGAGGAATTATGGATAGAAGGCCAAGTGGTCTTTAATCTCCTCTACATAATTTGAGTATCCATAATGAAAATAGATATGTTTATTATGAAATAAAATAATTAAAAATTTTAGAGTGGGGTAATGAAGGAAGAAAATTACATAAATGCCCCCAAAGCTCATGTTTTCTCCATTCTATATCACCTTTGCCAGTTCCCAGTATCTAGGGAAGATGGGGCCAGGTTTTGTCAAAGGGAAGAGGAGGGATGCTGTGGGGTATGGATGATGGGTGGTTGTGTTCATTCACATCAAAGCTCTCAGTACAGCAACGAAAATCAACCACAAGACCAGGAAATCTGAGGTGGAGAGGGAGATGGTGCCATCAGCTGATCTTGATCTATGGGTCCCTTGCAGCGGGGTTGACAACACAATCTAATTAGGAAGCAAAAGCTGGTTTCCAGGGTCCATTTCCAGAGACTGTGTGTGATCCAGGAAGTTCAGAGTGAATCCCCAGATTCTGAATTCTGCACTTTTACAAGCCACCTGTGTCATTCTTAGATCATCTCTTGAGAAGCCCTCCTCCCTGGATGCTATGGAGTCAGAAACCGCGTGTCAAGTGCCCTCTCTCCCTTCCAAACATCTCAGAGCAACCCCCCAATGCCTTTGAGTTTTTCCTTTCAGGGTGGTCCTTCCTGCTCAATTAAATTCTCTTCCACTAGATTAATACACTGGGTGGTAGAGTAATTAATGCACTGTGGGGAGGTAGAGTCACCCAGTGTGACTGGGGTGGGGAGACGGGAGAGGCAGACTTGGCCTAGAGAGGAGGCGGGCAACAGCCATGTGAGCGCTGTGAAGTTTAAAAATCAGTGAAAGTGCTTTTCTCTCTCTAGGTACCACCCTGCCAAATGTAAGACATAACAAAGAATAAGACATTAAGTATCAGTTATTGTCAGAGGGTTATAGTGAAAATAATTATACTATCTGAGCAGTCAACATCCAGACCCTGACCATTAGCTTAACTAAGAGAAAATGCTATTAGTCCACCAGGGTCAAGAAGAGCTACTATAATCAGGTTTATTCCCGAGTGGTTTGTCCAAACTGCTCTCAGGCCTAGAAAGCAAAACCAAGGTCCTATGTTGCCACCTAGAGTCCAGAGCCTGGAAGTGGTGGCTGAGGAAATTTGATTTGATCTGGCTCTTTGGAGAAATCTCTCTGTCCAAGTTTCACTGTGGCATTTAAAAACCACCAGCTTCAAGCCTACCAATGCCAATCAGTTCTTTACCACAGGACATAAATATGTGTTTGAACTCAAGTCTCCATAGTAAATGAATGATTTCAGGGTGAAAAAAACAGGCTGTTTCTAAAACCTTGACTGAATGTGTGACACAGCATGTGTGTGTGTGTGTGTGTGTGTGTGTTTGTAAGGGGGTCTTAACTGCCAATGTCCAACTGTATGACCACAGGAAAATCATTTAACCCCTCAGGTCCTCTTCCTTGTATATAAAACCGGAGTACTGAATTAACTTGATGACACTACATCCTATCCAAGTCCTAAAATCATGTGTTTCTGCAAAAATCTAGACTGTACTCTAGCCTAGATATTAGTCAAAAACAAAATTGGCAGAGTACGCAACAAATACTGGTACCTTGCATTTGTGAATGTGAATTTCTTCAAGGAAAGTATGTCTTTGCTGCCCTCTAGAGCTCTGCCTGAAATCTGCATGAATTTAATGTAAAAATCTCCAAATGAAGCTTCCTTGTTTGAGACTTGGAGCTGGGCAGCTCCCTGAAATCCCAGGAACATTATTTTTCTGCAATATATTATACATTTTTTCCATTCTTGTTCCATGCACATTCTCTGATACAGTTCAGTTCATTTCAACCTTTTATTCCAGATTCTTCCATCCCATCACTCCCCTACCTCTCCCAAACTCTTCCTGTTAATGGCTTTGGCTGTTGGAAGTTAAACCCTCACCATGTATTTAGAAAAAGGGGCCAATTTTTCTAAAGGATTATCTGCTCCGTAAATATGTCTTCTCTGAGTGAGTAGGCCAGCGAATCAGGGGGGACTATCTGTTCTAATTTCTGGAGCTGGTGCTTATAAAAGGTAATCCCAGCTCCTCTTCTTGTGTCACTTCCAAGAAATGTGTCCAAAACCTTTCACTGAAGTAACAGAAATAGAACTCTGCACCAGACTGCTGAAGAATCACAGGCTGCCAAGTGGAAGCTCAGTAGCTGATGGCAGATGACCTGCAACTTCAGGCTCTTTTGGAATTATATTCCAGTCTTAAATTATCCCACAGCTACAGCCAATTGTTTATTTCCTTTTAAAATTTTCACTGACACATAATTGTATACACTTATATGTATATCAAATATATATCAAGTATACTTACATCACAATGTGATAATATGATACATGCATACAATATGTAATGATTAAATCTAGGTAATTAGGGTGGGGGTGGGGGGCAGCAAGGGACTCAAGTTGTCGGGTTCACTTCCCGCGCCGCCGTGGCTCGGCGCCTTCTTCAGCCTCAGGATCAGGTTTACTTTTAAATTTTTTTAATTGCAAATGTAACATACTTGTAAACATTTAAACATGTAGGAGTATATAAAAGGAATCAATAGCCCAGAACCTGGAAGGAAGCTCCCCTGCTGCCATCCCAAGCTCCTAGGGCAGAGAAGGTGAGCCGCATGGGCACCAGAAGTACCCGACCCCCACCCCGCAGAAATGAGAAGACTCGTAAATGAGTCTCAAAAACAGACTTCTGGATCACCTACAGCAACCCCAAAGGGAAACGAGATGGAACAATCTGATACTCAACCACATACACTCTCTGAACTGGCAACAAAAGAGGATCTGGGAAAAATGAAATCAGAAATAATTACTCAGATAACAGCAAAGATTTTGCTCATGGTGCAAGACATGATTAATAAGTCTAGAGAGGACACAGATAAAAAAATAGAGGATCTAAGGAACATGATGGAATCCCGACACAGGAAACAAATGGAATCCATAAAACAGATACAAACAGATTTCCAGGAGATTAAAAATTCCACTGAAAGTCTACGCAGCAGAATGAACCAATGTGAGGACAGAATTTCAGATACAGAAGAAAAGATAGCAATTAGTGACCAGGAAAAGAAAAATTGCTTTAAAATTGTAAGGGAACACAAGAAATCAACCCAGCAGCTGCTAGACAATGAAAAAACAAATAACATAAGACTGATTGGAGTCAATGAAGAAGGAGGAGAGAGTGCAGATGACATAAAAACACTGTTCACAGAAGTGATGGCAGAAAACTTCCCAAGGAGGGGAAAAGAACTTGACATACAGATAAGTGAGGCATACAGGACTCCAGCTAGCCTTAATCAATAAAAATCTACACATAGGCATATAATAGTTAGGATTCCAGAAATCCAACAGAAGAACAAAATTCTACAAGCAGTGAGAGAAAAGAAACAAATCACATACAAAGGAAAGCCCAGCAGAATCACAGCAGACTTCTCAATGCAAACCCTCAAGGCAAGAAGAGCTTGGAGGGATGTATTTCAAGCCCTAAGGGAAAACAGCCTCCAACCCAGATTGATGTACCCTGCAAAACTATCTTTCAAAATTGATGGAAAAATAAGATACTTTCATGTCAAAGAGCACCTCAGGAACTTCATGAATATTAAACTGGCACTCAAAAAAATTTTAGACAGTACCCTAGGAAAAGACAATGAGGATCACGACCCCAGGAAACCCAGCAGAATGAATCCATTGGGTGTGACAAATTAAATGCAAAGGGGGGAGAATCCAACAGAAAGAAAAAGTCATGACAAGGCTTTTAAAACTTTTAACTTCATCTCCCTAATGAGTCTATAATTCAATCTTGTTATTGTACTGATTAGTATTTTTCTGATTTTAGAGAAAATTGCACACATTTCCTTGTGCTGTACTGGCTATTTATCATCTTCTTATGTCTACTTTTTAATTGGGTTGTCTATTAATGAGCTGTAAGAATTCTTTATATATTCTGGTCATAGGTTATATGCATTGTAAATATGGCCTGATTAAGCACTACATTTCATTTTAATGATGTCATTTAAAGTTCTAAATTTTGATGGAATCTCATTTATCAATTTTTTTTCTTTTATACATCATGTCTTTTGTATACTAGGTAGTTCTTGCCTACCCAGAATTCATAAATATTTTCCCTTATGATTTCTTCTTAAAGTTTTATACTTTTAGGCTTTCTTATTTAGGTTCATAGATCCCTTCAAGATATTTTCATGTATGGAAATAAAGGGTTGAGGCTAACTTTTTATATACAGATATCAGGTGTTCTAGTGCCGTTTGCTGAAAACACTATCTCTTCCTCAGCTCTTGAATTGACTTTATATTCTATAAAATGCTAATGTTAAATAATCTTTCAAAACTCAGTGGACCATATATGTGTGGTTCTATTTCTAGATTCTCTATTTTATTCCAATGATCTATATGTCTTTCCTTACACCAACACTGCCTTGATTACTGTAGCTTTAGAAGAAGTCTTAAAATTAGGTACTAAACGTCTTCCAACACTGTTTTTTTGTTTGTTTGTTTTTTTAACTTTTCTAGGTCCTTTGTATTCCTACATAACTTTTAAATTTCAATATCCAGTTCTTCATTTATAGCAAGTATACACAGACTTGAATTTTTATATATACCTTGTGTTTTCTAATCCTGCTAAATTCAAATACAAGTTCTAGGGGTTCCTAGAGATTTCTTAGTATTTTCTCTGTAGATGATCATTTCATCTACATATAAAGACTTTGCTTCTATCTTGCCAGTCCTATCCTAATTGTGTCATTTTATTGCCAGACTATTTTGGTGGGGCCTAGGTTTCAAAGTTTAATGGACAGATAAAGAGTAAGCATATCTGCCCTTGTTCCCCACCTTAAGGAGAAAGCATTGTATCTTCTCCATTCATATAAGGCGTTCTCACTGGAAGTATGGAGTACATGTCTTTAATCTGTTGAAAAGGTTCTGTTCTACTTCTGGTCTCCTGATAGCTTTTACCATGAACAGCTATAGAATTTAGTCCAATACTTTTTCTCCAACTAGTGACAGGATCATATGGCTTTTTCCTTTCCTCTGTTAAAATGATGACTTTGGGGGTGGATCTTCCAATGCTGAACCAACACTGCCATCCCTATAACAAAACCACTTTCTACATACTGCCTGATTTGACTTCTAGTAGTTTGTTTTGTCAAACAAATTTTTATCTATGTTCATACTTTTTTCTTCTATTATCTTTATCCAGTTTTAGGATTAGCACAATGCTGAGTTCCTAAAATGAGGGGAGAAGTGTTCCTTCTTTCCTCTGCTTTAAGTGTTTGATATAACTTATCAGTTAAAATGTATATGAGCCTGCTGATGTCATATAGGTAGGTTTTCAAGCTAGGAATATACTTTCTTTAATAGGTTCTATTCAAATTTTATATTTCCTCCAGAGTTAGTTTCATTAATTTGTCTTCCAAGGCACTTCTTAGAAGTTGTCAAATTTATTTCAAAACAGATTTTTGAAATATGCTTTCTATATCCTTTTAAATTCTGTAAAATCTGTGGTAATGTCTCCTAGATCTTGATATTATAATTTAAAAAATGTGTAATTGATATTGTGTAACAGGAAGAAAAGGTCTAAAGGAGCAGGGGAAGTGGGAGGGGTAGGGGAAAGGAAAAAAGGGAAAAGAAAAAATATGAGAAAAGGAAAAAAATGGAAACAAAGTCTTTGAAAATAGGGAAGGGTGGAGAGGGTGAAGGGAGGGCAGGGGAGGGGAAAAAAAATAAGAACCAAGATACTCATGTAATGGTACAAGATCCCAATGATGAATGTAACTGTATTTTATACTGAAAATGTACCAATAAACTTAATGGGGAAAAAAATAAAATAAAAGGAAAAATAAAATAAAAAAATAAATCTAGGTAATTTGCATTTCTTTGTGTTAGGAAGCTTTAAACACCTCTCTTCTAGTTGTTTGGAGATATGTAATAAGTTGTAAGCTACAGTCATCCTACTTATCTCAAGTAATCAAGAACTTACTCCTCCAGTCTAACCTTATTTTGGTACCCATCATCCAACCTCTCACTTTCCTCCCTCCCCTCTACTCTTCCAGTTCTCTAGTGAACACTATTCTACTTTCTACTTCTAGGAGATTAACTTTCTTAAACTCATGAATGAGAAATGTAGGATTTACCTTTCTTTGGCTGACTTAGTTCACTTAACATGATATCCACTGGTTCTACCCATGTTATCACAAATGACAGGATTTCATTATTTTTATGGTATGGGTGATCTTTGACCTATCCAGTTGTCTGGCTGACAGGCTATACATAAAGGACAGTTTAGAGAAAAGTGGAAACAATGCCTTTTGCCTGTTGCATTTTGTTTACACTGGCAAATTGTCCATTTAAGAAAAAAACATTACAGTTGTGCTGGGGGATTTATCTTCATTATTGATAAAACAGCAGCGATGTATTTCAAAATTTATGACAGAAATTAAAGTGTTGCTAGTGACCTATTATAAATTCAAATGCCATAGCATTTGGAGGATCCCTAGAGGTTGTATAATGGTCCTTTCAGGATTACTGCTGGACACCCAAGACCCATTCTTTCTGATCTACATCCACAAAGTCTGTCCACTTGTGGATGTAAAGTTAGGTCTAACTGGGACTATGTAAGGCTTCTTAGGCACTAGGGCATCAGGAAATAAGTGAAGCAGCAGAGAGAGAGAGAGAGAGAGAGAGAGAGAGTTGCAGAGATGCTGATGTTCACCATTTACTGTCATAAAAAGAACACAGTGGTGATCTTAAAGAATTATTAGTGTTTGTTACAGCTCTAAGGAGTCTGACCATAAATTTGATTTTTCTACTCAGCCATAGAGCAAAATAGCCAAGTTTCCATTTTTTAGCCAAGACACAGGACCTATGATCCCTAGGAAACAGAGAACAGGAAATAACCAGCTCTAGTCTGCTCTCAAGGACCAGCTTTCTGTTGCTGGCTATGTGTCTGTTCTTAAGTCCCAGCACCACCCCCACACCTGTGAGCCCTGAGCCCTTCTCTCTGGCATTGTTCAGGGGACATCCTTCATTATACCCACCCAGATCATGCTAATTTTCAGAGGGAAGACTGGAGGAGTCATCAAAGCACAGATGGTCTGGATCTTTTGTCCACTCAGAAGTAAAGGGTGGAGTTAGAACCTCTTTTTACTATATCTCTTCCTGGTACATAATCTGAAAACATCCAAGTTTAAGATATATAAATTTACAGCAGAATTGAGAAGGAAGGAGAGATAGTGATAACTTTTGCTGGATGTTACTGCAGCTTGCTGATATTTCCAGATTTCATCTTTTTCCAAATGATCAGCAGTATTGCCCTCAAAGTCAATCAACCCTGTGACTTGTTTTGGCCAAATAAATGTAAGAGGGAGGGGAGATGTAGCTCAGTGATAAAGTGCTTGCCTGGCATGTGCAAGGTCCTGGGTTCGATTGCTAGCACCACAAAAAGAAAGAAAAGAGAAGAATTGTAAAAGGAAGTGAAGAGTATCACTTCTGTGCAGAATCATTTTGAGTTTTGTGAGATTCTCCTTGTCCATTTTCCCCTCCACAGAAGATATATTAATGCAACAAAGGCAGCTAGTTCAAAGTAATATGAACTGTTGAGCTGCCATAGGAAGGACAAACTGACTAGAAAATTAATAAGATCTGCCAAGGGACATCAAGTGAGTTAGAACTAAACCGTTGCTGCTTAAGTACTGATTTTTGGAGGTGTTTTGTTGCTGTGGATACCCAGGCTCTCCTGACTGGCACATGTCTTCATGCTACTATAAAGTGCATCTATTTCACATGAGTATGATTTTCCTTGACAAAGGAGACAGAAATAGAGGCTCTTATGTCCCTCTTATCTCCATTAATATTATAACAGCCCCAATATAGGGCTTACTGTTGCCTTGACTTGTTTCTTGCTCTAAAAGTAATTTTCTTGCTCTAAAATTAAATTATCTTTGAGCTGTCTCTAGTGCTTTTTGTCAGACTTGTCTTACTAGGTATATCATCTTTTCCAGAGCTGTCATTACCTAGCTGTGCCACACTGTTAACTTTGTCCTTAATATTATGTACCAACCTCCACATACACTTCCCGTCATTTGCATGTGTTATTTTAAAGTCTGGACCTCATTGGGGTTTCTTTTTTTTTTTTTTTTTTTGGTTGCCGGGGATCGAACTCAGGACCTTGGGCTTGCAAGGCAGGCAGTGGAACCACTGAGCTAAATCCCCGGCCCTTGTTGGAGTTTCTTTGTGAACTTCCCTTTAACTTTCTGTGCCAGGATCTGTACTGTTGCATTTTGTAGATTTGTTGGCATTTTCAGTGGCCCTCCCTTCCAGAGTTTCATGTGATGCAACTATGTCACTTTTGCCTTGTGCTTTAAAACCAGGTTTTCTCAAGTCTAGGACCATGGTTCTCAAACTATACTGAGATGTTGTGGACATTAAAGCAAACTCACAATCTCAGTGAAGAAGACTGTAAACTTCTGAGGAGACACAGAGATACCCAGCATCTATTAGACACTATGAGAACTACTGCCTCAAGATTATTTACAATTTTAACATTAGATCACATTATATTCCTTTTGTTGACATTGTATCTTTGCAAATATTTATATGTATACATATGGATGAGTTTGCTAATGTAAGATGTTAATAGGTGAAGGAAAAAATGGAAACAAAGTCTTTGTAAGTAGGGAAGGGTGGAGGGGGGAAGGGAGGGCAGGGAATGGGGAAAAAATAAGAACCAAGATACATTATATAAAGGTACAAGATGCCAATGATGAATGTAACTGTATTGTATACCTAAAATGTACCAATATAATTAATTTTTAAATAATTGAGGGCTAGGAAGATAGCGCAATAGTACAGCACTCACCTAGCGTACAGGAGGTCCTGGATTTGATCCCTAGCATTGTAAAAAATTTTATTTTAAGGCCAGGATTTAGCTCAGTGGCACTGTGCCTGCCTCAAAAGCACAAGGTCCTGAGTTTGATGCCCCCAGTATAGGGAAAAATTTTATTTAAAATGAATTATGCAGATAAATAGGTAGAGGTGAATGGAAGTAGTGGTTGAGGAAAAGGAATGGAGCCATCACACCTTGATTCTCTATCTGCAGGTTTTCCAGAGACATCAGACCTGAGCTGGGGAGACAGGTAAGACTTGACTTGGAATGAGGATGTGAGCATCTTAATTACTGAATTGAGATCATGTTTTGTGGTTTAAAGTGACTGCATGATCAGCAAAATCACAAGACCGACTTGAACATTCACCCAGGCACGATCAGTGTCATCCCACAGAGTGCTCAGAAAGGGAGAGGGCATAAAATTCAAGTTGCTCTATGATTATGTCCCACGAGTCACATGCTGCATTTATTTTCCTCCAACTCCGAAAATAACTGACACTAACAGGAAGGGTTCCATGCTGCTGCTGTGAGAAACCAAGTGGTCATAGGTATGTGAAACACATCTCAGGACTGAAGGGCACTTCTAGCATCAGTTTGCAGAATGAAAACCACTCACTGGCCACTGAGGGCAGCCTTTCTAGGCTTTGTCCACTTTCCAGCCCTATGTCAGTGAGACTTTATTAACATCTTCCTTTCTTTGAAGGACTAGCAGAATTCTCACAGTGCCACAACTCTTTCTCTTTTCTTGATCCTCATCCACATGGTTGTGCTGTGTTTCACCGGCTTATTGACTGAGTTGGGTCAAGTAGGGCATATAATTAAAAAGAAACACTTTTCTCTTCTTCCTCTTCCTCTTCCTGTCCTTCCCCTTCTCCTTCTCTTTTTCTTTCTCTTTCTCCTCCTTCTCCTCCTTTTCCTCCTTCTTCTCCTTCTTCTGGTTCTGAGGCTTGAACCCAGGGCCTTTGAACTGAGCTATATCCCTAGGCCTCCACCCCCCTTTTTAAAGACAGGATCTTGGTAAGTTGCCCAGGCAGGACTCAAACTTGGTATCTTCTTCTCTCAGACTCCCAGAGTGATGGGATTACAGGCATGCACCCCCATGGCTGGCTGAAAGGACTCTTCTCTTTGTCGCCATGGCCTCCTACATTCAGACCTCCTGTGCACGCCCATTTTTTCCTGCTCCTTGTTGAAATTTGAGGTGATTTGATCATTTTTGGGACCACTCTTAATGATTAAGACGTCTCACAGAATAATCAAATAACAAAAATTCATGCCATTAAAGCATCTTACTTCACCTATCTCAGGCCTACCTGAGCCTTGACACCCTGCAGTGATGAAGAGAATAGTGGCTGATTCTTTACATCTTTTCATTCTACCATCTCTGCTCCTCAGTCAAGGCTGCTCCTGGCTCCTTCCAGGTTGAAGGAGAGGGAAGGGAGGAAAAGTAAAGGCCAACACTACTTCCAAAGAAGTTGGGTTCAGTCTGCCTCCAGGGGGAGGACATAATCTTCTGTCAAAATCAGTTCCTGGGGAAGGACTCAAATGTGAGCTAGGGAATGAGAGCCCTGGTCCTGAAAGGAGGAGCTGTCTACTGCCACTGGTGTAGTTGTAACAGGTCATTGGTTCCAGCTAGTGCGTAGATTCCCAGTGCTGATTCTTTCCCTTGCAAGGAGTTTGTGAAATCTTTGAAGACCAATCATCAATGAAGATCTTAACTTGGTGGCATCTCCTGCAGCTAAATTTGCCTCCCAGCTTTCCTGTTAGCCCTGCACTTCCAAAGTCCGCTTCTTTGTTGGGTCCTCCTCACCCCTCTAGTAGCCCTCTTGGGCTCCACCTCTCTCCTCCTCACCCCTCTAGTAGCCTTCTTGGGCTCCACCTACCTAGTCCAGCACTTCCCAGTTCTGGCATACACTGGAAGTGGCCTACAAAAGAAAAAAAAAAAATCAACCCTGCTATCTAAATGTTCCCAGAAGAAAAGATCAACTACTCTAAATCAAATTCATCATCCTTGGCAGATACACTCCAGGTTTCATGTGGCTTATAGCCAAAAATTCCCTACCACTGGTCAAATCATTTCACTATTTGAGAATATTATTTGCAACTAATTCATCTTGAAATGCTTGACCAGAATCTATACTGCTTAAAGGAAGAAAGGCTATGTGTATTTTATTGAGATTTTTTTTCAGTGCCTATGGTGGGTGATTGCTAACACATGCTTTGAAAACTTTCCAGGCTAAAATCATTATGACCTTATGTTATACCTTGGAAAGTTGGGTACCAGAGACTCTTCCTCAGTGTGTCAGAAGCACCAAGGCTGTTTTTTAGGTGTTTTTCTGACTCTCTTCATAGTTTGTCCCTCATCCCACCTCTCTAGACAGGTGGGTTTTGGTTAGACCCTTAATGTTCAAAAGATTTTAATCCTACACTTAGCCCAATGATTATTTCCCCTTAACTAACAATTCAAGAAATCATTGCTCAAATTCTTGCTAGAAATTATAATTTTGAGCTCTCTATTCTCTACCACTTGTCAAAATTCCATTTCAAGAAGTGTTGATAAAGTCTGGCTTACAAGGATAGGAAAACATTGTTCTAAGATGCTTTTAAATTTTACCTTAGGATTACACCAGATCACATGAGTCTCCTGCTTTTTGTAGAAGTATAGATCCATGCTTTGGCCTGCCCTGAAGGATTTTATGAGAGACTCTCTGTTGAATTTATGGGGACTGTGGTCAAGAACCTATCCTCTCTATGACTGTGACTCCCTCTCACAAGGCCTCTCTGGTGTAAGGAAAAGTGGAGCTTCTCCTCATAACTCAGATTATATATAGCCAGTGGAGAGTATGAATCTTGAAGTCTGGGATAGCTTCTTCTTTACATTGAATTATCAAAACATTTCAAAGCCAAATTTGTGATTCACTCCTAGAAACTATCAATCCTTAGAATACACATTCCTTGGTATTAACATTATAAATGTCTATGCATTTCCTTCTCATAAGTTGCCTCTGTTTTTTTTGTTGTTTTTTTTTTAAGAGTAGGAAAAATTTATTGGGAGAAAGAAAGCTTCTGCCTAAGAGAGACAGAAGGGGGACAGGAAAGTGGGTTGCCCACCCACCCCACGTTTCAAAGATGTTTTATACAGCAAAGCCATGTGGTGAAGTGGGTACAAAGTGGGACAAAACTATAGGACCCAATGGAATTTACAAGGTGGGCATGAGGTGGGGCAAAACCATGACCAACCAATAAGATCACAAGTACAGTCACCCCAGTAATATTGGTTAAATGGGGGTCAAATGGGAGAGCAAGTCACATAGCAAGTGTACAAGGATTTTCAGTAAGGGTGGGTCAGGGATATTTCCTGGAAAGGCTGGATTAAGACCTTGCCCCCCCCCCCCGCCAGGTGATTGATATCTGTTTAGAATATCAGTCACTGCTATTCATCCTACCTGGGTGTAGTAGTTTCTCTCCTTTTATAATGCTGGCCTTCAGTGAATGTGTCTTCACTGTCCTCCATGTTGGCTCCTCCTTACCTGCCCCTGTCTAACTGCCTACTACTTATCTAATTAACTTACCTATCTGCAATATCCCCCCCTCTGAAGCAGTACCCTTAACTGCTGTGAGGGGGCAAAGGGCAAGGACCATTCTGACTACTTCAGGCTGAAGAGGGTCGTAGTTGTGATCAGCAGTTAGAGTTACTCTACAGAGTCTATCTAAAGGCCCTTAATAGGTGCCAGGCATTGTCATCTTGGTAGCCATATAGCTTTGAGTCTCGAGGAGACAAAGCCAAAGAAACAGTTAATACATGGGCCAAATTCTAAGGTCAGCAGGATTGGTATGAATATAGCCAACAAGGGTCTCCACCGGGAGGAACTAGTAACAGCCTCCCATAGAGGATAAGGAGAAGGTCCAGGGGACTTCAGAATCCCAACATAGAAGTCATATTGTATAATTTAGCAGTTATGAGCTGTTTACAAGGTCGATCTGGTGCATCCCGGTAAAAGAAGTCTAGCACATTTGTCATTGGTTCCATTTGTATGATTGCTTGGAGTTTGGCAGCGTCTAGGCAAGAATAAACAAAACTTTTAAGAAATTAGAGCATGTATAATCTAAGCATGAGCACACTAGAATGAAAGGGCAGGTTGGGGAGAAAGTCATACTTAGAAATTGAAATAGTGATTATAACATGCTGACTCTTAGATTCTTTTATGGATTACAGGTTATCTATAAGTCTGATACTTTGTCATAAATCTCTCTAGTTTCAGCTGTAAGAAGATAAGAGACAATTTGAAGAACAAATTTCACTAAGAAATATAAAACTCTAAATGAGTTCTTATAGATTTTACCATAGTTTTTTTCCTAATGATCCATAATCATGGTCAGCTACTGGTAGAACTGGAAACTGCCAGAAGGGGTCAGTGGCTGGAGCCTCTTTTTTACATCTAGCTTTATTACTATGGCATTATTTTATACCTCTTTTGGTTATTCTTTTCTGCTGGGTGTTTAAGACCAAGTTAAAGTGAGACCTGCCCACCACTATGAACCTCTTGCTATCTATTAAGGTCAGTTAAGTCTCCTCAGACATTACTTTGGAACCATGCATAGAGCCTCTCAGCTCCTGTGTCAGTCAGGATGGGTCACAGCCTTGCTTGACCATGTTGCTTTCAGTGAGAACATGGGAGATTTTTCCCCCTTGGTGACCCTCCTTTGGCACATGGTACATTTGTCCTCTGGTGCCCAGCAATCTCCCTGCTCAGGAGGTTGACTGGCTTACCAAAGATGTAGGATCCTGTAAGAAAAGTTCCTTTGTGTTGTGGATCTTTGTTGACCTTGAGGAGCCAGGGCCAAAATATTGGCTCTCCTCTTAGCCTAGTTACCTTTCTAATTTTGGTCTCCAAACTTTAGTTGTTGAACACCCAGAAGAGAAGATCCGTGACATAAGTATTTCAGTAGGAGCAGTGAGCTTAACTATTATAATAGTTAAGACATCAAGCACTTTTGAAGCATAAAGCACAGTTAGAGGGCTGTTATTTTTTACCAACCATGGTTGTTTTTGTTGTTGAATCCCTGTAGAATGTTAACAGACAACAGTTTATATTATAGAGAAATTTAAGATCAAGAGCCACACATAGTATTTTAGCATGACAATCATGATGACATTGTCTTTGTAACACATGTCTATCTTAGTACGGAATAGTCTTTCAGTCAAACACCTCCATCTGATCACAAGACATTAAATGACATAAAGAAAACTCTTATTTGTTATCCTTTAGTAAGATGCCGTCTAAAGAGAACATACTATAAATGTATCTTAGGAGTTCATAATGTCTAGCCTCTAATTTTAGTGTGTGACATTGTTTCAACTGTTTGGTGACTGAGCATCTCTAAGTGTGAGGGATCGAACTCAGGTCCTTGAGATTGCGAGGCAGGCTGTGGAACCACTGAGCTAAATCCCAAGCCCATCACAAAAGTTTTTAAGAAGACTATTATTTGACTGGTTTTCTCATCCTGGCTTGACATGTACCTCTTATCACAAGTAGCTGGACTGTAAGAGAAGGGCAGATACCTGAGTCAAAAAAAGATCATTAGCGTAAACAATATTTTAGAAGGCCTGTACACCCAGAAGACAGGAATATATACACTATGAAATAACAATGAATATCAATTACATGAAACCCCTTGTCATTTAATTTTGTTTTGTACCAAGAACATTTTAAATAAAACTTTATTTTTTTTTCACAGAAAACTTAGCTAATGACCAATGTATACCTATCACAAAGATAAGTTTAGTGATTATTTCTCACAAGGCTACAGAACTTATTGGGGTCCCCTTTGAGAACAAAGGCTGGAATAAATTTTTCCAGGCAGCCACTCCTTTATTTATTTATTTATTTTTTAGTTTGTTTGTTTTTTGGTACCAGGGAGTGAACTCAGGACCTTGTGCTTGCAAGGCAGGCACTGGAACCACTGAGCTAAATCCCTGGCCCTTTTGTTTTGTTTTTTGTTTTTTTGGTACCAGGGATCAAACTCAGGTCCTTGTGCTTGCACAGCAGGCAGTGAAACCACTGAGCTAAATCCCCAGCCCGGCCACTCCTTTATTTTACCAAGGGGAGTCCTGTACCATAGTTTTCCTAAGCCCAAGAGTCTTTAATTTTCTTAACAAATTTTTAGATGACCTATGAGAGCCAGATCATAACAATTAACACATTATTTTTGACCAATGCAAGATTCCTGAGTTATATATGGACAATATGTACTGTATTTGTAAAACTAGTTGACATTATTTGGATAATCTGGCAAACTGGGAGAAGCATGTCTTTAGTGACATTTATCTATAGTTATAGGCAAACATCTTAAAAACTCCAAAATGCCAAAAGAAAAAAGCTCAAATATAACAGCTGTACATGTAACAAATTGAACAGACAGACACATATACACATAAGACAACTTGTTTGTAAACCAGAGTGCACTCAGATGTGTTTGGCCAAGTTGAATTACAATAACTTTTATAATTTTTAGGTTTATAACTATAAATAAGACTAGTCAGAACTTTGTAGATCAATTAACAGAGATCTCCTGTAATAAGAATCAAAAGGAATAAAAACCTTCTACACCTGTGAAAGCAAAGACCATTTTAAGATGGGGCCTAAGCTGATAGTTTATCTGACTGGAATACCCAGCTATACAGGCTTCTCATTGTTCCTTTGATAACCATAGTTGTTTCCCCGCAAAGGAACAGACCATTAAAGGTAATTTTAACTATCTCCAGTGGGGGTCCACTCAGGCCAGTTTTGCATGTAGAAGAGACTAGGTGGCACTCTTTAGAGCTAAGTATGAATTTCAAACAGTGAGAGAAGAAGGCCTGCCAAGGCTCCAACCTGCTGTGCTGCAGATGTCTACCTAGGACAGTTTTTCCCATTTTGAAAAGAAACAAAGGGAAAGAAGGCGTCCCTGTCTATCCCTCTTGTTCTGTGCCCAATATAAGGTGGCCCTTAGACTTATCTCATTGAGTGCCAGTGGTGGCTGACTAGAGGTCCAAGGAAGTGGCCAGAGCCAGGTTAGCTGTTCTTACCATTTTCTAGTTTTGCCTGAGGGCTGAAAGACAGATAAATCTGAACTAAAACTTTTACATTTATCTTTTGAGAGTTTCAGGATTAAACCTAGACCAGTTTTCTATATGGCCCAGAGATAAATGAAGGTCAGCTTTACTCTGAAAGGATTCCAAGGAGAGGAAACTCACCATTCTGGAAGCTTTGTCTTGAAATCCAGCAGCCACAGAAAAGGGAAGTGGATGTTGTCTGTCCAGTCATTTGGGCAACTTTTATTAGCAGCAATACACGGCTACTCCTTTGAGGTCCATTTTCTTTCTTTTTTTTTTTGTATTAAATTCTTTTATTGGTACATTGTACGTATACAACACAATTACATTTCTCATTGGGAATTGTACCTTTACATAACGCATCTTGGTTCTTATTTTTTCCCCATTCCTAGCCCTCCCTTCACGCCCTCCACCCTTCCCTATTTACAAAGACTTTATTTCCATTTTTTCCATTTCTCATCATTTTTCCTTTCCCTTCTTTCCTTTCCCCTGCCCCTCCCACTACCCCTACCCCTTTGGACCTTTTCTTCCTATTTTACATTATCGATTATTCATTCTAATCATTGATACATTTTAGGTATACAATATAATGACATTCATCACTGGAAATTTGCACCTTTACATCATCTCTCTTGGTTCTTATTTTTCACCCTTGCCCAGCCCTTGCTTCAACCCCTCCATTCCTCCCTATTTACAAAGATTTTGTTCCTAGTTTTCCATTTTCTCATATTAATCCCATTCCCTTCTATCCCGTCCCCTAGCCCTCCCCCTTCCTTCCCCTTTGCCCCTTTTCTTCCTATTTCACATTACCTATTATACATTTAGTCCTTATTTACACTTTCAGTTTCTCACACCAGAGAAACTATTCGGTATTTATTCATGTGTGTCCTATTTATTTCACTTAAGAGTATGGCCTCAATGTGCCTCCACTTAGCTATAAATGTCTCTAATTTCTCCTTTTTTGTGGGTGAGTAGTACTCCATTTTATAAAAAAACCACATTTTCTTTATCCAGTCTCCAGTTGATGGGCATTTGGGCTGTTTCCAAGTTTTAGCCATTACAAACTGCGCTGCTATGAACATGGGCAAACATATATCACTGTGGTATGATTCTTTTAATTCTTTGGGGAAGATCCCCAGCAGTGGAATAGCAGGGTCAAATGGAACTTCCAGTCCTAGTTCTTTGAGGTATCTCCATACTGATTTCCACAGTGCTTGCACCAGTCTACACTCCCACCAGCAGTGGAGCAGGGTTCCTCTTTCCCCACAGCCCTGCCAGAATATGTTATTGGTTGATTTCATGATAGCAGCCATTCTTTCTGGAGTGAAGTGGAATCTCAGCATTGTTTTCATTTGCATCTCTCGAATGATAAGGTCCATTTTCAATTCATTAAGTATTTGAAACTCAAAGGTCCTCTTAGCAGCCACAGTCTATATAGTAAAGGCACTTATCGACTTCCTATGCATGCATGAATGAAGAGAAAGGCTGGCTGAGATAGTCCCATATTCTAGTTAAAGAGTAAAAACACAAATGCAAGTTACTGATTGTTATTTTCCCTAGTGTAAGACAAAACAGCTGTGATTGCCTTAGTCTGACTCTCTGGAAGGAGGAGTGGTCTGACTACAAGTGATTTTCAAATGAACTCCCAAAAAGTTGGAGAAAAATTTAAGTGGAGTTTTTAACTCACTAGCAGAGATAAAAAGCCCAAATAAAGCTCAAGCTGGTTAAACATCCCCCCAAAAAATCACCATACAGCATTTTATAAGTCCACAGTCAACGTTCCAAAGTCCATAACCTATCAGAAAAGGCATTTTTCTCCCCTACACACATAAATGATGAAGACCATGCCTAGGTGGGAGAAAAGGTTCAGGCAGTTTTACTCTAACAAAGGTTTGTTTTGTACATTTGTCTAGAGGTCTACTAGTAGCCGAGAAAGCAGTCCAAACCTGTAGCTCACCTCTTAACAGAGGCTTAAGAAAGGGCTCTGACAGCATCGCTTCAGGTCACTCTGAGACAGGATATCTGATGATCCCTGACAGAGTTCCCCTTTCACCTCCCTGAGGAGTCCATATTGGGACAAGATGTGGAGATTTTCTACTGATTACCCAGAAGGGATATTAGCAGCTTCTGAGGGACCTTTGGGTGTCTGCCAGACGGTAGCCCTGGCTATGACCCCTCAGTTGTCACCTCAGTTTCTGCTAGTTCCATGCAATCAGAGATCTGTCTCCAAAAGGAACCCAATTGCCTATCTGGCCAACATTCCACGTGCCATTGGTGTCAATGGGAGTGGGGATTCACCAGAGGGCAACTGGAGAAATCTGTCCTCTGCTTTGAGAGTGGCAGCTGCCTTGAAGGCAATTACTAGCTGGCAGAGTAGCCACTGTTTGGCATTCTATAAGGGACAGATAAAAGCCTGAACTGTCTTTATCTGAGCCAATTTTATGAGACCCATTTTACAACATTTTAAAGCAACTAAGTCCAAATGCAACACATACGAAACAAGAATAAAACTAATTTTAACAAAAGATAATGCATAAGAAAAACAAGAAATTTGCAAACATTTAAATCACACAACTAAAATTAAAACACTTTCGAAACAAAAGCCAAAACAAAGGCCAGAATCTATGAAACAAAAACCAGAATCTATGAACAAATAGCCAGAGCCTATGAAATGAATAGTAACAATCTATGAAGCAAAAAGACCAAAGTTAGAACCTATGGAACAAAAGCAAACTCTTACCTCCAACCAGTAGTCTCAGTGGAAGACCTCCAAAATGATATAGGGGGAAGAGATGTAACTCCCAAACCTACTAGATATCTGAAACGCGAGTTTGTGTTCTCTAAAATCAAAGAATGATTTCTAGGAACAACAGAGGTTAGGAGTAGGAAAAATTCATTGGGAGAAAGAAAGCTTCTGTCTAGGAGAGACAGAGGGGGACCGGAAAGTGGGTTGCCCCCCTCTGTTTATTTTTAACCTTTTATTTGTACCTATTTTTGTAAGTTGCCTTAAATTCTTCATAGAACAAAGTTGCGTTGTAAACAAAATTAAAAAATCCATGTCAGCTCTGGTTGTACCCTTACTTCCCTAACTACACATTTCATTTGACTTCCTAGACCACTCTTTACCAAGGCTGATTAAATAATAATGATGATGATGATAACTGGTTGAGAGATGTGCTAGAAAGCTTATTGGCATGCATTATCTCATTTACTCTTTACAGCTGCCCCTCAAATATATGCAGTATTATGTTTTTATGTTACAACAGAGGAAACCAGGACTCAAGAATTTTATAATATTGCATGAGAGTTACATTAGTAAGTGACAGAGCTGGAACGGGAACATTCCAAAACCCTTATCCTTTCCTCTGTGCCAGGCTGCCGGCTGGAAGAGCTGATGCTCTGTATCTTTCGTAGGAGTCACCTTTCTGTGAGTTTCAGTGGCTCTAAGGATATGTACCCCTCAAACCCAAGGGTTCATTTCTCCAACAGAGATGAGGACATGGGAGTGGGTGGGATCCCTTAGCCATCAACATATTACTGTCCTGCCCCTCTAAGCTGGCAGAGCCCCATCATCAATTGTTCCTTCTCCCCTCTGAAGGAGGTAAGAGCTAGAGCTTAGGCTAGAGACAGAGGTGGAGGAAGAAGACAACGGTGCATGCCTATGATCCCACTCTCGCTCTGGGAGGCTGAGGCAGGAGGATTGTGCATTCAAATCAGCCTGGGCAACTTAGGGACTTAGTGAGAACCTATAAGATAAAAACAAACCAACAAAAAACTGGGGACATAGCTCAGTGTGAAGGCCTTGGGTTCAATCCTCAATACCAAAATAAAAATGGGGGGCAGTAGGTACACAAAAAAACATTTTTTGGGGGGGGGAATTTCTGACACAATGCTAAAGAAAGAAAGAGTAATCAGAAGTTATATTTTCATTAGCCTATACTAACCAATCTGTGTCGATTTTAGTTGAGTAATAGGCAGAAACCTGTATTTTACTATTTTAAAAATTGAGTTTATTAAGTATTAATTTATATGCAATGCAATGTATGTAACCTTTCAGTTTATAATTAGGAGAGTTTTGGTAAGTGCGTACACTCATGAAACCACCATCATGATCAAGATGCAGAATATTTCCATCACTCCCAAAAGTTTTCTTCCTGACATTATGTTCCTGAAATAAGTCAGCCACACAAAGATAAATACTGCATGTTCTTGGACATATGTGGAAGCTTAAAAAGTTGGTCACATACAAAGAGGGAATAGAACAGAGATGAACAGCGGGGAGAAAGGGGAAGGGTGGACAGGGATAGAATGGAGTTGGATAGTAATCACCAAAATAGTTCAGAGGAGGAATAACTTCTAAAGTTCTATAACATAGGGTGGCTATATTTCATAATAATTTATTATGAATTTTATAAATAACTAGAGAGTCAGGCATGGTGGCACACGCCTGCAATCCCAGCCCTCTGGGAGACTGAGGCAGGAGAATCAAAAGTTCAAGCCCAGCCTGGCCACCTTAGTGAGGTCCTTTCTCAAAAAGCAGATAGAAGCCCGGGGATTTAGCTCAGTGGTTCGGCTACCTGCCTCGAAAGCTCGAGGACCTGAGTTCAATCCCCGGTACAAAAAAAAAAAAAGCAGGTAGAGGAAGCTAGGGATGTAGTTCAGTAAAAAGGCCCTGAGTTCAATCACCATTATTCCCCTCCTAGAAAGAACTACAAGAGAGGAGTTCAAAATTTCCTAAAACAAAGAATTGATTAATGTCTGAGGAGATGGAAATGCTAGTTAACCTGGTTAGACCATTACAGATTAAATATGTACACTTATTACATGTCAGACTTTAAAAAGTTAATAAATTTTTCCTCTGAGGTTAATTCCATCCTTCCAACCTACCAGCCCCTGGCAAGTAATGTTACCTTTTCTAGAATGTCATGTAAATGGAATCATAAGTATATAGTCTTCTGTGTCTGTTTTCTTTTACTTAACACAAGATAAATTCTGGAATTTATCCATGTTTTATGTGTCAGTAATTCATTCGCTTTTATTATTGAGTAGTGTCCCACTGTAGATGGAATTTACATATGTGAATGCATCACACTTTATTTACCCACTCACCAGTTGATGACATTTGATTTGTAACAACTTTTATGCATTAGGTTTCTATGACTATTTGCCAGCAGACTTGCTATTGTTGATCTTTGAAACTGTAGATATTCTAGAGGCTGTGTAATGTTGTCTTATTGTGATTTTTATTACCATTTTTCTGAACATTGATGCTGAGCACCTTTTTGTGTACTTATTTGTCATTCATATCTTCTCTGGTTTTTCTCAACCATATATTGTATACAGGTCTTGCACATATTTTGTTAAATTTGTCTGAGTATTTCTGGTATTTTTACTCTATCAAAGGTTTGTTTTGTACATTTGTCTAGAGGTCTTACTAGTAGTAGAGAAAGCAGTCCAAACCTGTAGCTGTGAGTATTTCTGATGATATCATACATGATACTTTTAGCTTAAATTTCCAATTGCTTATTGATACTATATAAAATATAATTCATTTTAATATAGTTTTCTATCATTTGACCTTGCTAAGCTCACACAGTAGTTCAGTAATTGTTATAATTCTTTGGATTTTTATGTAGATAATTATGCTACCTGCTAATACAGTTTTACTTCTTTCTTTCCACACTATATGACTCATTTACTTTTCTTATGTTATTGCACTAGCTAAGACCATCAGTATAATCTTGACTAGACCAGATGACCTTGTTCTCAGCCTTAAGGTTAAAGCATTCAGTCTTTCACTATGATCTATGATGATTAAAGATCCTGTAATATCCTGGTCTGTCCTTAACTGTAAGCCTTCATAGATGCCCTTTTTAAGGTTTGGAAGTTTCTTATGCTAGCATGTTGAAAATATCTATTATGAATGGATTTGGGACTTTGTCAAATACTTTTCCCCCACATCTTTTCAGATGATAATATGGTTTCTAACTTGCTGCTTTGGTGAACTGCATTGATTGATTTTCAAATGTTACACAGATTTTGTAATCCTATGATAAATTGCACTTTATTAGTAGTCTTGATGATCATAACTTTTTGTATTAATGGATTGTATTTGCCAGTATTTTATTGAGGACTTTACATATATATTTGTGAAGATTATTGTTCAGCAATTTTCTTGTAATATTCTTTGTCTATTTAGGTATCAGTGTAACATTGGCCTCACAAAATGAGTTAGAGAATATTCTTTCTTATTTTCAGAAGAATTTGTTTGATACCATTTATTTTGCTTCTGGCTTGCCATCTTCACTTCATGATTTTCTAAAATACTTTAAAGTTGTCTTTGATGAACTAAGAAGAAAACAGTTTCCTACACACAGGAGAAGTCCAAAGTCCCTGAAAAGGTTCTCTGAGTGTGTGTGTGTTTGTGTGTGTGTGTGTGTGTGTGTGTGTGTGTGTGTGTTAAGGTGAGAGGAAGCACTGCTCATTTTCTTCATGGAAGAGATTATCAGAAGTCAGAGTCTAAGTGGGAGAAAAGCCCTGGAGGCAGGATGCCTGAAGAGAGAATACTTCTTGCCCAGGGAAAGATACGAATAAATTACTCAACCACAAGAGACTAACATCTAAGCCAGGCCCAGAGGCACAGCCTTGTAATCTCAGCTACATGGGAAGCTGAGGCAAGAAGATCACAGGAAGAGTGTTAGTTAGTCCCAGGCCAGTCTGGAACTTACTGAGATCCTGTCTCAAAATAAAAAATAAAAAGGGCTGGGATATAGTTCAGGGGTGGAGTGCCCCTGAGTTCTATCCCCAGTACTGCAAAAACAAATAAAATGAGAGATAGAGACAGAGGTTAACAGAGGGCTTGTGCTTCTTTCCATAAGTGATTGTATAACATGAGAGAGAAACAGGGAAAAGTGTTTTAAACCTTGGAGGAAACCAACATAAGGTACCATGTGTCACAGCCTCATGATGACAATGGCTGTTTAATATCAGAATGGGGAGACATTGTATCAAACTCCATTTCCTTAATCAAGACAAGGGTTCATAATGCCAGAGAAAAACTTTCTGCTTTTAGGTAGGGTTTGATCTACTCATATTACCTTCAAGAGCCTTCTCCTTTGATTTTTTTTTTTTTTTTTTGGTGCCAGGGATTGAACTCAGGACCTTGGGCTTGCAAAGCAGGTGGTGGAAGAGCCTTCTCCTTTGAAATAAAAATCTCCCTAGGGAACCCAAATCTTTCATACTTGGAAAAAAACTTACATTCAAAAATAAATAAAACAAACAGGAAAGTTCTTGGAGAATCTATGTTTTTGTTGTTGTTTTCTCACAGCTTCCCAGCATCTATGCTAGAGACACAAAGCCGTCCAAGAGGATGGAAGAGGGAAGGGCCTATGCAACCCTGTGGCTTCGCCTTCTTTCACCCTCCAGACTCTCTCTTCTGGTGGAGGAGGCACACTTAGAAGAAGGCCACATCCATGTGACTTTGTCATTGGAGATTTACTGAGAAGCATGTGGGAGACCTGCTGAGATTCCTGTAAGAGGAAAAGGTACTACAAAAGGCCATATTCAACTTTGCTTGAAGGCAGAAGGATGGAGATGAGCATCAGTAAGTGAATATGACTTCAAGGCTCTCTACTACGTAATGTCTAAATTCTTCAAGTCACCCACATGGACCAGCATGGACTGTCTAGCTCAGGCCATGGAAAGAGCATTTGCCTGCAAATCAAAAGATTTATTGTCTAGGCCTAGAGTGGTTCTCATCAAGCTTAGAGAAGGTGAGGCCTGCCAGAAGGAAAGGAACTTGGGCCTACTTAACTTTACTAATGGCTAGTGGGATCCATCCTTTCCTCTGGCATGGGCAAGTGTGGTTCTTTTATGTATGCAGCAATCCAGGCTCTCATCTCGGCTAATTCCCACTCACTCCTGAGAGATAGCCTTGCTGTTGATGATCTGGTTAGGGTAAGGTAGCTATACCAGCCAAAGTTCTTACAGCAAACAGGTGACACTCTCAAGTAAGACTAATCTGAGAAGAGTTTAATAGGGAGCTACTTACAAGGTGTGGGTGGGATGTGTGGATACCACTGTAGGGCTGGCAATAGTCAGGCTCCAACCCGAAAGGAAGAGAGGATGACATGGATCCTAGAACTTGCATGGGGCAAACTATATAAAGATGGTCTCTTGGCAAGAGTTGCAACCACATGGTATGGGAGTTAGGGAAAGAATATTTCCCTCTCCGATCTCCTGCCTGTGTACTGCATTGGCCCAACCCAAAGGAAAACCAGAGGACCACTGAGCCACTTCATGTGGGCCACACAGGCAAGCACCACGGGGTTCAGAGCAAGGTGGATGAGTGTGAGGAGTGGATCTAGAGGGACAAAGGGAAGATATCCAGTGAGTAGCTAAGTACCTCGAGGCCTTTCCCATCCCTTCAGACCCTGTTCACAAGGACAAATGCATCTCTCCTTCCCTATCTTGGCATCTGTCACTGGAAGGAAAAGCCCTGAGGCTCAACACCTCTGGAGAGGAACCAAGGGCCCTATACTGGAATTTAGTTCCTGTCACAGTGATGGGGCCACCGGGAAGGGTGACTGGAGAGAGCGAGAAGCCATGCTCTTTCCTCTAAAGAGAAAAAAACAGGTCCCTGGCAAAGGTTAACTGAAACAGGCAAAGCTGAACCCTGTTCATTCCTCTTAACATCCTCTGGTAGCCAGGAGCACTGAAAGTAAGGAGAAGTCAGGAAAATTCCAAGACGTTTTTACTAAAAATAAAGCAAATAGCCATTTCTTACAAGATGCCTAGCCACTAATTAGCTGCAGTGCTTTTGCATAAAGAGAGGCTCTTTGGCTACAGAATATGAATTTAAAAGCTCAGATCCATCCAAAGTGGCAATTAAGGGCTTTACTCAATCATAATAAACCTGAGTCTTCCTTTCCCAAGTCAGCGCCGCATCTTGTTGCCAGAGCAAACCCATCAGCTCATTCCTGGTTTCCTTCTGAAAACACAGCCGAGCCGTGACACTCTGCAGAGCAAATGCTCTCTGACTCCGCACGGGGCCGGGCGCGGGGGGGGGGGGGGTGTTGTTCCCCCAAGGCTCTAGAGCAGTGCGTGGCCTCAGCCAGACTGCTATGATCCAGATTTTTCAATAACAGTAATAATTTTAACAGGAATGGAGCAAGGATCTATTATTTTTCTTCAGGGCTTTTACCGAAATGGCAATTTTGCATGTAACCGTGACAAATATTTTCATCTTGTGTGTTTACTCTCTCTTTCTCACCTTGCACTCTTCCCACTGGGAAGAAAAAGCACCGCCATTATCTACTTGGTATACTCTTTTCCATCTTGGGTTCAGCATGGGAAGCAAGGTGTGAAGGTAGAAAAAGATTCACGGAGTGAAATACTGGCAGAGCAGGCCAGTGATGTAATGGGTGAAAGAAGCTGTGTAGAAGCAGCAGAGGGTTGGAACCCATGAAGAAAAAGGAGGGCAACTGTTACCAGGCAAGAATGTGGACCCAGTGTGGCGAAATATAATAAGTTTTTACATTGAGCTTCAAATTTAGATCTCTGTAAAACAACCTCCACCCTGCTGTTTTTGTAACACCAGGGATCAAACCCAGGTTTGATCAAACTCACTGGTCAGGTGCTGTAGCTCCACCATGGAGCTACAGCATCAGTCCTGTACACAATTTCTTAATTATTGTGGAAGCCAAACAAAGCAATCTGCAGGCCATTTATGGCTCCAGCCTGCCAGTGTGTGACACTGGATGAGATGGTGTACATTGGAAAGGGAGTAGGAAAGACAGAGAAGGAGTGGTAGGATAAAAAGCTAGGTTTCAAAGAACACTAAATTGGGAGTTAGGAGATGCCTACAGAGAAGAGAATTCTGGGTGTGGCTAAAATTGGGAAAGGAGATTTTAAAGATGTTTGGCTTTGCATTAAGAATGGACCTTCATTTGGATGTTACCTCAAGACTGAATAAAGATTTTAAAAAATTCTTTCAGTTATTCTTGGTTGGCAGAACATTGCCTTGAGATTGCCCTATGTCACAAAGAGTCATGAGGCTGCCTGGCTTCTCCAGAGGTGACTCACACGTGTGCAGCTAGGCACTATGTTGCCGCTTTAGAGTCGAGGGCAGGATGAGGGCTTGTTTTTCCTCTGTTTATTGAGTTAATGTCTCTGCTTGAATCCTGATTCCTTTTTTAAGTTTATTTCGTTTAATTCATTTTCACTTTCTCCTGGGTCAATGGGCATAATTAATCACAATATAATAAGCAGAGTAGGAGAAAGCCAGAAATCCTATTAGCTAATCAAGAGAGAGTGGACCACTCCTGAGGCTGCAGTCTGGCTCCAGTAGAATAGCTTGAAAAAGTCATAATTTACTCAACTCCTCAAATCAGAATTAGCAGTCCCCAAGGCAGGCTTTAATCTCCTCTTTTCAACCTCTAGAAGCATATTAGTTATCTGTTCTGTGTTTAAAAAAAATCTCAGTAGTTAAAAAAAACCAGTTATTGTCTTTGTTCTGATTATCAGAAATCCTAGTGGAACTTATCAGGGTGACCCCAACATATGATCTTACACAAGACTGCAGTCAGAAGCGAGCCAGGGGATCAATCACCTCAAGGCTCAACTGAAGGAGAGTCTGCTTCCAAACTGACTCTCCTACCTGTTGCCAGGGGACATCATTCTTTGCCATGTGGGTCTCTCCATATAGCAGTTCACACTGTTCCAGATAGATTTCTTTGGAGCAAAACAGACTTTTGGTATCTTAATCTCAGTAGTGAAATCCTATTGACTTTGCCCTATTCTGCTCATCTCAAGCAAGTCATTAGGTCCATGATACATCAAATGGGAAGGGATTCCACAGGGCCTGAATGCCAAAGGGTGGGAATTTCTGGAAGTTTTATACTGTCTTGTTATCCAAGGCCCACATGAAGCACAAGTGGTGATGTAATAGCTCTACCACGCTGCCCAGAACTCAGGCTCAGCTCTTTGAGTAACCTTTGAACACATCTAGTTGTCTGATGACAGCGACCTTTCTACAAAAGTCAAACAAAGATGCAGTTACACATAGGTACCATGGACATGCACCTTAAAGACAAGTTCTGGGGGAAAGTCAGTCATACTGTGGCTTATTAGAGAGTGAGCATTGAATTTAAATCCATCATCTTCTCTCCACATTCTCTTGCGTCCTCTGGATTTGAGCTCTATTTCTGCCCTTTATTAGCTGTGTGACTCTGGGCATGATGCCTCCCTACAGCACCATTTTCTCATATCGAAACTAGAGCTAATAATAAAAGTCGTACCACTGAGTTTGGGTTGGGATTAGATAAAAGTGATAACATATATAAAGACCTACCTAGCATAGTGCATGGCACATTATACCTACAAAGACTTCTTGGTACTGCTCATTATTACTCCACTAATATTCTTTAACCTAATACAATTCCTTTCTAGTTTTGTGCTCTTAAAGCCTAGATTGTCTCCCTATAGAATTCTTAAAAACTGGCCAAGGCTAAAAATTCATGGAAAGTTCTTTCTAACACCAATAGGGGTAAATTATGGATACAGTTTTTTTGAGACCTGTTGTTGGTAGTTGGCTTCCACCAAAATAAGGCTTCTTAAAATTAATGCAGGTTATCAAGAAAATGTGCAGGGAACAAAACATTAGAAAAAAAGAGGAAGCAACCTTGATCTTTTACATTTCACCTCTTTAATCCTCGAACACATTTTGAATGGGTGTTTTGTGAATATAACCAGAGGTTTCTTGGGCACTTGGCAGTTCTGAGGGAACCCACACAGAGAATGGGAATAAGACTTCAGATCTCCTCACTGGGCCTGGAGATCTCCAGCATTTTAGAAGAAAGGTGGTCCACAAACACTTGCTTACCTGTGTTAAATTTTGGCTTGAGCAAATTGAGTGTCCTACTAGTTTTCTGAGGCAGTGTTGGTTGCATTTCAAAAACTTAGAAATGTGTGGATGGACATAGGAGCTATGAGATATTGTTGACTTTCCAAGTGCTTTGCAAAGGGGCTTAAGAGGACGAAGCCATTTCTTTTCCTCTCCCCTTCTTTCTCCCTCAGAAGCTGCAGAATTTTGATCCACTTCATAGCCGCCTCCTGCCTCTGGTTTTGAAATCTGCAGACCAATGACTTGTTTGCTTGTTAGCATGAAAGCCTTGCTCTGGGTCTGTGCTTGCTTGTTAGTAAAGAACCAACAAGCACTGCAGTCCAAAGGTAATCATAGGATGAAATCACTTCCAGATGCCAAGCCCCACTCCTGATGGTGAAAGCAGACTTTACAATTGCAGTAGACCAGGTTCATGGCTCCCACTCAATCCTATTAGGGTTTTGAGCATGCACATGTGTTCTCCTCCTCTTTCTCTCTCCCTCTCCCCTTTTTCTCTTCCTTCTATCACTCCTTGCTTTTCTCAGCTTGGATCAGTTTCAATTGGAAGAACAAAATCAAAGCTGGACTGTAACCCAGTCTCAATTCACCTATAAGCATCTGAGTTTCTGTTATCCTGGGGTCTATTATTTGATGATAGCTCTCTGTTAGAGCTGCAGCCACCAAAATTAGGGGCAGCTCTTTCTTCCAGTTCCATCCTCACGGGCTCTCAGAAAATCTGTGCCAAGCAAAGTACAAACACAAAGAACACTATTCTCTGGACAGCTGGTAAAATTGTGGTCAGAGGGATTATCCTACCTGCAGAGGGGTAAAAGGATCACTGTCATTACTCAAATCGGAGTAGGCACAGAAATGAGACAGGCTGAACAGATCAGAAACCTATGAAGAATATGTGGTAGACTATGTGGGCTCAGGAATGACACAGGAAATGGTGTTTTCAATTCCACATGCTGAGATATGTCAAAGCTTCCCACGGGGGGTTTGAGAAAAGAGGGAAGGAAAGAAGACAGAGAAAGAGGGAGAAAGTAAAGCTAAAGAAGAAAAAGACTGAGTACTAAAAGAAGATTTTAGAGTAATTATAAGGCAAAAGTCTAAGAAAGAACAAAATCAAAAAGACTTTCAAAAGAGGAATTCATCACAGACTTCTTATTTTATTCCTCCCAAAAGTGAGTGCCATGAAATCCAATTTCATTTCCCATCTCAGTTTAACTCCTGAAAATATGTAAGTGGTAGAATATTTTCCTTCATTCACTTTTCCTTCTGGATGATAGACATGGCCATTGATGACAAAAGAATCCGTGAGATCTGATCATATGCAAGTAGATAAAACAGTTGAATTTAGTCAACAGAAGGGCTTTTAGCATTTTTTTCTTTTATTTGGTTTATGTGTAGTTAGTATACTTGTTGAATTATTATGTCCCTTGTGGATAATTCATTATATTTTAAATGCAACACAAATATATTTCTTCTTGGGAAAAATGGCATATAGCTTTGCTCACATTCAGCTCTGTATTCCCAGATGTTTATATCCACAGGGTCCAAGAACTCCATAAAACCCAGGATAATAGCACATTGAAAATATCTGGCCACAACCCATAAAAGAATGTGCATAATAAAAAATGCTCCCACCCGCCAATCTTGCCTCCAATGCAAACCTTCCGAATGTTTCAAAATAATTTTCTAAAGGTGCAGTGGTGTGTGTGTGGGGGAGATATACTTAAAACCTATAGTCTCACATCACTGAGACCTAACTTTGAGGTCAAATTGGAGAAATTTATGTACCCAACTCCTTTAGAAAGAATCTCTTCATAACTAATCCAGAATAAAATAGATTTTAAATGGCTGGTGAAGAATTTGTTTTATTGTAAGGAAAAATAGAAGAGGGCTTGTGTTTGTCAATATGTGAGTATATGCCCAACGTGATAAATATGTTCTCCAAAGGGCCTGATTTTCATCATCCTGTTAACATCTAATCAATTGCTGCTTCCCCAACCACTTACTAATGGTAGATATTTTTCCTATTTGATTTTAGACATACAAATTATTTTATATGAGTCTCTCAAACAGCTACTTGCTTTAGATGCATAAAGTGCCAAACAAATAGCAAAATTCTGTAGTTCATTCATTTCTTGATTCCAGTTATCAATATAGAGCATTCAACACACTAATCAGTTAAATACCCATCTGACCATCAACATCTACTAGAGTTCATCTACTCATGAGGAGGAATTAGATATATGAAGGAGAAAATTGCTTCTTTCCCATATATCAAGGGAGGAGTTAAGGCAAAGACAGGAAACAGATGCTAGTGATTTGAATGGGAGGAAGGTTTAATATATGAATATGTCCACATGCTCTGCCTTCTCAGATGGACATGAATATGCTTAGGGAGTTGAGAAGGGTGAAGGACTTGCGTCTCTATAGTGGGATAAGGCAGGACCCAGACAGGGGAGGGGTATAACTAGTTGATGACCAACTGTATTAAAAGTCAAAAAGTCTAGGGTCCAGTTAGCTTTTTAGTCTTATTAGTCACCTGACTTGGGCCTAGTGTCTTCATCTATAACATTGAGGCAATCAGTCATATTTTGAATGGTTACAGAAGAGACCCAATGATCCCAGAGGCTTTGCAAGTTGTAAAGTCCCGTGCATGTCTGCCTCTACAGAGTGGGTGAAATTGTGTAAAGAGTCAGACAGCTGATGAAATGAAAACACCCTGGGATTTAGTCTCACTTTTATTTATGCCTAACACATGCTTGAGTAATGCTTTCCATCTTGTTTTCCTGTCTGTTAATGGGGATTACAGTATTTGTCTCCTGTTATTGTTGCATGATCAAATGAGAGGCTATCCACAGGAGATTTGTAAAGGGCAAGGTGTTATTCCAACTCAAAGCTTTGTCCCACTTTGGTGAAACATAATACATACTCACTTATTCACACATTCATTGAACAAATATTCTTTGAGCATTAAACTATGCCAGGCTCTGCCAAGCACTAAGATTATGATGGTGAATAAGACAGACTTGACCTGTTCTTGTGGAATACATAATAAAGTTTATTAATGAATTATTTGCAAAATGAAACAGGCAAGCCCACTTTTGAAACCAGATATATTTTCAGCATTCTACTATACTTACCCTTCACATGCACACATACATGTGCACACACACACACACAAGCATGCACACACATGCATGCGTTCACACACACACAGGCAGTCAAGAAAGTTTAGTATAAAGTAATTAAATAACAAATTAGAGACAAGGATTTGAATTCAGATCTTCCTAGGCATGTCATTCAGTCTTTATGCCTTTGTTTAGGTTCTACTTGCTTCAAATGATTTCTTTTGAGTAGTTGCCTCTATTCTAAATCAGGCAGATTTAAAAACTACTCAAGATGGACTAGTGGGCAGTTGATGTGATATCTTCAACAAGTCAATGGCGTGAAGAAGAGAGAGAAAAAAAGTATTACGGTACTAAGAGATACACCAATCAAGTAATGTGTGGACTTTGGATTAAACAGTGGCTTGTAACAGTTATTTTTTAGATAATTAGGGAAATTCAAACATTGCCTGCAGTTTGGATGATACTAAAGGGAATATCAATAATTTCTTAATGTGTTAATATGACTTTATGAGAAATGTCCCTTTTTAGCACATGTAAGAATGGGATTGCTAAAAAAAGGAAATACTAAATAAAGAGAATTATAAAAGAAAAAAGTCTTCAAGAAACATATGCCTATCTAGGTATATCTTACAGCCATATCTTAAAGAGAGCATTACTTTTTTCTCTCCCCTGACACACAAAGTAGGTTACAAAACTCTTTGAAGGGGTAACACGTTTCCTGATTACATGGATACATTTTAGTGTGGGGAAAGAACCTAGGCAACACAGAATATAGGAAAGGAAGTTTCCATGCATATTTCTCTGTAATAAAATTTCATTAACTTCATGGATGCTATGCTCAAAGTGGATGATTGAGGAGAACTGACAGCTTATGGCATTGCATCTGGCTTTTGTGTGATTTCGAGGTTGGGGCAAGGAGAGTAGTGGGTGGAGAGGGGTAAAGGAAATGAATGACTTCGTGCCTTTAGTCTTAATCAATACTGAAGGGATAACCCTCTCTGCTCCAAATTTCACTTATTGTGTTAAACTCCATTGCGTAAACGCCACATGATATTCTTTGTCTGGTAACATTTATTAAATTAGCCACATAGCTACCACCTAAGGCTTCTTGAAGGACTTTTCCTGTTCTATTTATGGGTGAAGCATAATATTACTAGAATTAATGACAAGAGTCCAAAATTAACATCAATAATTCAAACCTGATCATTTGTATTATAGGAAAAAGCAACCCCTCTTTTAAAATGCAAGTCTTCTGTTTCTATGGGCCTGGAAATCTGGAGATTCAAGTGGTAAGTATAATAGGATCATCCTAGACGCCATAACAGCCCCATAAATATCTCCTCAGAGGAGCTGCACGTCTCCCCCTGGACTTGAGGAGCTTTCTTTGAAGTCACAAGGCAGAATTTGTGCACGTGGAAGAGGTATGCAACTTATTATTATCATTATTTGCCATTGCTTTAGAAGCTTTTAAGTAATACTAGATTTATCACATTTTTCTTACAGCAAATTTTAGTTTCATCTAGTGTTTCTTCTGAAGCCTGAACCAATAAACTGGTTTGTCTTTGTAGTTGATCTGCCATAGTAGTTCCCATATTTTTCTGCCAAGAAGCCCTTTTAGAATCTGATTAAATGGGTGACATGACATTTATAGTTTCAGAGATTAGAACACCTGGAAGGAGGCCCAGAACTTACCCAGTCTCTTGGGGACCTTCGAGTACAAAGCACACTGGCCCTTGCTGGATGATCTAACTAAGCCAGTCTTTGGCTACTATGCTTCTTAATGTCTACTGTCAGGTGGGGCAGCCCCCTTAGGTGACATTGCCTAACACTTCACATAGTAAGTGCTTGTAAATGTTCTGTATTCTTGATTTAATTTTGCTAAGGAGCACAAGTAATGTTAGTGTGCATGTAAATGTTTTGCATTGCACTACATGATAGGGGAGGGGAAGGATAGTTACAGAACCTTCATTTTGCTCAGGTTTACACCCTTGCTTTCTATCTGCATGCAACAAAACCACCATACACACACTCACAAACACCTACATACACATACACAGTATTTTCTTCATAATTACAAGAATAAAATATGGTTATTGTAAGAAAATTAGTAAACACAAATAAGCATTTTCCTACTACCTAGAATAACCACTGTTAAATTTTAGCTACATGTTCACCTTAATATCTCTCTATATACTGTTTACACTTTGCAGTTAACAATGTCTTGCTCTTTTGCGCACGGCTACTTATTTTCTCCAAAGATCCCTTTGAAATGATTTTTTAAAAAATAACTTTAAAGTTCAAGTCAGGACAGCAATGGAAAACAAGAATAAAAGTTATCAGTAAACTAGGAAATTTGAAGGAATCCAATCCCTAGAAAAGAAATGACCTCTGACAAGTGGGGGAGTTACAGCAGAGATGGCAGAACCCTAAACTTCATAGATAAAGGCTGGCCATGGCAAGGCTGTTTCCCAGATGATTATAACTCTGAATTTACAGATTAGCCCAGCATTTGGCCACAGTTCTTCAGGTGCAGCTGAGATGGATGGGGCTTTCCTTCTAGTTGTTAAACAGAATAATGAGTGGGGTACCTTTTTTTTTTTTTTTGGTACTGGGGATTGAACTTGGGCCCTTGAGCTTGCACGGCAGGGGCTGGAACCACTGAGCTAAATCCCTGGCACTTGAGTGGAGCAGCTTTTGCCTTGCAAAGCACATAAGACATAAATCTGGGCGGACTAAATAGATGAGGGAGTTGGGAGCTCTTGGAAAAGCAACCCCAAGTTTAAGCTAAATCTGAGCCCTCTTCATGGCTTGGAGGAAAAAGGCAGAGCTGCCCTGAAGTGGAAACCCTGAAAACCTTCACTCCACAGGTAGGCCCTCCTGGATCTGGGAACTGTTGAGGAACAGCAGACTCACATCAGCATCATGGAGCCCAGAAGGCCATGAACAGTGGCTCTACATTATTCTGAACCTAATTTTCTGAATCTAGCCAAATTTCAATTAAATGTGAAGGCTAAAGAAAGCACTTGAAGACACATATGAATCCAGTAAGTTGGGTAACCACACAAACAATAAAAAATTAGTTGTGAAGCAACCAAGCAAAATCCAACAAAAAGCCAAGAAAGAAGAAAACAGGTGATACAAGAAGCTTTGGCTTGCTGATTTGGCCCAAAAAGACTTACAGAGGTGAGAAAGAAAACTAATTCTTTAGAAAGGAGAGCAGGGTCTGTTCTTATTTTGTGACAAAATGTTCCAGACTCATTAAAACACTTTCCTCAAATGTTGTTTCAATCATGTCATTTATTTCCAGAAAGATCTATATGCATGTAACAATAATTTTATAAATATTTTGTGTAGGTCTTAAAATTATCATAATCAACCTATAGAAAAGGGATAGAAAACTAATTTATGAGTTAAGATGCTTGTGATTTTTAAAAGCTGTAAAAAAAATAGAAGTTAATCAGACAGATGAAAAACCACTGAAGTTCCAGGTTCCTCACCTTTTTATATCTGGAGGTCAATTGAGTATGCCTGGATTTCACAAAAATGAGAGATGTATAATTACATATTTTAAAATTACAATAATAATTGTAGTAAAGAATCAGAAGCAGGGCCAGGGATTTAGCTCAGTGGTTCTGGCGCCTGCCTCGCAAGCGCAAGGTCCCAAGTTCGATCCCTGGTACCAAAAAAAAAAAAGATTAAAAAAAGAATCAGAAGCAGAAACTATCAGCAGGATAAGAAGGGGGATAATGAATTAGAAAAAGGGAGGTTTTCCTTTTTATCTTACATATCTGTCCCTAAGCAATATGGTTTTCTAAACTATGTGCATGCGTTATTTTATAGTTATACATCTTAGACATCTTTCCAGGTGTGATCCAAATGTTAGCAGCCTATGAATGTAATTGAAATCACATTCATACTTATGCTGAAATTGTAATGATTCCTAGTCTTCATTTGCTGCTTTTGAAACTTATTTCCCATGTAATATCTCCCTGTGCTTTCTCGGGAACTCCCAAAAGGATCCTTTCCACATGATCATTAACAGTATCATTCAGCTCCAACCACCACAGTCCCTGCACTGAGTCCTTTCTCCCCAGCTTCTCGGCATTCAGTGTGTGTGCTCTTGCACATATGTACTTTTTTGCTTTTTTTCAGTAGTGGGGATTGGACCAGGGCCTCACATGTGCTAGGCAAGCACTCTATTGCTGAGACACATCTCCAGCCTTTGCACATGATTTCCCATCCTTAGCTACTTCTTGTCTCCCATTCCAGGCCTTCAAATCAAAAGTCAGACTTCAATTTAGAAGAGATGTGGGAGGGAGAAGGGCAGGCTACACGACTCCTTGAGGAAACAGCCAATGCCTGTGGAGAGGTGACCCACTGCAGGATGACTTTGTCTCTCCAATCAGTCTGTTGTAGTCTGTGCTAGGTTTGAATGAAGACATAAGGGACACAACCAAGACCAGAGGGGTCATAGATTAGATCCTGCAAAAGATATTTTGTGGTCACTGCAAAACCTGAATTCAAGCTATGTGTTTCATGGGAGGGAAACTAATATCCTAACACAGAAAGGTAGAGATTATTGACTGAAAAAGCAATTACAGTGTGATCTCATTTAGCAAACACACACACACACACACACAGACACAGAGGAAGGATCTGTTAGAATATATGCTACAAATAGCCATGTTTATGTTATTAGTTGGAATATGTTTTAATTTTTAAATGTGTTTTTCTTTATCTTCCTACTTACTACCATGTGTACTGCTTGTGTAATAAAAAAGACTATACAAAAAGTCTCTCCTGAGACTTCACTTTGTGAACTCCAGTCCTATTTCCTTTGTCTTGATCTTGGATTCCTTCCTTTCCGGTCAACATCTAACCAATGGACCACATACTGAATCTTCCCCAAAGGTTTCCTTTCTCTCCATAAATATTTTTCTCCAAAAATATACACTTTATATAGACAAAGTAATCTGGTTAATTAAAGCTAGTGTGCCATGCACCTGGGAGTCTTCCCAAATTCACCCTGTTTGAGGCGGACTTAGACATCAGGTGGATACCTTGTGTTTTTAATCCTCAGCTTTGCCATGGGAGATGCATGAATATCTGAGGTCAAGACTTAGCACATTTATTCCTTGGATCATAATTGTGCACCCAAATGAAGACGGATCTTAACGTCTTGTGTGCTATTGCTAACAAAGAGCTGATTGGAACCTTAAGACTTTCTCTGTTACAAAAAAGAACACTAGTTCTGAAAGGCACGTGAAACAGCAAGAGGCCCCTCTCGCCTCACTGTGTGAGCTGCACATGTGTCACCACACTTGACTCTGACCTCTAAGCATTTCCAACACCAAAGATGTTAAAGGTATGCTTTCTTTAAACAGCTCTTTCTCAGATATTCACAAAAGACACAAAAATTAAGGGTATTTGTCACTCTTTAAAACCAGTGAGCGTTCCACATGGAAGGAAAAGATGGGAAGATATCACAAAAAGTAATCTGTAATATTTTATGTTATCCATCAACTGTGTATTCCTCTGGGAATTTGTGTAAGTAAAATCATGTACCTGGAAACAGTAACACATTGAAAGTCTTAGGAGAGGTGTGCTAGATGGTTGGGAGACAGGAAAGGATAGAAGGTGAGAGTAAATACAGAATTTTAAGAAAATTTAGATCCAAGTAAAAATAAGCCTTTAGATGAGAAAGTGATAGTAAGGGAAAAGACAGGTTTTCCAAATCCTCACATCTAGAGACACTACCCCCACCACAGCCTTCCTCTGCAATGGCAACATATGGTCCCAAAGGATTAAGAACTAGGCAAAGTAAACTCTAGGATTCCCTAATAGCAGCACTTGCACCATTCACATGAATCCTTGCAGCTAGATGCAAGAAAGATTTACTAGAATAGTTCATTGGCAGCAAGGTAGCAGTCTGATCAGCAACATCTTCATCCTCAATACAAACAGTTGAGTTTCTAGACCTTACCAGGCAAAAATGTCTCTCCATGCAAATCTTCCTTCTTCTCATTTTTCTCCCAAGATATGCACAAGGCATGAGAGGTCCAAGGGTCATCCTCATGGATCATTTATTATAAATCCCAAGTTTTACAGTTGCTCCAATGATGGAAAATAGTTTCCCAAAATAATTAGTGGCAAAATCCAGACCTGAATCCAGCTTTCTCCTAAATATCAAGAGTATTTACAATGAACCACGCATACTGAAATGATTATTTAAAGATATACTGTGCTTAGTTTAGTCCTCTTCTTAGTAAAGGAAAACAAGAATAACAAGAAGGAATAAAAATATTAAAAGCCCAAATACACAACTGACCCTCACAATACTCTGCCATAGTGACATCTGTCATCAAAACTTACACATGCAAGCCTCCCTAGAATAATGTACAGAGACATTTGATTTTAGCCCACCAGAATGAATCATATCTTCCTATGTTCTCCACATAAACACTTAGTCTATTGTTTGTTTCTTCAAGATAATAATTTCATTCTTTGTTGCCTAAAGTTTTACATTCTTTACTGCATTATGTGTAATCAATTGTTTGCATGGCTGTTTCTTGCTATGTGTTGTAAGCCCTTGGAGGTCAAATTCATCTCCCTGCCCTCTTATATCCTACACAGAGAAGAGAGAATGTACAAATTAAATCAGTGTGATTAATAATCAATGAGTAAAGTGATACAGTTATATCTTCAAGTGGCTCTTTCTTCTATTTCAAGATAATCTATTGTACTTACCAAAGAATTATGTAACTCAGAACTCCAGTTCAGAACTGCAAGTTTTTGTCACTAAGTATTCCTAAAATAGATGATTTAGGAGCGATTATGCAATTACTATTTGGCCATTAAAATTAATTTTATAATTAAAGTATTAATTATATTAATTAATTTCAGAGTCCTTTCCACTTGTGGGTTGTAAAATGTTTTTTACTTGAATTTAACTTTTGCTTTGTTGGTGTCTAACATAGTAGTACCTATAAGTGCTAAGGTGTCACCTTTGCTTTTTTTTTTTTGGTACCGGGGATCAAACTCAGGTCCTTGCGCTTGCGCAGCAGGCGGAGAAACCACATTTCTTAACCATAAGTTTAAAATAGTTTTTAGTTTCATCTCTCCCTGAGTTCTTCAGGTGCCATGCTTATGTGTCTGGCCTTGAGATTTATGCGATGATACATTGGTCAATGTCTAACAAACAACTATCTGAGGGAAGAATTTGGAGAGATTGCCAATTTTGTAAATTTTGTAAATATTGTATCACAGCATATTTACAACATTAATGTGAAGTCGCTGAACACAGAATTGGAAGGAGGTGCAGAGTAGCACACCATTATATTAGTATAGGTTATTATATACTATTTCCATCATGCACAGGAGATATAAATCACCTTAAAAATAGTAAAATGTAGAAATTAGAATTTCAATAGTTATCACTTTTGTTTTAGAAATAGCTTTTTAATTGTAAATTTACATAATTTAGTCATTAATAATGGTGGAGTCTATCCCGGTCAATGAATTGATTTGTCTCCTGCGTGAATACTGACAACCTATGGACATCCTCATCTGTAAAATGAAACTACTAATAACATCTGCTTCATAGGGGTTTTGTGATGATTAATGCCAAAGTGTTAGAATTATGCTTGGTATAAGGCAAGCACTACACAAGTGCTACCTGGTATTATTAACAAGTCATAGGCACTATTTTTAGGATTTGGAAGATAATCTGGAAGGCAGCTTTGCTGGCCTAAGGTCTTTGCAACTCTCCAATGATGGCCCAGACAGTAACAGCTATAAATGGATCAGATGCAAAATGTAATTATTGTATTGTTACATATAATAATATTGTATTATTGGGCCGGGGATTTAGCTCAGTGGTTCCGGCGCCTGCCTCGCAAGCGCAAGGTCCCAAGTTCGATCCCTGGTACCAAATAATAATAATAATAATAATAATAATAATAATAGTAATATTGTATTATTAGATATTAGTAAGTCATGTCTAACACTTTCTTTTTCATTAGTACATATTTGCAGCGCGTAGTGTTTACATTCCTTGGGTGGAGTTGGGTCATGTCCACAACACATCTTCATTCCTTTGTTCGACTGCTTCCCTTCCACTTCTTTCCTCCTCCCTCCATTTCTTGACCCCCTTCCCTTTTAAGAAAGATCTGTCTCCATGCTTCCTGTTATCTATCTTTTATGTTACTCTTTATTTATATTTTGGGTTTCTCATATAATAGAAACCATGTGATATTTAAGCTTGCGTACCTGGTTTTTTTCACTGAACATCATGGTCTCAAGGTACATCCATTTTCCTGCAAATGACTCAAATTTCTCTTTTTTATGGAAGGATAGATTTAGTTATTATGAATTGTGCATCTGTGAAGGTGGGCATGCTTGGATGAATGTATTATGTCTTTAACTCTTTGGGAACAATAACTAGAAGGCGAATAGCTGGGTCAACTGGAATTTCTAGCTTTAGTTCTTTGAAGATCTCCATACTGATTTCCACAGTCTTGTACTAGTTTACATTCCCACCCACAGTGTGGAGGGGTCCTTTGCCCCTGCAGCCTTCCAGCATTTGTTATTACTTGACTTTTTGATGATGGCAACTATTTCCGGCCTAAGATAGAATCTCAGTGTTGTTTTAATCTGCATTTCTCTAATGACCAGTGATATTGAACATTTATTTGTATATTTATTGGCCATTTGTACTTCTTCTATGAAGTGTCTATTCATTGCACTTACCCATTAGTAGCTGGATAACCAGGAAATCTGTATAGTTGAAATAAAATATGAACTCTACTAAATGCTAGGCAAGCATTTTACTACTGAGCTACACCCTCAACCTTTAAAAAATATTTTTATTCTGATACAGAGTCTCTCTAAATTGTTCATGCTAGCCTTAAACTTTCGCTCCTTCAACCGCAGCCTCCTTGAGTGGCTGGGATCACAGGAGTGTGCCCCCGGCCCAGCTTCAATTTTTTTTTCCTTTTCTTTTCTCTCCCCTTCTTCTTTCCTTCTTTCCTTTCCTTTTTTTCTTTTTGTGATATTGGGGATTGAACATAGGGCCTTCACAATGAGCTACATTTTCACCCCTTTATGTTTTATGTTTCATTTCTTGTTTTCAAGACACAGTCTAGCTAACTTTCCCAGGTTTGGTTCAAACTTGTGATCTTCCAGCCTCAGCTTTTCAGACTACTGGCATGCAACATCACTAAAACTATATTTTAATAATAAAATTTTACATAAAATAGAGTGGTGGCTAAAAATCAAATTGTTCTACATTTTTGATTTTCACCCCTCCATTATGCTAGTATCAAACAAGAGCAAGAAATAAGGTGTCATTTCCTGGTAATGAAGTCCCTCTGGATTATGAGTCTACCACATAATACCTATATGACCTCTGGGAAGTTATTTAACTTTCCTGCATCCTCTGAGTTTCATCATCTACAGAATGAGGATCATACTAACCTCTCATAGCATTGTTGTGAGAGTGAAATAAGTTAAAGTGTCATGTGCTCAGCTTGTTGCTCAGTGCAAGACACGCTCAAGAAATACTAGCTTTAATTTTATTGCTTATGTGCCTTCTCATCGAGATAGTTACATCCAACAGTTAAGCAACTGTTCAGGTACTAATTCTATCCAGGGAGTGAGAATGGGAGAGAGAACAATAGCATATTTCCTCCTCAGCAAAGTGGGGCTAATGATGCTTTTCCTTCCTCTTCCTCATATTTAATGGTAATACACAAGTATTTTGAGAGGTTCTAGGAAAGAGAAAAGGGAAGAATTGATGTCTGGCACCTTTCTTGACACTGGTATGATACGAAAATTGTGAGCATTTTACCGGGCAGTGTTAGGCATCCCTTGGCAACTGTGTGACATTCCCCATCATTTCTCATCTGTCTTCAAGCCTCCAATCTGGTAGTAAATTGTAGCATATTTAGTTTAAAGGAGATTACCAAAGACCCCTGCAGTTAGGTTCCAGTACTCACCTGCCCAGTATACAATGCAAGCCTGAGGGAAAAAAACATACTAAGAGACAGAACAAAGAGAGAGGAAGTGGGGTACCAGGACAACCAATGTGGGTGCAACCGACACAGTCCCAGGCACTGACTTTTATTGGGAATCAATTGGGGTAAAGGCAAGCTACATGCAGTTTCTATGGAAATTAATGCAAACAAGGCTTACAAAACACAAGACAAAGCATTCTCAAATTAGGAACAGAATAGACAAAATATATGGTTGTAATTAGAACATTGTCCTTCTAGTCAGGCGGTTTTAGATGTGGGTGCAAGTTACTCTGACCTTGGCACATGGGCTTCAGCCACATTCACTTCTATAAACAAGCCAATTGTGAGATTAACTCTTTACAGCCTGCTTTGGGCATAATCAGTATTACGGTCCTCTGAAGGAGATGCTGCTTGCTAAAACACTGAATGAAGATCAGCAGACAGAAAGCAGAAAAATATGAGAAATATAAGAAATGTAAAGAAAATAACTATAATATAACACAGAAATATAATTATATATAATTAATTATATTTATATAATATGTGAATATAATTACAATTAATATAATATAAAGAAAATACAAGAAAAATCAACAGCTTGGGGTTTAATAAGAGCTGGAAGTTGTTCCATCTACATTTAATTTTCTGTAATTTAGTCAGGTCATGTGGCCATTTCATCTAAATAAAATAGGTTCCTAGTTCAAAGACTGAGCTGACAAGCACACTAGGGCTACTTAAGAGGTTCTTCAGTTCCACAGTCAAATTTCTCATTGCCTTTTTTACACAACATACAAGTGGTTGCTTTGAAAAATCCTGAAACCCACTGAAAGACAAACCCAGACAACATTTTCCCTATAAGTAAGCTAGCTACTCTGGGCCACCATGCAACAGGTCTAAATTTCAGCTAAGATCACATTAGATCTGATTTAGTCCTTTGTATATTCTTGGTATTCTCAAAAGAAATCTGTATTCCAGTTCCCATGGAATTGGAATGCTGTGCAAAGGCCATAAAGGCCATTTACTTTTATAATTAAGAACCTCTCTAGAAGAAAAAGTTTAAGGTCATTGAGCGTTCCTTGTCAAACAAGCGAGCTATGACTGAAATAAAAAGTTTGAATCACATATTTTATTTATATCAATAATTTTAATTTAAAGCCAAATTAATTGGCTTCATTTGTTATTTAATTCTACATTTCTTCCCTGGAGTCTCAGATATGTTCTTGGGAGCCACATGGAATAGTTCATTGATTTGTTCTTAAATCAAAATTTCAGACTGTCTTTTGTTAATAAGACGGGTTACAGAGCAAACATGAGAGACATTGGCCCTTGCATTCATGGAGCTTAGAACCCCCCAGTGAAGGACAGTCAGATCACAAAGGTTGACTTTGCTCTGCAGGTCTCTGGATTATAAACTGAGAAGCCTTTGGCTGTGCCTCCTGACAGAATAAGTTGAACATCTTTTCTACATGAGATCCCTTCAAATATTTGAGAAGAGTTGTGTCATACTTCCTGAGTCTTCTACTTTCTATCAATAATCCCAATGTAGTATATAAGACCTAAAACTTAATTTATGTTCCTTTGCCATATTTTGTGTACACCCTTTGCACATATACTCCCAGTGTCAACTTCTCTGTTAATGTGCAGAGGACTAGAAATGAGACGTGTTCCTACCCCAGTGATAAAGAATAATCATCCTTATGTCAGATACCTCACATCTTTTAACATAAACTAAGGACATTAATATTCTAGGCTCATATTGAGCTTGCAATGAACTGTAGATTTGAGTTTGTTCATTCTACCATCTCAGACAGTATCTTCATATCTTCTTTGCTGCTATTATATATTTATGTCTCTTCCCTCACTGAGCTCAGCTCTTTAAATGGCTTATCTGTCTTTGCATCTCTAGTACTAAGCCCAGCTCCTAACACATGGCCCATACTTAGAAGAAACTTTATTTCAGAGGATGAATAAATGAGTCATTCACTCCATTATATTACCCAGGGTACATTAGTCCCAAAGTTACCACAAAAGATATGTGATCCCTTTCAGCTGAATCCATCATCTCTAGTAATTTTCCAAAATGACAAACACAAAAACAGCAAGGAGAGCCACTGCTATGTCTTCTAGGCCTTTTAGAAAACAGGGGTTTTCCCTTTGGTCATATATATGTGAATCTACAAGAAAGGCGATATTGTAGACATTAAGAGAATTCAAAAAGGAAGGCCCCATAGACATTACCATGGTAAAACTGGAACAGTCTATAGTGTTACATTGTTGTAAATCAGCAGATTCAGGGCAAAATTTTTGCCAAGAGAATGAATGTGTGTGTTTAGCATGCGAAGTACTCAGAGTTGAAATAGCTTCTTGAAATTCATAAAGGAAAAATAACAGAAAAAGTAAGAAATCCAAGAGAAAGTTATCTGGGTTCAACTGAGGCACCAGCCTCATCTGCCCAGTGAACCACACTTTGTAAGAATCAATGGGAAGGGCCGGGATGTAGCTCAGTAGTGCAGTGACTGGCAAGCATGAGGTCATGAGTTTGATCCCCTGTGGGAGGTGGGGGATCAATGGGAAGAAACCTGAGCAGCTGGAACTTATTCTCTATGAATTTGTGACATAGTAGGTAGAAAAACTGAAAGACCTCTGGACTGAAAAAAAAAAAAAGAGAGAAAGAAAGAAAAGAACCCCCCCCCCCCGCAACACACACACATTTAATGAAATGTAAGCTTATAGCTATACCAGTTCTGCTACCTTCTGTTTTGGGTAAAAGTAACTCTATCTTTCTGGGGCTCAAAATTCCCATATGTAAGTTAGTGATGTTTATCAAGATTAATAAAAGGAATGATATATGTAAATGTGCTTTACAAAATGGCAAAGTGTGCAAATGTGAGGTATAAACATTTCCTCATTCCAGAAATCTTATCAAAAAAAGGAAATTAAATTTATTGACCTTGCAAAGGCATATGGTTTGTGGCTTCCATGTAGGGGCAGAAAGTGAGGCCTCTGGAAAGGGTGGCAGAGGAAGGTTAAAGCAATGGAGCCTGGAGCCAAATTCACCACAATATTCAGCTCCCTCACACGCTGAAGGGCTCTGAGGAAAAACTGGTGTTTGTAGTTCCAGTTTGGACGCAAGATATTCCAAAAGGCAGGTCGATGGGCTTTTTGGGAAGTGATTGGATCAAGAGGATACTAAACCTCATCAGTGGTTCATCCTCTGAAGAGTTCACAGCTGAATGGGCTATTTGCTATTAGGTGAAGCCTAGTTGGAGGATGTAGGTCACTGGGGGAACCTTGGATCTACATCTTCTCTCCTGCCCTTCTCTCTCTCTCCCTTCCTTTCCCTCTCTCTCTCACTCTCTCCCCCTCCCTCTCCCTCCCTCCCTCCCTCCTTTCCTGTGTGAAGTGAGCCACTTGCTCCATCACATGTTTCCAAGCATGATTTTCTTCTGCTTCACCATGGACCTAGAAGTAATGCAGACAAGTGACCATGGATTAAAATCTCTGAAAACTTGAACCAAACTAAACCTTTCCTCCTTTAAGTTCTTTTATGGGGTATTTTGTAACAGCAAGTGAAAGCTGACTAACACATCTGTTATCCAAGGCCTTCCCTTTTGGCTGGCCTTTGGTGTTCTCCCAGTTCCATGTTGAAGGGGTCTAGACTGGGTCTCTCAAAGATCTTTTAGATGGTCCTGTGGAACATCTTCAGCAGGTCATCAAAGATTCACACCTTGTGAATGAGGGAAGAAAACCAGAGAGATAAGCAGAGAGGCAGCCCTTCCCTACTGACTGGGTACTAGCTTGTGCAAGGTTTGCTCAGCTATAACAAGACATCAATGTGAGAAACCAGTTGCTTGTTTTATGGTCATCTGTTTTCCTGTGGCTGAATACTGTCCTGCATTTTCATATTATTATCTTCATGACATTATAAGGAGAGACAACAACATGTAAGGTGACTCATTCAAATAAAGAGGCAGGTCCTCAGCCATGTGGGTTCAGGAATTTGAAAGGTGGGTTTCAGCTTGGCTGGAGAACCCATTTCCCCTGCAATCTTCCTCTCCTTTATTTCCAAAGAGGTTAGTAGCATTTGAGGACACTTAAGGATAGAAAAGAAAATCTGCCTTTGCCAGGAAGAAACAGCTAGCCCTTTAGAGAAATCTGAGTCATGGACAGTATCTTATAAGCCAATTGGTTCAGCTTGTTTATGAGTCTTTATCTTCTTTGCCACTATATCTCCAGCACCTAGTGCAGTATCTGACATACAGCAGGCTCTCCAAAGAATGTGTGTTGAATATACGAGTGCACCATTTTGTACTATTTATGGTCCCTTGGCCAGAGGTTTAAATAGGCAACATGTCACCTTTCCATGATGTTAACAAATGCCTTAAGTAATCAACTTATAAAGAGAAAAAGGCTATTTTGGCTCACAGTTTCAGAGCCTCCAATCCACATCCATCAACCCCATTGCTTTTGAGCATGTTGCAAGGCACCACCACTTCATGGCAGGGAACACAAGACAGAGCAAAGGTGCTCACCTTGTGGCCAGAACACAAAAGAGAAAGAAAGAGGAATTGACTCCTCTCCAAGGGCACATACCCAATGATCTAAAGCCTCATAATAGGCCCCATCCTGGGTGAAGCTGCCAACACATCAGCCTTCCAGAAATATGTAAGATCCAGACTATCGGAAGCAGCCACGGTTCTCCAGGCTGGCTTCAAGATAGGGGATAGTTACAGAGTGGTTTGTCAGATAACTGGACAGGAGGATCTAGCTTCTGAATTCCACCTTGAGATGACCGTCACAGTTACCTTTAGCTGATTTTAATAAGGTAGGCTTACCCCAACTACCAGTGTACAAAGAGAAACGACCTGCTGTTCTGCTATTGCTCCATTCAGATGGACAGTGCTCAGCAACAGAGAAGCCCGAATGCTCAAAATGAGCCAATAATAAGCCAGGGGAGGGAATTCAGGAATGGGTGGACCTTTCCTTGAAAAGGGGCTGGACTGTAATTAGCATCAGGAACTTAACTCTGAAAACTGTTTTCTTTTTATATGTCTGAGGAGGCTGGGTTTTATTCCTAACCTTTGACTTAATTTCTTTTTTCTTTTTTTCCTTTTTTTTTTTTTTTTTTGGTGCCAGGGATCAAACTCGGGTCCTTGCGCTTGCAAAGCGGGCAGTGGAACCACTGAGTTAATCCCCAGCCTTGACTTAATTTCTTGTTTGAAACTCCCTCAAGCCTTGTTGGCACAAAGGAAGAGAAAAAGCTTTGTCCTGTCCAGTGGTGATGCAGAGAAGGGCTGGGTGAGTCTGGGGGTGGGAGTGGGTGACCACAGACAAGCTGGTTCTGCTCAAGATGAGTGAGCTGAAAAGAGCCTCTCTGCTCCTGGAGCCTCCCTGGGAGGGATGGGGGAGGACAGAACATCCCCGCCCTGTGAGTCACCTCCTATTTCTTGCTGAAGCCTTGGAGATGTGAAGACAGCCGAAGATCCTCAGGAAAGTTCCCTTGGTAAGTGACAAAGGGCTGTAGTGTGGCTGGCAGGCTGTGCCCTTCCACTGCTTCTCACGCTGCGGGGCACTAGCTAGTGCTGGGTACGTTGTGTTAGTGCCTAGCTCAGTCCAGGGCGCTAGGATCTTTGTCTCAGCACTGGGGAGAATACTGACCATGCGCTTAGTAACTGAATCTCAGGAAATTCTAAATGCACTCGGCGGTGTTGGCTCCAGTCCGAGGGTGCCACGGGACCGGCCACCTGGGGAATTGCGCGTTCTGCGATGTTTTCTCAAGAGATGGCGCCACAGTCCTTCGCTGCACCCTGGCTGCCCACCTTCCCCAGCCAGAATACCGCAAAGCCCAGGGACAGAGCTGTCCCCTGCCTGGCGTGGACACCCACGCGCGCTGAACTGTAGAGCGTGCCCGATGACGTCGGTGTCTAGCGATGCCTCTCACTCGGGTCTCCCTGCAACCACACCTGCGCGCCCTCCCAAGGGTTATTTGTTGGGCTGTGGTTGCTTTTGGTGCCTTAGTGGGAACGCCCAGGGTAGAGACTTGGCTGGTGACCTGTGGGAGACGAGAGATGGGCTGAGTTGGAAGCATCTTTGGCCTTGAGAACCCCTAACGAAGCTCTGAGTGGCCACCAAACTCAGTGATTAAGGACTGTCAGGGACTGGAGGGGCCGTTTAGTGGCAGAGCGCTTGCCTAGCAGGCGGGAGGCCCTGGGTTCAATGCCCCAAACCTGAGAGGGGCTGTCTGGCTGTCAGGTCCGAATGCCTTAGGGATTGGGAGTGAGCAGGCCGTTAAATCCTGGGGGAGGTCCGTGGCCTTCTCTCTTTCAGGGAGGCGGCGGCCCTGGGGGCCGGGCGTGCAGCGCCAGTTGGGTTGGGGCGGGTTGCCCAAGGAGGAGCGTTGCGCGAGGCTGCGCGCTTTCTGCAGTGAACTGCAGGGGCTCAGCAGTCTTGGCTTTTGGCTCTGCAGGTCCGTCTGAGGTCAGGGATTCGGTATCCGGCGTTCTGGAGGATTCAACTCGGAGGAAGGTGGTGCGCAACTTGCGCCTGCTCTGAGCGCAGGACGCTGAACCCGGAAGGAGCCGATTCCAAGCGCTGGAGTGAGTTCCCGGAGATCCAGGAGAGGGCGGTGTTCGCCAGTCCCTTCCCGGAGAGCAACCTGCAAATGGGAATGTCGAGGGGGAGGGAGAGCTGCACATGTGGGAATGGAAAAATTTGGACCCCAAGGTCTTCCTCTCGGGGGCTCTGGGAGACCCCAAGGCACGCTGTTACACTCGCTTTCCTAGTGGGACGAGTGTTCGAGGCCAGCTTTCCAGTTTTCGTTCTCCCGTTCTTCCCCGCCAGCACTGACAGCCCTCCTGCGCTCCCCCGGTCCTGGACCCAACCTTTCCCTGAAGGAGAGCAGCGATCTGAAGGACCCCAAAGGCAGAAGCTTCGTTGTGTACAGTTTGTAGTTACCGTTCTCTTCATCCATATCACAGGGACATCATCACATAGTGTTTGGCAAGGGCAAGGCAACGCTGATGTGCGCGGACTGGAGCCTGAACCTGAGAGCTCCCTGTGTAAGATGCACACCTGTAGTCCTTGGTCTGGCCCTGGAGAACGTTCTGGGGAGGGAATGTGTTAGGAGACAATCTAACAAACAAGAGCCCCATTCCAAACCGTTCCCCAAACTACTTTAGGAAAAGTCAGATTAGACGAAATTCGAGGCTCCTAAATCGTTAAGCTCCTCTGATCGGCTCCTAGAGTCTTAAGCCCTGTAGTTTATTGTTTGTCTTTGAAACCATTATCTGCCCCTAAGTGCCTAATTTTTTAATGGGAGTCCTCCAGCATATACCAATACAGGTTGTGTAGCACTCAAACAAGTATGTCCACAGTCAACTACTGTCAACCCCCCCACACAATGTGCTTTATTTTATTAAAGAAGCCCAGTAAGATTTCCAATCTAAGAAATCTTATTGCACATTCTTGAAAATTCAGTAAATAAATAATTTTCGTGGAATATGTACATTGCCAATCTGTTGGAGGAGACCAGACCTGAGGACTTTTCAACCTTCAATAAAAAAGAAGAGGACTTTACAGCTGGGGTGAAAAAGGGCTCATGAGCTGAGCCAATAGGGCAGCATGGCTTTACTATGTGCGGAAGCATTCAGACACATGGCGGCCCTTTCACAATAAAACTTTATTGATGATCGTTTGAAAGTTATGGCAACTCCAAGGTTATAAAACTTGTCATAAAATACCAAGCAGTCATTAGTTTACCTGACCTCATTTCAATATAAAGTTCCACAAAACATTTTATTTTGTTCCTTTCTATAAGTGGAGAAAAGTAGTTAAACACAGCAGCCTATTACTGAGGACCCAAGATCTGCAATTTGACATTTTGACCTTCATATCTGCAAATAAACAGTGATATTCACATTCTATTTTTGTGTAAATATGATCACAAAAATGAAAATAATAATAATTGTCCATTTCTGGATCATAACCTAAGTTGGATGTAGAGTTGTTCTTCATTGGAAAATCTGTGATTTACCTCTAAGAGTTGTTACAGAGTGTTGTTTTGTTCCCTGAGCAAGGCATTAGAAATCGAAAAAGCAAATGACCACACACTATCTGTCATGTGACCTGAAGACAAATATTCATTTGGTATTTAGAAGTATTGAGAGGTCAGATGAATAATCATAATAATCAACAACCTCCCACTTCCCAATCATGAATTTAAAGGAAGGCAGCTACCCTAGAAAGATTGGCACTTAGAACTATACTGCAGAAAAGAACCTACACTGACATTCCAAGAAATCTGCAGGAGGTTAAGTATTCCAGACTCTAATGTCAAAACCATCATTGTTTATGGTACAGCTAGCTCACTGTACGTGTGGACTTAAGCCATGGATCAGAGGACCAGCCACAGAACACTGATAACAGAATACCTTTTCATCTCCCAAGATCCACTTTTGATTGGCTGAAGCCCATATTCCCTGAATGCTGTATAACTAGATCAATCTACCTGCTTTTAGGGCAAAGGGATTTGTGAGCAAGTACAGATGGCAAGGCTGACCTTGTGTTAGCTGCATGCTAATTTCTCCCAAACATGTAAAGGTCTGGATATACTTTTCATGGATTGTTTAAAAATATAAGCTCCAAGATAGATCCAGGCATATATGCATTTATGGTGGTTTAGGAATCTAAATGAAGAAAGCTAACTGCTTTATGACCTCACTGGAACTCACCGTGGTAATGTTATGCTTAGTTTCCTGGTATGCCTTAAAATATTTCAGGGATTTCATGGAATTTTAACTAGAAAAGAACATTTAAAAATCAAAATCTCATGTAAAATGCTGCTTTATTCTATGGGGTATGTAGGTGTGTGAATGTGTGTATGTTTATTAGAGAGAAAGGTAGCATCTCAGAAAAAGAGCTAGAGAGGAGTTAAGAGAAAAGATAGATAACTTACTAGGAAAGAAAGTCTTTCTGGTATCCACATCTTCCCCTGGTTGGTGGGTACAGATTGCAGTCATTTGAGTTAACATTTTACACTTCCAAGTTCTTAGCCACAAGAGATACCATGCATCAAAAGAAAGACTGTGTTTCCCTCAAGCTAGTACTGACTTTCACAAAGGACAAGGAAAAAGCCTGTGGCCCTACAAAGCAGCCTTTAGGCTGAATGCAGTACCTTTATCAGACTAAAGAAGCAAATAAGGGGTCTAAACTCAGTCATTTGAGCTTGGGTCATTTCTGAAAAGCTCATGCAGTGGGTTAACTTCAGAGATAAGTTGGCAAATTGACCTTATAGAGTACATTAAATGAATTTATTATGATACAAATGCATTTAATACATTTTATAGGATTAACAGGAGTGAATTTAATTTATTATATCTATATTCCTTGGCTATTAATCTCAGCATCCATTTTGCTTTTTCTAGATGCCTGGATGAATTGATGTATAGGAGAAATAGGTTTACATTTTAATCTGTGACAAAAGTATCTTCTTCATCCCCCTTCATCATCCTTTTCAGAGTAACTTTTCTTCACCTGAGAAATGCTATTCAGACTCATTGTATTGACTTTCATTATTGTCACATTAATGGATTGTGAATGATCTCTGTTTAGCTCTAGCTAAGCTTTATATTTACAGGCAGGCTTGGTTACCAAAAAGGCATTCATTTAGATTCATTTTTCTCAACTGTCCTTTTACTACATTTGGGAGAAGGTGTAAATAATACCTAAATAATTTCTCAAATGGTTTTCATACCAAAATAAATAGTAAAGAAAGCACATCATGTACACACTTTTCTATATTCTGGTCAGAGACATTAGAAAATGTTCATGAAACACTGTACTTCAATTTTCATGCATATTTGCTTTCCTGGGTGATCTGGTTAATGAAGGTTTAACTATCTGATGAGAAATATGTCTTCAGAAGACCTTACAAATTTACTTGTTTGAAGAGTTTTGGACAGCTGAGTGATAGAGTTATGAAATCTCAAATTATGCCTTGAGTTCTGATGACATAGACTGCATAACTTTGCCTCATCCTTTTTATTGACACAAGAAACTTTCCCATAAGAGGGAAAAAGTGCGGCTTTTATGTAGTGTCATCCAAGTGTATGTTATTCATTCCTTCTACAGAATTTAATGTATATTTTACCCCAAGGGTATATTTTCCTCAATGAGACTAATTTGCTCTAATGGGAATAATGATGTCTCCTATGCACCTAATACCTTTATCCCCCAAACCCTCATGTGCCTACACAGTTCCATGATGAAACATATGATCATGTGCACTTTATGGCCAGAAGCCATGGCTCATTTTACATACAACCCTACAAGTTAACCCTCTGTTTTCTCTCTCTCTCTCTCTCTCTCTCTCTCTTTCTTTGTCTCTGTCTAGGAGAAACAGCAAGTGTTAAGATAACTTTATTTCACAGCTAAAATATTATAGACAAGTCTGAGTCCAAAGGAAAACTGATGTACTTTTTAGCTACTCTTTAATTTAAAGAGGAAATTGAGGAGAGGTTTGAGGAAATGATAACTGATAGATACCTTAGCTATATCTGAATTTCCAACACAGAACTTAAATGACATATTTTTACACTATATTCTTTCCTCTTGGGAAAACTATGGGTGTGCACACATGTACAGTTCTAAAACTAAAACTGAGGAAACTATACTTACTCATATTGATTACAATTTGAGGACTTCATTTTGTGTCAGACTTAAAGAAATGAATAGAATTGATTATGAATGATAAAACTTCGGATTTAATACTGTATCTGAAAGATCAGTGATCTGTATAAACATTCTCAGCAGGTCTCCATCTGTTTGGAGTTGGCTTTCTGTTAGCTATCAGTTAATTTACTTTCTTTAATCTCATTTACCACTACATGCAGTGCAGTGCATTCATTTTTAGCAAGCAACAGCTGAAATCTACTGGCATGAAACATTTAGATTGCAAAAGGAAAATTAACCCAGTGTAGCAGTCTAAATTTTCCCTTTAAATACAGCACTAGCAGTGGCATTGCCTGGTTGCTGGATTGGCCTGGCCAGTGAGGGTTGTAAATGTACCATGCATTAAACAGCCCAGGAAGCCAGGGTGATTTAACCTGACTAGAAGAATTTGGACTTTTCTGTTTCTTGATTTTCTGGGGCTTAAATTTTTAGCCTTAAACTGGCATTATGAAGGGTATTATTTTTTACATTGAGTAGCAGGGGTCATTATTTTTCCCCCATACTAAAACGGGTGTCTCTAAGAACAGAACCATGTGTCAGGGCAGAAGGCAATCCCAAAGGAATTGCATAGAAATAGCAATAGCTTCGGCAATAAAAACTGCTAAGGGAATTTGTGTTGTCAGCTTGCCAGGCCATCAGATTCACACCTCTAGTCCTGCAAGAAGGTGCTGGGAGCAGGGAGGGGGGTTTAAAGGGCCCCCAGTGGCTATGACCTTGGCTTTCTGACCTTCTAAGTAGCAGTCAGCCACTGGTCCTGGGCTGGTGTCTAGATCCTTCGGGAAATGGAAGCCGCCTTCTTCCCCCCAATTCTCTGTATCTACCTAAGGAGTCTGTCAGGAATGGCAGCACTGGTACAGAGCATCGTACACAAGACACTAGCCCAGCATTTCTGGTGCTAATCTCTAGTTGTTGCAATTCCTCTTCTTCTCGTGCAAGAATTAAATTTACAGGCTGGATATGGCCCAACAACAGAACATTTTAATATGTAAAAACTTGTAACACGAAGCTGTGGGAATTGAAATAAAACATAAGAGGTTGTTATATTGTTTAAAAATCCTTCTTTACTTTTCTAAATTTTCCGAGACATTTCTTTCTCAATTTTGTCTACTACACTCATGCTTCCCAATTATACTGATTTTTCTTAAATAAAGTACCAGGTAAGATGTGTATTTGAAGATCTCTGTACACATTGTAAACCATGTAAGTTGTTTTCAGATGTCTAAATTCCTTCATTGTTTAAACTCTTTAAAATTATGTTTTCATGTTGAAAAAGACACACATTTAGTGAACAAACCCACAATTTGCCGCTTTTTCTGCAAAAAAAGAATTTGAGCTAATTCATATTAATCATAAAATGTTTCACTGATGGCAAAAGTGAATCATAGAAAGGCAGCAGTATCTCTCTGAAAAATAATTTCTTTTTGTACCTGGTGAGGAAATTCGTTCACTCTGCAAGAATAGTACTGTACTTTATCCCTCTTAGCTTACAGAACAGACGCTGCTGAGAGGTTCTATTTATTTCATTGTTACATCTCTGTCTCTTAATCTGCAGTGTACCCACTGAAAACCACATTGTTGGATTCTTCAACAAGTTTCCCAGAACTGCCTCCAGTCATTCGGGTGGAGAGGTTATACTGTCTCCTGCTGGCTCAGACACGAAACTTTCCACTGCAGGGTAGGTAGGAGGCCACCTCTTTCGCTGCTGGTGGTGGGGAGGATAGAGTTTTACAGAGGCAGGACGCTGTGCTGGCAGAAAGACTTAGAGAGGGTACTCTGGGCCCTTCTCAAACGGGCCTCTTGGGGCCAACTACCTTCTGGCACAGGGCCTCCCTGAGCCTGCCCAGGCTCCAAGAGGGGCAAGGGGCCGAGCCCAGCCACGAAGATGACCTAGAGCTTAGGACCTGGCTTGGGACGTTGCCCCGCTGTAGCCTAAAGGCTCCTGCGGGCCTGCAGAGCTCTGGGGATCCTGGCCAAGGTGCAGGCGGCGAGATCCTCCTCTGGATCAGTTTCTCTGAACCTTGATAACACCACCTTGTGGTTTCGCAGTCCAGGTCTTCAGGCTGGATGGACCAGGAATGATCCTACCAAACAAGGGTCTGGAGGACGAGAGAACGAATTCCCCGTGGGCCACAGCTAAAGCAAGTTTCCCATGCCAGTAAAGGTGACCCCCGCCCTTAACCATCCCGAGGCTTTCTCCACTTTTGGCTCCCACCTCTTCCAAGGTGCGCTAAAATCTCTTTATTATTTTGCTTTTTAAAAAACTGAAATAATTCATTTCTCTGCTGTATCTAGGAAAGTGAACAGAGAAAGGAGTTGGAAAGGACTCCACAATGCGCCGCAAACGAAGGAAAACGCAAAGGTAGCCGGACTCTGCGTAGTGAGCGCTGCAAACTCTACCACGTGCTCTTCCGAGCCACTCGGGCCCAGAGAGCTGTGTTCATCATGGGTTCTAATTTTACTGCATCTTGGCACCTCCTGGTTTTGTTCCCACTATAGTGGTGTTAAAAAGAAACACACAGCCATTCTCCGGAAGGAAGGAATCCCCAGAAAAAGAGATGTAAGCTCCCCTCCCCGCGTGCTAGGGCTGAGGTGCTTAGCGCGCACCCCAAGCCTCGTGGGCTTCTCCAGACAGCCGGGAAACACATCTTCCCTAAGGGCTAATCCTGCCTCGCTGCCGGACTGGGCGCTCCTTCCCGTGAGAGGCTCAGTGCGCCAAGGTCGCAGCGCCTGACACTGTAGCGTAACCGGGTCAGGAGAGGGTGCGCGGCGCCTAAGAAGCCTGATCCTAGTTAGGCGCCCTCTCTGCCTCAAGCCGCGACGTTCCCGCTCGGAATTTAAGCCCTTAGTGAGGAGGCCTGGGGTTCAGGTTCTCTGAAAGGACACTGGGAATGGGCTTAGACGGGTTTCTGTTTTCTAAAATGTGGAGAGGGGTAGGGGAGTTTCCACTCTGAGGGTCGTGTGGGCTTCTAATTGGTCTTTGGTGTGTTATCAGTCGCAGGATGAGAACGATAGTAATACTCTTTTGCAAAGTTATGTGACTTGGGAGCTGTCCGTAAACGGTGGAAAGAGCTGGAGAAGAATGGAGCCATCCTTCTCTCTCCTCGCTGCAGAGGCTCGTCGCAGTCTCCAGCTCTGCCGCCCGAGTGGGGTCAGCTCAAAATCAGTGACCCTGAGCAGCCCTGGGGGCCGCCAGAGATCCAGCCCAGTAGGGAATGGAAGGTGGGTACCTGCTGGAAATCACGAAAAGGCTCGTGTTCACGTTTGCCTTGGAGCATGGTGGAGAATGGTCGGGCATTTGGAACCTAGTGTAGAGTCGTGAGTGCAGAGGGGACTAAAGCGGGAAACCAAAACTTCCCGGCTACCTCAGGTCGGCGCCTTTTCACATGTGGCTCCCACTCTTGAGGAGGGCGGTCTAATTCGACGCCTGTAGGTGGCGCCGTGACGAGGTGCCGCGGCCAGAAGTCTGGCTGCAGACTCAGGGTTTCGGGACGTTTTTCTGTGTGACTCCCACTTTGACCCTCTGTTCCCAGCCCGTCCCCCCACGGGGCAATAGCAAGGACAGTGCAGCGCTAGTCCTCACTGTCGTGGTCAGAGCAGGACTGGTAGGGCTGTGAAGTGAACCCATAAAGAAGGGGTAGGCCGAATATATGCGTCTCCGCCTTTCGGCTCCCGGAGACCCTGACGCAGAGCCCACTGTGTAGGTGAGACAAGGGCTGCACAGGGTCAAGGGCGAGTCTCGGGGCCATCCTGTCACCTGTAGTGGAAGGCGCTGCACAGTGAATAAGTCCCGGGTTTCTGCATCACAGAAAACCGGAAGAACTCTAGCGCCTGTCGTGATATCGCAGGCCCATGGGTTGATTCAGGCTTTTCAGTTGCCATAATTAGTTCTAATAAGAGTTGTCCCTTCCGTGAGTAGTTTAGGCCTAGCCAAAGCTCAGGCCCAGTTAACCGCTTTCGGATCTTAACCAGAAAACAGCGGGCCTCTTGGAGGCTGCTGGCCACCTGGATTTCTCCATAAAGCTGCATTCGGCAGAAGCTGGACCACAGCGCACCCCTCCCTCGCACGCACGCCTGGGGCTGCACAAGTGCTGGAGTCCAGAGATCTGGTCTGCGTCTATCTTTTCCAGACAGCCCTTAGGCCAATCGGGTCTTCCCTTGGAGGCAGCCCCAGTGCCCTCGAGCAGACTCTTGGAGGGCAGGGTGTCCTGCAGCTGTTTTTCCCACACCCAGCTGCAACTCTCCTGAGCGCTGCAGCACAAGGCAGCCCGGTAACCAAGCTGTGGGCCCGCTTTGGAAGCTGCAACCTTGGAGAGCCGAGCTGGCTCGGAGGGTCAGCTCCGTCTCCTCGCAGGACCCCTCCCACTTCTGTCCCCCAGTCGGAATCTGATTCTTGCACTTACCGTGTCGCCGCCACGAGTTTTGCCCCTCGCACAAAAATATGTTCTCTTTCATTTGCGCATTTAATAAACAAACAGCCATATCACATGAGGTTCCGCGCCGTTCTTCTGAAAGCAATTCCACTGTTGAAAACTGAAAAATGGGTGTAATTTGCGTTCAGAAAGTGATGTTAGGGTCACGGCAATTTCTCGGGCGATTATTTATTTTTACTTTACAGTCTTTAGGGAAGATTTGCTTATATACTCGGAAACCTTCCAATGCAGAGAATACCAGCATCGCTCGCCTTCAACTCGGGCGGGGGAGGGAGGAGGTGGAGAACAATTACTGAGTGACGCTAATATGGGGAAACTGAAAAGAAATGTCGATTGTTTTTATTGTAATAGAAGGAGTGAGCAAATAGAAAAACCAACCCAGGGTGATCAGAAACAGGCAGACGGAGAATTCAAAGCGGGTTTCAGGCCACCACAGGCCCCTCCCCTGCCCTGGGCAGGAGAAAGCGGGCGATGAGCGCTCGCGGTCCGCGGGGCAGATCCCAAAGCCCGCCGCGCTCGGGACTGGCAGCTCTGGGCCCCCGCGAGCCGGGAGGAATTTCCGCGCTCTGATCCACGGGTCTGCTGCCACCGAGCTACTTCGCGGGCCCGGGGAAAGGCTCTAGAATCGCGAGGCTTGTTGGTGAAAAGACTGAGGCTGCGAGGTGACTCTGAGCATCTTTCGGCTGCGCCTGGTCCCTGTGCCTTCTCCTTGGGCCGGTGCGTCTGCAACCACACCGAGTGCCTGCAGGCAGGTCAGTGTATGCGCGTCCCCGCGATTCCCGCGCCCCTTGCCGGCCTGGCCAGGGCCGAGGACTCAGGTGGGCTGTCTCCTTCCCCAGCTCCCCGTGGTGGTTTGCTTTAGCCTCTGTCCTTGCCTGGGGCTTCCGGAGCTGCTCAGCTGGGCAAGCAGTCCAGGGTAGACACGTCCTGGCCTTGGACGTGGGGTGCGCTTCTGGCTGCCACTTGCCTCCACGATTGACCGGAGGCACCGTGGGCGGAGGAGCCACCGTTGACCCCGCTAGAGCCCAGGTCTGGAGACGCCGGGCCTCCACACAGCCCACTCACCCTACAGAGGCATTCCTCCGGGGGGAAAAGTGTCGGTTTTCCCTTTGCCTACCATTTGCCCTTGATTGATTGGAAAAAGTCACTGTACACTGAAAATCGCTGTCCTGGAACTCGGTGTCTGGCTGCTTCCTGCGCTTCCAGCAGTGGTGGTGGTGGTGGTGGGGAGAGCAGGCAAGTCTCTGGGCCTTGCGCAGGGTCCCATCTGGCCCCGGCAGGGGAGCAAGATGGAGGAATCGCCTCCTAAATCTGCTCATCACAACTGCGACTGAGAACAGGACATACACACCTTCCCCTCGCATCCGCGGTCTTCACTGACCTGCACGCACGCCTCGAGAGACCAGCTGGGGACCAGGCAGGTCTCCCCCTGTCCAGCGCGTTCTGCAGCCCTGGGCTCCTCCCTCGGTAGCCCTGGGGGATCCTCGGCCGGGCCACTGAGGGCGGCCTTGGAAGGAGCGAGATTCCAGTACCTTTTCTGCATTTCTCCGCAGACCCCGTTAGTTCCGGGAGGGGCGCGCCACAGGTGACGGCCCCGTGACACTGGGACCGCTGACAGATTTATGGGAACTTTACAGCATCTGGTCTGGATGAGCCGGGGCCGGGCGGAGTCCATCGGAGGAGAAGCGCTGAGGGTTAAAGCTCCCCCAGCCTTACCGGTGTCCGACCAGTGCCAAGTGTGTGGATTCTTCCACCCGCTATAGCCTCCTCCCTCACCCTCTGTGGCCCAGCCGGCTTCCAGTCTCCCACTGAGTAAATATTTACCCAGAGAAGGGGTCGCCCCTGTAGGAGGCCCTGATAGCGCTTAGGGAAATGCTTTCCGCTTCTCCCTGGCCTGAGCCAGCTGTAGGCCTTACTGGTAGTGTTTTGATTTTGGTCTTAAATTTCTCCTTTCAGTTGAAATTCTTCCGATCCCTGTGTGATCTGGATCTAGACGGGGCAGTAACCGAGGGTGCTGACCCCTTGTAACTTTTGTTCTGTCTCAAGTCTTGCACCCTTGTCCCACTGGGGCTCATTGGACCTTACTCTGTCTCTCAGTCTCTGTTTCCACCCCACCCCTTTTCCATCCCTCAGATCTGTGGTCCCTGGCTCACACTCAGGAGTCACTGTCTGCCTCACCACTACACTCAGTGTGCAGCCGGGACGCTCAGTACTAGCCTTTCCCGCTGAGATTCCCGCCGTCCCGTCCTCCACTGATTCTGTTATTTCGGCTTCTGTTGTTGCCAGAGCGTGGGCTTCCGCTGCCTCAGATGCTTAATGGCCCAGAATGCCGAAGACCGATTCTTTTCGAGCTCTGGAGAATGCACCCGCGACCGCTAGTTTGAGGCGGTACTGCCGGACCCCACAATGATGGAATCTACACCCGGTGGGATGCTGCCCGAGCTTGCCTGGGGAGGTTAAGGCCCCGCGCGGTCACAGCCAAGTCTGGCAGGTGGAAGGGGAGAGATGGCAACGGACCTGCACGAGAGCGAGAGAGATGTGTGGCAGCTGAAGGAGTAGGAGGCAACAAAAGGATGCCGGGTGCTAGCCTGAGCGCTAACCTCACAGGTTCTGGAGCACTCCTGGCTGGTGGTATTAGATCTTCCAAGGGAGCTGGCTCTTGCCAACTCTTAGGCTGAATGACCTTGTACTGTACCCGCGCAGCAGTCGTCCCAAAGAGTGCCAACAGCTCACTGGGGCAAACAGCTCAGAGGTCTTCAGGGGGAGGAAGGGTTCCTGATCAAGTTGCAAAGTATGTTCACTCTTTTGCGCAAGCCTCAGGTGAAGTCCTAAGCTCCCCTCAGATATCACAAAGGCTCAATTAAGTTATGCTTTCTAACCTTAAGAAGGAACTACTGCTTCTAAAGTCTTGGATTCCTGAAGGCCCTTTCTCACTGGAAAGCGCTAGGCAGTGCCATACAACAGGTTGTGAAGGTCAAACCAGGGCAAAATTGCTTTTGACTCAAACTTCGAGAATATCTTAGACATTTGAAACCAACCCACCAAGAAACACCAAAAGGGATAAATTTAAGCATTTCGAGTTGTGAAACTTTTTACAAGATCTCGATAGTAAAGAATCAAAGGGAACTGCATCGAAAACATACTTCATAATCTAAATTTGAATTCAGACTGCATCTCTGCTATAGAAGCATGGGAAACTAAATAGCAATGTCCATTTCAAGAAGTACAACTGATCATGAGTTTTTCCTGTGTCCTTATCATTTTCTGGGCAGTGATCTGGGCCCATTTGGCTTCTCTGAATGTAGACCTGAGCCATGCGCATTCCTCAGGACTGAGGGAAGATAAGCCCCAATCCCGAGCCAGCAAGAAGGAGCAAGTAGCAGTGTCACCATTCTCCCTCAGAAGTACTACAAGCTCCCAAATTCATTAAAAACCTTCCGTATCTTGTTCATTATTTTGTTCACATTCTCCACAGTCCTTACTTCACTTATAAATAAATTTTGCCACCCAAGGCATACTGTCCACTATAGATTAGACTTACAGAGAACGAAAATGAAAATTCAGAAGTAGGCAGAACCCCAGGGCCTCTGGTAGCTACACAGAAATCTCAAGAATTACATATATGTGCCGCCTTGGTGTCCACCTCCTTGAGACCAAATCTTTTTCATATTTAAACAAAACCCCTTTGCGATGGCTCACTGGTGTGGAGAACCCCAGCAAAGTCTAGCAGCAAGGACCCATAATTCGGCATGGTGGCCGAGTGTCGCAGAGGGCTGGCTGGGCAGAGAGCGCCTCACGCACTGTCAGTCGGTCGACAGGGGGGTTTGCGCAATTTCAGCCCCCCGATGCCTAGGTTTCCCCGCACTGGATGCGGACCTTGCCTGGACCTCGCGTAGCCAGGGATTGGTCCTGCGCTCCAAGACCGCCCACTGGCGGTCCGCGCGAAGCCGGCCACAGAATAGACCTCCGTGGGTCTCGGTAGGGACGCCCTTGGCCTTAACATCTCTGTCTTTGCCTCTCCTCAACCTCCTGGTTTCTCCGACTGTCCCACCTCCCCACACCTGCGCACTCGTCACCTGTAGTAGACTGAAAAGTGGAATCAGTGGGTAACAGAGGTCCCCTCCTGACGCCTCCCGAAGGCCCACAGGGCAGGTTATGATTCTAAGATACCCCCACCTGTGTAACCGGTGGCGCCCTCCTCCCACTCAGAATCGTAGCTTCATTTCTTAGAGGTCCATCGTTCCCCCAAAAGAGGTCTCCCTCTGTCCCTATCCCCTTCGAGCCACTCATATTCCGGTCAAACGCTTTCATTTGCTCATTCAGCATTTTTACCAGACTAATTTTGTTATTTGTGACGGCTCTGGGAAGATGTCAAACACCCATTTTCTTTGTATTTAGTCACCCAGGTGCGGAGCCAGCCTGAAGAAGACAGCGGAAGGAGTTTCCCGGACTGCGCTGTCGCTCACCGGCTCCCACCAATCACCATGCAGTTTTCCCTCGAGCCCGCCTCTTTGGGGGTGTGTCCCCAGTGAGTGATAGACGGAGCCGCCCGGCCCTGCTCAGCCCAGCCCACGTTGCTGCTGAGATTGAAATGCAGAACTCAAGCCTCTTTCATCGGGGCACAGACTTCCTTTTACTCCTTCCTTTTGCACTCGTGCCGCCTCCTCCCGGGAAGAAGCTGAGACGCCAGCAGCCCGGAGCAGCGACAAGCCGGGCCACTGAGGCCGGGAGAAAACCTTCTTTCTGGGAGTGCGGAACTGGAGCCGGGTTGGTGTACTGCTCGGAGCAATGGGTGAGTGGCGACGGGGCCCGCTGTCAGAGCCGAGAAGGGAGGGAGGGCGCGGGCGGGCCGGCGAGGGAGGGAGGGAGCGCACACGGCCCCGCGTACTGAGTTTGCTCTCGTTCCTACAAGTTGTAGGAGCAGGCTAAGGGGCAGCGGCGCGCAGCAGTTCAATCTGAACTCTGGCTACTGGGTTGCTGTTGATGCCGTTTTCTGATTTTGAGCAAAGGAAGCTGTGGCATCAGCGAGCCCCGCAGTTGCAGGGGCGATCTCAATTTTGTTTCACACACGCAAGCAAACAAAACAGAAAAGCCCTGAGTCTGAGTGTGCGCGCCTCGGGGGTCAGCGACGGAGATGAGGTGGTGGTGGAGAGGAGAGGCCCTAGGGCTTCAGCGCCGGGCAGGCGAGGCGGGGCGCGTTCCGGCGTCCAGACCGACTTCCTCGCCTGCTGCGGAGAATCCTGAAAGTCGGAGCGGGCTGGCTGGCGTCTCACCACTGTACTCGTTCGTAGCGGCTGCCCCCACCGCAGGAATGAGGAAGGGGGTCCGACCCGACCGCAACTTCCTTTGGGCCTTTCGGCAAAGTTCAGGACCTTAGGGTTTGGGGACAGCCCCAGTCGTTAGTCAGGGGCGGGTTCGTTAGCCCGGCCCTGGGACGCAGACAGAGGCCAAGTGGCAGGCAGCTGTCCCAAGCCGCGGGTGCGCGTCCCCGCGCACTGTGTGTTCCTTTTGCAGAGCCAGCCTTCGGGGAGGTGAACCAGCTGGGAGGAGTGTTCGTGAACGGAAGGCCGCTGCCCAACGCCATCCGGCTTCGCATCGTGGAACTGGCCCAACTGGGCATCCGACCGTGTGACATCAGCCGCCAGCTCCGGGTCTCGCACGGCTGCGTCAGCAAGATCTTGGCGCGCTACAACGAGACAGGCTCGATCTTGCCAGGAGCCATTGGGGGCAGCAAGCCCCGGGTCACCACCCCCACTGTGGTGAAGCACATCCGGACCTACAAGCAGAGGGACCCGGGCATCTTCGCCTGGGAGATCCGCGACCGCCTGCTGGCCGACGGCGTGTGTGACAAGTACAACGTGCCCTCGGTGAGTTCCATCAGTCGCATTCTGCGCAACAAGATCGGCAACTTGGCCCAGCAAAGCCACTACGATTCGTACAAGCAGCACCAGCCGGCGCCACAGCCTGCGCTCCCCTACAACCACATCTACTCGTATCCTAGTCCCATCACGGCGGCGGCGGCCAAGGTGCCCACGCCTCCCGGGGTGCCCGCCATCCCTGGTTCGGTGGCCATGCCGCGCACCTGGCCTTCCTCGCACTCTGTCACCGACATCCTAGGCATCCGTTCCATCACCGACCAAGGTAAGGGTCCGAGACCCGGCGTGAAGATGTGCAGACTCCCGCCGGATTCCCATTGTCTGCGGCCTCCCGGCCCGCGTTGAGGCCACCACCTGAGGCTTTTTGCTTTGGAGTCCTAAGGAGTCTTCCCAGGGGGTGTCCTGATCTCATTAACTTGGAACTCTTGCCCCCAGTTTCCTTGCCACACACAGTCTCTCCTGCCTCATCTCAAACTACCAGACCCATAACATCCCCCATCCCCAACACATGGTTCGCATTTTCCACCCTCCCCCGCCTCTCACGGCGCGGCAGCCTCGGCCTGGCTTGCTCACAGCAGCGACTGCCCGGACGACTAGGGGCGCAGCCCGGGAGGGCCCAGCCGGCCTGGGGCTGTGGGCAGCTTGCTCGCGATCAGATGCTGGAGTCAGGAGTGCCATACGATGTGGAAATTGTAGTATTCTCGGATTTTGGCAATCAGGCCAAATTTGCTCAGGCAGGAAGTTCAAATGTCACCTAATTGGTTTCATTCTTATGCCTCACTTCATTTTCCTCGGAAACCCAGGTCCCGGTTACTAGTAACTTGCTTGTAGTTCACCCCCACCCCTACCTGTCTTCTCCCTTCCTTCCTTCCTTCCTTCCTTCCTTCCTTCCTTCCTTCCTTCCTCCTTCCTTCCTTCCCTCCACCTCCTCCTCTCTCTCTGTCCACTTTGAACAAACATCCCTGCCACAGGGATGACCGAGACCAAATGCAGGGTAAAGATTCCAAGCAGTCCTTTTTACTGTTCTCGCCTATTTTCCCCCTGAGCCTGCCACTTTCCCTTAGGGTCCTCTTGCTCCCTGGCAATGCAAGTGGATGTGTATCTAGTCCTTGAATTAAAAAAAAAAATTTTACCACCCTCCCCACCTGGGTCCTTTCCTTTCTTACCCTGACTTTGCCACTTCCTGAGCATCTTTCCTGCGACATCAGAAGGATGCCCAGAGCCCTCTAGCCCAGTCTGGCTTCTGCAGGAGACCTGAGTTTGTTTTCTTTTATTGCGCTGTTAAAAAATAAAAAGGTATTAACTTCTTTTCTTGGTAGGGTGAAAAGAATCAAAGTACTCTAGACACAGAGATCTTAATTTCTCAGTGCAAAGTTAAAAACTGGAGGGGAAAAATAGACAAAGGGCAAATGGTTCCTTCAATTATTTCCTGCTTTTTGGAGTTGCCACCACACTGGCACAATTATGTTTTTAAGTAATTAAAGCAGAGCGTTGACTTCTCATATTCTTGTTTTCTGCCCGTGAATTTGCAAGAGCCCGGTTTTGTCTTATTTGGAGCTTGTTGGAGCTTTGGTTGGAGAGAGTTTGCTCTTGATTTATAGGATAAACTGACCTTACTGACATTTAAAGGAAGCCCCTGTTCTTGGGAAAGTGTGAGATCAGCAGAAATGGGGCTCACAGGGGGATCTCAATTTCTTAAGATAACTTTAGGCTTGTGCCCACCGATTGCCTTTTGTCTGGGAAGGCAAAGAAAGTGAGGCAGTTCTGGACCAAAACAGTTTCCTGGTGTAAACATAGGAGCACAGTTGATTTGGGGGAGGGAGTATGCTTAAAAAAGGCTGACAGGGATGAAAAGTTTTCCTTAAGGATCCTACAATCAGACCAAGTGTCAGTTGGGAAAGCATTGTATTATGGAGAAGAGCAACCCTCCACTGTAGCTATTGTTGATGATTCTGGGTGCTAGCGCTAAACATCTTGATTTCTGACAAATCTGTGAATATAAAACACTGATTTGTACAAAATGAACATCCCTTCTAGACCCTTTATCAGATGGAAGTTTTAAAATCAAGTCATGGTGTTTTGTCAAAACACCATGACTTCTTCTGCCCATAGGACCTAGAGACAATAATATATTTCTTCTAGTCTTCAAATATTTCCTTTTTATAATTACACTTGGTCACTTAAAAGAAGCCAGCAATTTGATATACACAACCCTAGGTGTCGTGGTAATCATCCTATACAGTACTGTTCTATGTAATTTTCCTTACATCTCCATCAAGAACAGGAAAGGTAACTTCTACTCCTTTTCTTAACATTTAATTCTACTTTCATTTTCTTAACATTTTATTTAATTTTCTCCTTCTTAGGCTTAAAAAAACCTTTTTCATATGACCTGCCATTGACACTCATGGAATTTACAAAGATTTTCTTTTTAGTCACATACACATAGCCTCACTTATTTAATGTGTAGAGGCAGAGCATGCAAGGTAGACCCAGGCACACATAAAGAGGAAATTCATACATGTATATTTTGCATGTGTACTGTGTGCATCATTTAGTTCTTTGTTTGCAAAGGACTTTGAGGTCTTTTGTTCCATCTGTTGACCTAAGTGCCAGATCCCCACAGTGCAGTGAGCACTTTTCTGGATGTCTGTGAGCACCAGCCAAGGCACCCTTAGGTCCTGACACTACATTTTCAGCCTGCTCCAGTCCCAGATATTTGTCACCCTCCCTGCAGTCAGCCCAGAGTTGAGATCAGGGGAGTGGAGAACAGGACATCCAACCTCATGGGTTCTTTCTTTGATTTGGGAAAATTATCAGGTTTCTTCCACTCATTTCCCTGGGAGACCAAAGCAGGGAGAAGGGAAATAAAGTTCATTGAAAAAGAAAAGCCCCACCTTATTCTTCCTGCAGATTTGGGTGAAATGAGTAAAAGGGGCCTACTCTCAGGCGAGTAGAACATCCCCAGGTCTCGGTCTGCAAGCTGAGGAGGCCGCTTCTGGGCCAGCGCCCCAGGGAGGCCTAGCGCAGGGGCCGCCCCGAAGAGGTCGTAGCCCCGGGGGCGCTTGGGTCGCGTCGTGTGGGGGGGGAGCGCGGGGGGTTAAGCCTTCAGGCTGACTTCTTTTCCTCCTTCCCAGGAGTGAGCGACAGCTCTCCCTACCATAGCCCCAAGGTGGAGGAGTGGAGCAGCCTGGGCCGCAGCAACTTCCCAGCCGCAGCCCCCCACGCGGTGAACGGGCTGGAGAAGGGAGCCTTGGAGCAAGAAGCCAAGTACGGTCAGGTGAGGAGCGAGGGCTTGGCCAGGTGGGCCGACGGCGGCAGGGCTTTCAGGGATGGAGGACAGAGGCCCCTTTCTGTGCCTCCTCCGCCGAGAGAAGCCAGAGGCTCAGGCCTGCCAGGGCTGAGTGGAGGCGTCGACCCCCGCCAAGGGCCCGGCGCGCTCGCTCGGGCTTGCGGCGTCTCGGGCGGCGGCTCCCCAAGGCGCGGCCCCGCCAGGCGGCTTCGGGCCTGCTGGCCCTCGGGGGCGCCCTTTCCACCACTCGCAGCCAGGCTCGAGTTAACCCAAGAGCGAGCTTCCGACGGGCCGGGCCTCGCGGCCCTGGGTTCCAGAGCACCGCCCGCGCCAGCGGCCTCCACGCCCGAGGTCGCGTGGCCTGGAACGGCGGCTGCGACCGTCGGAGACGGACAAGCGCGGGTTGTGCGACGAGGAGGGAAGAGGGACAACCAGATATACGTAATCGAATGACCATTTCCCCATTAAAGGTCACGTCGTAATCTCCCAAGGGAGCTTAGTGAGAAAACCTCAAATTATACAGACTGGCTGTGGACCGCTCAATTTTCCTTTCCCTCCTTCAGTCTTTTGACTCTCCAGAAGAAAAGTGAAAACATTACTTTTTTTTCCCCTGAAAACAACAACAACAACAACAACAATAACAAAACAAAAACTCTAAGCAACCACTACAACAAAAGCCAGAGTCTGAGTCTAAATTCATGACTATGCTAACTACAGTCAAGAATTCAAAACTCAAAAACGAGACTTTATGGCAGTGTAAGGTTTCCCTGAGCAGACCTAGACTAGGTACCTCTGCAAATTTCTTAACTCCAAACTCCAGTACCAAAGCCTCAAAATACTTAGTTTTCGTTTAATTATTTTGAACCAAAAACTTTTAACATTTTCTTGGAAATCAGCTTCTAGAAATTAAGTGGAACTTGTTATTCTCATTCATAGATGGGAAATCCTAGTCACGAGTTCCTCTAACGAATCTCATTTCTACTTCCTCCCAGATTTTGTGGAAGCAGGGTCAGAATATTAGCAGTGATCCCATGTCAAGTAGCATAGAAAATAGCAGCGAGGAAAGAGAGATCCTTTCTTTAATCGGTTTTTACTGTATAGAATGCCAATGAGATATATAAGCAAGTTTGTCATTTTCTTTTACTAAAGTGCTGTAATTCGCAAAGAGAGGCAATATGTACAATGGTTAGGAGTTCTGACCTTCTGGCACCACTGCTTAGGCAAGCTACTCAATTTTTTAGAGCTTTCATTTTTTATCTTTAAAAATAGGAAATAATAGTCCCAATCTGAAAAGACATGGGAATTCAGTGAGATAATGCAATCATATGACCCATAGTAAACATTCATTGAATGTTATCTGTGGTTATAAGAGGTAGAAACTGATTTTTTAAAATCAACGATATTTAAAAGAATATACTTTGTTTAGAGAGCCCATTGTAAAAATAAAGTGAAGGCATTTTGTTACAAACAATAGAAAGTGTATATAAATCTCTGAGCATAGAAACAAGCACTTAATAGGTGCTCAGAGCTTTTTATTAGTTTATTTTTTGGAATAACATTGTGAAGTATAGAGTTGAAAAATAATATCTAATTCTCATGTGCATTGATGAACCCAGTTTATACATAATGCAGTCTCATTATACAAAACCTTTTATAGTTATTTTCATTTTTCTGTTGACTTATATATCTAGCATTAAAGCTTGTATAGAAATTGTGAATTTATAATGCACTTCAAAATTAATCTGACAATTTATCTAAAACAAATGTTAAATAAACATGGGTTCAAATCTACTCTATATTATAAACATTAAAAATTATTAGATTATATACACTAATTTTAAATGATTAAATTAACAGTTTCATAAATTAAAAAAAATGGTCAAATCAATTTATTCTGAACACTTAAGAGAATTTTTTTCTTCCAGAGTAAAAAGATATTTACATTAAATATTTGAATATTGAATATTTGAAAAATTCTTAACTATAGCATGCTAATCATCTGTATTTCCATGTAGGTAGAGAATTTAAATGTTGCAAAGTTTCAGAACCTGAAAAGCTTCTGAGTATAATGTAAATCAGTGACTATTATGATTATCCAAATAATGCTTAGTGCTGAAGATATGCTAAGTAGGTACATAAACTTATGCTGTCTTTTTTTGAGTAATTTTGGACTTTGGATATTGATTTCAATGCGGATAAAATTATATCAACATTTGCTCATAAAAATGCAAAGATAAAGCGTGTTGCATATATGTGTGCATTTCTCTTACCAGTATTCAAAGTTTTAGTTTTTAGATATAACTTTTTGAAACATCTTCATCATATTCCAGCCAAAATGTGAACTCAGGTAGCATTTCTCTCTCTGTATAAGTAACAAAACTTGAAAGTCTTTGACAAAGGAAAAGTGAAGAGTTTTGTCTATAATACTTTCAGGGTATTCTTAGTTATTAAATAGTTCAGTATTATTATGCTAGTTTCATTTTAGTATATAAAGGAGGGAGTTGAGAATTCAGTATCATAAGATTTAGAGCAGATTTTTTTTTTTCTTTTTTGGTACTGGGGATCGAACTTGGATCCTTGAGCTTGCGCAGCAGGCGGCAAAGCCACTGAGCTAAATCCCTGGCCCAAAGCAGACTTTCTTGAAAGGCACCTGTAAAATTACCAAAGGGCTGAGCTGCCAGCTAATTATTGAAACTTGACTAATACAGTGGAGAGTGTGGAGAGTTTCTATTTTTACCTTAAACTGATTTAAGACAGACACCTGATTCCTACTAATTAGAATTGACTGCATATTTCAGCTATATACAGTGTGTATCTTTTGATTTTGAGAATTAGAATACTCACATTTATCTTATATATTAATATTACTCTGTAGTTGATTTTTTAGTGTCATGAAGAAACCCTTACTATCTCTGAAGGTAGAATATTTATTTATTTCAGCTTTTTTTTTTCTCACCTGCTTTTAATATTGGACTAGAAATCCTTACTCTCATCTAATTGCAGATGGGCACAGTTTTGTCTGGTCCCTAATGATTGGTTCTGTTCTATTGAAATCATAAAATCTCTATTCAATATAATCAAATAGCAAAAGAGCATTACATGGAGAAACAGGGGGGTTGGGATGCATCTGTCCTTTTACATGGAGTTAATGTCTCATTGTATTCAAACAGTTTATAAATAATTATATGGTCCTTGGAAACCTATACAAATGGTCATATGTTCTAAAAAAATATTGTTTATGTCACACCCTAAAGTATTCATTTGGGGCTTGCATATTTAACTCAGCAAGTTTAATATTGGTTACAAATTGAAATGTCAGGAATATAGTCTATAAATACTTGAACTTTAAAAAGCTCAGAATTTAAAAATTTGTAAAAAGAGTTGAACTTAAAGACATGATTTAATCTGAAATTCTCATGAAGCATACACTCGTACATTGTGTTTGAAATGAAGATAATATTTTAGAATCCTGAATATAATTTTCTAGTGCATTATTTTTAAAACAGGCTTCCTTGGGAACATACTGTTCTCATGAAGATTGAAATAAAATTGCACTGAGTTTTCTTTTGAGGATAATTTTTGCTAAATAATTTATAATTTTATAGAGAATAACATCTTATGCAAATGCAAATAGTATTTGAAATTCATAATGCTATTATGAAAAACATTCTTTGACCTGGTTCACTTTAAACCAGTAGCATTTTAATACAAAATTAATTATATATCAGTAAAATATGTCATATAAAATAGTAGACAAAGGTAATTTTAAATTCTGAATCTTCTTACCATGGGAAACAATAAATGTTTGAGGTGATGGATGTACATAATACTGGTTTAATCATTGCACAATGTGTACGTTTATTGAAATATCACACTGTACCCCTTCAATATGTACAATTTTTGTGTCATCTAAATAAAAAATAAAACTTCAGAAATAAAACAATTGAAGGCTACATCAATTTTAATAACATTTTAGAAAAATAAAATTTAGAGAAAAATTTAAATACTGTAGCAGCTTCTCATTACCTAGAGATATTTAGATCTACAATGTGATACTATAATTAAGATCCTTTTAGATGATTATTGAAACCATATTTATCACCGTCACTTAATTTTATCAGATTTGTTTTACTAGGTCATTACATTATGTATAAAGGAAGAATAGTTGTTAGAAAAAGGATTTCACCAAAGAAGAGAAAATCTTATTTCTTTTCAGATTTGAAACTTTTTCTTGCTTATGATATTGAAATTCTGGGTGAATTCTGTGTCTAAAACTACTTCATCATAAAGCCAAGATAAACTAATTTTATCAGAAGGGGAGGACTAGCTAGAGCTGATGAGTGGAAGACAGATTGTGAGTAGAGGATCTGACAATGTAGTTTGCATTTTCTTCAAGAGAGAAAATGTTGAGTAGACAATTCCCAGAATTTGAAAAGTAGCTTACAATTTCTAATTGCCAGACAGTTGTCATACCAATTTTTTTCTGTTAGAAGTGTTTGGATACTAATGCATTTCCATTTTCTTGGAGGAAGAGGAATAAATAGAATGACCATAAATCAAATAATGAATGGCTAGGTTAGAACTTTTGTTTACTTTTTCCAACAGCTTTATTCGTTTTGCTTACTTAAAGTGTAATGCTTATTGTGTGGTAAAGGGTGCATAGTCTTTTGTTCTTAAAGCAAGAATATCTCATCTTTTGCATTCACAGACCTGAAGTAACTTAAGTTTATAAAATACTGTGAATGTGTCCCATTTTGGGGGATACAATATGACTAACACAAGTCCCTGTCTTCCAACAGTTTCTAGTTTAGCCTTCTGCCAGTGCAGCTTTTTAACACATTCATTAAAGTTATTTTTTAAAAGTTGGCAAACCTAGTTTTTAAATATTTTGCAACAATTGGAATGAGAAATCATATTTTCATTCATCTTGTGATAACCTTTGCTACAACTACGTTGCATCTTAATTATTTTTTCTAGACTTTAGTATCTGGGATGAAAGCTCTCTTTTCTTAAAAATATTCATGAATCAGAACAACTTAGTTTTTCCAGGGTAAACAGTTTGGATTTTTTTTCTATTAGTATATCCAATTCTTAAAATTAGGTGGAAGATAGTTTGTTTTATAGAAAGGACCCCTGCACAATTCCTTCAGAGGAAATAATTCCATGACCTTCATGGAAGATCTATGTGATAAAAGGGGGTTGATGGATTAAGATCTTATTTATGAAATATTTGGGTAAAGTCATTTTCAAAAATGAGATTTTCATTACATGCCCATTGCTGGGGTTTCATTTGGAAAATTTGTTTACTCTTCCCTGGGGATTCCATATGTTGGTTGATTTATAAATCATATTTACAATCCAATTAAATAGAGTAATTTAACATGTTTGCTCCCACTATATTTATGGTGTACATTTGGTAGTCTCTACTCAGCCTAAACTAGCTTTTCAGATTAATTACATGTCCTTCACTGAAAACATTAAACAGATTTGGGGAGTTTAAGTCATGTACTCCTTTACTGGAAAGAATAAACAAACATCGACACTACCTGTAGTTGTTTTCTTTGCAGTGGCAAAATGTACTTTTTCAGTGATTGGTTCATAAATGACAATTACTTTACCAAGTAGAGACTGATGTATTTTACTAATGTCAAGCTTCAAAATTAATAGTGAGAAAACTGATGTGATTACTGAGTCACTAGAATGCATGGTGACAGTGGCAGGAGGCAGGTACATTTTGAAGCACGTTTGTTCTTTTTTTTACTCCTTTTTTCTAAATTTCTAAATCTGAACTTTAAAACTAAAATGAAGAAGTAAGACAATGTCCTCCCTCACAGTCTAGGTCATTATATAATCTGAGGGAAAGCTAAGAGCTATTTTTTCCCCCTTCCCTCTCTCCCTCCTGTCTCTCTCTCTCTTTCTTTCTCCAAACATTTTAGCCTCCCCTTGTCTTTTTCTACAAGATGAAGTCACTTCTCTGAGCTGCTCTTTGTACACTTTTTTTGTAGTACATAGGGGATTTTATCACTAAAGTGACAGCATGTATTGTGGATTTTAAGGAACATTGAAATATTTCATACTACTACAAATAATAGCAGAAGGCAAGTTTGATACCTTAACTGAGAAATTGGACATCAATAGGAAAAGTTAGTATGTTTTTTAAAATACTTGATAGACAAATAAATATAGTCATGGGGTAAATGAGGCACCTAAAGGAAGACCTAAATTCAATATTTTACCTTCCAAGTTCCAGGATCACTATCTAAGATGAGAGCCCAATCCAGTATGATTTCTCAGGATCATATTCCAGGGGGCAATGTCCCTGAGCAAAAAGAAGTGGGCCTACATCTGTGGATTAGAGACATTGCAAAAGAATAGGTAAAGAGCCCTGTGCTCAACAAGGAGAAATCATTTCAAGGGCCAGGGTATAAGGAAAGGAAAGATGACAAAGCAAAAATTTCAGGGAACTGTAATTTTGGATGATAGATTATAAATATAAAGAAAAAAGAATGAGTAGGAAAAATTTAGCTGTCATGGAAAATAGAATTCAGTATTAGATATTTTCGGCTGGCTATTTTGTCATGTAACATCATGTATTTGTAAAATGTTGAGTAAAGGATGAACCCAGGACCTAGTGCATGCTAAGCATGCATTCTACCACTGAACTGTACCTCCAGCCCTTAGTATTCTTGTTTTGCTTTTTTGGGGGTGCAGATTGGTGTCAAAAGCATTAATTACTAATTGATGTCAAGAGAAGACCAAATACAAATGTGAACACCTTTCTAGAACTGTATTGAAATGATCCCATTCCAAATTAATTTCTAATAGATTATTGGAAAACCCTGAATAAAAGTGATGACAAGTATAATCTCTATGTAATGCTGGATTTTTTCTCCCTGCAATTTGATAGCTACCTTGATTTTTTTTTTTTTTGTACTGGGGATCGAACTCAGGACCTTGCACTTGTGAGGCAGGCGTGGAGCCACTGAGTACCTTGATATTTATATCCTGACAACCTTGAAGTGCAAGGTCCTGAGTTCAATCCCCGGTACCAAAAAAAAAAAAAAAAAAAAAAGAACCTGTCTAAAGTTTACCTCCTTTGAGATGTAGTCAATCTAAAAAAGGGGGAAAAGTGATTTTTTTAAAAGAAGAAACAAATGAGGTCTAACAATAAAAACAGGACTAGAAAAGGAAAGATCTTTTTAAAATATTACGTTATCAAAAGATGCTCTAGTTTGAGATTAAATTGTGTCTATCTTCTAACTGTTCAGGCAAAGCAGCATGATATGCATCAGAGGACCCCACATCAGAGAGGAATGATATATTCTTTTAATATATGGCCAGTTGGCCCGGAGTAAGTGAACAAACCCCTTCATCTATATGCTTGTATCTAAAAATAAGATGAGGTCATTTTAATTTGCAACAATGATATGAAATAGTAGTGTCTTTGCTATTGATGGTGTACTTTGTTCAAAGATATAATTCTTGGGGCCTCATGAAATACATTTTAACTTAAATTGAACATTGTAATATATATAATGTACATATATCATTATTTTGTAATTATGGTATACTCAACAGTTTATAATGAGGTAAAATTTGTTAGTCGTCGTAATTTTGTAATATTTGATGCCTGTGATATAGGAGGTATTTGAGAAATTTTGCTTCCTTTCTCCATTCCTATTATTCAAAGAATAAATAATGGGAAACAGAAGAACACAGAGTATGTGTTTTTATAGACCAGACACAGGGTTAACTCCTATAAATTTTTTCTTGTTTTGTCAGAAATCCATGAGCAATGCTAAGTCAAACCCATGTATATATTTTACTCCATGTATATTATATCTACTTTATATTGAGAAAAGGTTTTGAGACCCCACCATTGTATTCTCATAGATGTGGGACTACAACTATTAACCAAATGCAAGGTCCTGGATTCTATCCCCAGCACACACACACAAAAGAAATGAAAAACAAATCTTTATAAATCTTTATGTTTTAATGTAATTGGACAAAGTATCTAATTTATGTCTGGTTTACTTAACTCTAAGGGTTAAGTCAGGTTTCTAATACAATTCTAGCATTTATATTATATTTTTACTAGGAAATAAGTTGAAGTGTTAGTCCATTCATGTCACATCCAGGAAACAGGACTTACTTTATCTCTAAATAGTATAGAAATTGAGGAGGAAAATTAAGCCACTTGAAGAAGGGTGCGGAGTGTTCATGCCAGAGCAGGATTAGAAATCAGGGTGTTTTTGGTGTTGTTAATAGTAACGATAACAACAGTAATTTACTGCATGCCAAGAGAGCAATGGTTTCTAGGCAGGTTTGCCTGCCAGGACTGTTGCATTTTGTTTGCAAACAAAGATTTTACATCTAAATTCATTTCAAGAGATTTATCCATGTGGTTTAAAACACTCACATCATACAGCTCAGAAACCTTGCACAAAATTTCCAAATTCAATACCACACATATGCTGTTCTTTTGTTTTTGGATAGACAATTTTCTTTCTGATAAAAATAGCCATGGAAAAATACTCTCAATCTTTATCTTAAAAAAAAATCAAAACAACAAAACCAAAATCCTTACAAGACAATGTGCCTGGTTACCTGTCCTTTGTCTAATAGGCATTTTCAACATGACATTTTAAAGTGTGGTCCATGTTTTATTCAACAAAGTCTTGGTCATTTTGAGTTTTGAGCATGACAGCCCAAACTCTGTGCCTTTCTTTACTGGGAGTGGAAGCTACACCAACCAGGCCTGTCACAAACTCCTCAACAAAAGAACCAAACAAAACCCAAGTGCTGGGAAAGCTGACAAAGTCAATGTGGATAGCTGAAAAGATTCTAAGAGTATTTAATCACCATTAATTATTTTTTATTAAAAATTTTTTTTCAGCTTGGGAGTTTTATATACATATTGGATCTTGATCATTGTTACCCCTTGTGCACCTCTCTTGGCTCTCCCCATCACTATTAATTTTGTGGCTGTAGCTTCCTTAAAACTTATATGGGAAGAACAATATCTTGCTTTTAGGCTTGTGTGTGTGTGTGTGTGTGTGTAAGCGGCAAAACTGAATGCTTTTATAATATAATTAAGGTCAAATAAAAAAAAAAGGAATCAGAAAGTGGAGTCAGAATATTATTCGCTTACTCAGAATTTACTTTCTGCTTCTTCCTGGGAACCTACGAAATGCTGACTACTGTAATGTGATTATTTTTCACCTCTTTTCCTCTCAGGCACCAAATGGTCTCCCAGCTGTGAGCAGTTTTGTGTCGGCATCCAGCATGGCTCCTTACCCTGCCCCAGCCCAAGTGTCGCCTTACATGACCTACAGCGCTGCTCCTTCCGGTTACGTAGCTGGACATGGGTGGCAACACGCCGGCAGCACCCCACTGTCCCCCCACAACTGTGACATTCCCGCGTCGCTGGCGTTCAAGGGAATGCAGGCAGCCAGAGAAGGTAGTCATTCTGTCACCGCTTCCGCACTCTGATGGGCGATTCCGTCTCCAGCAGCTACATTCGGGGCTCCCCCTCTCAGCAAAGCCTCCCCCTGCTCCCAGGTTTCTCATCCCATCCCTCCTGCCCTCCAATCCCCCTTCCTCGAGAGCTGGCTTGACGGACTCACATCCTTTGTGCTGATGACACTTAAGTATTTCTTGCCATCACTTCTTTCTTGCAGAAAACCTGACATGACTTTAGGATTTAAAAACAAAAGCAACGTTAAGGATTGAATGAAACGTTTGTGTTGCCCACACACTGTTTTAAGGTAGTGAAGAAACCTACACCCCTCAAAGGGCTTAAGGAACTTTTAAAACTAGTCTTTGGTAAAACCACACGTGTATATTTATTTCTAAAGCAACCTGAATTTTTGAAACGTGCAATTGTTGAGATTTTGCAAAATCAATAAAAGAAAACACATGTAGGAAAAAAAGTTATGTTATGACCTCTAATCAAACTAGGCGACCAAGTAAGCCTTAATTCATCATTAGGAAGCCAATCAATAATTGACTTGTTTGAGTGATCCTTTGTCTATTTTTAAGAGATGACCTATTTTGTTTTAAAATATGTGTAGAATTCAAAACAACTCCTCTATTTAGCTCCTCCCGGTGTTTTGATGTGGCTCCAAATGCAGTAATGTTTATGTTTTCTATTGGTTTGTAAATATGGACTCTGGATGGTGCATTTGTGTCTTCATTCTGTGGGGTATCCCCTGGCCTTCAACCCCACCCCCTCTCTGTTTTTTTTTTCTTTCTTTTTTCCCTGCAAAGGTGACTTTCTGGCAACGTCTTTATCTCTGTTTGGTGGTGGGCTGCTCAGGCTCCTGGACCTGGACTTGGCCCCAAATTTTGCGTGTGCAGTGAAGGCTTCAGCATCTTATGAAGGAAACTTTCTTTCTACAGCAGAGGACTCAAAAAGCAGATAAAGCAAGCCAGTCTCCTATTTTGTACCCTAATCAAACAACACACATGCCAAGCATATAAAGACAAGAGGGTGGAAAATATCTGAACAAGAAGGCTCTAAAGGAAGTCACTCAGAAACAAGTTTAATGTGAAATGTTTTGCAAAGACACTAATGAACTTTCTGTTAAGAAAACCACTGTGAAACTAAATTGTACTGTTATTGTTGGCTTACCTGTGTGTTCAGCAGTCTCAGCCCAAAATTATGTTGTAACTTAAAGAAAATGGAAAATTCTGCTCTAATGAATGTAACAATGGCTTGCTGTGAAGTTTACATTGTTGTACAGAAGCATGTTTCACATGTAGGTAAACTGGTGGTGGTATTAGAAATACAAATACTATTTAATTTTAACAAATTCCCTTTATTCATTTCTAGAATTACAGGACACAGATCGACAAATCTTTCTCGACCAACTTCTTTTTCACTTTAATGTTAATAATAGAGCTGTGGAATATATGTGTGTGAGCATGTGACTATGTGTTATATTTTTAAACAATTGATTTTCTCGGGCAAAATTCTAGTTTTTATCTCTTCTATTTAGGAAGTTCTTCCTGCTTGACAATATAGGCTTAAAAACACATTTTAAGGACATCAGTACAATTCATCTATTGGAAAATTAATATATTTTAGGGAATTTTTTGGTAGTAATTCTGTGCAATAACTAAAGGGGCACCTCACTCAATGTGGATGTTAAAGATGCATTTGTTAGGTGATTCTGACTTCTTTGTATCTGTGCTGTGCACAGCGACATGGCGATCCAGTTCTGCCACATAGGTTTCACGGCTTCCTTTAAAACTCAGATGGCTAGATCAGCTAGTTTTCCAAACTGCCAGGATATAAACAGTAAGTAGATTTCTGACACATACATTATGTTGGAAAAACTGCTTTTTTTCAAAAGCAGATATTTTATAGACACTCTGAACTGCATTTATTTCTAAAGCAACTGAGCTTCAGTGTGACAAGTAGAGGATTATAACTCCAGGAGAAGAATAAGCAGAAGGAGCAGATGAACTCTCAGGGCCATAGTCTTCCTATCATCTTGTAAAACTCCCATTGACATCTGGAGTTCCCAGTCTGGTGAGAAAATAGACTATAAACCGAATGGAACAAAGATCCAAACCCATATTTTGGTGGAGACTTTAAAACCATACCATACAGTGACTCGCCTGACATCCAGCAAAACTGACATAAGGTACAGAATTATTCTTTATCAAATATTTTCAAGTGGCTATGAGGGGGGTCTTTAAAAAAATATCAGTTGTTTGTATAGAAACACAACTAAATGTTATTTTCTTTATCTAAATTAAGAAATCTCTTATCATTATTTATAAAATTTTTTGGTTCTTGTATTTTAAAAAATCTAATATTAATGATATCAATGTTTTCTTTTTTCCTTTCGTTTCTCTTCCCAGGGCTTATTTTAACAGTTAATTCACAGGGAATAATTTTAAAAAGACAATAAAAAGCCCAAATACAATTTGCTATTCAAAGCAAATTATGTCTTGAAGCCAATTTTAAAACTATGAGAAGGAAAATGGGATGGGATATGGGATCCGGACTGTTTGATTTTTAAACATTACTGTTTTGGTTAATGTTGACACATTTCCTCTGTTTCTTCAGGGCTGATGTGTAGTTTTTGAATTGAAAAATGCACTCTTCAAAAATCCTTTTCTGTCTCCTCCACAAGGAGAGGTGAAAGGTTGAATCTCATGGCCTCTATGCATACAGTGCTCTCACACGACAGTGTTACCTGCAAGGATAGAAGGCAGTTGTGCAACACAGACACATTCTTATTTCTGTTGGTTTTCTGTTTTTAATGACCCACTTATTGACTATTGGGCTGAAATATAAATTTAAAAAAACACGTTGGAAAGGATGTACAGTAGAAGGCTGTGTATGTATATACAGTATGTTAAAAAGCCTTTTATTTTTATACTTCAAATGCTCTAAATTAATAAAAACTAATAATTACCATGTAATCTTTACTTTTTATTTTCAACATGCCTTAGTAAAGTGGCCTGACAGTAAAAATATCCCAGAGTAATGGTCAAGAACATGTGTCCTCTAGAACATGCAGATATTTTTGTAGACTTTAGCTACTGAAGTAGCATCATTTCATAACTAATTGACTTTAGTTACATTAAGACCAAACAGCTAGTTTTTAGAGTGCATGTCGGTACAGGAATCTTTGGAAAAGCTAAGAATGTTCTTCTATTTTGAAACATTTTTCTTTATCATACATATTTTAATATTATAGACAGTATATTTCACACCTGAAGCTGTCACTTAAAACCAGTAACTTGGAAATATAATTTTAGCCTATAGATTCTTCTTAAGAACTACATGGGTAAAAGATTTATACAAAGGTGCTGGAGATTTAGCTCAGTGGTGCCAACACCCACCATGCAAGCACAAGGTCCAGAGTTTGATCCCTGGTACCAAAAAGATTTATACAAAGGTATTTGGATTCAAATGCAGAGGGCACAAATGGGCTCAAGGAGTGCTTCCAATTTGTGATTTAAAATGAAAACACCTCAGAAATAAAATTTGTCTTCAAAGTGAACCATGTAAGGGAAAATGTTTAATATAATTTCTTGTATTCTATTTGTAATCAAAGACTTCAGATATCATAGTTTAAAAATACCAATTTAACCATGTGAAATACAAAGTGAACTTAAGAAAATAGAGCTTATTATTACATTATTACTAAAGAAAACTGACAGATTTACATTTTAGCATAGCACTCCTAAAATTAAGCATGCTTAAAAGGGCACTTTGGTCCATTTTAAAATACTTTTTTTTGCCCTTTAAATATTATTTATGGAAAAAAGCAATTTCTTACAAAAAATGTTTAAATTTTGAATTTTTTTGGGGGGGGCCCAGTTTTTCTTCAAATAATTCTTAAGGAACTAGCCACAGGATAATTTATTCTCAAGAATTTAAGCATCAAAAAAAAAAAAAGAATTTAAGCATCTGTAGGACTCTTAGAAAAAAATTATCATTATAATGAATTTCATTGTGAGGCAGTATAAGAGGAATATTATATTGCTTTTTTATTGATTAATTTTTTTATTATTTTAGATTATTAGTACAGGAGTATAGTACATGTTTTCATTCCTTGCAGGAAGTTGGTACATGTACATAACACATCTTAATTCCTTTTTTCACCCCTTTTCCTCTCCCTTCCTCCCCACATCTCTTGCTCCTGTTCCTTTTTGTACATGTTTGCAGTTTATAATGTTTACATTCCTTGTGTGCAGTTTATATACTATTTTAATATTTTATTCATATACTTCATTGCTTCTTTTTTTATATATCTTATATTGCTCTTATGAAATATATCTGATTTCTATGCTATTTTAATATTCAACTTATATACCTCATTGTTTCATATTAGTTTTCTTTTCACAACATATCTCATTGCTTTGTATTATTTTTCTTATCTATCTTTCATCTATCATCTCTGTATCTCTATCATTTATGTATCTCAAAATACCAACCCAAATTGCCTAAAGATAAAATCTAAAGTATCAAAATAGGCTTTGTTCTTGACCAAGCTGGTTTCCCTTTCATAACTGTATGCCTAGCTCAGCTGATCAATAGCATCTCCTCTTCATGATGCTGCACAGCATCCATTTTCTGCAGGGAAAACATTTCCTCAGTAATCACCAGTTCTCCTTCAGCCATGAATAGGTGTTCTCATAAACCAGCAGCATCACTGCACCTCCTACACAAGAAAATCACAAATTCAATTTCAAAATCACACATTCTGTGAAATAGCATTGTCTTCCTTCATTGTTTCTGAATCCCATGGAGTCTCAGGCAGCCCGTCTGGCAGGGGCTGTTCTGGAGCTCAGATATACTGATATGAAACTACTGTGGAAAATATTCAGGGTAAAAAACAAGACCATCTTGAGCCTCTAAATACATTTTTTCCCCGTGAGTCTCATTTCTCATTGTATCCTTTTCCAGGCACGTTTAATTTTTAAAAAGTAAATAAATATAGACATATTTAGTCATGTAAGGGCATGTGGCTTTCCTGTGAACAGAAACCTTCAGATTCTTCATATGTCAGCAAAGGATTTATCTTTTTAGTCCGTAATTAGTATTGTCTTAGTGGTATTCAAGAAGAAAGTCTCTAAGATGGTGGTTGATGGATGAGCCTTTATTTTATAGGCTTCTAAAATGGATTGTAATGTGAAAAATAACTTCTGAATATTTTTTAAAGTCTATATTGCAAAACTCAACAAAAGGAGGCTGGAAGCTAACCATCATTCCATATATCTGCCTCAAATGTATATAGATTTGAACTTGAAATTCTGGTAGTGGAGTTGAAACCATCATTTGTCTCAGAAGAGAATAGTTTTATAAATGGCTGCAAAGAAGTCTGCTCTGTAGTACAGAAGCAGGATATGACTCAGGAAAATGTGCTGCGGTTCTGAATACCTGGACATGGAGAAGCATTTGCATGTGGATCATTTTGAGTTTTCTCTGATGTAGTAAGCAGTATGTGTCCCGTACCTTAGGATATTGTTTAAACCATGTGAAAAATATTACAAAATCAAAATGTACAAATATCCAGAGCACACAAGACTAGGTTGCCTCAACAGAAGATTGACTTCTAATGGAAAGAAATAGAACATTTGGATTTTAGTTATTTTGTACACACTCCATATGATTTTTTAAAAAAAGACTACAGACTACATGTTTGTGTAACCATATACCAGAAATAATTATCTGCCTGCAACTTTAATTTTTAACCCATTAAGATATTCTATTAGACCCCCTCAGCCCTCTTAGAACTCTGGCAAACAAAAAAAAGATGCACTACACTAGGGGCTAATATGTATGTGATTGCTGTATTTACTCTTAACTGTTCACAGTGTAATGCAAGAATATGCAGAATTGGGTTGGTTTTCTGTCTACTGAGATTTGGAGTTTAAACCACAGACTTTTGTAGGAAGTACTTGATTGTTAGCAGTTGAAAGCTGCTAAGGCTATTATAAAAATAATATTGGCTGCTTCTCCAAAATGAAAGATGAAAATTCCAGGTTCATCTTATTTTTCTTCTGTCTCTGTCTTTGTTCTTGTCCGTCTGTCTTTCTCCCTCTCCCTCTCCCTGTCCTCTCCCTCTCTCCCTCTCTCCTCTCTCCCTTCAATTTTGGTTTGCCTTAACTCTAAAGTGTTACCTTTCTCTATATCTCCTCCCTCTGAAGTTGCTAGGATATGAACATTTGAAATTGAGTGGAGGCCAGGTCTTTGAATGAGGTTAGCAGTTATTCACAATGTTGTTTAGGCTGGACAGTAAGTTCACAATGCTTTTCATTGGGTTTAACACCACAGCAACTCAGAACCCCTCATGCAGAAACATTTAAAATCCCAGCCAAACATTTGCAAGCCTCTAACAAAACTTGGGGTCAGATTATTTAAGAGTTTTAGATTAAGTTCCAGTCAGTTACCATTTTAACTAAATTCTGTCTGGACACCATTCTTTTTAGGCCCATCGCCTTCTGAGAAAGTTGGTTTTAGGTCAGTCCTGTGATTTTTCTCTTAATATTATGTCTACTCACAGGTTTTTACTGTGTGGTGACGGAAAGATATCACATACAGTAATTGCAAAGATGTACAAAAATCCCCAATGTTCTTTATTATTGGGTTAGGTTTTTTACACATGAGCCAGTGACTACCAGAAGGCAGTTCTGAATCTTAAATGAGAAGCAAAATCTATGCTTAAATATCTGCAAATTTGAGGGTAGATGCATTGTGAAAATTTCTTTTTTAAATACATAAATGTTTCTTTCTAAATACATACTCTATTCACTAGCTTCAATCTACAAACTATTGTTCTTTGTTTTAGGTTGACAGAAATGGCAGTTTATTGGGTTAAGATCTAAGGTAACTGCATATGTGTGAGTGCAATAAGGGAGGAGAATGTTGGTGTAAAAAGGGAGGAATAGCAACAGGTTAGCAGAAGCAAAAAGATTTCCAGAGAGGATCAGCAAGGTGTCTAAATAGGGGTGCATGCTCCAGATCCCCCAAAAATGTGTGGCCTAGAGCATACTTTTGTACTTATTCACAAGATTATTTATAATCCAAGACTACTTGCCCCAGCAGTTGAGTCTACAGCAGTTATTTTCTTATCTATTTACATAGAAGCAGCTGACTCTTCCTGTTGGAATGGCAGCCAGGTGTTTTGTTTTATTTTTCTTGTGTGTGGGGTGGCATTCTCAGGTAAGGCTGAGCAGGAAGCCTGAACCATCCAACTGACAGAGGCCAGGACACTGGGGACACTTCAGTGGCATCACCAGGCCCCAGAGGTGACTGTAAAGAAGTGACTCTAGCAGCTCATGTTGGCAAGATGTTCTTCTTTTCTCCTTCTGAAATGAAGCTGAGGTAGGGTTGAGACTCAACTGGAAGCACAAGGAAATGTTTTATCAGGCAGGTTCATCACTCAGGGAATATCCATGACTTCATCCAGAATCTACTTCTCATACTTCAGTGCTCAAACTCCAACTGGCTGAGGGTTCTTTCCTTTTTCCTAAACTTGGGCTTTGCTTTGTACTAGTCCACCAGGTAATAAACAGTTCTATATAGACAAAGGTAGAACACTTCTACCGAGTGTGTTCAGCATCTTGAATACTCACAGACAACTTTACATCCCCAAGGTTTCCATCTCTCCAAGTGGGATAAACTTTTATTGTTTTGCTGATAGACACAAATAACAAATGAAGAGATACTAGAAGGCAGATAAATGATAAAAATATCATTACCTGGTCCAAGTCTCATAATCTTGGGAAGCAGGCCTTTGTATAAAGCTAAAATCCTATAATCAGAAGGAAAAGAGCAAAATTCTTACTCTGAAAATAAAGTAACTGGACCTCAGTTTTATGGAGATGCTAGCTCAGCATTTAAAAGGAAACTTTGAAATTATACCCATTCCAAACCTGACAGTATCTGGCTTTGTACTCTCTGCAGCAAATTGGATGAGGGGAAAGAGTTAATCAATTCTTTATTACTCAGGCTATGCTGGTCTCGTCCAATCAGAAACATGACTTTCATCAGCGAGATGGTTTTTGTTTTCAAGACAGGTCTTGCTTTCAAGATAGCTGTGTATATGGACAAAATGGCTTTTGTAATTGAATTTAAGAGACCACAAATTCAGTTTTTACATTAGGAAATATGATGCAGTTTACATCAAAATATTAAAGTATCACTTGTTTACTTGAGAATAAGATTAGTGAGGAAGAGTGAAGAGACAGAAAGTAAGACTTAAAAAATAAGAAAAAGGCATATTTTTAAAAACCTTAGCTTTATGCAATTCTCCTATTTAATTCTCCCAGGAAAATATAATGAGATAGCATTTTGATTAGATTTATAGTCAGAAGACTATTATTCATCCACCCATATACTAGTGGGACTTATAATACACAATAGCATATTATGTAAACTGACAAGTAAAAAGTTCATCTTAGTGTTCTAAGGCAAACATGCAGTGTATTGCATGATCGTGCCTCATGGCACGATCTCGAAGGTCTAAGAACATTTTGCCAACATCTCATTATTCTGTCCTCTTGAAATATTTGTTATATATTCCGGGGAGCTCCTTAGACACACCCAACTTAGGAGGGCTTACTGGTTCTCATCAGACTAGAAGTACAATATGATCTTAGCAATATTTGAGCCTTGTACATTTACTAAAGTAAGAATGTGTTACCCTTCTTCCTGATAGACTGTTGCCATTGTTTTAAAACAGGTTTTGTACTTGATCTCTCCAGGAACTGGCTGAGGCCCTTGAATCCGACTTTTGGCAACATCAAAAGGGATATTAATGACTGAGGCTATTGTCCCCGACAGAAGACCAATCCCAAATTTTCTCAAGAACTCTAAGGTTGGATCCTAAAAGAAAAGAAGAGCAAAATAACAGAAAGGGAAATGGAAGCCCCTAAATTGGTTAAACACTATAAAGCAATATGTATTTCAGCAGAGCACTGCACTCCTCGGCACCCTCCTGTTATTCCAGCGGAACACATTAGGGTTTCCTAGGCTGGAGCTTGTTTTCCTGACAATCCCATTGGCTATGTTTTTACACATGGTCTAAATTGCTGAAGTACACATTTCCTCACACAGGATTTATAAACACAGTTCATAAAGAAAGACTGGTATGGCATATGGGGATGATTTGTATAATTGGGCTTCACAATGTACTTAGTATTACTGTATCAAAACAGGAGAAATCCAAGCACACTATTAGCTAATTGGCCAGAATATTTTACAAATGACAGCAACTTCCACCATGAAGCCTACTAAAATGCTCATTTGTGTGTGGACCCCCAAATGTTAAATTAAATCAAGGCTACTCTCGGTCTGCTGCTATTCCCCTCCAGGTTTTTTGCATTTATTTTCACGTGTAGCTGATCCACTGTACTGAGAAGTGCTAGCTTCCTGTTATTAACAAACCAACTTGGGGCGGCTGCAAAACAGCCTGTGACATTTTGTGTATTATAAACAGTAGTGAGTTACTGGACTAATTGGCTGAAGAATTTACAACTCATTGTTTCTGAATCTTACTCTTCCTTCATGGGGAGAGATGAGAGAGAGAAGGAGAGTGAGTTATTCTTTCTATTTGAGTTTAGGCCCTTCACATTGGTCTGATTGATTTTCCACTCCTCCCTGCTCTGCTTTCTGACATCAAAGTATTTAATTAGGTCTTATGTGGGAGTCACTTTCCTTCAGACTATTTTTGTGCCCAGTGAGCTCACATTATGCTTCGTTAAAATGAATTTTCTGGGAGGTTCTCATTCTGTTTGCAGCCTCAGTTCTCGGCCTAAAGAGAAATCATATCACGGATTACATGCTGCTGATCCTGACCCTCACCTCATCCTTTTCTTGCCCTCTCATTTGGTCAATGTTTTAGGGGCATTGTCACAGAGAAACAACACAGGGTTATGCTACCACACTATTTTATCCAGCAGAAATACAGAGAGCATCAAGCATACTCTGTTAAATATAAATGAACGAATGAATGAAATTCAAGTCTGAGCACTGCGCTGTTTCCAGTGCCTATGAAATAAGAAAACTTCTGGAAACTCTGAAATGTTCAACTGAACCCGGAGCCAGTTACCATCACAAGAACTCCTCTGAGGCTAAATATAAAAAGCAAGGGATTCAGTAATAATTCTTGGACCTGGGCCATACAGGTGCTGGGGAGGTTTAAAGGGATTTAAAAACCAACGGGGTGTTTCTACAGGAAAAACAATGCAGTGATTGGAGTATGAGTGAGGTGTGTTTAAATAATTCCCCCTCCCCCCTTTTTTTTTCTTTTACAAGGAGAGAAAAATGCCTTTATGTTGCCCTTTTCCATTATGGCACAGAAGCAGAACCCAGGCTTTGGAGGACAGCAAATTCAACACTAGCTCAAGTTGTCTGACGTGGATGAGTCACTGATCTCGCAGAGCGCAGTGAAGGGAGGGAAGTTTTTAACACCTACCGTACCTGTGGCTGTATCGCTTTTCTGAGGGATGAAAGTGCCAATGGAAGTAAATGTGTTATGAGTGTTGTGCAAGCCTGGCAGAAAATGGAAATATTACTATGTAGCCTGTTTTCAAAAGATGCAAAGCATCCCATAGAATGATTCTGTCATGGTATCTCTGCAACACAGCCAAGTTCTCTTTCTTTTTCTATTAAGGGCAAGTGTGAAAATGATGATTTGTATGCACATTGTCTCCCTGAGAAGTTCAGGGGACCTCAACAAGCATTCTTCCTCTCCCACTTCCTGATGTATTTGCTGAGGGTCAGGATTGAGAACGGAGAGGAAACCAAGACACCCAAGGAAGTTACTGTGCCTGAGGTGCTGGCGGTGATCAAAACCTAGTCTGCAAGCCAGCCAAGCTTCACCAGCACAAGAAGATGTCAAACCTGAGTTTTCTCTTCAGTTTCCAGCACGACAGCAAGATCCCACAGTGTTTCCCAGATGCAGCTGTGCATCAGAATCACCTGACAGCTTTGTAAGTAAAGATGTATGGGCCCCACAGCAGCCGTATCTCCGGTTCCCAGATCAGAATCTCTTGAGAAGGTGTCTGAAAGGGATTTTAAAAGCTGCTCAAATAGCCGGTGTAGTGGCACATGCTTGTTATCCCAGCACTCAGGAGGTTGAAGCAGAAGGATTGCCACGAGTTTGAAGCGAGACCCTGTCTCAAGAGCTGCTTGGCGGAGGACCCATTTCCGGGAACTAGTAATTTTGATGTTCCACACAGGCAAACAGATGGTGAGCTGCTACTTCGTGAGCATTCCAGGGAGGATGTAAGTTGTCATGAGATGACCAAAGGGTTTCCCTTACCACCTGGCTTCTAAGCCCATGCTCAATCTCTTCCTCAACTCCACAGTCTGCTTTTTTGCCAGCACCTGAAGCTGGGACTGGGAGAGCCAAGGAGAGCACTTGCAGCTTGCCTATTTTCTGTACTATATCTCGCAAATCATCTGTAAGAGTACAGCCTCTCAAATCTCTCTCCTGATCATCCCCTCCTGGCTACCTCACCTCTCCCACTTTGGTTCAAGTTCCCATTACCTTCCCCAGGTCTTGCTTCCTTTCTGCCCCTCTACAGCCTCGCCTTCACAAAGGCACCTGAGCTCCCTTTTCATTTGCTTTTGGTATCTTCCTATTCAAAGATCTTCCATACTTGCCTGCAGCATAGAGAGTAAAGACAAGGCATTCCACTTGGCCTGTGATTTCTTTCTCAGGATAAGCTTCCAATTTATCTTCTTGCCGTCAGGTGTTACACTCTTACCTCCAATCCATACAATAGTCACACTGGTTAATTCATAATTACTCAAATATTCCAAGCACTTTCTCAGCTCCTGGCTTTTCTTCAAACTCTTCCCCAGCTTTGAGGGATGTGGATGTGGAGAGGACCAAAGGCCACACTGAAGCCCAGGCACTCACAGGTGAGGAAAACCAAGTTGAAGAGGCCTGGCCTAGCTCCGGAGCATAGTTGAGGCTGGAGTGTAGCTTGTACCCTCATTAATTCTTCAGTTGCCTTTGGAAGCCCTGTAATAGTCAACTCTGCTGCTTTTAGTCTTATCACCCTATTTTCTCAGCTCACTACCCTACATTTCCTACTTGACCTCTTCCCTTCCCACAACCACCTCACTCTATGTTAGCAAAATCCTTTTCTCTGCTCATGGAAGAGGTAACAATTTTAATAACATCAAATATTTATGGCTTTTCTGCCAGATACTGCCAAGTGTAAATATCAGTGGATTGTATAAGTTAATCTTTACAACTATGAGGCAAGAATTATTATTACTCCTCCTATTGTACAAATGAATTAACTGGTAAGTGCAAGAAGAGAATTTTTGTTTCACACAAGTGAACCCAAGACTTTGCCTCAAGGCTTAAAATTTTTTCCCTTATACTTCTAAGTGCCGGTGGGTGGGCTTATGGGGGAGGTATCCTAGAACTTCCTAAAATTATAAGCAATCTCTCTCTGTATGTGCATATGGGTTATCCCAGGAGAGTGCCTATAGATCTTCTAGGGCTTATAAAGCCTTAAAAATGATAAATGTAATCATTACATACTGCAATATGTACTAATAAAAATAAATGAAAAAAGCTTAAAAAATAATGAGGCCATTTTATCTACTAATAAGTTGATAAACTACAGAAAGGGCAGTGTACGATTGAAAATATTGGGGCTAAAACTAGGAAGCCCTAATTTTCACAAAGAGTTACCAGGCGATTCACCTTAGTGAAAAAATTCTCACATGCATTATTGCTATAGAGTCCCATTACACACATCCCAATAGTCTATGGATTCAGTGGTTCTCAAAGTGTGGCTCTTGTCCACCATCATCAGCTCTCTGTGGAAATTTATTAGAAATAGAAATTGGGGATCCACCCCAGACCTACTGAATCTGGGGAGGGAACTCAGCAATCTGTTTAAGTAAGTTCTTTAAGTTTTCTGGTTTGCCAAAGCCTGAGAACCATTGGTTAACTAAAGTTTATGATCTGTCCTCTTTGGATCCCTGGGCTGGATAATCCATGTTCTAAGATATTTCATTTATTTTGTGTGTATGTATGTTTGTATGCATGTATGTATGTTTGGGGTCAAATCCAGGGCCTCATGCATACTAAGCAAGTGCTCTACCACTGAGCTACATCCCCAGCTCTGCTAAGATTCATCTTAACTACTGGCCCTACAAGGCTCTGGACATGCTAAGAAACATTTTAAAGCTTTTGTTAATGGAAGCAAGCCTTTGCTTCATGAAGGCTACAGAAGCAGAAGCATTGCTGTTAACTCTTCAGCCTCTCCTATCCAGCCTCTTAGTCCCAGAGCAAGATTGCATAGCTGTGGGGTTTCCTGGTCTAAGTGATATCACATAGTATACATGCTGTGATATTTGTATTATCTTTTAGAACTGTGTCAGTCACTTTTCCTTTGCTGAAGCAAAATACCCTAACCCACAACTTAAAGGAGAATTTTTTTCAGTTCACAATTCCCAATGGATTCAGTCTGTGATTGGCTGGCTACAAGGCAGAAATGGCATGGTAGAAGGGCATGGGGAAGAAAGCTACTCAACCCATGGGTGCCAGGAAGAAGAAAGAGAAGGGAGAAGCTGGAGACAAGAATACATCTTTCCAGGTCATGCCCCCAGTAACCCTTGTCTCACCCCCCTTACCCAGCTATCTTCCCAAAGCTCCACTTCTGGACGGATTAAACTTCTGGGGGACATTTTGGATCTAAACCATTATACTGTCATTATGCCAAATAATGTTATTATTGATAAGTTATTTATTGCCAGGAACAATAGTGTATGAAAAATATGTAATATTTAAAATAAATAAAATAACAAACCCTGAGTTCAGCATGTGACACTATTTTATAGAGAAGGACATAGTTGTACAAGATAATGCTACTTGTAAGAGTGGAGCCTGGCTTTGAGCCCAGGAACTTCTGACACCCAAGCCTATGCTGTCATATGTTATGTCACATTGCTTCTCATCCATCATTCTTTTGTCATTTACCCAACCAATGAAAATTTACTGGGGCCTGGTCCTATACTGGGAGCTAGAGTTGTGTATAAAGGTATATGATCCAGAGAGGGGGTTAGGGGCATGTGTCTAATCAACCATCCCAGTACAAGGTGATCAGGACTGAAGGGGGGCCCAAATGAAATGTAGGAAAAACAGGCAGTAGGGACAAAGAAGTTATTCCTGGGCTTTCACTATCAAAGTCCTGTGAGACAGTATGTAGCTTCTGCCTCCTACATGCTTAGTCACTCATTGTTTATCTAGGGTGTTAAGACAAGTCATTATTGCAAGTCACCATGTATTAGCTGAATGTCTAGCTGTCTGTCGTGAAAAATCACACCACCTGGCATGTCATATTGCCTTTTTTCATAAGTTTATTTTAAAAACTGGAGTAAGAAAATAATAGTGATAAGACACTCACTATGTGCCAGGAAGTGCTCTAAACATTTTCTGTATATTTACGCCTAGCAACATTCCAGAGCAGTTGAGGCACGACACTTACAGAAATTTCTGAATTTACAAAGAGATATAGTTTTTAAGGGGTCCAAAGAGATTCAGGTTTCTATTATTTAGAAGTGAAGAGGCCAAGATTTTGAGGAGCCCCAAGACTGCCACCCACCAACCAGTGCAATTAGAGATATGTGCACTTGCTTCTCAGGACTATATCCTAATTCTACATCTGAGATCACTTTCAGACCAAGAGAAGATTTTAAGTTGTAGAAAATAAAAATCCCCCAATCACAAGATTAGGGAGTTGAGTTCAGAATGTCACTCAGCCCAAATCAAACAAAAGTGGTCAGGCCTAAATTATGTAAATGAATATTCATATCAATGAAAAATCTATTGTTCTTAAAATATACAACTTCCATAATCCATTCCAACTATTACCAATCAGGAAACTTGCCTGTATCAACTTACATTCCTCACCCATAAGCTCAAACTGTTTTTCTCCAATTCTCTGCTCAAATGCAAGGGCAAGCAACCATCACTATTGTCTATATAATTTATCAGGGTTAAAAAAAGCATTATTGTAGTAGTCTTTTCCCCTTAAACTAAAAAAAAAAAACAGTTCCTTTAAAATATGTTACTTTCCCCTCTATAGATCTTTTTCTCTAAGTATTTTCAGATAATTCCTCATAAAATATTTGCCTTTTAACTAAACTAGAGTTGAGTATCCTGAAACATTAAAATGTATATTACATTTATTGACTTTATTCTGTGATAGCAATCTGAAATACACTTTTTTTTAAAATGGCACTAAGGATTATACTTAGGGCCTCGTGCATACTGGGCAAGCTCTCTACTACTGAGCTACATCTCCAGCCCTTTTTGAATTTCATTTTGAGCCAGGGTCTTGCTAAGTTATACAGGCTGGAGTGAAATTTACAATCCTTCTGCCTCAGCCTCCTGAGTAGCTGGGATTACAGGTGCATGCCAACATCCCCAGCTCTTTTGGTACATTTTGATCATTTAATTCCCTTGCAGACACTTTAAGGGTGAAGTTAAGATTTTATTCCACAAATGAAAAACCTGAGATGGAAGGTGTAACTTGTCAAAGAATCATAGATAAATAGTAAGTACCAGCAGAACTGAGAATGAACACCACACTCTCTTCCTAGAGTTCTCTGGCTGTTTCTGTCACCCTTCCATCTTTGTGGGCATGCACAGCTGAGGAGACTTGTTTACCAGCCCTTCTTTAGGAAAATTAGTGAGTCTCCTTGACATAGTGTACTATTCATAGACTCTCCATGATTTATCAAGAGACACTAATAGGTGATTCCCAAAACATTGACAGCTGGGATGTGCGATAACCTCTGAAAATTCAACAAAAGGCACCAAGTCATGAGAAGTGTGATCTGGGACTCAGAACAGTTAACATTCAACACAGTACATATTTGTAACTAATTTAACCATCTAAGCCAAACCATGTAGCCAACAAATAAAGACAGCATCAACAACTTAAGGTAGCAGTGCTTGAAGAGTTCATATGCACAGAGGCCAAATATGCATCTCCTTTTACTTCCCTGGCCTGGGCTCTGATGCCCTGTTGAGTGGCTGGCCAGCTGGCTCCTAGCTTGATAAACAGAGAATCACTGTGCATCTCACAGGCCTTTGTGATTAGGGCTTGGCATCTTTAAGAAGACATTCCACACAGAGACGTGCCAGAAGGAGGGGGTTCAGGAAGATGAGGGAGCAGGATTTATTAGCGAATGAGGACTGGTAGTGGTGAGGGAGACTAGGCAGGAAGCCTGCTGCTCTGCAAAAGGCAAAGCTGAGCAGGGTACAACGAGGGGGCTTTTCATTTAAGGGAAGTCAGCCTCAATATGTGTATTCAAGCCTTGTCTTACAATCTTCTCTCCTTATGTTAGCTCGATTTTCTTTTCTTTCCTCCCTGGAATTAAATTATCTTGTAACTTCTCTTGGTACCACATCAACTAGTCTTATGGGGACTCATGATTTTGGGGGTTATCAGAAGTATTTCCTTGCAGAAAGGAAATTTCCATTGTAGGGTTTAGTTCATTCCATACTTTCTGTAGCACATCAGTATCCACAGCTGATGGGGGAGGGGGTTGTGACCCTGTCCTTCATTTCCTCAAGGCTGCAAGCAAAAAGCAGTCCAAACAGGTTCATGACATAACCCTGTATGACAAAACTGCAGAAAATCTATGCTAGTCATACATTTTAAAAAGTTTCATTTTCTTCTGAATCATCCTGCATATCTTGATTTCAGAAAATCACTTGAAAAAATCTCTCATGTTATGTAGATTAATAAGACATTGATTTAATAAGGCACTAAATGGAGGATGGATAAGAGTATAGCTGGAGGGATTCTATCTGGATACTCATGATGGTTCTTTTGTGAGAAATGTGTTCATAGGGCAGCTTGAAGAGGGGCCAGAAAGGCCCAAGTGAAGATGTAGAAGGCCTGCTGATTAATTTGCTGGCAGGATAGGTTGGCAGAGACAGCTGGGATGACAGAGGAAGAAGTCAACATTAAAATAATCATCACAGGCTTTGCACTGGACCAAACCTTCAAGACTGTATTTAAGCATAGTGAATGTAAAATTCTTAATTTAGGTAAATGTACACATTTAAGATGAGGAAGACTTGATTGTAGTTCACATAATCCAGGTTTTAAATTGACCATAAAGATTTAAACATGCCAATGTTTGATGTATAGCATTCCTCCTTCTTTTTTCCATCCCTTTCCCCAACAAATCCTCTAACAATCCATCTCTGTTCAATCGTTGGCTGAATTAAGAAAGATGTATTTCAGATTACAGGAGAGTTGATCCTAGGGTACTCTGAGTTGGTCAACCCAAAACTGTAGTACCATGTATAGTTCTGACAGTGACACTGACAAATCTGATGTACATGTGGTGGCAAGAAAAGGACCACACAGAGGACTATGTCACTGGACAGGTGGTTAAGGAATATGGATACATTCTGAAGAAGGAAAGACTTTGTGACTAGGGTCTGACATCTTTTTTTTTTTTTTTTTTTTTTTTTTGTCTACAGAATATTTAATTTAGTTAACTATAGGAGTAGAATTTTTAAAAAGACATAAAAGGCTACAAATTATCCAAGTCAGTCCACAGAAGTCACTCTGCCACACTGTCCTTTTTTGTTTTGGGTGGGGGGTTTTGATACCAGGGTTCAAACTTGGGACCTTGTGCTTGCAAGGCAGGCGGTGGAACCACTGAGCTAAATCCCTGGCCCCCTTTTTTTTGTTTTTGCTTAAATTCTTTTATTGGTACATTTTAGGTATACAATACAGTTACATTTATCATTGGGTACTTAGAAGGCATTCCACATGGAGATGTGCTGGAAAGAGGGGGTTAAGGAAAAGGGAAGGAGCAGAATTTGTTAGAAAGGTTTGTGTAGCCACATATTTGAAGAGGTATAGTACAATAATTAAGAACATAGGTTCTGTCATTGAACTGCTGAGTTCAAATCTCCGAGAGGGGTTAGTGGAAATGGGCACTGTCTCTTTTTAAGATTTCTTCAGAACCTCTGAAGCGAAAGGGCTGCTCATGTCTTAATCAACTTAGGGTATATACCAGGCCTGACACATCATAGGTGTTTAATAACTGCTTCAGGTCTCCTTTATAAAGACATCATAAATGAAGACCAAAGATTTGAGAAGGAAATTACAAAGGACGTACATGCACACACTGGTTAAGCACCTGGTTGCAACCGCAAGGCAAATAATAACAGCCCATCATTGCCTTTACCACAGCTGGCAGTGGTGGCCATGAAAATGATGTGGTCTGTTGCAATCATAGTTGCCTCCTGGTAACTGAAGAAGGAGGTAGCTCAGTAAGAGTGACCTGTTGCTTGCTTGCTTGCTCTCTTGCTTTCTTTTTCCTTCTTTCTTTCTTTCTTTCTTTCTTTCTTTCTGTCTGTCTGTCTGTCTTTCTTTCTTTCTTTCCTTTTTTCTTTCTTTCTCTTCCTTTCTTTTTTCTTTCTTTCTTTCTCATTCTTTCTTTGTTTCTTCTTTCTTTCTTTCAAGAAATTTACATTTTAGATATTGTTAGTTTTTTGGGTTGTTTTTTTTTTTTTTTTGGTACCAGGGATCAAACTTGGGTCCTTGCGCTTGCGCAGCAGGTGGTGAAACCACTGAGCTAAATCCCCGGCCCAGATATTGTTAGTTTTAATGGGTCCAAGTCAGCTAGGCATAAACACAGCTCTCAGCATATACTTTTCATTCTTTCTAATCTTGGCTCTCTTTCATTGTTTTGTTCATAAACTGTGACAAAAAACATTTTTCCCCCTGATGTCATGGTATCATGCTGTGTTGTCCTCGGTGAAAATATCTGCTATTGAAGCTTAATTAAAAAATACAGTTGTTTCCACTTTACAGCTATCAGAAGAATCTATTACAGTGTTTGTTTTTTCTTCATGTGAGATAATTTGGGGAAATGCTAGCTCCTCACTCTACAAAAGGTCACTAAACTAAAATGAGATGGTCTAATTGATAAGCATTCTTTAAGGAATGTGGAGTATTCCCAAGATCCTATCCTTGCAGGGCTCTGGGCTTTGGAATGAAATCAAAGACTTGTTAAAAGCTCCACATCTAAATGTAGCTATTCAGAAAATAGCCATGAAAATTCCTTTATTCCCCCTAAGCTATCTGTTCTTTAAAGCATTGTGAGATGTGAAATAATTTTGAAGGTCTTTGCCACTTAGCTCAAATTATAAAATATATAAAATGAACATAAGAGTTCATGCCTGATTGCTTCATACCTATCTCATATGTGTATTATATAATATATAGTTAAATGTACCTATACATTCAGATGGTTAATAATACCTTCTGAGCATTAAGTAAATCTGTGAGTACTATTGTGTAAAATGAAGGAGAGTATTTACACATTTCTTTGGGAATCCAGTAGAATTTTTCTGTTTTGATGTGCTCTATCTATTCCTTGCCTCAATAAAATCACTGACTCCAGGGAAAACTAACAAACTAGGTTCTCAAAACCAAATTCTGAAAGTTGAAAAACCAAGCAAGAGCACACTGACAGGCTTTGACGTGGAGGCCAGTAGATGATCAAGGAGAAGTCTGAATGAAATCTACTTCATGTTATGCTACCTCTCAGCCTCTATACAGGAAACTTTCCCATGCCCATTTAGTCCCAGTTATGTAATATGTTTGTTCGACACACCCTTCAGTTAAATCATTTAAGAGGAGTGGGAGTAAACTGCCTTCAAATTATAGATCTAAAATATTCTGGCCCAGGTAAACTCTGGAGCTTCCTCTTCCTCCTCCTACCCTGCCTTCAGGTTTTCTACATACCAGCTACCCTCATTCTTCATCTTCTCCCAGGTTCCTGAGTCTCCTGCTTCAAGGCAGCCACGCATCATAGCCTCTGTTTAGTTCACCGGTCCTCTTCACCTTGGCCTGGCTGATCCTCATCCTCGGTCCCCAGTCCACAGTTTCTGGAAGAGCCCTTTCCTACATGCTTACCCCCCGCCCCCATCTAGATTGGGATCCTCTGTGAGCAGTTCTCACCTTGTGACAGTTGTCTGTGAGGCCTCTTCACAACTGGGATGATTCGGTTCTCTGTGCAACACGTGATTTCTTACCAGTCTCCCCCACTGGACTGCACATGGCAGATGCACCATGAAGACTCTTGGAATGTGTGAATAGAATGGACCCACTGAGAACCTAAAGCTCCTTGTACCTCTTTTCCATCCACTTGGGTGGTGCCTGACTGGAAAGTTTTGCCTGAAGTTTATTTAAGAAAGTGTCTGAACCCCTGCCCCCCTTCTCTCTGCCCTCTTTCACAGCCCCTTCCCCTAACACACACACCCCAGGGAGTCTGTGTGCAAACTGCCAATGAAAGATACTCTTTTTACCACAGAATCTTGTCACATATCCTGGAATTTTATAGAAAATATATGCCTGTAGTTTTCCCTCAGTGGTTACTAGAAAGGAGAGTTGTTCTTAATGAAACTTTAATGCTCTTGCCCTTCCCATTACCGGATGATTGGTAAGACTAATGATGGGGTAAGAGAGAATCAGAAAAATAAATGGTCATAAATTAAACCCTACTATGATCTAATTCTGTTGAGAGTCTTCTTTTCAAAATACAAACATCTCTGTTTAAGTTCTCCATTCGAACCCAAAGGTGCAGTTTTCATTCAGCTCAGTGCACACCTTAGGGAAAGATACAGCTCTCAATCATGAAACTAACTCACTTCCACATTTCTTCTCATATACAAGTGTCAGAACCATCCTCAGACTTTGCTACAGAGTTTACAAAACAAAGAAAATATTAAAACCAAAAAAAGTAAAAAGAAAAAAATTTGCATTTGTGAAAGGCAACCTTCTATGACTACACAGAAGAAAATAAAATATCTTTGACTTAATGCTACCTGTAATGAAATGACCATAGGGACAGATCTAAATGGCTTACTAAGTAAGACAGATTGAATATGTGAAAAATTATTCTCTCTTAAAATATTTCTAAACCACACATGTAATTTATATCATGGAAAAATTCAACACAAAAATTCTATTGTTTTTGGCACAATAATCTGCAAACAACCTCAGAATGCAATCTAAAAGGATAGTCTAATCCTGTTGACAACCATTAGCTTCACACAGTAAATTCTATTATTATTTTATTCACAGAAACACGAAAAAAGTAAATATGGAAGTAGAGGACAAAGTTATTAAAAACATGTACTATTTTAATCTTATGATTCTTATTTGCTGTGACAACATCACAAATAATATGCGTCGAGTATCTCCAACATGAAATGGCATGAAAGAAATTGTTTTTGCAATAAAAGCTTACTCCCATGGATATTTGAAGAAGATGTCATGATTTAAGTTAATCAATATCTGTTTCCAGGGAGTTTTACTTTGAGATGCGATAGCCTTTTTCTGAGGAGAGAAGATAATTCTTTATCCTGACATTCCATTCCATTTTCTGCAAAATGTAAATGAATCCCTCCATTAAATTCCACAGTCAGTTAATATCTAAATCAATCTTTTTCTATTGTAGGACTTTATTCACCATTCTACTTTCTAAAAATAAATCTGAAAGAATATAACACAGGGCATCATTTTTAAATTGGTAATGCCTAGTTCTTCCAGGGCTATGTCTTATAATTCTGTTTCTATGGATTATAGAATAAGGATGTGAAAAGGGAGGACCAGGTTGCAGTTTTCAATGAAGCAGAAGATTCTGCTTACACTGTCTGCACATCCCAACTGACTTCATTTATTTAAATTTTAGTGACCATTTTTAAGGGATAAATTGTGTGTGACAAAATACAAGCCAAAATGCAGAGTTAGACCATTACATACTATAGTTGGGGTTTCTGGCCTCTGGTTTTTCTCTCTTTCTGCTCTTTGGTCTTGGATTAATTAACTTCAGTAGCCTTCACCTCTCAGCCTTAACTTCCCATTGCGTTTCCTTATCTGAAAATGAGTTACTGTGATGGGATCAGACCAAATCAAGAAGTTTACAAAAGTGGTTTTAATAGTAAAATGGTACAGAAGGTCAGGAAAGTGATATTTGAAAACTATATCCAACAGACATCATCAATATGAAGAGTTAGTCAAAAACCGAAGGAGTGGGTAAGTTCCTACTTTAAGACTCAGCCTTAGAATTGAGTAAAATGTGCAAAAGTAACCCACGTAATCTATTTTATGAGGTTTAAATTTTTTCTGCTTTCCTATTGTAAAATTAATGCCAATCTCCTGCTTAATCTCCTCCCCCCACCAATTTCTACACCCCAGAGATAATCAGTATGAACAGTTTCTTGTAAAATCAAATACGTTGAAGATGGAAGACATTGCAAGGCATTTATGGATTTAAAAATTCAATTAAAAAATCTACAATTATATCACATCAGTAAGACTTGGTGAAATCTCAAATTCCCTTGGAACAACAGAGGGATCCATTGCTGGGTGAGGGAATTGAAACAATAACCCTGTAAACAAACTGTCCGAAGTGAAGGGCCAGAGACAGCCTACAGCAAAGATGGAATAATGCCTTCAAGGAACACCACCTCCTCATCATGGTTTATAACAACTCGATGACGTTCTTCAACATGTTTTAATGATTATCATACCTTCCCGTTCATAAAGGATTGATTTATTATGGTTTAAATTTAAAGAATACTGGTTTCCCAGTTTTGAATCAGGCTTAGATTACAGAACACATAAAAATCAATGACTTTGTTCCAGGCAAGAAAAACATAGTGTTCATTTAAGTGCAAAAAGAATAGTCCTGGGGAAAAATTCCTCATGTGATTCTAAATACTAACCACTTCCCCACCCGCCTCACTGCCTCCCCTCCACCCCATCACCGTCATCGGCATCACCACACTTAACACTTTTATGGCTTCTTAACATTCACAAACTACTTCACATATTATTTATTTTAGTCCTCAAAACAATTTTGTCAAATAGAAAGAACAAGCATAGCTTTTCAGTTTACAAATTGAAGCCCTGCAGCTTAGAGCAGTGAAGGAATTGGCTCAAGATCACTGAACCAGTAAGGGACAGCCCTTCTCCTCTCAACAAGGTTGACTGATCACTTCTAAGTGTCTGTCTCCACCTCACATCTCTCCTTTAGGTCCCAGAACCCACATCCAACCAACTGACTCAATGTCTGCTCTTTGCTGCTCCAAATGGAGTCACAGTTTCCAGGTTGAGCCTTAGTATTTTCCCATAAGCCTGTTTCTCTTTCAATATTTTTTTCCTTCCTCCTTGAAGAGTGTCATTTATCTTTTCAGTTGTGTAAACCAAAAATCTAAGCATCATCTCTGTCCTCTCAGCATGTTTTCTCAACAGGCACATATATTCTACCACCACACCCTATAGCTTCTGCCTTCTGAATATTTCTCAAATCTGCCCACTTCTCTTTGTCGCCACCATGAGCACTACAGTCCAAGCCCCCCCCCCCATCTCATATAGAAAACATTTCCACAGATATGTTCTACCTCTCCTTCCCACTTCCACCCATCCATTCTCCATGCTACAGCCATAGGGATCAGGGAATTCCTCTGCTTCAAATCTTTTGTTGGTTTCCCACTTAATGGTTCCCCGCATCAAAACTCATGTTGAAGTGTCACTGCCAAAGTAATAGTGTTGAGAGGTGGTGGGGTCTTTGAGAGGTGTGTGGGTCATGCAGGCTCTGCACTCAAAAAAGAATCAATGTAGACCTTGGGAGAGTAGGTCAGTTCTTGTGAGAATGGGTCCTCTTTGTCCCCTTACCTGTTTTGCATATGCCTATTTGCCCTTCTGTCATGTTATGGTGCAGCATGAGTGCTCACCAGATGTGATACTCAATCTTCCCTGGTTCTTGCTGTGAACTAATAAACCCCCTTCCTTGATAAGTTTCTCAGTTTTAGATATTCTGTAATAGCAACAGAAAGTGGACTAAGATGCTAGTGGCCTTTAGATAAAGATAAGAATCCTTAGTGTGCTGCATAAAGAGCAGTAAGCTCCGAACCCTTGTCTCCCTAGCCAGATTCTTTCCTTCATCCTTCTGCTTTCACCACATGGGATGGCTTTCATTTTATCCAAGCCATCCAGGCCCGCTCCCTCTTTAGAGCCTTTGCACTCAATATTCCATATGTCTAGACTGCTGCTGCCCATCTGCTGTCACTTGCTAAATGCTAACTCGTTCTTCCAACATCACTCCCTCAGGGAAGTCTTCCTAGATTGCCAGGTTTATACTGGGGACATTTATCCTTCATCACATGTAAGTATGTTTACTCATTTTTGAATGTTACTTCCATTGCCTTGTACACTCTGTGATGGTTTCTGACTATCGCATCCACTGGTGCCCAGCACAGGGCCTGGTATCTGCTAGACATTTGGTAAATACGTGTTAGAGTCACACTCAGACCTGCTGATCCCAAATTTTAAGCAGAGAATAGCATATCCCCCACCCCCAATGAAGGGGACCCAAGTGCCCAGATCACTAAATGAAAAGAAATCAGGTTTTTGGCTTTTTTTGGCTTGGTAACTAAAGCTTAGAAATGAAGTTCTGAGCCAACGTGGCACATTTCAGCACTGTCAAAGGAAGTTTATGATTTAAAATTGTTAACAGTCAAATATGTAGGAAGCAGTACTTTGGCCCTTCTCCACTAGTGTAAAACTAATGTACAGAAAGGATTACAGTGGAATTTACTCAACTTTACTGTTTAAAATAACAAGAAACCATATTTCATGAACTTCCCTTGTATATGGTACTTTGGATAAGGGAGTGAGAGACTGAGGTGTTCTAGTCATGAGTTCTCAGCTTGTTAAAATGGTAACACAATTTAAAAAATTAGTACTAAAACTATAGTGAGAAAAATGTATCTTTTATTTAAAGGTTTGGGAAATACTGTAGCATTCCTCAAGACTTCAATTAATAAGGTAAGCACTTATTTATTTATTTGTTTAGTTTAGATGCAGAAGTGCTGGGTAAGAGAAAAATTCATTTGGCAAAATGCAGGTCGACATCTCACAGAATATAATTGGAAGAAAGTTGGACCAATGCCGAATACAAAGAGACATAGGAAGAACAGTTCACTCCTTACCTTTTCTGCCCTATAGTCTGGAGGTTTTCCTGGGCACTGGGAGCTTGTCTACACTGCTGAAGTCATCAGGATCTTGGCTACTGCCAACAAATGTGTCTGTCTCCTCTGGCAGTCTACTAAGGCAACTTGGGGAAACTTATTTTGGCAATGTGGAAACTTAGTTTTTAGAATCATTTCCCCAAATAAACATTTCACTTTCTTAATATAAAGACCCTATTATGATATATCTGACCTGAAATGCCTAATTCTTTTTTCTCTGGAATTCTGCTTGATTATGGGCAGACTCAACTCTAGCTTGAAGCCCTTTATCATCACTTTCTCTCAGCTTCTTATAAACTAGTATTGGCTAATATAGGCATTCTCTCAAATGCCAACATAGCACTTTATTTATTTTATTTTTTATTTTTTCCACTACTAGGGATTGAACTCCGGACCTTGTGCTTGCAAGACAGGCGCAGCACCACTGAGCTAAATACCTTGCTATGTAACATAACACTTCAGGACCTAGTAAAAGGTAAAAAAAATCCTCTCTTCATTACTTTCTCTTTTCTTTTTTTCATTCCTCTAGTTCATTTAAGATTCATTTACTGAGGGCACACTATGTGCCAGGCACTGTTTTAATCAATGGGGATACACAGTGAAACAAACAACACATAAAGTCCCTGTTATAAAACTTGCATTCTTGTGTGTCCTTTATATGTGAAAATGGAAAATGGTAGGAAATAGTGCAGTGGTTGATATGCTGGGAGGGAGAGTTAGACATTTCAAAGGAGAGACATATTTCTGAATTGAAACAATTTTCTTTCCAAGTTTGAAGGTTAGAAAAGCCAGTTGTTCTTAAATATGGTGATCTATTTCACATAACCAATCTGATGAGGATTTATTTGTAGAATACTGGTCCAAATTTAGAAAAGCCAGGTTTGAGAATCTGCACAGTAGTTTTCATGCTGACTTAGAAAAAAATGATTATTAACTAATTACTCCTGATACGATGTTTATCTAAATATGATGCTCCATTTTCATTGTGTCTGTCAGGTGGTTTTGTTCAGGTCTTTGTGAAAAGTCCCTTGAAAACAGGGTAATGTCTTAGTCATCTTGGGATATCCAGGGCTTTATGGAATGCCTCATATAAGAGGCAGGTATCTAATAAAATATTTTTATTGCAATAAAAGTTTATGTTCAGATTATTAGCAAGGTTGGTTTTCAAACTGGTAAAATAAATGGACTCATTCCATAGTTTCAGAAAACCATGATGTCTTCTAAAAATAAAATAAATGACTAAGCTTCTAGCTCTTTTTTAAATAATGCAAGACATTTAATAATTTAAGTATGGGGGCCGGGGAATACCTCAGTGGTTACACCGCCTGCCTCACAAGTGCAAGGTCCTAAGTTCTATCCCCAGCACCCCCTCAAAAATAATAATTTAAGTATAATGAGTCATTGTAAAATGACTTGTCTTTGTGGATATTTTAGCACTCAGTAATTCATTTTATTGTAAAACTATATGCATTAAATTTCATTCACAAATATATATAACAACTATATAAACATTACATAAATGATTTATATAACCATTTCATTTTGTGTAATTTCTTTCTGTGTCAAGCCTTTGGAGAGCTGGAGAGATGAAGGAATAGACACTTCTCTTATACTACATAAACTACTTGTCTCAGAGTCTAAAATCCAGGGTCAGCTTCATGGGTGTGAGACTTCATGGTGGGAGGAAATTCTGTGATCCTACCAATCAAAAGCATAACCTGTGCTATCTTTATATTGTAGAAGTTAGAAGTCCACAGGTATTGGTAAGTTAACATAAAAATAATGGTAATATCTATTATCATTATATTACATCAAAAGCAAATGATCCTAGAAGAGTTGATTTATCACTTAATTTACCTACATGGATTTAAAAATTATGATCTAGGCAAAACTTAAAATTCAGCCTCATATTTTTCTTCTTGAGCTCAAAATTTATTTAGAATATGAAAATTTCAACTTTCCCAAGAAAGTTATATGACTGAGATAAAAATTAAGTAATAACAGAGTTTATAGAAATTTCCATTAGCTACAAATGTAAAACGTTCAGGTAAATGGTACATTATTCAAGTAGGAACATTCTGTGTCAGACTTAGGTTCAACCCTTTGCTTTACTATTTACTATGAGATCCTGGGCAGTATATTTGATCTTTCTAAGCCTTAGTTTCTAGATTCAAACTAGCAAAAATAACACCCAATACAGAAGGCTAAGGTGGGATCAAATCAGATAATGGATGTAAAAGTTCTGCACAGAGTCTGGGGCATGATAAACATTCTACCAATGAAGCTGTTTTTATTTTAATCCATTAAATAGTTACCTCATTGACAGGAATAATGTTTTTGACGTTGAAGTAGAAACCAAAGTAAACCATGTTGAAAACTCCGTGACGTCCCAAAGTTGCTGTCAATCCTTTGTTGAGGCCTTGCAGTCCCAAACCTTCCTTCTTAATGATTTGTCTTGCATAAGCCAAAGTGGACGGTTGCTGAGGAGGGAAAATCAAAGCCAGAGAGATAATCTTTGGAACTGTGGAGTAAATCACAGCATTAGCTTCTTTTTAGGCCAGAATTAGTAACTTTTTCCCCCAGACATGAATAATAATGCCTAGATGTGGACATTTTAATATTAGAAAATACAAAAAGCAAACAAAATTGCATGCATATCAACAGGCTTTATAGGGAAGATTGTTGGCAAGGAAAACCATCTTTTTTAGAATCAGTGGAACTGATTCATGTGATAACTCTCACTACTTTCAATATGTGAATAATTGTATCCAGTTCTGGATTGTCCACTCTAATGGAGGGGATTAACTATACAGATAAATTACTAATCTATAACTACATATCATCTATAAGGAATTTATATGTGGGTTCTGAATCAAGGATATTACCTTTCTAATTATGTTTTTCTAAAGCTAATATTAAAATTAGTCTTGATTTCATTGCCTCAATGACATAAACTGGTGGTAGGTTACAAATCAGCCATGGATAACCAACCAGCTGTTCGTTGTACATATCACTCGCTGTGATAAATTACAAAGTCATGGTGTTAGGAGTACGAGGTTACCTTTGATTTATTCTTTTCCTGGCCTCTGATTGATTACCCAAAGCTGGCATACCTTGGCTGTTGGAATCCAATCTGTTTCTGCATTTGGAACTTGCTAAACAGCTCACTGCAGCTTGCTTTGAGGTTTATACTTTGTTAAAATACAATTACAACCATTCACATAGGTTTCCTAAGAATTATGACTGATTGTTTCCTCTTTAGAGAAGCTGCACAAAGGATATGTCTCCCTCTCACATTTTGACTGCATAGTAAATTGGGGAAAATGTTCAGTGTTTTTTTTTGGTTTTTTTGCCCATGAGCCAAGCACTGACATGACATTTGTTTGGTATTTTACTGGAGGAGGTTGCTAGAGTGGTAAAACAGTCTGTTGTGTTTTCAGAATAAAAGTGTTTTCTTATCATGCGCAATTAAGGCTACATTGGCAGAAGAGAAAGGAACAAATCAAATTTCATCCAACTTGTATTTATAGTTACATAATTAACATAATGTATTTAAACAAGCTTATTTATATAATACAAGTTTATATTTTTTGCTAATAACTTTTAAAACCTGTAGTTACAATTTGACACTCCATCTTTTCACTTAAGAGTATTAATTACAATGAATTACATTAAGCTTCAGGAAATCTTTCTTTGTAATATGAAATGCCATGTGAGAATAGACCTTGCAATAATAAAAGACATCTCATATAGGAAGACCAAAAATTCTCAGAAGGTTAAAGTTCACCCTGGGTTCTGTGACATGGGGCTTTTTTGTTTGTGTTTTGGTACACTTACTGTTAACCCAAATTATTTATATATATATATATATTTTAAATTTTATTTTATTGGTACATTTTAGGTATACAATATAAAGACATATACCACTGGAGATTTGCACCTTTACACAATCTCTCTTGGTTCTTATTTTTCCCCCTTCCCCTACCCTCCCTTCAACTCCTCCATCCCTCCCTATTTACAAAGATTTTGTTTCCATTTTTTCATTTTCTCATATTAATTCCATTCCCTTCTTTCCTTTCCCCTGCCCCTTCCACTTCCCCTTCCCCTTTGCCCCTTTTCTTCCTATTTCACATTATCTATTATGCCTTTTGACCCTTATTTACACTTTCAGTTTCTCACACTAGAGAAACTATTTGGTATTTACAAATGTGTGTCCTATTTGCTTCACTTAAGAGTATCGCCTCAATGTGCATCCATTTAGCTATAAATGTCTCTAATTTCTCATTTTTTATGGCTGAGTAGTACTCCATTTTATATAAAAAACAGCATTTTCATTATCCAGTCTCTAGTTGATGGGCATTTGGCCCATTTCCAAGTTTTAGCTATTACAAACTATGCCAAACACACATATATATATATACACCAAACATGAACACGGGTGCACATATATCACTGTGGTATGATTCTTTTAATTCTTTGGGGAAGATCCCCAGCAGGGGAATAGCTGGGTCAAATGGGACTTCCAGTCCTAGTTGTGTGAGGTATCTCCATACTGATTTCCACAGTGGTTGCACCAGTCTACACTCCCACCAGCAGTGGAGCAGGGTTCCTCTTTGCCCACAGCCCCACCAGCATTTGTTATTGGTTGATTTCTTGATAGAAGCCATTCTTTCTGGGGTGAGGTGGAATTTGAGCATTGTTTTCATTTGCATCTGTTGAATGACCAGTGATGTTGAACATTTTTTCATATATTTATTTGCTATTTCTACTTTTTTGTCTGAGAAATGTCTGTTCATTTCAGATGCCAATTTTTGGATTGGGTCTTTAAATTTGGGAGGTCTGATTTTTTTAAAGTTATTTATAGATTCTAGATAGTAGACCTTTGTCTGAGGAACAGCAGGTGAAAATATTTTCCCACATTGTGGTTTCTCTTGCTGTGAAGAAGCTTTTTAGTAAGAAGAGATCCCACTTGTTGATTGTTTGTGCAAGTTCACGGGCAACTGAAGTTTTGTTCATAAAATCTTTTCCTACACCGATGTCTTCAAGAGTTCTACCTGACCTCTGTTCCAGCCGGTTCAGCATTTCTGTTTTAATATTTAGATCTTTAATCCATTTCGATTTGAGTTTAGTGCATGGTGAGAGATATAGGTCTACTTTTAATCTTTGGCTAGTTGAAGCCCAATTTTTCCAGCACCATTTATTAAAGAGGCTCTTTCCTCCAGTGTGGGTGTTTGGCTCCTTTGTCAAAGATGAGGTGGGTGAGTGTGTCTGTAGTTGTATCTGCATCTTGTAATCTGTTACACTGATCCTCGGGTCTGTTTCTTTGCAAATATCATGGTGTTTTAAATCAGAGTAGCTTTGTAGTATAGTTTCGAGTTGGGGATTGTAATACCCCCGGCCATGTCTCTGATACCTAGAATTGCTTTGGCTATTCTGGGTCTCCTCTTGTTCCAAATGACGTTTTGGTCTGTTTTCTCAGGGTCCGTGAAGTATGCTGCTGGAATTTCAATTGGGATTGCATTGAATCTATACAGCAATTTTGGAAGTATGGCTATTTTCACTACGTTTATCTTTCCTACCCAAGAGCAGGGGATGTCTTTCCATTTTCTGATATCATCTTCAATCTCTCTTTTCAGAGTGCTATAGTTTTCAAAGAAGAGGTCTTTGATTTCTTTTGTTAGGTTGATTCCTAGGTATTCAGGTTTTTTTGGATGCTATTGTGAACAGAACTGTTTTCCCTATTTCTGTCTCAGTAAGTCTGTTTTTAGTGTAGAGGAATGCTAGTGATTTTTGTGTGTTGATCTTGTATCCAGCTACTTGACTGAATTTGGTTATTAAGTCTAGAAGAGACTGGTGGAATTGGTGGAATTCTTGGGGTCTTCTATATAGAGTATCATGTCATCTGCAAATAATGACAATTTGACTTCTTCCTTTCCTATCTTTATTCCTTTTATTTCTTTCTCTTGTCTAATTGCTGTGGTTAATGTTTCCAAAACTATATTGAATGGGAGTGATGATAGTTGACATCCTTGTCTCTTTCCTGATTTTAGTGTGAAGGATTTCAGTTTTTGACCATTTAGTATGATATTGGCTGTTGGTTTTTCATAGATGGCTTTTATCAGATTGAGGTAGAGACCTTCTATTCCATTTTTTTTGTAGGGTTTTTGCCATAAATGCATTTTGGATTTTGTCAAATGCTTTTTCTGCATCTATTGAGATGATCATATGGTTTTTGTCTTTGGCTCTATTGATATAGTGTATTACATTGATTGATTTGCATATGTTGAACCATCCCTGCATCCCTGGGATAAATCCCATTTGGTCAGGGTGTATGATCTTCTTGATGATCTTCTGTATCCTATTTGCCAGTATCTTATTAAGGATTTTTGCATCTACAGTGAGATTGGTCTATAGTTCTCTTTTTCAGTTGGGCCTTTCTGTGTTTGGGGATCAAGACGATGCTTACTTTCAGGAATGAATTTGGGAGTATTGCTTCCCTTTCAATTTCATTGAAGAGTCTAAACAGTAGTGGCAGTAGTTCCTCTCTAAATGTCTTGTAGAATTCAGCAGTGAAGCCATCAGGACCCAGGCTTTTCTTAGTTGGTAAATTTTTAAGTACATGTTCAATTCCATTGATTGATATTGGGTTGTTTAGAATTTTTAGGTCTTCTTCGTTCAACTTTGCTAATTCATACATATCTAGGAATCTGTCCATTTCTTCTGTGTTTTCCTTCTTATTGGAGGATAGTTTCTTGAAGTAGGTATTGATGATTTTCTGGATTTCTCCTGGATCTGTTGTAATTTCATCCTTTTAATTCCAAATTGCATGGGTCTGGGCCTTTTCTTTTCTTTTTCTGATAAAGTTGCCTAAGGGTTTGTCAATTTTGTTTATTCTTTCAAAGAAAAAACTCCTGGTTTCATTGATTTTCTGTATCATTCTTAGTCTCCATTACATTGATTTCTGCTCTGATCTTTATAATTTCCTCCCTTGTGTGAGCTTTGCATTTGTCCTGCTCTTCTTTTTCTAGAAGCTTGAGGTTCAGCATCTGGTTATTTAATTGGGCTTGCTCTGTTTTCCTAATATGAGTATTCACTGCTATGAATTTCCCTTGTAAGAGTGCTTTCATTGTGTCCCATAGATTTTGATATGTTGTATTGTCATTTAATTGAAGGAACTGTCTGATTTCTTCTTTAATTTCCTCTGTGACCCATTGGTTATTCAGAAGTGTGTTGTTCAATTTCCATGTGTGTATGAAATTTTTGCGATTTCTTTTGCTATGGATCTCCAATTTCATCGCACTATGGTCTGATAATATACAGGGGATAACTTCAATTCCTTTGCACTTATTTAAATATGTTCTATTAGTGAATATGTGGTCTATTTTGGAGAATGGCCTGTGTGCAGCTGAAAAGAATGTGTATTCTGATTTTGTGGGGTGGAACATCTGTTAAGTTCATTTGTTTAAGAGTTTGATTGAGTTGTAGTATTTCATTGCTTGTTTTTTGTCTAGTTGATTGATCTATTTTGATAGTGGGGTATTGAGGTCCCCTACTACTATTGTATTAGTGCTTATATGATTTTTCATGTCTGTTAGTATTTGTTTTATATAGTTGGGCACACTAGTGTTTGGTGCATAGATATTTATGATTGTCATCTCTTCCTCTTGGATTGTTCCCTTTACAAGGATGTAGTGTCCTTCTTTGTCTCTCTTAATCAGTGTTGGTTTGAAATCCACTTGTTCTGCAAAGAGGATAGCTACTCCTGCTTTTTTTTGGATTCCTGTCACATGAAGTATTGTTTTCAACCCTTTAACTTTCAGTCTATGAGTTTCATTTTGAATTAAGTGTGTTTCTTGTATGCATCATATTGTTGGATCTTGCTTTTTGACCCATTCTTCCAGTCTATTTCTTTGGTGAGTTGAGACCATTAACATCGATGGTTATGTGATACATATTGACTAATCATTGTCATGCCTTTTTCTTTTTGTGGGATTCTCTCCCTTTGCATTTAATTTCTTGTTGTGCCTAATGGATTCATTTTGCTGGGCTTCCTGGGGTTGTGATTCTTGTCTTTTCCTAGGATACTGTCTAACATTTTTTGGAGTGCTGGTTTGGTATTCATGAAATTCCTAAGGTGCTCTTTGTCATGAAAGTATCTTATTTCTCCATCAATTTTGAAAGATAGTTTTGCAGGGTACATCAATCTGCTGTTTTCCTTTAGGGCTTGAAATATGTCACTCCAAGCTCTTCTTGCCTTGAGGGTTTGTGTTGAGAAGTCTGCTGTGATTCTGATGGGCTTTCCTTTGTATGTGATTTGTTTCTTTTCTCTAACTGCTTGTAGAACTTTGTTCTTCTGTTGGGTTTCTGGAATCTTAACAATTAGCTAGAGTCCTATATGCCTCACTTATGTGTACGTCAAGTTCTTTTCCCCTGCTTGGGAAGTTTTGTGCCATTACTTCTGTGAACAGTTTTTTTTAATGTTGTCTGCCTTCTCTGCTGTTTTTTATTGACTCTGATCAGTCTTTTGTTATTCAGCTGCTGGACTGATTTCTCGTGGTCCCTTAAAATTTTAAAGCAATTTTTCTTTTCCTGGTCACTAATTGCAATCTTATCTTCTATATCTGAAATTCTGTCCTCACTTTGGCTCATTCTGCTGTGTAGATTTTCAATAGAGTTTTTAATCCCCTGGAAATCCTTTTGTATCTGTTTTGTGGATTCCATTTGTTTCCTATGTTGGGATTCCATCATATTCCTCAGCTCCTCTATTTTTTTATCTGTGTCTTCTCTAGATTTATTAATCATGTCTTGCACTATGGGCACAATCTCTGCTGTTATGTGAGAAATTATTTCTGATTTCATTTTTTCCAGATCCTCTTTTGTTGCCAGTTCAGGGAGTCCAGGTGGTTAAGTATCAGAGTGTTCTATCTTATTTTCCTTTGGGGTTGCTGTAGGTGATGTGGAAGTCTGGTTCTGACGCTTGTTTATGTGTCTTCTCATTTAGACGGGGTGTGCGTGGCACACTGCTGCTGGCACCTGTGTGGCTCACCTCCTCTGTGCTGGGAGTGGTGGCACGTCGACCTGGAAGCCTCCTCCTCCACTCTGGGAGCAGTGGCGTATTGGCCTGGAAACCTCCTCTGTGCTGGGAGTGCTGGCATGTCAACCCAAAAGCCTCCTCCTCTGTGTGGGGAGTGGTGATAGGTCGGCCTGGAAGCCTCCCAAATTATATTTTGATTTTCAAAGAGATGAGCACAGATAGAGCAGTAGTTCATTTCTGTGGCAATGCCGAGTGAATTATCTGGGCACTGCTGTCTTGCTCTGAGGCACCTTTCCTGGGACTGAATAACAGGGCAGATGTAAAACTGCGCAGGCCAACACTCACAAAGGCTCCCTCCACCTAACCTAACCTTGCTTTCCATCCTCATCCAAGGTCTTGAGAGCAGGAGGGTCAGTGTGGGGTGGAGAGGATGCTCAGAGGCCATCAAAGTTCTACACAGTACTAATTTGTGAATATGGATAATAGTAGACTCTTCCTCATAGTGTTGCTGTGATGATAAATAAGTGAATGAACTTAGTCCAAAGGAGGGACCGATGATTTTCATAAAAGTGCAGCTAACAATGGCTTTCCTAAAAAATGGATACAAAGATGTTCCTATCATTTTAAAAACCTTACTTTATTAAGCCATCAAAAATTTTTTCATCTATTTCACCATCTTGAAAGGAGAAGGCTTTGAGTATATCTTGGTGAGGGCTGACAAATATTCAAATGGAATTTATTGATTGTCTAGTCCCTGATTTTCACTGTCCTTGGCTCTGGGTGAGTACTAGAAAGTGTAATATATGGATTTTAAGCTCATGTGCCTTGAGTTTGAACTCTAACTGTCACTAAGTAAATCAGGGGATATTGTAGTAATTACAAGTAGGGTCTTGGAGCCAAATAATTCCAGGTTTGAGCCTCAGTAATGCCATCTGAAAACTTTGGCAATATTTCATCCTCTCTGGTATATCTTCAATTCCTTAATTTGTGAACATGGATAATTGTAGAATCTTCCTCATAGTGTTGTTGTAATGATAAATAAGTGAATGAACTTAGTCCAGTGTAATCATTCCCTATATGTTTAGGTGTAAATAATAATGGTATTTATGTGACAATCATAAAAATAGTTCTAATAATAACAGGTAAATTCTCCTTTCCTTCCTTCGTTCCTTCCTGCCTGCCTACCCTCCCTCTAGCTTCCCTCCTTCCCCCTTTTTCTTCCTCTTCTTTTTCTTCTTGTGGTACTAGAGATTGAGCCAGGACCTTTACACTGAGCTATATCCTTGACCCTTTAAAATTTTGAAACAGGTTCTCACGAAGATGTGGAGTTTCCCAGGATGTCTTTGAACTTACAATCCTCCTGCCTTGGGGTAATTTCTTTTGTAGTTGAAGGTAATGAGAATCAAGACACAGAGGCTAATTTGAGGGAGAGAAAGGGCATACTTAGTTAACTTCTTCCTTCTGGCCATCCTTTCCTTCTCCTGGAATTCTGCATCCTGGTGATGAAGTTTATCAGAAATGCACGGAGAAGGTAAGATAACTGGTCTAAGATTCAACAAAACTCAACCCTCAGGCTACACATCTTCCAGGCCTAATGTCTCACTCCAGAAGCTCTCCTCTCTGGAGCAGCTAGTAGGTCCTGTAAATTGGCCTCTTCCTTCTTCCTCCAAGTTAGCACCCTTGGTGAGAACTCTCCACTTGGCAAGCCCATGGGCCACAGAAGCAAGGCCACTTGGGAAGGAAGGTGGAGAATAGAATAGGACATAAGCTGGGCCTCTGCTTCCACCACACAACATTACAGCCTACAGCACTTCCCTATATGTTATCAGGTACTTGGAATACAGGAAGTGCTCATAAATGTTACCCCTATCATACACGCTCAGTACTTTATGTATATTGTGATATTTAACCTTCTCGACAAGTGTATTTAATAGATATTAGTATTACCCTCATTTGACTGATAACTGAAATAAGGCCTAGAAATCAAGTTACTTGCCCAAGATCACAGAGTAAGTGGTAGTCCAACTGAGGCTCTCGGGCTCCACATCTGTGCTTTTATCCTTTGCTTGGTTCCTCAATCCTAATATAGTTGATTGCTTCTTTCAACAACCCTGTCAGATGAGCAGCAGGTACTACATATTCTGTATATTTTCTGAGTAAGGAAACCAAGGAGGATGAAATGTTTCTCAGGTAAAATGCTGTTGATAGATGGTTTAACCAAAATTCTGCTTCCAATTCAGTGTTGTTCTTTTCACATTAATTGTTATCCATAGGTGGGAAGATTTTCAGAGTTTGATAATCCACCTGATACAGGTAACAGATATACAGTAGTATAAATATTTTTTCTAGAAAGTAGGGCCTTGGGATAAAGAAAAAACTAGAATTCCAGTGCCTATAAAAATCAGAAGTAAAAGTATGATAGTGTGTTTTTTGCTTCATTCAAGGATGTGTGTCACACACGTAAGCAAATATTCAATTAGAAAGGCAAAATGTGACTTCCACTAGGATGCGTTAGTAGGAAAATATAGAATCATTTTGACTAGATCTCTGTAAACACAAGGAATTTTACTAAACTTATTTGATTATTGGGCTTCCATTTCAAAACAAAATGGTGACTGATTAGCATCACCAGCGAAATGATTCCAATACTATCCAACCCAGCAAGTCACTCATCAGTTCAGTTTCCCTGTGCCATTTAGAGTCATTCCAATTTTCATATTTAGTTACCAATTGTGGGCCAAATTGCATCCTAACTTTCCCAGATGTACTTTTCATTGGCTGTATCAGAGCTGCAAGCATGGAAGAGCACAGATTGAGATGTAGCTAATATTGTGGTATTACACTGCTCGCAACATTGTTTTATAGAAATCCTTAGTTCATTAGTGACTGCCAAAAGTATTTCCACTTGAAGTAACTCAAAGTCTTCCTTAACTTTGGTTTCAAATATTGCCACTGCTAATGTTAGAAACTTATATTCTAAGCATTACCGAGTGCCTATATTTCCCATGTATTGTCCTGAATGTCTAGTAGAGTACTTTGCCTATGTTCTATAAACACATATTTTTTTGCTTAGGTTTTATTTAGAGGGATAGGCTGATAATTTTGTTTTTTTTTTTTATAATTAATGTTCACTTTTTTTTTTTTTTTTTTTTTGTGCCGGGGATCGAACTTGGGACCTTGCTCTTGCGAGGCAGGCGCCGGAACCACTGAGCTAAATCCCCGGGCCAAGGCTGATAATTTTGATGTCACCCATGACAGTATTGCACAGTTGTTATGGGCTCAAACTTCTGTTTAAACTGTCCTTACAAGGTTTAATAGAAGAGATTTTAAGTGAAATAACCCAAACACAAAAAGAAAAATATTGTATGACCTCATTTATATGTGACATCTTAAAAACAAGAGACAAAAATTAAAAACTGATCAATATGTAGAGACAGAGAATAACATATTAATTATGAGGCTGGAGAAGGAAATGGACAGAGATAGGTCAAAGGATACAAAGTAGCTTATATGTAGGATGAATATTTTAGAGATCTAATGTCCAATATGAGGACCATAGTTAATAAAATTGTATTGTATTGTATTAGGGGTTTTGTTAAGTAAGATTTTAGCTGTTCTTGTTCCACATAACAAAGTAACTACATAAAATAATACATATGTTAGTCTGCTTCACTATGATAACCATATTACTAATTATATGTATCCCATAACATCATGTTGCAAGTCTCAAATATACATAACAAAATTTATTTAAAAACAAATTTAAAAAGATGAAAAAACAAAAGGAAAGAAAAGACAACAGAAGAAAGAAAAGACCCTTTGCTTAAACAATGTTCCCCGGCACTATTCTGGGGAACTGATTCCTTATTACCTGGGAGCCCCATATTACCAGGAAGTCATTGAGATAGCTATAGCAGCCTAAGCTTTTTTCTGAAGTTTTTCCATCCAACAACTTGCCGTAGCTAGCTCTGATTAGTTTGTGAGCTCGAAGACAAAGGTTTTAGGCAGCAGGCATTGTTCCCTGGGTAAATACTATCAAAGTATGATCAATAGATCCAGGCATGGGGTGGATTTCCTCCATACCTATGGTCAAAGAAGAGCTATAGGCACTGCATGTCAAAAGACAGCACGCTCTGCAGGTATTCCTTTACCTGTTTCCTATGACAAGGTGGATTCTGTTGCATTTTAGAGCCAAGGGAATAAGGTTGTTGCTCTAGATTTCATCACATGGCTGGAAAGCAAACTGGATGAGCTCTTCACACAATGGATCAAGTGTCCATATCTGAACCTTCAAAAAAAATACTGCTTTGTGAAAAGAGAGGAGATCCAGTTGCTAATACAGGCGGGAAAATACACTGGGTCTTCAGGAGATAGAAGATCACCCATACATTTCATTAGTCAAATGAGGTCTTGAAGCATTTTCATAAATTTGAAAAAAGAAAAAGGAAAAGAAAAACTTCCTTTTATTTGAGAAAAAAATGTAAGTGAAAAGAGAGGAATTAGGTTTAGAAATCTACATTTGTACATTTGCCTTAGCTAAGATATTTCACTAATTCATCCTTAGTATTTATTTTAATAGGGCATGATCATGAATAAAAGATACTGCCAATATTATTATATTTTATCTAGAGTTTACTATGGATGAAGAGGTCTATTTTTAAACAATTTATGAGTGAAGAATACTTTGCTGTCAATAAACTCCCCCAAATGCCGAGCTACACAGCTACATCGACACAAAGTTACTGCCCAGTAGTCACCTCTGGGTGGGGAGCGAGCGAGGGGACACATGGGGCCCTTGTCCCTGTACTTTTGGCAGAGCCGGAAGGAAGAAAACGGTGCTGTGACTACAGGAGCTACTGTTCTCCTTTTAGGTGCCTGCCCAAAAGAGTTAAACATATCATATTACAATGATACATACATGCTCATGTTTATAGCAGCACAACTCATAATAGATAAATTTTTGGAAGTGGTTCATATGAATAAAGAGCATATTTTTTTTCATTTTTTTTTTGGTACCGGAAATCGAACTCGGGTCCTTGCGCTTGTGCAGCAGGCAGCAAAACCACTAAGCTAAATCCCCGGCCAAGAGCATATGTTTTTATATACAATGGAGTACTATTCTGCTATAAAGAAGAATAAATTGGAGGCATTTATAGGAAAATGGGTGTACCTTAAGACTATAATGTTAAGTGAAATAAATCAGACACACAGGCCTAAATATCACCTGATTTTTCTTAAATGAGAAATCCAAATTACAAAGAAATTAAAGAGCAAAATGAAAGCTAGATAATGGAAAACACAGAGATAGATCTTTTGCAAATGGGAAGGGGACCAAGAGATGCAGGGCAGGGGAAAGGGGACACAAAAGGAATTAAGATGTGTGAAGTACATGTATGAACTTCCCACAGTGAATGTAATCATTATGTACTGCAAACTTACACTAATAGAAATAAAAATTTTAAAAAGAGAAAGAGTCTGTACTTCTTCATGGTTCCAGAAACACTTTCTTTTGATTTTTTTCCTTGAGCTTCTTAATTAACCAGATTTTGTTATCCCGATAAAAACAATACAGCTGATTAGAGCCCTCTATGTTATACTCAGTTCCCTAGAACTACTGACATCATTAGACTTTATTTTTCCTCCTCCTAAGGTGGGGTAAAGCCACCAACCTTATAGAAATAATGGGAAGGGCTGAAGTATCAAATGAGTGTGAGCACTGGGGAAAAAAGGAGTTTACAGTGGTGACCAGCAGGATAAGATTAGAAGGAAGTACTGGCAGTATTAATCGTGTCTTTTCTTTACATAGCTCTTTATTACTTAATTTGTGGAAAAATATTACTTTAATAATTTATAAAAACTCAAATACAGTAAGAGGAAAACTCATGTAAGTCATCTTGCATCTGGCATATAGTAGATGCTTTGTAAATAAATGGTAGCTATTATCATTACTTCAAAGTCTTATTGCGGAAAGCAAAAATCTAGAGTTCTTGATGCAGCAAAATGGAAGTCTATTTCCATAAAGGAAAATGGAGAAGTAACTTGGCTGCTCCCTTAGGTATTGTTGAAAGATAACTATAGGAATGGATTCATATGCACAATTCTCTTTTCCTGCCTACTTTTTCTGGAAAAAAATAATTCTGTCCTCTTTTTCTGGAAAAAAATAATTTAGATACTGAATAGTTGCCAGGCAGTGTTTCACACAGTAATGCAAAAAAAATCTGAACTTAACCCAATGCATCATCATGAATGTTGACATGCCCATGAAGCTGGCTTCTCACACCACGTGTAAACAGAGCCACACGTTCACTCTTTATATAATTCAATTTCTTCTCTCTAGTTTTTGAAAAAGATGATCACAAAATACAGCCTTTCTATTTACTTTATGTTGACCTTACATAATATGATTAAACTTAGTTAAGCATTTATTGATTGTCTATGGAGAAAGTAATTCCCAAGCTTGGTGATACCATATATGATCTACTTGGTCTCTATTAGATTATTAAGTTCCTAGAAAAAAGTGTGTTGAACTACATCTAGTGGTATTATCCATAGCAAGATGCAAACCCTGCAGTAATTTTTAAAATATTCCTATATTTAAATATTTTACCATCAATTACACATTTACTATCTCTTCATTTATCCTTAAAATTATAAGTATAGGGCAAGTAGGTAGAAGACTAATTATTCCTTTCTTGGATTGAACATATTTAAAGACCACATAAAGGTAAAAAAGGCTTTTTCAATTTCCTAAAGGTTTCATTTAATATTTGGGGGTGAGAATGATTATGTTCATGTGTAATGTAGACAAAAATGACAGAGTAGAAGGAAAACCTGTGCTCCAGCCACACATCAGAGGCAAATCGTACAGACCTCTAGGGAAGGAAAACAAAACACTTCAGCCAAATAATAACTTTGAAGTAGATTTCAAAGTGTAGAGAAAAACTGGGAAACAATTCATACAAGATTTTGCTCCTAGGGAGAAATTCACATTTTCCAGGATAATGGAGAGCTTGCCAGCCAAACGCCACTTGGCTTTGCACAAGCGATAGGAGAGTTCTAGTTCTTAGAAATCTATGGATTTAAAAAATGCATCCAGTTAGAGGAAAGAAAGGTTCTATAAGGACAACAAACTAGAAACTCACACTTTTGGCAAGACTGGACATGTAAACCATCTCCAGTCGAGAAAACCTTAGGCAAGTTTAATCCTAAACCAAGGAGATTACAAAGCAGAACAATTCTTTGCTTGGGTTTAGTTTGAAGGATGGGGGGAAATTTAGATCCATACCGATTTTATCTGAACATGTTTTTACACCCACTGAACCAAACCAGAGCATGACAAAGCTGTGATTACTTTGCTCCCCACAGAAGATCGAGCGTATTTAAATTAGAGATTGGTTTTCTTTATTCATTATGAATTTCGAGATGCCAGCCAAAGTTTTCTGGTATTGGAATTGGAGGAAGTGTAGCAGGGATTATAGTCTCTGACTAATAGAATGGTAATTTAAAAGGTGTAGGCAAGATAAGCATACCTATTGAAATATTTTATATATAAGTTGGAAGGATATGAGAGCAATATCAAGAAGCAAAGTAACGACAATTTCCTTGAAATTTTTGGAACAGTTTATGGGTAAAGTGGGAAGGAAGGCACATTTTGTGGGCACCATATTTCTGACTGGCTACAGAATCAGCCCAGGCCAAGAGAAGACAGCCAGGGCAGCTGGAACCAGCACAGTACCTGCCATGCTTGAGAGGTGGGATGGGAAGTGCATTTGAAGCCCCAGGACTATAGTTCTCATTACTCCGTTGCCAAGAACATAAGAGAAGGAGCTTCTGCTCTCAGCCTGTGCTGCACTTGAACCTCAGCTACAAGTGCCCAGGGTCAGCCCCATGGGGCCCATGGTTCAAAGTGCTCCATTCTGATCCTCTGCCAGTGACATCTTCCCATATGGCCAAGGGGACATCCACTTCCATCCCACACCTCCTTCCAGACCATATTCTATGCAGCCAGACTGCGGTTGACCTTTGTTTCATCTTTATCACCCTTCCATTGCCTAGCAGATGTTAAGTACAAGAGAAAATGTAATAGACTACTGTTTTCTTAGGGTCTCTTCCACTGCACAGCCCCCCTTAGCTACAGCAACCTCTTGAGAAATTTCATGTTTAAAAGGCCACATTGACTCATCACTTCAGGGTGAAGAAATAGGAAAATTCTAGTTAATCCATGTTGGACTCCATGGTGGCTCATATCCAAGACATGAGGGTGGGGAAGATGAACTCAGAGGTGCTGCGGAGCCTATGCATTTAGTGTGCCACCACAACTAGTAGCTGTACTTGACTGAAAAGGCTGAAAATGAGCTTAGTTCTTAGCCTTCTGTGTGAAGAGGCTAAGAAGGCTTGATCAAGAATCCATGTTATGTCTCAAACAAAAAACCCAGTACACAGAAATGCCTGGGTATAAGGAAGAGGGATTGATCATCACTGATTTACCAAAGAGAGGGACCTACAGGTATCTTGTTCAAGACCACACTCTTCAGAAATGGAAACGGTGAAGAGAATGACGGGAATGTGGGGGTGTCTCTCCTCAAACCCTGGGCCTATGTTGCTTGCTCTCCAACTGCCTTCCTGCTCTAGGTAGCACTGATTATATGTGTTCTTTTTTTAGAAGGACCAAACTTTGTCAAAGATTAGAGAGCAGGAACAAAAGAGTAGGGTTCCTACTGGTATAAATGAAATAATGAAACCTGAATTAGAAAGATCAAGCCCCAAGAAGGGCCAGCAGGTCATCTTCACCCAATCAGCTGAGAAGGATTTCCCCAGAGATAGAGTAAGACACTGGCAGAGGTGTCAAAATCATTTCTGGGGATTATATACTTTATACTATTCTGTACTTTCTAACTTTTCAACAATGAGAAGGTATTACTTTTTAAGGTAAAAGTTCACAGACAATACATGATTATGTTTTGTTACAACATTCAAATATATAAAACTACTTTTTAAAACTCTTACCTCTCCTTGCCGCATTCCAACCTCCTCTTTAGAGAAAGCCTCAGTTAGAAGTTTAATATGAATTCCTTAGGCCTGCACTGTCTTCTATGGATGTCACTACACACGTGTGGTTATTAAGTACTTGAAATAACCTACTATGATGTGATGTGCTATAAGCATAAGATACATACCAGATTTAAAATTTTTAGTATGGAAAAAACATAGTTTTTGTCTTGGTTACATGTGGAAATGAGAATCATGGAGACAGTTACAGATCAGTGGTTGTCAGGGATCCATGGGTAGGGAGAGGAGGGACGAATGTGTAGAGCACAGAGGCTTTTTTGGGCAGTGAAACCATTCTGTAAGACAGTTTAGCGGTGAATGTATGTCATAAATTTGTCCAAACCTGTATAACATGAAACATCCAGAAGGAAGCCCAGTGTAAACTATGGACTTTGGGTTATCACATGTCAATGTAGATTTATCAATTGTATCAAATATACTGCACATGTACATCTAGAGGAAAAGCTTTTATGAGAAGTTTCTGTGCTTTTTTCAATTTCACTGTGAATCTAAACTTGTTCTAAAAGATAAAGTCTCAAAGAAAAAACATTTTGGACATTTTGGATTAAATAAAATCTTATTAAATTGATTTTACCGTTTTACTTTGTAAACTTAGCTACTAGCTGGGCATGGTGGTGCACACCTGTAATCCCAGCACTTGGGAGGCTGAGATGGGGGAGTGCTGCTAGTTCAAGGCCAGCTTGGGCTACAGAGAAAGACCCTGTCTCAAAAAACTAAAAATAAACAAATAAATAAACCTAGCTACTGGAAAATGTGACTCACATTGTTTCTATTGAACCAGCACTGCTCTAGAATCTAGATAGTTTTTTGTGCATTTACTTACTTATACATATGTAGAAATATATTTTTCTTTGTTTTCTAACATAAATTCACATTTCTTTTATAGTTGAGTAAAAACACTATAAAAAGTATGGTCTTTAAATGCAATGAATTCATGACTTCATTCCTCTTTCTTTTCCTTCCTCTTCCTCCCTTTCTCTCTGTTTGTACTTGTCAACCTATAAGGCCTTAGAGTGAAGGAGACAATTACTCTTGGCCATGCAGAGGCTGAAGTGAGTGTACCTAATGCTTGAATTAAATCATACAGGTACAGATTGACCAAAGGGTATCCCCTTGTAGGATAAAAACAAACACTAGTAAATGGAGGAAGGCTTCAGCCTTAATGGGACCTGGAAAAATGAAACAGCAGTAAAAATGACCATTACTAGATCCAAATTCTCTATACTCCTCATGTTATCTCTTTCTCAGACTTTTTTTTTTGAAGTAGGCTAGGTTCTGATTTATTGAAGATATAATAAAATATTTTATAATGTATCTAATAGATTTTATTCTAAGTATCTGACAATGTCCAGTTCAGTGGATTTTGCAAAAGAAATGACCCCAAACAAGCTCCCATTACTCCCCACTTGAAAATGGCTTAAAAACATAGATAGTTTACACAGATTGTACTTGTGTAAATGGACCAGAAGCACATACTCATGCAGCACATCACTGGCATGCTATTTATAATATTCTAGCAGAGTGTGAGCAATGCAACATTAACAGTGCTTACTTGGACTCAGTGTAGAACCTCCTTTGGGGCAAAGGAGAGAAAAAAAAACATTAGGCATGACAAACTCTTACTGTTTTCATTCCTGCAAGGTTTTGTTGGTGAGCTGACTTATTTGTGTTCCTGTGGTGACATGCTACCTAGATAAAAACCTGCAACTGAAGACTATTCCTTTGCCACTCTGCTGCTCCATGCCAAGCTTCCCAACGAGTAAAATGAGGCACCGGATGAAGCAACACTTTCTCTTAGTTGGTAATTCTCCCAATATTAAACCAAGTATTCCTTGGACAGGCTACATGGAAACTGTTTTAAATGCTTCACATTGATAGGACATTTGAAACATATTTTTTCCTTCTTTTTTCTTTCCCTCCACCCTTCACTAGGTTTTTCCCTCTCATTCAAGAAAGAACAGAGAGCGTAGAGCACAAATATACATTAGATGTATACTGAGGGTTTTCAACCTCCTCTGAGGTTGAAATAACAATTTGAAACTTTAAAAAACCCTCCCTGAATTAGAATTGACTTCATCTGAAAAGAGACCATCTGCTGTGGCAGTCCAACCCAGCCCCTACTTCCCCCATCCCAAGTTTTGGTGGCTACAGGTGAGGAGGGCCCCCTCCTTCCCATGCCCCTTCCCAAGAAGCTGTCAGGAAGCTCTCAGACAATATCAGCAAGCAGGAAGTGGGTTGAGCGTGAGGGAGTCTCCACCCATTAGCAGCTGTTTAAAGAGTAGGCAGGGGAACTTCTGTACAGAAAAATGCAGGTGAGCAGATGCTGTAAACCAATTTCTACCACATGCTATCCAGTTGTGCAGTTAAGTTAAAATGCCAAGAAAGACCTGGAATACCAACTTCTTTGTTTTGTCCCTACCTTATGCTTAGCATCCAGCAGAATAAAATGGGAATAGCTGGACTTGGCAGTTTAAAGGGAATTATTAGGCAACAAGAAGGAAGTGAAGGCAGCACAGACCAAGGGAAGCTGTCTACATGGAACGTTGGGTACCAATGATTAAATGTCAAGAGCCATCACTGTCCACATGGTGACGTCTACACAGGATCAGTGACTTGCTCATTCAGATTTAACCAAAAGGCAACTCTGACAGATTATCAGAATCTTTTGGGGAGGGTGGTGGGTGGAGTAGGGAAAGGAGTGGGGTAATTTTAAAAAATGACTTCATTTTTTAAAAACACAGTAATATTATCACCTCAGTAATTTTGCTGAAGTCTATTCTAGCGCAATGTAAAAGTGAGGTTTTGCCAAAAGCCAGAAAAACATTTCCAAATATGTCATTATAGATTATATTAGAACTCTAAACTAAAAATGTATAAAGGTGTGTTTGTTCATAAGATCTTAGTGCATTTTTGTTAACACTTTCCTTATGGAAGATGGCTGGCTTTTTCTTATGCTACTTTCTTAATGATGATTTACTATGGGTTTAATAAGTGGATAAGGGCTGAGTTCATAGTTTATTTGTATACTTAAGAATAGTTTTGTGTATTCCCTTACCAGTTGGAAAATGCTAAATGGTTACCTCTATGAATGTGTCCCGATTGGCTTGCAAGCCAACTTTTACCACCTCAAAAGGGTTAACCATGATGGCTTCTGTAAGTCCAGATCCCAATCCAGCAATGGAAAATGTCTAGAAAAATTAAATCAATCATTTCTTTAAAAGAAGTGATCATGCATATTGGGTTAAGCATCCTATTCATCACACTGTGCAGCAGAATGTTAGGATGAGAATGGAGAAACCTACGGAAGTGTACCATATACCATTACTAAACAGCTTCAGTTCTGGATTAGATGCTAATCAAGAAAGAAGAAATTACACAAGCTATAAACCATGTGCTGATAATTTCAAAATAAAATGCCAAAGCCCCATCAACCATGACTTTTCCCTTTAAAAAAAACAAGGCTATTGTACTGATTTAAGGTGGATTCTAAAACATCTGCACATAGGATCATTACAAGTTTAAATTGTAAAATGAGTTTCATTATAAAGCATCTCTTTAAATGCATTTATTGAGCATATAAAGAAATTCAAGGAATGAACCACAGATATATTTTTGTTTTCTGCTCTCTTTTTTTTTTTCGGTACCGGGGATCAAACTCGGGTCCTCGTGCTAGTGAGGCAGGCAGCGGAACCACTGAGCTAAATCCCCGGCCCCACAGATATATTTTTAAAAAGTTAAATTTCAGATAATAAAAACAGCATAGCTGGACACATTTAAATTTACAGTTATTTCCTAGAGTCACTATTCTAGACTATTTCTAAACAAAAATTAATTTTCACTCATTCTTTATTTGTTTAAAGGAACATAATTGCCCTATTTCTGGACCAAAATGCTGAGGAACAAAAGGCGAGATAAATGGTTAGATTTCTCTGAAGGGCTCAATTAAAATCTAGAAGATTTATCAAACATGATTATATGTCAGCTTCTTACTTGCTGTCAGTTAAGCATTTAAGCAGAAGGAAAAAACAATTTTATGGAGCTGTCTTTTCAGTAGAATATTTAAAAGTTTTCCAGGAAATCTGTACCCAAAATAACCATGACAATTAACACACACACATCTCTAAAACAAAATGAAGCAAAGGCTCCAGACTAGATGCTGGAAAAAAGTAATTCCTTGCTCCTGAATATCTAATTCTAGGAGAAGAAATTCTATTGTATAGGATGAGGAGAAGGATAAAACCAATGAAGAAGAACAGATAACTCTTATTAAGAGTCTCTAGTATCTTTCAAAATAGGAGGTGAAAAGAAAGAAGGGAGAAAGGAGTGTTCTGTAACTTTGGAGAGGCGCAAAGGAAGGATCAAAGGGGAACAAAGGAAGGATCCAGATCTGGGAGGCTTGGGTTTAGGTCCTAGTTCTGCCACTTCCTGGGTATCTCATCACAGTTGCCATGGACAGTAGTGTGTGCACAGACAGACACGCTCAGCCAAGCGTGTGTGGACTGAACCCAGCTTGCTCCCCACTTGCCAAACCACAGCCCTGGAGAGCATCAGCCAGGAGAAAGGGGACCATCTCATAATTCCCTTGCTGGGCTGTGTATGAATCACTGAACATTTGATAAGCCAGAGTTTTCTCATCTATAGAATGGGAATAATATCTGATTTCTGAACCTCAGAAAGATATTACAAGGGTCAAAATAATGTATGTGAAAAGTTCTGTGAAACTTTTCACTCTGTGAAGTGGTTTTCAAACACCATTGTTCTTGTTGCACATAGAGAGGAAGAGTAGTACTAGGAGAGATTGAATAACTAATGATGCATGCTTTCCTTTTAACCCACTTCATTACAGTTTTAAGCATAATCAGATATTGTATTCATTTATCTCCAACTTCCATCATGGAAGCCAAATGCAGGAAAAAAATTCAGGTCCCAAGCTCTTCTGACTGGGAAAGCTAAAATCCAGATGTTCAGGTTTTTATTACTTACTATATGCAATCTTCCAAGTAATTCACTTTTTTTGTTTTTCTATAAAGCTCAGCTACACATGCTGTCAGAACTAGTGTTCAGCAGTCCCTTGTCAAAAGAATTGATCAGCAATCAGCAGATCATATTACTTAGGCTGTTGCAGAGACATGCTCTGTTGTTGGGTTTCCAGTCTCCCAGGCTTTTCATGTGAACACCAGGGCATATTTAATGGCTAAGTATTAAAAAATGAGTTCAAGAAAAGAGAACTGTATACACTTTGCATGCATTCAGTTATAGTAGCTAGAATGGCCAAAAACTTTCCTGTTTCAACTCTCAAGAGTCGAAAGACCTGCAGCCCCTCTCTCACATGGTACCAATGTTCAAGCCAGATGGCCCTCTGTAGACCATATTTTATTGTCTCTCGCTAGGAAGTTTTTAATCTTCCATTTTCTAAAATGTTTCCAAAGTTAAGGATGATATTAAGGGAAGACACCAGGGAATTAAAAATAAAACCTCAACATAATTATGAGATTCATGGAAGAGCTGCTCCTTTCTAAGAGGGTAAGCCTTGTCTGGGCAGGAGATCTTTTTATCTTAACAGAAAGTGATAGTATTAGGTTTCTTAGCAGGATCTTTTCTAGAAAAGGTGCATGCATGGTTTTAGAAATAACAGATACTTTCAGGATCACCTACTTGGCAGAGTAAATATTCTGAAATGAATGCTTACAAGTAAAGTACTGATGGCCTCTAATATACAATGGTTCAACCTACAAGTTCTTGACTTTATGATGATGCTGAATTGACACACATTTCATACTTTGAATTTTTGTCTTTTCCCAGGTTATTACATGCAATACCATCCTCTCTCTCATGACGTTGAGCAGTGGCAATGAGCCACAGCTCCCAGTCACTATGCCATCAAGAGGGTAAGCAATAGATACTCTAGTGTTGCAATGGTTGGTAGGTCAGGTGTATTAACTGCAGGACTGGCTTACTGTATTTTCAGTGTATGGTGGGTTTATCAGCTGGAACTCCATTATAAATGAATGAACATTAAAGAACTGAAGCTCAAAACATTGCCTCACTGTGAGTTTTGAGGTACATTTCAGGGGGAAATGAAGATTTCCCCAAAAGTAGGAGGGTAGCTTGCCAATTGAAGCAGGAATGCACTTTGTCTTGTTTTCTTTCACAGATTTGCAAGAAGAGTTTAATACACTGGCTCTCTCTTTGAGGCTCTTGATGCACACACATTTGGCCAATATAATTTGACTTACTTTATGAAAAGCAGCAAAGTCACTAACAGAGAAGAGGCATAGGGAAGGGTTCAAATCACCAAGTGACTTTTGTGTAATAGTTGAGCTATGGCTTTGTAAGAACACTATTCTCCTTGGCTGAGTTGTTTACAATCATTCCTATAAAAGGTCCTTCAGTCTGCGCCTGACCACAGAATGATTTTATCTCAAGTGACTTGAAATCTTTATTTACTATAGCTTGAGCAACAGCTGGAAAAGTGGCCTGTTAGGAAATAATCTCAGGCATACTGACTTTTGCATAAATAGATATATGCAGTGTGTATGTAAATATATGCATGGTTTGGTTTTTAAGAGAATCTTTGATAAATGTACTCTTTATTTTATATTCTTGACCATATCTCATATAGGACTTTCCAGACTTAGCGTTATTATCATAAATTCATCACTAGGAGCTATAAAATAGCCAAATTGTGAGTTATTAGGAAGATGGCTTTCAACAAGTAGCTGAACATTGAATAACTCAAATTCATACTTTAGTAGCTGGGCTTGGAGAATCAAGAGGGTTTTTGTTTCTAGATTTTGCTTTATGAAATAACACACACACTTAAGTATAATAAATACTTTCACTTACCAATCCTGGTGACAGTGACACATATCCTAGCAATTTCTGGTACTGTTCAAAGGTGAAAAACTGTGAAACAAAACCAAACCCAGAGATTTATAACAATTTCCTGCAATAAACTCTTTAATTAACCAAGATTTCTTTAGTAAGCCATGTATTAACCAGCATTTTAAAAAATGATAAACTATCTAATGTTGTTATAAACCCTGTCTTGGGTAGTTACTTTTGGATCTTATTTTAACATTCACATTTTTCAAATGCAGTTATAATAACCAACAGAAGAGCTGATGGAATCCTTTATAGCAGTAAATGAACCATACAACTTCCATTTACCATGACCATTTTCAGTTTCCCCAGACATCAATAGGCTTCTTTTTTTATGGCAGTTATTCACAATTATAGGCACAGAGACCTGAAATCGTTGGTTTTCTATGTTTTCTCTATGAACTGCTTTCCCAGAAAATGCCCACTTGTCTAACACACTTGTAAAAGACATCCATTTCTCAGCTTTAACTTGCATTTAGATTGCTGTGTCTCCTAACTACTCCATGGAATTTCAACATTATATGGTTTGAAGATGCCACGATAAACTAGAGAAGGACCCAAAGAGGTTATCTAGTCCATGCCCTGCCTTAAAGCAAGATTGTCCTTGACCTGAATCAAGAGAGACAGCTGCTGGGCTGGGGATTTAGCTTAGCGGTTTCGCCTCCTGCTGCACAAGCGCAAGGACCTGAGTTCAATCTCTGGTACCAAAAAAAAAAAAAAGAGAGACAGCTGCTTACTCCTTCCTTTAAAATCTGATGATAAAGATACTACTAATTCCATCAGAAGATGCTTTTATTGTTGGTATATGTTTGCAATACATAATAATTACATTCATCATGGGGAATAGGTACATACACATATTGCATCTTGATCATTTTTACAACCCCCCTCACTATCCTCTGCTTTACCCTTCACCATTTTCCTACAAATATGACTCAGATTTATACTTTATGGCTGAGTAGTACTCCATTTTATTTATATATTATATATTTCTTACACACATATATAATATATACATACATATTACATTTTCCTTATCCATTCATCTGTTGATTGGCATATAGGTTACTTCCAAATTAATTTAGCTATTGTGAACTGTGTTGCTATAAATATGGACATATATGTAAATATCACTGTAGTACAATAGATAACTTTAACTCTTTTGGGAAGATACCCAGAAGGGGAATACCTAGGTCAAATGGAATTTCTAGGTTTAGTTTTTTGAGGAATCTCTATAATGATTTCCATAGTAGTTGTACTAGTTTACATTTCCATCAACAATATAGAAGGGTTCCTTTTTTCCTCTTAGCCTTGCCAACATTTATTGTTTTTAGAATCTTTAATGATAGTCATTTTTACTGGGGTAAGATGGAATCTCAGCGTTGTTTTGAACTGCATTTCTCTAATGGCCAAAGATGCTGAACATTCTTTTTCATGTACTCATTGGGCATTTGTATTCCTTCTTCTGAGAAATGTCTGTTCATTTAAATTGCCCACTTTAATGGGTTTTTTATTTGGGGGAGATAATTTTTTGAGTTCTTTATATTCTATATATCAGACCTTTGTACAACAAGTGCTGGTAACTATTTTCCTATTCTGTAGGTTGTCTCTTCACATTATTGGTTGTTTCCTTTGTTGTGCAAAAGCTTTATAATATTCATTGATTCTTGGTATTCTTTCTTTCTTTCTTTTTTTTTTTTTGGTACCGAGGATCGAACTCTGGTCCTTGCACATGCGCAGAAGGCGGCAAAACCACTGAGCTAAATCCCCGGTCCTATTCTTGGTATTATTTCTTGAGCAATTGGGGTTCTGCTAAGAAAGTCCTTGCCTATGCCTATGTCTCTTCAAGAGTTTTACATATTTTACAGATTATACTTAATATTATTTTCTCTGAAAATCTCTATGAATGGAAATCTAATTAATTACTTCATATAATAGATTCCCCTTTCTCTTTCAATTTTTTTTTTTTTTTTTTTTTAGTACTGGGTTTTGAACTCGGGACCTTGCGCTTGCGAGGCAGGCGCCAGAATCACTGAGCTAAATCACCAGCCCTCCCCTTTCTCTTTCTATATTCCAGATTTTGGGAAACAACTCTTCACGAAAATGATTTTTGCTCCTGATTACTTGTTGGTCATATCACTGATAAGGCACAGGCTTAGGGCATACTAAGTATGATTCTAAAAACCAAAGAAATGGCTTGGGAAAGCAAAAGTTTTCTACCCTATTACTTTAATGCCCAGTAAAATATGGCAAGAAAAAGAAGTACAAGTTTGGAGGCCAAATAATACTCTGATATTAAAAAGATAGTTCCTTGTAGACATGACCTTAGGCAGTCTTTGGACAGCACACAAGACATTATACCACCAGATGGATTTTGGATTTTTTAAAGAACTTGAAATTCCTTTCATGTCATCATCTTTTAGATCAGTTATGGATGTAGACTTTTCTAGAACAGGGACTCATTCATTCACTTGTATAATAAATATCTATGTGATTATTTTTATTCTCGGCACTGAAATGCAACAAACAAATCAGAAACCCCTGCCTTCTTGATATCACACTCTAGTGGATGGTGATAAGTTTTAATGAGATATATACTAGAAACTATAAATAAAGTCTTATAGGTTTTTTGCTGTTCATTTGTTTTTTTAAAAATTTTTGTTGCTGCTGTTGTTTTGGTACTAGAGATTAGACTCATGGATTTTGCACCGAGCTACATCTCCAGCCTTATTTTATACTTTAGGATAGGGTCTTTCTAAATTGTTAAATTGCTCAGGCTAGGCTTTAACTTGTGATCCTCGTGCCTCAGCTTCCTAGAGTGCTCCGCTTGCAAGCATGCACTACCACACCCAGCTACCATCTGCAGTCTTCATGGAACCTTTAGGTTATTGCCTAGGATGAAATAATTCAGGATCCTGGGAACAGAAGAGCTCTACAAGTCCCTGTGATAAATTGTTAGTGTATTAAGTTCAAAAGCAATGAACACTATATTATGACATATTCAGGTAAACAAATAATGCTTAAAACTAAACATCTTATTTTAATTTCTACTTTTGGACAAAAATCTAATTGAATGTCAAGTAAAACAGTATCTCAAGAATAGAAAAGCTGAACTCTTCTAAAATGGATTTGTCTTATTTCAGTCGTGAAATGTGTCTTATATTATTAATATAAATGTCATATTTCAATAGTGAAATAAGACAAATGTCTTCACTGTATTTGAAATCAATAGTTATTAAAAACATTCATGCAACATCTCAGACATCACATTGTATGTCTATCATGTTTAAAGCTTAGAAGACTGCTAGAATTATATTCTTAAAGACCAATGGCTAGAATTTTAATTCCTTTCCATACAATGCAACTCTTTTATGGCTTTTATTTCTTAATAATTTCTCAGCCACATTAGTTAATGCAGAGATTGATGAAAGTAATCTGTCACATAAGATATAAGGTGAAATTCAGAACATCAACATAAAGTTACTTCCAAAGTCATGCAAATGGATGATTAAGGAATTTTGGAACCATCCATATTCAATCAATGTTTTTAGGAACATTGAGCATAAAATCTGGAGTATAGATAAATTATGCTATATCTAATTTATATAGGTATCTAGAAATTGGTAATCTGGCTGGATTTAATGGACAAGTGTGGGAAGGCAGGGGACATGGCTACACTTTGTCTGGCTGATGCAGTTATCTGCCTTTCCCTTTATGTCCAGCGAGCAATCAGATGATCAACACGAGGTCCCGGATACTCTGTTCCAGGATGCAGTTTGACTGTGTGAGTCTTACTTTTAACAAGTGGGGATTAAGTAGTGCTCTGTACAGGACTAATTCTTCTCCACTCCTGAGGGAAGACTTTCTGAGCACTCCTCAAAATGGCCATTGAGTTTTGAGGTTTTCCAGTTTGGCTGATGGGTACAGGCAGTTTTCAGCCCCATGTGTCTGCCAAGCATTGTCCCTCTACTCCTCTTGGATGGTTCTTTCCTAGGCCTTGCTTATTCTCATTGGTCAGTACCATCACATACTTGAGGGTCTCTTTTCAGGTCTCAGGTGTCCTGTCCATGCAGCTTGCTCTGCCCTGCTATTTTCTCCAGTGAGCTTTAGCTACCTTGCTCTCCTCAGCCTCTTAGCTCCTTCTTTCTCCAAGGAGTCAACTGGGGTCCACCTTTACTTCCCTTCCCCGCCTGGAACCTGGAGACAGTCTCAAGGGAGTGAGATAGAGCATCTACATGGTTTATCTCATTTGTTTCTCATCTCTCAGGCAATATCTTTCACTGTCTGATGTCCAATTTTCTGTTTTTCTCTACATATGTTTCATTTATTCAGCTGAACACCTACTATGTGTAGACACCAAGTAAGTGTAGGTATACAGTAGTGAACAAATAGCCTTCACAGTTATAATGCCATGAGTTTGGATAGCACAAGAAAGTCCTTGATAACTGGAACATGGCAAAATGGTATTTCTAGACACTTAAGGCTCCAGATTAGACCCTGGAACCTGGCAAATAGTGCTTCCAGTCTGTCAGGACAAGTTGGCCTCTTTATTAGGTCTTTATTTCACTGAACTGCAACACTAATTCTGTCTTGATGTGTGAAAGGAGAAGTTTCATCATTTATTTAGCATCAATGAGTCTTATTGTAACAATTAATCTGATTTCAAAGAATAAAGTACAAAGTTAAAATTGTCTGTTTCTAATTATGGTAACAGTTATAATGAAGGTCCGTCCACACCAACAAATATACAACACACACACACACACACACATTCATGCACACATACACACATAGTCTCAGAATTTTGTTCTGAAGTAAACTTTGATGACATACAATGAAGCAGTTTATGATGTATGAAATCATTAGAATCAGATGATTGCTTTCCTCACAATCCTAAGATAAATATCTATAAAATGAATGTTTTCATACATTGTGTTGAAAAACTAGTACTATCCATCTGGCAAAGATACACTTAACTCTGAGTTGTACTTTAAAAAGCCAACACACTTACCATATGTCTCAGTAATTGTAAGGTAAAATCTACTTGAAACAAGATGTCTGGGACTCACACACCATATCCAGTTGCCCAAAAGTTCATCTGTAAACCATTGTTCTGGCACACAGCATTGCCTTTTTTTTGTATACACTAACTTAGTTTTGTAAAGTTCAACTTTCTTTTCTGTAAAAGATTGTTCAATGTTGATAAACCTTAATCCTCTTATAGTTTAAATTGTCTCCAATATGTAGTATTGAGAGAAAAAATATTCCAGGAAAAACTCATTATGATTTACTTTATTTATACATGTAAAACACTGAACAAATGAATATATTATTCCACTGAGACAAAGTGACTTTCCTTTTGAACAGGAACTCTGTTCTGTTTGTTTACTTGGGTAATCTTTTATCAAGTGAAGCCATTTCATAATTCAGTTCAGCCCTTTTGTGTACTGTGGTGAACATTTTCCAGATTTTCTACAGCGATTCAGATCCTTATAACAAAATTTGTATTGAAGTAATAATATAAAAAAATCACAAAAACTTCATCAACAAAGAGCAGAGATTTATAGAGAAAGTATGTTTTAAAGCTTTGTTTTCTGAACTCAAGATCTGAATTATATTCTATTAATTTCCTATTTTGACGTAATGTAAAAAGTTGGTGTTTGTGTATATATGTTGATTATTTCACCATCATTTTCAACCAAGTTCACCCCGCCCCTGAGTTACTCAGTAAAAGTATTTAAGCTCTAGCCTTTCAGGAATATTGGGAATATAAATTAAGTAATGTACACGAAAAAGACTTTGTCATTATAACAAATGACATAAAGTTGGAAAGGAAGTTGTTTAGACTGTTATTTTTATGTAAAGACAAAGCCATATTTGGTGATATCAGTGGCAAGGGGCAGGGGAGCGATGCCAGCCGGACTCACTGTAATCAAGATTTTTGTCTGAGAACATATGAAAAGAGTGCAGATGTAGATCTTTCATCTGTGGAAGTTCTGGCCCATCTCCCTATTCCTCTACAGATACTGTCCCAGCAAGGAGTACAAAAACCTCCCCAGTTATGTGATTAAAGAAATGGAAATAAAGGTAGTGGAAATAATAATCCTGTAGCAGGAGAACAGAGAATTTTAACAGGGAGGCTAAGGGAAAATCAAGTTCACAGGCCAAATAAATATGCTATACAATAATCATATACAAAGAAAAATGGTGTATTTCATAAAATGGAACTAATTTAGGAAGGGAGGTTTTTCTATGTCTCCTCTTTAACAATTATTGCTCCAAAGGAAAATTTCTTTGAGAAAAGGTCCAAGCTATTTTGTGGCTTCTGTGGTTTGATTACATGAATTTAATCCACCACTGTGCTTTTTGTATAATTTCCTTATTAAAAGGGAGTACTTTTACCTGAAAAGAATCTACAAACCAATATACATATTTGAGAGATTGGCCAAGTCTTGATTATAATAAAAATTATGCTGTAATTTCTGCATTAAAAATTCTAGTGTTTTATGTTTAGGTCACCTTAGTGTTCCCTTGTTTACTGTGAGGTATTTTAATGCTAAAGCTATCACAGCACCCTGTTTTCCCTTGGTGAGATGGCATACAGTCCTTACCTTTACTGCTCTTTTGGGAGTTTCTGCTAAGATGGGTGGCACAATTCCCTTGTAAAAGCCCAACAACCTGTTGGAGAAATGAAAAATTTTGTATAAGTAAGGGAATTGGGAAACAGGTAATTCTGCATTTGTTTATGGATAGAGCAACTAATCCTAAATTTTCTCAATTCTTCAATTTACCTACCACATGGATCATGACATTTTCCTTTAATGCTAAAGTTAAGCTATAAATTCTATGTTTATTAGCATGATATTCAGTAGATGAATAGATTATACTAAGACTAGGATCCTTTTGGGAACTTGGTAAATGTAAACTAATTTAGATGAAGTTGCACTTTCTTGTTCTAATGAATCTTTATTTTCTAAATTGCTTGATACAGTTTGAAACTATCTACAGTCTTGCATTTCCTCCACTCTGGTAACCAAATGAGGTTAGAGTCACATCTGGACTCAGACTCGACCTTTTTGAGGCTAACAAGTTGATGAAATCTAACAAGGTGACTCTTGCTTTTTCGATACACAGCTTCTTTCAGTGAGGGTAGTGAAGGACTTTTTTATAGCTTCTAAATTGTTAGCTTCTTGAAGGTAGGGTGTCCCCTGGGGTTCTTATCCTAGAGTCCTTTATTTATGTATACTATGATATAAAATCATTAAATATATTAAGTATATGGATTTCATAATGAGAAAGAAAGAAATCAAATCATCCTCTGATATGGACTTCCTCTGCCCACTATTTTTGACTTATTGGATCATGTTAGTATTATGATAGGAACTAAAGCACACATGTGATTTGAAGAGTTATGGGAATTCATGAATTGCTCCATCCCGCTTTCCACTCCAATTTTAACTACTGATGTCTAACATTCTCACATCAACACTTACTTCCACCAGTTACATGTAAAATTTATATCCTTTTTATATTTAAAGCTCAAGATAAATTAATGACTATTTAATTTTCAGTACAAGAGTGAGTAAGCATAGTTTTGGTCTTTCCAAAAGATAAATGTGATTTTCTTGAATAGAAGTCCTATACCTATATTAAAAGAGATAATTAGTTATGTTCTTTCTGTGCTGATCTTTTCACTTCTGGACGATTATGCCTCGTTATTTGTGGGAGGGAATGCAGAGGAACTGAAAACTTGAGTAAGTAAAGCTTTTAAAACAGAATGCATGGATTTACAGAGGGACTTGAAATCCTATATGATAGAGAAGAGTTATAGGAAGAACAGTGACTTAGCCTGGAGAACAAACTTAGGGAGAAACATGATGGACATGAACTTGAAAGGCAAGCATGGAAGAACAATATTAGAACTTTCTGTTTCTAGGTAGTAGAACTGGGGCCAACAGGTAGAAGCAACAAGGAAGGACAGATTTTTTTTTTTTTTTTGCCAGTTGGAGCTTAATAGAAGTAGCACTTTGATAGAACTAGCTAAGGATAGAATGGGCTCTCCTGAAAAATGGTGAGTTCTGATTTGGTAAGTAATCAACAGCTTGGATGACTGGATATTAGAGATCAGATGGATGAACACAGCAAAGATGGACTGGATGGCTCTCAAAGCCAATCTGTTTCACTCCTCAGATTCTGTCATTCTAAGAAAAAGAACACGAAGACATACACAAGCACCTTTCTGAAGGGAAAAACTCTGCCTCACTTCAGTATTTTTCCCCTCAAGAATTGCACTGCTTCTCTGGAAGAGGACTAAAGTCTTGTAAGTCAAACAAATGGACTTCATTTTAAAAGTGATGGGAGAAAATATTAGAAAGAGGTGTAAGGCAGGAGAGCAGAGAGAGGCAGCCGGGAGAAGCATAAGGATTTAATCTGAAAAAAGCTGGGAGGTCCAGAGCCCTCTGCTTCATGTTGGCGATGCTTCGCTGCTGTGCCCTCCTTCTCTTCCCTCTTCTTGCTCCTTTCATGTGCAACACCAACCCCTGTCCCACCATCCTGAACTTCCTAACAGTAAATGAAGATTCTTAGCTAGAAATCCTCAGGGTCGCAGGCAGGCTTTGCTGGCAAAAGGAATGTGAGAACTATCTATTCCCTTGCATTTTGCCCCCATCCCGGTACATCCACGCCATAAGCATCTAGGGAAAAGTCAGGCCAGGACTGCTCCTGCAGAGAATGCCACACCCAGTCTTTTTAAACCACTGGAACCAACATATTAGCACAATATGATACAGATTGTAGGCTGGAGTTGACTGGGTACCTTATTCAAATGGATCCAAATGGTATTCTACTTCTTTGTGCTAGTTAATCTAATCCAAACTATGCCTGTTAGCTTTTTCTTTACATGTTTGGAATTGGAACTAGAAAGGTCAGTCTTGTTCTGTGTAGTTAACTAAGATATCAAAGTAGAATATCAATGGCAGTTATGCTTTCCATCATTTGCAGAAAGCTAATCTGCAGTGAAAAAGAGAGGAGGTCGCTATTCAGGGAGACACAGAAACAAGAAAAAGAAGACAGTTTTGGAGCGTGACTCTGTTGTCAGGATTTCTTTAAGCTTAATTACCTCTACACTCTTTTCAAATATTGATATTTACTGCTGCCTTTCATTCTATGAGATACCTGGAAATATTTCCAAAAAATTCTCTTTTACTTAAATAAGAGTTGGGTTGACTACTTAGTACCCAGAGTCCTGGATCCAGAAATTAAATCCCATGGTCCTGAAGTGGTAACTGTACGTTCTTATGTTATGTCCTCTCATAGGAGGAGAGTTTTTCTCAGTTAATTAAGAGTTACATACAAAATATGGGCAAGAGAAGGTAAGCAAAGGTTCAAGCTGGTGAGCTATTTCTCTAAGAAGAGACATTACTGAAAGTTTTCCTATTGCAAAACATGCTATACAGATTTTAAAAACAAAAAAGGAGTTGTAATATTTTATGAAAGAAATAGCTTTGTTCTGCTAAAGAAAAGATGCCTACGTCCACATGCAATGCTCACTCTGCTTTCATGCAGTTTTAGCTTGTATAGAGAGCATATACCTTTCCAGGACAATAATCAGGACGGTGACACCTGTATTAATGAGCTTCATCCTGCTTCTTGGGAAGTGGATTGCTGGCTTCACTCACCTCGCTGGATGAATGCAGAGTGGGATTCCAAGTGTTTAGAGACAGTAAAGACATCACTTTGCTTTTAAGTTTTGATCTGCATCAAGCCAACAGGGAAAATCTTTGGAGGCATAGGACTCTTTATGAAATTGTAGTATGAATTACATGGAAGACTTCGTATTTTCTTCTTTAGATTTGTTATTTCTGAGAAGTGTGAATTTGATTTTAAATTGTCTTGTATAGGCAAATATTAACCTGGATACTTATGGATTTTCATTAACATTATGACAAGTAAAAATAGCCAAAATTTGTTGAGTGATTTCTGTGTATTAGCTACTATAAGAATAAATATATATAGTATATACACATATTAATTAATCTTATTCAAATTTTATAGCAATTCTTTGAAGTAGGTACAAAGTGTGATATAAAAATATAGTAAATGTTTAGTAAATGTTTACAATGAAAGTCACATTGCCATTTATTCCTCTCAAAATGCTCTCCCTCATTTGGAACATCCTTATTCCATGATTCTTGTCACTTTCTGAAGCAGTTCTTGAAGTCCTTTATAGTGAATGTCTTTTGTTCCACTGTTGTGGCTGCTTCAAAGCTTGAATTTACTCAGAATGTTTAACTTTTGTAGTAATTTTCACTTTGGGGAAGATCCAGAAGACATAGTGTACTAGATTTAGAGAATAAGGTGGATAAAGACACACTATTATTTATACTAGCTTGCCTTTCTGTTGTGTGGCACTTGGAAGCAGTGTTCACCAAATTTTTTATTGCATAAAGACACTCATGAAAGCAGGCTTCCAGAACTGGTTCAGAAAATGGCAAGCACAATGGGATAAATGTGTTCAAAGCAAGGGGCAGTATTTTGAAGGGGACTAATGACAAAGTGTCATTTACTATAATAAAAATTTAAATTTAAATATTCATTGTATATTTTGATCATACCTTGTATGATTATTTTCTTCATTTTGCCAATGAACCCTATTGTCATATCATTACCAAATAGGTTCCAATGACATAATTAAGTTCCTTTGCCATCTCACAGTCTATATCCTTGACTACTGTATATATCACATAGAAGTTTTTCTTGAAATAAAGCTTGTTTCCCCCATTGCAACATTTGAGACTGAACCCAAGAGCAAACAAATAGTAGGTAACCACTTTGTCACTGAGGTACACAACCACCCTGAAATAAAATAAAAACTTTGGAAAAGTTATTATTAATCACAAAGTTATGCAACAATATTTTGTTATTTCTTATTTCAGGAGGAAGCAGAAAACATAATTAAAAATCAGGTCTCTACTTCCATTTCCATTCAATTCTGCTGTGAAGTAATATAAAAATGTAAAACATTAACTGCATAACTGATAGAAATGCACTAAAATGAATAAAGCCAATTTTGTGAAGCCTTTTGGATTGTCAACTACACATTTTCTAGTTGTATATGAATAAGAAAAAAAAACAGGCCCTGGGATAAACTTTTCCAACTTGAGAGAAATTTTTGTCTGTAATAAGCATACCAGTATAATTCTGTCAGTGTGGGACAAAGATAATTAATACTTGGGTAATATGATAAAGCACAGAAACAGTGTTAAATTTAAAACTGTTATCTAAACTCTCACCTGTGAAGGAAGCCAGTCATGGTAATCCCATTCCTTGCTTGTGAGTGTGTTAAGTTTGTGCATTTAACCCAAAATTAGCCCAGTGGATCAGGAAAGACGTATACTGGAGGTTATGGAATTCCAGTAAAAAGAAAAAGAAAGTCCCTTTCTTTGATGGATGTTATCTTAGCTCCATGAGATGCCTATGCTCTGACATCAGGTGAGCTATCATTGCCCACAAGCTAAGGACAGCAGAACAGAAAGATGCAAAGGACCTGAATCTCAATGACATGCTGTGGCTGCTGAATTAACTCATCCTGACATCCTACCTCCAAATTCCTGGTTAAGGGACATAAAAAGTAAACCTTCACCACTTGAGTTGCTTCAATTTTGTCTCTTGTTAACCTGCAGCTAAAAGCATTATGTTACAAAGAGTCATGAGCACCTCATTTCTGAAAGAGTCTCAAATTGTCACTCTGAAACCATAATCCTATTGAAGATAATTGTAAATGTTAAGCAAAGCATTGAGAAGGAGACTGGGAGAAACATTTAAAAATGGTTTTAGATTGTTTCTCTCAGGGAGCCAAGCATTCACCGAAGCTCTACAGCATTGGTACGATAATCTGTGAAAGCCCCAAGCCACACATGGGCAAACATGATGTTGGGGCACTAAAGTCATGAGATCACCATGATCCTTATAAAAACTGTTGTCCACAAACCTGGTAAACACAGAGCATAGTATTACAGTACTGGATCACATTTGTTTGTAATTGTGTAATCAAAACAGGCCTTGTAGTACTTATGTCCATCTATAAAATGAAGGTCAAAAACTAAATCTCATGTGTTCTTCTCAAAGACACAGCTCACACATAGCTTATTTCAAATGCAATAATTTTACCCCTCATTTCTCCCCACCTTCATTCTCAAAATGTGAAACTGTTTAACATATGGGTGGCTACAAAGGTCATGGAACAACCAAGGAAAAGATGCTGATTGTGTGGAAGCAAGCAAGAAAACGAGGAATTTTCTGAGTTCCACCCAGTGTCCAGTCCTGGTGGCTTATGTCCAGCAAATCAAAGATGCTTTCCTGCTCTCTCTGATTAGTGGAGTCTCGTTTTAGGCTACCCTTCTTTAAGATCTAAAATTTAGTCACTGAAAGACCAGACAACCAGACAGATCTTTAATTTATCATAGACCTTGACAACACCTTTTGTCCATTTTGATGACTGAAAAAAGCCACTTATCTTAATTTAGCTACTGAAATCTTAAGACTTTGTGGTAAACAGTGGGGAGACAGGAGAGGGTTTAACATTCTCAAAATCTGACTCAAGTAAAGAAACTAAAAAGGAGGGGAAAAATCACATGTCCATCTGCCCCTCTGTTTTTTGTCTGAGTCACTCCCCTGTTGGGTTTGCTCTTATTTTTCTAACTTAATATGTAGAAAACGTTTGTTTAGAAATCATTTGTATTGTTGAGTTAGGCTACTCTACAAGCAAGCTGGGAAATTTCCTGAGTCGCTAGGCTACGTCTACTAGGAGCAACAATGTGGAATATTTTCTTCTTTGTACAGCAGTTACCAATGAGAAAAGAAAACATTGTAGCTTCTTTACAATTGATCTTTGGAGAGATTCAAACCCTGTTATCTTATCAAAAAGGTTATCATAAAACTCGATTGATAAATTAATGAGAAAATGAGTAGTATAGAAGAAAATAGTGAATAGAATTCTCTCCTAAGAAGAGAGGCAAAGATCAATGTACAAATCTGCTGTCTGTGGAAACTGAGGCTGTAGCTGGTGGCCAGAGGGGAAGTGTGTTGGAACCCAAATGGCTGAGATTTGTAAGTCAATGGAGCAACCACCTCAATGGGTGACCCAGGATAAAGATTATCTGAGGCTGCAACTGTCAACTACAGAAATGATTTCCAAACTGAAAAGCCACTTTCCAAGACACCTACAACACACGGGCAGCATGAGAAGGATGCTTTCACCTGGATCCTACTTCTTTGCCAAAAACTTGGCATTCAGTAAGCGTCCAGAGCAGCAATAATATTCACTGCTGAAGCATGAAATAGGAACAACAGGGAAAGTGACACCAGATTCCCAGTTGGGGAAATTGGAAAGCATTAACACGTCTGTATACCTAACAGAGCACAATTACTACATTTTATTTTGTTTCAACAGTCAGGATCTAAATGAACATCACCATTCAGTTCTATTCTGGGCAACAATCCAAGCTCATCTTTAGTACAGTTGATTTTGAAGCCTTACAGTCAATCATATCTTCACAATTTGTCCTTCTTTCAGGCTTCAGGCATCTTCCTGATTTCCATTTCTTCTTTGGAAGCTTTGAGTCATCTCTTCTGGCAAAATGACCAATTCAAATCAGTCATTTTCTCCAAATTATATTGAAATAGGGATCTTGGTATTTGCTGTTTTCGTCCTCCTTCTTTCATTCACATCATTTCCCCTTCAAGGATCTCCTAATACAAAGCTGATTGAAGGGATACAATATCCTCTTTCTTCTGTTGCTCTCAAATCCAAGTTTCTTACCCACATGCTGCAGCTCTGTAATTAAAACAATGAGGGCTGCACTCAGCCCTGGGTTATGAGTGCACTGCTTCCATTGCTGGGTGAACTGTGTATCCCAGGGCAGAATTCTGGCCTGACACTACACCTTTAGGGCATTATTCTGACATCATTTGCACTCCACAAATCTCAGCAATTCACAGAATCCAAATGAAAGAGTGGGGTTTCATGGCTCTGTTATTTGAATTATGTAGAATCTGCAATCTAAAGTTCACTAAATTGCAGGCATCTTGGGACTATTTCCATTTAGTCAAAAAAAAAACCAGGGAAAACCTGTGTATCTATCAAAACAGAGGAAAAATTGCTAAAAAAGAGTAAGAGACAGTCTTTTAAAAGCAGTGAATGAACTTCAAGGAGGTGATATATAACAAAAGTTTTAGCTGACACTCTAACATAAAACTAACAAAAATTTTCTTTTCTCGACTCATTACAGGTCTTCAGGCACAAATAATATAGTTTTTATTATTCATTACTGAGAATTAATTGCATTAACTTTCTGCATGAGGTTCTTGGATACGTTTGTTACTCCAAACCATACCGCTTTCATTAATATGCCGTATGGGGGAATTCTTCAACGTTTTCCCAAGCACACATTTTAAATTGACTCTTTAGTATGATTTCACCACAGTTAAACTTTGTTGTTATGTCTGAAACAAACTACAACTTTGACTTTTTGAGACACAAAAGATGACTTTTGCTGTCAATATCATTTGGAAGGTAGGTCTATGGCTCCATTCCCTGGAAAATTGGCAGGGAGCTTGACTCACTAAACATGTTGCTCAGTTCAGCTCAAGGAAGGCATTAGGACAATATAAGAACCAGAACCCTAATGGAAAGTGCTAAAGAAAGAAAAAGCAAAAATGATATTTGAGAAGCAACCAAAGTGGTGAATAATATTGGTAAAATGCTGGTGTTAATTGCCCATTAATCTATGAGTGACTTACTTATAACTGACTATTCTGTAAGTAGTAATTTTCAGTGACAGTGGATTACTTTGCTCATAAAGATGAATATATTTTCATTGGAAAATAAGAATGATTTAAGGGGAGTCTTTCCAGTGTTGGATGACATCTATGAGAAAAATGTCTTTTAAAAAAACCTCAAAAAAATCACACACAAACAACAACTCTACTTTTTGGGCTGGGACTGAAAGCTAGGAAAGATAATCTGATCATCATCATTGAGTTTAAAAGTCCTCCACTAGCCAGGTCCCAGTCAGATTTTGGCTAAACAGGTCCCATAGAAGAAACTCTTTGCTCCATTCTGATAACTCCCATCTTATCAATGGCTCCCCTTTTAATTTATCCTTTTAAAAAAACTATAATTAATGCTGACTTTATTGTTCTTTTGTGTCCTTAAAATTTTTTAGCTATAAGATATAAATGGGTTTCATTTTAGCAGATTTGTGTATGTATATAACATAATTTTCACACACACACCCCCCCCACCAAACCACCTGTACTATTCAGCTTTCCCACTGAGATGATGCAGGGAGGTTTTATTTGGCTCACAGTTTCAGGGAATTCAGTTCATGGTCACCTGGGTCTCAAGCAGGAACTTCATGGCAGAAGGGAATGGCAAAAGTGAAAATGCTTAGTTCATAGCAACCGGGAAGCAGAGAGCAGATAAACAGTCAGAGAAGAAGGGAGAGTGAAGATAAAGACCTGAAGATCCTAACTTCCATGACTCACTCAGAAACACCCAGAACTGTGCTTTCCTAATCCTCTGGGTGGCCTTCAAGCCAATCAAGTTGACAACCCACCTTAACTGTTACACATCCCTCACACTCCCTGCCCCTTCTTCTCTAATAGTCCCCTTTCTACTTTCATGTCCTCTCTCTCTCTCTCTCCCTTTTTAGATTTCATATATGAGGTGCCATCAAAAACTACAGTGAATGTTTAAATTTTCACAATTACAGAAAAGGTCCACATTGCTATGAATCCCCATCAAAATACTCCCCCTCACTTCAAATGCAGTTATCCCACGTTCTTGACACTTTCTAAAGTAGTTTTGGGAAATCCTCTTTCATACCTGTAGTTGCAGTTGCACTGTTGTGGTTGCCTCAATGTCCTGAATCAATTCAAAACATTTACATTTCATGGTCATTTTGATTTTGGAGAAAAGCTAGCAGTCTCACGGTGCCAAATCCTGTGAATAAAGTGGATGAAGACACACCACGATGTTTTTATTTGACAGAAATTGCCATAAATGTAAATTACTTCAGAAAATGGCAAGACGATGGGGTGTGTGTTCAAATCAAAGGGAAGTACTTTGAGGTGGATTAATAGCAATGTGTACTTTACTGTAATATTTTAAAAAATTTACACATTCACCATAGTTTTCTTTCAAAATTTTTTTTTACTAGTACATGTTTGCAATACATAATGAATACAATTATCATGGGAAGTTAGTGCATGTAAATAGCACATCTTAATCCTTTTTGATCACACTTTATATGAGAGAAAGCATATAACATTTGTCTTTCCGAGTCTAGCACATTTTGCTTAACTTGATGATTTCCGGTTCCATCAAGTTTCCTACAGATGACATAATTTTACTTTTTTTCATTGCTGAAAAATGCTTCATTGTGGGTTTTTTTTTTTGGTACCAGAGATTGAACTTGGGTCCTTGTGCTTGAGCAGCAGGCGGTGAAACCACTGAGCTAAATCCCTGGCCCTTCATTGTGCTTTTACATACCACAATTTTTTTTTTTTTTTTTTTGGTACTGGGGATTGAACTTGTGTCCTTGCGCTTGTGCAGCAGGCGGCAAAACTACTGAGCCCGGCCCAATACCACAATTTTTAATCCATTTATCTGTCAACATGCCCCTGAGCTGGTTAGAATTTAGTTATTGTTAATTGACTGATCCCTTTTTACTTATGTCCTCTGTTTCTAATTTCCGTTCGATTCACGAAGTAACTGTCATTCATTTATTCACTCATTATACCTTTTGCCAAGCACTAGGCTACAAATCTTCTAGGGTCATGTGTTGATACAGTAGTCCCATTGTCCCAAGTCCACTGAGACCTTAATTTTCTCCAAGAAAATTGCCTTTTCTTTGATGCTATGGATCTGGCACATAGTTACATTCAGATAACTTTATACTAATTGCATATATATAATATATACACAGTACATACACATGTATACAGGTGTGTATATGTATATCTATATGTATTCATACATATCTATAGACTCACATACAGATATGAATCAGTATCTATATTAATAATCCAAATAAAGTACATAGTAAAAACTGGATAGAGTCTGTGTTATCCACACAAATATCATTTTTAACCCATGTTATAAACTGCTTAAGGGATAATGACCATTCCTATTCTTTACCATCACTCTCTGACATTTAGCATCAATTCAAAGTTACTTGTCAATAAAGACAATATGAGTGTGAGCTCTGGAGCCACTACTTTTGGCCTTGAATTTGGCTCAGCCATGTGTGAGCAGTTTTCCCAGCATGGGAAACTCATGGTACAAAGGGTGGGGAAATTAATGTAAAATTATGGAAGTGAGTTGGATGCAAGTTGCCTGGTTTAATGCCTTGATGTGGACACAGGGCTATATTGGACTGAAGAGGGGCAGAAAGTCCCAGAATTCAGAGATGTCATCACAAATGGAATCTTACCAAAGTATGTGACCCACTGGCAAAGGAATTCACTCGGTAAATTCCTACAACCAGATAATGGATGTTAGAGTCCAAAGATGCTGTGAACTAAGTTCATTGAGCTGTCTACTTCCAAAGCATAAGTCCTGTTTGGAAGTGTGTCAACTTTTTGTGTCCACTCACCAATTATTATAGTCTGTTTCAAAATTAATTTCTGGGGGTGCCCCCTAGTGGTATCAGAGCTAAATGCAACTCAAGAATTGTCATCACTGCCCAGATACCCAAATATTGGATTAGGGCAGTGGTGGAAAACGTACACCACACAATGCTGCAGGGGGCTGTTTGTATCATTGAAAGCTCTAAAAGGTTCTTCACTGGACTAGGGCATTTTTTAGTAGTCTGATTTAGTAGACTTTCATTGATAGGGAAAGTATTGCACCATCTTAGACTAACTGAGACTTAGGGAAATGTTAGAAACAAAAATAACAATCATAAGAAATGCTTTACAATCATTATCCCATTCCATTTTTAAATGAAATAGACATTATTGTGTCTACTCTATAGAAAAGGACAAGGAAACTCAGAAAAGTTAGGCAAGATTTCCTCCAGGCAAAAGGATAGTAAATGGTGGGACTGGGATAAGAACACAGGTATACTTGACTCTGAAACCTTGCTCTTGAACACTGTGTTTTGGCTTCTCTGGGAAACTTTATTTTACCTCCTGGGTCTAGTGCTCCTTCCTTGACTGTGTCTCTACTGTTGGCTGAATACCTCTGCCCAGGCTCTGGTTCATTTCTGGAAGGAATCAAAATGCTGGTTTTTGAGTAAAGGAATAGCTAAGCCAGGATTTGTAGCTCCCTTTGTCATTCACAATCCCCTGCAGTAGTTTTTTTTTTTTTAAGTGCCTGAGTTTTAATTTAAATAATTAAAACACAAGCTAAATGAGTAGTTACTGAGCTTTCTGGATTGAATGAATCAAAGTCAATATGAATGTCATGAACTTCCAGATGTACAGTCATTCCCGATCATTTTGATAAAGTCCTTACATAGAGTATATTATTATCACTGAATAATTAAAAGTTTACTATTTCCCTATCTATCTTTCTATGTCCTAGAAAACCACTAGTTGGATAAACTAAGTAGAATCCAAAACACTTGAAAAACAATCTTGTTCTTTCCACAGTATTGTCTAGATCAGCTAATGGTAATTCCATCTATCCAGTTACTCAAGCCAGAAACTTTGAACTTATACTTGAATTCTTTTGTCCATTTCTATCACTTTGACTCCATCATACCTGACTCAGTACAACAGTTTCCTCATTCATCTTCCTATAGTTTGTACTCAAAGCAATTCCAGAATGATTCTATTAAAATAAAAAATGGATCACTTTCCTCCTCTACTTTCAGTCTCCCAATGTCTTCCCATCTTCTCTGAGTAAAACCAGAGTCCCTGAAGAGGTGTAAGAAGCACTCTTCCCACCCTCCTGCATTCTACCTTCCATTCAGCTCCTACTCCTCTTTCTTTGGTCCATTTCCTTTCGATCTCCTGGCCTTTTTCTGCTCCTTGGACCAGGTGCACCCCATGATGGTGCCTTTACATGTGTTGAATCCTCTCCCCTACATGTCCCCATGACTCACTGCTCCCCTTCTTTACATCTTTGCACAGATGTTCTCTTTTCAATGGGGCTCAATCCCACCTCTTTTATTGGCAGCATCCTCACAAGGGTATATGACCTTTTTTCCTGCCTGCTGCATTTCTCTTTATAGAACTTACTCCTTCAAGCATTTTTTCCCAGCTTCATTTATTTACTTTCTGTTGCTTCCACTGAGAAGTCACCCGCATAGGGACAGGGCAGAAATTTTTGTCTGTGTTATTTATTGATCTATCCCCAGGGCCAAATGTAGTACCTGACATAGAATAGATATTCAGTAAATATTTGTTGAATGAAAGGAAAAATGCGTCATGTTCCCACTGATTGTGCCTGATGGTGTTTTGAGTAGAAAATTATATCTGGCATTTTGAATTATTCTAAGATCAATCTCTTGCACTTTCCTACTTTTTCTAGTTTCTTTGATGGTTTCTAGACTTTGCAAACATGGCTACTAATGAGGAAAATAAATTTTGGGTATTTGATCTGAAAATCTTGAGTAAACCTAAAGAAATGGCAAGCAAGGAAGCCATGTGAGTCATGATCTCTTATCAGCAACCAAGGTCATTATTGCTCTCAACTCCCACCCACTCATCCTTTTTCCATGCCAACAGAGCTTAATTCTAGTATTCACACCTTTGGGGCCACATGCTCAGGAAAGCGAAACCCTCTCCAACCTGGTATGATGGGTTTAACACTCAATCTTACTTATTCTCCTGGCCAGTAACCATATGAGATATGAACATGAAATTTATTCCTAGCCAAAGAAACTTGAGAGGGTTTTTGAGAGAGGCTTTTCATCCTTTCTGAAAAATAGGATTTGGGGACTTTACCTACTTCCAGAGATACTGATTTGGTAAGAGGGGATTCTGATTCTGAGTGGAGGTTTGGAAATTTTAAACCCGTTCCCTAATTCTGATGCAAAAGCTACAGGAATTATTCACTGAAAAGCAGAAACAAGTATTTCCTTGTCAGGTGAGTGACGAAGGGCTGCTCTTATTCAGATACCCCTCTGCAGGAAGCAAGGCAAAGGACTCGGGCCTTTGTCAGGTATTTCTCCCAGGAACTTCATGAGATCATCTTCACTTTCCTCTGTGTCTTTGATTGACCATTGTTGGCCTCTGAGACCAGGAAGCCACAGATAACAGCCACCGTCACTGAAGGGGTAACCCGTCACATCTCCCACACCTGGCTGACTGGAGGGCTTTGTTGCTTTGAGGGCTACTTGTTGGTTTCCTCTTTTATTTATTTAAAAACAACAGAGACAAGTGATAAATCGATTATCATCTTACCCACATGTTCTCAAAAGAGATTGATACTGTATTCCAGCAATGCCTATCAAGAACTAGCAGAAATCTTGGTTGTCATAAAGCATGCATTTTCTGTTTAAACATTAGAATAAATTCAAATGAGAATACTTGCGTTCTGCTAACAGTCGTGCACTTTGCAGAACAGGTACAACAGGAAGTAGCCTGTGCTGTAAAGTAAGCAGGACTATTCCTAGAGCTGTGTAAGCCAAAGAATGCAGGAAAATCCTTCCTTATGCTCTATAGAGTGAACCCATCAGGCTTCTCTGGTGTTCTCCAGGTGATTGATATGTAGAGGAGCAAAAGGCACAGGGTATCTGGCAAGAGATTTAGTTTCTAAATTGATGATTTAGTTGAAGAAAAAAGACTCAGTTACTCACTAATCTTGATGTTTATTTTTCATACCAAAGCCACTGTCTGGGGATCTTTTGTCCTGATGATTTCCACAATTCTCACATACAATATGTATGTTTTCAGGACTATTCACTTATTTACCAGCAGGTATTTATTGAACACAAAGTACTACATGTGTGGTACAGGTGAGCAATAGTACATCTAATATGGTCACTGAAATAGCAAACACGCTTCGATTTTATCAAGTCCAGAGGCTGGAGAGAATCAGTCACAACATTTTATTAAGCTGAGTAGTTTGTTTCTGAGGCAGGAAAGGTATAACCACATTTTTCTCTCATTTTTCAACAACACAGAGTAGGGAAGATGACATTTAATTATTTTTTCAGGCAAAACGTGACTGTCTGAAGATTAATATGTAGTCCACATTTGGAGTTTGAATTTTTCTCTCCAGTAAATTCATCCTTTCGTTTATTCAACAAATAGTTGAATATCTGCTTTGTGCCAGCCAGGTCACTCTTGGTCAGGTCTAGAATGTGAACAAGTCAGGCACATTCCTCATATTCACAGAGCCAACTTCCTGTTGGGTGAACCAGGCAATGCAAGCCAACAAATAAATTAATAAATTGATGCCGGAACAATATCAATAATCCTTAGGGGGAATGCAAAGCAAAACCACAGTGAAATACCTACTAATAAAAAACAAACAGGCAAACAAAAACCTATGGGAACACAAACCTAGATGGTATAGGTCAATCTCTTGATAGAATTAGTAGACACATGATACCAACTGCCAGGGTAACATGGCACACTGTTTTATAATAAGTGTCTCTTTAAAAGTAGAAGGAATATATTCTAAATAATGATAAAAATATGGTATAGGAAACATAAACCACTGAGAGAGTCATTTAGTTTCCTTTTCAAGTATTGTGTATGGGGGCCAGGGATTTAGCTCAGTGGTGCTGCTGCCTGCTCCCAAGTGCAAGGTCCTGAGTTTGATCCCCAGCATGAAAGAGAGAGAGAGAGAGAGAGAGAGAGAGAGAGAGAGAAAGAGAGAAAGTATTTGGGGTGGGGATTTAGCTCAGTGGTTCCACCGCCTGCCTCAAAAGCGCAAGGATCCGAGTTCAATCCCTGGTACAGAAAAAACCCAAAAGTATTGTGTACGGTACATAATCACTCATGCCATACTTTCATACAACTGGCATTGCAGTAGGTTTGTTTATATGAGCATCAGCACAACCATGTGAGTAATGCACTGCTCTATGACCTCACTATGCCTACAGTATCACTGGGTAATAGGATACTTTTCAGCTCCATTACAATCTTACGATTTTACTATTATAAATTTGGTCTATCTGCATCTATATTTGTATGATCATGTTCATAACAGCATTATTTATAATAGCCAAAAGGTGAAAGCAAGCCAATAATAAAATATGGTATAGACCCACAATGAGGTATTATTTAGCTTAAGAAGAAATGCAATTCTGTCACAAGCTATATGAGGGAACTTTGAAGGTATTATGCAAAGTGAATAAGTCAGATTCAAAAAGACAAAAATTGTGATTCCATTTACATGAAGTACAGAGAGTAATCAAATTTAAAGTAGAATGGACATTGTTAGGAGCTGGGCAAGAGAAGTAGAGAGTTTCAGTTTGGGAAGATGAAAAAGTTCTGGAGATGGATGTTCTGATAGTTGCACACCCCAGCTCCTGAAGTGCATAGTCAAGAATGGTTAAAATGGTAAATTTTACATTATGCATACTTTAATAAAATTTTAAAAAATGATACCAGGATGTAAATAGTTATAAGGAAATAAATCGAGAGGGTAAGTGGTTTCTATGCGAGATAAAAAGAGGATACTGATTCTGAGTTGCTAGGACAGACCTCATTGAGAAAATACCTGTTGAACAACAGGGTTTGTGTTTAGAAGATGTTGTAGTCATAGATTGCAAGGGAATAGATTTAATACAGAACACATAATTTGTAAGACTATTTTATAATATTCAACCAAAAAGTCAAATGTAGAGGCATGCAAGAGATCTGGCCACACATTAGAGACTCGAAAAATCCAGCTGAGGGCCTGGATCCCAGGGCAATGTCCCACACAAGACCAGCTGAAGGCCTAGAACCCAAGGCAATGTCCTCCATGAGGCCAGCCAGAGGCCTAGAGCTCCCAGCAATGTCTCATGCAAGTCTATATCAAGGATCTGTTCCAGGAAGGCCCAAAGGCCAGTGGTGGAAGCTAGAAAGTCTGCGCCAGTAGGATAAAGGATCTGTGCCACCAGGCTGAGGGATCTACACTGGAGCCAGGAAACAATGCTCAAGGCGAAGATCAGAGCTCTCCTGAAGAAAGCAGCAGCCATCTGCAGGGACGGTGGGGACCCGAGCTCCTCTGTCGATGAGAACAGTTGTGTTCTTAACAGGAAAACGAGCCTCGGTAAGTTACTCTAGGAAAACCAACAGCCCAAAATCTTTCCCTTCAGTTCTCTTTTTATGCCACTGGCAACAATCCTCAGGTGGATCCTCCATGCCCAGAACCTCGTTGACTCAGTTCAGCTGGGCATTCAAGGTGGCCATTAGTTAATCCACCACAGAAGTACAATCAACCAGAAGAGGGAAAATTTTTAAATTATCTTTAGGAATAAATGACTACATCTTGAGAGAATCCCAGGTAGAAGTTTATAGACGTGTTTTGTTTCATACAAAGAGGATGAAAAAAACCTTGATTTTCAGTAGTCTCTTGAATGCTCTAAAAATTAACTTAAAAAATATTTTATGTTTTTTAGATTCCTCCTTCTCGCTATAGAGAACTGCGTCCATACTAGTACTGTAAAGACACTGAAAATCTAAAACTGATAGAGCAATACTATATGATAAGACAGGCCCCTGCCTTGCCTCCATTTTTTTTTTTTCTTTCCGCAGAATGTTTTATTCCAGAAATGTAACAGTTTGTGCTGCTGGGCAGCATAATGTATCAAAATGTTTTCTGACTATTTGAACTGTGTGACCTTTCAGGAATGTTCTGTTAAGCTCTGCCCCCTTTTGAGAATGTTCTGTAACTCCACCCCACTGCTTCAGTGAGCATCCTCATACAGCATGTGTTTCTGTAACTCTGCCCCCATGCTTTAGTGAGCATGCTCCCCTATCCTGTAGATCCCTATATAAGGAGGCCCTCATTTCTGGTAGAGCACTCAGACTTTGAGTACAAACTCCTCTGAGCCTACCATCATAAAGGTTTTTCTCCACCTCTTTGAGTGACCATCATATTCTTGAGTCTTCAAATTGTAACACTGTAACTTCAAATTCTAATACTGTAACTTGGCTGTGCCTCCGAGCTGCTCCCCTTGCCACAACATTTGGTTCCCTGGCCAGGAATCTGAATGAGCTGGCCCTTTGAGCCACCAGTTCGGAGTTGGAGAGCGGCTTCTGGGAGCCCTTTCTGATGAACAAGATGGCACACTTCCAACCAGTTTGGTGGTTCCTACTTCATTGGGTGAGGGTGACTGTGTTTGCTTCTCCCGACTAGACTCGGGAGAAGAGGTGGACTAAAAACCCCTTCAAGACTTCAGGATATGGTAAAGCCTGGGGCTCAGTTTGAACCCAGTCAGCCCTGTCCCAGTGGACAGGAGAGTCTGATCACCTCTCATAGTCTCAAGCCAGAGACTTTGGTCAAGGATCTCCCTAAGAGGGAAGGAACATTTTAACCTCTGAGTAACTGGTGAATGTGTGAGTGTAACCAGGCGTGGTTCTCTACGACTGGTCTGTGTGGCTCCACGGCTTTGGCTTTGGAATCTGATTGGATCCTACCCTGTGGTGGCATTGAACAGCATAACAGTGACTCACCTCCTCTGGTGAGAGGCTGACCAGGAGAGGGATTACCCATGTACTTTAGCCAAAATGCAACTAAGCTCCCATGAGGGATGTGGCCAGGTGGACACCTGTGTGGTCTCCTTTGGAAGGCTCTCATCTTTTGTCTGCTGCATCACCATTCAAGAGCACTACATATACCGTGGGTAACAACCATAGTAAACCCATGGCCCTGACTGCATAGTCAAAAATTCAAGAAGAGATTTAGTAGAAAATATGGAATTAGACTGAAGCTTGAAAGGCTGCAGGCCTCTGTGAAATAGATTGGCCCCAGTTGAATGTAGGGTGGCCCCCTGAAGGAATTCTGGATGTTCAGACTGTGTATGCAGTCTGGAGAGTCGTTACTGACAAACCAGGCTACCCTGATCAGGTCCCCTATATTCTTGGCTAGAGGTTGCCCAGACCCTACCCGCCTGGGTCCAATTCTGCATTGGTAGGAAGGGGCAGAGTCAGGTTTTCATAACTCAAAGTAGTGGCCACCTCTCTGAGACCCAGAAAGGCCAATTCATCAGGGTTCATTAGAAGAAGATCCCCTGCCACTGCGTTATGCCCCAGAGCTGCCATCTGCACCTACTCCACCAGTTCCAACTCTTCGTGAAGCCTGCCACTTTCAAAATCCCTGCCACTTTCAAAATCCCTGCCACTAATCTCACCTGGTAGCTCATCTTCAGACCCACTGCCTACTGAAGCAGCCAGCCATCTTCAAAATCCTTTAATAGGCCCCTCTCCATCTCTGTCCAGCCTTCCTCCTTATCTGCCTCTTCTGGCTCCAGCCTCCAGTCCCTCCAGCATCCCACATGGTGATGAGATTGTTTCCCCTGAGATACCTCTTGTCAGGCATCTTCCGTCAGCTCAAACCTCAGCTATCCAGCTGCCTGTCTGTAAGATCTGACCTCTGTCCCACATCTTGGATGAAGGCACTGCCCAGCCTGGTCCTACCACTCTCTGCTACCAGTCCTTTACCACAGCTGATTTTCTGAGCTGGAAACAACACACTCTGCCTTACTTTGGAGGTTCCACCGAGATCAACGACTGTCTCTCTCAGGGGGTGTATGGGGCCTATCAGACCAGCCCTCTGCATCCATCTCCCCCAGTTTGGTCTCCATTGCAGCCTCCCATTTTGACTGAATGGAACTGATTCCCCCAGAATCCCCCCCCTCCCATTCCCATTGAGGAGGGACCCCACCCCCTGGCAGGGACAGTTCATCCTCTCTCAACTCCCTGTCCTCCCCTGGACACTCCAGAAACAGCCACAGGGTCAATCCTGTTCCAGGATTCTGGGAAAGGGGACCTGTCCCTCTCAGGATACCCTTGGTCATGGATGCTCTCATGACTCAAGGCCTGCCCAGTTAGTGCTGGAAGGAAGCACCAGCTCCCACGGTGCCTTCCTGGTTTGTCAGAGTGAGGTGAGGTGGGGCTAATATGTTCTCACTTTCAATTTCCAGGACAAGGCCAAGCACCTGTGCTTGTCACTGAACAAGGAGAGTCAGTGCTGGGTCCAGCACCTGGGATTCCAGTCCACTGTTGATATACTCAAGTATGTCTGGGTATATCCCATCCCTCTGGAGTCTGGAGGCTCCAGAGATGCTGTCTTTGTCAGCTATGTGCCCTCCCAGTGGCAGCAGGGCCAGAAACAGGCTGGGAGCTATGCAGGGGTGTGTGAGAGAGACTGACATTACCCCAATGCCTCCTCCACCCTCCTCAACACTGGAGAGAGGCATAGAATTTTCACCAAGGCCAGGAAATATCTACAGGGTCAGGCCCCTGGGGCATCCATGGGCCCTGTGCAAGGGGGAAAGGCTACAGCTCCTGATAGCAAGCCAGCCTGGGACTCTCACACCCCTGACAGACAAGCCCTTCTCGAAGGATTTTGAGAGGCCATCCTTAGGGTATCCGTGCTGGGGTCAAAAAGCCAAAAAATATGTCAAAAATGGCCTCAGTGACTCAAAAATCAGACAAGTCACCCAGTGACTTTTACAAGTGACTCTGCAAGGCATTCCGCATCTTCACCCCCATTCAATCCCATGGTTCCTGAAATTCAGCTGATGGTTAATGCTGCCTTCGTAGACTGGTCCACTTGGGGGGGGCGAGGGGACGAGACCTTATTCAAAAACCAGGGCCACCATGCCAGGGAAAAAACTGACTACAAGTCCCCTTGTGTCCAGACCAATGTGCATAATGCAAAGAGATTAGACTCAGGAAAAACAAGTGCCCCAATTAAAAGCAGGACACACCTAGTTGGAAGCCCTCCAGTCATGCCAGCCCTCAATACCAACCTAAGCTACTGGTGCCTAACCTGATTGGGCTTGCAGAAATTGAATCTGATTAGGAAAGTTTAGGCTCCCCCACTCTGGGCCCCTGGGAACCCATGGTCAATGTGGCAGTTAGGGGACCAAGCAATGGCCTTTATGGTGATTACAGGGGCTGAACATTCTGTGGTGACCATCCTGGTAGCCCCCTTCACCAATAGGAACACCACCATCATGGGGGCAACTGGAGTTCAGATGGCATGGCTGTTTGGCTAAACATGGACCTGTCAATTGGGGGAACATGAAGTGGTCTATGAGTTCCTTTATCTGTCTGAGTGCCTTGTCCCTCTCTTAGGAAGAAACTTGCTGACTAAACTCAGGGTGTGCGTAATGTTTACCCACAAGGGACCTGCTAACCTGACCCTAAATACACAAAAAAGACTGCCACTGTCTGTAACCATTGCCAGAGAGGATGAATGGAAATTGCACACTGCAGATCAGAAAAAATAAACCCCTCAAAGTTGCTAGAGACATTTTCAGAGGTGTGGACTGAAAAGTCTCCACCTGGGATGGCCAAGAACCAGCCCCTAATCCTGGTAGAACTTAAGTTAGGGGAAAAGCCTGTCAGACTGAGACAGTATGTCACATTCAGAGAGGCATGACTCAGGATCCAGGAACACATCAGCTGGTTGAGGGGTGCAGGGATCCTAAAAAGGAGTGTCAGTCCCCTTGAAACACGCCACTGCTGCCAGTTGAAAAGCCAGGCAGAAATGGATACTGACTGGTACAGGACCTCTGGGCAATCAACAATGCCATAGTCACTCTGCATCCAGTAGTTCCAAACCCCTACACTCTACTGAATCTGCTCCCACTATGAGCAGCTTGGTTTACCTGTCTGGATCTTAAAGATGCCTTCTTCTGTACCCCGACCTAGCCACTCTTTGCTTTTGAATGGGAAGACTCCAATACCAGGTGAAGGATCCAGTTAACCTGGAGACTTCCTCATGCCTTCAAAAAATCCCCCATGTTATTTGGGGAAGCCCTAGTTGCTGACCTGGTTGCTTTCCCTGGGGAGAGACTGAACTGCCCTCTGTTACAATAGTCTCTGTTACAAAACGTCTCTAGATGCTGGCTACAAAGCATCCTGGAAAAAGGCCCAAATATCTAGGTCTTCTGTTCTGTACCTGGGATTCATCATCACCAAAGGACACTGTTCCCTGGGGCCTGAGAGAAAAATAGATCATCTGTTCCCTCCCCAGGCCAACTAACAAAAAGAAACTCCATGAGTTTTTGAGGACAGCTGGATTCTGTAGGATTTGGATATCTGGGTTTTCTGAGGAAGCCTAGCTCCTCTATGCTGCCCCACAAGATCAGAAAACCAGCTCTTAAAATGGGATGCTCAATAGGAATTTGCTTTTTAAAGAGATTAAATGGGTACTCATCAGCACCAGATGTAAGCCGAGAATCTCCTTGTTTATGAAAATGACCATGTAGCCCTGGGAGTCCTGACTCAGACAGTAGGGCCCTGGCAGTGGCCAATGTCCTATCTGTCCAAACAATGGGACACCATGGCAGCCGGATGGCCTCCTGCCTCCAAGCTCTGGTGATAGCTGCGACTCTCATCAAGGAGGCAAAATTACCTTGGGACAGAGCCTTTGAGTAAAACTAGCCCCCTTGGTTATGATTCTGATGAACAATTAGGGACATAAATGGCTTTCCAATGCCAGAATGGCCCAGTATCATGGGCTGCTCTGTGAAAAATTCCAGGATCACCCTAGAAACTATGCAGACTCCCCTTGTCAACTGTAAGTGACAATGGGCCTGCCTGTGCAACTGAAGCTGTCCAAGGCCTCTCTGATTGGTTAAAGACTAAATGGAATTTACACACAACCTATAGGTCTCAGAGTTCAGGGAATGTTGAATGCATGAAGTGAAACCTTAAAACTATCTTGGCTAAGCACTGCTGAGAAACAGGGGCAGAGTAGCCAGACATGTTACTTCTCGCCCTGCTCAGAGTCAGGTGCACATCTGGACTCTCAGGTTATTCCCCATATGAGATGTTTAGGAGACCTTCCCCAATCATTAGACATTTTAGGGGAGATGTTAGACAATTGGGAGATAGTTATGTAGCTTTAGAGTAACAAGCATTGGGCAAAATCTTTTCACAGATTAATGAAACAGTTTTAGAAAGAACTCCCATCCCTATGGGTAACCCAGCTTATCCCTTTCAGCCAGGATATTCACTTTGGGTTAAAGATGGAAAAAGGCACCCCTCCAGCCTATTTGTCCTGCAATATACTGTTGTGCTTGCTACCCTCACTGCTGTTAAAGTTGCAGGTATCACCTCATGGGTCAATCACACATGACTGAAAAAGGCCCACCCCACAGAGGTCTCATACACTTGGACTACACAACTGGACCCCAAGTATCCCTTCAGGACTCAACTCAGATGCGAGACCTCAGGACTCAACTTGACCTCCAAGACATCACCAGCAGACAGCAGCCCTGCTCTAGTCACATCGGGAGGTGACTAGTCTATGCATGGCCAAAGCCTGAGGACACCATTCACAGGATCCCTTAAAATTCACCCCATGGACTGTTACCATTATCCCTGGTTGCTAGGCCTCCTTGAACTGCTTAAGTTTTGCTGTGGGTATTGCTACAGTTGCCCCAGCAGACTGGATGACTGTCCATAGGAGTCTCCTAGCCCTTGTCTTTATCATTATTATAGGGTGTTTCACCAGTATTCTCAGTCTCCTTTAAAGATAAGTTGTTAACTCTGACTTAAAAGGTAATTGCTGGCACCAATAACCTGATGTTACTGTTGGCCTCCATGGTCACAGTCCTGGGACATGACAATTCAGACCCACTAACACCCTAAAACTGGTAACCAATAGCTCATAAAAAGGTCTCTGACTCTATAATAGACCTACAGAAAGAGATAGACTCTTTAGCTGCAGTCACTCTTCAAAACCACCATGCCTTGGACTTACTAACAGCAGATAAGAGGGGGTCTTGTGCCTTTTTCAGGGAAGAGTGCTGTTTCTATGTAAACAGGTCAGGGATCATTCATCAAACTGTAAAGATTCTCTGAGATAGAGCTATTAGACTCTGGGAATGATCCCAAATCAGCAGGTTTTGGAGTTTCTCCCAGGATAACTGGATGTCATGGGGTGCCTCTCTGTTAGGGACTTTGGTTCCCATCTTCCTGATACTGTTGTTTGGCCTTTGTCTGTTTAGGTGCCTCACAGAATTTCTCTAGGACTGGGTTCAGGCTCACACAAGACAATGCATCAGCTATTAAAACCATAACCCTGTAGCTATTAGTGATACCCTACGAAGCTAAGCCTAAATAGGGGCATCAAAGGAGGGAACTGATAGAGCAATACCATATAGTAAGACAGGCCTTTGCCTTACCTCCATGTTTTGTTTTTTCTCCACAGAATGCTTTATTCCAAAAATGTAACAGTTGGTGCTGTTGGGCAGTGCTCCTGCCCAATGTATCAAAATGTTTTGTGATTGTTTGAACCATGTGACCTTTCAGGAATGTTCTGTTAAGCTCCACCCCCCACAAGAAAGTTCTGTTAAGCCCACCCTTCTGCTTCAGTGAGCATGCTCACATAGCATGTGTTTCAGGAATGTTCTGTAACTCTGGCCCCATGCTTCAGTGAGGATGCTCACCTACCCTGTAGATCCCTATATAAGGAGGCTTTCATTTCTGGTAGAGTCCTCAGACTTTCAGTACAAACTCCTCTGAGCCCACTGGCATAATAAAGGTTTTCCTCCACCTCTTTGAGTGACCATCATATTCTGGAATTTTCAAATTGTAACACTGTAACACTTGGCTGTGCCTCAGAGCTGTAACACTTGGCTATAGCACTGAGCTATTCTCCTTTGCCACAACAAAACCAAATTATTTGGGAAGACACACGATAAACAAAACCAATATTAAACATAGAATTATAGAACCACAGCACTGTGGACTAGAAAGGGCCTTTCATTTCCTCTGAGCTTGATTTATTTTCATGTGTCCCCACCAGTTGCCACTGGCTTTTGATGAGGTGCCTCTAGATGTCAGGTTTATCAGAGTGCCCATCCAACCCAGGGAAGCTCTCCCAATGGACAGAGAAACTCTTCTACTTTAAGCACAGATTCATTTCAGGTGACTTTTGCCTGATTCTACCACCAGGGTTGTTTTATGTGTCAGCTTGACTGGGCTACAGGATGCCCAGATATCTGGTCAAACATTCTGGCATTTCTGGGAGAATAGGAAAGGGGAATGGACAAAGATAAAAACATGTGGGACATTAAATAAGAAAGAGAATGAAAATAAAATTGGGTGAGAATTGGCTAACGCACATAATCTTATTTCATCCTCATTTATACATATGGAAACAAAGACTCTTGGAGCCTAAGTAACTTCCCCACATCTGCATTGTTATGAAGTAATTGAGATGAAATTGAAGCCCAGACCTCTCTGATCCTGACACCTATAGTCTGTCCCCTAGGCTACACCATTCAGTGGGGATTTGAAAGAGTTTCCAGAGTAATGTAAGGTGATGGCATGAAAAAACAAGAGGAAGATAGTGCCCCAAAGAGGGAAAATAATATAGTAAAAGTAAATGTCAAACCTAATAGAAAATAGGAAGAGTATTAATACATACTTCTTCCAGAATTTAAGAATTTCTATAGACATGCTTTTATCATTAATAGTAGAACATGGGGCAAACAAGGAAAAATTACTTTTTTTTCAAGAGAACTAAGGTGTAAGAAAATGGACTTATTTTTTTAGTGCATATTAATTGAACAAAATAATGGGTTTCACTGTGGCATTTTCCTGTATCTACATTACATACTTCAATCATATTCATCTTCCATTTCCTTCTTAATCCCCTCCCTCTCATTTCTTTCCTTTTCTCTAATGCTCCACCTTCTACTTTCATTATCATCTTATTTTTTACCTAGAGTCCACATATGAGAGAAACTTACTTTTTGGAGTCTAGCTTATTTCACATAATAAAATGATTTCCAGATGTATCTATTTTCCTGTAAATGAAATCATTTCATTCTTATTAATGGCTGAGAAATACTTCATTGTATAGATATACCACATTTTCTTTATCTATTCATCTATTGACAGGCATCTAAGCTGATTCTATACAGTGGCTACAGTGAATTGTGCTGTGATAAAGAAAGTAGATTTTAAAAACCTCCAATACATAACAATTATGACTTCAAAATTTGTATTATGATGAAAATACCAGTGCTGGAGAAATAATATAGGAAAATTAAAACATCAAAATAAAAATCATATAAACTCTCATTTACAATTCTAAAACAAAAAGAAAAAAGGAAAAAACTGAGAATTCATTTAATCTGGACTTTGAAAAACTGTGGTTCAAATCACTCCCTCATTTTTATCCAGTAATAATGAATTGGGATAAATCTGCTAACTGACTACACTTCAGAAAAATCTGACACCAAAAACCATAGGCATAGAGAAATCTCTCTCTCTCCGCTCCTCTCCTCTCTTCCTCCATCCCTCTCCCTCTCCCTGTCCCCTTTCCCCCTCCCCCCCCTCATCTTTTAGTTTTTCCCCTCCATCTGTCAGTGCCCTGAGGTGTGGTCCTTGAACCCTATATGACCTTAACTCCCTGGGGCCTTGGCCACAAATTCAGACTGTGGAGCCACCAGCCCCAGTATCCAGGGAAGGCCTTAGAGCTCCTTTTCTCCCCCTGGAGGCCAAGAGCATCTATGAACAAGCCTGGCATCTTTACCACGAAGGCAAAGGAGAGCTTGCTATGCAGGGCTGAAAGTGGATTTCCTGCAGGGCTGAGCCAAGCACTTTCAACTGTCCAGCCAGATGTTTCTCTATATGGTCCTGGCAGCCACGGCTGGAGAAAGAGCCAGAATCTGGACTGATTTCTACACTGAAGAGCTTGATAGAATGCTAGGATGATGCCATCCCATAATAAAAGAGGTGCTCCCTCCCATCAGCCCACCGTTCCTATTTGCCTTGGGAATCCTCCAAAGAGAAGGGGGGCTTTCATAAAAGTGGGTGTGTCCATCCAATCCAAGCCAGGGCCTGAGCAGAGGAGGGAGGGGGGCCAGGGAAGGTGGATGGAGAAGAAAGGTTCTGAGTGATTGGGAGCTGGTGCCAGATGGAGCGGGAAGTCTGTGCTCTCCAACCTCCCTCCACACATGTGTGGCCACCAGGGGATTGCCTGGCTATGCACACGGCTTCACATCTGTCAGCTAAATCAAAGATGCATAATTGAAGATGCAAAGCGAGAAACATTACATGGTTCACAAGGCTCCCCAGAGTATTTGGGGTCTGTAATCCAATGAGGAGATTTTAATGAGACTTGAGTTTGGAGTTCTCATCTGCAAGAGAGGCTCTCACTCCAGCTGTGCTCACAGACGTGGAAAACTGTCTTTCTGTTTTTTTGCAAAATGTGGGCAGTCTTTCTTGATTGTTCACTCTCTGCCCATTTCTCTGGGCACCCTTTGGCTTTCTTCCCAGAGAAATGCTTCTTTTTGAGACTTGGGCAATTTCTGAGGATAAAGAAAGAGCAACAGATGATGTGTTTGAGGCATTAGGATGAGTGAGTCAAGGAAGGATGTGCTGGATAAAACCAACAACCTGATACATTTTCTTAGCACCAACTTTAAACGTTTCCAAATGTCTAATCATAACAGCAATGCATATCAAAAATAAAAATTCAAGCAATACATAAAGATCAGCAGTGCAAAGTGAAAGTGCAAATGGGATTCTTTGCTCATGTTCCTAGAATAGTGCTTCTCAAACATTCTGTGGTAATAGAATTTTTTTCTTATGTCCAATCATCATGGTCTAATACTTTTGTAAAATGCAATAATGAATTGCTAGAATAATTACAAAACATCCAAAGACATTAAAGGACAAACCCATTTTTAAAAAATTCCAAGTTCAACAGATCATAAGGTTGGATGTTGTGGCGATGCTAATATTTCCAAGCACTCTTAATTTCTGTACTTATTGTAGGCTATATTTTTACCACTCATTTTATCCTGGAGATTAAAAAAATGTCTATACATATCAAACAGAAGAACATGGAGACACTTTTAAAAACAAACAAACTTGCCTTTTGTACCTAATAGATCTGACAATTTTCATAAAGATCTACTCCATTCTTTTTTGTTTTCTGGTATTTCCTCATAGCAAGGTACTACTTTTTAAAAAAGCTAGTCTAAACATTTATGGTCATGCAGGTGGTTTCTAGGTTTTTGCTTATAGTCAAAATTTGATAATTACCTCCAGAAATAGACTGGTGATCATTCTGTATCCTTTTTTGAGCAGTGCCGGGAACAGAATTTAGGGTCCTGTGCACAATAGGCAAGAGCTGTACCCCTGAGCTATACCTCCTGCTCCTATATACTTTTTGATGTTGAAGTTACACTAACACACATTAAAATTTCTGATTTGTGGGCTAAAAGTGAAGTGTCCTGCAGCTTGAAGGTTCTTGCTGATCTCTCGGATAGTCACACCAGTGGTGAAATGACTGAAGTGTTTGTTAGCAGACATAGCATAGGGCACCCCCTCCAGAACAGAAGACTGGTGTCACTGCAAGAGGGCAGGAATTGATACCTTTATGCTTTTTCCATTAAGTAGCAGAAAGGTGACCGTCAGAGAGCTGAAAGTACACCACATCCACTCAGTAAACCCTAGCTCTTAGCTTGGTGGTTCAGACCTCACCTGAGAGCCTAACATGAAGGGGTGGTCGCTGGGTAACTAACTTCAGCTTAATGCTCAACTCCCCAACCCCTTCTCCCTCTCTTCTCTTGAAGCGAGGAATTTGGGGCTCTACCTGGTTACCTGTGTGAGTTTTCACATGGCTGCTAGGGCCTTAGGCAGTTAACTCTGTGTTGGCAAACCACACTCTAGGCAGGCAGGTCTAGTCAGGATGAACCTGAGCTCTGGGCCCTGGCAATGTTGCTCTGGGCACAGGGCATGATCCAGAAGAGGGGCGTAGTGCTTCTGATGTTTATGTTTCAGACGTCTCCAATGCACCCAATTGTGTCAGATCTCTGGGCACGGATAGAGATACTGGAAAGGATTTTGTGTTGAAGGCAAAAATACTCAGGCAAAAAGACAAATTTTTCTTTCTCCTGGGTAAGCCAGGTCAAAAAGAAAAGTAAGTTCTAGGTTTGAAATTCATCGGCTTGGTTAGCGCAGATGAGGGAAAAACAGCAATAATTCTCATCTGCATTTCCATCTGAGAAGAGAAATAATATTCCAATACCTAAAGTCTAGTAAGGACCTAAGAACTTCTTGTGTGAGAACGAGATGTGTACTGCCAGTCAGCAAGGGAAACTAATTCTTTGATTTTGCTAAAACTTCAAGCCTTGAAGAGAGCATCCCTCTGTGGAAGCATTCAGGTTAATGATCAAGTTCGAGTCACACCAAGGAAGAATGAATTCCTTCAAGGGTGGGTTTAGCTTCGCTTCTGGAGCATACACTCTCCCTGTGTCAGAGAAGATGCAATAGGGGTTTAGATAGGGAACCCAGAGACATGTACAGGTTTTATTCTCGTGCTCAGTCTGGGCTCTGAGGTGGTAACCTGGGTCCCAGAATTGCCTGCTCTGGGAGAGGACCAGGGCTCAGCATTCCTTAGTGACCTGCCAAGCCCTGCTGCAAATCTCCTGCAGGATTTTTCTCTAAAGCCTCCTAAGAGCCTTTTGAGTGCAAACCTGCCCCAGCAGGCCTGCCTTACACATCGATTCAGAAATGTTTTCTTTTTCTTCTGAATGTGCTCTTTTGAGCGGGTTACCCTTCCTACTCTCAGTCTCTTTTGTGCAAAGGTAAAAGTTGCCACCTGAATCTGGGGCAAGCAATCTTAAATGTGTACCTAGTTTCCCCCCCACCCACAGACCTAGGAGGCCTTCTCTCATAAACATCTTTATTTCGATATTCTTATATGGGACATTTTGTTGTACTGACAGAAATGTTTACTCTTTCCTTCAAGTTCCCGATCTTACAAACCACCCAGTGGACAGGCTCTAGGTGTTTCATGTTGCTGAAATAACCCTTGGTTACAAGGAGGCTCTAGTCTTTCTATTCTTTCAAGGCTGTTCAGTCTGAAATAATCTCATTTATGTTATTTCAGAGAAAATCATAGCTTAAAAAGGGAAAAGCCAGTATCACAGAGTAGTTCAGTTAATACAGGTAGAAAAATACTGTCTGCTGTGAGAGATCTCATCTCCAAATGACAATGACTGAAGCAGTTTTAAAAGTAAACTGCTAGGCCCCTGGGAATTTAATCAATCAATGAATTAATTAATATTTATTTATTTATTTTTGTATTATCTCAAGAAATGACCTCAGTACATCTTCTCATACATGTTTTCTCTCTGGTAAGAGAGGAAAGAATCTGGCTGTTAACTGGCAGCTCACTGAGGCTTTGCTCCTGGGATGTATCCAGGAGATATATGGAGACATCAGAATCCCAGGGGTGGCCAGGACTGCCTCCCCTCGTGATGTAGGCTTCTAACTGATGCTTTGTTCTGGATCATTACAGAACACAGCAAAGCCAACCCAAATCCCATTTTATCAGGAATGACTAATTACCTGTCACATTACTACCATGTTGATTTATGCAGATAGGCAAAAAAAAAAAAAAAAAAAAAGGACAGAAAGGTAACGACTTCATCGATAAAAAAGACTTTGAAAAAGAAACATTTTGCCCGTGGTTTTTTGTATCCAAGGAGATGCTTGGTTGCTAGAAAGGAAGACCAAAGTCTCTCAAACTTAACAAGAGTGAAAAATTAAAACACCAGACTAAGCATCATTCCTGGCTGTCAAAGGGAGGGTTCTGCCCGCTCCACACTAGCTCACTCAGAATTTGTCTAAACATCCAAAATTATTCTGTTCTGAAGGGAATGGCTTAGTCAGAGGTGGCTGGGAACAAAAAGCTGGCTCATACATAATTTCAAAATGTTTCACCTCCCATTTATTTTTCCTTCCTCACTTCTGTATCTACTGATAACATGGAATGCTGACATGTGTGTCTTTAAGAGGAAATCTCCAAAGAAGAAGACATCAGTTGCTTCCCAAATACCATAGCAAGGGTGGTGCGAAAGAGAGAAGGAAAGAGAAAGGGAGAACTGACCTTAAGGAAAGAGAAAGGGAGGGCCAGGGATTTAGCTCAGTGGTTCGGTTGTCTGCTGTGCAAGGCCAAGGTCCCTAGTTTGATCTCTGGTACCAAATAAATAAATAAATAAATAAATAAATAAATAAATAAATAAGAGAAAGGGGAAAAAAAGGAGAGAGGAAAAAAGGAAAGAAAGAAAATGAAAAAAGTGGTTTCTGCCTCATTATTATTTTGCATTCTTGCCAAAGTTGCTTGGCAGATTCTTGGAGGCTGTGGAGCCTGTTCCTTGAAAATCACCTCTTTAATTATAGCCACAGAGATGTTCCCCTTCTCTTTCATCTTGGGCCTTTGAGGATCTCAGCTTCTGTCCTCGCCATTGTCTCAGGAAAGGTAATATATGCACACCACCATTCAGTTTGTGCATCCAAACAGAAGCCTTAAGCATTCTTCCCTTGCTTAGGTTGGCACGGCCAGCCAGGGGGTGTGACTTTGCTACTCTTGTCCTTTTTTGTTCTCTTGAGCTCATAACACATTAGTGTCCTGCTCTGTGCCAGATATGTCCTTCATGCAAGCATTCACCTCAGGTAACTTCCTTGAAGGGGCTGCACCTCTGCTCCTCTCTCCTCAAAGATGCAAACCAGGAAAATATTTGCTATCCTCTGAAGTTGGCTCATTTTAAAGCTGACCTCATCGAGTTGCACAGACTACTAAAGAGTATTTCTACATGATTTGCAAAGATTACTGAAAATCAGTTAATCTCCACAAATTTTCATGGAAGATCATAAAGTGCATTGGGTAGACACAGTATCAAGCCAATAATCTTCACTAACTTCTCAGAGGCCACACAGCAAGTTGGGTAAGAGCATATTTATGAATTATTATTCTGGTCTCCTGATATTAGGATATGTTTGCATAGAAGCAAGTTAAGGATTAACATGGAATAGGCCTGTAGTAATAAAAAATAGATAAAAATGTAGACTATGATAGCATTTAGAAAAGTTTGATCAAGTTATTAAATCTACTACAAAGATATACAAACAGATGCATAATAGACTGGATGACTACTTCAAAACATAGTTAACTCTGGTTGTTAGCTGCTAATTATCCATCTCTTGTTTTTTTTTTTGGTACCGGGGATCGAACTTGGGACCTTGCGCTTGAGAGGCAGGTGCCGGAACCACTGAGTTAAATAATTATCCATCTCTTATAGAAAATATCTAAGCTTAATTTTAGTTTTTCTTCTTTTTTCCTTCCTGCTACCAGATTTCTGTTTATACTGTTGAAGGAGTGGGATATGGACAAGAAAGGAGAAAATGTATAGCTCAAGTCTGTTCTTTGTTATTCTTTTGAAATCTTTCATAATATAGGTAGCCATGAGGGAGTATAAGTAGATTTCAGTTATATGGCTGTATTTGCTTATGTAAGCAAAGACCATGCTGTGATAAATATGGTGGAGGTAACCTTATCAGTGCTTGTTAGGTCTCTCACACAAGTTAGGTGTTCTCTCCTCTGCTAACACAGACTGTATCTGTCATGCATTCTGAAAACTACCTCAACAGGAACAGTGGTCATATCAATAACAATTCACATTGGAGTGCTTTTATCAATCAGGCACTGGATTAGTTATTTTATACATTTTATCCTATTTAATTCCCATAATAATCCTGAGGCAGATTTTCCTGAGTTGAGGAATCTGACCTCAGTCACAGAGCCAGCAGAGGGGAGAGGCACCTTTGGGTCAGGCTGCCTTCCATGGACAATTCTTCTCCTTGTTCAGCCCCCAGCGGCAAGTGTTTGGGTTCTAGGAAAGGCAGCTGCTGTGAGACTTGCACAAAATCACATAGATAGCAAGAATTTGAAATGAAGTATGTAACACCTGAGTCATGGGGGTATTTAGAAGGTTCCTATTCCCCCAAATGTTGCAAATTAATCTGAGTGAGAAAATACAAACTTTAATCAATTCTAGTACAACATGCTTGTCCTACTTTACATTGTGATTGTTCCCCCAAAGCTTGTGTATTGAAGGCTTGGGCTTCAGCCTGTGGCTATTGGAAGGTGGTGGACTCTTTAAGGGGGGGAGGCTAGTAGGATTAAGGAAGGTCACTGGGGGTGTTTCTGGGAAGGGGATACTGGGACCCTTGCCTCTTTCTTCTCATCTCTTTTAGCTTCTCAGAAACCATACCGTGAGGAGGCCTCTTCAGCCATGCAACCCTGCCATCAAGTACTGTGCTTCCACAGGCCCAAAGTAACAGGGGTGACTGTGGACCTCTCAGACTATGAACCAAAATAAATCTTTCCTCTTTTTAGTGTGATTATCTCAGGTAGTTTGTCAAAGTAATAGAAAGCTGATTAAGAGCGCTTATCAAATATTTAAATCTGGAACTTGATACTAGTTCAAATGTTAGTTCTGCCACTTAGTAGCTGTTTAGCCTTGGACATGGGTTTCTCTATGTTTTCACCTTTCGTTGTGAGGGTATAGTATAGCTGTCTCTTGCAGTTGTTACAGGGATTAATTGAGATAATGTTTATAAAGAACTTCATCTGTGCCTGATGCCTGGTGAGCCGCAGTATTGTTAGCACTATGATATATCTGTAGCACAAAGTAGTCTTTAAGATTATATCATTATCTAGAATTAATCCAACTTACTTATCCAGACAATTTGGTAAAGATAAACCCATTATCTAAATTATATAGACCCTGGGAGTTATGTGATGCATGAGCTTACAACTACTGTGAGGTGAACAATCTGTCATAATTATCTTTCTATAGCTTAAAGGGCCTGTCTTAAATCATGTAAAACAAAGAGATTAAGACTTGGAATTTCAAAAAGTAACACTGTAATGTTATAAAGCAAGAAAAACATGCTAATTGAATTATATTCAGTGTATACTCCCAAACAAGGAATGAAAATGGATACACTAATTCTTAGGTGGGATATAATTAGTACCTCAGAAGCCCTGGGTTTTTCTCTGGAATAACAGAGGACAGAGAGAACATACATTTGTTTTTTGCTTGTTCATGCGATCATTCTCTCTTTTACTCATGTAGCAAATATTTATTGAGAACTGCTAAGCTGGGTTTGGATAACACTGGAGATACTGGGGTTCATTCACTACTGGAGGTAAGAACAGGGAGAACTTTGAGCTATGTGTGTTGGGTAAGAAATACTAGCTTCATCCCCTAGGTATTGAGGTGGGGGTGAAGTGCATGTTTATCACTGTAGTGGGATCCCTGCCTGATGAGAATTGGACACATTGGAGCACACTGAGAAGACCAAATAAAGCAGCCATCATGTCTTTTACCATAGGCACTGTGTAGCCTCCTAAGAAAAAGTTTATTCTAAAGAAGCCAGTGAAGACTCTTGACTTGGTCCAGTAACAATGCTACAGCTCTGGGTCACAGTGCTACCTTTCACTGAGATGGCTCATCCAGCCCAGTCCCCGGTAAAAGCTTTGTGCATCCCAGAGAAGTCAGCTGCAAGTTAAAAAAAGAACCAATGGAGAAAAAATGTCAGTCCACGAAAAGTAGGTTTCAAAAGCAATCTCTATGAAAAGTTGATGCACAAGGTACAATGCGTGGAGATCAAGGTAACTGTAAAAAAAAGGATTCCACACACATGATCCATACACACACACACCCTTTGGCTCACCATCCAGGGTGGCTTTGATGGATTTAGAGATCCAGTAGTTCAGGTAGTGGCCCAAAGGAGGCAGGAACTATACCTTTCACAGGAATGGAATACAGTGCCCCTAAAGTATCATTTTGATGGCAAGGCTCTAGAAGGGTCTGTGAGAAAGCATTCCATATGGCGTTTTGGGTTTCAGGAACCCTTCTGCATAGGAAACCTGAAATGAGCAAAGAATATGATGGGTTTCAAGAATACTAGCTGTGAAACTTTCTGTTCAGACTTCTGGAACTAGTTGAAAGGACAGGAAGACTTACGTTCCTTTTTTTTGGCACCAGGGATCAAACCCAGGACCTTGTGCTTTCGAGGCAGACAGCATAACTACTGAGCTAAATCCCCAGCCCCTTATGTTCCTTTTTTTTTTTTTTGGTACCGGGGATAGAACTCCGGTCCTTGCGCTTGCCCAGGAGGCAGTGAAACCACTGAGCTAAATCCCGGGCCCCTCCCTTATGTTCCTTTTAAAAAATCTAGGCAGGCTCTGTGACTACATATGGTAGAAGTGAGGCCAGACCAGTTTCTGGACCCTAACCTTAGGCAACATGAAGCTTCTACTTCCTGCATTTTGAAGTGTTTGCTGTTAGTGTCCTGAGTTGCCATATAAAAGTTCTGACTAGAACTGAGGCTGAGGCTGCTCTTTGAAGCCAAAACCATATGAGGAGAACCTAGAGGGTGAGACTTCATGTGGAGAGAGCAAAATGCCAAGGAACTCCAAGGTATCAGACATGCAAGTAGAGAATTCACCTTGGAAGTGATCATCTAGCTCCAGGTACTGTAGCTGACCACATGGAGGAGGGAGGAAGCACCAGCCAAACTCTTCTAGAATTTCTGAACCACAAATGAGTAGCCAAATAACATGGTTGCATGAAGCCCCGGTACTTTGGAGTAGTTTGTTAGAGCAGACGACAACTGGAATCCAAAGTTTGAAGAAGTACAAGTAGAGAAGACTTTATAGACAGATGCTAGAGAACAGAAGACAGTGTTATCTTTATCATTGGTTACTGTTTGCTTCCAGTCTGCTCTGGCTTGGGAAAATTCAGATTATACTAGAAAAGGAGAGAGAGAAAAAAGAGAAGCTTACACGTGGCACCATCTTGGTTGTCGTGGGGTTTTGCTTTTCTGGCTTCTTGTGTGTATCCTTTTCCTCTGCTTCCCACAAAGAATGTGTTCAAATGTGTCCTTGGAGTGTTTTCTTCTCTCACTTGAACATTATTTAGTGTCTTCAGCTTTAGCCATCCTTCATTACAGAAGGCAATACACACTGGCTGAGGCCTCTAGTGTCCAAGTCTATCCTGGGTTGTAGGTTATCTCTCTCAACTGGCTTGTAGATACATTTTGGAACTTCAAACTGCCTTCTTGGAATGTAAAAGCCAGTATGTCCAAAATCAAACTCTTTTCCTACGTAGAGCCAGTTTCTCAGTCCATCTTTCCAACTTCTGTTAGCAGTCATCACCCCTGGAGCTTCTGGAATTGCCAAGTCATTGTATTTTGAAATATCCTTTTTTAATTTCTTATTTCTCTAGTTCTTGCCTAGACTTCAGCAATGGTTTATAACTGGTTGCCCCACTTTGTTCCATCTCTCCCAACTATGAGCTAATCTAGTGTTTTTCTTACTGTGTCTGCAACTGGTCAGTGGGTTTGAAAATCAATTAAAAAGTGAAACAGAATAGAAAAAAGCAATAGAAAATGTCAGTATTTTAGGAAAGGTATTACCTTGTATATTTTTTGCTTTATGTGTTTTAAATATACTTGTACCAGGTTGCAGTGGAAAATGTATTTCTTACTGCAGGTTGTGATAAAAGAAAACTGGAAAAAGAGAAAAACACTGGTCTAAACTCTATATGCCTATCAGACTGATGCTCCTACATTTCAATCTGGTCATATTCCTCTCTAGCTAACACATCTTTGATGGGTACCCATTGCCATCCAAAGGAAGTGTCACTCACTTGGCCTGAATCTCCTTTCCAGCTTATCTCCTACCACTTTTCTCCATCAGCACCTATCTAAAGTGGGCTGTTGGCCATTCCCTGAATGTATCCCATGTTCTCTGGCTTTGGGGCTTTTATCTAGGTTGTTCCATTGCCTTGTTCTCTATGTCCCAATTCTCATTTCAGTGCCACACCAACTAGAAAGTGATTCCAGACTCTGCCACTTAACTTTGGACAGGTTACATAATCTGGGGACTGAATTTCTTTTTCTTGAAGAAGGGGACATCGTGGGACTGGTATGAAGATGACCTAAGATAAGGTACACAGTGCATTTAGTAAAATACGTGGTATACAGCAGTATCTGATCCAGGCTCTCTTAGAGCCAGTATCTCCAAAATAACACTGGGAGATAATATTCATGCTTATAGTCATATGGCCACCATTTATATTCTCAAAGTATAAGCAATTATGACATGATAGTGGGTATGTTGAAAACACTCAAATGTTCTTCAAGCTTTCTTTTTTTTGGTACTGGGGTTCGAACTCGGGACCCTGCGCTTTTGAGGCAGGTGGTGGCACCATTGAGCTAAATCCTGACCCCAAGCATTCTTTATAATTTTATCCCATTTTTATATTTGGTGATTCTTGTGCTTGTTAATCTTTTGGTGGACTTAATACTCTTAGATCAAAGACTTTTAAAAAATACTCTCTGGTGTTTTTCAGTATTTAATAAAATGCATTTCATGTAGGAAGCGCTCAAAAAATTAAATGGAATTGAAAGTGGAAATACTCTCACACTGTATTCTAGCCAGAGAAATGTTTCACATCTGTGGGCCCTGCATAAATTGATGAGGGTGTCCTGACTCTTTATTTTGATTTTGTTCTGACCTCACAGAACAGCTGCATGCATATCACATAAGTCTGTGTTCATGAACATCTCCTTCGTGTGGGCATGGTGTCTGACATTACACCATGGCATACATTTTATGTACATAAGAAAGACTAAGAAGATCAAGTCCATAAATTCTGCATGGTACTTGGGAAAGTCAGCATAAAGTAGAAAGTAAGAATCTGAAATGAGTTATTTTAGGGAGAAAGGAGTCTTCAAATCTTGAAAAGCTGGGATGAGTCAAATACACCAAAGATCAAATGTACAACTCCCAGGACTGTACTTACTCACTTCTTGTAGTGAATGCTCTTTTCCTCTAATCCATTATGCTAATACATATGCCACATTTTATGAGGCCAAGGTGAAAACTAATCAGGCTCTATTGTAACTAAGCCTATTTAGCTGACACATGACACCCAAACGGATTTCTAGCTCAGCAAACCAAGCCTGATGGTATCTGCTGGGAGGTGATAAATAATGAGCTAATCACAAAAGATCATCTTACCCAGCACACTCTGTGAGGAGATGGCAAAACAGGCTTTGGATCTGAAGTTTTAACTCTTTTGTACGGGACATCTGGCACTGCAAACACTGCTGTGTTCAGGCTGCTGTAATCCTGACTCACATCTGGGCAGACTCCCGTGGCACTGTTTCATTGAATTCTACAGTGTGGAAAAACATCTAGTTGTCGGCAGCTCTCAACTCTTAAGAATCTGCAGCATTCCAACTGGCTCTTCACATTTCTGTGGCCCTTGAATCACCCACCAGCAATAGCCTTAGCTTAGTGGCTTCAGTACACTTGGGCTTCATATTGTAAACAGCAGAGAGGGAGGGGACTAGGCCTAGGCCACTTGTTGACTTAGAGAGGTGGTGGAAGGGATTCAGCTGCACTTTGAGAAACAGCAATCAAGAGAGATGCACATAATACTTGCATCAGCATCAAAATGAACAAGGTGAGAAGCAGCTGTGCCATTTCCTGTTAATGCTGATGGCCTTAAAACAATAGAGAAAACCTGACTCTGAAAGCTGACAATGACTACCAATTTTAAATTTTTAATTAGGAAATTTCAATTATTTCAATGAATGCAATGACCATCATTTTTCACAGTGCCACTGCATGTCTCTCTTGTTCTGAATCCACTGTCACTTCTGACTTTCTTGAGTTTTTTCATGGTGGCTGTAGCAGCCCAACTAAATCTGTAATCTTCCAGGCTGGGCAATATACTGTGATTTCTTTCAGCTGACTGAAAGTTGTTTCCAGGCACACCTAGGTTCAAAGCTCTACAGGACAGTAGGAAAGTCACTTAACTGCTTTAAATCTTTTCTTTTTTTGTGTTGGGGATTGAACTCAGGTCCTTGCAGCAGGTGGCAAAACCACTGAGCTAAATCCCCAGCCCTTTAAATCTTAGTGTCCATGTCTGTAAAGTGAGATGATAATGAAACTATGTTACAGGGTTGTTTAGAAGATAAAATAAAATAGTTCATGGACCAACTAACACAATGACTGGCTAAGTACCCTGAAAAGAGCAGCTACTATAATTAATAATTACTCTAAGGGGATAAAAATCCATGTGCTAGATTGTCTTTATTCTATATTTCCTTCATGAAGCACTGTGACTTGTCCTGATCCAACACTACTTGGTACTGCTGCTTCTAAAAATAAGATGATAAAGTCTCATTAAAATGCCTAGGGTGTAATAGACTCTAATTGTAATAATGGGGCTTTTCTCCAGATAATGTAATTTAAGTTTCTTTGTCTTAGTTTTCTTTCTTGGTTCTTTGGAATATTTCTATCCTATTTCCAACAATGACAAACTTTTCCTCCCTCTGGGAATTGTCAGGGCAGGCATGTTCTCCCTTTCTATTCAATAGTCTTATGAATGGAAGAGCCAATTATTGAATGAGTATTCAGAAGCCCTTAAAAATGACTATTTAAAAAATTCTATCTATTTTGAAAGCCGTTCAGAATTTAGAAATTTTCATCTCTTAGTTTTGGAATAGGATTTTAAAATAAAATTGTAGTGACTACAAAATAGAGCTAAATTCCTAAAAATTCCAAGTAGAAAGTACTTTCTTCAGATTGTGTGGTATTTTCTGAATGCTTAATAAGGATGGCACTTCATGTTTGCATGGCCCGTATTTACATTTTTCTTCTCCCAAGAGTATGTTAGGATTTCTAACATTCCTTAGTTGCTTAAAATTCTTTAAAAAATATGTAGAGCCATACTTTTTCCTACAAAAATAGAACTCATGACAAGAAAACAGAAGATGTATCTCAGAATGTGAAAAATATCATGTGGTACTGAAATACTTAAATTGTAGTGTCATTACAATCTTTATATTTCTTTCATTAAGACCTCTTACTCTTAAATCTCCTTGGGAGTGACTATTATTTTCTTCCTCACTGAGGCCTGAAGAAGGAAAATCTATAATTCTTATCAGGTCAGAAACTTTGTATTCCTTGAAGACAGCAGCTACGCATCTTTAGAGCACTGTCTAGAATCCCAGTCAGCAGGCTACAGTCTAGACAGAGCTTGTCTCTAAGACCCGATGGATTTCCCTGCTTGGTTTAAATATACTTCAGAAAGCATTAGAGTATATATACATAGCCTTTGTTGTTGATTATTTATGATTTCTGGTGATTTCTACCAAACATTAGGCATCAGACTCTTGGTGAGGCATATAATCCCCTATTATAACTGTTTCTAGGAGGAAACAGTTTCCCTTCATTGCAATCAGATTTGACTTATGTCTTTCTTGCTTAGGTTACCTTTCCTGGGAGCATAGGTAGCTTTGGAGGCTGCCTGTATTTTATTTTGCCATATATAATTATGTTATGTACATAATCAGCCTTAAAATTTTGTTGACCACATTCTATTACTCATATAGCCTTCTTGATTTTTGTGCATAGCTGTTTTATTTAGATGTTGTTTAACTTTTACTATAATATCCACCTTATGCTTGAATGTAATTCTGGTCCACTTCTTCCTTATGAGAGAAGTCTAAATTTAAAGACTTTTCCCAAGGGCCAGCTCTGAGATGCTGCATTCTAAGTCCAAGGCACAGTAACTGATATGTCAACATTGCACTATGATAAACACCAGGTGAAGATGTAGGTTTTCAAGAGTAATCTCTTCTTAGCTCAAGTTTTGTTATCTGACAGCCCATCTGGTCTTTTGCCTGACTGCTATATTTAAATCTTTAATATGATTTTAAATAATTATTGCCTAATAATTATTGCCCTTAATTTTTAAGCCTCGGCATTCATCAAATATTATATGTACCTTACAAAAACATAAATATTACAACAAAAAAGAAAAGATACAAAATAAATCACTGATTCAGTCTTATATTTGTAATTGTCATTTTTGGACAGTAGCCAAGAATGGAGGTTTTTGATGGTGCTTATGAATGCAAAGTACATCTCCCTCCATTGTTATCAGAACAAAGATCATTTACTTTGAATGGCTTAAGGTATGTAAACACAGCTGGTCCAATAGCTCGAGTGGCAGTGAAATACAGTGCCACAGAACAGATGAGCTTGGGGTAACCCAGGGAGTCAAATGCTTTTGTGTAAAAAGCCCAGAAGCCATACTGTATCTATTCCTTATTATGAAGACAAAATTGAGCTCTTTAAAAGTTTCTCACTTACTAAAATACAGTCTGTATGCATAGTCTTAGAACTACATATAATCAGAGTTCTCAGATAAAGCAAATTTTCCAAAAATTTTGGAGATTATATAAAGTTGACAACTTTAAATCTTGCCAAATAAGAAACAAAAAATAAAACTACCATCTTCTGTTTCCATAATTTTATATAAAAAGACATTATAACATAAACCATGAATCAAGAATAGCCCTTTAAACTGAATATATCTAAGCTTTATAAAAGCTTGTGCAGTCTTCTCATTTTGCCATGTACCAGAAAGACAGAGTGTGGTGTCTGCACCGAGGGCTTCTCTTCTCTCTGGTAAGTACTTACCAATGATAAGCAGAGTTCTGAGCTCTCAAGCAGCACCGGGGCACTGTTTACTCAGGGCTGAGCAATGAGAAAGCTTGCCAAATCCTAAGATTTCACATTCTTAGAACGTGCTATTTCATGGCTACCACAGTGCACTGCCATGTGCCATATGGGCTCCTTCAGGGCAAATCCTGCCACTGAAAGCCTTCATGAGAAGTTGAAGAGAGAATTCTTGTCTGATGCTCAGGAGCTGTATTTCAACTGTATTGGAAGCAAAGCCAGGATTATTTTTTAGTATTTTAAAATCTTATCCACACTCTCCAAAGTACATGCTTGGAAAGTCCTGACAATTTGTAAGGGGTAAATCCTGAAGCATGAAGATAATCTCCAAATCTATAAATATGGAGATATCTGCACAAATTTCTGGCTTTTTCAAAAACTTTTTTGAGATGTGTATTTTCACAGTATATCATCTTCTCAAGTCAAGCAAATATTTTGGAAAGATTTACTCATATTTTATTTTTCATATGATAACCACCTTTCTCTTTCACAGAAACAGTTTTTAATCACCCTGAGAGTTACTGCTGATGTCAGGAGAAGAAAACAGAACAAAACAAAACAAAAATCTGCCTGGAGAGAGATGCTGCATGGCTGACTAGGCTAACTCACGAGCTCCTCAATCCCCCTCTAAGGCTAGCTTCAAAGCACATACGATTCGAATTTGAACCTCAGCAAAACTGCCAATTAACACATCACAAACCTTCATGGTCGATTGCAAATATTCAAAACCTAGAGTGTTAAATCTGTGAATACCCAGAGTCTCCTGCATAGTTCTTTGGCAGTTCAGTGTTACATAATTTGGGGTGAGAAACCCAGGTTGCTGTTGGGAATGGTAACGATTGGATTGGGATCACCAACTACATCTTCCTTTGTTACAACTGAAAGCACAGCAAAAATAAAAACAAAGTATATTTAAAACAAACATACCAGTTGCTTACATAAATTTCTCTTATTTCCATGGTGCAGTGGTGTGGTAATAAACAGATACTAAGAATTAAGAAATTGGGAGATCGCTAAACATTTTTTCAGGAGAAAAGCTGATAAAAGGCCTCTTCATTGTTGAGGTACTATGCTAAAGAAAAAATATTTCACATTTAAGCAGCATTCTTCAGGGATTTTATGTCCTTTCAAGATAAACTTAAAATACTTTGCCCGGTTGCATGCATGATGACAGATTTTGAGAAGGAAAAAAAAATCATCTAGCAGTCACTGGGTGGCTAAACAACAAGTGGAATGCTTGTGTCTTCCTGGCTTTGAGTGATGAATAAGTCCCACCAGACACTGCTGTGATACCAGACTCATCAAGCAAGGCACCCCATTTCACCAAACACATCAACTCACATTCATCCAGGAAGACCAGGAAAGGGCACAGAATCTGTGAGTCAGAAATAAAATATGTGGTAGAAAAAGACTCTGCACTTGGCTCATCCTCAGTTCGCATCAGTCTGGGAAGGGATATGTTCAAAAGTTTAAAATTCACAGCAAAACACATCTTTTGAGTATTTATTTGAATCCAGAACCATGGTTTAAATAAGTTATAAAAGAAGAAAAATCAATATTCCTTGCTCTAAAGGAGCTGAGAATCTTGTGCTGACAAAAGCACCATATTAACAGAACATAGAAGAGTAATATTTATTGAGTGCTTATCAGATATTCACCACTGGTGCATTTTCATTTAATCTTCAAGGTTACGAGGGTAACCCCATGTTGAGTGGTCTACTGTTGTCAACACATTAAAGATGAGAAGACTGAGGCTTAGAGGAGTTAAATAACTTACTCAACCACTTACTGCTGTCTAACTACAAGGTACCCGCTCTTATCCCCTGCATAACACCCTCCCCGCCACAGTGGGGAAAGTACAGTTGTAACCAGGTGATGATTCAAAGGTACACGCTGATGCATTTTGTAGTGAATAAACATTAAATGTTCATTTGATGCCTTGAGTGGATATGTCTACCTCTGCTGGGCAGGGGAGAAGGACACACAGATACTGGCTCCAGCGCCACACTCCTTCCTTCCTCTTTCTCTGGAGGCAACTTCTAGAAGTGCTTTCTTTGTAGCCCTCTAGCAGCATGACACCTCTTGCCATTTATTGTAGTGACTTACATAGTTTTTATATATGTTCTCTATTAGACTCCAAGCTCTTTTTTTTTGTGGTACCAGGGATCCACAAAACTCAGGATCCATAACTCAGGATATTGCACTTGCCAGGCAGGTGCAGCACCACTGAGCTACATCCCCGGTTCCCAGACTTCAACCTCTTGTACAAAAAGGACTTTGCTGTTTAATATTTACAAGTCCTTTCTGTTTAGGAGGAACTCAACATTTGTAAATTCTAACACCATAATTACTAACTAGGTATGGGCAGTAGTCACCTGACATATGCTCTTGATTTCTTTGATTATATTGTAGGTTTCTACTAATTGCTTCAACTTGTGTTAGTAGATATTGTCTCATAGAACACTGGGGACACAATTTAAAGAGCAGGCAATAAAATTCATTTCTCAGTATTTTTTTCTGAGATTACTTCTCAGAAGTTACTGGTAGTGCCAGTAAGAAGAAAAGAACTGAGAGTTTGCCAGATAGATTTTGATAAGAATGTATTCTGAATTCCAAATGCTAAGATGAATAGAAGGTTCTATGTCCATCCCACCAACATAGGTTAAGTTTATTTTAGAGACTAGTTTTAAAGGAAAACGAAAAAAAAGTGTAATAAGAACTCAGATAATCTGTAATTGCCTTTGTAGCATAACGATATTAATAAATATAACAACAGTAAGCAGGTACTTCATTCTTATCATTCATGAGATTTTATTTCCTTCACTCAAGAGATGCATATGGAGCACTCTGCAATTATTTATTTCCAAAGATCTGTTTGGAACCATATTTCCAAAGAAATTAGTTTGATAGGATTTATAAAAAGAAATATATTTGCTCTGGTGAAAGGATAGATCGTTGCCATTCAGAAAACTAAGAGTGAATAAAGGGAGGAGTAGAAAGTTCTATGTTTAAGCTCAGTTCTCGAATATATATATAGTTTGACCCATAAGAGCAATAGGTAAGAACAATCCAAAGCAGCCAGGCTGTACAGGCTTTTAGAAAACATTTTCCCCAAGCTAACATACAATTCTATGAATTGGGAAATATTTAAGGGCTCTACAAGTCAAAAACAGTCAGGTTATGGAAAAAAAGGTGCTGCTTTCAGTGTTGGGTTACCCAGAGAAGTGGACTGGCTGAGCAAAGAGAGGGCCTTGCTGGGGTTGCTGGCATAGTCAGGAGAGCGTTTACAGGACAAAAGAGGGACAAAAGGCAGTCTACCACTGAAAGAAAGGGAACTTTCTGTATTTCATAACTAAGCAGCCATTCTTGCCTGTCCCCCAGCAGAAATGAGAAACATACTCATCCTACCTTCTTCCATTGGTGAGGGCTGTGGTGACCTTTGTGCTATCCACTCCCATTTAGTGAGAATTTAAGTTCTTCCACTTTCATTCACCAATATGATCATCATATTTAACAGTCCTTCCAAACCCACCCAAACACTCTAGACTAATATTTTCACAATCATACCGAATCCATCAATTCTTGAGGCTTTTCATCAACTGATTTATTTCCCCCATCCTCACTACAGATTACCATATGACCTGAAGATTGTTCCACCCCAGTTGTATGATGCCCAATGTCAGCTGGAAGCTCAATGACTCTTGACAATCCTGTTATGACTTCGTGGTCTCATTTCTTCCATTTGGGTAGGTGCTATTTCTAATCTTCACACCACTTTTCTCAAGTTCCCTCTTCACTCTCAGCAGATAATCTTGCCTTCTATTTCACAGAGTAAATAGGGGTTATCAGGGAAGATATCTGTCAACATCCAACTTCTTACCTCCGAATCTATTTACTTTCACACATCCTGTCACAGAGAATTAGAGATATACCTCCCTGTTAATAGTTTTATTTCTCTACCTGCATCACGAGATCATGACTCCTTACAGGTCTTGATCTGTCAATTACAACTTTTCTCGCATAAAACCACAATGTTCTCTCATCTTAAAATTAACTCATCTCTAAAATGGGTTGAACAATGAGCCCAGAGAGATATGTCCAAATCCTAATCCCTAGTAACTATGAATGTGACCTGATTTGGAAATAGTCTTTGCAAGTAAATGTGATGATGGATATTCTTATAAAACGGAAAATTACAAAACACATAAAGACATGCAGAGAAGTCCATGGGAAAATGGAGGCAGAGATGAGTTATATGGCCACAAGTCAAGGGACACCCACAGATTGCCAGCAGCTGCTAAAAGCAAGGAGAAAGTCCCCAAGAGGACCCAACTTTAAAGACATCTTGACCTTAGATTTCTGCCTCTAAGAACTGTGAGAAAATAATTTCCTGTTGTGATAAGCAAGCAAGCTGTGGCAGTTTGTTTCAGCAGCCCTAGGAAATCAACACACACTCCATTCAAATGCTTCTCTACTTATGTGTGATTTGATTCTTTTTAGTTCCTTTCTATATGAGTTCACACTCTACTGTCTCCTACTCTGATTGACACTGTAACTATGCACCTCAAAGTTGTAATCTTCCAACTGCTCATCTAATGGGAACTCCCATTTCTCTCCTCACTGACATTTCTGCTACATTTCATACTGTTGGCTGCTCCTGCCCTCTTTATACCTCTCTTCTGCCTTGACTTTCAGGATACTCCCATCCCTGGTTTACCTCCCGTCTCTTTGGTTATTCTCTCTGGTTTCCTTCAATGGACTCTCCCCCTGCTTTATTGCCTTAAATTTCAGCAAACCAAGGCTTTCCCCTTGGCCCCTATTCTCATATTCCACAGCATTTTGATTCCATCTCCTACACATACCTTCTATCTAATCTTTCCTTCTCATATATAGATATTGCAATCAAAAGAGGATAGTGTGTAGAAAGACCAACTCTTAGAAATCTCTCTTTCAGTTTCTTCCTCTATGATATTATAAGAGCACCAACCTATGAAATTGCACCATGAGAAAATGAGCTGTTTACATGGAGAGTACACAGTACAGCAACTACTCAGTGGATGCTCAACATATGTGAGTTCTTTCTTTTCTAGCTCCTTAGTTCGAGTATTCATTCATTCATTCATTCATTCACTCCACATATATTTACTAATCACTTCGATGAATAGGTCTGTTCTAGAAACACTAGGCACATTGGTAGCTTATATTCCAGTAAGGAAAAAGGAAAATGAACACATAAATATACAGCATATGTTGGACAGTAATGACTCCTATGAAGGAAACAAACTAACCCGGTGCATTAGAGAATGACCAGAAAGGAGGGATAGCCTGGCTACTATGATTAGGGGGTATCTTGCTAAAATGTTACATTTGAGCTGAAAACTGAGGATCCAGCCCTCCAGAGTCTGAGGAAGAACATTCTGGGCAGAGGAAACTGTAAGTGCAAAGAAACAAAACAGGAGTGAACTTGCAGGTCGGCAACGTAAAGGAAGCTTCCACTTCTGGGAGTATTGAGCAGAAAAAGCCTGGACTCTCTTGTGGATGGCTGTAATTGCCTCCTAAAGGAGCTGCCTTGTAGGTCTTTTTCCAATTCATATACTTCCTGTTGTTGCCCAAGTGATCTTACTAAAAGAATAATTACAGACCACATTTTGGAGAATATCAAATATACTAGAAACTGAGTTTTTTATATATATATATATATATATATATATATATATATAAATGAATGTAGTCACATCACAGAAACATTCTGAGGAAGGTATTTCAATATATTATCTCCATTTAACAGATGAGAAAATGACACTCAAATGACTAAATAATTTGAATGGGTCCCAAAGACAGTAAGTGATGGAGCTGGGATTTGAACTCAAGAACTGGGATTTGAATATAAATCTGAACTGTGTCATTCTCCTGCCTTTAACTTTCCAGTAGGCTCCCTAGGACTTTCAGCAATAGAGTTCAAGCTATTTCATCATTTGGTTCTGTCTCTCATGAACCTTTGCTTCCATCCCAACCCCCACATATATCTCATCCTCTGAACACATCAGATTACTTACCATCCCAGAACATACCATGTTCTCTCATATACCACAGCATTTGTAAAGATGTGGTATATAAGAGAACATGTGCTGTTTCCTCTGCCTAGGACATTTTCTTTACTACTTGCTTGGCTGCTTCTACTCTGTGGTCAAGACTCATCCTGGGTATTACCTCCTCCTTCAACTTCACTTACCTTTCTGTCATATGGAAATAATGATGAAACGTTGAAAAAGGAAATGATGGAAAGAAAAGGGATATTGTAAAGAAAATGATACTGTTGCTCAGGAAAGTGGAAGTGGACAAAGAAAATAGAGGATGAGATAAAGGGGGAAAGAAGAGAGAAAGAAGAAAGAGGAACAGGAGGAGAGGGAAGTAGAAGGAAGAAAAAGAAAAAGAGGAAGAGGAAGGCTGGTTAAAGAGATGCAAGATAGCAGTGGGAATAGCCAGAAAAGAAGCAGAACCTGAAGAATATTCAAAAGAAGAATCTGGATTTGGTGAGAAACAGATTAAGGCAGAGGACTGGAAAGAGCCTGGGAGATGGGAGAACCAATACAGCAGGGGAGAAAACCAAAACCAGTGGTGGTGCTGTCCTTAACAAGGGTGCTGTGCTGGGATCCAGCACAGGTGATGCCATTACCAACTTACAGTCTAACCCAGAAGCCAGTGTACTTCTCCAACATGCTTCCCAGAAAACTTGCAGAGAGTGGCACCAAATCTCACGAAGTGAAATAAATACATAAGTAATGTCTCAAGGACTGCACCAAAAAGTCTATATTGCATACATCTCAAAGAATCATCTATTTTAGCACATAGTGCTCTGAATAGAGCTTGCTTTTAGTGCAATCAAATCTGATTGTTAGTCATGTTTATTTTGCTGCCTAAAACATTTTCAACACTAGCAGTATTAATAACATTCACTAGCATTTCTATTGGCTTTGCATGGTTTGGTTTAATTACCTAAAAAAGGCATGCTTAGGGTTTCTGCTCTTGGCACCATCTAAAGGTGCACATTTGTATCTAAATGCTCTCACAGAAGAATCAGTCATCATAAGCCTTTTCATAGGCACAAAATTGTGTTTAGGCAGCAGCAGGAGCAGCACCCATCTATCTTCTCCACATACACCAGAACTGTACTCCAGGACCACGGTGGGTGTATGTGTGCCTGATAACAGTAATGGCAGAAATTAAGTTAGGGAACTTTCTTAATTCTGAGACTGATGTCAACAAATTGAGCATCTGAAACATTCTCCATTGTGCTTAATCATTTCAAGTTAAATTGGACATGGAGTTAAATTTAAGGTGGGGAGGATGGAGATTTCAATTTCCAATCATGTTGTTATTTAAAATAATGAGTTCTAATTGCTCAGAGAAAGACCAAATTTAATAAAGATACCTTCAAACAATGAGTTAGGACAGTGCTTCTATTTCACTGATTAGATAGAAGCCCAAGAATGTGCAGAACTAGTCTTAAAGTGAAGAAGTCAGGAAGATCTTGTTTCCCCTTGCTCTAATGAGGTCTGATTGGAAAATTTAAAAATTGTGTATATTTAATGTGCACAATAGGATTACTTGATACATGTGTACACATGAATGATTACCATGACCAAGCTAATTAACAGATCTATCACCTCACATAGTTACCATTTTTGTGGCAAGATCACTTAGGATCTACTCTTGGCAAATTTCAAGTACATAATACATTATCATTTACTATACTTACCATGCTGTACATAAGGTCTCCAGAACTTATTCATACGGAACCTGAAAATTTGTGTCCTTTAACCAACATTTCCTCACTCTTTCACATCCCAGACTCTCAAAACTCTCATTCTATCTTTTGTTTTTTGTAAGTTTGACTTCTTTTAGATACTACATGTAAGATCACGCAGTGTCTGAGTCTGACTTATTTCACTTAGCATGATGTCTTCTAGGTTCGTCCATGTTGTCACAAATGGTGGGACTTCCTTTTATTAAGGCTGGATAATATTCTGTGCATGTGTGTGTGTGTGTCTGTATAAGTAAATTATATGCATATAACCTTTGCTATTGTGAATAATGTTGCAATAAACATGGGACTGCAAATATCTCTTCAAGGTGCTGATTTTCTTGCCTTTGTTATATACCCAGAAGAGGGATTCATATGTAGTTGCTTCTATCATCTGTCTATGTATCTATCTATGTATCTATGCATCTATCTATCTATGTATCTGTCTATCCTATCTATCTATCTATCTATCTATCTATCTATCTATCTATCTATCTATCTATCTGTCTATCATCTATCTGCTCCTAGGCACTGAAACCAGGGCCTAATGCTTGTTAAGCAAGTGCTCTACTCCTGAGCAACATCCTCAGCCCTATTTAAAAATTTTTTTAAGAAACTTCACAATGGTTATAACAAACAGCCTGGGGAGCCAGGTGCTCACTCACTACACTTTCACTTTCCCCCATGGGAGGAATTGTGGGCTGAGAGGGATCTCTCATAGTACTGAGCTAAGGCATGTAAGGGGGGAATTGATGTAGGAACCCTCTTCAATGTGTCTATTCTTAGATTTTTTGCTTTGACAGTGTGTTGAACCTCTCCTCTGGGTTTCATGGACTCCCACTAATTACTCTTGTTTGTGAGTGGTTGTCAAAATTGGCGCACTGAAAGGAAGATCATGGTAGAAAATTTTTCTTTATCTTGTTGATTTTAGTCTCCTTGAGTAAATGTGAATTTAAGCAAATCAGGAACTATATTCTGTGTTCTATTCCCCACTCCCCACCGCTGAAAGCTACAGCTTTTTAATCAGTCAGGCCTTATGCCCAAATTTGTATTTCTGTGATGCATAATTTTTTAGACTCATAAAAATACAAAGGAAAAGGTAAGGGCTTGGACATTCTTTTCACAGTGCTGTTGCCGTGTGTGTCCTTGGCCCAACAACGTGTTTATCCTGGTTGTCAGATATTTTGTTAATGAAGTTATCAGTTTGAAGCACAAAGTCTGGGCTGACCAATGAGCTCTTAATTGCGGAGGTGAGAAATGCTTAGATGAAGCTGTGGCATGGGGCATTTTCTCACACAAAATTCAGTATAGACAGTTGATCTCCTTCACTATTAGCACAAGAAATTGTGCTTTAAATCAAGCCTGATAAACAAGACATTTAGTAGTTCCTGATAGAAACTTATACACTCAGTTAATTCGGGTGATTTTCATGCTACCAGAATGTTGGTCCTGATTATTTTTATCCTCTGAGCTGAAGACATTTGAGAGTTGGTTCTTCTATAGCAATGGCTCTGTGCAAGAATGGCCCGAGACTTCACTGAAGCAGCACACTGTTCTTTCTAAAGCTTACCTTACCCTGCACTGTCAGGCTTTCTTCCAAACATATCTTTATCAGTCTTTGAGAGGGCTGGACTGCAGATGACCCTTGCAAGAAATGGTAACCTCAGATTCTCCCAGATCTGAGTACAATTCTTTCTTTTAGAAACAGACCTGGGAGTTAAATTGAATGAGATAATTTCTAGAAACAAGGATGGAAGAAACAAGGGACCAAACTACGATGCTTCAGCTTTGTGTCTCTCTTCTTTCCATGAGTCTGAAACAGGTAGAAATGGAAACACTGATTGGGCCCTTACCATATGCCAGATATTCACTATCTTTTTTTTGGTTCCGGGGATCAAACATGGGTCCTTGCACTTGCGCAGCAGGCGGCGAAACCACTGAGCTAAATCCCTGTCCCTATTCGCTATCTTACTTCATGAGTTCACTACAATTTTACAGATAAGGAAAACAGAGACTCGCAGGTTCCACAATAGATGTATCTGGCAACTTCCTTTTTTTAAAAAAATGTTTTATATAAGGAATATTACAGTTGCAACTGGTAACTAAAAAGAATTTTTGGATGCTCTGCATTATGTCATCTATCCTTACTATTCCTGATCTTCACACGAAAAGATAGATTAATAAGTTATTCTACCAATTCTTTGTTCTAAGGGGCTCTCAGGAAGGGTAGTAGCCAGGGGAAGATGGTCCAACATAGTGACTCAATTATTTCTGTACCTTCAAGGGAAGAAAACTGGCTCAGGAATAAAGTCAGTCCTCCTAGAGTAACAGCTCAGGTAAATTCATTGGAGATTGTTTTTCCCTTGGTATAAAAGTGAATGTTCATGAACTGAGCATTGAACCACGTGTTCTTTGTTGTTTCATCCTTTCCCATGGAATTCTGATTGTTTGGGCCTTGGGATTGGCACAAAGACCAAACGAAACAAACCAACTAAGCAAATAAACAAAAACAAAAACATTAACATACAGTTAATAATCCAACACAGCCCTCTGTCAGTCACTCAGGAAAAACCTTCCCTGTGCCTGACTTTCTGCCTGTGAACAATGAAGATGTATATATATTCCCTCATCTATTCCAGAGGGATGGTGAGAGGATTATGGAGATAATAGTCATAAAGCTATTTGAGCTTCTTACCAAAAGGTGCTACTGGAAAACAAATTATTATTAGAGTTACCATTGTTATGTGGTTTAAAACTACAATATGGAGAACAGGTTAAATAGATCAGTGTGTCAGCATCCTGAATAATTTAAATTCAATTTAAAGTCGGTTGTCTTTGCATGCTCAGGTTCTATATTAAAGCATTCTTCTGATGAAAGCACATTCAGAAGGCCAAATGAAGTCACTCTGCAAGAAAAATAATGAAGCTACAAGAACAGACATGCACAGGTAACACCTGCAGAAGATGGATGTCTAAGCCCTCATTTCTATATGTTTATATTACAAAGTCTTACTCCGGTGAAGTTGGGGGGACTCTTACAAGTCTTTATTAAGTGCTTAATGTGCAGATTATGTGACCTAAAACCAGCTGGAAACAGATACTGAAATTTTGCTTCCATAAAGGAAGCATTTTCATAGAAACAAAAAAATGTGGTTACCACTGGACATTATTTCTTGGGGAAAATGTGATAGTTTTAGTTCCTTAAGATCCTGACTGTGGGTTTGATTCTTGGGAGGCACTGTGGCATACAGGCGAGAGCATGGGCTCTGGAATCAGACACGCCTGGATTTATTTATTAGCTGTGGGACCTTGGGCAACTCAGTATCCACCTATAAAATGGGGACAATAAAACTTACCTCAAAGGTTGTTGTGAAGATCATGTAATGCAATGTGTGTAAAGGACCCAGCACTAGAGCAGCGCTCATTAAAGGTTATTCCCGTTCCCTGCTGTTTGGCACGTTTCAAGCCTCTATATTGTTCTTAAAATACAGTTGCTGAACTGGAATTTTAAAAAATTATATTTGAATACTGGAATCTAAATTTTGCATTCAACCCAGAGGTGACTTTCTTTCTACAGATAATTTACTAAAAAGATACTCTGAAATATTTTCACAATGAGGACAGGTCCATTCAGAACAGCCCAATTTGAACAGGCCCATGAGAAAATTAACCAAGAGATTCACATAAAATGAATTCTAGTTTATTCCTAATTTGTGTCTAAATTCCCAGGAACATAATCTTGCAGGTAGAGCTTAAATTTGTAAAATGTTTAATCCTTGCTCAACTACCTCTTAGTACAACTTCCTCTGAATCCTAAGAGATACCTCTAATTCTTTTCTTTTGAAGCCAGAGGTCCTGTGCAGCTAACTGCCCCCTTCATAGATGTTCCTGAAACTATAAAATGCTTTTTAAGGGTGATCTAGAGAAGGGGGAAAGAGTGGCATAAAAATGGGGGTGGGGTGGGGAAGCACTGAAAGAGTTTGGCATATTGCCCTGCACCCCAGGCCCCAGGCTCTGTACAGGAAATGTTCTCGGCCGTGCTGTGCCCTTGGTAGAAACCCACAGGCCTTCACAGCAATTAGAGCTGATAGAGGTGAGGCCCCTCACCTCTCTGGCAATTATGAGCCTGTAGTAATAAAATAAGCACACACAGCCACTGTCCTCTGTAAGATTTTTCCTGCTTGAGGATTGCAGAAGCAACATCAAGACTCTTGAGAATGAAAGTTAAGTGTTGGGCAGGGACTGAGATGGTGCTCCTTCAACTCAGTGGCCCTGGTTGCGCTGGATTCACATACAGAGTGAGATACCTGCTCTCAAGTACTTGAAGGAGTTTGCATTAATCATCAAGAGCAGTGGATAGGAGGAAAGGAGGAGGCTATTAAAATATAATCAGTGAAATAGACTTTGCAATATATTCTACTCAGAATCTCTTCAAAGACCATGAAAACTATGGTGGATGGAAGGAGCAGTCATTTATTCTAATCCTGGCTGAGGTCCCCATTTATTATATTGCTTCAGGACTGTCCCCCTTAATTTTCCTTTTCTTTAAAAAAGGACTCAATAGAATTTTTAAGATTAATATAAGCAATAGATGAAAATTAGAATGGTTCAAAAACATATTTAAGGTGCCAGTTTTAGAATGTAATTTCTGAGTGCTTTCAAAAAAGGATGAACCTTCTTAAGGAACTTCAAAAATTAATGTAGAAATTGATATTAATTTAGAAAACATGAAAAGAGTGGGCACACAGTCCATTTTATACTTAACAGAAATAATATTATTCCAAATAACTATATAAATATGTTCACCAAAGAGATGCAAATGTTATACAAAAAGTATGGGGCCAGGGATTTAGTTTAGTGGCTCTGTTGCCTGCCTCACAAGCTCAAGGTCCTGAGTTTGATCCCCGGTACCAAAAAAAAGTACTAAGTACAATATCATTTCCTAGAAACTTTTAAAATTGAAATATAACAAGAAATATTTTAAAATTATTTATACCTGTGGTGCAGACACTTATCTCTTTGACACAGGAATAAGTAAGATGTAGAAAATTGCTTCAGTGTCATGCTATTTTTAACACCCAAATCTTGTTTGGGTTTTTTCGTGCCAATGAAAATGGTTTCTGTGAATAGTTCTTTGCAAGCATGCCTGTTTGAATCAGAATGCTTGTGGAAGGCATAAATATAGCTGCATCAAACCATGGTGAAACAAGTTATAGACACTGTAAGAGTAATTTGTTTGATGTGGACTCTAAGCAACTACCAAAACTAACGTAAAGCACATTGTTCTTGTACTTCGAAAGGAAAAGGTGAGCATTTCAGGAATACTCTGCATTTATTTCCCAAGAAATGGAAGAAATAATGTGGCTTCTCTTATAAGTCTGGGCATATTTATAGCTTTGGTTTATTTTCTTAAAGCATAACAGCATCCATTCACCACTGGAAAGTAACAAAGCAGTAACCTGATAGATGACAAATATCACAAGCTTAATGGCTGTTGTCCATTCCTGATGGGTCTCGGCACTCTGGGGGAGATTGGCACTGAAAGATTACTGAGCAAACAGAGCATCTGAAAAAACCTGCACTCCACAGTCTGTCACCAGGGCTCTGATCTAGGGCATTACCTGCAAACCGCGCTTCTTATCTGAAGCCGCAAACTGCCGCCACTGCCAACAATTCTCAACAAAGACTGGCTGTCAGGAAAGGCTGCGCCACTGAGGCAGGCAGCTGGGGACGCCGCCTCCGATAGCCCACGCCCTTTATGGATCCCCTGAGACCAAGCACCAGGCTGCCTTTTAATCGTGGATGATCACAGCATCTCAGATCTGTACGTTTTGCCAAACAAAAAGGCTCCAAATATTCTCTTGTAATGCTGTAAAATATTTAAATTTAAACTGCATCTTTGATTTCATAATCAAGGAGGTGTGCCTGGGCATATGTGTAAATTTCTGATGGAAGCCTTTGGATTCTGTTGATACTGAAAGTATGTGCTTTGCTGTCATCTATCTTTCTTCTCCTTTCCTAAGAGGACCTCGTAGTCCAGAGAACTAAACTTGTCTTACTGGTTTGGCCCTCAGGAAAAGTAAGTCACTGCTTTCTTTCTGGTTATTTTATTTACCTAGGAAAATCACTTTTCCAACCATCAGGATTTGTGGTTTAATGGACTTCTCAAATTTATAAATTTCAGGTGAAAAAGGATTTTTGTAGATTTGGTTTTGCTCGTTTTTACTGAAACCAAAGAAATATTCACAGATTTCTCAGGAAAAAACAAACAAACCGTATTTACTTAATGTTTCCTTGTTGCTTTTGTATATTATTTTATTTCAATGATGTATTAACATTTAACTATTTGTTAATGTTGTACACTTAATTTCATTTTATGATCTGATAAGTAAAATACATACAGACAGCTTTATGACAGAAACAAAAATATTAATTTTATGACAAATAAACTTACAGGTAGCTGAATTATTTGGAGTTAATATTATTAACTAATAATACAATGATACCTTCTCATAAGTAAATGCAATGAAATTAATTATAAGAGCCATTTGATGTTTGAAGTTCTACTATAATGAACCTAGTTATCCTTAAAGTATTTCATAGATTTTTTTTTTATGGGGGGGTAGAAAAGCAGGTATCTTTGGGGAAAAAAAGACAAGGATGGGAAGAAAGAAGAACGTGATGTTCCTTTTTAAGAAAATCATTGGCAGTTTGATGTATGTAAAGTAGCAACTTAGGGAGACCCTGTTTCAAAATAAAAAAAATAAAGGCTGCAGATTTAGCTAAGTGTAAAAGACCAGGTTCAATCCTCAGTCCTACAAAAAGATGTGATTATGGTTTCATTTTGCTAGCATTATTCTCTTCTGAAAATTCAATTCTATCAATCCTCTAAAAAAGAAAAAATAGGTGGCATTCACTTTATCATAGGCCTGCCATGCAATACAAACACATTTGTAGCCAAGGATAAAAATAAACATTTAAGAAGAAAATAGAAAATGAAAAGTTAAGTAGGAAAAAATATCATCTTGCCTGTATAAAAATTCATCTTTCACCTTTTTATTATAGTTTAGAATATGTGTGTGTGTATAATAGTAATCCAGTTAAATTGATAGTTAATAAAAAGAGAAAGGTGTGTACAAAGTACTAGTTAGGAGCTTTCAACATGAGATTTAATTTAGCCTTTAGGGTAAATTTAATTTAATTCACTTATAAAATCCATTGGTCCCCATATCCAGAAGCATTTTTGTTAAGTTTTTCTCTAAAGTGTGGTGGCATTTTAGGATATAAGTATATTTACTGTGGTTATTCAAAAGTAATAAGTAGAATAATAATTATTAACTAGCTCAAAGGAAATGGCCAAACTAAAATAAGTCATCATCAAAGCTTCAGGTCTGTGACAAAAACTTCAATTATTTTTAATTCTAATTTTTGAGTGTTGGTACTTTATATTATTTAAATCTATAAATCATCTCTATCTCTTGTTCCACTTTCAAAGTTTGGCCATCTGTCCTTGTCAGATAAAATGCTGAATAATAAGCTCACTCTGCCTCAATTCATAGAAATAATTATGGATTCAGCTTTAATTCACAAAATTATTTAGCACTAGAACATATACTAATCAAATATTCAAAATGGACTCTGTTTTGCTTACAGTTAAATAGTTTTCATCATTCCTTCAAGTATGGATTATGGAGAATTTTTATTTTCCAAAAAGCCCATGACATTTTTAAGCTTAAATAAGTCCTCTGTTAAAAAAAGCCACAAAATAATGGGATTTTAGAATCCTAGTTTAAAATGAAAACTTGGCTAGCACATACAATTGTGTAGTGATGACTGTCTGATATTTCAAAAAATAAATGTGCAAAGCAAGAATTTAGGACTATGATAAAACTACAAATATTATGGCATCACTTTTTGAGAACATGGTATAGTCAAAAATCTCTATTACATTGTCCAGTGTATCTCAATAATAAAAGAAGCATGGTATATATCAATTTTCATTTAATAATACAGTTCAAAATTAAAGGCCAGAAAATACCACCAAAAGATGTATCCTTCCCTTTTTATTGTTTCAAAATAAACAGCAAGAAATTAATGAACCTATGAAAATGATTACAGGCTTTCAAACTCATACAGATCTATACTAGAATGGTTAACCTAATTGAACTGTAGTATATTTCTGGAAGATCTTCTCAGATTTATTTATATTTAGAATTTCTAGAGAGAAAATTATGCTATAAGTTTCTAGCTAATAAGTAAAATGTTTTTTTCAAATTCTTATTAGGCAACACTTTATAAATGCATGTATTATTTTAAATTTAACTTAAACCCCCACTACTAAATTACCTTTCACAGGGAAGCATTCTGGCCTTTCCATTGTATTCTTGTTCATTAGTATTTACTTCCTCTATTTAAACAAGAACACCTTACCTGCTTTTTAAAGTAAAGAAAATTCCTTCATGAATCTCAGCAAAAACATCTAGGTTTTAGTAACCAGTATCTATGAAGAAAAACCTGGCTTAATTATAGTTCTTAGCTCCACTGGCAGCCATTTTAAACAGAAAACTGGTTTTTTGTGTTGACAATCACATTTTAAACTGATTCTTTCCAGATGAAAAGATACTTTTTCAAACAATGTAATAAAAATGTAAACTCAGCTGTTTCACAGACATAAAAGTGATTTATATCACATGTATTGTGCTCATGGAGTTTTTCTCCTTACACAATGGAAGTTTTATTTTAAGGAAAAGTTAATAATTAACAGCTAGGAAAATCCCACAATGCAAAGAAGCCAGCTATGGGGATTAACCACAATCTTTTCTCTTCCACAAAAATCGGCCAATAAACCTGGTGAGAAAATGATAGCATATCTGAAAATTAGAGTCAACACTGGGATGGGCTTTTACCTTGGGTGGGGGTGGGGCATAACAGAAGGAGGCAACAGGAGGCTTCTGGGAGCTGCAAATATTCTGTTTTAGTCTGAGTGCTGCATGTGTGGGTATCTAGCTTGTGAAAATTCACTGAGTTGTACACTTATGTGTACTTTTCTGTGTTACACTATATGTACTTCAATAAAAAGATCTAAAAAGCAATCACATTTTTTCTTTTTTCTAAATGATACTATTAAAAATGTTTAGTGTAACTAGATAAGTGTTCTCCCTCTTTTTTTTTTTTTTTTTTTAATACTCTGTGGTATCATTGTGTCAACTATTCCCCCACAGAGCCCTAGGACTAGAGTACTTAAAATTATGCCAGCGGCCCATGTGATGAATCCCATGCTAGTCCTAAAGAGGGACGGGATAGGGTAATATTTTACATTTAGGAGAGAGAGATGTAATGGAGGGAGAGAGAGAAAAGAGTATGTATCTGAGGTCTTATATTTGAAACCTCCACCAAACATGATCCTTTTGAAGATATTTTAAGAGACTTGTAAAATTAATGTTTCTAGAAGTATTTTTGGAAGGCTGTGAATCTGTATTCAATGCATCCAGTTCTCCACTATGCCTGTTAATGGGAGGCAGACCACATGGGCAATTGAAAACCCACAGTCAAGAGCTGTAACATACCCCTCCCCATCTGAATGTGGGTCCAAGTATTAAACAAATAGAAAAATTGGTTTGTGATCAAGTTGCTAATAAACTGTGAAATGTCCAAAGTGCAGGCAACTGCAGGGCACATAAAGGACACCACCCATCAAATGATTCCCTGGACATATTAAGCAGATATTTTTATGTAGCAAAAGATTAATTTCTATATTTACTCTGTAAATTTTGGTCTTTAAGATTCTACAGATTAAGCCATCAGGACCAAAACATGTACTCCTCCCATTGTCTCAAGACAATATTTCCTTTCTCATTAATTAAAAATACTTCATAAAAACTAAAAATAATTCATAGGATTTATTTGGGTACTGTGCATTCTGAAAGAGTACTCAGGTGCCCAATATCATGTGGAGTTCTACCAAGGAAAATATTTTTATGATTATCACAGATCTTACCATATCTTATACCCTGCCTCCTGAAAGCAGCCTTCTCTGGTTCTCTCTTCTTAAAATTTCTCTCTCTGGTTCCTATTTGCTAATCCTTGCCTTCCTCTAAGTGTTCTAACTTTCTAAGATAGCATCTTATACTGGCATTACTGTTTTTCCTAATCTGAGTAAAATAAAAATATCACCTTTAAGCTTATACATATCTACACACATTTGGCTACCAATAGGGAAAATACAGGCAGAAGTGTTGTAATCTGATCACTTCTCTATCCTATGTGGGGAATACAACAGAAGTGGAACCTCCCAATCAGCTATTTACTGAGAGAAAATAGAGATAGGGTATAGGGCATAGGGACAGAAGAGATAGATAAGCAAGCTGCTTTTGTTCTTGGTGACATCACTAATGGGAATATATGAAGAAAAAAAGATGGAAGAGCTCTGGGTTCCCATTTCGAAGCAGTGAGGGTGTGTGGATGAGGGAACTAACTCGCCATTCTGTACCTCACAATGGTCTGTAAGGAGAGAAGTGTCTCATAATCCTTCACTCACCCATTCCCTCCCCTCCCAACAAAAGACTGCCAGAAACCTCAGTATGAATACCCTCACAGTCTCATACATATCATGTTATTTGCAGTTAGGAGTTAAGGAGGACAAGCATAAGTATGTGATGAGCACAAAGTTAATGGATTAAATGTTTTCAAAGTTACTTGTGTACATCCCCAGGGTCAAATTCAATCCTCAGAATTCCATGTGCAGTTTCCATAGAAATAACTACAAACACCACGCAGGGGAAAAAAATAGCTGCAGTCAGTCTTTTTCTCTGTATTGACATACGGCCTTTATTCTCTTCTGGCTTTATCTTTCAAATGGCAAGTTTTGGCTTGGTTCTATGTATACAATGGAACTTCATCAACTCATACATACCTTCAAGAGACCCAGAGTAAAGCACTCTTTGTGGAGATCAGTAAAGAGGTAGGAAAAAAAAAAAAAACTTGGCAAGAAAAACCAAATCAAAGAAGTTCATGAAACACATTTATAGGGCTATGAAAAGAATACAGACTTGGAAAGTGAATATGATGTGACCTCAAAGGAAAATAAGTAGTTAATAGAGATGAAGTTGTCAATCAGCAAGCATTAAGGCAAATGTGTAAAATGCGGGGGCGGGGAAGCTCTGTGGCCAAGGCTACATAGTGCAGGTAAAATGCGATGCAGGCAATGAACACGTACAATCAGGGGAGAGGCAGGGAGCATTAATAGGGGAGTATAAGTGACTAGAGCAGGCATTTCCTACTCACTGATGATCACTTTTTCATTTTTCCGAAGGGTGCTTTTATTTTCTCAAAACAAGAAAGGGAAAAATTAATCCTCACTTTTAATAATGTTTAATAAATGACTTACAATGAGTCTTTTACCAGACAAGCAACTCCAATATGAAATATCCTTATTTCAGACTGAAGTATGGTTGGAAAACATAATTACATAATGAATCAAAAATTTACTTATAGAGCTGCTTATTGTTGATGTATATAAACATCCTAGTACAATAAGACTCTTGTCCAAGGAATAAAAATTAAAGGCTTGCTTATGTTAATGGCTCAGTGCATATATGAAATTGACTCAAAAATCAACAATATAAAATTCTCATAAATTTCAAATAGTTCAAATTTCACTTGCAGCATAAATTTATATATTTACTCCATTTGTTTTTACCATACACTATGCTTTTATTATTGAGAGCCACTAGACCAGCCTAGTGAAAACTTTTTTTTTTATTACGACTTCATGAATCAAGGGGAAATGAGAGAATTTCCAAGCCACCCTAATATGATTATAGTTATTATAATAACCTTAAAGATACAGTTTAAAATATATTGAAATTGATCCAGTTATGGAGGCTTTGGGGAAAGCCCACTTTTTAAAAAACAAAATTAGAAAATGATTTTTAAAATCCTGCTGAGTGGCATAAGCTTAAAAATTATTTTAACTTTGTTATTTAGATCTTAAAGATTTTACAACATTGACATAAGGCGGTCCAATTAGGCCATTTTAGATTACAAGGAAATCAATTCATTTTGAGCAGCATATTGCTCAGGGCAGAGCTTTGTTGTACTGCCATCCTTTGGGCCACTTCCACAGCCTGCTTCTCGAGGCAAGAGTGTCCCACACTTGTGCGACAACTCTGCTTGCCTAAAGGTCCAGACATCTTAAACAAAGTGTAGAATAAAATGTCAATCACTTAGACTTAGAAGTTTTTGTGTTTGGTTTTTAAAGAAAGCACAGCTTTACAGGAGGTTCCTTGTAACCTCTTGATTTCTAATCACAGACACTCTGGGCTGAGGAAAAGTTTATTTCTAGAACTGGAGTCTTGTGGACCTGAGATGGATACTTTGGAGCTATGTGACGCATCTGCCCTACTGCAGCTGACCAGGCTTCTTTGGATGTCAGGAATGAGCTGACAGTGTGCCAGGCTGAGATTCCTGTCACTAGACTAGTGGAGGAACCAAGAACTAAACCCACAGAATGAGACCGAGAACCATGTAAATACCAGGAACTGTGTCTACAAAGCAATAGGCAGCTTTTTAGAGATTTGGCAGATCTTTGGAGATTTGGGGCATAGGAAGTGCAGGACTCAGCTATAACACAGCATTATATATAACCTCCTCAGAACAAGTGTAACCTAAATACAAAGGAGTTCTTCCAACATGTCACAGTCATGGGACATGTGAAAGACTGTGGTGTATGAAGATGAGATTTGTTAAGAAAGAGAAGTACTGCACAATGGAAATCAGAAGGGCTCACAAAGCCTTTAAGTCAGGTAGCTCTCAAGAGTAGTCAACAAGTTGATGTTCTAGGAACAGAATGAAAATTGCATAGGTGCCATAATTGCCAGTGGACTACCACTTAAAGGCATCATGACATCTTAACATCCAGGCAATCACCACCACCCCAGGCATGATGTAGGAAGAATTTAAGAACAGATTTACTCTATTAAGGAATAAATCATATATTCCACTTAGTTAATGAAAAACACAGTACATAATTTTTCTTTTTTAAAAAAGGACCAGATCTATCTTCAAACAGTCAACCATTGTAATATAGTTTAGTTCAGCAAACATTTGTTAAATTCCATGTACAATTCAGGCATTCTGTTGGGTTCCAGGACATCCACCCTGCTACTAAAGTATCCTGACCGTGAGTAGCTCACTACTGCCTTATAGTGAAGTGCTTATTTGTTTTAGGTGCACACCTGGTGTAAATGCTTTGAAACAACTACTACTCAGCTGCTGCAGGATTCTGACATTTCCATATTCTCCTTGGTCTATGTGGACACACAGCATATTTTCACAAAAAAATGACTCAGGGTCATGAAGACATTAGTTTCAGAGATGAAACTGAAAACTGGGCTACCTGATTGATCATATGTCAGCTTTGTCAGGAGAGAGGCAGTCTTCTCAAAGGGAAAGAGCCAATGTACTGCCCTGCCTCAGGACCCTGGATGCAGTTGGGAAGCCTGGTTTCCATTTCTAGCTCTCCAGCAGCTCTAGAGCTACCTTTAACAAGTTGCCTATTCCTTTCCTCCCTCATATTCTTCTCAGTGGAAACAGGCTCAGAAGAGGGGTTAGGGTGGGGGATGTGGCAAAGGGAGAAGTAGTAAAAGCTGATGTGAATACTGCTAGGATGTGCTGCATGAGTATAAAATTCTTCCTATTTTGGGGAAAAGATTAGGAAATAAAATATTACCAGTGATGATAACTAACATCATATTTTAAAAAATTTTAGTTGAACATTGTCAATCTAACAATATTTTAACTATTTTTAATCAATTGACTATTTTTAAATGATCACCATTTCCACTTATAGAAAGAGCAGCTTATTTCTTAAGCTCTTTCAAATGTCTCATTAAAAACAAAGACAGCAATCTAATATTGATACTTGGCTAAAGGCAAAACAGGAAAAAAACGACTCCTCAATAGTTTAAAAACAGTTTTAGAGCAGTTTCAAAGAAGCTATGCTTCTTACTCTCAATAATGACTAAAATGAAAAACCCAAATGACAATAATAAAGCATTCAAGGGTTCTTATTACGTACAAGCTATACGAAACAATAGAACAAGTTCACATGATGAGCAGTGTGCTTACATTCTGATTTACTGTTGTCTGGAAGGCTTGCATAGACCATGCAAATTCTACAGCAATGAGTCTTGGAACAGTAGCATCTCCCTTTTTAAGATTTTACTTACTGCAAAATTCTTGTCATAAAACATAATTTGGGGAGCAACATAGAAGGCAGTAATGGGATGAATTAAGGGAAGATTTTTTTAAGGAAATCGACCCCAAAAGTTTTATGTAGTAGATCTCAAATCTTATTTGAAAAGTCTGAATAGGATGAAAAGATTTTCTCTGTTCAGTAGTTTCACTTAATCCTTAGTCCAAACATTTGCCCCAATAAACATTAGATTATTTTTATGTTAGCTATAAAGCTGTCAGTCCTCAATAAACAGATACACTCCTGGTGGCTTTTTCTTTGCTGTCAAAGAATAGTCAATATGTATACTGGCTCTTAAATTAGAACAAACACAGAAAAAGAAATGTAAAATAGAACCTCACAGCAGAGTTTAATGGGAAGCTGTTGAAATCCTAAGTAAATGATGGTCCAAACAGCCGACAGTGATTAGAGGTTCAATATCATGTAACACAAGGTAGTCAATGTGTTGTTAGCGCCTTGGTGTCTCCTTAATGGAATGCTGTAACCTCCCCCATTCAGGTAAGCCAGACTCTTATTTTAGTGTGTCTCAATTAAATTTTATGTCTGATGTGTCCATTTGTTGTAGGAAGAGAAACAAGTTCAATGCAAAGGACACTTTGAAGATTTTTATTTCCTATGGGGATAGTTTACTTCTGTCTGGAAAGTCCCTTCATAGTTTTGGTGGGGTTTTTCCTGTAATTGAGAATGGTTATATAAGAGGTGTGAAGAGATGCGAAGGTATTGAAATGTAAATGTATTTTCCAGCTGGTCAAATTTCTAACATTTTTGCAGTTGCTTTCAGGATTTTTTTCAAAAGGCTAATAGAAATATGTAACTGAAATAATTATTTTTGCTCATACAGTCATTTTATTGTAGAATTAAGAAATTAGAAGGCCAGAGTTGTGTCTTTTTTAGGTACCTGGTAGGCTGCTTAACAGAGGGCTGTGTATGCATGGATAGACACTAATTATCATTTGCTTGATGGGTTTGTAAGTATTCTTGTAAGACTGCTAAAGGAAATGGCATAAATATGGAAAAGATGTAGATATCTGTTTTTAGCTGGAATATTGTTCTTCTTTGCCCTTCATCTCTTCTATCAGAAAGCTTTAGGAAATTGGGTCTCACATCAGAAAAATTAGGAAACATTTAATAATGTGTTGCGCAGTATCACAAAAGGAGCAGTTTATTTTAATATTTTGCATAAAACAAGAGCCCCTTTTTAAAGAAAGAGGAAGAGAGAAAGGAGGGAGGGAAAGGAAGGATAGGAAAGAAAAAAGAAAGAAGAAAGAAAGAAAGAAAGAAAGAAAGAAAGAAAGAAAGAAAGGAAGGAAAGAAAAAAATCATATTAGAGGGTTTAAAATAAGAGATCAAAATAGGATGTGAGGAACACAGAAATGTAAACTGGATGAACAAAGAATTTGAGGAAAAGAGCTAAAGGCAAATATATTGGGAATCTTAGGTCCTCATGAATACTCCCTTTGTTCTATGTAATGAACATACGATCTTCCCTGCCAAGACTGAAAGAAAATGGATTTCCCCAAGGAATGTCCCATCACTGGAGATACCTGCCATCAGAAGCCATCATGTTCTGGGGAGGGGTAGCAAAAAGGTTAAACACCGAAGACAGATGACGAGGTAGAGGAAGGAATGAAGACAGGGATGTAGAAAAGGTAGAACATCAGCATCCTGAGAATAAGATCCACAAACACGAAAGGAGGAAATGGAGAGTGTCAAATTTAAACCCATGGTTTATATTTGTGGCCCTGAGCAATTTAGAGTTTAAGGAAAAGACGGGACCTTCTGTTCAGCATGGTGACATTTCTTGTGTCTCAAACCTGTATACTGGAGCCCATGCCAAAGTATAGCAAGTGGTGCCCCATTGTCCTGAAGGAGCTTTTGAAAAAAAATGTAAAGGTCACATTACAAGAAGGACTTAGTGCCCTAGCACATGTCACCAAGCAATCCAGTTTCTCAATTTTCCATTTATTTTCTTAAAATGTCAAGAAGCCACTTAGCCAAAGAAAAGCTTGAATGTGTGTGTATGTGGGGGTGGGGGTGGTACTGGGAGTTGAACCCAGAGTCTTGGGCGGCTGGGCAAGCTATCTCTTTAGTCCTTTTGATTTCTTTTTGGTACTGGGGATCGAACTCAGGACCTTGCTCTTGTGAGGCAGGCAGAAGCACCACTGAGCTAAATCCCAGGCAAGTCCTTTTGCCTTTTTGAGACCAGGTCTTACCAAGTTACCCAAGCTGGCCTCAAAATTGCAGTCCTTTTGGTTCAGCCTCCTGAATAACTGGGGTTTCAGGTATGTGTCACCACAACTGGCTTATTTTTTTAAAAGTATATTTAAAAAATAATTTCAGGTTGAAAATCTGGACCCAGAGCACCTAGCTTCAAATTCTTGCAACCTATGAGAAATTGGACCAGTTACATAAACATTTTGGCCTTGGATGAGTCATCAGTAAATAGGAAGAACAGTAGTTCTTCCCCAGTGGGTTGTTGTAAGGACTACATGAGTTACATATATGAAGAAGCTGGTAACATGCCAAGTAATATTAAGTTTATAATGGTTTCTAAATTTCTTTTAAAACTTTAGGACTTTTTCACCAAAAAATGTATTGTTACTATTCCCGAAATCATTCAACCAAGTAATTGCAAAATTGAGTAACTACTACTGCATATTAGACAGATAAAACATGGTTAATGAGAACAAGGAGAATGCAGACAACAGCATGTGGTATGAAAACTCAGTGATTGAATATTTATTTTAAGTTATAGCATTTTTAAGGTTTCTATTTGGGACTTTCTTGCTTTTGTGTTTGTTTTTACAGATTTCAAATCTGTGCTTAAATTCCTCATCTTTTTTTCAGCTTTCTGGAGCATATTTAGTATAGCTTTTTAAAAAAAAAAAAAGTCCCTGTCTATTAAAAAAAGAATTATCATTTATCTGGCAATTCCACTCCTAGGTATATACTCAAAAAAACTGAAAGCAGGGACTTGAACAGATATTTGTACACTCATATTTTTGGCAGCATTATTCACTATAGCCAAAAGATGGAAGCAACACAAATATTCACCGACAATTGGATATAAATGGATAAAGAAAATGTGGTCTATACATACAATAGGATATTTTATAGTCTTAAAAAGGGAGGAAATTCTGATACATGCTATGGATGAACTTTGAACACATTACGTTAAGTGAAATAAGCCAATTAGTCACAAAAGGACAAATATTGTATGATTAATGTTATTTGAGGTACTTAGAACAGTCAAACTCTGACAGGAAGAAGAGTAAAGGTTTCCAAGCACCGTGGGCAGGAAAAAATGGGGAATTATTGTTTTAATGGGTACAGAGTTTCAGTTTGGGAAGATGAAAAAGTTCTGGAGATGGATGGTGATGATGTTTGCATACCAGCACGAGGGTGTGCAGTTTCACCTGACTGTATGCCTTAAAAATTGTTAAAATGATAAATTTTGTTATGTATACCTAACAACAGTAAAGATAAAATTTAAAAATCCCTGTCCTGTAACTCCAAAATTTGAATCATTGTTGATTTTTGATAATTGATTATTTTGTCTTTTCTTCCCCAAAGACCCTGTAAGTTTTAAAACTGAACATAGCACATTGTACACAAAAAACCAGAAATGCTGCTAAACAAATGTACCTTCCTCCAAAAAGAGAAGTACCTTTTCTCCTATCAAGCAGATGGATTACAGCAGATCACCTTCATCTTGCTGAATGGTGTCAGGCTTTGCTAGGGACAGTATGATGTTTATGCTTTGCCCTTTTTCACTAGGCCAGAGCTCTTACTCTTGGGAGTAGCATTCTGGGCCTCAACTGAAAACCCAGGGTGCTAACCATAATTCTTTCACCTGACAGAACTTGAACTCCAACCCTTTGTCTCAGCATCGTGGGATTACTGAAAGCTCTGCTCATCTCTGTAGCTTCTCAATGGCTGGTTTTTGCTTTGTAGATTTTGTGAGGTTTCTTGGAGATTGTTTTTGCTCACATCCAACACACAAGGAGGCAAATGCCTCATGGGGAAATTACGTAAAGATCTTTGAGCTCACTTCTTAACAGTTTTCCTATTCCCCAGGATATTTGCTGCTCAGATCTCAGCCACTTGGCAGCTATGAATGTCAACCTATAATCCACCTCCGCAGTCATACTTGGTCTTGACTCCTTCCCCCCAATTCTTCCTACAGGACTTAGCAAAGCCTTTAGGTATAAAGCCTGGGTGAATGTACAGCTTACTTAATTAGGCTTTCTTTCCTGGGGTCTTGTAGCCCTTCTCGAGTTCTGCCTGCTTTGGTAAGCCTCTTAATGCCTTCAAACAGTAGCTCTGTGTATTTCCTGTTTGTTGCTGTTTTCCGCAAGGAGGTTGTTCTCACACATTACTCACTCCCTCATGTTTGGATCCAAAATTCTTAATATTGTCTTTTATAAATATAACGCCTGATCTGCCTATTTTATTTTAAATGTTCTTTTGCTTCTTTTTTCATTAAGTTTACTGGTACATTTTAGATATACAATACAGTTACATTCATCATTGGTATCTTGTATCTTTACACGATGTATCTTGGTTCTTATTTTTTCCCCATTCCCCCACCCTTCCTTCACCCCCTCCACTTGCTTTTATATTACTTAATCTTTTAATTGACAAGATATTTTTTGTCAATTTGGTATATTTATGTACACGAACTTAATTCTTTCCACGATTCTGGTTGCAAACCAAATTGGACGAGAGTCAAATCAAATATATACTGTTTTGGGTCCTTCTGTTTAGTACGCCCCAGGACAGTAGTGAGGACAAGACTCACTCAAATCAATAGAAGTACACTGTTTGCATTTCACGTAGGTCTTTCTCAGCCCTTCCAGCTTCCCTAATTAGGTCTCTCATTACCATGCAGTGTCACCTGCCAACAGTGAATCACCTAAATTTAAAAACCATATGCCCCAATCCAACCCAGTATGGTATTAAAATAATTTTACTGTCTTCCTGAGACTGTCAGAAAGATGTTGTTCTGGAGACAAATTATCATGTTTAGAATCTTGCTCTTAGTGATACCATAGGAGTCATATTGTGCTTAGAATGGCTAAGTATATGAAACCAGGAATCATTTAATTAAATTCAGGGAACACAAATTGGGTGCTGGTCATATACAAAGAACTGTATGATATACTATCATAACCCCAAATATGATTTCATCAGAGTACTACATATTTAAATAATTGTGACTAGTTATTCATAATTAGCTATAAGATACTAAAACCAAAGCTAGCTAACAATTATTGTGTGCATGTTTATAAGTCATGTATTAATACAGAGTGCTAGTAGCACAATATAGTAGACACTATTATTATCTCCAGATGGAAAATGATGAAATCAAACTATAATGAAGTAATTTGACCAAGGTCCAAAAACTTGTAAGTGGAATTCTAATTCAGGTCTCTGATGCCGAAGTTAAATGCTATCATAGAGGACAATGCTATAAAACAGATGAATCATTTTTCCACTTTGAATGATGCAGATGGCATCAAAGAGAAGGTAGCATATGCATTAGGCATTTATAGATGACCCAAATATCCATGGGTGAATAAAAAGGGAAAGGGCGCTCTTGGCTAATAAACATGCATGAGAAAAGGCACAGAAAAAATGATTCGGGAGTAATACTTAGTTCAGAAAGGTTAGCACCTTTCTGATTAATGTGTGATGGTGGGTAAGAAAAAATGTGAGTCAAATCAGATATGCAGAGCTCGGAAATATATCATGTCAAAGATTTCAGATCTGTCTCAGATGTTTTCTGTGCAACCAATTTCCCCAGAACTTAGTAGTAACATGTTATTATAACACAATTTCTGTGGGTCAGGAGCCTAAGCATGGCTTAGCTAGGTGCCTATGACTCAAGGTGTCTCATACAGTAGCAGTCACGTTGTAAACTGGTTTAACTGAGGGCTTATAGAAAATTTACTTCCAAGCTTGCTCATGTGGTTGCTGGCAGGATTTGGCTCAGCTTGTGGCTGGAGCCACCCTCAGGTCCTTATCACATGGGCTCCATTATGGGGCAGCTCACCTCAAAGAATGGAAAAGCAAGAGAGCAAGGACTGTAAGAAAGAGCTCTCAATGGAGAAGCCAGCCTTTAATTTTTTTCTCAATTTTTATTATTTATTAGTACCTGTTTGTACATTTCATCACCTCTCTCATATTCTCTTCAGTGGAAGAGAGTAAGTAAGCTTATCCCATTTTCAAAGGGTGGACGTTATACAAGGTCATGAATACAAGGAGCACAGGAACATTAGGATCATCTTAGTAGCTGCTGATCACAGAGACTAATGAGAAATTATATCAGTCACCGTTCCACTGCTGAAACAAAATACCAGAGATACACAACTTAAAGGAGAAGTTTGTTTTGGCTCACAATTTCAGAGATTTCAGTTCATTTGTGCTACTTCTAAGGCAGAAACATCATGGTGGGAGGGCATAGCAGAAGAAAGCTGTTTACCTCATGGCAGCCAGGAGACAGAGTAAAAGAGTCAGAGAGGAAGTGGCTGGGAACTAAATATAGCCCCCAAGTTCATGTCCCCATGGTCCACTTCCTTTGACAAGGCTCCACCTCCTGTTTCCATCACCTCCCAATAGTGCCATGAAATTGTTATCTCATCAGTGTATATTAATCCACTGATAAAGTGAGAGCCTCAAGATTCAATCACTTCCAAAGAGGCCATCAACCATGCTATCAATTCAGTAAGCCTTTTAGGGGACATATAGCAGAAGTCATAAAAGATACCACACTAGAAATAATAAAAAGTTTCTGACATTTCTGAATTTGTGAAAGTGACATAATTTGGCCATCAGAAGTCACTGGAGCTAAAAGCTAGAAAGTCATGTAAAATTTTCCATTCTCACTCAACAAACACCCTTACCCATTGTAAAATCATTGTAAGAAGTTTGTCAGCATCTTTTCTTCCTGATGACCTATTAGCACATCTTACAATCAAGTATCTAAAATTCTAGAGGAAAGGACAGGAGGTCAGTGGTGGCCTCTAGGAGAGCAGGCTAAAAATATGGTTGTAGACAGAGCCAGATCATGGAGATTAAGTAGTAAACAGGTAATTAAATATTTTTGGTAATCTAACACATGTCATTTCACACATGAAGCCAGATATCTAGGTATTAATATGTTCTATAGCCTAATGGATTACATTTCATATTCTTGTAATTTAAGTTTTTTTAATCAATAGCATCAACCCCCAGAAACTTTATTATTTGAGCTTTGAAATTCATGTTAATTTGTTCACAGAAATGTTAAGGAACCCAAAAAGCAATGACATCACTGCTTGTCCTTTGTTCTGATTTTGGCTCTTAATTCTTGTAAGATAGGAAAGGATTTATGTAAAGAAATAAGAGAGTTCATTTAAGCAAAAAACTTACAACCTCTGTTTAACAGTTTACAAATCTCAACTCACACTTTATTTCTTTTTTGTTGTTGTTGCCACTGTGACTGCAACATCAGAGTTCTTGGTACCTTGGACTTGGCTTTCCTAAGTTCTCTATGGAGAGACAAGGAGAATTACAAACACAATGTTTATCAGCAGAAGAGCAAAGCCACTGTGTATGACTGGAATCTGTTCTGGGTTTAAGAGGCCATATATTTCAATATATATTGTACTTATATGATGAGTTTTATGCCCATCAGACCCTGCATCCAAAGAACTTTGATTAAAAGCCTGATTTCATATTTCATGAGGTTTTCCTGCTTACTACTCAATATTGGAGTTGCATTAGGAAAAAACACCAACATGTCATATAACCAAATTAAGTTCATGCAATGAGTCTATCTCAAGTCATACTTGATAATTTCCCTTTGAAATAGCTCTGCCTGTCCTAAAGATTATGAGCCTCTATCTTGGTTTCATGGGATAATGGTACCACACTTCAAAATACCTTTGCAGTCCAATTGTGTTTAAGAGGCCTTCTTTCTTTTAAAAAAATTAAACCTTTGTATTATTTGAGTGCTGATCTGACGATCAAATCTACAATATTTTGGGATTCTGTGGTGGTTAAGGTGGACCACCAATTTGATTGGATTTGGGATACCCCTGGGGGATTGGTGGAACATACTTCTGAGTGTATTTGGATGAGTCTTAAAGGCATAGTCGAGGAGTCTATGCCTGATGTTTGGCCCTTTTCTAGCACTATTCTTCTTCCCTGCCTTTAAGTTGCCTTGAACTAAGCAGCTCTCCTTCACCAGGCACTTCCACCATGATGTTTCTGCCTTGGAGATAGCCTACTATGGACTGAATCCCTTGAAACCATGAGCCAAATTAAACCTTTTGTCCTCTAATTTGTGGGCATCAGATATTGTATCCCAGTGTAATACAGATTCATACTAAACTCCTTTCTTCTGAAGTTTTCTTGTGTGTAGACTCGGAATCTTCTTGTAACCTGTTATACAATCTCTTTTCTACTTCTCTAGATGTTAGTCAGTGAACTGAGATGAGATATATAGTAATACTTCCAACACATAAAGGAAATGGTGTAAATCTGAGATGTCTCTTCTGGTTATTTCTAATTCCACTCTTAAGTTATTAACAGAGTAGGTAGCATGATACAGTGTAGCAGGTAGAACACTTGAGATGAATCCCAGCCCCAACAAATACCAACTGGAGAACACTGTACAAATCTCTTAACACTTCTTCTCCATTTCCTGACCAGACAACTAGAATTGTACTTCTCATCTTCCCACTTGCTAGGGTTCTCATGGGTATTAAGTGGGGTAACACATGTGGACAGATTATGCAAACAGAAAAGGGCCAAAACATGCTTCTAAATGTGATCGCTGTTCTAACAATAGTGTCTAAATCTTCTCCCTTCCTCTAGTTTCAAATCACCTGGAAGACCTGGAAGAAAAGTACTGTTAAAGTCATTAGACTAGCCAAAAACTGCACAAAGTCAATGATGAAGATAAAATATTAAGTTATTTTAACACAATGCCTAAGTTATTTTCCACAGTGAGAGAATAAGATTCAGGTATAAGAGTGCTTTTAAGAGGTTTTATTCCTCATTTTCATCTGAAAATGTTCAGTTTAACAATCACTGGAAAAAGAATTTTGGTTTTTGTAATGATATTATTTTCCTCTAAGGTGACTACACTTCTAACTCATCAGAAAACCAGAATGCATTAAAATAAAGGCCTGGAAGTATTTCTGATGCTGTATCTCTGCCCAGGCTCTGAATTTAGACCAAAGACAACTACTTCCCCCAAACACCTCGCCTGGCTTTCCTTCTTGTCAGCACCATGTGCAGAGAGAGGCTGTGTCTGGCCTCTTAATCAGGCCTCTTAATCAGACCTCGCTGATGGGCTGGTATCACCACAAACGTTTTCACTTACTCTCTGGGCCAAAGACCAGTCAGAAAGTCAGAAAGCATTGCTGTGTGTGCTTGGGGGTGTGAGTTGTGACTGTCAGCTTGCAGTCTGCAGTGATGACAGCAGGGAGATCTAGGAGTGACACCATTTTAAAGGTCATTCTGTGGGCAGAACAAAAGATCTCTGAGAATAGGAATCTTTACTCTGGGACATGGAAGCACTGGATAGTGCTATCTGAGCATTCTGAAAATTCATCATCAGCTCTGTGATTGTGAAGATGGAGCAGAGCGTGGTCTACTTTACCACCCAGTGTGGCAGAAGTTGACAACTGTATGCTTTAATAGTGGTGTCAATATGGTAAAATATACATGCCTAATAATATATCATTGGTTCAGTGGACTGTTTTTGTTTTCTAATACTGAAATAAGCTACTGCCTATTTTTATTTGGTATTCTTTTGCCTTATCCTTTGTCCTGTCATTTTCAACATTGAATAAGAAATTCAAGTTTAAAATTGTTAGCTATATACATATTTGTAAAAAGAGATTGCAGTTGGTGCCACAGAGATTCTGATATTCACAAGTTCTGCATTCAAGGATTCAACCAACCATGGACTAAAACTATTTTTCAAAACTTGCATCTGGCTAAATATATTTTATGACTAAAATTTTCTGAGTATAATTACTAAATCATAGATGAACTTTTTTTGTATAAGAGGTACTGGGGATTGAACCCAAGGACTACATCCCCAGCCCTTATTTTTATATTTGAGGCAGTATCTCCCTAAATTTCCCAGGCTTGCCTCCAATTTGTAATCCTCCTGTCTCAGCCTTCCACACTGAGATTATAGGCATGTGCCACTGCACTCAGTGATAAACCATTTTAAAAAGGAACAAAGATCATTCTAGAGTAATAATGGCATATCTATGGTTGAGTCGATCACCTCTTGTCTCCCTTTCCAAAACAGGAGATTTGGAAGAATAAAACTGGCTTCAATTTACTAGATGCCATATTTTAGACCTGAGCTCATCACTCTTAAGAGTTACCAGATAAAGTTTGCTAAAGTTTATTCTCCAAATTCTAAGCTTGCCTGTTAAATTTCCTTCTTCCTTTCTTTTTCCCTAGATATAGAGAAAATTTGCTGTAACACCATTAAGCAGTCTGGGCAGGCCGGAAATTATCTCTGTAGTGTGGGAACAGGAGTAGCTCAGCCTATTTTCTTTGGTCATCATCACCATATTTGTGAAAAAATGATGGATTTGAGGGAGCTCTGGTAGGTACCTGGAAGGGCTTCTTTAGTAAAATAAAACAGAGCTGGGAAAAGGCAGGCAGATACCAGGAAAGTCATTACAGAAGTCACAGTGCACTTCTGGCATCTACTAAAAACAGATTTCACTTGGGAAAACCATGCTTGCACTCAATACCATGTGACCTACACACACTAGGGGTGCACTGCAGATTATCTCAGGGGGCTGGTGCAGATTCCATCTGAGTGAAGATTCAGCTGTATGTTAAGTTCACTGGATCTATAAACAGACAAAAGAGACCATCTCCGGGATAAGGAAACAGTAATGCCCAGAACCATCTAACCCACTCCAGCTTGGCAATGCTGAGTGGATGAGGTGGTTTCTGCTAGTTGAGAAAAGAGAAGAAAATCAACAGCAAAACTATTGAGCATTGTCAAGTTGGAACTTGGTTTAGGTAGTGAGGATCTAGACTGTGAAAATCACTACAATTTCTGGCTGTGGGAAGAGTTAGCTTTTCCTTTGTCTCTTCAACCCCAACATGTTCCTGCATTTCTATGAGGGTGCAGAGACCACTTTTCTCAGGGCACTTCCTGCAAGAGCAGGTCTATTTTCTGAGGATGTTTTAACAATCAGCCAGCCATACTAGATTTGGTAAACTCCCTTTAAAAAGTAGATCCACTAAGGCATCAAATGTGGCCAAAGGTCTTAGAATGAGTCCACCAATAACAAGGAAATGTCCAAATCTTACTAAGTTGTTGATTTAGAGCCTAGGCATCCCACTTCTTTTGTCTGTGTCACAAGCCACTCATTCCCCTTCTTAATGAAAACAAGAGGGAGTGATTATACCTCCTGGGGCTGTGCCATTTATGCTGTCTGAAAGGCACTTCAATGAGTGGCACATTATCTCACACATCTGGAGTTTACCAAATTAGCCAATTATGCTGGAGCTCATAAAATGAGGCCTTAAATGTCATTTAACTAGAAAATATTATAATCACCAAGTGGTCTGATTGTAAGATGATACTTGGGGCAGCATCAGTGGTTACAGAAAACAAATCGTGAAACAAAACACAGTTCAAATGTCCCCCTCAAATGCAACCGCATATTTTCTACAGCAATATTTTCTGAAGAATACCATATTTCTCAAGGCACCAGCAACCAACATGTTTCTCATTTGAAACTAGGTTTAATATGACCTCATTGTTTCCTATTTGTTTGCCTTGAGCAAACCAATGCACAAGATTTGTTCTCATAAGAGAGCTAAGGAACATAGAGGATGAGAGTAGACTCACCAAAACTCATGAACTTAGGGAGCTATCTGCAAGAGATCCTATAACCATTGAATTGAGTGTCTTGAGCTGCCAGAGGCTTGTGGTGCTGCCTAAATGTCATCCAAAATTTAGTTGACTGAACATATACTGGTCTCTCAGAACTTCCATACGGTACTTAAGAAAGAGGCAAAAGCTGCTTTAAATTGCTGTGTGATTTGAGGGCAGAAATATTAAAGATGATAGACTATTTAAAAATTTAGGGTTTATAACCACTATTTCCTTATTGCCTTCTTTCCAATCATTAAATAACAGATTTTGGTCTTCAGTGAAAGGAGATAGAGCATAATGGAAAAACCAAGGCTATGGCACTAATAACTGTGTGACCTTGGACATTTAATTTCTCTGATTTTCAGTTATTTTATATAAAGTATGGGATAAAGGTGATGGGTTATGTTGAGAGCAGTGCTGTGCTGAGAATAACACATGAACAAATCCCAGCACAGTGCAGGGTACCCTGAAGGAAGGAAGTATTAAATTCATGTCTTCCTTTACCTGTTACCAGAATATCTTTGGCTCTTTTTACTTCTTTATTTCTCCTTATTTCAGGAAGAATGGCCTCTTGGAATGGAGGAACAGTAAGAAGACTGTCCTGGTTTTATGTTAACACCCTCCATGAACATCATTGTCACTCTTGTTAAAGGAATGACAAGTACTAAAGAGACTAGGAAAGCTTTTGTGAGGTACTCTGAGGCAAAGGGAAGTGAGGTCTTATGTGTGGACACATAGCAAACAGGGAGAGCAGCCCAAGGTGAATTTACAAAATGAAACTGATTGGTTTTAGAGCTGGGGTCCCCAAGCTCTGGACCATGGACAAATACTGGAAAGGGTTGGGTCTGTCTGGGCTGCTCAGTCAGAACATGACTGGCAAGCCAGCATGCAAAGCTTCATCTGTGCTTATAGCAGCTCCTTCTAGCTCACATTATGGCCTGAGCACTGCCTCCTGTCAGAACAGCAGTGGAATTAAGACTCTTATAGGAGCAGGAACCCCACTATGACTTGCACATGTGAAGGATCTAGGTGCAAGCTCCCTATGGGAATCTAATGCCTGGTGACCTGAGGTGGAGCTGAGGTAGTGATGCTAGTACTGGGGAGCAGCTGCAAATACATTAACATTAGCAGAGACATTTGACTGCACAGAGACCATAATAAATCAGTTGCTTTCAGATTCATATCAAAACTCTATCAGTGAGTGACAAACCACATCTGGAGGCAGGTTTTATAATGGCAAATGAACTGATATACTTCAATTGTACAGCTGGATCTGGTGCAGGATTTAAGTTAGAATCTGACACTTGTTTTAGCCTGTGCATGGCTGGCTAATTATTTTATTTACTACTTCTGTCCACACCTCTTTTGTGCACTGCACACTTGTTTTGGCCTCAGTTTTTATAAGCCCTCAAGCTAATCCCAACCAAAATGAGTGAAGTAAAAGTGTCACTAGAAAGCTTCTTTGAAAAGGAGATAGACCCATTGATAAGACAGCAGAAGAATCTAAGATTGCCAGCAAAGAGAGGTGAAATTAAAAGAAAATGTTGAATTTTACTTAAATTAGGGGTTCTTGATTCACATTCTCTAAGTCCACTTTGCATAATATGTGATCAGATAAAGCCAAAATGCCACTTGGAGACAAAGCATTCTGCATTAAAAGACAAGCCTTTGGAGTTTTTCAAAAGAAAAAACATAAACACAAAGAACAGAAGTAATTATTAATGACCACCACTTCATCAAATGTGTACATACTGAGAGTATCATTATTAGTGGCTAGCTGCCTTGCTAAAACTAAGAAGCCCTTTACTGTTGGTAAAGAATTCAACTTACCTGCTGCTAAAGACATTTGTTGTGATTTTTAAAAACTTCTAGTTCAAAAGGTGGTGTGTATTCCTCTTTCAGCTAGCACCATAACTAGATGATCTGATGAAATAGCAGAGGATATTGAAGAACAATTTTTAGATAGAAGTGAGACCCCATGGTATGGAACTCAGGGTGCTGAGTCTACCCATGTTGACAACAGGCAACAAGGCTTGTTTGGAGGTAATATATATTTTCAGGAGGATGTGTATAAGGATATGTAATGTATACATTCATTGCCAAAGAAAACCACAGCTGCAGAACTATTCAAGTTTTTGAATGATTACATATCAGGAAAACTGAATTGGTCGTTTTGTGTTGATATATGCATGTACAGAGTGGTTGCCATGAATGGATAGCTTGCTGGTTTCACTATTTGGGTAAAAGAAGTTGCTTCTGAATGAATCTATGCACTATGTCATCCATAGAGAAATGCTGGCTAGCTGGAAAAAAAATGTCACCTGAACATAACAAAAGTTTACAGGATATGACTAAAATTATCTACCACAATAAAGTGTATGCTATTAACTCATGTCTCTTTATTCAGCTCTGTGAAAGGATGGATCCAGAGTAAACGTATCTTCTCTTATGCACACAAGTAGATGTCTTTCTAGTGGTAGATTACTAGCCAGAGTTTTTGAATTACAAGAGCCACTCTAGAGATTTCTTTTAGAAAAACAGTCACCACTGGCAGCATATTTCACTGACACCTTACTTACTTGTGTGACATATTCAATGTGTTTAATCTATTACTTTAGTGAAGAACAACAACTGTGTTCAAATTGGCAGATAAGGTGGTTACACTATAAACCAAACTGGAATTATGAGGCTAATAAGTGAATATCGAGACTTTTGACATATTCCAAACATTAACAAAGATTTTTAAAGAGGCTAAGCTGAAAACTTATTTTTCTCAGCTAGAGCATGATCATCTATCTCAGCTTTCAGGATTATTCCATATATCTATCTCAGCATTATTCCCAGAAACAAAAAGTCCTCCAAACTGAGAAGGAATACATCTACCACTCATTTGTGAATAAGTCAGGTGAATCAATTTGTCTGTGCTAGAAGAGGATCAACTGTTTAAGATGGAAGTAATTGCAATAGTATTTTTGAGTAGTCTCAAAAATATGCTTGTGACAACTTCAAATCTCCATATATTCAGGATTAAAATCAAGACAGAATATCCTAAAATTGTCACAAAATCACAGAAAAGCCTGCCTCCATTTCCAACATCCTATCTTTGTGAAGCAGGATTTTCTGCTGTAACAGCAATCACAACAAGATTATGGAGTAGATAAGATATGAAGAATATATTTCAGCCAACATTGTCTCCCATCACTCCCAGATGGGACCAACTAGTTGCAAGAACAAAAGCTCAGGGCTCCCACTGATTCTGCATTATGATGAGTTGTATAATTATTTCATTATCTATTACAATGTAATAAATGTAATAATAAAAATTAACTGCACAATAAATGTAATGGGCTCAACTCAAGCCTCCACCTCACCCCCTCCCAATCCATGGAAAATTATCTTCCAGGAAACTGGTCACTGGTGCCATAAAGGTTGGGTACTGCTGTTTCAGAGGCTTCTAATTAACTAGGCAGTATCTTTACATCTTCTGACCTTACTTTATCACAAAAGATGTTCCTAGTGGTGAGTTTATTTTTGTTAAACCAGAGAAGGTTGGAGAATCCTGGTGATAATGGAGGAACTCTCAACAGAGACCATGGCAAATTTCTTTTCTGCTTTCATTCCCTAGGAGTTGTCCCTTCTATGTAGCCTCATTGGTAAAAGCTAACTAAGTATGAGAATTCCACATAATAAACATCTCTACCTACAATCTGGGAGGCATTTTCAAACATGATGTGACTTCTGGTTTAAATATATAATGTTTTTAATAAAAGTGCAATCTATGATTTTTTTTTTCTGGTGCTGAAGATTGACCTCTCGGCCTTGTGCATTCTAGGCAAGTGCTGTACCACTGAGCTCCATCCCCAGCCCTATCTATGCTTTTAAGAAAGACAAATCTTAGAAACTATAAAGGCAAAGGTATTTTGATGTGGTTGAATTACTGTCTCTTTTTGAAAGCATGTGAATTCTGGGAAGAAGGTGGGAAGGGCATGTTTAAGAATATTTGTGAGTACTATTTCACTTTCTTGTAGTGGGAAAAGGGTGTGTTTGGGCAGATGCTAAATGTATAATGGAAAAGGACTAGATTTCAAAACCTTTAACTTAGAGGAGATAGATAAAGGTAGGAGAGATAGTAACAGTCAAATTAACTAGTGCTAATCCTCTCAAAGGCTGTTGAACAAACTGACCTCTATGGACCTGAGTAAAAATAACCTTTAAAATCATAGTATATGCTAAAAACTAAATAATAAAATCAAAAGGATCTGCTTTTACTAAAAAAATCAACACAGCATGTATTAAAAATGTTTCTTTCTTTGTTTGTTTGTCTGTGGTTAGCCTAAGACTATGAAATGCTCTTGGTCCATATTAAAATTAACAGGCATCTTTTCCTTTTGCATTTTTTACAAATATTTCTGTCTCTAAAACTAGAGCTCTCTGGCCTTTGGCTAACAGCATCTCCAGATCCACAGGCATTGCAGAAAAATGTCAATTTTCTCTAGAAGCAATTACATATACAGCATAGGAGACGCCAATTTTACTATCCAGGGACCACACATACTGTGTGTTTGTTATATTATTTGATATCAAAGCAGAATTTTTTTCCCCTAAAACACACATGAAATAAAGAACACCCACATCCAATTCAGAGATATCTGTTACAGCTTACAGAACTTGGCAATGCAGACATGACTGGTTTACTGGGAAGGAATATTATATTGACTATATCTAGTCACTATTATTTTTTTAACTTTATGTATATTTTGGGTTAAATGAACATGATTTTTATTCCACTTATTAAAAATACAAATATATTTTCACTGTATATCAATTAGGTATCACATCTCCAAAGTATGAGTAAGAAGGACTTACTGATCCTTTGTTACTAGAGGACTTCAAATTGTTTCATCAGTTATTACCATAATTTCAGATAGTGATCTAAAGCATACACTACCTCCCTTGTTTAATTTTGCAGCATTATGATGTTGGTGTGATGACTTTCATTCATGTGTTTAGTGTGTGCACATCATCTCTACTCCATGACAGACACAGGCATTAGGAATACAGAACTAAGTGAGACATGGCCCTTAGGTAAACATATTTTGGGGTAGAAAAGGAAGGACAAGGAGTTACATGCTTGATTTTTTTTTTATAGTATATATTCAGAAAGCAAAGGAAGGAAGGAAGAGAGGAAGCAGGAGGGAGGAAAAATGGTAGAAAACACAGAGGATGAAAATAATTCAGCATATGATAGAGAAAATGTGGTCAGGAATGGTGAAACTCGAGGTCGCCTTTGAATCAAAGGGGCTAGTTTCTTGGTTAGATTAGAGGAGTAGGTCCTCTAGGAATACAGAAGTGCATGCAAAAGCCATGAGAGTGGGAGAGACTACAGAACTGCAAAGCATTCACTTTTCTTAGAGCATATCTGTGCATGAAGAATGAGCATGGAGAAAAAGGAAGGGGCACACCAGGTGGGGTCTGCACACAATGAAAATAATTTGGACTTTATATTGCAGGCTATGTTTGCACATACTCCCCAAATGCTGTAAAGTAAAATAATTATAACAGTATGAAACTGGCATAGAGATGAACTAATGAGACAGAAGAGGAAGAGGAGAAACAGAATAGAAAATCTAGATGATGTATATGCAGACATTTAAAATATGAAAAAGGTAGCATTTCCTATAGTGAGTAAAGGGTGGGATTTTCAAGAGGCGTTTGAAAATTGAGTAACAATTTCAAAATGAAATTTAATTCCTATAGACCACACTATTCATTTAAAAATTCTTAGATGAATTAAACATTTGCATATAAAAATACCAGAAGGAAATATTTAATATCTTGGGGTTAGAGGATGTAATTTTGTTTTATTTTGTTTTGTTTTACTATGACATTGTTATATAGTTCAAAGGAAAAAGTGATAGGCTCACAATATCATAATCCTCAAAAAATCATTAACTTCTGAAAGGGTAAGACACTACATGTAGTTGTAAGCAATTGACTTAAGAAAAAATATTTAGAACTATGTAGCATTCAAAGAATTTGAATCTATAATTTATACCACACTAAGCTATTACAAATCAACTTTTTGAAAATTTAATCTTAGATAAATGGGTAAAGGACACAAACAAGAAATTCATGAAAGAAATGACACCTAATGACATCAAAGTATGCTCAATGCCAGTGACAATCAAAGGAATACGATTAAGACAGTTATCTTTTTTATAGCAGATGTCAACAGGAGCTACATAGCAGTGACAAATATCCCAAATATCTGATAATGTTCTGTGGTTGAGAGGGTGAGGTGAAATGGAAATTCTCAAATACCAAGGGTATAAACTCAGTATTTTTTTTGGAAAGTAATTTGTCAGCATCTATGATATCATTTGATTCTATGAATTGATAGCAATTTGTTTTCTATATAATATACATGTATAAAATATTAAATGTTTTAAAATATAAACATATTAAAATACACAAATATACACCTATAAATGTGCAATGACTGTATAAGAATATTTATTGCACTATTATTTATAATAGCAAAAATCTGAAAAAAATTAAGATTCACCTAAGGAATTAATTTAATAAATTGTAGCATATAGCTGTTTTTAAGGATATATTGGCCTGAAAAGATATTACTGATGTAGGTTTGACTAAAATAAATTATTAGTAAAATAGTTTTTATAGTATAATCTGTCAAGAGAGGTAATGAACTACAGAGGGTCAAGCTGATACGGATTTGAGGTCCAGCTCCTCTACTTACAAACATGTGAAATTTACTAACTTCTCTACATTTTTTTGAATTCTGTCCAACTGGAGTGGAACCTACCTTGCAGAGTTGTAAGGAGAATTCTAAGTATATAATAGAGTCTAAATATATATTAATTATCATTATTGTAAGATGTTCAATAGTTATTTTTAAGCAATTCTCTTATGAAAATAATTTTTGAATGCAAATATATTACATAACCAGAGAGCTTCTCTGAAAAGGGGGAAAGACCCAATGATGATACAGTGGGAGAATCTAAGACTGGGGAAAAAAAGCTACATTTAAAAGAAAGTACCAACAGTCCCCTGCATTATGGTAATTATTTCACTACATACTGCAACATAATAATAACAGAAATAAAGTGCACAATAAATGTCATGTGCTGGAATCTCCTCTTCCCCACCCACCCCAGTCTATGGAAAAGTGTCTTCCACAAAACCAGTCCCCAAAAAGCTGGGGACCATTGATCTAATAGATATGATAATGGATTTGATGCATCAGTTTTTGACACAGATTTGTTTTGATTGCATATTTATAAACCAGTGTGCAAACAAGGAATGCATTTGGGGATTATTTTTAAGTACAAAATAAAGAACTGTCAAGTTTAGGTGGCCTTGGTTATAAGAACTTTTGAAAACCTTAATGATATAAATTGGAAACTGTCCTCTAATCATTAAGCAAGCTATTAATAACCTTTTCTGTGGAAGTTTCTACTACATACATATTCAGTTTTTAATCATGTCAGGAAAAATACAACAAAGTTGGAAAGCCCACTTTTAAGTGTTTTCCCAATAAAGCTAGGAAAATAAACTATGGAAAATGAGAAAATATGTTTTGCACAAATACATTAACATGCCTCTCTCAACAAAGGGTCTATGTATCAAAAACAATACATACCCTTCTGTTCGAAAAATCCTCCGAAAGCTGTCTCCTAAGCTTTTATAACTGTTTGGATCAGTTGTACTTCTCTGAATCTGGAACCTAGAAATAAAAAACAAACAAAAACATTCAAGTCAAAGATTTTGCAAAATGATTTTTTCCCATTTTTCAGTCTTAGAAATTCAGGGTTTTTTTTTCAGATTAATATAAAGTTCTGGTCTTTGCTATAGATTTTATTGACTTGATTATCTTATATAATCTTTGCCTTATTTCTGTAGAATTTAATAGAAACTATAGAAAAGGATTTTTTTCATCTGCTACTTTGTCAAGCAGATGCATCCTGAGGCATTTACATTTTTTTACTTTTGTGAAAAGCACACACAGATGTCATATATTAACATATAATTCAAAATCTGAAGATGTGTATGAAACAAATATGTAGCTCTAAATCCTATCTTAATTGGTATTTCTTGATGATGATTTAACATAAAGGTAAAAAATATTGAGGAGCTAATATGGCCTACCTTGGATATTGCTTGTGAATCTGGAATTAATTCTGGCAGGCAGGTGCCTGCAATTGGAGTGAGAATTGGGATTGTATGTTGGGGTCATATTACTATGCAGTTTATTATGTTGTTCAATTAAAATGTTCCTCCTCCTCCTCCTCTTTCTTCTTCTTTTTGAGTATGAATATTTACCTCAGAACTCTCACCTTGCAAACGTGGATGTTTCCAGGACTAGGTCTTAATTTTTTATTTTGAATTTTCCCTAAGGTTTGTTTCTGAAGAGACTGATAACAAGTACTTTCATTTCTCCCCAACCCCAATTGTTCACCATTCTCTAGTTTATTTCATCAGCCTACTCTTGGGTTTTACATTCTTATTCCAATTCTGATTTAAGGCCCTTCTTCTCTCTCCTCTGTTTCCCACCACAATTTCACTTGTTTCTTTTCTTTTCTTTTCTTTTTTTTTTTTTTTGTACTGGGGATCGAACTCGGGTCCTTGCACTTGCGAGGCAGGTGGCGGAACCACTGAGCTAAATCCCCAGCCCCTCACTTGTTTCTTTTTTTAAAAAAATAACTTTTCAAAATTGCTGCCAATACTATTTATTTTACGAGGTTTTTCATATTGTTGGCTTCGTGATATGAACACAGCATTACTTCCAAGAATAATGTACTTTATATGTTCTAGGCTCAGGGAATTATGCTGAAGACTGATACACATCACAGAGAAGAGTAGATATACTGCTTTGATTGAGGCCATTGGGCAAATTAATTGAATAAATTTATCAAAGGTAAGAAGTGAAGCTGGAATCACATTTGGTTTTACAAAGTGGAAAGCTGCTAAAAGTTTCTGGGCAGGAGAGTATCTGTTCAGGAATGTGGGAGGTAAATTTCTGAGCACAGTTCCTGGCACATGCAAGTCCTTAAATAAGTATTAGCTGATGAGATGGAGTAGAGTGGGAGTACGGAATGGAGAACAATTATGAAGGCATCACAAGTGAAAACAACATAAATGAAGAAAAGGGGCACATGTTAGGTAGTCATGTTTCTCTTAAATAAAATTTTTTGTTGATATATTCAGCACATTCTTTTGATCTTTCACACAGCAAATAATTTTCCACAATCCTATACCTACAATTGCCAAACTTTAAAGAGTCATAAATACTCATCTTTAGAGGGATTTTTTGGGTCAAATTTCCACCTGTATTGGATCAGTTTAGATTAATTACACTCTTAAATTTAAATTGCACAGAGAGTATAAGAAGGTCATATTCAGAATAACTAACTCATTTAAATTGTTTCAGATCTAAAGATGATTTTGGTAGAAGACTCAGCAAGTTCTGTCTAGCCTAAGAACAAGAGTTGATGGTCAGGCAGATGTACCATATTTGGGTATTTTTGGCCTATAACATATATAGATGAGATAACTTGGTACTTTGAATACAAATGAACTAACATTAAACAGAAAATAATACAATGGAGGTTTGTACAAAAATAACTGGAAAATATAAAACAATTTTTAATATATGACTTTGGTTTTAGTTCAAATAAAGCAATCCCATCTCTGCAGTTGCATATTTATAACCCATATTCATTGCTGAGTATGAAACACTTTCTTATGTCTAGTTGAGAAAACCAAGACTTTTCTCTACTTGTTCTTTTAAGAGAGTTATTTAAAACAGTCTCATACATTATAAAAAAGTATTACATGCACATAGACGTTTTTCATAATACCTGTAACAATCTTTTGTTAATATATTTACTTCAAATTCCTTTCTAGATGCTTTTCTCCCAAAGTATGAAGTTTTTTCTTAATGTATGCCATATACACAATAGGTTTTACAAAATCCCAGGGCAGTATGTCCACTCTGAAGCAGCATAAAAAAATATGAGCAAAAATAGTTGTCAGTATAAGGGAAAACATCCAAAATGTCAAGCAGCCTGGGCAGTAGGGTTATCCAGGTGTTCACAGGGAAGGGGGTTACTGTTTTCCTCAGAGAGTTAGGGAGGGTTTCAGGAAGGAAAGGGGATTTGAACTGGTCCTCCTGGGATTCAGAGAGGCAGAAAGAGTAAACCAAGGGGAAGCATTTCAGGTGGGAAAGGGACAAAGGCCAGTGAGGGAAATCTCCCCTTTCTAATGGGGAAATGAGAAAAAAGACCCTCCTCCACCACAGAGCCTGGCTATCCATATTTCCTCCAGGAAGATGTTGTAGCACTTGGCTAAAGGCACAGGCTTGATTTCTCAGGCTGGGTGAAGACTCAGCTGGTTAGCAAAGGGTACTTGGCAGGTAAAGCCAAAGGCCGATACAGAACTTTCAACCTTCTTCTGCACATAAGCCCAGCACTTCAGCTACCTCCAGATGGCTATGCCACAGTTGTGCAGCCCCAGTCTTAGATGTGAAGAGTCACCAGAGAGACCAAAGCAAACACACCCTCATGTCTAGGAAGTCGACCTTTAACCCTCTTTTTCTGCTGGTATTAGAGACTTGAGCTTTATCTAAGATGTCTGCAAGTTCAGGCAATACCCATGCTTTCACAAACATGAATATAGAGAATAGTTACTTCATAACTAACTAGCTAACTAACCTGGCTCCTGGGAGTCTAGACACTTCACTCCTCAATTATGGTTTCTTTCTGTTTTTAGACTCCAAGAAATAATATTTCCAACGCATTATTCATTCAGTTAATATGAGTTTCCTATCCATTTTAGAACTGGAAACAAAGGCAATCAGTGAGATCTTTGAGTACTTCTTATAAAAGCTGACTGTCTGATGAATGATGCTGTATTCTTTACTAACAAGAAAGGCAACATCAAAATACCTACATGAGGGGCCAGGGATTTAGTTCAGTGGTTCTGCCACTTGCCTCACAAGCGCAAGGTGCTGAGTTCAATCCCCAGTGGAAAACAAAACAAAACAAAAAAACCCAACCTACATGAAAAGAGTTCACAAACTTCTCTGGATGAGCAATGCAAAAGGACAGACAGGCATGTCAAACACTAATGCCTCAGTAAAGCCTCCCGAACAGTCCTTGCTATGTTAAAGCAGTTGGAAGGGCCATTAAGCAGGTGAAGGCAAGCAGTGTTTCTTCTACTGTGAATCTCACACATAGCATGTCTACACTTTGCAGAGCAAAAGTATGTGCAGCATTTAGTTCCATTACACATGACTTATTCTGATCACAGAGTTATCAGTTCTTCTAAGGAATCTGTTTCAAGTAGATATAATTACAGTGCATTTTGGTCAATAATGGTGAAAGAGCAATTTTCTTCTTCCTTTCCACTACATTTCAGCAACTTAAAAGATTTCTCTCCTGGACTGAAGCTTTACATCAGTGTTTTCCAAGCTGCATTCTGTGCTAACAAATCCTACGCTGAGGGAAACAGTTTCCCAGTTACGTAATAGAACTCTTTGTAAAACTGCAAAGGCAAAGCCACACTACTCTTGATTGCATTCAGAAGAAAAGGCTGGGCCTCTCCATTGTCCTAATAATAGCAGCTCGGACACATCAGGAATCTCCATCTGAGTAACTTATTTTATTAGAATGAAAATTTGCTGCCAAACAGACAAACTAAACAGTAGAGTCATGCCCAAGAAATATTCAGGGCCTGATATCTAGTCAGAATCAAACACAAGGGAAAGGAGGGTGACTCCATTGAACCTTGGGCTACACTGCAAAGCATCCAGTGAAGCAGTCTGCCACAGTGTCCGCCTGCATAGCACTGTGCCACACCATAAATATTAAGCAAGTTGTTGTGGTGACCATCAGGACCAGGAAGGGCTTCTTCCTGTTCATGACCCAATGCAAAAATATATTTTGTAAAGTAAAAAATGTTTTCACTCATTACATCTTTTTTTTCCTGTAGATGTATCAGGATCTTGATTATAGCGTATCCTGCTCACCCAATTGTGTGCTCACTGAAACCCATTTTAAACTTGTCTGTGGCTTCTCAGCATAGTTAGATAAGCAACTTCAACTTATCTGTGGACTGCTGAAGACATTGCTGTAGGAAAGAAGTGTGCAAGAAATACAATGGCTTTGCTGCCATTAAAAACTTTATGACAAGGTATTTGAAAATTCCAAAATGTCAAATTTAAGAAGTGCCTTTATTTCCAAAGAACTGAAAGTTTCAGAATGTGTGTATATGTGTAAATATATATATATATATATAATTTATTTACTCACATTTTTATATGATTATAAAATTCATGTATTTGTATCTTCATATGAGTAGGTAGCAATTAGTTGCAAAGAGCCAGACTGGGGTAGGTGATGGGATTTGTCCTTAAGCTATATTTGTATACCATCCTTCAGCTTTTAAATCAAATCAGATGATTACCTGGTGTGCACTGGGGGAAAAAAGTCATTGCAAACCACTCCTTTGGCATTGCCACCAATACTAAACATATCAGTACTGCAGTTTATTTCTGGTGTCTTCTGTCTCTGGATCATTTCTCATTCAACAGTTTTGGGCTTTCTCCTACCTCGCCTTCTTCAACCCTGCTTTCAGAAAGCATTCACACCAATCATTCATCTTTACTGCCACTTTCACTTTCATATTTGTCTGTCTAAGCTTTTCCTCTGTTAAAAGGATTTCAGGTATCAAAAAAGAGGTGGCAAGTTTGGTTTTGTTTAGGATGGAGATTCAAGGTTCCTTACCACCAAAGACAATTCTAAGTTACATTCACTCCCACCCCACCCCTCAGTGGAATTTTATGCAGCATAATGGATTTGGCTGCATCATAACTCCACCTTTGTGTCCAAGGACATAGACTGGGAGCCACCAGTTATAATGCCAATGTGGCCACTGACTCAGCATAAACTAGTGAGATACATCATCAAACCCCTCTGCCTTTCTCCTCACTGGTAAAAGAGAACACCAGACAGCAGAAGAGAATTTTATTTTGGAGGAAGAACAATACTCAGAGTTAATATTTGAGTCCCTTAGCCATAAGAGAAAAAAGACACTTCATTTTATTTTTGAAATCCCTCAAGTTCCATATTTTATAAGGGTGAGAGGCTGCTAATAAAAGTTGTATGCGGATAAGTGGTGATGAACCTAATGGAACTCCCTGCAGAGATCTTTGTAAATGTGCTATGAACAAAGATTATTAGTAATTACCAGAATATTACCCACACTCCTTAATAAACACTTGAGAAGCCCACTAATGAATCAGAGATTAACAGACCAAAGGTTTGCAATTACAGAACACATTAAAAGGATAACTGTAGGAAGATTAAATAAAGATTTGAACTCACTGTAATTAGCCTATCTTACCGAAATAAGATGTTATTCCTATAGAGCATGTTTGCTTTCTCAGTCATTGAATGAGCTTGGCCAAAGTCAGACTGAGCACGCAAAGACATGTTTGAGGTTTTGAAAATTAGATGTACACACCTACCTCACCAACTTTGGGAAAAGGCCCTAGAAAGCACAGCCTTAAGAAAAAAAATTCCCACCATGTATCTTTGTTTCCTGTGCTCTGAAAAATGAACTTCCAACAGAAGAAATAACATCTTTCTCTGAAAGGATAACCCATGGGGCCTCTATGTTTATCATCCCTGCAGAAAGACCACACCAGATGGTAGGGGGTGAGCTTATTGATTCTGAAGAGATTATTTCAATTTTCTTTCACAAGTGCTGGGGGGAAAGGGTTCTTTCTAACACTTCTCTGTGTCTATACCTTTACTGTTCTCATCTTAAGTACCTGATGAGAGTAAATGGAATTTGTTTTGAAAAGTTAGTTATGAGTATTTTTACTTCAGAATAAATTGCAATAATAATCCACACAGTTTCAGTGTGGTACTGATAAAGCTCAAGAGGCCTTCAATTATACTGGAAGGATATGGCTTATGATTCTACACATGCATTTCCATCTGAACGTTTACAGAGATCCCCATCTACAAAGGTGCAATGGTAAGAGTTTGGGGAGGGGGGACCCAAAGATGAATAACACTCAGGCTCTGCCCTCTGGAAAGGAACAAGTAATTGAGGGATAGGGAATGTTAGTAGCTAGCACTAAACAAGGTAGAATAAATGTGCTAAACAGGGCTCCTAGGAGCTTGGTTCACTTGTGATTCCATTATCTCTGCTTGCTGGGTTCACAGTCTAGGTTGGACAACAATTAATACTCTAAAATAATGCTAAGAAGTCCACCCGGGTTGTTGAGTTGGCTCCGCCTAAGCATGGACTACCAAATGTTCAAAAGCTATGGTCATACATATTTGGCTGCGTATCAAATTATTCTAAAAATTTCCAAAAAGAAAGACATTTTTCTTTATTGTTCTTAGTCATTTCACTCTTTACAAAAGAAAATAGAAACCTATACTAGGCAAAAACTAAGATGTCTTCTGCCTATTTAAATTCTGTGTCTTGAATAGGTGTCAGTGGGCGGGGCTATGGTGAAGCTTATCATTTATAATACTGTAAAGGAGACCAATAAATTTCTCTATGTTATTATAAAACTGTTTATAATTTGAAGAAATAGGTAATCTTGAGTGCTCAATCAGCTTAGATAATTACTACAGATAAAGTGACAACATCTTGGCAAGGCCACAAAAGCAAGGAAAATCTTCTGTGCCATGTAATTTTGAACATGTTTTTAAACAGAGGTTCAAAAACATTATCTTCCTGAAATATCAGATCAACTCAGATAGGGTGATTATATTTTAAGTAATTTCATCTGATCCTAGACACATCTAATTGCAGTTCCTTTCACAACCCAAGGAGATTTAAAGGCTGCTATTCTGCAACTGTACATTTTATAATTCACACTTTAACAGTACACTTGAATAGCCTATAAATGGTTCATCACTTGCCAACCACATATTGTTATAATAAACATTTACTTACATGTCTCTCATTAGTATGAGGAAATAGCTGTAGTTTTGTACATTTTATGCTTTTACAAGACATATGGTGTTTCTGGTATTTAGGATCTACATAAAAATTGATATTATAAAATGAATTATGATAAGAGAGTTTGTCTTACCATCTGGCACAAGTTCTTCCAGTTGTTTATGTTACTTATGGGATAATAACTAAGTACACTAACAATATAATTCTAAAATTTATTTTAATGACAACATGCTAGTTAACAAGTAAATGATCATTAGAGATTACAACCTAAATCTAATAATGTTAAACCATAAGTAATAAAATAGACTAATTAGCATAGCTGTATAATTTAAATGCTCCAAGCATAAACTGGTCTCAATTAAACAAAAGCTTGACTAGCATGCCTTTCAATTATTTTGCTTTGTAAGATACATGTCACATTATAAAATTATGCTTAATATCAGGTTATAAAGCTGCCACTCTTTGAATATAACATATATAGACACATACATATATTTAATCAACTTCATATTTAATGCTGACAAATGGCCTCACACTGTGACCTTCCTAACCTACCTTCTCCGAAGTACACTGTGACCTTCCTAACCTACCTTCTCCGAAGTACACTGTCCTAGGATGTTCATTAAAGAGGTTAATTAGCAGGAAACCAACTTATACTTGGGAAATGAAAGAAAGACAAAACTTCTATCAGGGTAAAGATAATAGAGCTAAATCAACTTCTGTAAATATTACACTGGCCATAGTCAGAACAAATATAGTTTATCTACATTCCCAAAATAATTACAGTTTTAAAAGTTTTGACCACTCCAAGAAAAAGTTACTTGCGCTTTTTCTCTCTGTGATCTTTCCCACATACCTCCTTGGGTCAACAAGTTTCTCTAGCCCTCACCAATAGTCTCTGTTTCCTGGTGAACAGAGAACCACCATTCTTACCTGCTGAATCTCATTCGTTGTGAAGTCCTTTTTTTTTCTTTTTTCTTTTTCTTTTTCTTTTTTTTTTTTTTTTTTTTTTGGTACCGAAAATGGAACTCCGGTCCTTGCGTTTGCACAGCAGACGGCGAAACCACTGAGCTAAATCCCCGGCCCTATTGTGAAGTTCTTAGATTCCAGTCTCTGTTAAAGATTTCAAGAACAGGGGATTCTAATGTGGCCAAACCTGCCAGAACCCACTCACTGGCTATGGGAACTGAGACACTTCACAGAAACTAATTGTGCAGCAGAGACCATGAGCCAGGGCCCAGCAAGGGAGAACAGTAGAGACCGTGGAGTGTCTGGACACCTGAGAGATTATTCCATTTTATTTTAATGGGTCACATATGCCTGTTGTATGGTTTATTTAGCACTGATAAGGAAGCTTATCGATAATACCAAAAAAAAGACTGAGTGATTTTTTTGTATTTATAAGCATAAATACTTATGCTACAAAGAAATTGAGGAATGAAGGTAATAAATTTGGCTACAAAAGAAGAAAATATGCTTATGTTTATCATAGTTGAGGAAATCTTCAAGGAAGCTTTTATTTTTATGTCAAGATTGACCTTATAGGTCACCAAGATTTGGATCCATATTTATCAGTTTCAAATGAGGCCAGTTTTCAAAAGCACATCATAAGTGGATAGGACCCAAAAGTGACAAAGAAACAGTAATCACAAGCTTACCTGTATATCATTTTTAACATTGAGAGCTTTTTTACACACACACATATATATATATATTGTCATCTTATGGTGTCCTGTAATTTCAGGTTTTTTAACTCTGTAATTGTAATTTCCTTATATTATAGATTTATAATGGAAAATAAAAAAATAAAAATTATCAACTTGGAGGTAGAAAGTATCAGGCTAAAGGAAGTAGATTTCCCTGGAGTCTTTCAGAAGTTGTATTATAAATTCATCTCTAGTTCAGTGAATGACCAGTAAAACTGTTTCACTGAACCCAAGTCTTTTATTTAGGAAAAACGGGATATTGTTACCTGAACATCACCCACCTGACATTGATATTTACCTCTGGAGCCCTTAAAAAAGGTCAGCTTTTAATTAACTGTGCCCACTGTGTGCCTGGGGAGCACTGTGAGCCCCAATAACAATGAGATCTGTAATTTCCTTTTATTCTCCTTTCAACATCTCTTTCTCTCAAATAAATTCTTTCAATAATGAATATTCCATTATGTTATAAACCCATGCTCCAAAGAGTCCCTGTGGAAGGGTGGGGTTTCATCATTATCATTAAATAACATGTTAAAAATAATTTTAAAATAACTTGGTACATTAGAAACAGAAGTGATGCCTGAATTAATCTCACCCAGGAGCAGGACTAACCTGTCCAAAGAACTTATACAGGAAACTATGCTTTACTAGTTAACCAAATGTTTAATAAAAGACAACTAAGAATTTTGACATTATTACAAGCAGGTACTTTGGCAGGTGGCAAACCACTATAAGACAGTTCGTCATTTAATTTTATAAAATGCTGTCCTGACTACAACTTTTACCTAAGGGTAACTTTGCGTTTTAAGGCAAAATTAGCTTTTAAAAATAATTCTATTTTTACAAATTAAGATCTAGATAATTGGGTATTGGAGGTAACCTACTTTCCATAAAATATCAGAGCTAAACATAAGGCATTCATTTGAAATGGGGCCCAAGTGAGGAATTCATAGTGAATAAATACATTAGGGTTAAACTTCTTCAGAATTTGCTGGGATGAGTTCTGGTTTTATCTAATGGAGCATCCCTCATTCTCAGTCAGCTAATCCACATAAAATCTAGGTGGGGAGGTTAGATTTAAACCGGAGTTTCAATCTCTCACTTCACAAGTAACTGCTTATTATTGAGTTTAAAAGAGCAAAAAGTGTAAATATAATTCATGCTAAATAAAATTCAGGAGTGCCCATGTTGCCGTGGACATTCAGGTGTTAAACTCTGCTACACTATGACATTGACATTCTCATAGAAGTTCGCCTTCCAATAGGGGAAATTTGTAGCATTAAAACATTAGTAACAGTGAGGACTTCCCAGATATGTGCTTTTCTTGCATGTCTCCTCGAATGGCAAGGAATCCTGTGCAGCACTGGCAGACTGAGTGTGGTCCTTTTGAATGGAATTACCCTCCTGTGCCGTTCCCAGAGACCTCTGCTGGGTTGACAGGCTTGGGTAGGCCAGTTCTTCCACCAAAGACCTCACATTGTTTTCCTGGTTCTTTTCCTGTGAATAGTTTGTTCTATCTTCTCCCTTACTGCTAGGCAGTAGGTTATTTCTTGCACATTAGTGTGTCTATCTCTAACTACTTTCCCTGTTTTCTTCCTCTCCCAGCCTTTCTCTCTGTATTCCTCTTTTGTGCTTTAATTCACCACTTAAAACCAGCAGTGGGCTAAAGACCAGAGAACCTGGCTTTGTTATGGCTCTTAGTTGAGGGCCCAAGGAACCATACTATGAGTCAAGTTCCTGAACATCAGTTCCTGGCCTTTGCAACATCTATTTTGGCTATTTAGATACCATGTTTGTGTGTGTTTCGTTTCTCAGTTCTGTGCCAGAGTTGAGTTTCTGAGCTAAGTGGCCTCTGGCTGAATTTGAACTTTTCCTGAGAATAGGCTGTGCAGAGAGGAGGAAGAGCCAATATCACATTTTCCTCTAGAGTCTCTGCCTATGAGTTTGGCTGTGGTTGTGAGTGGGGGCACTCAGAGATAGCACCTCAGGGTGGCACAGCCTCCTAGTAGGAGGAGGGTCCTGCTGCTGTGTATTTCTCTCCCTTCTGGATTCCTCCACTCCAGAGGTTTTATACAGTGTCCTGTGGCTTCTAGATGCTGAACAAGAAGTAATTTATAACTAAGGATGAGGATGAGGATGAAGATGAGGAAGAGGACACGAACCAGAGCTGACGCCAGCCTTAACAACTCCTTTTTCATCCTGTTCCCCTGTGTCTTGTGGATTCTGTTTCTGTTTGTTTCTTCAAATAAAATGTGCCTTCCACAGTGTTTTGTGTTTGTTTTCCGCTTCTCCATTATGGATTGTGTGGCGAGTGTCTGTTATGTAGATTCTCATAGATGTATGTTTAGTTTGACAATTTGAGGAAAAAAAGGAAAATGTCTGTTGAAAAACCTGTATTTTCAGAATTCAGACCAAATCCCTGTAGTTTTCTGTTGGTTCTGGTGGTATTGCACTATCCTTTTTGGTGGGAGGAAAGAGAAAGAAAGAAAAAAAGAAAAAGAAAAACCACCACAAAAGACTTGCTTCCCAGTACAAATGCTTTTGGAACTGCTAAGCCCGCTCTTACTCATGAGCTAAGTTAGGTCCAATTCTGGCAGAAGTGGTGAAACAGCTGCAATTTCGTACTTTGAAATCTCTTTTTTAAAATCTTGATATAATTTATAGGATAGTTGGCAGATATTCTCTATTTTTTTCATTCTCTTGAATGTAGACAACTTCCAAAATAAAGCAAGGAAAGAAATGAGTATTTTCAACAGTGAAGTCAGTACATTCACAATGTTAACTATGTGATGCCAACAAATTTTCTGCAATGAAGATTGGTTTGAATCAAATACTTTTAGTAGTATTACTTGTGTCAGGTTGAGTTGCTGCTAACTAGCAAGGGAATTAAAAAGCTATAAAGAACAACATGTTTCACATGATAAGTAAACACAATTTTTGTTAATTTTAATTAAGAAATAAATGTCAAACAATCTCTGCAATTTCTAATCCATGCAGTTTTGGCTAGAAAAATTGAGGTTTTTAAGAAGAAGTTTGCCACAGGTCAGTAAGGATATAATTGGTGATCAATGATATCATACTTACAGCTTCAAATATGATATTGCAAACATTTTTGAATGGCAAATTTAAACCTTCTAGAACCTTGAAAACATAAGTAGATGACTTTTTTTGGTTATATTGTGTTGCCGATCCTAAGTGAACATGGCTTTGTAAAGGGTTTTGGGTGCTAGAACTGATATATCTCACGGTCACTCACATGGGGAGAGGGGTGGCTGTGACAGAGATGGCATATGACAAGGTAGAGTGAGGACTTCCTGGAAAATGGACCATGATATGGAAATCCATCCAGGTCTAGCAGAAGTGATCAGCTGTCCACTAAAACCTCCCAGCTCTGCTTTTGATGTGTAGAGCCCATGCTAGGAGTCACCTACCGCTCCAGCCAGCATACCTGCAGCTCTCTATATTCAGGTATACAACATGTGATTAGCTCTTTTGATGGAATATAAGCACAAGTGATGCATGTCACTTCTAGACTGGGGTTCTTAATAAGTGAGTGGTGTTTTTTATTCTCTCTCCTGTATTACCTGTAATATATATGTTACCTCGGGGCTGTGTCACTTGCAAGTTGGAAGAGGAGGACTCTAAAGCACTAGTGAGTTAAGTCACAAGATGGAAAGGGCCTGTATCCCTAAGTCATTCAGCAAGGAAAAAGCCTCCTACCATCCAGGCATACCTGCATTGGGCTGCATGATTGAGTCAAATCACTGAAATTGAAGAATTTACTTGTTTCTGCAGTAGGTTTGCATTAACAGACACAGGGCTCGACATTGTGAGCTTTATATCCTCTTTACAGATTGGTTCCTCTGGGCACTCATGATTCCAGCTCCCTCAGCACTGAATTTGGTGTAAAATGATACAAAGTTATGGCCCACTACTTACTCCCTTTTTTGCTACAGTACATGTGAAATATTTTTGCTCTGCTCCTCCAGATCCACTCTCCACCCTTTTCTATCCTGTGAATTGAATTGATTACTTCAAAAGACTCCTTGTTTGCCATCCAGTTGGATTTGGTCAATGGGGAGCCCTGACAGGTAACAGGAGGGAGGGAGGAGAATGAGGAGGGGGTATTTATGTGTCTGGTGCCTTCCTGTGAGACTTCCTCAGGTTGCTGTCTCTGTCAACAGAAGTTCTCCGCTTCTGTGCTTCTGTCTTCGTGGCTTTCACCTTTGAAGTTTCAGTCACCTTTCCCTTCTCACATGCCTTTGAGCCTAGAGGTAATGACAGCTTTAAGCTCCTGCTGCTCCTCCTACCTCCTGCTAGCCCGAGGATCCTGAGTTATTCCTTGTGGTTTCTTTACACCCTGCCCACACCTTTGTAATTAATCTATATATAAACCCCCTTCAAATTATCCTCTTGTGGGAATGCCATGTGTTTCCTGTTGGTTCTCTCACTACAAAGCCATGTCATAGCTAAAATTCTGAAGGGAATTTTTGGAGCTGTCCCCGGGTCAGCTCCGCTAACACTGGTTTGCTTAGTAGCATCCAGGGGACAGACTGACAGTGCAGAGGTGGTCATCAAGCACATCCCTTCAGTGAGGCCATGAATGAGGGTGGCAGCTCGCTGAGGAAGGGCACACACACACAGGCACCTTAAACAGGTGATCAGATAGCATGCATTCATATTTTCCAGAAAAAATTTCCCTACTTCTTTTCACTCCTCTTCAGCCATATGCTTGAGGTTTGCTGATGGAGTTTTTCTTTGTTGATTGCTTCACCACTGAGAGAGGTGATTATTATTATTTTTTTTTACAGGAATGTGCATCTCCAGTAGTGCCTGTTCTTATGGCAACACCATCTAGAATCCAAGTCTTTACAGTGAAATATGGAAATGTTCAAAAATACAAAAAAAGGCAGAATTGTGTTTTTGCCACATTGTTTCTTGGAGGGAAAATGTCTTCATACCAACCTAATTCACTGAGTATGCCATGCAGTATTTATATCCAAAGAATTAATCACAACTTTCCCTTTCACTTTTTTTTTTTTTTAGCTCATTCACATTCTTTTCATTTCCATTAGTTTGGAGCAAAAGATGTTATATAAGCCCCAAGTGAATGAGAAACTATTACTTCACGTGGCCCACTGCTATCACTCAGCATGGAAAATACCTCACACAAGGGAGGCTGCAAGGGTTCAGTAAATTGTCTGACTGAAGCTTAAAGATTGTATGAATATTCTCATACAGAATCCAAGCATGACATTTTAAAGGCTTATTTTTCTCTGAGCACTGTATCCTAGTATATTAGTAAGTCTTTGATGATTACAGATGTATCCCTTTTCTTATTTCAGGAAAAGAGGAACTAGAAAAACACTCATGTTCCTCCTCTGAGAAAAGACAAAATGGGAGAAAATAAATATTTAAAAAAATTCTACCTAGTTTTAAAGTTGCATATTTTATATAAGCTGTCAAAAGGTTGAAATAGCAAGACTTTTATTTTTATGAATTAATCATTACCCCTCTTTGACATCCCACATTATCAAGCTCATGATTTTGGATATATACAAAGGCTTGGTGTTACTAGGACTTTGTAATGGGATTAAAAGTGGGAAATGGTTATCTTCTTACAAAGTCATAAATTGATCTAATGGCTTTGCTCCCATCAACACTTGTAGCACACACGTGTAAAATCAAACCTCATTAGAAATCAGTTCAGCAGAACAAAGCCTTTTATACATGCAGGTTTCCAGTAGATTTATAAAAAGGACTTTGTGTTTGTTTTATCATTGATAGTTTTTCCTAAACAATGACTACATATAAAAAGACCATTAAAATATCACTAGAGCTTCAAGTAACATCCACAAAGGCTTAAAACTCTATTGTTCCCTAGGATGATCACTGAGCAACTCGAATGTGGCTAGAAAAACTGAAGAAATAAATTTATTTTATTTTAATTAATTTAGATCTAAATTTAAGAACTAAAGAAGGATAAAATATTATTACATTAATAACTTGTTATTTTGTTAGCACTACATTTTAACTATTGTATGCTATTAAATGTTGTATTGTATTAAGCATTAATTTTATATGTGTGTACTAGAAAATTCAAAATTATATGTCTTGTCATACTTTGTTTCTGTTGGGAAGCTCCAGCTTACAGCTAACATTTAAGGCTAAAATGCTAGTTTTTATGCACAGAGCTGTATAAATGCAGCATTCTCAGAGTGTGTGGGGAGACATGTTTAGTACATAGAGTAGGTGGAGGAGCTGGGAAAATATCAAAATTGAATTCTGATTTTGAAAATTCAATTCTTCTCATATAAACTTAATGTTACTGATTGTATAGTCCCTCAACACTTTAGTTATTTATATAGGTTTGAAATAAAATACAACAAGATAATTTTATTATGCTGGTTCTGAACTAAAAAGATCAAAATGCTTCCTTTGGTGTTCCTCAAACAATATTTTATGAGATGCATCAGCCCTCAGAATGAAGGTACAGTGCTTATAAGGCCAGCAAAGTGTTTTCTGAGAAATGCAGAATGTAATCTACTGAATTAAATTCCAAATCAAATTAGGGACACTGAAAGACTTAAATACACAACGTTCTTTTCCTTCCAGCTATTTGAGTTGCAGCTAAAGAAAGCAGTGTGGTCTGTTTCTAGTGTAAAATCTGAAAAAGATCAATACATAGATATATTCAAGTCATTTCCATGCCTGTGTCTTTGTTACTTTCATAAAAATAAAATAGAGTTTTCTACATATGAAAAACTGTCAGTATAATCTTACAGAAAACCAAATCCCCCACTGGAAAACAGAATTGGCTTCTCGGGACACTGTTGGAGAGATGCCGGAGCTGTATACTGAGAGAGATAGGGACTGAAAGCCACCTGAGTGCAGTGAGGAGTGAAAAGCGATTTTTTTCTTCCAAACTGATCTAATAACTCTACAAAATAATGCACGTATCTTCATTGTAAAGAGTCCTAACAGTAATTTGAGAATTTGCAATATCAATTTCATGCCTCTTTGTTTTTCCTTAGTACAAGAGACAAAATCTAGGAAGTTTGGGTCCTAAGGAGCGTGGCAGCACTGCTATGTCTGGAATTTTCTTATAAATATCCCCTCACTCTGAGGCTCGCAGGCCTGGCTGGAACAGCAGGGACAATCTCATTGGCACTTTTATGGCTGTGGAGGGATTTTCAAGAGTGAAAACAATTTTCCGTAATATTGTGCATTAATGAACAGACCTGAAGTGTGATTATTACACCTCAGCATGCTCTTCTGAAGACTGACAATTTGGAAGTAATTTTAGAAAAACAAACAAAACTATAAACAAATGCCAACATCAAGACTTTCTTGAGTACTCAAAAGAGCCTGCATTGTAACAAATTTTTACTGCTTGTTTGCAGTTTTATGTATTTTTAAGATTATTTTTTAAACACTATAAATGACTTTCTATGCTTGTGAAAATCATCACTTCAAAGGAAGTCTTGTGGTGCTCTTTATAATGACTAAACAAATCTCAGAAAACAAAATGGAGTTTACCCCCTTTGAGTGCTTGTGTGGCTAAACAATAAAGAATATTTTATTGGAATCCATTTTCATTTCAGTAAAATAAATGCTCATTTATCAGTGACTGAATTCTTTCACTTTCCTTAAAATTAGAAGAAATATTTATTCCATTAAAATGTAAAATGACTATATAAGTTCATTAAAGTTAATTTTTCAACCCATCTATAAAGTGCATAGCAAACTGTACCAGGCATCAAGAATACCAAAAAAAGGATTCCTAAGGAAGTTGAAAAACCAGGGGCAATAAGAAGGGAATTCAAAGTAAATACACAGTACTGTTAAAATAAATATTGTATACACATACAGAGAATAAATAAATGCTTAGAGAAGATAGCGTATACAACTGGGTTGATGGATTGGAGGATAAATGAGGTTAAATGGAGAAATTTATTTAAAGCAGTTAACTTGTGAATCCAGGAAGGATGGTTTTTGGGAAAACAAGCAAGGGTGGGAAGTTAAACGGCACAGAAAAGCACTGTGTGAATGAATTTTAGAAAGGAGACAGGCATTTATAAAGAAGGGCTAACAACTTTCTGCTTTGAACAACTTTCAATTTATAAAAGCTTAGGAGAAATATTCTAGAAGCTAAAAAAAAGGTAGTTATAGAGTAAAAAAGAAATAGTAGGCAGAAATAAAAGTAAGTTATTAAATAATTGATTTGTATTTATTTAGAAAAGGGCATTGGCTTCCCTCAAACCTGGCTGTGTGAAGAGAAAATTGTGTCAGATCAATTTAATTTCCTCTTCCAGTAGTGACAGTCTATGTCATCCAACAGGAAGCAATAACAAAATTTCAAAAAAAATGGTCAGGCCAGGAGTGGAAGAATCAAAACCTGGAGAACAAATTTGATAAGGGACAGGGTAAGGCAAGGACATGTGCAGAGACCAGCTTTCAAGAGACCAACCTTATCTACTGAAAAATCATTCAAAATCATGTGAGGTACATAATAAAGCAATAGTAGACTCCTAAGAAGTGTGCCTTTGCTGGATCATAGAAAATCAGACACATTTTCTAAATTTAGAAAATCCCTGATTTCTTTGAAATGTCTAGAAATAAAGAATTCCATAAATCATATTGCACACTTACCTCCTTCAGCCTTTCACTCACTTATCTCACAAACATCTCTTAAAGTGTTGTGAGTGGAGATAGGGGTTAATTTCATCATAGTGAAGGTGGAACAAACAGAAACCTAAGAATATATGATATGAAAAAATGAAACACAACAAGCAAAGGGAAGCACTAATATTCTAAGCCACAACTGGGTACATTACAAAGATCTCTTATATTTGGGGGCGAGGAGAAAAACTGAATTTCAGTCAGGCAAGATTTCATTGATTCTTCAAATCAATTTTATCTTTTCTGGGGATTTGGTTCTCCAATACTATGGAAACAGAAAAGGCTCTGGAGTCAGTCAGACATGGGTTCAAATCATGACTGTGCCAGACAGCCACTGCACGAACTTGGACAGGACTCAGACTGTTTCTTTATTGGGAAAAGTGATATATTCTCTGCCATTTACAGTGAAGATTAAATAAGACAATGTGAGTAAAATGCTTGGTATCATTATTTCTCAGTAAATATTGGCTCCCTTCCACCCTCTTCTCAATTCTAAGCTCTCCTTCCTCTCCCTCCCTAACTGCCCATACACCTTGGAAAGAAAGCTACAAGAAAAGGCTAAGAAGAAAGCACTATCTTATAAAGCAGGAAAATGAACACAGTTTTACTTCCTTTTACTCTTAAACCCTTGCTAAAGGTTCCCTGACTCTACAAGGAACCATTCTTCACTATTGAATGGTGTGTTCCTGGTGTTTCCCAGTTTTTCTATGTCAAATGTCAAGAAGCTGAGCAAAAGAGTCTCCTTGTCAAGTGACATTTTAAAAAAAAATTATTTTTCCATCTGTATTCGATGTAGCACAGCACAACCATGAGTATGATCACCTTCTAAAAGCTTTAAAAAGAGATATCGAACCAGGTCAGGTTTTCGACTGTAAAACTGAACTGGAAAATCAGACTTTTTATTCTCATAGATTTGTTCAGTTTTCTTAAGTAAAGGAAAATAAATTTCCTAGCATGCTCTATAACATCTCAATAACAATTTAGCACCTTTGCATAAAGAAAGAGTCAGGGATTATAAAATCATTTAGAATGTATTACTTCTAGACCAAGCAGACATAAGTCTTTGAGGATTAATTTCACACTGAGGGTTAAATTTCACTTTCACCATAGGCTAACCATTGCCCGGGGCTGTACAGATAATGAACCTGCCAAGGGATTAGCAAGGAAATACTTGTGTTATTATAAAGTGGGTACACTTCCCTTCCCAACCAAGTTCATCCTACATGACATTAACAAATTACTCCCTCTCTCTGCCCATGTTTCAATATAATGTGAGCCAGAAAATGACCCCAAACCAATAGGACACAAGATAAGATCTTCTCAGTGTATGAATGGCTGTTAAACTCGGCTGACAGAGCTAGACTGCCTGCAGGGAAACACAAGGCATTTTATCTCCACAGGGCCCCTGCCTCTCTACGAAAATCTTTCTTCGGTCATAAAACCTCTAAATGGACACAACGCCAAGAGGTAGGAAAGCCTTAACACAAATATTCAGCCCATAGTAAGGTACTCTAAAAACCACAAATGACCCTTTTTTAATATATACACCATGGTCTACATAATGACTTAGCATTTGTAAAAAATGTAACATGTTCAGAAGATTTCTGATAGTTCAGATAAAAAGATTTTATTTTCCTCAGCAGAGCTTTTCTTAAATAAAAGGTATGTTCATAGATGTCAAATCTGCTGGCTTTTCCCCAGTCTAAATCTTAGAGGACCAGGTTCTCCTACTTGGGTGTAGAGTGGAGCCCCTCCTTTGAGATGGGTCCTCCCTGCCCATGTTCTGCCTTCAATTATGGTCTCCAGGTTCTTGTCTTAGTTCTATGACTTGACCGTATGCTCCCTGAGGACAGGGAGTTCATTTTAACATCTTTTGGGATCCCCCCTACAGTCTTACATTAGAGCTGTTTAGAGCCCCTTAATGCAAATTTCAAGTATCTTCACATAGTGGATAGTTAACTAGTATTCTACAATAGGGTTTAATTAGTCTCCATCTTAATTCCTAATTAAACCCTATTGTAGAATACTAGTTAACTATCCACTCTGTGAACAAAGACAATCTAATGGGTATGCAGAATGCATGAGTCTTGTTATCTAGGAAGTTATAATTTAAGAGTGTTTAATATGAATAAGGAGTGTTCTTATTAAGAAACTGTTCTGTTCTCGAATGGATCAACTGCTGCCACACTGAGAATTGCTATTTCTGCAACCTGCTAATGAGCAACAGATGGGGGAAATGTGTACTATTTAGGACATCATTGCATTTGCTACAGCCCAAGTTGGTTCAAAGAAGTCGGTGTACTTCTATGCAAAATACTTTCTGTGAATGGTAGATAATGCTTCTATAAATTCATATTCTAACCTGTCAGTGGTTGCAGAGCCAGATCTGTAATAATGTTGTTGGATTTTATATATGCTCCCAGACTAATAGAAGCTTGTGCCCATTAATCTTAATTGTCTGCTTGACTGGATCGAGACCCCATGGAAAGGTGACTGGATCATGGCTGCACTATGTGCATCAGTGGATTAACCCACTTAGGTTCACAGCTAAATGTTCTGTTGGTAGGTTGGTCCAGGTGGAGCTGGGTCACCTGGGGCGTCTCTTTGGAGCACATGTATTTCACTGACACTCTTCCACTGTGCTCTGCTTCTGGGCTACCATGAACTGAAACCTTTGCTCCACTACATGCTTCCACCATGTTTCTGCATTGGAGCCAGTCAACCACAGACTATAACCTCTAAAACTGTGAGCCAAATAAAACCACTCCTTCTTTAAGTTGCAAATGTTGGGCATTTTATCCCAGCGGTGGAACCCTGCAGCTCCCAAACATAAGCATGTTGAAAGGTAATATGAAAGATCATGTGGTAAATATGGGGAGGGCTGAGCTTGTACTTCTGGGTTCTGCAGCATGGAAGTGCTCCAAGAGCCCATGTTGGAGAAGGCAGTTTTAGTGGGATGGTAGAGCTGAGCACGAGTGCATCTGGGAAAGAAAACAAGCAGGCGGCAGAAAAATGGATGTAAGAGTAAATGTAATATTCTTCATCAAAAAGTTTGGTGATTAAGAAAAAGAGAGACAGAACAATCTACCAAGGCAGTTAATACAAAAGTTTTTTGCTTTAAAGACTGTAGAGGCAAGCATATTTGTAGTTAGATGTGAAAATTGGTTGAAAGGGGGAAAATTGAAGCAGTAAAAGAAAGGAGAGAAAGTAGGATTAGGAAGGACTAATTCCTCTTCTTTAGAGAAAAAAGGAGAGGAGGAATTATGTAGGAAATCATGTCAGGTGTTTTCGATATCCTTCAGAGAGAGGAAAACAGGTTCATCAGCAGAGACATGGAAGGTTTGGGACTGGAGGCCTGTGCAGCGGGAGGCAGCCCAGAAGAGCTGCTCTGGGGTTGGGAGTAAAGTGGGTCCTCAAAAAACAGTCAGTGAGAGGTTTGGCTGAGTTGCAAGCAGGACCAGAGAACATGGAGCAGGAGTTATATGTGACTGAAATGGCTGACTATGGGAGTCCAGATTGAGAGCTTCATGAAGTCAGAAGGAGTGGAAGACTCCCACAGTAAATTGAGGGATGAGAGTTCTAAAAGCCTGAGGCACATGCAGGATGAGGGAGCAGTGGAAGACCAAGAAAAGAGGAAGTTTCACACCTCACATTTGGTGGTGAATTTACAGTTACCATTACCGCCCTACTGTAGAGAGCAAGGGAGAGGCCTTGGGTGGCACAAATCCCCCTAGGCCACAAAGGTTGAAAGCCTGGTGATGCTGTGAGGGGTCAGGGGTGTGGGGCCAAGGCCAGTGGATAACACAGGGTTAGTGAGCAGGGCTGAGAGCTGGAGTAAGCAGGGCAGGCCTGTGTAGGGTCAGAGAGGTGGCACAGACACCCTGGCCCCACAGCTCCTTGGTTCCAGTCACTTGTACCTGCACACTGCACTCCCACACAGTGACATCTCCATACTGGAAGACTTTCCTCTTTCATCATCTCAAATTTGGACTTGTTTCTGTCTCGTCCCTCCAATTTCTCCAGCAAATAAACCCTCAGTCCTGTGATCTACTGTTCACTAATATCTTTCCACTCTGTTTCAGGGAGCGGGGCCTGTGGATGGGCTCCAGGGCTACACTACCAGTAAGTATGAGGAACCAAGAGTTCCATTAACCCAGAATTCGTGGAACAGAGTAAAGATACAGGTTTGCTACAGACTTTCCTGAAGAAGGCTAACATCAACAAATGGTCATGGTCCTTGAATCTGGTACCAGAAACACCCAGGTCAGTCTTGAAGAGAATTAAGTTAGGGTCAGGAAGTAGAATGTAAGAACACAGGATGGCAAATGGTTGGTAAAGTGATCACAGCTTCCACAGCCCTTGTTCTGCTCTCCTCTGAGTGAGGCTATGGGCCCACTGATGTGGAGTTCAGCTGGAGAACAGAGGAGTCCAGATGTCTGGAAAGACTGGCCGCTTCCTAGAAGACTGGAATAAGTACATATTACGAAAGAGCTATAGTACAGCACAAAGCACTTTCTCAAATACCAGTACTGGCAGCTGCATAGCCCTGATGGGATCTTTGGGTAACCACAAGGGGACATGCTAAGCCTTTGGGTGGCCACCTTGCTTCTACTAAGATTGTGTACCTTTTGCTAAATAAATTGGGATTGTAGTATGGACTTCTGGAGCATGACCACATGGTCCTTTCCTATGGAGCTGTAGCCTATTTGAGGCAATGTGGCGAGGTGAACAGGACAGGATATGGTAACTGAGTCTAGCCAGAAAGATGGCCTGGTTGACAGAAAATCAATTTTAGAGATAGGAAAATGTAAATTTCAGGGAGGCTGGAAGATGGGAAAAGATCATCTGGAAGTCTAGGCTTCATTATCAGGGACATGTTATTTGGCACATTTGCTAACATTCCTATTCATGATAATATGAAAGCATGGTGCCTATCTTTAGACTATTCAATGGGAAGTCTTATTCGCTTCTTAGTGGTTTCTCTAAGAAACACACTTTTCCCTTTTAATAAAGATTTTAATTGGTTTAGTACATTAGCCAGTTCATCTACTGGCCTCTTAATGGAAATTTCAAGTTGTTACAAGGTTAGTATCATTACCATGTTCAACATTCCACTTGATGTTGAGTATGCATTCTACAATCTGCCAAGAAGCATTCAGCTGGATGAAGTTCTTTAATCTACATAATTACTCTAAATACTATATTTACTATGTTTTATTTGATGCTTCTTTTAAAGGAGTAGCTAGAAGGTTATCCAAGATCACTTATAATTATTTAGCATTTTCCATGTGAAGGTTATTCAACCTTAATTAAAATGCATTCACAGTCAACCATGAGAAGAACTCAAGGAAATTACATTGACAAATTGTATTACAAATCCTCGTAGTATTAGTACAATTAACTCATGTCTCAAACCAAATTTCAGCAACAACATTTGCATTTGTCTGCACAAGGGAGAGTTTGATGAACAGCCATCCAGTATCAGTAGATATAAGGCAGACATTGTTCCCAAGGGACACAGAACTGGGACCAGAAAGAACATTTATGTGGACTTTGTTTTGGACAGCAAATCACCTCCATAACTTAAATATCAGCCAAAGGGAACTAAATTAACTTTCCTATAGTTCAGTTTAGTGAAAGGACACCCTGTAACACATGACATTTTTTAGCTCTAAAACATTAATCTGATCTACTGGAAACCAATTCTCCTGCTGTCATTAAATCCAGCCAAATGGTGACAAATACAACTGGAAAAAAAGGTGGCAGTGTAACAAAGTTTGCCGTGGAGATTGAGAAGGATCTAGGTCACTTCTGGAGACGGTCAAAAGGTAGTGAGGAAGGGACCACGACACGAGGACCAGAGACGACTCAAGCTCTAAGCTTTCCCATGGCAGCAGCAAGAAGGCAGCTTCCAAAAGGATGCATAGGCTCACAGAAATAACTCCACAAGAGCATTCTTTGATCAGCTTCTTGGTCATATCTTCGAATAGAACTGAACTCATAAAAGAAAAGCAATATTTTTTTAAAGAAAGAGTAAGTATTATCATTATCATTTCTTAAAATCAAAGATGTTATTGGGGAAAATCCATGAAAGTTAAACCTTTTAATGTGATTAAAAAACTTTTCCAATGAATGACAAAATGAAAAGTTTGTTTCAACCACAATTATATTTGTCTTTATCCTTTGGAATGAAGTTGTTTCTGAAGAAAAATAACTGTATGTTATCCCTACTTGGTGTTATCTTTTGTCTTCCCAAAGTCTCAGTGTTCTTAACATCATTTAGAAAAATAAAATCAGTTTTCCAATGGGTAACCTGAGAAAATTTCTTGCTAGCCTAACTAATGACAACAGAAGAATTAGTTTGTTCTGGAAAGATTTTACTTGTATAAACTTTCTTAAAGATTTATTGTTCTTCAAATGGCTTGATAGCATCAATTTCCTTAGATTAGGCTTTGAACAACCTAACGTTGCTATCTGAAAGTTTTCCATTTAATATTATAAAATAGATTTACATAACACACAAGTTTCTGAAAGTGTTTTTAACTTTCAGTGAGCTGTGCCTTCCAAATTATTGTACAGGAATACTTTTTTAATAGTCCTGATAGTGGATGAGGCAGAAAGGACAAGGAACTAAGAAAACTAGTGGTGTGGTACAGAAAAGAAGAGCAGCTTTGATGTCTCTATTTGGGGTTTGAATGCTGGTTGCACCACTTAGCTGTGTAATGAGAATGCTGGCCCACTCTAAAAATAAGAGTACTGGAGAACACACTGAAAATATGGAATGGCAATATGTTTGACATAAAGCAGGCACTAAATAGATGTTAATTATTTTCCTTTCAGGAACTTTGAGTAAATGAAATTTCCTTTTCTCCTTTCATGAAGAATCAACACAATTAGCTTTGAGTTTCTTGAAATATAATCAAACTATCAACATGCCCTTAGTTGGTCTATTATATGTAGCACAGAAATACTTAAAAATATCAGTGTTTCCCTCATGAAGACATTAGCCTTCTTTAAAAAGATATACAGGGTATAATTAGCCGTCTTTAAAAAGATATACTGGTATGTTCTGACTGGAAAATACTTACTGCTAAACACAAAGACGTGATACAGGTCTCAACAACAGAAATAGGTAAGTTCAGGGCTTTTGAATCTGTAAAAATTACAGCTTTTGTTATATTGATACTATCTACTCTTGAGCATTCTTCCTCAAACATTCAAAGAAAGTCCTCCAGAATTCACCACTATCACTTGGGGTATAGGCTCCACCATTCCCTCACCCTGGAAACCTCAGAATCATGTTATATTTTTCCTTTTCCCTTCCATTCCCTGATCATCATTTCTCATTCTTTCAAATATCCTTCAGATTTGACATTTCCTCTCCATTTCTACTGACTTCTCAGCACAAGGTCTATACTAGTGTACTTATTGATTAACTCCAGCCTGTTTATTTACTCCTATTTGCTACCGAGGACTTACTTGAAATGTCACTTTCCCCTACTAATACCCAGCCCAATAACTCACAATGGTTCACTCTTGCCTAGGTTAGTGATGGCAAACCATTTAGAGCTTTCAATGTTACAAACAGCCTACTGCGGCATGCGTGCTGTAGGTCTGCTACCACTGGCCAAATCCATCAGAGCCAAACATGTGTCCTAAGTTCAATTCCCCCACAGTCCCTCCCTATTCCACCTATTGTTCTAGCTCCTGCTTTTCTATAAACCAGACTCTCTGTCCAGGGAAGTGGACCAAGTACTCAATTCAGACTACCCTGCTCATTTCTTCCCCTCTGCTTTACTTTTACTCTTTCTCCCACTGGAAAATTATCAAAATTTTTACCAAAATCTACTAAGTCAGAAACATTATCTGTGGATTTTTTGTTATCTTTTTTTTCTGAGTTCCACTTCTATTAGCACCAATTTCTCATCTACATTTTCTATATACAGTATTTTGCCTCCTTAAGTAAACAGTAAACTCCAAGGGAATGAGGTATCATGGTAGACAGTTTTAAATGTATTCTTCCTCAGCCCAGAGTCTGTGTTCAATAGTTATTTGACTCAGTGATATATTAACAGATGCAGGCTCAACAGATTATCAGTTGCTTTTCTAGTATTCTTTCTTCTTTCTTTTTTTTAACCAATTCCCTAACATTTTTGGGGGGCAACAAATACCCAAGACAAAGACTACATTCTCAACCATTTTTTTGTAGTTTAGTGAGGTTGTGGCAGGTGAGGTTACTAAGAGATTACTTTAAAGTGGCTGACTCAGCTGGGAAGCAAATTCTTTTTTGCTTTCCAGCCTTCTCTCTACTTCCTGCTTGGAAACTAGATGTGTAGGTGGAGTTCTGGCAGCCATTTTGTATTATGAAGTGACACTGCAAAAGGCTGCAAGCCACAAGCGATAGAAAAACCATAAATCTGAAGGAACTTGGCTCTCAGATTATCTTCCTAGTTTATTTTGGGGGGGAGATCTCTATTAGTTGCAGCTAAACACAATTTCTAGTTCACATTGGTGCCAATAAAAAAGAGGTTTGATTAGAAGGTAACATAAAGAGAAATTGTAGTCTTTAGTACAAGCAGGAAAAAAATTAAAGCAGATAAAGTCTGAAAAATGGATCAAAAGACATGGTAAATCAAGGGAAGCATCCACATGGTATCTACATCTTGGTGCTTCAGAAGTAGAAACCTGGGCTGGGGTAGGCAGGAAAGTGTGGGGATGGGCGACAGAGGAACAAGGATTCATTATTCTCAGTTTTGCCAGAGGGAGATGACTCCTGGATATCAAACAAGAAGAAATTGCCAGGTGACATCTTTGGCACCATGTGGGCTGTGGCCTGGCTAATATTATACAAAAATTTGCAAGGGGAAATTCAGAGTCAAGTTAGGATATAATATGATGGAAATTCCATGGCCGGCCTGAGGAAGATGAGGTCTAAGATTAGGACTTTAGTGTTGACACCTGCAACAGCAGCTACCACCCACTAAGCTAGTCAGGTACTATTCACCTCATGTACATTATTTTTATTTAGTTATTAAAACAGTCCTATAAGGTAAGTATTACAAATCTCATCTGTACAACTCATCTAGAGTCACCAATTTTTAATACTTTGCCACACATACTTTCTCTCATTCTTTCTTAATCTATATGTGTGTTATCAAGAGATAAGAATATCTTGCTGAATCACATGATACTAAGTTGAAGACATCACGGAACTCCTTCGTTAAATACTTCAGCACTTCAGCATATATATTTTAAGAATAAGAACATCTAACAAAACCAAATGCCATTATTTCACTCACAAAATTTAACATTGGCACAATAATGTTATCTAATATTCAATCAACATTCATATTTCTGTAAGGGTTCCCAAAACATCCTTTGTAATTTTTTTTTGCACCAGTGCCACATATTGGCACTTACCTCTTAATCCAGTGGTAGTGAGCCTATGCTATGTGTGCCACAGCTGGCTGTTTGGTATTACTGAAAGCTCTAAAATGTTCACCATCACTGTCTTAGTCTTGAGAGCTACTCAGCCTCGACTTGTCTTTTGAGACATTGATCTTTTTAAAGAGTACAGATCAGTATCCCTCAATCTGAATTTAACTAATTGGTTCCTACAATTCTTCATGCCCAAGACAAATATTTTTGACACAAAATACTCCATAGATGATGTTGTGTGCTTTTCAGTGCATCATATTTGCAGACACACAATTTCTGCCTGTCCTATTTTAGATGGACAAACATCCAGATTTTAATGCTCCCTAGTACTAAAGAAGTCAGCATGCCATTTCAGCATTGATCAGGTTAATTGCAATTTACTCAGCATTCATCGTTTGGACACACCTTACAAATACATGGGACTTATTTTGCAGCTCTCCTTTAATCAGAGAAATAAAAAGTAAAACTGTTGGACAATTTGGTCTTGCTCCTGGTACCACACTAGCTTGACATCACTCACTGTTCCAAGTGTCCTTGCTAGGGAACAAGTGACTATTGGCAATGCCAGCTGCATGCAAGGGGAGACCCTAGCAAACTAGGTCACATAAAGCCATGTTATTTAGAGAAGGTGTGAGAAAGAGATGATGATGAACCTGAAAAGGGATTCCAGGGCTCCCAATCATTTCCATTTTATTTTACCTAATGAAGCAAAGTTAAAACGTCGACCTGATCAGTTAGATGGAAGCCTTAGAAGAGTGGGACCCCAATACCCTCCTGCCCTGATACCCTTTGTTACCTCCAAGTGAGGTGAGGCCAGGCTGTGAACCATGTAAATAGAAGGCTTCCAGGTTAATGAAAAACTTCAGCTCCATTTGAGAATCTGGTCAGAGGATCACAGCATCTCCTGGTCCAAAGAAACTTCAAGCAGCTCAGTAATAAAGTTTAATGAATGCTAGTCATTTTGAGTCATGAGCATGAGAGACTGGGCAAGGGCTAACAGTTTCCTTACAGAATCTCTTCTTTAGCAGGGACACAGCAAGCAAGCATCATGGGAAGCCAGAGTTGTACATGAAATGTTATATTCCATATGTCAAAATCCAAGGGGAAGATTCTGAAAAGGGCAGTAAACATTTCTCTCAAGCTGATGTTTTTATTAGGTGATGGCATGCTTTGTGCTCCATTTCATTAATTATCTGAAAAAGGAACTTTCATTCAACACCATGTCAGAATTGACCTGTTGGAATCATGTAACGTAGCATAAAGCCAGGCTGCACATAGCTTATCTGTCCTTCTAGGGGCACATACACAACAGGCAGGATGACAGTTTAGCTAAAATTGACCACGGAAAAATTCACATCTCCCAGAGAACCAAGGGTGGAGGTATTTTATATTAATTCTACAAGGAAACATTGCTTAGAAGAGCAAGATAGGAATGGATGGGTTTTTGGAAAACAGTATTATTTTTGGAGCACATGGAAAAATCAAATAGAAAATGATCAGTAACAAATGTTATTTCCATGCAGATAGATGCACACCTTACACCCTTGACATCCATTTAAAAATACAGTAGAAATTACATCCCAGTAACCTAGTACATGGAATTAGATATGCCATAAGTCAAACCATAAACCTAAAATTCTTGCTTACTCACAGCAGAAGTCTGAAATGTGCCAAGGTATGTATGAGCCAGTGGGATTTTCAGGAATGCAGAGAACTTTCTCACATTGAAAAAAGCCTCAAACTGAACTATTTCAAATGAAAATTTTACAGAAGAATATGACCCAATTGATAGTCCAATCATCCTATTTGCCTCAATTTCTTAACAAAAAGGACTTGCTATTGGCTTCCACTTATTCTTGTAAAACAATTATCTGGAATTTTGGACATTCTCTTGACAGGCAAGTCTGGGGATTCAATGTAAATACGAATTTGAAGATTTATGGAGTGGGACATTGCGATCACACACTAGCGCTTCTCCAGTTTTCCAGAGATCATAATTCCTGCCTCTTTTTACTATTCAGTTTATGGTTGGAGTATAACAGATGATTCATTTTTAATGCGATAAATGTTTGGGGGTTTGTTGGAGGGAAATAAAAGTTTATAGTTCAGCCCTGGACATGGATAGTAAACTGGAGTGTAAGGCAATATATTTCTAAAACATGGTGATTAGGGTATTTATTTGCTCCTTTATACCCAGGGCTCTAGTGAAGAGTGACTGATAATGTTTACATTTAAACCCCCAAACCACATTACTCTACCTTGCAACTTGGTGAACTTTCTAAAAGGAACTTTAATTTTCTCAATTTGAATTGCTATTTTCTAGTTGTAAAATAACTTTATAATTCCTTATATGTAGACAGCACATGCTAACTCCATATAAAGCATCAAAGAGCAAGATGTTATCAAAATAAAGTATCCCTGACTCATAAGGATTCATAGTCTGAGAAAAAAAATGCTTAGAAAAACATAACAGTCTCGATTATTCAAATTGTGTCTACAGTAAGCCAGACCTTAGTTTAATTCATTTATCTATTTATTCATCCACAAAAAATTTATTGGGCATATACTAAATGTCATACACAGGTCTGCTACTGGTGATGAACAAAGTTAGGGTCCCACTGAGATCACATGTTCAGTGAGGAGAAGAACAATAAACAAATAAACAGATATGGTACATATATAGGCCTCTATTCCTTTTCAAAATTCTTAAATCTAAATGCTCAATCCCCAAACCATGATATTCCCTTAAGTTTGTGGCAAATTCATTGGTAGCAAAACCTTACCTAAAAAGTCAGGCTATTTTTCATCTTTACCCCATTCAATATGAGTATTTTTGTGCCTGGCAGCAGCACCATCACTATGTTTGATTATGGGATGCTGCCCCACACCCTACTGGGGTGTTTTGTAACATACATGGTAGGTGTACCATATTACTTTTTTTTTTTTTTTTGGTACCAGGGATCGAAATCAGGACCTTGTGCCTGCGAGTCAGGCAGTGGAGCCACTGAACCAAATCCCCTGCCCCATACCATATTACTTTTGTAAAATAAAAAGATTTCTGAATTCTGAAACACATCTATTTCCAAGAATTTTGGTTAAGGAATTTAAAGATTTGGTCAAGGCATTTACTACTTGTTTATACCATAACATCAGGTCATAAATAAATAGATACATGTATGAATAATTAGATGTTTAGAGTTATTTTTCAGGTGAATATGATAATTCCATTGAAATACTCAGTTAGTAGTAGATTTATACCCTTTTCAATATCTATAACCTAAAACCAGGTTATTGGCAGTTCTGGCCCTAACAGTCATCAGTTCCTTTATTAGTACCAACTTTGTTCACCAAAAAAGCTAAAGTGGATAAATCATAGTCCTAACCTTTCTAAACTGCAGTCTAGGGAAACAGATATGAAAACAGAACAATGTCACACACCATTATAAATGCCACAATCACCTTAAGTCTACTTGGGAGAACTGGGCAGAGTAGGTGAATTTGAGGAGTATTGGATGAGGAGATATTTGCCAAGAAGAAGAGGTGAGAGAGGACTCTGCAGGAGGTGGATATCTACCATCGAAGGCTCCTTGAATTTGAGAAAGGGGTGGAATATTTGAAGTAAGGGTGAGAAGCTCACTGTGGCAGTAGCAGAGGGTGCATGACAGGCAATGGTTATGAGGTAGGCAGTAGAGACCTGAGCCCAAGAAAGTCTGTGTGCACTGTTCCAAAGGAACTTAGATGGTTTTACAGGATGCTTTCAGGAATGGGAGTAAGTGAAACACTCAGTCTTTTGCGTTATTTCACTTGTTTGAGGAACATGACCCTGGAAACATTGTGAAGGTCAGGTTTGAATATGGATCAACAGTGAAAGGTAGGCCCCAGCGAAGGGGTGATAAAACCTGAGCAGCAGAGGTGAGAAGTCAGATTTGGGTGGCTCAGAATGGCCTGGTGATCAGTGATGTATGCAGTGAGGGAGAGGAAGAGTCAAGGAGTCCAACCTCGAAGACCAGGTGGGGGAAAACACCGTAAATTGAGATCATTACAAGATGCCATTAGGTATTACCCATCAATCTCCAGATGTTATTCTTGTTATCACCCTAACTCAAAAGGTCAATGATATTTTGTTTTACACAACTGTGGACCCTATTCATAAGGCACAATAAGATCAATTTTTTTCATGTACTTAGGGACTTTCCAATGGGACAGGCTAAAGAATTATACATTAAGTATATTCTCCATACTGTCAGGGTCCAGATTTGTTTCCAGTGTCATAAATCATCATAATTAACAACCTTTCAACTGAATGGATCCCAAAGCACTTTCCAAATTATGCAACTTTGGAGGTGAATTGCTTCAGCTGTCCAACAGCTGTCAGCAGCACTCTGCAAGGGGACCAAACATGAGGGAGGATGCAGAATCTCCATGGAGCTCCTTGCAGCATTTAGGTCTGTGGAATGCAATTCCCCAAAACGGGACTTGGCCTGGAATTGGGACTCATCTCCTCTTAGTAGAAATTCAGTAAAGCCATTCTTATCCCTAAATGGCCAACAGATTTCTCCTTCTTACAAAAGATACTTGTGAATGGAATCAATACCAGTCCTATGCCTATAAAACTCAGTGGTATATTTCAAATTGCATTTCTTATTTTGGTAATGGCTTCCATAATAGTTGATCAGAGGATGGTGGTTTCCAGCAGAACCTCATGTTTTCTTCACATATTAAAAGAAAAATAAACTGTGGAACTGAATTGAATCAGGCTGCCTGGGATCCCATGGATCTTGTGTACTAAAATCCACCTGTATTTGGTCTGAGTTTGGATTCTTTGAGGGGTAATTTTTGTAACCAAATAATATTCTGACTTTTCATCTCTCTGTTATTAGAGACTCACACAATTCATAGTAAACTCTTCATCGAATTCTCTTAATTCTGTATTTTCCAACTAATAAGCACAAGGTATTTGCAAATTTGTAAAATCAGCATGAAGAAAATTCTTGGAGCTCCTACTACAGTCAAAGTTTTGGGATAAATACAAAAGGCAATATCTTATGAAGAATAATGCAACATTAAAATAGATTTCAAGTATAAAACATAGGAATGTGAGTTTGCTGTAGACTACTTAGGGGATATCCCTAGATAGCTCCTCTCTAATTTCTCCCTGTCTCCATCTGCCCATCTGTATTTGTTCCCCTTTCATTTGATATGGAGAGGACTTTGGGGAATAATCTTATGAAACACTGCTGTAATAAGACTTTCTATTTCTAAAGTTTGGCTATTTTAGACAGCAAGGAATGAATTACACATTTGTGAAATGACACACGGATTCAACAAATATGATGTTAAGGAAATAGCAGTGATGAAAAGGGCTTATATATTTATGCTTCAGAATAAGCAGAAACTATCACCACTAGTCTGAGAAAAGATCCAAACAGTCTAACTCCAGTTGACATCAATTATTTTATCAATACCTTTCTGAAGGCAAAATAAGAACTCATTTCCTCTTAGATCAATGCAATGAGATAAATATCTCTGAAATGTCCATTGTGTACAAAGTACTCAGATAACAACTCTTAAGTGATACAAAGCAATATAAGAAATGGCATTTCTAAAGTTTTGGCTTATGCTATATTTGGGACAGTCTACTTAGATCTCTGATAGACTTTAAAAATCAGTTATCCAGATCTTATTTCCTGCTAAAACTCATGCCAGAGCTGAAATGAATTCATTAGGATCTATTACTTTGCTCACTAATTTTTCAGAATCAAGGATTTAGACTTTTCCTTAAATGATGTTATTTACTTCCAGCTACTCACTAATTTACTAATTAATTATTCCATTCATTATCACAAATCTTTTTTACATAGCTTTGTGTCAATGTCTAGGAATCAAGACAGTGAGGTACAGCTCCTCACAGAGCTGTTGGTCTTGTGGCTACAAGGTGAGCAAACAGGAAATTAGCAATAATTTGTTTGTGAAGGGCCATAATAAGAAGCTAAGGGAGGGTAGTACCAGATGGGAGGAGGCCTTCAGAGGAAGGGATGAGTGAAGGAAAGCCCGATGGAGGAGGGATTAGCCAGGGGAAGCAGAAAGGAGGAAGCAGAGAGAGGAGAATGTTCTACACAGAGAAACTGCATGTGTAAAGGCACAGTAAAAACAGGAAAGGGCTGTCTGGGACACAGAGTTGAGGAAGGGACAGTGGTGGAAGTGGAAGAGCAAAACGCACAAAAGGCCCCAGACAGTGCATCACTATAAGGCAGACTGAGAAGCTTGAACTTTATCCAAACAGGCTCCCTATCTGAGAAAGAAAATGGGACATTCATGCATGCTTCCAATCACATCAATTCATATTTGCAGAGAATTAATGATTGTTACCAATGACTGACTCTGACTGAAACAACACAGAACTTTACATCTATCATAGTATGTGATATAATGATGCTAAGACATGGATATCACAATCTCCGTGTTACAGATTAGAAAACTGGAGATCAAATAAGGTAACTGAGTGACCCACATTGCTAGTAAGCAGTAGTCAGGATTCAAACTCAGGCCTGTCATGCTCTCAAACTAAAATCCTTTCTATACCTTAGCTTGCCAGCTTCAGAAAATAGAGCAGGAGGGTGAAAGAAAGGACCTGCCCTTGATCTCTTTTAGGAAAAAGGTGTATGAACCTAGAAAGCTACTTAATCAGACCTCAGATTTCATTGCCTTTTCTTCCCTCAGAAATGATGCTTACCAGGGTACCTCATAGCCATTCTAGAAAACTGACAGTCCATTGCTTGTTATAACATATTACTTTCTCCATATTATCCGTAACTCTCCAGGCATTTAATAGAGCCATAAGCAGGTTACAAAGGCCAGACTAAAGTCCCTGGATGGATTTTAGCACCATTCAGCCAAAAAGGAGAGCAGGGAGTCAGCATCTATTTAGGAAGCAATATTTTGGTGCTGATTATGCTCCGTGGGACTCCTTCACTCACTACTAGAAATTCAGCCTTAATGCATAATACAGAAAATGTGCACGGGCACCACAGCAGGTGACAAAAGCCCCATTTGCTGCCTTTTATTCGCCTCTCCTTCAAATGCTACTGGTGATAACTGTGATAAAGATTATGACAATCTACAGTCCTCTTTAAACAAGAGATACAATTAAAATTATAAAAGTACAGCATATGCCCCTGGCAGGGAATTGCTTGGTATCTATTCTTAATTGTGAACAAGCTTTGGATGCCAGGGTCATTAATAATTTATTAAACTTTGTTTTTACTATGCACAAAATAAAGGATGTAAGATAACCTGGGAGCCATATGTGTCACATGATTTGTTAGGGCCCAATCACACCTAATTTCAGTGGCTGAAGGAAAAGAGGCAAGCAATTAAGGGAGAGTTTGGCTAGCTTCTGTTCAACTGAGGACGGAAACCTGCACAGCTGGAGACAATCCTAAGCAAATTGATCAGAATTCCTTTTACCTTAACTAGAACCTGGCTAACAAGTTGATACCCATGAGTTTCTACAATCAGGCAGAAAGAATTTAAGAACCTTAAAAGGCAATGCATTTTAGACAATTCACAAACTCTAACCCAAGTCAATGTAGGCAGCAGGGACACCTGTTAGCTTGAGATAAGGCAGACTCATTTTTGTTTTATAACAGTATAATTTGCTAACAAAATGCTATATTTGGGTGTCAGGATAATTAAATAGTTAATGTGACTGCTTACAAAAATTGATAAATGATACAAAAAATGGGAATCAGAAAAACTTTTGAGATCATTATTCCTAATGGCATAATATCTGGGTATCTAAAATGTATACATCCCGCTTTTAAAAAACTTAAATTTTAATGTATATTCTCCAAATGAGTAGTTTAGAGTCTTCCCTGAGTTGTTAATCCCCAGAACCCTATGAAGGATTGCTTTTATGTATATTGATGTTTGCTTGCTCGCTTGCCAACATGATGACTACACCCCCCCCCGCCCCCCGCCCCCCAAAAAGTTGAGACAGATCAGCTACTTTAAAGATGTTTCTCTAATTCCTAAATAATGAACATGCTACTCTGGAAGGATACCAAGCATATCCAACATTTGGGAGAGTTCACAAAAGCACTGTGACATATTTTTAAAACAATAAAGTAGATGGATCTCCCTCCCCATCAACTTTATGATTATTTTTGCAGTTGCAGACTTTAGCTCAAAGCCAAAGTACTGGAAATACAAGCTCTGCTGATCCAAATGAGCGTCTATGTATCCTTTCCTCTACTGCATGGAGCAGGAAAGACCTAACAAGAAAAAGTCATAGCCCAAGTGCGAAATCACCTACATACATAGAAAACAAGTTATAAAATCCAGTCTGTTCCCACTGGCCAGCAAAAATGGACCTCATTCATTTGCTCTAGCCTCCAAACACTCTTCCTGGATTCTGCATCATTTCTTAACTATATCCATTACTATTTAGGAAAAAAATCCCAACAACTAACAATTAGACACACCTGCGTAAAGTGTCCTGCACTCTGTTCACACTTCATGTTGTGTCTTAAAGTGACAGCCTACTAAAATGTCAGTGTAATTCTCATGCATTATGTGGCTACAACAGCTGAAAGTGTAATTATAGTTCCTAGCATTATGTAACTGAACTCACTTAGGGGGCCAAAATTCACATATTATTGCAAGTTCATAATTACCACAAAATTATAAGAAGTTAAAAATGAAGGTATAATGTCACATAAACTTATAAATAGTTGTTATCTTTTGTTTGTGTTTAGAGTATGATCATAGTATTCTCTGAAGTTTACTATCATATGTCAGGCACAATATATGAAATTTGGGATAAAATCATTTCTTTAATATTTCCAAGACAAACACACAGCTAGCTATATTCAGATTTAAATACATATATTAAAAAAACCATACAGGAAACACTCCTAAAATTTTACATGGAAACCAAGTATACTGAATTTGAATATAATGAATATCATAAACATGAAATAGAATCAAATTTCTTCCACTCACTGAAATAGGAAAATTGTAAATCTGTTAGAATATATAACCCTGGTAATAAACTATGACATTCTTATTATGAAAATCAGGAGTGTCTGCAAAATAATTATACTGCAACATTACCTCAATAATCAAAATAAAATACAATATTAATAAGGAATTTTCACTAAATCCAAACTAGCAGTTGTTCAAGGGGAGCTAGGATAATTAAATTGTTCTTTTGAAGACTGTAAATGATAAAGTATGAATCACATATTTTAGATAATTGTTTTGGTAGGGCCATACTTCCATTGATGTCTCCCACGGACAACCCAAAAGTCATGAAATCTGTGTTGCTGCTGGAATGAATTCTGCATGCTAGAAAAACATTTTAGAGCAGATTAAATGATGTTTAGCATAACCTCCCATTACAGTGGACCCTTGACTTATGAACGTTATCAGTTTCCGAGGGCTGATTATAAATTAAGTTGTTTATAAATCAATACAACTGAGATCTCGATGTTTACCATGGTACATGCTATAGATAACAAGAGACAGATGAATCTTCCATTAACTTAATTAATCCAAGTTTTTCATATGTCAGGCTGGTCATAACTTGAGGGTCTACCAACTTTCTTATAAACACTTAGCCCTTTCTGATCTATGATGTTTCTAAGACATACTCTGTTTTTCATATCTGAGTGTTGATTTCTAGAAATCCTGTCCTGAGATGCTCAGCAGCCCCAGGACCAGCTCACTTCCCTCCTCACTTCTCCTGGAAGGACTGCTCCTTCTAGCCCAGTTCATCAGCACCAGTTCTTGTGTGCAGCCTGGCTGCTCTCTCTTACACATAAGCAATGTTCCCTGCCCATTTGGCCATACAGACGTGCTCACTCTACTAACTAGTGGGTTATACAGAAAAACATGCTTCAACAGTTATAATTGTTCCAGTTTGGCTATTCTTGGTTCTGTTGGACCAGAGACAAAGGCCACAGCTTTTTAATCGTCTGACTCCCGAGACTTTCATCAGCCAACACCCTATTTATTCAGAGGTCTTAGGTGTCCTCTGAGACCCTCCAACAAACACTGCTGTATTATGCATCTAGTGCTTGTGATCCACTTGTATCAGAGAGCACAGTACACATAGCCTGTTATTTTTTTCCTTTTATACAAAAGTAGGCAGGGTCAAAATCTTTTAAACTATAGAAACTATCAGTATATGGTTAAGAGTTAATTTCAACTCAGGTTTGATAACTAGTAGACTGATATAACCTGTGTAGACCAGTATTTAAACCAAAAAGCTGGGACATATCATTTCTACACTCCTTCACTTATTCACCGAGTTAGCACTCGTTTAATACCTGTTTGATATCAGACACAGAGCTAGAAACTGGAAATATAAACAGAAATACAACACAATCTCACATATCAAGAGAAGAGAGCATAAAAATCCAACACTATCATGTGGAACACTCATGTTATATACATTACAGACACACAAAGAGTTTTATCACACATAGAGTTTTATCCAGTGTCAGAGAAATAGCTAATTTACCCTTATGAGGTAGAAGAGATTTTATAGAAATAGTTATAATTGAATTGAGGATTTAAGATCTAGAGAATTTCACACCGAGGAAAAGCTGCTGGGTAAGGGTAATAGTGGTTAATTCTCTGGGTTTGAATTCTGAGTCCTTCATTTCTCATTTTCTGGACTCTTTAAGTTTCAGTTTCCTCATCTGCAAAATGTTTTTTCCATGGGCTTCTGGAAGGATTAATAAGAGAACATAGCAAAGAACAGTGTATACCACCTGGCTAATCCTTTTTGTACTATTATCACTACTGTGCACATTTACAGGTTTTGTTTGGGAAAAAATAAATGGAAGTGTGGTGTGGATAAAATGAAAGTGCATCAGAACCAGCAGATATGGTAGATTCTGGAAAAAGCAGCTTGGATCCTATGTGAAAGGATCCTATGTATATGTCATTCTAAGGAATTAAATCGATTTCATCAACAAAAAGAACCATGGTTGGCCACATGGTTCAGACAAGTACCTGAGAAGAGACCTGTATTTCTCGAGAATGAGATAGGGGAGACATTTTGGTGTCCTTGAATTACCAAAGGGTGCTGGTGGTAGCAGTTTCCCTCAGGTACAGGCAATAACTGGGGGCACTGTCTACACAAAACTTTTAAAAATTGTAAACATTGGTTTGTATTTTAGTATCAGCATGCTCTGATAATTCTGAACAATAGCAATGATACAATTTGCTCCTCCCTAGTGGCCAGTCCACTCCTTTGGTACGTCATGGCTTGGTAGTTAGTTTTGTGAGCTCAGAAGATGAACAAGCACCCAGAAGATTCCTGGACTGTTAGGCATGTTTTAATTCAGGAGCAGGAAATGGGCCTGGAAAGCAAACAGTCAAATACAAAATATGAGTGGTACCAAGTGACAGGAAAAGTTGGGTGTAGCTGCTAAAGAGGATAGGTCAAAGGAGGAGGTAGCATCATGGATATCCTGAGAAACAGAGGCCAAATGACACTGGATGGTGAGTAATGAAGAGGAAGATGCAAACACAGAAAATTCAAGATGGGGAAGAGAAATCTTAAACAACATGTAGTTCCTGCCTCATCTGCCTCACCATTAAGCATCAAGTATCAACTCTGACAGGTCTGGTCCAGTGATATCTGGGATCACCAAGATCAGTACAGCCTGTCAGAAATGAAAATGATCAGCTTCTACCACAGGCTGATTGAATGAGTATCTCTGAGATCACAGGCCTCCCTATCTCTGGAGCTATTTCCTAATACAGCACCACATCCTCTGATGCCTCACTGGCCTTTGTGACACTTGTAACAAATCAACATTTGTGTCTCTTCTACATGACGTCAATTGATTAGTTCTTCCGTTTAACCCAGTGGGTTCTCAAGAGAAGGAGAGGGTGGTTTTGTCTCCCAGGGGTATGTGGGAATATTCAGAGGCATATCAGGAGGAACACATTACTAACATCAGGTGAAGAGGGGCCATGGATGCTGGTAAAACATTGTACAGCACCCGAGACACTGAAACAAAGACTTGTCCAGCTCAAAGTGTCAATAGAGTGGAAGAAATCATGGTTCACCTTACAAAGAAAGAGGTTTCTTTAGGAACTCCATTAAGCTGGGGGAAGGGAGAAATAAGGAGGACAGGTCGATGTCCAATCCAGTGTCTTTGAACACAAATCCCCACTCGTGTGGTGAGGAATGTTTACTGATTGCTGACTGACTCTGTTTATTGTTGGTTCAAAAAGGAAGTAAGAGCTTTATGACCCTAACCAGGAACTGCTGGCTTTGTTTGCTCTCCCTCTTGAGCTTGTCTTTCTGTATATTGCTTCTACCCTGACTTCATTCTTTGATTGGGAAGCAGTCAGGCCAGTCCTGATCTGGATCACAGCTTGGAGGCCTGGCTGTTCAGACATGGCTGTAAGGGATGGGTGGCAAGGGGGATGATGAAGATGACGAGTTCTAGTGGCTGGGGGGCTGCAGGAACCACCTCACTGAAATGCTAAGGCCAAGACAGCAGTGATGGATCTCCCACCTATTGCTTCCTCCTCCCTAGACTGGGCGTCATCTTGGAAAGGGTGCCACTGGCTCACCTAGGGGAGGAGCTGGTTAGAGCTGTGCCAGACACATAGGTGAGCAATGCACAGAAGCCCTTGGAGCCCCACACCCTGACACCTGGCTGCTCCAGTAGAGTGGGCACACAAAGTCATTTACTAAGTGAATTCGGCTAGAATCTGATTGAGCCAGGAAGAAGCTTTCTTGTGGGCTAGAGGGGCATGAAGGGGACAGACCTATGGAGACTGCAGACAGAAAATGTGGAATCAGATGTGAAGAACAAATGAGCACCACGATTGTCACAGAGATATTTGGCTCGCTTTCTTTTCATGTAATTTCAGGAAGCTTGTACATTGTGCTGTCCAAAGAAGCTCACTGCTGGTCCAAAAGGACATTTAATTCCTGTGAACAACTCTTGGCATCTTTTTACACAATGAGTTTTACAGCCTTCACATTTCCACAGAAGTCTTTTCACATTTAACCACTGTTTGGCAACTCTATAACACACTCCAGTAGTCAAAGTAGTCAAATGAATACAGTCCTGTTTTTATTTGAAGGAAATTCTTCAGAAAGTCTAAACAGGCTGTAGCTTAGGCCTGCTCTGAGGCCCCCACCTCAGCACTTATCATCCATTGCTGAGGAGCTGGGCAATAAAAGCCTCCCTGGAGGACAGGACAGGACCCACACTGGAGCTTACTTCCTAAAAGACTCCAGGGAGGGAGCAAACCAGCAACCCTCAGATGGGAACACCTTTCAGGCAGCACCGCGGGAGTCTCTATTTAAACAGGTGACCTGGAGGAGAGAGGCTCCAGGTCCCATTACCGACTGCCCAGCTGAGAGGCAGATTTGTGTTTATGAGCTCTCAAGGCACACATGGGGGTCAGGCATAAATATGGAAGAAACTTGCAGAAACCCTGCTCCTTTTCCACAAAATGCAAAGAAAAGAAAAGAACGTGAGCTTTTAGAAAATTCCCATCTGATCATCAGTAAATGACCAGTGGTCATCATTCAATTACAATATTCAGTTTACTTTATCTAGGGTGATGAAACAAGTATCAGCGATTTCAGCCTTCTGCTGCCATCAGCGAGTGGATGGTGGGAACAGGAGAACAGCTGCTTGTATGTAAAGCAGCTAAAGGGTCAAATATCACTGTGCCTGGTCCTGCTGACATCACTTAACTCTTCCCAGAAGAGAGGCAGTGCTGAGCTGGCCCGCCAAGGCCTGAGAATGGTGAGAATGGGTACTGGGCAGCTCCATCTTCTTTTTCCTGGAGTGCCTACACGATCAGCAACCGCAAAGAGACATTGCAATTAAGATTCTAAACCTTTGTTTTTGTTGGCTTTGGGGAGGGGATTTTTTTTCCACAATTTATGAAAACACAATGTAGCCAGCAAGTTAAAAGTGTGAATGTGAGTTTCAAGCTTTGCATAGCCATTAGGCTAATCGTTAGTCACTTGTGGCTGACAGGGAGAGTTATAATTTGACACCTGGCAAAAATCAAGATTTCACAGAATTTAGAGCTGGGAAATGAGATGGAAAAAATACTCCTCATTTCCCTAGGAGGTTTCATGAAGCAATGTTTGCAAAATTTCTTTTCTCTCCCAGAAGTGAACTTCTTGCAATTCAGGGCTGTGGTGTCTCCTCTGACTGCTGCCCCCAGCCTGCATAGCCTTGTAAGTGGTAGCCAAAGAACCCAGCTCTAGAGGTTTCAAAGTGAACCTCTGGGAGTTACAAAAAGGAGGTAAATAACTCCTCAACCTGATGCCTACACAATAAGAGACCGCCAGAATGTTACAGTGTCAATTCGGAAAATATCGTTTAAAACATCATAGAGTTATGGGAGAAAGGAGTTTAGAATGACAGAACACTTAATTCCTAATTTTTTCATACATGTTCAGATTTTCTTCTTTCCACTATGACCATTTTCTTTTGTGTAATGAGATCAAAATATTGAACCCTGAGTTCGTATTTTCTGACCCCTGACCCCTCACAGGTGTTCTGGCTCATTTCCTGAGAGTTATGTTTGATTTGGGAAAGCTTCCCTCCTTTCTCTCCCATTCCCTTGCTGCAGTTTGAAACCAGGAACACCCGCACACAAGACCCCAACTATCTCCCTGTGCTACTCAGAAAATACTCTTAAATGTTCTCCAGAACTTGGCAAGCGTCTGGATGTGGATGGCCTTCTCACACTCTGAGAAATCAAAACATAAAACAACAACAGCTATTTTCCAACTCTTCAACCTGAGGATAATTTCAGGGTCATTTCTTTTCCTTTTCTTTCTATTTAATCTAACAGTTTCCCTGTGTTAGTATTAAAAGGAAGTCAAATAATCTACTTATATTTTCATTGTGTATTAGGAAAACAGAAATGCTAATTTGGGATTCTTTAGGACCAAATAGCAGCAAACATCTAAAAGTTATTCCAAGATTATCTCTTCAGAAGTAGAGTTTAACATTTTCTTAATAATATCTCCTCCCTCTCTCAGATTCCAGCAGGAAAGATGAGAAAGTGTAACTTTTGGAAGTCCTGCATTAATTTTTTAAAAATGGGACTGGAGCCCTTCTTGACCCTACTAATTTACTAATCCCAGTTGTTTTTGTAAAAGAAAAAAGCTTAAAGTAGCTAACGAATTCTAATACAATGAGATCTATACACATTTTAATCAACAAAAGGTCAGTCTACAGAACTAACTGAAAGAGATAACTACAGGATTGCAATGACTGTCCACTCTATCAAGCATTATTCATTAAAGTAAACAAACCACTAACTACCTGTATAAATTGTGCAAGTAAAAAATACATATTACGTGCACTAAAACATTTCCTTCAGTAGCTTCTAGGCTGGCCTCACAAAGCCTGTTTGTCACACTCTACAGGTCCAAGCATCACCCAGGACAGCAGATCTTCTCCTTCAAGTCCAGTGGTGGGAGATCATTGTTCTACTAGACTGGAGGAAAAAGATTTGAACCTCAGTAGAGGAGAATGGTCAGGCCAAAGAGAGGGTCAGTTATCTCTGGTCCAAATGACAATTCAAGGGATCAGGATTAGTAAAGAAGAGGCAGCTGGTACAAAGTTCCTGGAAAATCCCCTGACACACACTGACTACATAAATAATATATCCAATTCTAAAGAAAATGTAACTTATGTTATATGAAATCCCCAGATTATACAGCCAAAGAAATATCCATAAAATCTGTAATCTGATGATGTGGCAAGCCTGGATCATGATTAGAGTAAAACCAGGCTTTTTTCTTTTGTGTTTCATTTTTCCAAATGTACAATTTAAAAATACAAGTGTTATGTCCATTTTTCAACTCTATTCATGTAATTGTTCATTTACCAAAAACTTCTTGAGCAACTACTTTTTGCCCAACATTTTTGTCAACACTGCATGAATGCATAAGTGAGGAAGAGAAAGAGCCCCTCATCTTTAGAAAGCCTGCACTCTAGCAGAGGCGGACAGTTAATGCATACACAAATATATAGTCCTGATTAGTTGGGAAGACTAGAACAAAGATAAATAAGGCAATGAGAGAGACTGACAGGAGGCCATTGGTGAAGGAGCAGCCAGAGAAGGCTCTCTGAGGAGATGACAATTGAGCTGAGGTATGAAAGCCTCGAAGGAGCCAGTTGTTCCTGGAAGTGAAGGGATGCTAAGTGCACAGGTCCTGAGACAGGAGAGAGCCCAGTGCCTAAGGAGCAGAGAAATCCCACTGCTGGACAACTAAGGCCACTTTATTTTAAACAATGAAAAGATAGTTTTGGAAACATATCCAATCAGAGGAAACCTCCAGGGTCATCTCAGAGAATACCCTTAAATTCCAGGTGAGGAGTCAGGCCCCAGAGCAGTTCCCTTCTTACATTGCTAGAGCTCACAGTGCAGACCTGGAATGCTGGTCTCCTGTGCTCATGATGAGTTCTCTTCCCACATGACCTGTGGCCTCTATGGGCTGACACGTTAGTCACACTCATCCCCCACACTGACAGCCTGTGTGTGCACCAAGAACATGTCTGCTTCCTTGTCCTTCTTGAATGGAGTGCATGAGTATTCTAAGCAGTTCAAACTTAGGAGAGCAGAAAAAAAGCATTCTACCCAATTAAAACTTAGAACAGAAAAACAAAATCAAGGAATATTACTTACTTTCCATAATTTAATCAGTAACAAGTATAGGATCATTTAAAAAATCCTTTAAAAATATTTGGTAGCATTGAATTAGATCTGATGAGCTTATTAAGTAGGTTGTGCTTTTATTCATTAAGAAATGTACATCCCAGATAGACTTTGATTACCAAAAATGGATGATACTTAGTTTAATTTCACATGGTTTGTGCGATAACAGGGAAGTATGTAACCTATTAGGCACTCAAAAAAGTTTCATTGGAGAAAATATTCAATAACCCTCCAATGGGAAAATTCTATCCATAGGAACTTGGCCCAGAGGATTTAAGTTGCATCCAGCTCTATTTATCATCTTGCAAACTTCTTCATTATGCCAAAATGAAATCTCAGCTGTGCCCTGACTGCAAAGCAAAAGCAACACAGGCTACTTTAGTCACCTCAGCAAGGATATTCTTGGAGCTCATCAATTTTCCAAGACTGTCAAACACTTTTTATCAATTTTTGGTCAAAGGTCACAGTTATCTTACATTAGCAGCCTCAAATTTGTGTGTTGAAAGACATTTAAGGTTTTTATTCTTGCTTCATAAAAAGGAAAAACAACCTTCTAGAATATTCATGATAATCATTGTTTTCAGCTGTGCTAGAATTCCAACATTTTTAGATTTTTATTAAGCTTGATTCCTACTACTGTATATGTATAGCTCAGAAGCAGCTTTCCCCCAGATGGGCACGGCCTGCCGTCGAGGTCAGCTCACAGCTAGCTTTCTCATCTGAAGCAGTCTCTTTCTCACTGCTGTCAGGTTTTCTCATGCCCCTGGAAGACCCCAAGCATGGAACTGAAGTGTTTCCCATGTGACACATAATTTTTAAGGAATATTCCAGCCCTGTTGGGACAGGCACCTGCTCTTTACAGAGGCAGCTAAAGGGCAAACACTCCTGATAGGAGAATTTTGTTTTTACTGGTGGCAGGTTGTTTAGAGTTTAGAAATCATTTAAGATAACATAACTATAATAGAAAAATAAACATTGTTAACTTATTGGGGGTGTTAGGGCTTGAACCAAAGGCCTGGCGCATGCCAAGCTCACATTCTACCACTAAGCTACACTCCAGGCCCTTCTTTTCCTTCTTGAACTTAGTGTTGCAGCTAAACTTGTATAGCTCTTAAATAGACACTAAAATTAGACACAGTATTAGTTCCAAATATTCTCCCAAACACCTGCTTTAAATAGTAGATGATCTGACAAAAGTTTCTGATTATATAACACTTAGACATACACCCTCCTTGTTTTTAACTCAAAATAATACCAAATCAGTTTACATGATTCTTGTGTTTATTTATATTAAACTATAATACTCCCAAATAGGAATCTAAGCCATGGCTTCGGCCAGGTATCTGTCTCATTATAGAGGAACCTGTGATGGGTATTGGCTCTATAAGTAGGTTGGTGAAGTTGCTGAGAATTAGAAGCATTTGGGACAAAAGCCTGAATGGAGACTGGGAGGAGAAGCAAAGGAAATGGTTTTCAGGCCAATGCTCATTTTACAAGTCATTCACTTTCCCATGGAAAAGATAAGAAAGTCATTTAAGAATTATTTACCTTTCAGCTTAAAAGACAAGTCTGCAGAACCCTATTGACAGGGATGAAGGACTCATTGTTGCTTTTCCCTCTCCTCTGGCTGGGATCAGCCTAGGAAAGAAGCCTTTGCTATTCAGCAGGAAGAAGAAGCTAGATGTATCAAAATAGAACACACCTCTCAAGACTAGTTAAGGGAGATCTCCTAAGTCCATTTAGTTAGGTGAGCCATAATAGCTACTGTGCTAATCAGAGACACTCAATCTTTATTTTTAAAATCTAGACGAAACACAAATTAAGGAGAGATTAAACACTTTACAAAGGTTCTACAATATGAGTTATAAAATTAGTGTGCTCCCCTAGAGAGTGATTTAAAAAACAAATTCCACTTACAAAAAATTATTAAGTAAATAAATAAATTTGGAAATGTTTCAATATTATAAAATGAGTTGAAATTGATTGGAGATTATAGAACTTTGTTATTTTATTGTGAATTGACTTGATTTTTTTAAAAAAGGACTTTCTCCTTGTGAATAACATTGAAAAATAATTTTAGTCCTTGGTAGCAATAATCTTCTGCACAGGATCTTTGGGACTGATTTTTCTTCCATGTCTCACATCCTTTGGCGTGTACTTTATCTCTTTCTCAGCATTACTGGCCCACTAGAGAAATGATTAGACTGCTCAGCAGCTGCAAAGCTGATACACATGGAGCAGGGAACATTCCCTGGGGGTAAGACAGCTATTGCACCCAACCCAACCGAGGGCTCAGACTTATACTAGTGGGAGGACCACCAAAAGTGAGGGAGGTAGAGGGGCAAGAATTCCCTCTGTACACCCTTCTGAGCTTCTCAAAGTTTAGAGACAACCATTGCTAACCTATAGAGAAGAACACTGTCAATGTAAAAAATCCCAGAAGTAATATCTGTGCCATCTCCCATGAGGACATGGTCTAGCATCCCCAAGGCTGCCACCTTCCTCCAGAGATACACACACCTCTAATCTAGACAACATGTGGTGTTCTGTAAGAGTCCACAAAATAGCATTATTGTCCTTGAGTTTTAGGGTCATACTTCAGTTATATTGGTTACTATATAAATGTGGGCTCTCAGGAGGATGCTCCCCTGCTGCCATTTCACCACTCCTAGGGCAGAGGAGGTGAGCCAATCCCAGAGCCCAGGAGGAGGTGCCCCTACTGCCATTCCACTGCTCCTAGGGCAGAGGAGGTGAGCTTCGCAGGCGCCAGCAGCAGGACCCTCACCCCACCCTGTGGAAATGAGAAGATACATAAACAAGCCTCAAAAACAGACTTCCAGATCACCTACAGCAACCCCAAAGAGAAATGAGATGGAACAATGTGATACTCAAGCACCTGGACTCCCTGAACTAGCAACAAAAGAGGATTTGGAAAAAATGAAATCAGAAATAATTTCTCAGATAACAGCAAAGATTGTGCCCATAGAGCAAGACATGATTAATAAACCTAGAGAGGACACAGATTAAAAAAACAGAGGAGCTGAGGAACATGATGGAATCCCAACATAGGAAACAAATGGAATCCATAAAACAGATGCAAATAGATTTCCAGGAGATTAAAAACTCCATTGAAAGTCTACGCAGCAGAATGAGGCAATGTGAGGATAGAAATTTCAGATATAGAAGATAAGATTGCAATTAGTGACCAGGAAAAGAAAAATTGCTTTAAAATTGTAAGGGACCATGAGAAAACAATCCAGCAGCTGCTAGATGATGCAAAGAAGAATAACATAAAACTGATTGGAGTCAATGAAGAAACAGGAGAGAGTGCAGATGACATAAAAAAACTGTTCACTAAAGTGATGGCAGAAAACTTCCCAAGCAGGGGAAAAGAAATGGACATACAGGTAAGTGAGGCATATAGGGCTCCAACTAGCCAATGATCAAAAAACATCTACACATAGACATATAATAGTTAGGATTCCTGAAACCCAACAGAAGAACAAAATTCTACAAGCAGTGAGAGAAAAGAAACAAATCACATACAAAGGAAAGCCCAGCAGAATCACAGCAGACTTTTCAACACAAACCCTCAAGGCAAGAAAAGGTTGGAGTGATGTATTTCAAGCCCTAAAGGAAAACAACCTCCAACCCAGATTGATGTACCCTGCAAAACTATCTTTCAAAATTGATGGAGAAGGGGCCAGGGATTTAGCTCAGTGGTTCCGTCGCTTGCCTTGCAAGTGCAAGGACTTGAGTTTGATCCCTGGTACCAAAGAAAAAAAATTGATGGAGAAATAAGATACTTTCATGACAAAGAGCACCTCAGGAACTTCATGAATACCACATCAACACTGCAAAAAATTTTAGACAATATCCTAGGAAAAGACAATGAGGATCACAACCCCAGGAAGCCCAGCAGAATGAATACACTGGGCGTGACAAATTAAATGCAAAGGGGGAGAATCCAACAAAAAGAAAAAGTCATGACAAGGCTTTTAAAACTTTTAACTTCATCTCCCTAATGAGTGTATAATTCAAACTTGTTATTGTACTGATTAGTATTTTTCTGATTCTAGTGTTGCACACCTTTCCTTGTGTTGTACTGGCTATTTATCATCTTGTGTCTACTTTTTAGTTGGGTTGTCTATTAATGAGCTGTAAGAGTTCTTTATATATTCTGGTCATAGGTTATATGCATTGTAAATGTGGTCTAAGGACTACTTTTCATTTTAATGATGTTATTTAAAGTTCTAAATTTTGATGGAATCTCATTTATCAATTTTTTCTTTTATACATCATGTTTTTTATCCTAGGAAGTTCTTGCCTACCCTAAATTCATAAACATTTTCCCTTATAAGTTTTTCTTAAAGTTTTATAGTTTTAGTCTTTCATATTTAGGTTCATAGATCCTTTCAAGTTATTTTTATATATGGAAACAAAGGGTTGAGGTTAATTTTTTATATACGGATACCAGGTATTCTAGTGCCATTTGCTGAAAACACTACCTTCTCCTCGGCTCTTTAATTGAGTTTATATTCTATAAAATGTTAATGTTAAATAACCTTTCAAAACTCAGTGGACCATATATGTGTGGTTTTATTTCTAGATTCTCTGTTTTATTCCAGTGATCTATATGTCTTTCCTTCCTTACACCAACACTGCCTTGATTACTGTAGCTTTAGAGGAAGTCTTAAAATTAGGTAATAAATGTCTTTCAACACTGTTTTTTTTTCCTGTTTACTTTTCTAGGTCCTTTGTACTCCTACATAACGTTTAAATTTCAATGTCCAATTCTTCATTTATAGCAAGTATACAGAGACCTGAATTTTTATGTATATCTTGTGTTTTCTAATCCTGCTAAATTCAAATACAAGTTCTAGGAGCTCCTAGAGATTTCTTAGTATTTTCTCTGTAGATGATCATTTCATCTACATATAAAGATTTTACTTCTACCTTGCCAATCCTATCCTAATTGTGTCATTTTATTGCCAGACTATTTTGGTGGGGACTAGGTTTCAAAGTTTAATGGACAGATGAAGAGTAGGCATATCTGTTCTTCTTCCCCACCTTAGGGAGAAAGCATTGTATCTTCTTCATTCATATAGGCGTTTTTGCTGCAAGTATGGAGTACATGTCTTTAATCTGTTGAGAAGGTTCTGTTCTACTTCTGGTCTCCTGATAGCTTTTACCATGAACAGCTGTAGAATTTAGTCTGATACTTTTTCTCCAACTAGTGACAGGCTCATATGGCTTTTTCCTTTCCTCTGTTAAAATGATGACTTTTGGGGGTGGATCTTCCAATGCTGAATGAACACTGCCATCCCTATAATAAAACCACTTTCTACACACTGCCAGATCTGACTTCTAATAGTTTGTTTTGTTAAACAAGATTTTATCTGTGTTCATACTTTTTTCTTCTATTATCTTTATCCAGTTTTAGGATCAGCACAATGTTGATTTCCTAAAATGAGGGAGAAGTGCTCCTTTTTTTTCTGCTTTAAATGTTTGATACAATTTATCAGTTAAAATGTATATGAGCCTGTTGTTGTCATATAGGTAGGTTTTCAAGCTAGGAATATACTTTCTTTAATAGGTGCTATTCAAATTTTATATTTCTTCCAGGGTTAGTTTCATTAATTGTCTTCCAAGTTACTTCTTAGAAGCTGTCAAATTTATTTCAAAGAAGATTTTGTAATATGCTTTCTATATCCTTTTAAATTCTGTAAAATCTGTGGTAATGTCTCCTAGATTTTGATATTGTAATTTTAAAAATGTATGATTGATATTGTGTAATAGGAAGTAAAGGTCTAAAGGAGCAGGGGCAGTGGGAGGGGTAGGGGAAAGGAAAGAAGGGAAAAGAAAAAATATAAGAAAAGGAAAAAACTGGAAACAAAGTTTTGCAAATAGGGAAGGGTAGAGGGGGTGAAGGGAGGGCAGGGGAAGGGGAAAAAAAAAAAGAACCAATATACTCATGTAATGGTACAAGATCCCAATGATGTATGAACTGTATCTTATACCTAAAATGTACTAATAAACTTAATGGGGAAAAAAATAAATGTGGGATCTTTTTAAATCTGTCATGAGCTCATAGACAATGATGAAGTAAATTCATAATAAAGCATTTGGGTGGGAGCAAATGGTATTTTAAAGCACATATTTATTTATTTCTCCTGTGTTTATGGCAGTCCTATAATGTATTAAGCTGAGCACAACTAACTGGTACCTGTAGCCCTTCCAACTATATTACTTATTTTGTGCACCTTTTAAAAAATTTGTCTATGCAAATAAACAAAATTTTCACTGATTACTGCAAGGAAAAGAACAGCATAATTAATAGAGTTGCAGGGCTCCCACCACCCAGCACTTTATTGCTTTGGCTCAGTAACTACAAATAATATTTCAGTTAAATCAAGCAAATCTCAGAAAATCACAAGTATGGCCAGGAAGCTTCAAAAGCAAAGTTGAAGTGACATTCACAATGTACTCTGGGATACTGTAACCATTTCATACCATTATAAGTTGCCATGGATTGATTCGACCAGCCAACAAAGTCTCAATAAAAATATAGTTTATACAAATGTGGTTCTACTCCTTGTTTGCCTTTCTTTAGACATTTTGTCCTTGGTTAGAAACAAGCCATGACAGTGGTCTCGCCCTAGATTTCTATCTATGGTGAGAAGTCAGCCATAACCATGGTCTAACCCTGAATGTGATCCTAATGTTTTATACCACCAGCAAATCATTAACACATGGAAGTAGCCCTCCCAGCTGCTCTGTTGATTTTTTTTTTAATCCTATAGGCTGTACTGCCTCCCCTGTGTACCTCATTTTAAAACTTTTCCCACTGTTCACTCCTCTGAAAAGATTCTTTTCCTGTCCAAAGAAACAAAAAGAATCTACTGGGGAAAACATTCCTCCTTTCTTGTTCCACCCCACAGTTCCGTTGGCCCCAAAGGCTGCACAACACCCCCTCCCCAACCTCTAAGCTAAGTGCTTATTTTAAAGTTCACTGCTGTTTTTCCCCCCTCCCTGGTAAAAGGGGCCATGGATGCTTTCCAGGGTTTGGCTCCTCATTCTCTGCTGGGCTCCCCACAAAGCAGCTTCTCACCAAAGCCTGTCCTCAGGTTTCTCTTTTTAATAAAATTTGTGAGGGCCTTATGCCCCAAATCATTTTTACCCATCAGGGCCATTTGCCTTCCTTCTGAAACAACCAGTGCTAGATCCTCTCCCATCTCCAGGTTCTGATTTTTGCCCCATATGACTCTTCTCAGTAGGACATAATGTGTTATTTCTGGCTCAAGATAATATATTCCCATATCACTCTTGTAAGCCACAAAAAGAGTTCTGCAAAGCAAGCTTTTTGTTCTTCCACTTCCACTTGCTGCTAACAAAGCAGTTTACATAAAAGAAACAAATGAGGACCACAGGTTAATGAAATGTTTAATACTTAAAAAAAAGAGAAATTCTTGACACAATTTTTTACAAAACTGCCAACAGTATTCAGCAATGGTTCCCAAAAGCTGACCCAGTGACCAGTCTGGGATCGCTGCAGAAGAATCACCAGGGAGGTTGCTGAACATAAATACTGATAGGCCCCAGCCCTAGAGTTTCTGTTTCAGTAGGTCTGGGGTTTGGGAGCCACTGATAGAATGTGTAAATCAATCTCAACAGCTTGAGTAAAAGCCCTATAAGCTCATATATTACCATATGTGGATGCCAAATTTTCAACCCATGTGAGTCTTTAGAATTCACACAGTGATTAATATGTTTTGAGAGAAGTATTAGAAGCCTTTTCCATGCAAGTTAAGTCCTGATGGGAGGACAGATGAAAGCCAGGGTATGTACCGGCCTGTTCCCTCCCCAGCAGTCTGTTGACTTCGTATCTATAAGAAGAGGTAAAGTTGCTTCTTTTCTCACTTTCCCCAGCACCCACCAGAAAACGCAGTTTTTGGATAAGCCATGCTTTTACAACATCAGTCCTTATGGGATCACTAATTTATTTAGTTTGTTTCCTGATTTATGGCCCATTTGAAAATGAAACAAAGTAGAAATGACAATGAATGACTTAGGGAAATTACTTAGGGTGAAAGTGATTGAACACCGCAGTAATTCTGCCTTCCTCAAGTACAATGAGGCATTTCCCTCCCTGGGAATAAATATGTGAAAAAGATGTAAACTCCAACTAGGACTTGCACAGACTTCCTGTGAGTTTCACAAACCTCCCAAATTTTGAATGCTGCTTTCTCCATACATGCACAAGCCTTCAAAAGGAGATGCAGTAAAATGTTTCCTACCTTGGACCCTTCTTCTTTGCAACTGTCAACCCCTTCCAAGGGAATAGTCTCCTGAGGTACCAGCTTTCAAATACCTAACATTATAAATGGGAAATATTTAATTAATAATTTTTATATAGATTAACTTGTTGCTGTGACAATGTTTTGGAGATATGAAGATATATAATTGCAATTAATCTTATCTGTTTCTTTCTGCTTCTTTAACTGTGGCTCCTAGAAAACTTAAAAGTATGCCTGTTATGTCCTATATTTCCCTTGGTCTGCATTGTTTAGGTGAAGTCCAGCATTTTGCTTTCCAGCTCAGAGCTTGTTACATGTGCTTCCTCAGCACTCTGGGCCCTGCTCTCCTGGCTCAGTCTACCTGGTCCTTGTCTTGACACACCTAATGAAAAAGTTTTTTGCCTCACTCTAGTCTCTGAGACACTATCACAGGCTTAAAATGGTTTTGTCCACCATTTTGTCAAGCAATGTATCATTTTTTTATTTCAACGGATTTCTTGATTCTCACCTCTTTCATGGAATCTTCCATTTTTCCATGAAGACAACTCATCTTCCTACTAGTCACTTTCTAGACATTCTAGTTGGTCACAGAACTAGTTGAGTTTATTATTTCTGAATGTTAACAAAACAATCATTTATTCAAT